>NW_025963791.1:2005000-3477500 GCF_023055435.1 Haliotis rufescens
TGCAAGTCAGTTTTTGAGTTCCCATCTTGAACCCATCTTCTGTGATACTTCTGCTAATGTTAAACAGTCCATTTCGTAACAGCCGAATATTGAAAGCAATTATCCCTAAGCGGGATTTTTATATCTTCAAGTATTTCCATTGACATGCCTTTTTTTATGTTTTCATGACAAGCTGGACTCCACTGTAAATGAGGGTACTGCTCGTTTCTGGAGCAGAACTCCAAAACCGTTGGATATATCTGGATAAAACTTGCTCGACAGATCAGGCTCGTGGTGAACTGGTGCCATTTCATGATTTGGGATGTTGAAAAAGACTGAACAGTTTTTATCTCCCCTGCCAAATTCTCTAGTTGAGCTCCCCGCCGTGGTCTTACAGAGCGTCTGCCTGTGGAGTGGAAGGTTGGAGATTCGATCCCCGGCCGCGTCATACCAAAAGATGTTAAAAGATAGTACTTGTTACCCTACCTGGCGCTCGGCATGATGGGGCTAAAACAAACACTGGTCGGCTTGGAGTCAGTATACTGTGTCTGATTGGGGTATTCAAGTTAAAACTGCTGCATGGTATCTCATTGGGCTAGACTATAATATCAGCATTAGTCCCGACTAGTATACGCACGCAAGCACGCACCTGCATGCACGTCGCTATATAAGTGCAATAATCTCCCTTCACATAACCTCCCTATTTGATATCTCGAACATAGATGCACTTATCAGTCTGTAAGTTGATGCTCATCTTCCCGAGGCAAGAGAGTTAACTGACTATAAAAGTGTGGAAACTAGCCTCGGGAAGATGGTTGATGCTATGTCAAAGTAACCGTCAACGATCCCGGTCAAGTATCTATGTGACCGTCAACGATGCTGATGTGATCTTCAACGGTGCTTATGTGACCGTCAAGGATGCTTATGTGACCGTCAAAGATGCCGATGCGTCTGTCAACGATGCCAATGTAACCGCCAAGGATACCGATGTGACCATCAGTGATGATGATGTGACCGTCAACGATGCCGACGTGACAGTCAACGATGCCAACGGTGTCGATGTGACCGTCAGTGGTTGCGATGTGACAGTCAGCGTTGCCGATTTAACCATCAAGGATACCGTTGTGACCGTCAACGACGCCGATGCGACCGTAAAGATGTGACTCGCAACCTCCCGCGGGGTAATTGCCCACCACTCCGACCGACGTGTAGTGAGAAGTGGTGGAGACACGCGGTATTTGTGGAAAGTGTTCAGAAAAATCACTTAATCCCTTGACAGAGGCCACTTCCACCAAATGTCACACCACAGGGGCAATAAGCTGCGCTCAATCAAAGGCAGGTCGATACTACCTGATTCAAATTCTGGACATTTCCTAACTCAAGACGAATATTTTAGGAACGTGGCAATTGCTCTGGCAAAATTAACTCAACTCCGATTGATGTGGACTCGGTAAGAATGCCATTTATTCTTTGCCTGTTGAGTTCTGTATGATCCTGTCCAGAACTGAGAGAATCAAATTACCGGAATATTTGGTTTGAGGAACAACTGATTTCATATCTTATTGATTTCTTTATATAATATAAGTTTTATTTGGAACTGCTTTTTGAAATAGCAAACAAGGACGCGAGGAGCCGCGCCTCAATACTTCTACCACACATGAATCAAGAGCTAACAAAAACTTGGTGTATTAAAATGTCCACTGTTTTCCGAATAACAATTTGATTCAATTCGAACGTTGCATTTACAAATACATCTTCTATAAAACACAACCCAGTCTCTGAGCGGCACGGTGAGCAGCGAGTTCAACACAAACGTCGGATAGAGACAGATGACTTAAAGGCTAACGGGTGGTACACTGGCTGTCCTATAGCAAGTTTGAGTCAAGTTGTTGAAACAGATTTCTTTTTCTGATAATATGTTATTACGTTGAGTGAGAGAGTTGGGTTAAATTCCACTTTGAACAGAATTCCAGTCACATCACGGCTTAATGTGACAGGTAAGCCTGAAGTGATGCAGGTCTCAGAAGTTTAACACTTTGTTGAAACCCACGAGCACGGGTACGGTGCTGACAAACCTAGAAACATAATCGGGGCGAACCAGGATTCGAACCCACGATCATATGTTTCTGGTGTGCCCAAGGGACGCAACTCTTCACAGCGGATACAGTGTAGATAGCTGTAGCAGTTGATGATGACTCTGATAACATGGAAATGATCATTTCACACATTGTATACTATAGCTACGACGTCTAAATTATGTTTCAGACTTTTAGGGCCTTTTGTTGCAATCAGAGATAGACTGTTCCAGTCTCTACTTCATGGATGCAGTTCGATACCACAGCCCTGTGTCACGAGACTTGTAGGGCTTATTGAATGTCAATCTAAAATATGTTGTTTTCAAATTAATATACAGTCGACTTTTGTTAAGTGGCAAATCAAGCGCCTGAGACAAAAGTAGCTTCTTATCCGACAGATATTTCTAGCAACTTTAGATATAACGAGTTGATCACCTACTATACTTCTATTGACACTGGAAAGTTTTACAAATATTTATTCAAGATACATGCCAAATATTAAAGATTGGAAATAGGGGATATCACAAACTAACATTCCACGCTCCAATATCTTAAACAATGTACATCTGACATAATCCCGGAGCAGTATCTTTCTCATTCTGCTGGTCGCATAGAGCTAGGCAAACAAAGGCGTTAATAACTTTATTTGCATCTACAGCTGTTTATCATCCACCCTTATTAAATCCCATATACCTGGGCCCACTTTCACAAAGCGATCTTAGCGCTAAGATGATCGTAACTCCCATACATTAACATAGGCTTACAATAGTCGTAGCGCTAAGATCGCTTTGTGCAAGTGGGCCCAGGTATACATTTGTGGCATGCTAGCAACAGGTAAGCTATTATTCTTACTAAACATCACTCAAAAACACCTTTGCCATCAGTGCTTCAGTCAAACTAAATTATATATACTTCTCCTTTCATCAGTAAATGAGATTATCTGTAGTAGCTAGAATAAATACGGAAGACAGACAGTCACAAATCATTCTGTGGCTGTCAAATAAAGTGACTGTTTCACTCAGGTAAGGAACGTCACAGTCTTGCACTGTTAAAAAATGACCTACATGCTATTACCCTTGGTAATGCCTGCATGCAAGTCTATAGTGGGTAATTGAAAATGTCATACTTGGCTGTATATCTTAGATGTTCCCATTGTACTACTGCGGTAAATAGATAATGCCAATTCTGGTAACCTTATTACGTTGATTACCTTCTGGAATATGTATTGTAGCTGAACTAGAATGTATCTTGTGCGAATGCCCACTCGGGTAATTTATTAGTTAGAGTGTATCGGGTCTACTATATTCAATCATATGTAAACCGCTGCATAACGCTGTGTACCTAGGAATATGTATCGTGACTAAAGTATGTATCTGTATCATGTTCATCTGATGTTCTCCGCTTATATACCACCTCCGTGATGGAGTGGCTGCACACAGAAATTGGCTTCACACAGTGTACCTATGTGAGGAATAGAACACGGGCCTTCGGCATGACAAGCGAGTCGTTTAACCATAAGGTTACCCAACAGTCCCGCTAACAATAGTCAACATGTTTAAAATGTATGTAATATGACAACGTCACCACATGTCGATGCTGCATCACTGAACACATACAACCTGGCCCAGTATGCTGCCACCGAACATCACCGGAAGGCCTCGGGAAAAGACAGGATGTTCCGGATCACCCCCGTCATCATTACTGGTGAAGAATCCGAGCCCTTCCTGGCGACTGTCGAATAGCTCTGTCGTAAAGGATGGCACTAGTGGACACATCTAGATTAATCACAGAAAAATCAATGCTGGCACTGGATTTGAAAAGCCATATCAGTCACGCCGAGCGTCAATAAAGTGATAAGAGCAAAACGTTAACAGTAATTAATTGCTAAATAGTGAGTTTGGGGTTTAACCCTGCTTTAACAGTGCTTCCCTTGTTTTGTGGCATGTCAGCTGCCTGTGTGGGGAATAACTAGCGACGTAGAACGCGGTCCCTCAGAACTGACTCTCAGAGTACACGTATGGTGATGCGAACCTGTGATCAGCGGATCCAGGCTCGGCTAAGAGACGTAACTCTGCACAGCGAATTGCGGATCTTTCGACCACTTGGCCAATACTGTCCCCTTGTTTAAAGATATTTTTGTATTCACACAATTCTTCTGTAGCTTTTAGGATAACCTTTTAAAGACAAAGGATCAAATGAGATGTGTAAGTTTCTCAACCTTTCTTTTGCACATTGGAAATCACATTTTACATTAAACGTTTCGCAAAGCCAACACTACCAAGAACTATCCTTCCTATTAAGGATTTCATAGGCGCACGTTGTGGTGGCCCAGCGGTTAGCTCGTTATACCGAAGACCTGGGTTAGCTTCCCCATGAGTACAACTCGTGAAGCTGGAATATTGCTAAAAGCGCCGTTAAACCATACTCATTAAGTCATTTCAGCAAGTGAAATATCCACTACGCTCATCATATATAAGTAGTGATACACCTTACCACGGGATACATAGAGCTTGAGTAGAATCGGCGCACACGAGCAGCAGTGGCGTTCGGCACTAAATGCGATGCTTGCACTAGTGTACACACGTTAACGTCAACAGTCAAAAGTGTTTGAAAACACTACAGTATTGATGGTGAGAAAGAACACATGACACTCTGGATATACATAACATGGTTCAAAGTGCTCAGGATTCTAGAAGAGGTAATATAAATACGAGAGAACATATCGCAATGTTTTGGTTTATAGGTCTCGCGGGAAAGAAAGTTGAACACGTCACTGAAAGCAAGACTTGCTGGGAATTATTCCAAAATATAATCCATTCCGATCCTATGCCTATAAACCTTTATATGACACACCGAAGCAACAACAGAATGGCGTGTACATAATACTTTCAACGCGGTCTTCAATCAATAGGGGAGAATAAAGAAGTGATATTGCTCCACCTCTGAATAATGCACAACAGATAAAGGATGTGATATACACCAATACAAGGGAATTGTTTTACAACTGCAGACTACATGAGTTAAAAGAGAAACTATTGGCACTAGCATAAAACCAATCTTAGCAATCAGACTGAAAAAAATAGGCTTACATTTGTCGTAGTGCTAAGATCGCTTTGCGCAAATATAGAAATATAGTTAAACCTCGTTAATATAGAGAGCTGACTATAGTGTCCACTGGTTATATACACATTAATAGTGTTACAGTAAAACTTCTTTAATATAAAACGGTGACTATACCGTACAGTTATAATCAGTAACTTCGTTAATATAGACAGCTCATTATAGCGTTCAATAGTTATAATCAGTGGAACTTCTTTAATATGGACAACTCATTATAGCGTTCAATGATTATAGTCAGTGGAACTTCTTTAATATAGACAACTCATTATAGCGTTCAATGGTTATAATCAGTGGAACTTCTTTAATATAGACAACTCATTAAAGCGTTCAATAGTTATAATCAGTGGAACTTCTTTAATATGGACAACTCATTATAGCGTTCAATGGATATAGTCAGTGGAACTTCTTTAATATAGACAACTCATTATAGCGTTCAATGGTTATAATCAGTGGAACTTCTTTAATATAGACAACTCATTATAGCATTCAATAGTTATAATCAGTGGAACTTCTTTAATATGGACAACTCATTATAGCGTTCAATGGATATAGTCAGTGGAACTTCTTTAATATAGACAACTCATTATGGCGTTCAATGGTTATAATCAGTGGAACTTCTTTAATATGGACAACTCATTATAGCGTTCAATGGTTATAATCAGTGGAACTTCTTTAATACGGACAACTCATTATAGCGTTCAATGGTTATAGTCAGTGGAACTTCTTTAATATTGACAACTCATTATAGCGTTCAATAGTTATAATTAGTTGAGCTTCTTTAATATAGACAACTCGTTATAGCGTTCAATGGTTATAATTAGTGGAACATCTTTAATATTGACAACTCATTATAGCGTTCAATAGTTATAATCAGTGGAACTTCTTTAATATGGACAACTCATTATAGCGTTCAATGGTTATAGTCAGTGGAACTTCTTTAATATTGACAACTCATTATAGCGTTCAATAGTTATAATTAGTTGAGCTTCTTTAATATAGACAACTCATTTTAGCGTTCAATGGTTATAATCAGTGGAACATCTTTAATATGGACAACTCATTATAGCGTTCAATAGTTATAATTAATGGAGCTTCATTAATATAGACAACTCATTATAGCGGTCAATGGTTATAATCAGTGGAACTTCTTTAATATGGACAACTCATTATAGCGTTCAATAGTTATAATTAATGGAGCTTCATTAATATAGACAACTCATTATAGCATTCAATGGTTATAATCAGTGGAACTTCTTTAATATGGACAGCTCATTATAGCGTTTAATAGTAATAATCAGTGGAACTTCTTTAATATTGACAACTCATTATAGCGTTCAATTGTTATAATCAGTGGAACTTCTTTAATATAGACAACTCATTATAGCGTTCAATAGTTATAATCAATAGAAGTTCGTTGATTTAGACAGCTCATTATGGCGTAAAAAAGTTATAATTTGGCTATGAAATAAAGTTACAATGGAATATCGTTCATATAGACAGCCTTACGCCATAATTACAGGAAATTGTATACATATCCACAAGGAACTTGATAAATAAAGACAGAAGGACTATGTATAACACATCCACGAGGATCTGACATACATACAGCCTCGTTAATAAAGAACACATGGAAACTCGTTTATACAGACATAGACCGCAATTATCTAGAAACATGAGAGAAAATCAACTGTACATCAATGATGTCAATAGGGCCCATTTGTAACACAAAGCAATTTTCAAATACAAGGCGAATCACATCAACACAGACTTACAATATAGTCTTAGTGCTCAGTTCGCTTTGAGCAAGTGGGCCCTGTTATCCACCCAGCTGTTCAAACCTCGTTAGACGACGACGACCACTGTACTCGCGGTGACAGGTGAAATATCCACTTCCTGGTCGTTCAGACACGATGCAGACAGTTGCTGTCACAGGCCGTCGTGTGTCGTATGGTGCTATTCACAGGCTTGTTTTGCGTAGTCGCTTTTTTGACATTATATTGGATCTCGCTTGAGCCTTCATTTGTGATTATGTTTTTTTACTTGTTAACCGTCCGATGACGGAATAATACACATATACTGAAACGTGTCAATGTTCCCAACGAATAACAGGACAGCCAGTCACTAATTTTGGTCACATGTTAACCTCCCTACGAGGGATAACCAATTATACACGGTTTAATTGGTCTCACATGACCGTCCGATAGCAGGATAACCGTCATTTGTAACATCAGCTTTTGATGACGTTATAACAAAACGTGCCATTTATTACTTGCCCGTGAAGAGATGACCCGTTTAATAAACATACAGCTTTATTACACATTGTGTAATACCAAAACGCGTGCTTATGTACTCTCGGAACACGTTTCACGAACAAATATTGAACGCTCTCAACATCCCTTGGCTTATTCAACGGCATTGTGTGTGGAGATGATAGATCACTGGGAGGAACGTATGCACACTCGATGACCCCAGCAACCTTGTTGCTAGGCTGACGTCACATGGCATTGTTTCGCCGATGGATCTTGCAACAAATTCAACAAATTACGTCATCGGGTATTGTGACGTGATTGTAAACTTTGAGGTGCAAGGCCCCGTTCCACAAGGCGATCGTACTCTAGCGCAACGACAGTCGTTACCCTTAGAAGTTAAATTATGTGAGTAGTGACAGCCTTAGCGCTACAATGATTTTGTGGGACGAACGCCTGAATTCTAAAGGTGGACCATTGTATGATATTAAATTCATACGTTTCAACTTTTGACGTGTTTGAAGTATTATTCTGTTAAACTCAATTGGATTATGCCATGGATCGTGTAGGTGTCAGCCTATTTACACTCAACAGTATAATTCTAAAAACATTATAAATGACAAGTAATAAATAAAATACTAAACTCGCTCTCGTGTAAAACCAATTTTATGAAACTCGTGAATAGTTGTGGTATCTGAATCGCTTTCACTCGTCAGATACCAGAACTATTCACTCGTTTCATTAAATTGGTATTACACGGGAGCTCGTTTAGTATTCTATATGTATCTCATGGCCTTCTACCCACTCACTTTGACATGAACCCGCGAAGATCCGGGGTAGAATAGGTCTTTGGCAACCCATGTTTGCCGTAACAGGCGACTATGCTTGTCATAAGAGGCGACTTACGGGATTGGGTGGTCAGGCTCGCTGCCTTGGTTAATGCATGTCATCGTATCCCAATTGCGCGGATCGATGCACATGATGTCAATCACTGGATTGTCTGGTTCAGATTCGATTATTTACAGACCGCCGTCATATAGCTGGAATATTTCTGAGTGCGGAGTTACACAACAAACCAACAAGCAACAAACAACTTGATCATGATGTCGGAGACAGGGTGTATTAACATCCCGTGCAAAAGTATAACAACTTTGTACGTCATGTACTGACGTCGACAGTCGGAGGTGGTACAAAGAAGCTGGAGACGATGATGAGGATGAGGATGGTGGCAGCAATGGAGACGACGCAGATGATCTTCACGGCACGCCCAAGACATCGAGCTCGTTCACAGTTATTGCGCATGTACTCTCCATCCGCCTGCACTGAAAGACAACAACAGAAAACTCTTTACTCTGTGCGTGCGTGCGTACGTGCGTGCGTGCGTGCGTGCGTGTTTTGACCTGGGCTGGAGACCCCAGGGCCCAAGGGAACGGAGGAGTCAGATTACACCCTTTTAACGACACCACAAGGCTTTAAATTGAAGCCCTGATTTCGCGCGCAATTTGCCTAGAAATGTAGGCTGTAAATATATGTATATATATATACGCACGAAGGAGTCAGATTATATCGGTCTGGCATAACCTGTTTTTTGAAAGGAGGACGCTTTGTTAAAGTAATGGGAAAGTTTGACACCAGCGCAGCCGTTTTGAAATTGCTGAGTGAGGCTGACAAAGATCGTGGTTCGGATGGCTGTCGCTCACACTCGACATGAATAACGAGCAATGACAGTTTGCCACAGGCGGACTAAATCAATAATCTCCAAGTCATTGAAACTGTGTCGGGTAAAGATACATTTGCCCTGGTCTATTGAAATAGTTGTATGTGCATGTAGACCTTTTATGTTGATGGTACCTCTCGGTCACTCTGCATGTCATATAACATCGCTTCCAGGTTAAAACGACAGTCTAATTTCCATGGGCGTTACAAATATCCGAGTAACAAGTGACAAAATATTGATATTTCTTAGGAATTGCATTCCTATGAAACCCTTAGGCAAAAAGGTCGGGGTATATGAAGACACAATAAAGAAGTTTGCCATTGCTGAAAATGTTTTTTGCTACCATTTTTATGCTAATGCCACCATGAAAATCGAACCATCCAATTGTACGTCAAAAAGATGTAATATGTTGGGTTGCTGAATCTACCATATCTTTATTGATCAATCGCTGCAGCTGGACCGTCGTGTTTAAATCGGTCGCCTTCGCCTTCAATATTTACAAGAGATTACTGTAATGGAATATCACTCATTGATTGCGTGGACATAGATTATGTTCTATAACCATGCATGCTGTTAAATTTTCGAGAAGGAGGGACACATGCAGGTGGCCGAATTCACGGTACAGAGTTGCATCCATGGCCAGAAGCCAATGAGTTTGTTTTTTTGTCTGTCTTTTAACGCCCCACTCAGCAATATTTCAGATATATGACGGCGTTCTGTAAAAAAAAATCGAGTCTGGACTGGACAATCCAGTGATTAACATCATGAGCATCGATCTACTCAATTGGCATACGATCCCGACCCCGTTAATCTCCTCTTTCGACGAGCATAGTCGCCCTTTACGGCAAGAGTGGGTTGCTGAAGACCTATTTATCACAACAGAATGGACAAATAATAGCCTGGATAATCGAGGGTGTTCCAGTGAAGGACTAAGTCGGGTTTACCATCTACCCCAATAACCCGCATCGTATATGCATTACAGAGGGACTGTGTTAACAGTTCGAGCAACGCCTTAAGCTATCAACCAAGACTCTTGATCACCAATGCATTTTGTCACCTCGTTCGACAAGGATTTGTTATTGGGGACCGGTTCGCACCCGGAATCACCAAGGTATCCGGGGTTTTTTTGTCGGGGACGTAGGGGTCCAGATAAAACGTGGTGTCACGTCGCGTTCACAATCATTGCACTTTTATAGCTCACGTGTGTGCGTGCGCGAGTGTGTGTGTCCAGGGTCGTAAGGACACTAATTAAATGTTAAAATTGAATTCACTGTGCAGAATCGTGTCCCATAGCCGTGCCAGGATCCGCTGTGGTTTCCAGTCTAACATTTTGCCCTCTTGGTCCTATATTTGTTAACATCATATCTGTGTTAGTGGGTTTCCCAAAGTGGTATATGTCAACAACTGTATATCTAATTTTTATCTAGCAGTTAATTATTAAGTTAATTTCGTGAAGATGACGTATCAGATGATACAAAGGGCACAAAGCACGGAGCACTGACACCCACCCCTATAGAGAGTCCAACGGTTATACAAAGCAACAGACCCGTGAAGATCCGGGGTAGAATAGGTCTTCAGCAACCCATGCTTGCCGTAAAAAGACGACTATGCTTGTCGTAAGAGGCGACTAGCGGGATCGGGTGGTCAGGCTCGCTGCCTTGGTTGATGCATGTCATCGTATCCCAATTGCGTGGATCGATGCTCATGATATCAATCACTGGCTTGTCTGGTCCAGACTTTATTATTTACAGATCGCCATCATATAGCTGGAATATTGCTGAGAGCGGCGTTAAACAACAAATAAACCAAGCAACAACACTATACCCGTGTTTGTGGGTTTCACAAACTGGTAAACGTCTCTTTGGGCGTTCCTCCTAAATGAAGCCAACCCGTCTGGGAATAAATCAGGTTCAAAACCGCGTTAACCCAACTCACTCAATCGTACAAAACCAAACAATTTTCAACCGTACAATTTTATTACATTGCACTCTGCATATCACATTATACATAACAAAATAGAAAACATCCAGTTGCGGTCAGCCTAGTGCAAATGCTTGAATAATGTGCCGGTGTTAGCCGGATCACAACAAAGTGCAATCCAGGCGATGCCATCCCCATCACGCGGGGAACAACCTGGACTTCAGCGATACGGAGTCCTAGATAGTCAGAATGATATTATCTCATAAAGGTGACAAATTAACTGACTCAGTGTCTGTCATCCCATCCACTACACACAGAGTGATGGGGGTAATGTAGGACTTAATCCCCCATCAGGTCACAAGCCGGCGGCGAGAGCGACGGCCGCGTGTGACTCGGCATGTACAAACTGCTGACTTAATACGCCTGGCCTAATAATGATATGTGATGGTTGTGGTTAGTTCTCACTTCCACGCAACCTGTCTTGTCTTGACTTGCATATTGCAGGTTTGCGTAATGTGTGACTGGATGTGATTTACCGTATTTCCTCTATTGGGCACCTTTTAAGGGGCTGGTTTGGGGGTAAAACATTAAAATTAGAACCGACTTTTAATAAGAACCGGGTCAGCTACGGCCAGTCATCTATCCAAATTTCAACAGTTTCAGAAATAAATGCTTTAGATTTTTATAGTCCTTGTTACTTTTGGAAATTGTTTGTTTGTTTGTTTTTTGATGCCGCACTCAGCAATATTCCAGCTATATAACGGCGGTCTGTAAATAATCGACTCTGGACCAGACAATCCAATTATTGACACCATGAGCATCGATCCACGCAATTGGGATACGATGACATGCATCAAACAAGTCAGTGATCCTGACCACCCGATCCCGTCAGTCGCCTCTTCTTGCTATATAGCGATGCAGGTATACCAGTGAAACATGATAACTGTCTATTCTTCTACAGATTCCATGGCCGTCTGTAATCGTAGCATACCAAAGTAATTAATAATACTCTTCTGTTAAAAATGACATTTTACCATTCCCATATACGACAAAATAGTGCGTTTGCCTTTACCAGTAGAATGCATTCAGATAAAATATACATTATATTGTGCATGTCGCGCCCTTCTATGCATGATTTAGTTGTAGTTGTATTGACTGTTAAATGGATGCATAGAGGTTATCACGCGAGTGTGTTTGGGGATGGTAAATATCATGCAATAGGAATACAAAGTGTTTATTCCTAATACAGGATATTTACCATCCCCAAACACACAAGCGTGATAACCTCTTTATCATAAAATGTAATTCTTTAATTCAGTGCTTGAAAATCGCTTTCCCTCTCTCACAAACATTACCGAAACATTGCGAGTTTTCCTGGAATGTGCGCATTAATATTTATTACGTCACAGGGTAGGTGATATGTCAGTCGGACAGTGACAGTGGCCAATATAGTTCCAACTGCAATTGTTTTTTCTTGACTTTGGCTGCAATCCATCGGTCGGTCCGCTAAAGTAACTGCCATTTCTCAAAGGGAAGCTACTCTAACCCTAGTCTATCAGACGTCACGGCCACGTTCAGATGTTGTTATCACGTTAAGAAGTGTGGTCAGATGTACACACAGCGACGAAACGAAACAAGGTAACAATTCAAACATATTTCGGCCAAATCCAACTATTTTAATTTGTGGAAAAGGTTTCAAGAGGTCTACAAGCACAGATATGGCTACTGATCCCGCTTGGCTAGGCCTAGTGCCCTTGCAAAATTGTTTCGAAATTTATATCTCCAAAGTTGCCAAAACTTATTAAATGCCGTTAGCTACGTCACAGTTAGACACTGATATTCAGTATATTAGACTGTTCTTTTGATAATGATAGCAATGATCCCTGCAGTTTCTCCAGATTCCCGATGGTTAATTCTGACTCGATCGCCGAATGACAAGGGCGACGCATGTTTGTTTATAAACACTGAAAGTAGTCCCTACTTGACCTTTGATATTTGCATCTCTATCCGCATATGACCCAAACGGATATCGTTTTTATCCGTCGGCTTTATCCTGCCGAGAAACCTGCCCATTATATAATAAAAAGGTTTACCTAGTATATTTTGTAATACTGAAGAATTTATCATTATTACATTTAGTTCGAGTGGCTAAATGTTTTTATTGCAGGTATTTCATCTTATGTTTTCAATTTTACCTACTTCCGTTGCGTCATTGCACACGCGTGCCCTCGGAAGTTACGTAATCATCTCGTGCTAACGTCATCACTACTTCTTCAATGGCGTCACTGTCTCTATCACTTTCGCACAGCCGTTCTTCGCGTTGTACATCGCATTATCGCTTTCCGCATTTACCCTCCTATTTAGACCCGTAGCTGCGGTCGGGGAGCGACGTTTCTGCCATTTGGGCCTTAGCATTAATTATCTATACTCAACAACAAAAGTTCCTGTAACACCAATATTTTAGTGTATTTTTCAAACAAGTAAAGTTTGGTTTTCAGTATTGTAGAACATGTATGGAATCAAGTCACAAAAACGCAGCTGCTACAGAAAAGCATGCATTCCATGCAAAGGTTGACTTTTATGCAAGCCCCATGCATTTCACTACCCATGAATGGGTATAAAAACATGTGCGTTAACGGGATTCCATATGCATTGTTTAGTATCGTGCTGACAACAACCACTCAGAAAAACATCGAAATTACGCAATTATTCAACATTACGAATGCCACGCCTGTCCGAAAATGAACGTCTGCGAGCCATTGGTATGCTTGAAGCAGGATCGAGTCAACGTGATGTTGCAAGACAATTTAACGTCCACAGAAACACCATTTGGTTTTTATGGCAACGTTGGCAACAGACGAATGCAGTCAAGAGACCATCGTCGGAGTGGCAGGCCACCCGTAACCAATAAACGACAAGACAACTGGATTCGAACAACATACCTATGCAAGAAGCATCCCTAGCCTTCGACGAATATCTTCACAAATCGTACGTCGTCGCCTCAGATGTGCAGGGATTGTCGCCAGAAGACCCGCCCGACGTCCTATTTTGACAGGAAACCACCGTCAAGCACGTCTACAGTGGTGCAGACAGCGTCTACGCTGGACGACCATGCAGTAGGGGACAAGATCTATTCACTGACGAGACCTCGTTTTCACCTCATGCGATGAACGGATTCGTGTGTACCGACGTCGAGGTGAACGTTACGTCAATCATTGTGTCTTGGAAGAAGATCGGTTCGGGGGCGGCAGCGTTATGGTATGGGGGGATTACAGCAAGATAGTGGTAGAGGGAAATCTCAATGGACAGCGCTACCGCGACGAGATCATCGGCCCTGTTTTTCTATCGTTTTTGCGTCGTCATGGCCCAGGCATTACCTTTCAAAATGACAACGCCCGGCCTCATATTGCTCGACTTACTCAGGACTCTCTTCAACAAAACAACGTGAATGTACCCCCTGGCCGGCTCGCTCCCCTGATCTCTCACAAATCGAGCACATGTGGTATGAAATGGATCGGCGCCTTCGACGTCAACCACGTGTTCCACAGACACTCCAGAAACTTCGAAACATGCTCCAGCAGATATGGACAGATATCCCACAGGATTTGTGCGACGCCTGGTCCATTCCATGAGACGAAGATGTGTTGCTTGCATCGCAACCAGAGTTGGACACACACGTTATTGATTTGTAAATTGACATTTTGGCATGTTCATGTTTTTTTTTATGAAATCACGCATTTTCTGAAGTCAGTATGGCAAATTAAACCATTTGAACACTTACAAGAGTCTTTTATCTGTTGCAAACCGAAATTGTTTCAGATTTGGTAAAAAACATAACTTTGCATTAAATCTTATTCAATGTCACAGGAACTTTTGTTGTTCAGTATATTTCTAAATTGGGGTAGCACTTTAGAACCTCCACACCCTATCATGCAATAATTGGTCAATTTACATGTATAGATTGATCAATTTCGAATTTGAAATAAAAGAATTTGATTTCGGTTTGTTTTAAGACAGACATTTCATGTGAATAACACATTGGTTCAATTATCCTTATCGGAAAAAAACCACTATGCATTCTAAACATTTCTCCGGCGCTCAGGTCTCTTAGTGGTTATTCGATTACCATAAAGACGCATGGATTCACCAGGCCCATATAGCTGATAATGTACAAAAACAAGACATCGGAAATATGCTGCAGGTCACATAAGCTCACATTTATCCTTATTTCGAGGATAACTAGAATGTATGAGTTTTCTAACACGACAGTATCACCACAGAAGATTAGACAAGGGTACTTACTGGCTAACACCAAGGCGATTATGCCCGAGAGGGGATTGAAGAATACGGTTGTGCACAGCGCTAGCCACATGTAGTTTGGAGGTTTAGTCTCTAGAACCGGGATATTGTAGACTTCGGAGTTGGGGCTATTTTCACCCCCCTCCACAGCGTTCCCAGACCTTAGGGGGTCTGTTTCCCCTGCTAGTTCCACTTCAGAAAATATGCCACCATTGGCATTCTTGAAATACCCATTGGGATCAAATGATTCACTCGTCTCTGCATCTGCTGCGACTGCCATTATGCAAGGAATTGGTAAACTAATATTCAATCAGTGAAACTAGTTGGTAGTTGGTTAATGTGGTAACCGTACCTTATTGCAAATATATCCCATCCGTGTGTTTCATACCAATCTTTACGAGCGTGTAAAAGGCACAGTGTCGTGTAGATGGTGCTTAACTCGTTTCCGTTGATTGATGGTTGGAATCAAATTACAAATCCGTTGGCTAACTGAAATCCTTTGTTACTACCGAGTTGGCAAAATCCACATATTGAAATCTTGTAACCATGGTTAGCAGTGTAAACCTAAAGACGAATTATCACCTACTTCCACGCACCACAACTGTCATTCAACATGCCACAAGCAGTAATTCAAACTGTTTGCAACGGATAACGTCAGCTCACGAAGTCTTCCAATCTAGGGCGAGCAGACGACAGCATAAGGACCAACCCGAATCATAAAGAGGCTGAGAGTGACTGATCATTATTAGAGCAGCGATGAGAGCTAAGACTTTGTCGTCTTCACCCACTCAGAATCGATCTTACATCTACGTTGACACTAAATGACAGAAATCGGACGTAGATGTGCCAATTGTGAGGCATATCGCGGCAGTGGCGGAGTACGGCACAGAAAGGAAAGGCGCAATACTTCTCATTCTGTTGTCTAGTCTTTTCCACCCTTGAATGTCGTGACAGTATGAAGACGGCATAAATAATCTTATTCATTCATGTCTCAGCACTTTAGATATAAAATATTAGAGTCGCAACAACGTAGCTTTAGTTTACATTTGAATCCGTGAAAAGCGGGGGAGGGGGAGAGGGAGAGGGGCGGGTTGGTGGTGGTGGGGTGAAGGGCGCATCAAGGGAGGATCCAGCATTTTATAATATAAATATAATTCTACTGCCTACAACATACTTTTTGGGTTTTCAAAAGGACACCCCCGTAACACTTCGCCTCAGATGAAGCGGGGCATCACTTGGATACAGAATGATTGAGAAACATCTGACAACTTCAGTCAAATGTGCATCTTTGGAGACTTCAAAAATCCTTTCAGGAAGGGCACTATAGTGGTTTATTCTCACTATCTTTGGGACAAAGGATTCACAGCATAATAAAGGAATACCATAAATTGCTCGACTAGTTAGCTATATAAACTAATTTAATCGCATGGGACACTTTGTGTTGCAGTAATATATGCAATTTCAGCCCTTTGAAGAAATGTATAGGGAACATGTTCAAACCCCACTAAGCTGAACAATAATGGCCCTGGCAACACGTTTGTATTTACATTACGTAAAATAGACACATTTTCAATTTGAAAATTCTGAAACTTTAAAACTTGATCTGATGTTTCAGTAGGATATTTGCCCACATTGTTTGTTTACTGCACACAGCTGGTTGCCATGCTTTACTGTGGCATAGAGTAAAACTATTGAAATTCCTAGTTCATTTTGCAATCGAATTTTGAATCAAACTCCCGAGCAATGATTTGGTACATTTTAGTATTTATCTCTACCAACTGGTTTCAAACGGTAACTAATTAATAAACAGTATGTTATGAAATTCCCACATTGTTATTGGCATCATGAAGTATTCATAGTGAACTTGCCCCTTCGAAGTCAAATTATTGTCTCGGTACATTCGCTTCCTGTCGTTTACAGCCAGTGTCGGCAGCATGGCATTGTCAACAAACGAACTTGATGATGTATGAAATCATTCTCATAAATAAACACCCTTTTATTCTTCTTGGGTAGATTTGCATACGAAGGGATTTATTTCATCATTCTTGAAACGATGAGGTTGTGGCAGAGGCAATTGTATAGCAGGGTCTGACGGTGTTCTCGTAGTATAACTGTGTCTGACAGTGTTCCCGTAGTATAGCTGTGTCTGACAGTGTTCTGGTAGTAAAACTGTGTCTGGATTGTATAGCAGGGTCTGACGGTGTTCTCGTAGTATAACTGTGTCTGACAGTGTTCCCGTAGTATAGCTGTGTCTGACAGTGTTCTGGTAGTAAAACTGTGTCTGGATTTGTTCCTGTGGAATAACTGTCTCTGATAGTGTCTCCTTTAATATTGCCGTATCTCTGTCATTGTTCTGTAAGTGTTGGTGTATATAACTAGTAGTATTCCTGTGAATAGCCGTATCTCTGTCATTGTTCTGTTAGTGTAGGTGTATAACTAGAAGTATTCCTGTGAATACCCGTATCTCTGTCATTGTTCTGTTAGTGTTGGTGTATAACTAGTAGTATTCCTGTGAATAACCGTATCTCTGTCATTGTTCTGTTAGTGTTGGTGTATAACTAGTAGTATTCCTGAGAATAGGTGTGTCTGTCATTGTTCTGTTAGTGTTGGTGAATAACTGGTAGTATTCCTGTGAATTGCCGTGTCTGTCATTGTTCTGTTAGTGTTGGTGAATAACTGGTAGTATTCCTGTGAATAGCCGTGTCTGTCATTGTTCTGTTAGTGTTGGTGTATAACTGGTAGTATTCCTGAGAATAGGTGTGTCTGTCATTGTTCTGTTAGTGTTGGTGAATAACTGGTAGTATTCCTGTGAATAGCCGTGTCTGTCATTGTTCTGTTAGTGTTGGTGAATAACTGGTAGTATTCCTGTGAATAGCCGTGTCTGTCATTGTTCTGTTAGTGTTGGTGTATAACTAGTAGTATCCCTGTGAATAGCCGTGTCTGTCATTGTTCTGTTACTGTTGGTGTATAACTGGTAGTATTCCTGAGAATAGGTGTGTCTGTCATTGTTGTCTTAGTGTAGGTGTATGTCTAGTTGTGTTCCTGCAGTATAGCAGTCTATGGTAGTGTTCCCGTCGTGTGGCGAGGCGAGGTGGAGTTCACGTACAGGAGTATTTTACTCACATAGTGGTTTGCACGCATGCGTGTGGCAGCTTGTACTAGTTCAGTTTATCCAGTTTTGTAGCACTAGCCAACTGACATACCATGGCGCAGTTTAACATAGATATCTCACTCAGACACAGTATAGTTATATCTTGACTTTACAGACCTTGTTTTATGCCTTAATGCCAAGAATATACAAGAACCATCAGAAAACATTTTTGGTATGCCGGGGTAGGGTATGGAACGGTGCTGTACAATGGCTGCCTCTGGGAGTGTCCAATAGTATAGTTGTATACCTTCGCATCTATATGATTTCTAGTTCATGTATACCACGAACACTGGCAGTGTATTTCCTGGTATATCACTGACACTGGCAGGTGTGTTTCCTGGTATACCCCCGACACTGTGAGGTGTGTTTCGTGGTATATCACTGACACTGGCAGGTGTGTTTCCTGGTATACCCCCGACACTGTGAGGTGTGTTTCCTGGTATATCCCCGACAGTCAGGTGTTTCCTTGTATACCCCCGACACTGTGAGGTGTGTTTCGTGGTATATCCCCAACAGTCAGGTGTTTCCTTGTATATCCCCGACACTGTGAGGTGTGTTTCGTGGTATATCCCCAACAGTCAGGTGTTTCCTGGTATATCCCCGACACTGTGAGGTGTGTTTCATGGTATATCCCCGACAGTCAGGTGTTTCGTGGTATATCCCCGACACTGTGAGGTGTGTTTCGTGGTATATCCCCGACAGTCAGGTGTTTCCTGGTATATCCCCAAGACTGTGAGGTGTGTTTCATGGTATATCCCCGATAGACACATTACTCAGCACAATTCAGGTGGCTTGTAAATAATGATCCACATCATTTAGATGTGGTGATCCACACCAAATTTAAGTCAGCACCAAGACAAACATGGATGACTTGGAACCCGCTCTGCCCCTAATCCCACAGGAGGTGTTTCCTAGTGACTGCACCAGAATGCTGCAGGGTGTGCTTGGAGGTTAAACATTAAACGGAAGATGATGATTGTTGAAGACTTAACATATACGACAAACAATGACGAATCTTCATACTGTACAATTAAATTAGCGTACATAATCATAACAACTGACTCATCAGATGATAAAGTTGAAAGACATGGACAATGAATCATTTAGATTTTCATCTGTTTCACTTCCTCATCCTTGCTCTGACAGATTTTGACAGTTTGAACCCATTCCTGTTTGGAGTGATCCTGCTTGATGACCCAGGTGCTGTGGAGGAAGATCAAGAACAAATTAGTTTACACGATATACAGCTTTCCCATTGGACGAGAGGTTGGTTACATGACTGCTAAACTGAAGTTCATAAGTGTATGAACGACACAGTTTGATGTTCATATGTTTTTCACGACGCTGCTTTCTTTCTCTGCTACGTCCCTAGTTTGAATAAATACAGGAATGTTGTTTCTCATCATTTAGACCTTTTTGTCTTAGGGTCTTAGATTATCCATGAAGTAGTTCTCACTGATATGTCGCACAAATGTTGAACTACAACAAACATTCTACGTTCAAAACATGTAAAAATTTGAATTTTCTCAGAAAATCAACATATCACAATCAAACTTTGCGCTGCACCCCTTCTATTTGTATGGAAACTGTTCCCAAATTTGAAAAGAATCCAGGCAGTAGTTTTTAAGTAATAGGTTGCACAAATTTTTAAGGAAAGAGATTCTAAGTAGAAAAATGCAAAATACATGTAGCTTTATTTCTACTGAAAATCCAAATATTGAAATCACACTTTGCACTGCACCTCTCCCATTGACATAAAAAGTGTTCACCAAGTTAGAAAAAACCCTACACAGTAGTTTTAATGTAGGTCACACACAATGGGTCACACACAAAATGTGTCCTCGAAGGGACGGACGGACTGACAGACGGACAGAATTCCTTGGTATAACTATATACCCCTGCTCTTTCAGGTCAGGGGTATAAAAATTATTATGCAAGCTTGTGTCTCAAATTTTATGTCCAATGAGACAAGGCTACAACTTACTTTGTTTATTTCTCCAGTTGTCAGCCTTCTTTCGCTTCTTCTTGCCCATCTTGAAAGGTTTACCAGTGTCGGAGAAGGTGGTATAGCTGCCTTCAGACTTCCTCAATGTCCTACTTTTCAAACTGTTCTTGTTTTTCTTTGCTGACTTGGCAGTTCTCCACTCCACAGGTACATGGGCAGACACCTTCCTTGATATGAATGTATGTACACTGTTTAATTTGGCTGACTCAGTCGTCTTCAGGTTCACACAGTGATATTCAGACGAATTCATTGATTTTGATTTTTTCTGTTCAAGTTTCTTTCGTCGTTTATTTTCCAGTTTTGTTTGTTTTGCTGCTGCAGATGGGGAATGAACATCATCTGGGTCTGTTGAAACAAATACATGATGAGACAGGGACATAACATTTGTTGTTCAATATCGATCTCAGCAATATCACAGCTGAATGATGGCACCCAGCAAATAATAAACTCTGGTCCAGATAATTCAGTGATTGATATGAGCAACGATCTCTGTGTCTGGGCAGGTGGACCTGACATCAACCAAGTCACTGAATCTGATCACCCAACCCATTAAGTTGAGTAATACGACCTGCATAAGATGCTGAGGACCTATTCTAACCTGGAATCCCTACAGGGCGGACATCGTACAAAAAGACATGGCCATTTGATGCCTTCCGCTCATAATAATTAGGTAATTACACTTACCTTTTACATTTTAGATACATTCAATTTTTTCATATATCAGCACAGTATTAGAATATGCTCCTTCATTTTTGAGTTTTACAAACAAGCAAACCCTAATGTCAACAGCTAAAACAGAAATTCTGTTCGTGATATGCTTTTCGTAATCATAATTTAAGGATATTTTTTTCAAAATTTTGTCTCAAAAGTGTTTTTTGGGGAAAATTAACCTAAAAACATGTGAGAAATGCTATTTCTATCTTCTTCTTGTCTCTTGGCAAAATACTTTGGTCTTGCTCATGTCACACCTTTCAGATTTTTTATGTTCAATAAAACCTACCTCCAAACATTAATGGCTTCAAGACTTTCCTCTTGTCATACCGGGCAACTAAAGGGTAGGTGGCCATTGAGTGACTATCAATCCTACTCCGTCCGCATTCCTGCAAAAACAAACAAGTCTACAGAAGATGACAAATTCCCCAGTCAGCACAAATTCGAAAGAACAGATCATCTACTGTTACTTTAAGTCCAACTTGATGAGAGAATTTCCATCTAATCTGTCTGTCTGTATACAAGAGTAGTTATTGAGCTATCAAAACAATACCATGGAATTGGGATTCAAAACTTTGTATTACTACGTCGGGTACTATGAACAGAGTCGAAAGCAAACTTGTCACAATGGACACAGAAAAAATACTGATTGTAAAAATCCCTAAATAGCAAAAGGCACCAGATGACAACCTGGTCTTTGTGTGTGTTTCAAGCAAGAGTACCTATTATTTTTAGAGATATGATCCTCAGAAACACACCACTATGAACACAGCCGAAGTCAAAATGCTTGCCATGGAAACGGAAAAAATATAAATTCTTCACACCCCTAAGTAGCAAAAGGCACCATTTGACAACCAGGTCTGTGTGCGTGCAAACTGTCATGAAAGAATACCTATTAGTTTCAGAGATATGGTCCGGACAAACACACCACTATGAACAGACTCAACATCAAACTTGTTGTCTTGGAAACTGATTTTTTTTCTAAATTCCTAAATAACAAAAGGCACCACTTCAGCCCTTGATTAATACAATCATGTACCAAATTAGGATGAAAAATACTGAACAATGCTGTGCTCCTACCTCCGTTTCAGCTAAGTCTAACTTGTTTCGATCAAATTTTGAAAAATTCCCAAATAGCAAAAGGCACCACTTCAGCCCTTTCAGTATAGATCCTTATACCCTTGTCAAGCAGGACTGAATGAGATCTATACCGAAACATAGCCTTTACAGTATTAAAGAAGTTGTTATCCATAAATTGTGTCTTCTTTGTAAGTCCAAATTGTTTTCATGGAAATTGAGAAAAATAAAAATGGCAAAAATCTGTAAATAGCTAAAGGCACCACTTCTCGGTTGTGCCCCGGAAACGGAATGATTACAGATGGATTGACAGACAGACGAGGTATCGACTACATGCACCCGCGTTATATGCCAGGGAAAATAGGGGGGGGAGTTCAGTGCTATGTGCATCCAACAAATCACAACAGAGGGAATCAGAGTGTTCCCCTATTTACATACCTATCATGACAACAGTATGCAATATTCCTTCTTGCTTCGATCTTATAACAGTGAAGATCACTGTGAAAACAATTATTACCGGACAACACTCCGACCACCTCGCTCCCAGCATGCTTCTGTACTACTCATCACTTTTTCCCACGATCGCTCATAGACAGGTGACAAGTGGATCCAAGCATTGAGGGGGTGGATGAGCAGGCAGTCATGACTTGTTGTGTCAGGGTAAGTATATAAATAAGGGGAATACTCTGATTCCCAAACATTAACCGAAATGCAGGGGTTCTCGTTAAAACAAGGGAAGTATAAAAACATGAGAAACGGAAACCAAAACAGAGTTTTCATGTGCCGTGACTTATGATAATAATGGTGGGGAAAGAAAAGTGTGTGGTGAAGGAAAAAGTGATGAGTAGTACAGGAGCATGCTGGGAGCGAGGTGGTCGCAGGGTGTGTTCTGGTGATAGTTGTTTTCACAGTGTTCTGCACTACAATATGATCAAAGCAGGGAGGAATATTGCATGCCGTTGTGGAGGGATAAGTATATAAATATGATAAATATAAACATGATCACTGTTACCATGGTTACGTGTGCCTGTAAGTTTAGTTGGTATAGACACCTTTGTATCTACTGGAACAGCTGGGGAAACTTATGGTTTACCCACTTTGAGTCTGGTTAAACTATGCCACCTACACCAGTGACTCGATTCCCCTCATGTGTGGAATATGTGAATCACATTTCTGGTGCCCTTCATCTTGACATTGCAGAAAATCTGACTTGCTCACTCACAATGGTAACAATCCAAGGATAAGATAGCAGTAGGTACCAGTAATGGAATGACTGCCTTGGCTATACACCACATTCAGGTGTCAGACTAATGTGTTGAAGAGGTAACACAACTTACAAAGCCATAGTGTTTGTTGCTCCCGCAGTTGTAGCAGAACCTTCTCTTGTTGGTGTGGTCAGACTGACCCCTCACTGGACACGGCTGCTTCACCGTTGTCTGCAATACAACAGTGACCACAATGACAGGTTACTCTGAAGCCAGGAGCCTGGATACAGCACCACATCAGATGTTCATCTTTATTGCCATGATTTCCAGAGTGACTTTCACAATTTCACTACTCATGCTTCTTATTCACAAGCATGAAAAAAAAGGACAAAAACTATAAGTTACTCTAGTTTTCAAATCTTAGACTAGCTTTTGTTTTCTATCTGGATTCCTTTTTCAAAGTTCATGTTTGATGAAATAAATGATACATATTTGGTTTGTTTGTTGTTTAACACAGCACTCAGCAATATTCCAGTTATATGATGGTGGACGGTAAATAATTGAGTCTGGACCAGACAACCCAGTGATTGACATCATGAGCATCGATCCATGCAATTGAGATACGATGACATTCATAAACCAAGTCAGCGAGCCCGACCTTCCGATCCCGTTAGTTGCCTCTTACAACAAGCATAATCGCCTCTTACAGCAAGCATGGGTTGCTGAAGACCTATTCTACCCCAGATCTTCATGAGTGCAGGAGGTAAATGACAATGGAAGAGATAAGTAAATAGGTTTTCAAAACAGTTTATGATTTGTAACCTGTTGGAGATGTAGAATCCTTCAGAGCACATTGGCACACTTTTCCAATGAGTCAATCAGTAGCCCTGATACATATTGAATAGCCGTATAACGATGAATGGATGGGAAGACACAGTAATCAAAGCAATACCTAGAGGTATGATGCTGACAAACTGAAGATTATTATCAGGGAGAATATGGACTGTGAACAACCACTGGATCCTGGCACAATTGAGGGGAGCAACTCTGTATAGCAAATTGCAGCATCTTGGACTGTTGCGAGAACCATGCCTCCAACTCAGGTGCATGAATTTATTTTTGGGTTTTCATCCTGACTGATGACATAACGTGGCTAGATTATTGTGATCATAATTACCGTCAGGTGAAACTGCCTCCAGTGGTCAGGGCAATTCTACAACAATAAAGTTCATCATCAGTACCAATAACAGACAATCATAACGGATACAGCAGTGAGCATTTAAGTTCAAGCTACCAATCAATTGAATACATGCATGCTTGCCATGACAGCCATCTGAAAGAATGATATATGCATCCTGATCAAAATACATGGGCAATGTCACAGTATCAGCTTGATCATGTTAATGCTTGCCATGAAGTGATACATTACCTAACTAAGGTGGAGATAGATCCAAAACTTTCAATAATGTATAGCATGTGTTGTGTTTGTCGGAGTTGAGTGTGGTACCTCGTGAGAGTGGCCTAACATGTCACAGCGGAAACACTTCCAGTGCAGCTTGTGTCTTGGAGCCTCACACAACCGGGCCGTGTGACCTGGCTGGTTACAGTTGTAACACAGGGACTGAGGGCAGTTGCGGTAGAAGTGTCCTGTGTAACCACAAAATATACAGATCTGGGATTTCTGAAATAAAGTGGATATTTTAGATGTTTTATGAAAGAGAGTAAAATGGATTGGTGCAAATGGTCTTTTAATGAAGAAACACTAGATAAAAATGGCTATGTGAAGGTCAAAGGATGCAGCTGGTTCCAAAATTAAAAAGCAAACAAAAAAGCATATAATCATGATCATGATAATAATATATTCTGATGTTCCTCATACTGCATTCTTGGTGTACATAACATTTCATAATGATAAATGTGGAAATGGTTGAATTGGGGCAAAAGTGACATTTTCAATATGGCAGCTATAGTGGCCATGTTGAAAGTTGGCTGTGAGAAATTATTGGAGACAGCATAGCTGGGATCTTTCATGTGAGAATTTTCAGCTATGTTTTGAGTTTCAGTGCAGACAAAGTTTGTAGCTGGATCAATAATCGATGTTACAATGGTAACTTCCATTCAAATGATTCCAGGGGGATTAGATTTAGTTAGTATAAGATAAAAAGTATGATTTACTTCTTGGATAACATTACCACAAACAAATAACATTTATAAATTCTGCCTACAACATCATCCATTAGTTTTTAAGACATGAGAAATTGCATATGACATTGTCACTTGTTGTTTTAGACACGTAAAAACATTATCCCACCTTTGGTCTTGGACAGTCTTTGGATAGATGGCCAACTTCATTACAGTTCACACATCTAACCGCAGATGGCCGGTAGTATCTTCCCCCAAGCCCTGCACCACCGAATCTTCCACGTGATGAACCTCGACCTCCTGAGATGCCAACAACATGACCCAGGCGATCTTGCTGGTTGATTTTCCAGTTGTCTGGATCATGTTGTCTGTCTCCTGAAATAATAGTTGCATTCATCAAATCCATGCATCTTGTATCAAATCTTTATTAAATCTTGTTAATTACAGTCAGAATAGTTCCCGATGTCATAACAGAGTAGTTCCCGATGTCATAACAGAGTTGGGGAACTACGCTGTTATGACATGGGGAACTACGCTGTTATGACATGGGGAACTGCTCTGACAGTTATGACATGAGGAGCTACACTGTTATGACATGGGGAACTACGCTGTTATGACATGAGGAACTGCTCTGACAGTTATGACATGGGGAACTACGCTGTTATGACATGGGGAACTACACTGTTATGACATGGGGAACTACACTGTTATGACATGGGGAACTACACTGTTATGACATGGGGAACTACACTGTTATGACATGAGGAACTACACTATCATGGCATGGGGAACTACGCTGTTATGACATGGGGAACTACACTGTTTTGACATGGGGAACTACACTGTTTTGACATGGGGAACTACACTGTTATGACATGGGGAACTACACTGTTATGACATGGGGAACTACGCTGTTATGACATGGGGAACTACACTGTTATGACATGGGGAACTACACTGTTATGACATGGGGAACTACACTGTTATGACATGGGGAACTACACTGTTATGGCATGGGGAACTACACTGTTATGACATGAGGAACTACACTATCATGGCATGGGGAACTACGCTGTTATGACATTGGGAACTACACTGTTTTGACATGGGGAACTACACTGTTTTGACATGGGGAACTACACTGTTATGACATGGGGAACTACACTGTTATGACATGGGGAACTACACTGTTATGACATGGGGAACTACACTGTTATGACATGGGGAACTACACTGTTATGACATGGGGAACTACACTGTTATGACATGGGGAACTACACTGTTATGACATGGGGAACTACACTGTTATGACATGGGGAACTACACTGTTATGACATGGGGAACTACGCTGTTATGACATGGGGAACTACACTGTTATGACATGGGGAACTACACTATTATGACATGGGGAACTACACTGTTATGACATGGGGAACTACACTGTTATGACATGAGGAACTACACTATCATGGCATGGGGAACTAACTACACTGTTATGACATGGGGAACTACACTATCATGGCATGGGGAACTAACTACACTGTTATGACATGGGGAACTATACTATCATGGCATGGGGAACTACACTATTATGACATGGGGAACTACACTATTAGTTCCCGATGTCATAACAGAGTTAGGGAACTACGCTGTTATGACATTGGTAACTACACTGTTATGACATGGGGAACTACACTGTTATGACATGGGGAACTACGCTGTTATGACATGGGGAACTACACTGTTATGACATGGGGAACTACACTATTATGACATGGGGAACTACACTGTTATGACATAAGGAACTACACTGTTATGACATGGGGAACTACACTGTTATGACATGGGGAACTACACTGTTATGACATGGGGAACTACACTGTTATGACATGGGGAACTACACTGTTATGACATGGGGAACTAACTACACTGTTATGACATGAGGAACTAACTACACTGTTATGACATGAGGAACTACACTATCATGGCATGGGGAACTACACTATTAGTTCCCGATGTCATAACAGAGTTAGGGAACTACGCTGTTATGACATTGGTAACTACACTGTTATGACATGAGGAACTACACTATCATGGCATGGGGAACTAACTACACTGTTATGACATGGGGAACTACACTGTTATGACATGGGGAACTACACTGTTATGACATGAGGAACTACACTGTTATGACATGGGGAACTACACTATTAGTTCCCGATGTCATAACAGAGTTAGGGAACTAAGCTGTTATGACATTGGTATCTACACTGTTATGACATGAGGAACTACACTATCATGGCATGGGGAACTAACTACACTGTTATGACATGGGGAACTACACTATCATGGCATGGGGAACTAACTACACTGTTATGACATGGGGAACTATACTATCATGGCATGGGGAACTACACTATTATGACATGGGGAACTACACTATTAGTTCCCGATGTCATAACAGAGTTAGGGAACTACGCTGTTATGACATTGGTAACTACACTGTTATGACATGGGGAACTACACTGTTATGACATGGGGAACTACGCTGTTATGACATGGGGAACTACACTGTTATGACATGGGGAACTACACTATTATGACATGGGGAACTACACTGTTATGACATGGGGAACTACACTGTTATGACATGGGGAACTACACTGTTATGAGATGGGGAACTACACTGTTATGACATGGGGAACTAACTACACTGTTATGACATGAGGAACTACACTATCATGGCATGGGGAACTACACTATTATGACATGGGGAACTACACTATTAGTTCCCGATGTCATAACAGAGTTAGGGAACTACGCTGTTATGACATTGGTAACTACACTGTTATGACATGAGGAACTACACTATCATGGCATGGGGAACTAACTACACTGTTATGACATGGGGAACTACACTGTTATGACATGGGGAACTACACTATCATGGCATGGGGAACTACACTATTATGACATGGGGAACTACACTATTAGCTCCCGATGTCATAACAGAGTTAGGGAACTACGCTGTTATGACATTGGTAACTACACTGTTATGACATGGGGAACTACGCTGTTATGACATGGGGAACTACACTGTTATGACATGGGGAACTACACTATTATGACATGGGGAACTACACTATTAGTTCCCAATGTCATAACAGAGTTAGGGAACTACGCTGTTATGACATTGGTAACTACACTGTTATGACATGGGGAACTACGCTGTTATGACATGGGGAACTACACTGTTATGACATGGGGAACTACACTGTTATGACATGGGGAACTACGCTGTTATGACATAAGGAACTACACTGTTATGACATGGGGAACTACACTGTTATGACATGGGGAACTTCACTGTTATGACATGGGGAACTACACTGTTATGACATGGGGAACTACACTGTTATGACATGGGGAACTACACTGTTATGACATGGGGAACTACACTATCATGACATGGGGAACTACACTGTTATGACATGGGGAACTACACTGTCATGACATGGGGAACTACACTGTTATGACATGGGGAACTACACTGTTATGACATGAAGAACTACACTGTTATGACTTTGGGAACTACGCTGTTATGACATGGGGAACTACGCTGTTATGACATGGGGAACTATGCTGTTATGACATGAGGAACTACACTGTTATGACATGAGGAACTACACTGTTATGACATGGGGAACTGCTGTGACAGTTATGACATGGGGAACTACACTGTTATCACATGGGGAACTACGCTGTTATGACATGGGGAGTTAGGCTGTTTTGACATGAGGAACTGCTCTGACAGTTATGACATGGGGAACTACACTGTTATGACATGGGGAACTACGCTGTTATGACATGAGGAACTACACTGTTCTGACATGAGGAACTACAATGTTATGACATGGGGAACTGCTCTGACAGTTATGACATGAGGAACTACACTGTTATGACATGGGGAACAACGCTGTTATGACACAGGGAACTGCTCTGACAGTTATGACATGGGGAACTACGCTGTTATGACATGGGGAACTACACTGTTATGACATGGGGAACTAACTACACTGTTATGACATGGGGAACTACGCTGTTATGACATGGGGAACTACGCTGTTATGACATGGGGAACTTCACTGTTATGACATGGGGAACTAAGCTGTTATGACATGGGGAACTACGCTGTTATGACATGGGGAACTACACTGTTATGACATGGGGAACTACACTGTTATGACATGGGGAACTACGCTGTAATGACATGGGGAACTACACTGTTATGACATGGGGAACTACACTGTTATGACATGGGGAACTACACTGTTATGACATGGGGAACTACAGTATCATGACATGGGGAACTACACTATTATGACATGGGGAGTGAGTTAGTGAGTTTGGTTTAACGCCGCTTTTAACAGTAATCCAGTTATATCGCGGCGTGTCAGCTTAATGTGGGAGGAAAGCCCGAAGTGATGCAGGTCTCAGACGTTTATCACTTCGATGAAACCCACATGCACGGGTATGGTGCTGACAAACTTAGAAACATAATTGGGGCGAACCGGGAATCGAACCCACAATCATAGGTTTCTGGCGTGCCCAAGGGACGCAACTTATGACATGGGGAACTACACTGTTATGACATGGGGAACTACACTCTTATGACATTGGGAACTACACTGTTATGACATGGGGAACTACACTATCATGACATGGGGAACTACACTGTTATGACATGGGGAACTACGCTGTTATGACATAAGGAACTACACTGTTATGACATGAGGAACTACACTGTTATGACATGGGGAACTACACTGTTATGACATGGGGAATTACGCTGTTATGACATGGGGAACTACACTGTTATGACATGGGGAACTACACAGTATAGTTCCCAATGTCATAACAGTGTAGTTCCCATGTCATAACAGTCAGCCATTGACTCAGTCATTGACAGACTGCCATAATATAGGTGTAATACTGCTGACTGTGGCGTAAAACATACACCCACCCACTCACTGACCTTGTAACTTATTACCATCCTTCAACCTCTGAGGGAGGCCATCTTGTCTGAAGTTGACCTGTATGTTCGGTACATCAGTGCTGGAGTTGGTGTCACTGGAAGCCATGTCATCCCAGCTGTCACTCTCGGATGAACTCAGACTGATAACACTTGAATTTGGTTCAAGAACACTATCCGTTTCAATGACAACTGTTTCTCCATAATACGGCCTTGTCTGCGTGTCATCGACACTACTTTCAGAATCTACAGTAATTGCATCTCGAGAAGATTTTCCAAATGCTCTAGTCCTGCTACCATGACGACCACTTGAACTGTCACTACTGATTACAATAGTCTTCTCAATGGCAACACTATTCCGTTCTGTTTTCTCCCTTTTAGCCGACTTCCCATGGTTACAAGCTGAAATGCTTACAGTGTCCTCTGAGGCATGATTTGGGGAGACAGTTTTCAATTTTCTTTTCCTTGATTTACTTTTATCAACTAAACAGGTACAGCTTGACCCCTCATCCTTGTTTCTGTAGATCATGTGTTGAATAGCACTTGTAGGCAAACCAAGGGGGTAAGACATAGGTGTGGAGGAAGCAGTTTTTGTTGGCTTGTCATTCTTATGAACTGTTTCAATATTTACATCTAACCCATTTGAAGTGACATCTTCTACATCCATCAAAAACTGGGTATTATCATCTTCAATGATGTGTGAGTCGGTGGCTTGTTCATAATGCAACTGACTGTACAGCATACATTCAATTTCAAATTCATCTAGATCCTCTTCATCTGCCTCATCCTGTTCATCCTGAAGTTCAAAGGCTTGACACTGCATCTTTGTATTCTAAATAAAATCAAAGAAAAATGGTGATTGAATATTACCTCAAATATTGATATCATTATGATCCATGACACTATGATACATGACACCGTGATCCATGACCCATGACACCATGACCCATGACACCATGACCCATGACGCCATGACACCATGATCCATGACACCATGATACATGACATAGAGGTATGAGTAATAGTATATTATCAATAGCCCATCAATATTTATATAATTAGTGTTTTACATTAAGTACACTTAAGAAGAAGAACACTCGTCTGAACTTTTCTCTGGCATCAGGGTTAGACAAGGCCACAATATTTAATAGTCTGCTGGAACAATACTACCCGAAACCTGTGAGGTTTGTCTATTTGATTTGTTCTTAAACCTAGTTTCATACGTTGCAGGAAACATGTGCCTGAATTAGTCAGTGGCTTATATAGATCCAGCTCTGAGTGTAGGCTTGGAAAACAACAAGAAGCATTATCAGATCTACTGTCAGAAGTAAAGAATCTTGAATTTGTGACATTAATACAAGGAGAACATAATACAAAACTAATAAATAGGTTTAGGCTGTATGATTAAATAGGCTTTATGTTTGTGTACGTATGTGCCCAGAACGATTCCATCGCCATCGATCCGTTTTCGTTTTAGAAATTACATTCTAACATTGGATTGTCCATAAACTCATAGCCTCAGCTTGTCACATATGTCCATATTCAGCTACTTCTGGTCGCATTTCGCTTACGATCATTATTTCGCTATTCTTAAAAAGAGAACAGTAGTATGATTTGTTCTACGCCTCTGATTGCTTGCTTACTAATCGCAGAAACCTTGTACCGATGGGTCCTGTGCTAGTCGTCAATCTTTTCACGTGTTGTTGAAATATCGAAGGGAGAGCACTCACAACTAAAACGTTACCTTCCGGTGCAGGTTCCCATCAAAATTACGAGGTGTGCTAAACTGCTGGTATAGAAATATGGTTTTGTAACACTGTCTCTTCAATATGATTATTATGTTTTTGCGATGTAAGGTTTGCACATAAATGTCCATCTTAGAATTTTGAATCGGTTGCCTCTATCATAGGACGTGTACACCTTGGTGTCATCGGTTTTCGCTCATCTAAGCCAAAGACGTACACAGATCTAAGGGGCAAAACAATACACCCCCCCCCCCCCCCCCCTTCCCCCTCGATTACAATTTACATGGTTTTATAGTGCCGCTAAAATTCAAATCGTTTTTCTTGACCATAGGACCATGTAACTAAACGAATAGTAATAACAAAAAAACTCCGAGAGGAGGCCTCGTCTACGAGTTGTGTCATTATTATTAGTTACATGGTCCAGTGGCTGGGCATACTGTTGATGCGGTGTTATGATGATGTTTCTTGAATTTCAAACCTTAGAACGGCCTAAACTGTCAAAACATCTGTGTAATATTTTTAGCCACTGGGCCATTATCTTTAGGCAAATTTGGTATTTCAGTTTTGCTTAAGGTATTTAAAGTTTGTTGCCAAGAGACATTTGCAAAACATTGGGAATATATATATAGCAGGATGTCCAGGAGTGGGCACTTGGTAGTTGATTTTCATAAAAGTAGACTGCATGCATATGTGTGCATCAGAAACTAATCCCATATGGCAATGTTTCTGTCTTGGTGTGCCAAACACAATTCATAGAGTTGACGATCTAAGTAAGATCACCAACAAGTTGGACAATTATCCTGTGTGTGTTGGCAACTGGGAGGAGACATTTGTGGACCTAAAACCAGTTGTGACGAGTTCAAAGTCAACATCCAGTGCCTACAGGGAACACTATTATGGAGCATGTTTTGGTTACAAAAAGCATTCAACGACTATCCGCAGTCCCAGGAGTAGTTTCGTCGCACTAAATGGGGATGTGTGTCCGCCATGCAACGTGTACAGAGGAACTACGAGGAAAAGGGCACATTGCCAGGATGCTTTACCAAACAGTACCCCAGAAAACTGTATTCAGTGGAAACAACCCCATTCATGTATGTCACGAACTGATCTTGTGAACAAAATAGAACAACTTAAAGATCAAGTTGGGTCCCTCAAAAAGGATGTTTCCAAACTTGGACGCTCAACAATTATCGTAAAGTTGATCTGCTTAATGGGTCAGGAGTACCAACAAACCACAATTTAGAAACTTCTGCAGCTTGTGTATTCTGTACATGCGGGAACCGCCTCTGTGGTCCAGTGGTAAAGCGGTTGCCCGGAGAGCTTAAGGTCCGGGTTTAATTCCTGGCTGTGTCATACCAATGGACGTTAAAAGATGGTACTTGTTGTTGCCCTGCCTGGTGCTTGACAATAAGGGGCTAAAACAAGGATTGGTTGGCTTTTAGTCAAGATACTAAGCCTGAGTGGGGTATTCATGTTAAACTGCGGTCTGGTATCTCATTTGGCTAGCACTATAAAATCGGCATCTGTCTGGACCAGTACAAGCAGACACACACCCAGATACACACCCAGACAGACACACACACACACACACCTAAGTTAAACCCCATTTCACCTCACCTACACATGCAGGATTACTGAGGTCATCGGGTCTGTGATGTATCATCTCTACATACATGCAATATTTATTGAATAAACCCAGTGATGTTGAGAGTTTTCAATATTTGATTAATGGCAGGCACTTCTTGAGGCTGCCAACCCACTTTTGGTACGTGAGAGTCACTCAGTCTGTACTGGGTCTATTTAGAGGGTATTTGCAGGAATAAAACAAAAAAACATGCAGATTCAACAGTTAAAAAATATGGTGTACATAACACATCTTCAATATATAAAAACGTTTTTTGATATTTTTATCAGTAATTTAACTTCAAATTAAACCCTTTTATGACCAGGACTGTGTTCCATACTTTTTTGGTGCTGCCTTTGCAGAGTGAATTAGCCACCTCGTTTATAGTAAGTTACAGTGTATGAAAACACTTATATTTTCAAAATACTTTTGTTTTTCAGCATGTTCAGTTTCAGTTGAATGTGTGGGTCTAATAAGGTTATACATGGGAAGTAATATACAGATATTATGTTCTTGATTCAGTGAGTTTGTTATGCACTGGAGTGCATTTTATTAGGTATATATTTAGTGAGGAACACTAGGACATCGTTTCATTTTTTTGTAATGACAAGGATGGTAAGATGGTCTGATGGTGTCTCCTGCCTTTTACGGCATGGGAGATGAAGCGTCGCGTTATGTAAATAAATTCACCCATCAAGGTATTCTTGTTATGTCTCCCCTCCCTTTAGGGAAGGGATGGGGAGGAGAGGGAAGGGGTGGGGAGGAGGGAGAAGGAGGGATGACATAATGGCTCGGTCCGTTGGCAGTGTTCCCATCCTATTCTGAGCAATATTTTGAAAACTGCTCCATGTTTTTCAACAAAACTTGCCATATGCATTGCTCTTCAGCTTTACTGGTGCCTTATGTTAAATATTTGAAACAATTATTTTGTTTCAATGGAAACAATTTGGACTTAGTACATTTATAGTAACTTAAACAAAAGTATAAAATAGATGGGAGTCTGTTTTTGTGCGTTAAACCTCATTCTAGTTCATGTTATTGTTTACAAATTTTCAGTTGATTTTGATTTTCACACAAGATCATCAAGAAAGCAGGATGAAGTGGTTTGGTGTCACATATACTGGCTAGAGGAAACTGCCGTTGAACTTTCACCCAAGCCACTTTCACTCTGCAGCTGCTCAGATATGATCCAAAAGCTATTCACAGTAGCCATGCGTATACCTTCCTTGTTCCTTGCTATCATCTTGCGATATCCTTACAATATTCACTCCCACACATTTTTGTCAGAAAACCACCCAACAAATTATTAAGTACCCTGACCTTCATGTGTACTCATGAACATCTGGGAACATTTTCAGTTCACTTGCAAGTGTCTAGACAGATGTCACACGACACCATGGCTTCCCATAACCTTCATAGGTGTCGGTCATCACTTGTACCTTTCCATTTATTTCAATAGCCTTTTAGGCAGGACTAGGTGAATTTGCACACACATGGGAACAATCCAAAGGTTGCGTGATTCAGTCCGAAGGATTCTCACAAAGACTGGTTACATGTGTCCGTGACTTGACCTACAGCAGAGATATCCTTACAGATGTTTTGGTACTGATATCTGAGAGAAGCTTAAAAATATATAAATTTGGGACATGTGGGATGGTCATGAGAAACAACAGTTTATTTAATCCTGCGGGAAGTATGTGATGCCTTCATTTGATAACTAAGGAAATATGCAACATGAGAAAGGTGCATTGAGCACACAGTGCTAAAAAAATAGTCTTGGTTCTCAGGCACCTCTTTGTTAAGATAATGGAGATCATCTATTTGTAAATTTGTTTTCAGCTCCCTGTGTGGTGATTGTCTGGAGGTTGACAGTACCTGTGTTGTCTGGACGATCAGCGTGGTGGCTACATCGTGGTGATTGTCTGGAGGTTGACAGTACCTGTGTTGTCTGGACGACCAGCGTGGTGGCTACATCGTGGTGATTGTCTGGAGGTTGACAGTACCTGTGTTGTCTGGACGACCAGCGTGGTGGCTACATTGTGGTGATTGTCTGGAGGTTGACAGTACCTGTGTTGTCTGGACGACCAGCGTGGTGGCTACATTGTGGTGATTGTCTGGAGGTTGACAGTACCTGTGTTGTCTGGACGACCAGCGTGGTGGCTACGTTGTGGTGATTGTCTGGAGACATCATGTCAGTGCCGGACACCTCGGATCTGTTGAGCCAGGTGGCGTTAGTGGAAGAAGCTGCTGAGGACATATTGGCAGATCGGAGACAAATAATTGATCTGGATAAAAAGAGGAACAAGACACGAGAGGCCATCAGGTTCCAAATTCATTTCTTTCAATACCTTGCAGGTTGTTTATCATGAAAATCTCCTAGGAACAGTCATCTAAAGTACTGTGGCTCACTGAATAGCATCCCTTAGTTGTGCCTGAATCTGGTGATTGTGAGCCTAAAACCAAGATTGGGCCTGTTTATGATGCTTGGGTACTGGTCATTTCATGCCCCCCTCCTATAATACTTGACAAGTCCCTTGGCCTTGGTTTGTCAGCATCAAATTTGTCCTCTTGTATTTCACCAAGTGGTAAACTTTGATGACCTGCTTCAGTTTGGGTTAACTGCCACATTAAACTGACACAAATGTCCCACGTACAGCTCGCACATACCTTGGGGAACGGCTCTGGAAATACCCTGATTGCTGAATCCAATGTGTCTGGAAAACAACTGAACATCAAAATGCTCTCAACAGGCCTGAGAACACAAGGCTTCCCCAAATTGCATCAAAGAAACAATAGCACTATCTGGACTTGTTGGGTCGGGCAGAACTGAGACTTGTCTCTGTGTAATTAATAATCTGGTAATGATGATAAAGAGTTTGAGCTGGCAGAGCTAGCAGATTAAGTAGTATTTGAGAGACTCACACCCAACTTGTGGGGGAACTGCCATGTTAAAGTTAGTAACTGAATGATATAAGTCAATGCACGTACAGGTTTTAACATGTAGTTCTACAGCTATATTTTGTTCCCTTTCAGAGCCCTACAGAAGAACAAGGAGAGTGATAAATCCTGGGTGTGCTTCGGAAATATGTTCATCAAACTGCCAAACAAGAAAGCTGTTAATCTTCTCGAGAAAGGTTTGGATATGGAACTTCAGTGTTAGAATTAGGAGGAGCCAGAGCATGCTGATAGTTTGTGTGCTGTGTTGTATTGCATACGAAGGACCCCTTAAATTATACATTTATAATATGAGCATATTGACAAGGGCCTTTTGGACATTTGTCACTGATCTCGGAAATGGAACTTGAACAATTCAATTTTCATACCAAAAGACGTTAAAAGATGGTACTTGTTGTTACCCTGTCTGGCACTCGGCATTAAGGGGCTAAAACAAGGACTGGTCGGCTCGGAGTCAGTATACTGTGTCTGAGTGGGGTATTCATGTTAAACTGCAGCATGGTTTCTCAGTGTGCTAGCACTATAAATCGGCATCAGTCCGGACTAGTACAAGCAGCCAAACACACATGTGCATGCACGTCGCTATATAAGTGCAGTAATCTTGGACGCGACGTTAAACCCCATTTCACCTCACCTCACCTTGGAGTAGTAACTTTATTATGTAGGGTGTCCCTTGTAGCAGTAACTTTATTATGTGGGGTGTCCCTTGTAGCAGTAACTTTATTATGTGGGGTGTCCCTTGTAGCGGTAACTTTATTATGTGGGGTGTCCCTTGTAGCAGTAACTTTATTATGTAGGGTGTCCCTTGTAGCAGTAACTTTATTATGTAGGGTGTCCCTTGTAGCTGTAACTTTATTATGTGGGGTGTCCGCAGTAACTTTATTATGTAGGGTGTCCCTTGTAGCAGTAACTTTATTATGTAGGGTGTTCCTTGTAGCGGTAACTTTATTATGTGGGGTGTCCGCAGTAACTTTATTATGTAGGGTGTCCCTTGTAGCAGTAACTTTATTATGTAGGGTGTTCCTTGTAGCAGTAACTTTATTATGTAGGGTGTCCCTTGTAGCGGTAACTTTATTATGTGGGGTGTCCCTTGTAGCAGTAACTTTATTATGTGGGGTGTCCCTTGTAGCGGTAACTTTATTATGTAGGGTGTCCCTTGTAGCAGTAACTTTATTATGTGGGGTGTCCCTTGTAGCAGTAACTTTATTATGTAGGATGTCCCTTGTAGCAGTAACTTTATTATGTAGGGTGTCCCTTGTAGCAGTAACTTTATTATGTGGGGTGTCCCTTGTAGCAGTAACTTTATTATGTAGGATGTCCCTTGTAGCAGTAACTTTATTATGTAGGGTGTCCCTTGTAGCAGTAACTTTATTATGTAGGGTGTCCCTTGTAGCAGTAACTTTATTATGTAGGGTGTCCCTTGTAGCGGTAACTTTATTATGTAGGGTGTCCCTTGTAGCAGTAACTTTATTATGTGGGGTGTCTGCAGTAACTTTATTATGTAGGGTGTCCCTTGTAGCAGTAACTTTATTATGTAGGGTGTCCCTTGTAGCGGTAACTTTATTATGTGGGGTGTCTGCAGTAACTTTATTATGTAGGGTGTCCCTTGTAGCGGTAACTTTATTATGTGGGGTGTCCCTTGTAGCGGTAACTTTATTATGTGGGGTGTCCGCAGTAACTTTATTATGTAGGGTGTCCCTTGTAGCAGTAACTTTATTATGTAGGGTGTCCCTTGTAGCAGTAACTTTATTATGTAGGGTGTCCCTTGTAGCGGTAACTTTATTATGTAGGGTGTCCCTTGTAGCAGTAACTTTATTATGTAGGGTATCCCTTGTAGCAGTAACTTTATTATGTAGGGTGTCCCTTGTAGCGGTAACTTTATTATGTAGGGTGTCCCTTGTAGCAGTAACTTTATTATGTAGGGTGTCCCTTGTAGCAGTAACTTTATTATGTAGGGTGTCCCTTGTAGCAGTAACTTTATTATGTAGGGTGTCCCTTGTAGCAGTAACTTTATTATGTAGGGTATCCCTTGTAGCAGTAACTTTATTATGTAGGGTATCCCTTGTAGCGGTAACTTTATTATGTAGGGTGTCCCTTGTAGCAGTAACTTTATTATGTAGGGTGTCCCTTGAAGCAACGACTTTATGTAGGGTGTCCCTAGGAGCAAGAGCTGAACCATTTTGCTCAACTCTTTCAGATTATAATCAACTTGATGAAGAACTGACTGATATCAGGAATAAATTAAAACCTAAAGTCAACAATCTGCGGAACTTGGAAAATAAGGAGGATATGAAAGGCTTTGGCCTCAACCCTCTCAGCAAAGAAGAACTCAGAGCTGTGGAAAAGATGTTATGAAAAAACCTTGTGGTACTGGGAAACCCCTTGTATGATCTGAGAAGGGAATGAATAAACAGTATGTTTGGTTGCTGGCAACAATAGACACATTGCTGGTTCCTCTAGATCAAAAGAGGAGAATCATTTATGGCTTCATGACAGAAAGGGGTACACCTGTCACCTCAGGGTGTGAAGCAACATGCTTTTATCTGAAAAATAGCAAGTCTTTGTTGTGAGACTACCAATTGTTCAACAAGTATACGTCTCAAAATTATTGGCATGAGTTTTAAGCACAATCAGGAATATCACACGACTGTTGGTGATCAATTCTGGACCGATAAACCAGTGCAAGGGTTGTGCAGGTCATGAAATCCTGGAGAAGCCATGGATATTTTAATGGAGTTTCCCAGGCCTGGAATAGTAATGGCAACTAGAAAATTGTTATCAACTTCTGAAAGGGTCATAGAAAAATGGATCTTTTTTGGTGACGGGCAAATATCTAAAACTCAACCATCGGCTGTTTTCCATGTTCACTGTGTTGTGAGTTTTATTGATACAATATCATGGAACACTGTCATAATACCCCGGAAAACACCAGGAAAGTTGTCCTGCTAATTGTGCCTGAACCCTTCCCGTGATGCAAGGATTGATCAATATTATCTGGGTACGGAAACAAGAAACCAGGCAGGTCACATCATACATAGTGGTATTCGCTGATGGTATTCCCTGATGGTATTCTCTGATGGTATTCTCTGATGGCCAGCTATCCAAGTGGCTCTGAATACTGTATATGAATGACCCATCTCCTCATACCAACATTTGTTAAATGTTGCATTTGTTATGGCCAGATAAGTGTAAGTTTGGTTTGGTTGAACTGCCTCTGAATACTGCTATTAATACAGACATTTCAGGTGTTGTGGGGAGTGAGTTGTTTAACTACACACTCGGCATGACACCGTGGCCTATACGTGTTTGAGTCAGGACCCAACAAACCAGTGACTGGAAGCATGAGTGAGTGAGTATGGTTTTACGCCGCTTTTAGCAATATTCCAGCAGTATCACGGCGGGGGACACAAGAAATGGGCTTCACACATTGTGCCCATGTTGGGAATCGAACCTGGGTCTTCAGCAGGACGAGTGAACGCTTTAACCACTGGGCTACCCGACCGCCCCTGACTGGAAGCATGAGCCATGAGCCATGCAGTCCATGGTATTGTGGGAACCTTTTCATCCTTGGATTCTGCATAGTGCCAGTTGTCATGGATGCATGCCACAGTCATCATCATCATCATCATAATCATCATCATAACTGAAGTGTAGTCATCTGTGCTGTGTTGAAATGACAAAACAAGACATTTCCAGTTTCAGAGGATGCAGACTCACTATGTGTTGATGTAAGTTGTACACAATAAAGAAGTAGAAATATTTTTTCAGGTGAGATTTATTCAGGTGTCACAGTTTGGTACCAGCAGATGCTCGGGAAAATCATTTTGAATAACATTGATAAAAACAGGTAATCATTATGTACCTCTTAATGTCATGAGACAATTTCTGCACAAGCAGTTGGTTCTTGTTATATTCCATTTGTCAGCTGGATATCAGTGAGTGAGTTTCGTTTAGTGCCTCTTTGAACAGTATTTCAGTTATGCCACAGTGTGTCAGCTTGATACACCAGAAAGCCGCAACTGATGCTGGTCTTAGACGATTATATTTTGAAACCAGTGCATGGATAAGGTGCTGACACACCTAGAAATATAATCACGACAATTATGTGAGGTGAATGCATCATCATTGGTGTCTGGTACACCAAAGGCCCAGAACTCTGAAAGCCAGGAGTGCCCCAGTCTAGGACAAACTCTAGCAGCAGACCATGCATGATGCCTGTATATCTTTTAAAGAACAACACAGGTGCCAAGTCCTCAATAGACATTTTTAATTTAATTTAATTTTCCAAGGAGCCTCTCAAGTGTAAAATTCTAAACCTTTTTCTCATCAAGTTTGTTTGTCTGTTGTTTACACCACACGCAGCAATATTCCAGCTATATGGCAGCAGGTTGTAAACAATCTAGTCTTGACCGGACAATCCAATGGTTGATATTATAAGTAACAATCCATGCTTTCACCTTACAATGTCTTGCCTAGATCCCTATAGAAAGATGAAATACAGCTTTACATCTTGAAAGTTTACTTTAGCTATAGAAAATAGGGCTTGACTAACTGGAAAGACAATAAGATATCTGGTGGCACACTCAGATCATCAGATTAACGGTATCACTTCTGAAATCATTCAAACAACATATCAATGTACAAGGTAAGTAATACAAGGTAAGTAATACAAAATAAGTATCAACAAACTTGATAAACTCAATAAATATTTTATGGTATAACAGAAATAAGAACATTGATCAGGTCCTGTTTAACAAGATGTCCTGAAAACAGTGTGTGTTTTGTTGTTGGCTACAGAAAGATCCCCGGTTCTTTGTAAGTGTTGACCAGGTAAGGAGACCTGACATCCAGGCCATTTGTAAGCCACTGACTGGACATGTATAGTTTTACATGTGCCAGGTCTTTATGTGCACACATTACCTACACATGTCACTATATCAGGACCTTACAATCATTCCTTATATATGTCAACATGGTCAAGTGAAACTATTTTATTACATGTACAATGTCGTTGCATATTTCTGATGACTGCATTATGTTAAGTGAGGCCATTTTTATCCATTATCATTAAATTAAATAAAAAGGCAGTTTGATGGTGACTGAAAAGATGAATATGTTTTGAAACATGTTTTTGTTTATACGGCTTATTTCAAGAAAAGTGTTTTCGAATTAGGAAAAAGAAAGACTTGTATCTATCAATCTAACCAATAAATCTGGAAAAAAGAATCACATTGGATTGGCCTAGAGTATACATGGTACAGATTTCCAAAATGAAGTTGAACATTTGCAATAGACATAAAATATCAATGTAGTACTTTTCTCCACAACCTATTTTTATTGCATGTTTGTTTTTAACATTACTTAGCGATCTTTCCAGCTGTAAATAATGGAGTCTGGACCAGACTCCAGTGAGATATTGTGAGGAACGATCCACTTAAACAGGGTTCGATGACACACAATCAACCAAGTCACAGCATTTACACCTGATCCATTTTGTCGGCACTTATGACCAGCATCACAATCAATCAATCAATCACACTGACAATAGCTTGCATCAGTGTGTAGGGTCATAACAAACAGCATAGGACATCACCATTATGTGTTCCACTCAGAGTTTCATCCTACTGTACATCAAAGCTAATTGCAACGGTACAAACATTGTCGGTGAAAGATTCCATGCATGGACAACACTCACGGAAGTGCAGAATAGCATGTGTGGACAACACTCCTGGAAGTACACAAATGTAACAGCCTCAGCATTCACGTGGAATGAAACAACATTCAAAGGAATGATACATATTCACAACACAGCAAATAAGTGTTTACCTTCACTGTATAACATGATTAAAGCCAAGCAATTCAGACAAAGACAGCTAAGGGACTGACAATTTATTATAGCGGTGGGTCACCCAAAAATATGACAGTCTCTAAGGGAAGTTCATGAAAACAAAACACACATATTTGGGGAGGGTCATGAAAAAATGGGCAGTTTATAATACAATATAGTACTTTTGCATTTTGTTTGTTTGTTTGTTGTTTAATGCCGCACTCAACAATATTCCAGCGATATGACTGGTCTGTAAGTAATAGAGTCTAGGCCAGACAATCTAGTGTTTGACATCATGGGCATCGATCCACGCAATTGGGATACGATGACATGTATCAACCAAGTCAGCGAGCCTGACCACCCGATCCCATTAATAGGCTCTTATGACAAGCAGCAAGCATTGGTTGCTGAAAACCTATTCTACTCCGGATCTTCACGGGCATTTTGTCTTCTCATGGAGGGCTACTAGGTGAAAAATGGGACATGGGAGAGTCATCCAAAACATGACAAGCATTTGGGGAGGGTCCTTATTTTCTGTACAATAGTGCATCAAAAACCTCTGACATACCCAGCTCTGTAATAAAAGGCCGGACCCTCAACTTGGTGATATGGTCTGATCACCTTGCCACTGAATACTACATGTACACTCTTCTGAAAACACACATTTCATCAATTTCATATTGTAGAAAAAACAACTGTTGTTTATCCCTTCCTCCCCATTAGTTCCCACCTGGTCATTCTACCTGGAAGTAAAGGCAAGGGGAGGTAACTCTAATACACACTGCCTTCTTGCAGCATCAAGAACCAAAAAAGAGAACCGGGTAACGTGTCACTCATTAATCAATTTCTGTAATCACTTGTACGCCATTGGTTATTTAATATATGCATATGCCCCAATAACCCCCACCCCCAAGACCATGGATTCAAATGTTTGTTGGAGTTAAGTCATGAATTCCTTTTGTTTCATATCTTTAAATCAAACTTGATCGAATCTCAACATCAGCTGGAACCAAACACATTGAAAACTAGTGTCCTATCTATGAGCATGCTATAAATAGCAGAATTATTATACCAATTCTGATGGCACAGGTGTGGTTTCAAGCATACAGTCATGTACAGCCGGCGAGACATTAGCGTAAGGCAACATCTAAATATTTTGGTTATTAGATTAAAGCCACGTACAATCATAAAACATAATAAAATACTTGACATCCATATAGATTCAGCATTTCTTTTCCCCCACTAAACTGAATGAAACAACTTTCTGCCAAATGAAAGAAAAAATATATTAAATTTGTGAACCATAGACTAAAACAGTGTGTCCCAATGAGACAAACAACATGCATATTTCAAAGAGCTACACAACACGTCACCATGGTAACACAGTTAAAGAAAATATTCGGGAAGCATGGTTGACATTGTCAATTTATGAAATGTACCGATACATGATTAGGTACTCATCTGCTCATCGGTACACATGTTCTGGTCCCAGAGCATTCATCTGTTGTCATACTTTGGTTTATTGAAGAGTGGTTTAACAGTAACCGTGGAAACATAACATTCTGACACACACATTAAATAAATGGACAGCAAAAAGAGCTCTTGGTAAAGGTCGAAGGTATCCAGAGCTCCAATGTAAACAACAGATCTCAGACAACAGCCATTCCACAGAGAATCATTCCCTCATAGCTCTTGGAATATAACACTTCCAAGTCTTAACATATCTCGTGCCATCAGCCTTACCAGAGAGAATCACTGAAACATAGTTTGTGAAATAAAACACGCCCAGAGTTGGTAAATCTATGAACAGCTGGCCAGCCATACTGCAGGGAATTATTCAAACACGGTCCTTGTATAAAATTCTCCTATAATGATAGTATGAGCCACTACCACTTATCTCCGGCCAACAAACATACTCACTGAATGATAGTACAAGCCACTACCACCTATATCCTGCCAACACACATACTCACAGAATGATAGTATGAGCTACTACCACCTATATCCTGCCAACAGACATACTCAGAGAATGATAGTACGAGCCACTACCACCTATCTCCTGCCATCAGACATACTCACAGAATGATAGTACGAGCCACTACCACCTTTCTCCTGCCAACAGACATACAGAATGATAGTACAAGCCACTACCACCTTTCTCCTGCCAACAGACACACTCACAGAATGATAGTACGAGCCACTACCACCTTTCTCCTGCCAACAGACATACTCAGAGAATGATAGTACAAGCCACTACCACCTATCTCCTGCCAACAGACATACTCACAGAATGATAGTACGAGCCACTACCACCTTTCTCCTGCCAACAGACATACTCACAGAATGATAGTACGAGCCACTACCACCTATCTCCTGCCAACAGACATACAGAATGATAGTACGAGCCACTACCACCTTTCTCCTGCCAACAGACATACAGAATGATAGTACGAGCCACTACCACCTTTCTCCTGCCAACAGACATACAGAATGATAGTACGAGCCACTACCACCTTTCTCCTGCCAACAGACATACAGAATGATAGTACGAGCCACTACCACCTTTCTCCTGCCAACAGACATACAGAATGATAGTACGAGCCACTACCACCTTTCTCCTGCCAACAGACATACAGAATGATAGTACGAGCCACTACCACCTTTCTCCTGCCAACAGACATACAGAATGATAGTACGAGCCACTACCACCTTTCTCCTGCCAACAGACATACTCACAGAATGAAAGTACGAGCCACTACCACCTTTCTCCTGCCAACAGACATACTCAGAGAATGATAGTACGAGCCACTACCACCTTTCTCCTGCCAACAGACATACTCAGAGAATGATAGTACGAGCCACTACCACCTTTCTCCTGCCAACAGACATACAGAATGATAGTACGAGCCACTACCACCTATCTCCTGCCAACAGACATACTCACTGAATGATAGTACAAGCCACTACCACCTATATCCTGCCAACACACATACTCACAGAATGATAGTATGAGCTACTACGACCTATATCCTGCCAACAGACATACTCACAGAATGATAGTACGAGCCACTACCACCTTTCTCCTGCCAACAGACATACTCACAGAATGATAGTACGAGCCACTACCACCTTTCTCCTGCCAACAGACATACTCACAGAATGATAGTACAAGCCACTACCACCTATATCCTGCCAACACACATACTCACAGAATGATAGTACGAGCCACTACCACCTTTCTCCTGCCAACAGACATACAGAATGATAGTACGAGCCACTACCACCTTTCTCCTGCCAACAGACATACAGAATGATAGTACGAGCCACTACCACCTTTCTCCTGCCAACAGACATACAGAATGATAGTACGAGCCACTACCACCTATCTCCTGCCAACAGACATACTCACAGAATGATAGTACGAGCCACTACCACCTTTCTCCTGCCAACAGACATACAGAATGATAGTACGAGCCACTACCACCTTTCTCCTGCCAACAGACATACAGAATGATAGTACGAGCCACTACCACCTTTCTCCTGCCAGCAGACATACAGAATGATAGTACGAGCCACTACCACCTTTCTCCTGCCAACAGACATACTCACAGAATGATAGTACCAGCCACTACCACCTTTCTCCTGCCAACAGACATACAGAATGATAGTACGAGCCACTACTACCTATCTCCTGCCAACAGACATACAGAATGATAGTACGAGCCACTACCACCTATCTCCTGCCAACAGACATACAGAATGATAGTACGAGCCACTACCACTTATCTCCGGCCAACAGACATTCTCACATAGTCATTCATTAATGGATCCAGGAATAAATAACTTCCCCGTAAGCTATCAGTATCATCAACAGCAACATCTTTGGGAATCAGTTAAGCAAGGCTTCCTTAGTCTCCGCAGGAATGTGAAATGTGTACTGGCCATGATGAGACAGAGCCCCTTTAAGGAAACCAATCAAACAGTCACTATATTTGATTACAAGCCATGGGTTTTCACAACTATGATTGTATGCAAAGCTTTATGTAAATATTGCCTCGACATGAAATGACACCTTTAAATTGTAAGGTCATTAAACAGTTCCTATACAAGTGGTTCACAAATACAACAACAGTACAGCTTAAACACATGCTAATGTAACCAGCTGGGATATTTACACTGATATAGAGAAAACAAACACTGACAATAGTCACTATCAACACAGATGACAATGGCTTGGGTTGGAATTGGAAGAAATAATCCAGTTGAATTGAAAATCTGTGGAATTACACTGAAACAGCATTATCCTTCTATTGATCCAATATCATGTAATATAAACACAATAAAACAGACATCAAAAACATTCTAAAAGTACTTTTGCCCTTTAAATAGTTTGGACATCATAACATGTATAAATGTTTCACTTATTTTCACAAAACTACAATCAAACCAAAAAGTAAAAGGCAAGAATAAATATCCTGAGAAATTATTCACGTTTATCATCCCTTAATTTGAGGAAGAAAATGTTTGTCTTCAATCAGCATTCATTAATGGCCAGGAGTTATCATACCTATAACAATGGTACTGCAATAGTTCAAAACACTCTTGCAATGTCACACCGCTATTGAAGGAGTACACTCTTGCAATGTCACACCGCTATTGAAGGAGTACACTCTTGCAATGTCACACCGCTATTGAAGGAGTACACTCTTGCAATGTCACACCGCTATTGAAGGAGTACACTCTTGCAATGTCACACCGCTATTGAAGGAGTACACTCTTGCAATGTCACACCGCTATTGAAGGAGTACACTCTTGCAATGTCACACCGCTATTGAAGGAGTACACTCTTGCAATGTCACACCACAATTGAAGGAGTACACTCTTGCAATGTCACACCGCTATTGAAGGAGTACACTCTTGTAATGTCACACCACAATTGAAGGAGTACACTCTTGCAATGTCACACCACTATTGAAGGAGTACACTCTTGCAATGTCACACCGCTATTAAAGGAGTACACTCTTGCAATGTCACACCGCTGTTGAAGGAGTACACTCTTGCAATGTCACACCGCTATTGAAGGAGTACACTCTTGCAATGTCACACCGCTATTGAAGGAGTACACTCTTGCAATGTCACACCGCTATTGAAGGAGTACACTCTTGCAATGTCACACCGCTATTGAAGGAGTACACTCTTGCAATGTCACACCGCTATTGAAGGAGTACACTCTTGCAATGTCACACCGCTATTGAAGGAGTACACTCTTGCAATGTCACACCACAATTGAAGGAGTACACTCTTGTAATGTCACACCACAATTGAAGGAGTACACTCTTGCAATGTCACACCACTATTGAAGGAGTACACTCTTGCAATGTCACACCACTATTGAAGGAGTACACTCTTGCAATGTCACACCGCTATTAAAGGAGTACACTCTTGCAATGTCACACCGCTATTGAAGGAGTACACTCTTGCAATGTCACACCGCTATTGAAGGAGTACACTCTTGCAATGTCACACCGCTATTAAAGGAGTACACTCTTGCAATGTCACACCGCTATTGAAGGAGTACACTCTTGCAATGTCACACCGCTATTGAAGGAGTACACTCTTGCAATGTCACACCGCTATTGAAGGAGTACACTCTTGCAATGTCACACCGCTATTGAAGGAGTACACTCTTGCAATGTCACACAGCTATTGAAGGAGTACACTCTTGTAATGTCACACCACAATTGAAGGAGTACACTCTTGCAATGTCACACCACGATTGAAGGAGTACACTCTTGTAATGTCACACCACAATTGAAGGAGTACACTCTTGCAATGTCACACCACTATTGAAGGAGTACACTCTTGCAATGTCACACCACTATTGAAGGAGTACACTCTTGCAATGTCACACCGCTGTTGAAGGAGTACACTCTTGCAATGTCATACCGCTATTGAAGGAGTACACTCTTGCAATGTCACACCACAATTGAAGGAGTACACTCTTGCAATGTCACACCGCTGTTGAAGGAGTAACATGATGACCTCTACCTTTCTACAGTCAATATCCTTGTATTACTTAACATGAGGTCAAAGTCCAACATGTCTGCCCTTTTCCATGTTAAGTAGACTCATTGGAGAGAATGAGAGGGCTCCACGAGCTGTCCCCATATGTTTGATGTTTAATGCCGCACTAGCAATATTCCAGCTACATGACAGCGCCCTGTAAATAATCTGGACCAGACAATCCATTCAATGATATTGTAAACGATGATCCAAGTTGTCGGGGTACGATAACACCTCAGCAGCCAGGATACCAACCTTGGCCATCTGATCCATTTGGTCGCATCTTACGACCAGCATAGGTTGTTTGGGACCTGTTGAAACCAGGAATACCCATGGGGGATTATGTAGAAATGAACTTGAGGTTTGCATTGTGAGCAAACACTTTAATCACTGGCTACCTAATCATCGAGAATTTAACACAGAAGGACCTATAACATTATATACTTGAAGTATTTTGGGTGTCTACTGCTTTTAGAAATACAACTTGTTAGACTGAGAAAGCTATTAGTAGGACAACTTATTAACAACAAGTATCGTCTAACACATACTTTGAAATAAGTTACAACATCAGATTATCGAATACAGTTGGCACAGATGGATTTGAGGTTGGGTGGGTCATATTTCATACTGGTAACCATAGTAACATTCTTGAGACAGCTGACACATTAAATGTTCATAAGATGGTACCGGCTGAGGTTCACAGGTGTGACAACCAGAAACACTAGATTGATGGTTTTATACAATTAGGATCACATTAGGTCATACATGGTTTTGTTGAAATCTGTGAGTTAGGATAAACAGGTCTTAAACAACATCACAATTCTACAAAAATCTCCTTTGTTATCAATTCCTTAAACATAACTTGAAACACCAAGAGTTTTCAGTGTTCGACATTTTAAAGGTGTTCCTGTTCCAAACAGTATCACTATTTCAAAGTGTTTAATCAAAACTTCTACCGAGTCTACACATTAAGCATGGTGGCCAGTTCTTCAATCCGGTGTCGGTTGGCAACCATGTAACAGTGAGATTCCCACATCATGTTGATCAGTTTGGAGTTGTCATGGCAATCAAGGGCTACATTTTCCGAGAGCTGTGGGCTGTAGCGGTAGAAGGGGACGTTGATCATGCTGCACCATGCACGCGCTCGGTCCACGGGTCTCCCCTCCGACACAGTAGCCTGTAGGAAGGCAATTTTAAACTTACAGAAAACTTACATTGTTAGTGTAAGATATTAGACATTTTCATATAACTGACATGTAGCTTTGTTTCTTTCAATCACATGGAAGTAGTGAGGTGAGGTGAGGTGAAATAGAGTTTAACGTTGTGTCCAAGATTATTGCTCTCATATTGCATGTACATGTGTGTGGCTGCTTGTACTAGTCACTGAGATACCATGCCACAGTTTAACATGAATGCCCCACTCAGAAACAGAATACTGAATCTGAGCTGACCAGTCCTTGTTTTAGCCCGGTGACAACAAGTACCACCTTTTAACGTCTTTTGGCATGATGCGGCTGGGGATCAAACCCCCCATCTTCCGCTCTTTTGGCACTGACTGACAGGTGACATAAGTAATGAAGTTTAACAATATATCTATGAATGTATTGCAACTGTTTGCCTTATGATTGTAGTATATTGATAGGAATCTAAAACACTGATGGCATTGTCGATTGTATGCCTAACAATCGATAGTTTCAATAGTCGCAATTAGCATGATTAGTTTTAAATAAAAAAGAAATTATGTACCCCAAAACTCAAACTTTGAAGTCAAATTTCAACCTTCCATGTGTTGATTAGCAAGGATTATATTCATTTCAGATTAGAGATACTACACTTTAGTTTGAGTAGCGACAGGTAGGATAATGGCTGACTTTGACACGTCGACAATGCTTTATTAATTTCTATAACATTGATTAATATAATTATCAAGCCTTAACTCTGGTTTAGTTCTATCGCAATAACACTGTAATGGTGTGGGAACTATTGCAATACTATACTAACAGTGAAAATATCCCCAGTAGTAGAGACACCTCAGTTATTTAGGTGATAAACATGAAGTGTTTCCTGATGTGGTGTTTTGGAGTATTTCATGCCTGAAAGTTGCATATGGAACTGAGCTGCATGCTACAACTGAACTAGTTCTAATGATTCAATCAATGAATTTTATTTGTGTCCAATTTTAATTTTAATATACAAAGGATGCAGTAGTCTGATGTGCCTACTTGTTTGCTTGTATAGCCTTCCCATAAGAGACCAGTTCAAAAGTTGGATGTCGGATAAAATACTTTATAAAACGCATTAATTCTGAAGTTTTGAGTCTCGTGGTCTCTTTTGTCACATATTCTTGTGTTTTGACCTTTTTTTTTCGAATGTTTATCGAATGAAGTTTATTTACTAGTTGTTGACAATCATTTGTATTGTTTTAATAGATCACATCTGTCATCATATATTACACACTGCGCTAGACTATTGCCCACGATGATACACTCCGACCTTGTGGATAGACTGGATGTATTTAATAACAACTTCTAACAGAATATGAATGAAAATAGGATCAGTTTAGTTTAGTTACTATATAAAACATTGAGAAATCAGGTAAGATGATTTTGTCGGATGGAAAACTTGCCTTTAAGCTTTTGAATTGGTCCCCAATACATTCTGTTTCTTATTCAATCATACTACCAACTAACTGGACAACTAACTTAAATGAAACTATAACACATTATCAGGCACAACAACAATTTTTTTTACAAACTTTGAAAACACTTCTTTGAAAGGCATTTAGAAGTGATACACATAAGGAAGAGAATACTGGATGTCAACTTCTTTATTATGAGGAACACAATGTTTCGGAGTATATGCTTACTCCATCAGGTGAATGATGAAGGAGTAAGCATACTCCGAAATGTTGTGTTTCTCATAATAAAGAAGTTGACATCCAATATTCTCTTCCTTTTGGAAACACTGTCAGCATATTTTACTGTATGTTACCTGGTCAATTACAAGATTGCCAAGTGATGAGACACCCATAACAGCTTTTGCTGCGTCAAACAGTCCTTCAGGTCTGAAGACATCCACATTCTGTACCACATTCTGGGGGACACGCCCTGTACCCAACGACACCACACACCCAAGTGGTCGTACTTGGTGACCTTCATTCTGAAGAAAACAATCAGAAAACTATTTCTTTGTAATGAATTAGTGAGTGTGTTTCAAGTTGCTTTGAACAGTACCTTAGTTAATCTGCTAAAAAATAACAAAAGCATGCACGCAATCATAAAGTGATGTACTTGCAAGCAGGGATCAACTTCTACCAAATTATTATTTATTACACCAAAACAAGTTTATTGTTACTGATATTTGTTGCAGGCTCTCTCAATACCTTTGAAAGCAAGTCTTAGTGCTCTCTTAGGCTACACAAGATCTGAGGACATCCAATTACATGTCATGTCAGAACAAACTTCTCCTACTTTGACCAATCAATAAAGTGAGTGACAGGAAGTCAATATTAGCCAAACAGCTTTCTCAGCTTTACAGCACTAGCTTAAGAAATATCTTGACAAATTTCTTGACTCAAACTTTGCAGACTAAATTCTGTCAATGTCTACTAGCTGGCCAAGATCTTTTCTGTTTCAAATATTTATCCTATTAAAACGGGAGACAGACAATGTCTAGCAATTGGAATCAGTTGTACAGTCCGTAACTCTCGTTCAGAATTACGCTGTGTTAACTTTTTCAAGGTTGCATGATTAGAAAACACATTCAGACTTTCTTTTCCATGACCTTGTAAGAAACTTTCTGATATGTTGGATGAAACATTGTTCTTACATGATTTATTTTATCAATATGCTTAGAAGCTGAAAGCAAAATTATTTATTTGAAATGTCTGGGGCAGCAAAAAATCTTGAAATCAAGGTATGACCCAAAAAAAAGAATTAAAAAAAAATGTGTCTCTATCCTGCCCAACCCTTACTGAAACTGATGGTGCAAGTCTCACGTTTTGTTTGAGTCCTAGGTTGTATTCATGGATCTCCGTCAGCACGTCCAGAGTGGGGTTGTTGGCGATGAGCCCGCCATCCAGAAACTTGCCGTATGCCCTAAAGTAGGTCGGTGCTGCCCCACTGCACCTCGCTGCTAGCCATATTGGCTGTTCTGGAGGAGAGTCAATCCATGGCTCTTATTCTCATGTCATTACAAGGCTATAACAGTGACCTACACTGTTCAATCATATCTGGAGGAGGCAATTTCCCTCTCTTCATATGGGTCACACAAAAAGTGCACAGTTTGAAAACCATTTTTTCAAACACAAAGGATGATGTGTGGTAATAGTTTAAGAATTGAGCACAACTCAAAATTGTTATGAAAGTACTCAGATGTGTTCATCTGACTGAGAACAAATATATTTTCTTTTCAAACTATTCAAGTTAGGGATGTATGATACAAACACAAGAAACAAACACACGCCACGAGGAAGTGTTTCTCTGATATTTGATAGGAGCAAGTCTTGCTGGTTCCCAAAGAGATGCAAGATATAGCCAGACATTTTCAATTTGAGTCATTGCTTGATTTTCTCCTGATGTTGAATTAATCCCACTTTTGTACTAATCTCATTATAATTTCAAAACTGTCAAGGGACAGAAAGAATAAACATTGATAAAGACTAGTTGACAGTCCAAAAAAAATATCAGATGACTAGCATCATAACTTTTTGTCTTTAACTTTGATATTAGTCATTTTCTGAGGGCTCCTTCTCTCTGTCCTGGACTTACTCTCGGGGTCTGGAACCTCCACCAGTTTGACGTCCCTGTCGTCTCTGTGGGGGGTCTTCAGGTGCTTCCTGTAGGTGCGGAACATGTGCAGCTCTGCTGGGTTCCGGTCTGCCAGGACAGCGGTCACTAGCACTCTGAAACACCACATGTACACAATCCATAATGGAAGATATTGTCTCACACATCGATTACTCTATTCACTAGAGTATAAAAGCAAGACATATTGTAGCCATACAATCCACCTTCTGGTTGCCAGTGTCTACATGCATGCAGTGGTAATGGATCTGCCCCAGTTCCCAGTGCAGGTAATACTTACTTGGGATGTTTGATGTCAGTCATCACAGCCTCCTCGCCAAACTCTCTCTTCAACATGGCCTCGAACGGCTCTGATGAGTAAGGTCGTCTCCCCTTAAAAACTTCGTCTTTCAAACGGAAATACACACCCTTTAGATACTGTAGAGAAAACCCTGAAAAATTAAAATTATCATTGAGGAGTTTAGTTTTTTGTTTTTTGTTTAATGCTGCACTTAGTTATATTCAGCCATGTTATATCATCCTTAAAAATTTCATGTTTAAAAAGATATTGCGAAAAAAACATTAATTATGACCTTGCTAGTTTTCAGCTGGCTCATATCTACACTTTAGGTGCCAGTTTGCACAAGAATTGGGAAATTGTAAATCCTTTCTGGGAAGATACCCTTATAGCCTGGAGTGACTTTATGCATTCATATGACTTTGAAGACTTAGAAAAAGCAGAAATTGCTTCCCAACCCATATGGTTAAACCATTATTTTAGAGAACCAGTATTAATTTTTAATGACTGGTTTAAAAAAGGTATAGTTACGATAAAAGACTTGTATGATGAAAACGGATGGATCCGTTTCCCACGTTTACAACAACTTTATGATCTTAAAGGAACTTTTCTCGACTATAACCGTATGTTCTTTAATATTCCAAGAAGTTGGAGACAAAATATTGATAAAAATCTACATTCCTCTTCTTATCTCACAGTATCTCCTTGGATTTATGATCTTGCACGTTCTATTAAAGGAACAAAAGTGTTTTATAATAAACTGATTGGGAATTCCCTCCCTCTCCCTAAATCTTGTTTGAAATGGGAAAATCAGCTGGGATGTTCTTTTCCATGGAATCAAATATTCAGTGTATATTGCCATGGGTTAAGGGACACAAAACTCAGGGATTTCCAGTTTAGATTTATTCATAAAGTAATATTTACTAAACGTGAGTTATTAAGAATGAAACATTGATAACGATGAGTGTTCTATGTGTCATACTCACAAAGAAAATGTTTTTCATGTTTATATCGAATGTCATGTTGTTAAGAATTTCTGGTCAGATTTCTGTATTTACTTGACTCATATCTTGCATAGAAAAATCCTTATAACTGACAACGAGCTCCTGTTTGGTACCTCTGATGTAATAATTAACCATTTGATTGTAGCTGCTAAAAGATTTATCTTTGTCCAGTGTATTAAGAATGAAAATGTTGACTTTGTTGCTTTTAAGAACACATAATTAACCATTTGATTGTAGCTGCTAAAAGATTTATCTTTGTCCAGTGTATTAAGAATGAAAATGTTGACTTTGTTGCTTTTAAGAACACAATAAGAAGTATCTATGACGTTGAATATCATATTGCACGTAGAAATAACGACTTCTCTGCCTTTAACAGAAAATGGGCTTTGTTTACTCAAACTGCAAAATAACTTATTCACTTGAAGTTTGCAACATAATTTGATGTACCATAAATACTGCATCTTCTTAATTGTATACATAAATATGCCTTCATCTGTACCATGATGTGGATTATGCATTCATCTGTACCATGATGTGGATTATGCCTTAGGCCTCCTCTATACCATATCCTTTTGAGAAGTACCTGTATTCATAAAGCTGTATTGCTTTCCGAGCGCATATGTATCCTGTGTATATGACTGAATAAAAATTTATAAAAAAAATAAAAAAATATTCAGCTATGTGATGGTAGCCTGTAGATCATCGAGTCTGGGCCAGACAATCCAGTGATTGATATTAAGAGTAACAATCCACGTTATCAGGATACAATGACACGCAATCAACCAAGTCACCAGTTCTGACCACCTGATCCATTATTGATACGTCAACATAAATTGCAGGCAGCGAGTCAAGGGACATAACTCTAATTTGTCCCCCCGAGTACAGACAAGCCACTTACCCCTGGCAATGCCAAGAGCGAGGATGCCGCCAGTGCTGGTCCCACCTATCCAGTCAAAGCAGTCTTTGATTGGTCGGCCCGAGGCAGCCTCGATCTCCATCAGCATCTGTATGAGCACCAAACCTCGGATACCGCCTCCATCCAGGCACAACACCTGTACGGATAACAACAACTTTCGAATCTCCACTGGTGGTAGACGTACAATGTCTCTCATTTAGGGCAGACTTTATTACCTCATGGTTTTCACATTTAAATCTCCTTGCCAGTAGGTTGAGAAAATAGAAAAATACCAATATTGACATTTTTGATTATGTTATGTTGTTTTGCAAAACATTTTCAGAATCGGTTGCCTAGGTAGGCTTATTACATCATTTAACCTTTGTCTTGCAGTTTAACTGATTGTATGCATAACTAAATTTGTGGTGAAGGCTTTTGGAGGAATAACAAAAGTTCTTTTAAGATATTCATTTTGGGGGGTCAGTGGAATCCTTGAACCACTTTAACAAAAGTCATGAATTACTGAAGATGTGAAATTTCTGGAAAAACAATTCCAATCTGTATTTTCTGTCTTTGAAAACTGTTGTTTACCTCATGTACTGATGGCCGCTGATAGACGATTCTTGGTCAACCCGACAGTTCTGATATTTGTTCATAATAAAGATAGGCTTTGTCACTTATGTTTTCCAAAAGACACTGTACTGTCTAATATTGTAAATTAGGGCCTGACTAGTTTTATGTTATGGATTACATAGATGTAAGAAACCAACTAGTTTGGGTATGCTGAAATTAAAATACAAATAAAATTCATGTAGCTTAATATCTTTTTTTTAGGTATACCCCCTGTAGTTTAGTGGGAAAAATATATGTGCTAATTCTGTGAAATAAAAATAAACTTTCTTTATCTTATTTTCTTATTTGTAAAATATGAGAGTGTCAGCCGATGATTCCTGTCACTGTTTTGTCAGACATCACACTGGATCACAGATTTCAACACAAACAGCAGCACCATGTTCCCATGGAACTCACCCGATCACCGATGTGAGAGGGAGCGTCCACCATGTCCAGTACTGACCCTGCCTTGTGGACAATGGTGGCGTCAGTCGGGACGTGCGCAGACAACATCTCATCAAACAGAGCTGGACAGAGTAAACATGCACTGTATTATTACCATGTTCCCTAAAGGACTCTCATTGAGGAACACGGGCGCTGATGGGAAAAAGTAGTGAAGGTTCATATACCATGACCTGTGTCAAGTATTGTTGTGTGTAAGTGAAAAGTCCTTAATGGTACTTAAGGCAAATGACTCAGAAAAGGAAGTCACAAATAATGCCACTAACAAAATCGGAAGTGGATCCAGGTGCACATAATGGCTGGGACGCGTAACTCGGGTTGGGTGGGTCAGAGTAGGACCTTGGTACCCACAGGACCCATGGCTAATTATGTGATCTGTTGTTTAATGACAGAAACCACTGGTGGTGGTGGGGTGGCGGGCACTTAACATGTAAGGTGTCTGTAACAAAGTGGGGTGTGCACAACCCCTGTACCCCTTCTCTGCATCTGCCAGTGATAATGCTAAGGCTTCCATCCAATCAGAATGTTCAAAATGTTATGGCCGCAACATTGGAGCAAACTAAGTTTAGTACCCTACTAAGTGGCCTGGGATGTGAGTGTTCAATTGGGGAGTATGTAGCAGGGCATGGTCAGTCCACAGATGACATCCTCTCCTTGTCCGAAACTGAGAAAAACAACCTGGTTGTCTGGCATGACTTTTGAACAATGGTGGGTATGTGATCGTAAGAATATCTGACAATGAAAGGTCCTTACCTACGCTATCCACCCTCAGAAGGCCCCTCATGACTGGGTCGGGGATGCCGTTGTGGGTACCCTCGGGCACACAGCCAACTAGACAGCCCTTGACATCCACGCCACAACGCTTGGCTCCCGACACATGCAGGAAGTACAGGATGAGATCCCTGGAAAAGCAAACTCAAAGGTTAACTTGATGTGAAGGGTCACTTGATACTAACTGTAAAGCCACGTGATGCTTAGAGCCTGATGCAAAGTCACGTGATGCTTAGAGCCTGATGTAAAGTCACGTGATGCTTAGAGCTTGATGTAAAGTCTCGTGATGCTTAGAGCGTGATGTAAAGTCATGTGATGCCTAATGCTGAATGCAAAGAGTCACTCGATGCATAGTGCTTGATGTAAACAGTCACTCGATGTATCTTGCTTGAAATAAAGGTTCATGTGATGCTCAGTGCTTGATGTAAAGAGTCATGTAGCTCAGTGTTTGATGAAAAGAATAGCATAGCTCAGTGCTTGATGTAAAGAATAGCATAGCTTGATGCAAAGAATCATGGAGCTCAGTGCCTGATGTAAAGAGTCACGTAGCTCAGTGCTTGATGTAAGAGTCACGTAGCTCAGTGTTTGATGAAAAGAATAGCATAGCTCAGTGCTTGATGTAAAGAATAGCATAGCTTGATGCAAAGAATCATGGAGCTCAGTGCCTGATGTAAAGAGTCACGTAGCTCAGTGCTTGATGTAAAGAGTCTCATAGCTCAGTGCTTGATGTAAAGAGTCACATAGCTCAGTGCTTGATGTAAAGAGTCACGTAGCTCAGTGCCTGATGTAAAGAGTCACGTAGCTCAGTGCTTGATGTAAAGAGTCACGTAGCTCAGTGCTTGATGTAAAGAGTCACGTAGCTCAGTGCTTGATGTAAAGAGTCACATAGCTCAGTGCCTGATGTAAAGAGTCACGTAGCTCAGTGCTTGATGTAAAGAGTCACATAGCTCAGTGCCTGATGTAAAGAGTCACGTAGCTCAGTGCTTGATGTAAGAGTCACGTAGCTCAGTGTTTGATGAAAAGAATAGCATAGCTCAGTGCTTGATGTAAAGAATAGCATAGCTTGATGCAAAGAATCATGGAGCTCAGAGCTTGATGTAAAGAGTTTAGTAGCTCAGTGCTTGATGTAAAGAGTCACATAGCTCAGTGCTTGATGTAAAGAGTCACATAGCTCAGTGCTTGATGTAAAGAATAGCATAGCTTGATGCAATGAATCATGGAGCTCAGTGCCTGATGTAAAGAGTCACGTAGCTCAGCGCTTGATGTAAAGAGTCTCATAGCTCAGCGCTTGATGTAAAGAGTCACATAGCTCAGCGCTTGATGTAAAGAGTCACATAGCTCAGTGCTTGATGTAAAGAGTCACGTAGCTCAGTTCTTGATGTAAAAGGTCACATAGCTCAGTGCTTGATGTAAAGAGTCACGTAGCTCAGTGCTTGATGTAAAAGGTCACATAGCTCAGTGCTTGATGTAAAGAGTCACGTAGCTCAGTGCTTGATGTAAAGAGTCACGTAGCTCAGTGCTTGAAACACTGGATATGAAAGTCAGTTAGGAGATAAACATGCTGTATTCAGAAATATCGGTTTCTAGAAGTGTTATTGTAGATAAGATATCACTCATTATAATTTTGAATCTAGTGCTGTAGTGTTAGGTTTCAAATGTACAAATAGGAGGTATTTGATTCAGACTGATATATTTCTAAAGATTGTCCACTCACTTGTTCTTTCCTTTAGACACGGCTGCTAGATGTCGAGATGTGTGTCGGTTTTTGTTCCTCAAGTTAACACTGGCCCCAAACACAACAAATGTCCGTACAAACTCAACATCATCTCGCTGGCAGAAAAAATAAAAGCACTTATATATTTGTGTCGAGAAATACGAATCAATTTCTACAGACAATGGATCCTTAACAAGAGTCATCAGGAGATGACATATCCCCCCGGTCTGGTACATTTTGTAAATGGAGTTTGGCTACTTACACCCCACTTTTGATTCATTGCCATTGGATACCTTCAGTTCAGTGAAGTAAAAAATAATGCTGTTAATCATTTTCAGTATTTTCCAATATCCCAAATCATCAAAAGGCACAAGTTCACCACTAGACTGATCTGTATAGCTATTGTCATCAAGAAATATGTTTTTGGAATTCTGCTAGGGAAACAAGCACTTCCCTCATTTTCATGTATAAGTCAAACTTGTCATCATAAAAAAATAAAAATATAAAAAAATCATAAAAAGGCTCCAGTACACCACTAGACTGATCTGTATAGCAAGTTCCAACATGAAATATCCAATGGTTTTGGAGTTCTGCTCCGAAATGGAAAACAGAGAGAGGATAGACGGTCGGATGGACAGACATGCTGATCGCAATATCCCCACATATTTCAAAACAAGTGGATAACAATGAGAGGTCACACTTCAACATTCACTTACCTGCACTGCCCAGTGTAGTGGCGTCTCTGCATTCTTGTCGGCCATGTTGCAGTCGGCGCCATAGCACAGCATTGTCATGAGGCAGTCAAGGCGCTGGGTGGAGATCATCACGTGTAGAGCGGTGTCGCGCGTGTTGCTGAGGGAGTTCATGTCACATCCAGCCAGGGCCAGGAACTCTATCACCTACACACATAGACGTTACGTCAGAAGTCAATCACATACTGAATAGTGTGAGCGATGCCATAAACCAGTCTGATAACACTCGTATCATACTCTGTATAAATATGCAAATGAAGTGACCTTGGATGAACTACTTTTTATAAGATCCACTTGTCAATGCAATGCCTACTTGATCAATACATAATTACCTAATGTCCCATATAAGTTTAGAGAGGAACTTCCTGATGAGTGTGTGTTTTTGCACTCTATAAAAAATTAGGCAATTCACTCCAGCATTGTATTCATACAGTTTCTATCGTTACTTCAATACCCAAACATGTACCAATAACAGGGATGTGAATCATTCTCAAGTGTGCATAATGCATAAGAAAATGTGTTACAGACACCAACAGAACGCAAGTGTCTTCTGAGATTGTAGAGGATTGATCTGTAGAGGTTGTAAGAACAGCAACACCTCGTCTTAACTCTTAAAATACCAGGTTGTAAGAACATTTTTTCAGAAAGATATTAGATCTTTATATTAAAATTCTTATCCATCCTTGCCAAAATAAGTTTCACAAGTGACTGGTGACCTCATTGACCTCTGACCTCCCCTGAGACAGTGCTAAGTGTGAGACCCCTCCCCTGAGTCAGTGCTAAGTGTGAGACCCCTCCCCTGAGACAGTGCTAAGTGTGAGACCCCTCCCCTGAGTCAGTGCTAAGTGTGAGACCCCTCCCCTGAGACAGTGCTAAGTGTGAGACCCCTCCCCTGAGACAGTGCTAAGTGTGAGACCCCTCCCCTGAGTCAGTGCTAAGTGTGAGACCCCTCCCCTGAGACAGTGCTAAGTGTGAGACCCCTCCCCTGAGACAGTGCTAAGTGTGAGACCCCTCCCCTGAGACAGTGCTAAGTGTGAGACCCCTCCCCTGAGTCAGTGCTAAGTGTAAGACCCCTCCCCTGAGACAGTGCTAAGTGTGAGACCCCTCCGCTGAGACAGTGCTAAGTGTGAGACCCCTCCCCTGAGTCAGTGCTAAGTGTGAGACCCCTCCCCTGAGTCAGTGCTAAGTGTGAGACCCCTCCCCTGAGACAGTGCTAAGTGTGAGACCCCTCCCCTGAGACAGTGCTAAGTGTGAGACCCCTCCCCTGAGACAGTGCTAAGTGTGAGACCCCTCCCCTGAGACAGTGCTAAGTGTGAGACCCCTCCCCTGAGACAGTGCTAAGTGTGAGACCCCTCCCCTGAGTCAGTGCTAAGTGTGAGACCCCTCCCCTGAGACAGTGCTAAGTGTGAGACCCCTCCCCTGAGACAGTGCTAAGTGTGAGACCCCTCCCCTGAGACAGTGCTAAGTGTGAGACCCCTCCCCTGAGACAGTGCTAAGTGTGAGACCCCTCCCCTGAGACAGTGCTAAGTGTGAGACCCCTCCCCTGAGACAGTGCTAAGTGTGAGACCCCTCCCCTGAGACAGTGCTAAGTGTGAGACCCCTCCCCTGAGACAGTGCTAAGTGTGAGACCCCTCCCCTGAGTCAGTGCTAAGTGTGAGACCCCTCCCCTGAGACAGTGCTAAGTGTGAGACCCCTCCCCTGAGTCAGTGCTAAGTGTGAGACCCCTCCCCTGAGACAGTGCTAAGTGTGAGACCCCTCCCCTGAGTCAGTGCTAAGTGTGAGACCCCTCCCATGAGACAGTGCTAAGTGTGAGACCCCTCCCCTGAGACAGTGCTAAGTGTGAGACCCCTCCCCTGAGACAGTGCTAAGTGTGAGACCCCTCCCCTGAGTCAGTGCTAAGTGTGAGACCCCTCCCCTGAGACAGTGCTAAGTGTGAGACCCCTCCCCTGAGATAGTGCTAAGTGTGAGACCCTTCCCCTGAGACAGTGCTAAGTGTGAGACCCCTCCCCTGAGTCAGTGCTAAGTGTGAGACCCCTCCCCTGAGACAGTGCTAAGTGTGAGACCCCTCCCCTACCTCCTTTGTCTTTGCCCAGTGAAGTGGGGTACCCCCGTACTTGTGATCTCGAGCCCCCAGCTGGTCAGGGTGGTTCCGGCAGATCAGCTCCAGTGACCTGTTGAGTACATCACAGACATCAAGACAGACTGAATGAGTGAGTGAGTGAACACAATATTACATATACAACACACAAGGCAAATACACAAAGCACTATAGGGCCTTTATTATTTTTTATTAGTTGCTTTACAGATTTTTTCGGTGGTTGGTAGGATGTAAAAACAAAAAAATTCAAATTCTGTATTTTTCATTCTGTCTTTTTTTTGTGAAATATGTGACAGACATGTGATTATGTTAATACTGTATTAAAGCAAAATGTAGAGCATTACAACAACCTAAACTTTATCAGGCAGAGTGCACGGCACTGTTACTTCACAAACCCTTATCTGCCTTATGACGTGCCATTATCAATCATGTTGCCATATGATGGATCATAAGGATAACACTATTTTTCCAGTATTATCACTACCTTCTTGTGACAGCTAATGAGAGACCTCGGGATTCTGCAAATGAATAGCACTGCCCTTGTAATAGAATTTACATGGGACTCAAGCCACACACTGCTGGTGTACCAGTGAGGCTATACAATAGTACTCTCATGGCTTCATCTAAAGCTACAACTAAAGGTCACTGAACATTGTCCGAGTCATCCAGAGAAGGGAATATTTGTTGATTATTTGTCCGTAAGTGTGATTATCAGCCTCGGTGTTGATAAAAATATTTAAACTGCAATTCATTTTCCCCAAATTTCATCTTTTTAGTGTGGATGGATCCTTAAACCAAGTAATAAAAAATATAACACATTATCAGTTCTGAGGTGATCCATTCACACTTATTTTACATATTTAACAGATTACCCACCTGACATCGCCAGCGTCAACAGCCGCGTGTACAGGCAGACAGGAAGTGGCTGATATCTTGGGGTCTGCACAGACGTGCAGCAACATCTCCGTTGCTTCTGGTAATTTTTTCTTACACGCCATCAACAATGGTGTCTCTCCTCGCCCGTCTAACCAGTTCATCACTCCTTCCTTGTCATAACTGGCCACCATCTGTGTGAAGCAGGTCACTTTATTAAAGGGGCACTTCTCTCCAGGTTTGGGTACCATTTCCAATGTAACCTAGATCTTATAATATGAGTGGCACTGCCGTGTGTGAGACTGAGACATGGTGATTAGGGTCATCATTAACTGCGAGACTGACACATACATCAGCAGAAGACACTAACTGTTTATTAATGACAACTGTTACATTGCTTCATTGGCTGCTTGAAAGGACAGCTATTGTTCTGGGTGCCATGATCATTGGGGAAACAATAGAAGGCAATGCGTGAATGAATGAATGGCAACAGTGAGTGAGTGAGTTGGGTTTAACCCCGTTTTTAACAGTATTCCAGTTATATCACGGCGTGCCAGTTTAATGTGGGAGGAAAGCCCGAAGTGATACAGGTCTCAGATGTTTAAACGGGTGAAATGGTGCTGACAAACCTAGAAACATAATTGAGTAGAACTGGGATTCGAACCCGCAATCATAAGTTTCTGGAGTGCCCAAGGGACGCAACTCTGCACATCGAATCGTGGCCTCTTAGACGACGGGGCCACCCGTGCCCCCGATTGGCAACAGCCTCAAACTCAGCTAACATGGCTGTTTGTTGTTGTTTAATGCTGCACTCAGCAATATTCCAGCTATATGAAGTCAGTCAGTAAATAATTAAGTCTGGACCAAACAATCCAGTGATTGACATCATGAGCATCAATCTACACAACTGGGATACAATGACATACAGTCTTATGACAAGCTGTCCCCTCTTGTGACATAATGGGTCGCTGAAGACCACAGTTATTTGAGAAGGATTGATGTTTGGAGTATATTTGAAACAAAAAAAGAAGAAATTTGACCATGGTCTTATTTAGCAGAAGTACGAAGAACTACTGTTTTCTGCTTGGCTGATTCCAGGACCGAAACACTTACCTACCTCTGTCTTGGACTAAGTAAAGCATCTTTTCCAAGTAAAAGTTGATTTTAAGCAGTCTTCCAATTTGACTTTAGGTACACATCTCACTTGGATGATGCCACAATTTTGAATCACTTTCAGCGGTGGCATTTTGATTGTTGATTTAAGCTCAAGAGAGAAATTTTGGGCTAAGTATGAGATAACACACATGAAAATGGAATGTCACTTTGAAGACTGAGCCATGATGGTGAACGGGTCCAGGATATATGTCATAACAGAACGGAGATACGATACACTGGCTAGCAAGGGATGGAACTACCTGGGTATCGATGCTCGGGAGCAGGGAATCAAACCTGACCTGTCTCACTGGCGAGTTTGTGCTTGTGCTATAGAAGATCCAGTGAACTACTTCCTCACTGGTCCCAGAGATTAATTCAAGGGATGTTTCGATATCAGTGAGTGAGTGAGTATGGTTTTACGCCGCTTTTAGCAATATTCCAGCAATATCACGGCGGGGGACACCAGAAATGGGCTTCACACATTGTACCCATGTCGGGAATCGAACCCGGGTCTTTCGCGTGACGAGCGAACGCTTTAACCACTAGGCTACCCGACCGCCCCTGTTTCGATATCAAGGATTAATATTTGATTTTGATGTATCGATTTAAGTCCTGTTGTAAATACCAATATTCTTTCTTCAGTCCACTCTCATCACACTTTCTCACACATTTGAATTGTAAATTGTTTAACAACTTTGTAATTGTCCATCCACATCATATTATTTTCAGACAAGGGAAAACGTTTTCACCTCAACTGTTCACTTAATTAGATTAACAATCTTCAAGATGTCGACATTAAGATTCCTACTCATGAACAATTTTACCACGTTTACCACTTCGGTGAAACCCACGAGCACGGGTATGGTGCTGACAAACCTAGAAACATAATTGAGGCGAACCGGGACTCGAACCCACAATCATAGGTTTATGACATGCCCAAGGGATGCAACTCTGCACAGCGAATCACTTTGCATCATGAAACATCATGAGAGTTCAGAGAACAGTTCAGGGAATGGCTCCTCCTCGCTATTCCACTAATCCCCTGCAAGAATTACAAGAACAAACCGGTTTGGGTTAGCCTGCTCATGGTTTATAGAGCTGTTTTATATGTTAGGGTGGGCTTCTAAACTACAAGACAATTTTCTTCAACCATCAAAAATTGTGGGTGGGCTAGTACTCAAAGAAGGACCAATGCAGGAGTAAAAAGATTAGTGTTTTCAGGAACACATCAACTTCTCTTCTCCCAATTTAGCTTACTTACAGAGAGGCATGATGGGTTGTTGAGGACAGCGTGGTGGTACACGGTGAGGCCGTACTTGTCGCTGACATCGATCCTGGCTCCCAACATGAGTAGCTCCTGTATACACTGTATCTGCTTGCCCTGCACACTGGCCATCAGGGGAGACAACCCTGTCGCAGGACACACCGTGTTGATGGCACTGCAGCCACAACAGACATGTCATGTTTACTATGTGCACACCCATCATTGGAAACTGATTAATGATACTTGGAAATTTAATTTAGAACTGATGGTGCAAAATGTAAAAATTTCAGGCATCAAATACAAATATGAGTGAGTGAGTGAGTATGGTTTTTAAAGCCAGTGTTAGCAATATTCCAGCAATATCAGTGTGGGAGATACCAGAAATGGGCTTTAATCACATTGTAACCATGTCTGGAACTGAACCTGGATCTTTGGCGTGATAAGCAAATGCCTTAACCACTAGGCTAGCCCATCGCCCTAAATCTGTAATCTGACTTTGTCAAATACGAAATTTATTAGCAATCTCAAAGTAAACTCTCACAGACAGTCATGACATCATGTTGGAATGCTATGATGTCACAATACAAAGGATGAAATAAGCTGCTTCCGTGATAACTCAATCTGCCTTGTTTGCAGAGCATGGAACAAAAATCAAAGTTGTTCTGATAAATACTGATTTAGCATCATATATAAATATGTTGTCCATTTGGGGCAATTTGGGATTGGACAGACCGCCAGGACCCAATCCCATGTTACAAAGTTTTTCAACCAATCATACTGCAGCACATATTTCCATTCATTTTACTATGACAGCTGAGATCTATCACAGATCCATTAGACCCATCACAGACTGTCACAGATTGTCACTGACTCACAGATTGTCTAACCAGACAGACATCAGGACTAATCAGAGACCACCTGCGATTGTCTGCTGCAAGTAAACGATTGTAAGGAACCCACTAGCTTTAGTCTTGTCAGCAACAAAAACCTCAGCATGTTCCATTACCTTTAAGCTATCTCTTACAGTATCCAATTCCTTCTTTTAAGAAACATTCCCCTCTTACTGAGTCTAATCCCTTCTTCTATAACTGAAGTGCAAGTGATCACTTGTTGCTCCTACCTTCTGATAATTTCATGTCTGAAGCACTCATAGAGGCCGATGTAGGCGGCGATGTGGCACGCGGTCCAGGTGGGGTGTTCGCGGATGCAGTCGCTGACCTTCTGCAGCACGTCCTCCTGGTTCAGGCTGCTGCTGCTGGTCACAAGGCACACCATCTTCGGGGCCAGGATGTTGAACTGGGACAATGCCTCAGCCTCCATCATGATGCGGAAGATGCTGAAATGGATGTTTATGGAGGATTACATTCTGCCACTGGCCACAAGCCAAATAGTCCCCCCCCCACACACACACACACACTTTTGAAAACCAAATGTAGTAGGATAGAGAGGATATTGATATTTTGGACCCCTCCCTTTTAAATATGCTGTATCCGCCCTTGAAAAGTTATTCTGCAGGACATATTCTGTAGGCTAAAAGACTTGCCAGGCTTTCATGCAGACTGAGGTTATCTTTCCTTTATCCATAAAAGTGTGAATGAATAATGTTTTATGCCAGCATCAGCAACAATCAGTTGTCGAGTGATAGGCAACGCTCCACATCATCAGGGTAGGTTGTAACACAGTCGTCCCGCCCACATGTTGGTGGTGGTGATGCATAGTGTTATAGCCAAACATTAGCATGATTAGTCAATTAATAGTTATATTTGCTGAGAACATGTCACCAAATGATTTAGTTACATGTTTTTTAATAACAGGATTTTGAAAATTTTACAATAAGTAGTATATATATATATACTTATCCTATCTCATACTATGCATTAATGTGTGACATAGGAAAAGTTAAAAAAGTTGAAATTTTACAATAAATTGTATCTTCATATACTTATCCTATCTCACACGTTATATGCATCATGTGAGATAGAATAAGTTTAAAACTTTGCATGTTTCTTAAAGGTGTTGTGTACACCCAAGTGCCCTCCCTCTGGATCTGTGTTTGTGTAACCACTTTAGTGAGCACGGGAATGGTGAGAGAATCAGAGAGAATTGGGGAATATAACAGCCAGCCCATTGGCCACCCATGCGGCTGCATGAAGCACCTCACCTGAAGCACTTGCTGGTGACCGTCATCATCAGTACACACTCGTAGCATCCGGGGCGCTTGTACAGAAACAGCCATTCCTCACGATTTATCACTTGGAAGCTGAAATAGTCAGTACTGCGGTTATTCAAGTCAGCTATAATACTGAACATGTAAGATAAGGTTACAGACTTACATTCTTATCAGAGCTCTACATGATATAAAAATAATGTCAAAAGAAAATGATGTATATCTGACACTGTGTAGAGATATGAGGCTGAAGATCGATTCATCAGAATAGATTGCAAAAGGGTCCACCTCTGAACAACACAACGGCATTGCAGCCCACAGAGATGGGTGAGCCAGTCAAGCAGGGATGGAGCTAGACATCCCAGTGGATCAAGGACATCTTGGCACACACAAACACAGACTGACTGACACTCTTCAGAATGCAGCACCAGTCTAAGGGTTAACCAATGGCAGGTTAAACTAAGAATGGCATGGTTAAAAAATGTTCCTGGTACACTTATGGCACACTCAGAAATTAGGGGTGGAACGACACAGCAAGGTCACGATACATAGGTCACACTTGTAGACGGCCACAAATACACAAAATACAAAGTTGAAATTAAGGACAAACATACACAATAAGTCAAATGTTATGAATAAAGGTCATTATTTACATATGAATAATGAATTCAAAATACAAAACAATACCAATGAACAAGTTCCAAACAAGAGAAAGAACAATGTGTACTGAAGAACGTCTGTGTACTGCAATTTGTAAAGCATTCCAAGTTTAATCGGCTTGTATATGACGTCACACGCTGATTGCATGATGAATGACCTGAATTCATTATTTGTGTGACCTTTATTCTTTCATTCTTTATTCGTAACATTTGATTATTATTGTGTACGTCTGTCTTTTATTTCAACTTTGTATTTTTGGACCGTATGGTCACCCACACACAATACCACATGCAGTAAACAGTGGTTATAACCAACTCAAAGGGATCACTAATTTTAGTTCGTTATAACCGTAGTTCATTATAAGCATATATACAGCAAATATACAACAAATGTCCAGGACTAAAAAATAAGTTTGTTACATTGGTCAGTTCGTTTTATGTGTTAGTTTACTGTTTATCGCAATACTCATATTTATATGAAATTGAATGGGAATTTCTTGACAAAGTTTTCAGAGCAGGTTGAAAAGGAAAAGCTAGCCGTAGACACATGTTAGTAGCGGCTATAATCTACCTAGCTAAAGTTTGGTGTGCTTGATATATTAACTATACTATACCAACATACCCCCTGTATGTATCAGCATTGCTGGCCTGAACCTTGTATGGGTTGATGTTGGCCGAGGCAGCATTGATAATGCCACCCACAAAATTCTTCAGCAAGCCAGCCATTGTGTCAGGTCAGTCTGTTATCATAGACTTACTTGGAGAGAGTAGACAGTAGACATATCCTGAAAACAGCAACATACAGTTTACGCCCAGTGCTTCACATAAAACAAGCATTTACACAATTTAAGAAGTTATAAAAGCCTAGGTCAATCCCGTGCAAACGAGATGACTCCTCATATTGAGGGATCTATTGGAAAAGACTGAAAATAACATAACTTAACACACAGACACCTTAACATGAAATGTATACAGACACCTTAACATGAAATGTATACAGACACCTTAACATGACACATGTGTACACCTCACTGTGTACATGGCCAGATTGTTTTGGAAACACTTCCGCCTGTATCCCCCCTCCAAAAGTTTTATGTGTATGCATTGCCGCTGAATCCTTTTATTTATACATATATTTTTAGGGGGGATACAGGTGGAAGTTTTACCATTCTTCTTACGTTTACTAACTACTTTTCGCCAGGGCTCTGGTAAATCAATTCCCAATTGGACATTTTGTACCCATCTCTTGTGACCTACTGGTAGGTACCCAGGTAGGTTCATGTAAAAGGGAGGTGGATATCTTGATAGAAAAATTTGGACTTGTCCAAGCCCTAATAGGACCATCTGAGAACTGAGACACTCTCTACATCATAACAAGCAGCACCATTTGAGAACTAGACACTGTCTGAGAAAAGCATGTAGGACCATATGACAACTGAGACACTGTCTACATCATAACAAGCATTCAGGACATCTAAAAACTAGACACTGTCTACATCATAACAAGTAGCACCAACTGAGAACTAGACACTGTCTACATCATAACAAGTAGCACCAACTGAGAACAAGACACTGTCTACGCCATAACAAGTAGCACCAACTGAGAACTAGACACTGTCTGAGAAAAGCATGTAGGTCCATATGACAACTGAGACACTGTCTACATCATAACAAGCATTCAGGACATCTAAAAACTAGACACTGTCTACATCATAACAAGTAGCACCAACTGAGAACTAGACACTGTCTACGTCATAACAAGTAGCACCAACTGAGAACTAGACACTGTCTACGCCATAACAAGTAGCACCAACTGAGAACTAGACACTGTCTGAGAAAAGCATGTAGGACCATATGACAACTGAGACACTGTCTACATCATAACAAGCAGCACCATCTGAGAACTACACACTGTCTACATCATAACAAGTAGGACCAACTGAGAACTAGACACTGTCTGAGAAAAGCATGTAGGACCATACGACAACTGAGACACTGTCTACATCATAACAAGCAGCACCAACTGAGAACTGAGTCACTACATCATAACATGCATTCAGAACCACCTAAGAACTAGACACTGTCTACATCATAACAAGCAGCACCAACTGAGAACTAGACACTGTCTACATCATAACAAGCATTCAGGACCATCTAAAAACTAGACACTGTCTACATCGTAACAAGCACCACCATCTAAGAACTAGACACTGTCTACATCATAACAAGTAGCACCAACTGAGAACTAGACACTGTCTACATAGTAACAAGCAGCACCATCTGAGAACTAGACACTGTCTACATCATAACAAGCACCACCATCTAAGAACTAGACACTGTCTACATCATAACAAGTAGCACCAACTGAGAACTAGACACTGTCTACATCATAACAAGTAGCACCAACTGAGAACTAGACACTGTCTACATCATAACAAGCATTCAGGACCATCTAAGAACTAGACACTGTCTACATCATAACAAGTAGCACCAACTGAGAACTAGACACTGTCTACATCATAACAAGCACCACCATCTAAGAACTAGACACTGTCTACATCGTAACAAGCAGCAGCATCTGAGAACTAGACACTGTCTACATAATAACAAGCATTCAGGACCATCTGAGAACTAGACACTGTCTACATCATAACAAGCAGCACCATCTAAGAACTAGACACTGTCTACACCGTAACAAGCACCACCATCTGAGAACTAGACACTGTCTACATCATAACAAGCAGCACCATCTAAGAATTAGACACTGTCTACATCGTAACAAGCACCACCATCTGAGAACTAGACACTGTCTACATCGTAACAAGCAGCACCAACAGAGAACTAGACACTGTCTACGTCATAACAAGCACCACCATCTGAGAACTAGACACTGTCTACATCATAACAAGCAGTACCATCTGAGAACTAGACACTGTCTACATCATAACAAGTAGCACCAACTGAGAACTAGACACTGTCTACATCATAAAAATCAGCACCATCTGAGAACTAGACACTGTCTACATCATAACAAGTAGCACCAACTGAGAACTAGACACTGTCTACATCATAAAAAGCAGCATCAACTGAGAACTAGACACTGTCTAGATCATAACAAGTAGCACCAACAGAGAACTAGACACTGTCTACATCATAACAAGTAGCACCAACTGAGAACTAGACACTGTCTACATGATAACAAGCAGCACGATCTAAGAACTAGACACTGTCTAATTATTAATTGACGTTTATAATCATTATTACTTGAGTGAACAAAAATATGAAATATTACACTCGCGGTTGTTTAAAGGACCTATGTCAAACTTGGGCCCAGTGGATTTGAAAATATTCAAACAGTGTTTAGGCCTATATGCTCATAAATAGAGAAAATGTCTGTTTTGTGTTATGCGGTATGTCTATTGCCTAATTATCCTACTTAGCGATGTGATTATTCGTGCGTCATGTTCACCTCAATACAGTAGCTCAACAGTGCTCAACGCATTAAGCTGTCATTTCCTAGTAAATGATGCTTGTCCACAAAACGTACTTGAGTGAATATGACGCTACAATGCGGAAGTCGCATGACCGTGCATAGGTTTCTTTTCTGTCACCTCAAACGACAGAAGAGTGCAGACGTGAGAGTTACCTCCCTTAGACCATAGTCCCAGCTCCTTCCCGGCGCGTGACACTCTCGGTGTTAGAGAGCTCCGCGAACGGGCTAGCGCTGTGAGGAGCTTGATCACTGTCGTGGATCGATGCTCTCTGCTCGCGGCATTTTTCATTTGTTGATATTTTTATGAGGAGCGAGAAAAGAATTGTTACGCATCCCCGATGTATATGAATGTTAAGATACCATGCAAAGAATCGCAAAAACAATAACATATGTTTATCAAAAATGTTAAAATCAAATGGCTTCTCCCGAACATTAGTTAGTCAAACTTTTATGGCTACTTACTAGTTTTATATTTATAGTTGTGATACTCTAATTCTTTTACTGTCCTTCGTCCACAGGTTTTACAGTCTATATTTATGCATTATTCCTGTACAACCTGATTTAGTCACGATATGGCTGAAATATTGCCGATGTGACAGCACATCTTAACTCACTCACTCACTCACTGTAAAGCGTCTTAGCGGGAGTTACCGTATGCCTATGTCGACACTCAAGACATATTCAATGGTCGAAGGTACTTCGAGTTTACAAGGTTTCACACTAGGAGGCGCTGAGTAAATTTGCAGTTTTAGAGCCAATAGTCCTCGCCACTTGAAATATAGAATCACGAAACACCGCGATGATTAATTAGAGGGTAACTGCATGTGTGCTAAAACTTATAAAGTGAAAACAAGTCATTCCGCCGATAAAGAATATTACTTACAGTACTGATGACAAAAATTGTGCACTTTTCAAGAGATATCCATTTTGCTAGGGACAAACATAATAGTTTGACTTTTGATTACGTGGTTAGTATCCGGGTACCCTTCGGCAGTCAGGTGACTATATGTAGGCTAAATATAGCAGCATCTGCAGCGAACGCACATTACTGGCACGATGCCGATGTAGTGTTTAAAGCGCTGTTCACCAAGTTCACTGCTATATATATAGCCGCTTGCAGTCACCTGACTGTCAGTTCTTACCCGGATTGTAACCACGTGATCAAAACGCAATGATGATGTTTATGCAAGCAGCATGGCTATTCCTTGAAAGGCGTCAATTCTTCAATGGCACAATTAATGGTTTGTAGTGTAAAATCACACATGTCCAAACTTTCTGGAAGTTATTTTCAGACTTGAGCTGGTTATTTTTGGCCTCAAAGAGAATATATAAGTTAATTGTAAGTTTACTTATTGTAAGTTAAGTGCAGCGTATATGAATATCTGACACCATGACAGTGAAAACAGAAAAGAAATCGTAAAACGCGGGCATAATATTATTCAGTTTACTGAGGCAACAGGCTTTTTTTGTTTTTATTTGTATCCCAAAACAGAGAAGCTACGTCAAACTCTCGCCGCACGAGAGCCAAACGCATGTCGTCGCCACTGGCAACGCCCTCATCTTGCCGCCCCATCAGCACGTGGAAATAGTTTTGAGAGCGCTGGATTTTGAAGCCGTGTTGTTGCTGTCGACTTCAAGAAACCATTCGTAGTAAAATAACATTTATTTGACTTTCAGTGACTTTCCTTATTGATATCTTTAATATCTCTATATATCACTATATATCATTTATGTAGAAGGTATTTATGCCGGCAAGATTCCTCTAAGACTCGCCAAATACACGCGACAATCACGGAGTCCGTTGTACATGTCGTTGAGGGAAACGTGTATTTTGCCGGTCCTTCTCCATGACACAGGGGCTTGTAACGCAGAAAAATACAAGCTATATGATCACACCCAGTGTCAATATACTAAATATAAGGAAAGGATGTAACGAGGCCAAGTCACTAAGTTCGTTCGAGGACGAATTCAACAATGTCCACTGTAAATACCCCTATACAACTTACACTCATTTCATGCCAATATATTTAGCTACACAATGAGACATTGCTGAAGATAATAGAAGCCGTAATTTTGGAGCTAGGGTCTTCAGAAGCTCAAAATATCGCGATTTTAAAATTTCGAGCCAAAATACCTAGACAGAGTTTGTACCGCTAACCTACCTATTTTTCTGTTGATTGTTCAAGGCCCGTTCAGGTACATTTATATAAGCATGGGGCCAATTTGATTTTGTTATTGGACCTCTCCCTTGAAAAATTCTGGATCCGCCCTTGAATCTAATACTCCCCCATCCCCACCCCACCCCCGCAGTTTGTACTCCAAAACTCCATTATGTTTTATTTCGAAAGAGGAATAATGAAATGTTAAAGATTTATTAACATGCATCAAATACGCACTTTTCCGAGAATGTTTTATAAATATACCAGTATATATTGCTCTCTATGGTATGGTATTCACGTATTCATGCTCGCTCATATTATACATCTCCTTATATGATCTTAATTGACTGATGTAGCTGTTCTCTGTAGTTATGTGGTCAGATAAGAAAACAATGGGCACGCCACATGTTATCACTTATGTATTATAAATATATAACTTCTACGAAGTCTTTGACATGTCTGGTCCAGACTCGATTATTTCTCAGACCGCCGTCATATAGCTGGAATATTGCTGAGTGCGGCGTTAAACAACCAACCAACCAACCAATCCTTGACATACATGCATTAGCTTTAAACCTTCGCATATGTTTGTTCTACCGTGTCTGTTTATTTTTCCATTTATCATTTACTCGGTATATATTTCATATCTATTGTAACAATGTGTGACTGGGACAAGTCGGCATGTGGATCACATTTTATCCCTGCGTGTGCTGTGTATTGCGTGGGTTCGAATACTATATTCACCCTGAAGTTGGACCTTGTCCGTCCACACTGGCATGCAGGCTCAGGAGCGACACTTTTGGTTTACCTACCTCTTTAATTTGACACACCGTGCCATATATAATAACGAACATCTTGACTTTTTTCCTTGATGTCTTGCACTGTCGAGTTCTTGGGGACTTCCTCCCACAATTAAGAAAACAGGCTGTAATATAGATACGATACTGTTAACTATCCCAACTTATATCATTTCAGTCTTACCTTATACTATCTCTTCAGGTACCCAGAGCTGTTTCATTTTGCTTTAATTTGATTGCAAACATATACTTTTTACACACATTACGCACGTTGCTTTTAATTGAAAAAAATGGAATTTTGATGACACAAAGTAAAATCTTGTATAACCTATCATGACACACCAGGCAGGCTTACCCACGGTATTTTCTTTTTGTCGTACATGTCAGGTTTCTTCTGCGAGGTATTTGGAAATTTTCTGTGTTGGTTAGATAAAAGGACTGAGAAGCGTTGTAGCATTAATATAAGAGTGAGTGAGTATGTTTTTAACATTGTTCCAGCAATATGACGGCAAGGGACTCCAGAAAAGGAGTTCACACTTGGTACCCATGTGGAGAATCGAACCCGGGGTTTCGACTTGACTAGGCTACCCCACCGTCTCTGTAGGAATTAGAATGCATGATGTGATATAATAGGCCAAAACGAATAGGGCAAATATAAGGGTAAATTAACATTATTGATCATGAAGTTCACATATATATGTTTCAAAACAGCAAGCACACGATGACACCATATGTTCATGAATGTGTTTTACAAGTTTTGTAGATTTAGTCCCGGAGACAAAGTAAGTGATGTGTTGGCGTGTAATGTCGAGATTACAGCTGTGCTGTTAATGTGCAGTATCACCCGTTTCCCGCGTCCTTGAAACACCCGGGACTTTAAAGATACCCAGCTCCCTATGTTTGTCTTAAAATACTTGAAATGGGGATCGGGTGGTCGACATGTCTGCTGAGCAGGAAATGTGTCACCGTAACCCAGAGGTGTGGATCGGTGTTCACACTGTTGATCACTGGATTGTTTTGAACATGTTTTGTTACATATTTTATTTTATTCACAATAATGTGATCAGAACTTTGAAGAGTGTCCATGTTCTTTGATCGAACATGTCCTATATGAGGTCGTCAAGATAAGAGGGTGCTTTTAAGTTATCAATTCATTTCATAAAATCGACAAACTCTTTCACCTTCGTTGATAACATTTTCAAACCCGTACAGAAACAAAACACATCACATAATCTCTTTTTTTTCAGTTGACCAACCTGTTCTGGTGTCCGTCTTTTCTTTCATTGCAGGCAGACTATTCCTTTTGTCGTAAGGGGCTCGGGTGGTCAGGCTCGCTGACTTGGTTGATGCATGTCATCGTATCCCACTTGCGGGGATCGATGCTCATGATGTCAATCACTGGATTGTCTGATCCAGACTCGATTATTACAAACCCCCGTCATACAGCTTGAATATTGCTGTGTGCGGCGTTACGAAACAAACATACAAACAAACAAACAATATCGTATACGGATTGCACAGGACATAGCTTATCGCAACTGACAAGGCTATTGATGCAACTTATTACACTGAATAGCCCTTCAAGCATCGTTTCTTACACCAAATGTCAATATTTCTAGAACTTCACACCTTTAAGGTGTCTATAGAAAGTTATGTCGATAAATATTTGAAGTGAAGTATATGTTTCTCCGACAGGAATTGCCCAGATGGATTTGGATGAGGATGTGTGGGTTGGAAGACTCATCACGACGACCCTTGATAACATCGCGAGGGAGTTGAAGGTAAGGGGCTATATGGGGTCCATCTAATGGATCCGGCACAACTATTCATTTGGTCATTATCCTCATCTTTCCAGTTTGCTCATGTCTATCACATAGATCAGCGCGTTGAAGGGTTTTCATTTCGTTTGGAAATGTTATTCATATTCGTGCAATTTCTTGTCGCTCATGAACCCTTCATTTTCATTGACAAAGAACATAACATGTAATCGTCAGTTATATTGGTCAGCGACTGTGGCCGTGTACTTACCGTTCCAGTGTTTGTTGCACAGTGTAGTGTTTGACTCTTAGACTATCTCTATTGTTACATACCTTTTACATTAACTCCAGGCAGAGCAGGGTCCGGAAGGAGTTGTCAGAAGCTCAGGCATTGAATCGGCGATTCTGGCCAACTTACCCACATATGAAGAATTCCTCAATTGAACATACATAAAATGCTAGCCTTATGATATGAAAACAGTAAAACGAAACAGTTACTGTACAAGGCAGGATATATTCTGTTTTATATTAAATTAAATTTTATTTTGTTATATTTATTTTATAAATTTGATATCCAGGCCAAGAAGGCAGCAGGCGGAAGTCTCCAGACACAGATGTATCAACATCCAAGAAGATAGGGCGTTTCTCGAGATTCCGAGCACTGCTCTCCAGGCTGTGCTGTTGCTGATAGATCTGTGAAGGCATGGTCTTTCTCAAGTTCAATGTCATTTTTGTCACCCTCAGGATGATATATAAAGTCTTTACATGGTTTTTATTATTAATAACTGGGTGGCTCAGTCGTTTAAGGTACCGCAATTCGCTGAGCAAAGTTGCGTCCCTTGGGCGCACCGGAAAGCTATAATTGTGGGTTCGAATCCCGATTATGTTTCTAGGTTTGTTAGCACCATACCCATGCTCTTGGGTTTCACCAAAGAGGAGACTTGTATTACTTCGGGCGTTCCTCCCACACAAAGCTGACACGTCGTGATATACGTGGAAAACTGTTCAAAGCCCCGTTAAACCAAACTCACTCCGTTTCTACGATGATCTGTTTCGTTTGTCAGATTTTACAGATATAAGGGCACATGGTGCCCAGTTTCTTTTAATAGTTCTCAGATTTTTGTTTTTGTACATGAAGAAAATATGATAGAGAAAAAAGGGTGAATGATATCAGGGATCAATGTATGAAATGTGAGCACCTGTTGTGTTATGTACACTCAGTGCGTTGTGCTTTTATTTGAACGAATAACTGATATCTTTAAAGGTTTCAATACACATGTCTTCTTATATAAATATACCAAAATCTATTACACTATAAACATTTGTTGTTTGTTGGATTTTAAAAATACAATAAAAATGGTATATAGTTTAGTCGGGGAACCCTTTAGAAGTATTTTATATGAAGGATATAGTACGTCCGTTTTAATGTTTTATTTGGTGATACTTAATTCCCAACTGAATCCAATAGCTTTATTCAGAAGTTGAGGGTTTTAAATCTCATAAAACCTGCTTATCTTGTGTGCATGTAGTATTGTAACCTGCTTGTTTAGATGTGGTATTGTCATATAACCTGCTTGTTTAGTAGTACTATGCTGTCATTAACGTTTGTGATTTATACTCCCATATGCAATCAGCCATGAAGCAGTTTAGGCTGCAATAAACCTAGAGAGAGAGTCTCCTAGGACCAACAAGGGGCATTTGAAGCAAGTTCTGCCTCGGGATTCAGTCTGTAGGACACAATGGCAACAGTGAACGGGGTATATGGTAAGTATATACACAAGATTAGAGTGTGTAACACATGGAGGCGACCGACCAGGCTATTTCTTGTTGTTTTGCTAAAACGAAAATCGTCTCTTGAAGTATTCTCCTCATAAAGGATTACGCATAAAATATTCTTAGTGTAACATATGTAACAAAGCAGTTGGGAGATTCATCACGACGATCCTTGACAGCATCGTGAGGGAACTGGAGGTTAGGGGGGAATATGGGTCCCTTGTGGATCGTAAAAGGCATGACAGGAGACACATAAGAACACTATCCATTTGGTCATTGTCATAATCTATTCATCAGGAATTTCTCACAAATGTGACGAGTGTTAACGAGACCAGAGCTTATTGGTAGCAAGTATGATAACCGCATTAAAAGATTGGACATGTTTTCGCTTTGACATTTCTGTGAACATTACATAACACGGGATGGAATGTACACCCACCACGGCATTGATAGTAAGAGGCGACTAATTGTCCTAGCTAGCAACCTATGCTAGTATTAAGAGGTGACTTAATAGATTGGTTGGTCATGCAAGGCGACTTGGTTGTCGACGACGTGGGTCGTTGCTCATAATATCAACCACTGGATATGCTGGTCCATACTAGATTATTTACAGGCTATCTTCATAAGCTATTATATTGCGGACTGCGGCGTTAAACACATACAAATGGGAAGAGGGTCATTTTAATGTCTCAAATGATGTTTTTTGTGTGTTGTTTAACGCCGCACTCAGCATTATTGCAGCTATATGACGACAACCTGTAAATAATCGTGTCTGGACCAGTCAATGAAGAGATTGATATAAATCATCAAGCCTTACCAAGCTATTCATTTGGTCGCCTCTTACGAACAGTAAGTGTCATACGACGGTGTGAGAAAAAGGGTCCTACGTTTTATGTCACGTCTGTAAAGGGACGCAACTCACGTTCCCTCGGTTGATTGGACGTACCAACAGTGGAACAGTTCAGAATGACATCATCTGATGAAGAAGTTATCACGCGAATGTGTTTTGGGGTGGTAAATATCCTGTATAAGGAATAAACGCAATGTATTAAACTCGCTAAATAAAAAATCTGTTTCTAATACAGGTTATCCGAAAACTCACTCGCGTGAAAAGCCCTACATATTGTCGATGGTACCTACGATTTCAACAACTAATTTTCCACTGCATTTTATTGTGAAAAGAACTCATATTACCAAGATCGTCTTGGGTCCTTACTTGCATATTTCCATAAATCTTTGTGATCTGGGCCACATTCCGATCTAACATATTAGTGACTCGGGGTCGAGTGGTCAGGCTCGCTGACTTGGTTGATGCATGTCATCGATCCCAATTGCGTGGATCGATGATCATGTTGTTAATCACTGGATTGTCTGGTCCAGACTCGATTACTTACAGACCGCCGTCGTATAGCTGGAATATTGCTGAGTCCAGCGTTAAAAAACAAACAAACAAACCATTATTTACTTACATGAATACAGAGATACTAAAAGACCTAACTGTGGCTAACTGCATCGCCACCAGGAGGAGGTAAAGCTGAAAATGTGTTGGTCAACAACAAATTAACCACAATTAGAATATCTTCGCTGTATGGAAGTACTCGTGCATATCGGGGTATACAAGGCCGTAGTTAACTGTTTTTGACGGGGGGGGGGGGGGGGGGGGGGGGGGGCAAATAAGATTATTCATTTCTTATTCAAGTTAACTTTCACAAGGACAAATGTTTTCTATAACGCACGGGCGTTTTCATGCTGAAACTCGTGGTTGCGGGGACGTGCCAAATGAGGTATGGCGTGTGGTCTCAAGACTTGATTAATGTACCGAGCTGCTGTGACACCATTGCCTCTCCCTGGACCGATGTTCTGGAAGACCAGGGCCGACCCTCTAAGACCAATTCCACCCCACACCATGATGCTCGGACCACCCCACGAGCCTCTCTCAACAACACAAGCATCCGAATAACGTTCCCCACGGCGTCTCCAGACTCTCTCTCTACCATCTGCTGTTGAGATACAGTAACGGCCCTCGTCTGAGAAGAGGACACTTCTCCACTGCTGGTGGCGCCAATGCTGGTGTTGTGTTGCCCACTGAAGACGGTCCCGGCGATGACGTGGTGTCAGAATGGGTCCTCGGTGTGGCCTGTGACAGTGGAGGTGTCTGCTCGTCAATCGTCGACGCACGGTGTCCGCACTAATGTGTCGCTGGTGTGTCCCCATGGTCTGTCGAGCAGTTTTGGCAGCAGTCACAAAGCAATCTTGTAGACGCTGTCGCACAATCTGACGATCCTGACTTCAGGGGGTGACCCTTGGTCTTCCACTACGTGGTCGGTCATCTGTAGTGTTGGTGGTCTGGTACCGTTGCTGGACTTGAAATGCATTCGCTACTTGCCGGTCAATCTTGGCATGTGGTAGCAATTCAATAACAAATGAATGTTATCCGATCTGGGTGGATTTTTATAGGGCAAGAAATGGGGGAACGCATGTGCATTTCAATTTGCACGCAAGTCACGTGCATCGGGTTACCATGGCCGTTGCCGTGATGCGTTTGGGCGATCGGTTTTATTTTCATCTGCTTTTGGTTTTTTTATCATCAAATTTCATTTTTCCGGACAAGATAAAGTTAAATTTTAGAAACTTTAACAAAAATTACCCAGTTATTTAAATGACAACTGTTCATGTAATGTTACTTGGGGTGACGTTTCTTTTGCGGTTCAGTATACATTGCTCACTGAATGTGTATTGTATTGGTGGCATGTTCATCACCAGTATTTCAGTCGGTTGACTGGGTTCGTTCTTAAAAGCAATGGAAGAATACCTGACGTCACGCATGTATGTGGATAGGCATGAATGTGAACGAGCGTGTCCAGACGGCAGTGAAACCCCAGTGGTTGCAGTATGTACTTGTGTGTATAGAATCACATGGAAGTCTTCTTCCACTCACTTACAATAATGGATATAAAATGATTTAAATTTGTCCTTGACATGTGATCTGCCAAACGACGCTTTTTGTGCCACCATTAAGCGTGTAAACAGAAAGTATGTCGTGCCTGTACATTTGTCACATCGTTCGTCACAGGTGTTTAGCAATGCTTGGAACATTATTTCAGTAATATAACTGCGTGTCGGGTATTGTGAGGAGAACGTTGGATGTGTTGCAGGCATTATTGCACAACTTCATGAAATCCAAGAACACAGGCTTGGTACTTCCAAACTGAAGATCTTTTAAGGACGATACCGAAATTCGAAGCAAGCCAGCAGAGATTGACAGTGCCGGGACTTGAACTGCCTGGCTGTCAGTGCCCCGATATTAGTGTGTCAACATGTGTATTAGGGAACATGGCAACATTTACTTAAAATACAACTTATAAAATAATAATGTTCTAAGGGTGTTATTATCAAGGTGATAACAATGAGGTATACATGTGACGTCTCGGAATCCTTCGCCATTGTTGGGCTATTGCAACAGACAATTCACCCGGCTGTGGCGATTCAATACAGGACTACACGAAGCGTGTCCAACCCGATTTCCAAACAATTCGTTCAATACATACACACACACACACACATTAAACCTGAGCCATACTCATTCACCCTGTACAAAATCAATTTAACAGATCGATCTGTGCGAGGAGGAACGTATCGAGTGTCTGTGTGTAGCAGGTTGCATATCGCTGTGATTGCCTACTGGGGAGTTTAATACTATTTACAAAATACAGTGCGAGCTGCTGGGGATAATAACTATGAGTTACTACTGGGACACTTTAAATATTGAAATGTTAGGGTAATAATAGTGATATGTGTAATTTACAGTCACAAACTGTCAACAAAGCAGTTTGGTATTTGTATGCAGAGTCAACAGAAGTCACACTTGTTTATTTTCAAACAGCGGACTTATGCAGCAGAATATATTAATTCAAGCATGTAAGTTAACAAGGTTTATTATTATTATTATTATTATAATTTACAGATTAAAATAGAAAATGCAGCAAAGAGGGTTTGGGTGATCCTGGCAATAGTATTATTGCTATTATTTTTATTTTTATTATTAATGTTTTTATGTTTCTGCATTTTTTGGAATGATTGTCACCAACATCATTAAAATCGTCATTATTATGAATCTTCTATTTAATGTTTGTGTCTATACTATCGTCATTATAATAAATTTAGTTGTTTTTTTCTCTGTCATCAGCGTCATCATTATTGTCATTCATATTCATATACAGTCCGCCGCCAACTCACACTCGCGTCCATACAGTCCGCCGCCAACTCACACTCGCGTCCTTGAGACTTTGTTTTCTATCACAGACAGCTGACCGCCTAATTAGAAGTATTGAGCTGGAGGACATCGATAAGTCTACCTGTAATGTACTAGTGGTTTGGTAGCGAGGCAACCAGTGTTGTTTACACTCTACAGCCACGCTTCACCGATCTCGTATCACAATACTGACACACGCAGAACAGACAAGACTGTGAAGGGAATATATAAGAACAAGGTAAGGATGACATTGTCTCACCTGGTTAATATGGAACTGTCTCTGCTCTCGTGGAGTATTAACGTATCTACCAGTCTCAATGTGGAGAGTGTGGGAGCTACAGCGAAACTGGGCTAGTGCAACACGAAATTTGTTAATAGTGATAGCAGACAAATACAACTCTAGACTAAATGAATTTTTGAAAAGTGTACAATGGAACATTTTAGAACTATTTGCTAAAGACCAATGCCAATCCTGTTCGTAAGCAAATTTTAACCGATCTTCACATTCGGAAATAAATGATTCGGGGCAAATAACATATTCGTTCTCCCATATATATCCAAATCCAAGGCTGTATAAAAGAGTTTTGATTTTTGTAGCCCAATTAGTTTTACCATGTGTGGCTAGCTGAAATAACATATCATAATTTTTCTTAGGATATCGTGAATTTGGGAGGGACATAAGTTTACACCAATATTTTATACAGCGTTTATACGCAGAAATGTACAGTGGGTATCTTCCACACTCTCCTCGCACAACATGATTGGGAGTAGACGTTTTAACACCTAGCAGACGTTTACAAGCAAGTACATGGATACTTTCTATCTCTTTACAGTTTTCAAAACTCCACATTTCAGCCCCATATAACATAATTGGAGCAATTTTAGTATCGAATATTTTTTAAAATAGTTTCAGTGGAATAGGTTTAAGTGATGAAAGGGATTTTAGAACCGAGAACAATACCCGTTTAGCCAGTAATGAAGCATTGTAAGTTTGTTTCGACCATGATAAATTCTTTGAAAATACAACTCCCAAATATTTGTACGATGATACACATTCCAACTGACAACCACTGAAATACCATTTCTCAGATCTAGAAAGTACTCCACTATTCTTAAAAACTACTATTTTCGATTTATCAAGATTTACCTTTAGGAGTATATCATTTGATATACTACCCTCCCCAGTATATCAAATGGTCTCTAAGGGATCATGAAATATATATGTTAATACCAAGTATGAGAACAGATACAAACATCCTATGTCGTTGAACGTCACGCCAACACTTCCCATAGGTTGCATGCGCCACATGCAGTTGCGCAGCACACGTGCGTTTGGTGTCATTCTTGATTTTGAAAATTTTAAGGAAGGTCGATTATTCTCTTTGGACCATTATTTCTGTCAATCTTACTGATGTTGGTTATCATTAAGTTGTGATCTACTTGATTTCATTCATTGTTTGTGGATAAACAAGCGATGTCGCGTCTTTAACGCGGGAGCGTCTACGAGCTACTAGCATGCTGGAAACTGGCAGACGTCAGCTTGTAGTGGCCACTACGTTTAATGTTTCACAGTCTGTGATCAACAGACAATGGAACATGTACCAAGAGACCTACAATGTTGACTATCGCCCCGTTCAGGGCGTCCCAGGTAAACGACAAGAGTACAGGATCGATTTATCCAAAAACCAGGCTCTACGACATCTAGCTCAAACGGCGTATCAAATTGCTGCTAGCTTTCATCAGACTACTGGAGTACCGATCAGACGATTAGAAATCGTCTACATGCAGCTCATCTCCATGCTCGACGGCCACGTGTTGTGCCGCCCCTTACAAATCGTCATATTGCGTAGGTACACCGTTACGCTGTGTACGTTTCCAGTTTGGAGTGATGAAAATGGCGGAAAAACGGGATTAGCGTTTGGCTGAATATTGGCCAGGAACCCGTTTATACCTGTGTAACAATGACCTTTCTGGATACCTTACAGTGAACATGACTTTAGATGTAGGCAATGATCAGCATAACGGTGTACCTAATTCAATACCTAATGCAATACTAGTACTTGATGGGTTAAAAGGACGTTACCATGACTTACCCTTTTCGCGAACAACTGGTGTCATCACTGATTTTAAATGATCCATCCATATCATTTCCACCCTGTTTTGCTTTTTACGGTCAATAGAATCTGTATCGATGGATAATCGACACTGATTATTCTGTGGCGTTGACGTTATATAAGTAATCAAATAACCCACCTGAAAGTGATGAATCTATGACATGTATGTTCAATATTAGTGAACGATTCAGCTGTATTTTAAGCCTGATATCGGAAAAAGTATCCTGTAAAAGTATGCAGACATTTGAACCAGTTGAGTTCGATACATGCTAATGAATATATGTGGGCAATGTAGTACAATATTTAATTTGGCATGTACCTATCAAACGTTCCGATCACAGAAAGCACGGACATTGCCCTGTTAACACATTTAGTCAACATACAAATCTATGATAACAAATATGGAACAAGGGCGCTGAGAAAAATGTCCAGTGAATTCTACTTACTTATTGACTAACAGCGACCAGAATTTCCGTAAACAGCCAATTTCCTAGAAGGTGTGTCCTTTTGAGATTTGAACGTCCAAGTACGTGTCAGGTTCGCCGTTTTGAGATGATTGCAAATCAGTGGGTTAGGTATATATTGGCATTGTAACGTTGTTAATGTAAATTGTTTCATGACGGACAAAATGTAAAAGTTTATAGCATGTACTCAATGAAGAAGGGATGTTTCCTCACTTTGCCAGTGTAAAATAATATTTGTTTAGTTTATTTACCTGTCAATTACTTTTTCGTAGTCTTGTGTAAATAAACTTAAAATGCCACTTAAAAATCATTAAACGTTATCTTTCACCTGTATTGCTTATCTAATTTACTTGTTGTTTTGTAAAATGTATTCAGCAGCTATCAATGGGATCGCAAAATGACAAAGAAACGAGCATTTGTTAAAGTGTAGTAAAACATACAATCTTAGTAAATATACTATTGCAGCTTGTAAATTATGAGAAGAAGATTCTTTGAAAAATGGATAGTAATCTCCAGTAACTGATTGGTGGTACTAGTCTACGATAGGCCACCTATACTAGTCTAATTAGCATATATTTACTAACTGGTTAGTAAAATCTCCTGACAAGTTAGTGTCTGAGTGGACAGTGAAATTCACTTAGTAAGTATGTTAACTTCACTAGCTGTTTCTGCAGTGATGATAAAGTCACGTATTACCTGTGAAGTATGACATGATTTTGCTGATATACCGTCTTTTTTGTCCTTTAATTTGCTCAACGAGATGTAATGCTATATGTGTGTTGTCTGATATACACTTGGCCCGGGTGAACGGGTGACAACGAGTGATGCTTTACCTTGTGTTCGAATCCCAGATTCGCCCTGTGTATGGTTCTCATGTGTGCTACCTTTTCCCTCCCACATTAGCTGACACGCCGCGATATAACCGAAATGCTGTTAAAGTCGCCTCATTTACCCATGTTTTCAACTATCGCTGACATTGCGAGTAACATTACGAATTAATATGCGCATGCGTGACAGCGTGCGCACACACCCTTTTATGTTCATGTCAATATACGGTCAATAGCGTACTGAGGGGTTGTTTGACATAATTAAGAGTATTCCATTAAGGATGGAGTTTATGATCTAAGACGAATGGAAGAGTTCGTCGCATCAGCTGCAATGAATAATGGGGACATCGATTCTTGCAGAAGTTGGTGTCGTCTCCTAGGTTTGGATAACACTCACAGAGATACAGACACACTGACGCACACCATAGATATCACAGCTTAGCTCAAGTCCTTCCTGACAATCAAACATCACATCATCAGTCTCATTCTGCGGTCATCTTGGCCACCCAGTCAGTAGCTAATGTCCACCAGTATCACATGCTTAATTCAGAGCCCCGTGAAGATCCGGGCTAGAATAGGTCTCTAGCAACCCATACATGCCGTAAGAGGCGACTATGCATGTCGCAAGAGGCGAATAGCGGGATCGAGTGGCCAGGCTCGCTGACTTGGTTGATGAATGTCATCGTATCCCAGTTGCGTGGATCGTTGCTCATGACATCAATCACTGGATTGTCTTGTCCAGATTCGATAATTACAAACCGCCGTCATATAGCTGGAATATTGCTGAGTGCGGTGTTAAACAACAAACAAACATAGCTGTGGTTATCTGTGTGAGCATATTTATGTGGCTGCCTGTGGTTAATGCGGCTATCTTAGGGCAATGCCTGACAGTAACTGTAGATCATTTCATGAAGATGGAAGGATGTTAGGGACCAACCAGTTGATAGTCTAGCATTTAATGTTTGTCTGAAAAATTGTTCGTTGGGCGCTTGTTGCGGGGCGTTATCATGCATTCAGCTGTTTACGAAAGGCACACCCCTACTGTTTCCTGACGCATCAACGGTCAACCTTTGCCAGTCGACTATCACGTGTTTTGTCCACTACATTACCAGTGTAGCGTGCACTGCCCCAGATCCACCTATGTTGTTAGCTGAGCTGAATCAACACTATATATCTAGATTAATTGAGAAAGTATCGCTGTAGTTCCCGCTATTCTGTATCACAGCTAACATCTGATATTGACGTCAGTCCCACAGCATGTGATAATGTGCCCACGTAGGAATGAACCATCATTATTCACAACAGGCGGCTAGTGCGTCTCAGGTTCCAATTAGTGTATACCCTTATGTCCCTCAATGTACGACTGTTATAGAGGGATACGCTTGTATACTTCTATCTACAGTGTTACCTGATATTTCCTTCGTGACTGAATGTCATGTCAATCTGCCGGTTTCTGATGAAGCACGTGGTCAACTGAGGGTTGGGTTATACATTGTGAGCCTCACATAGAAAGACTTGACCCGAAGGCATTAAAATTATTTAGTTTTTAACATAATCCACTTCCACATTGATACACTAGTGCCAACGATGTCGGAGGGAATTTATCGTAGACGTCATACTCTTGGTTGTCCAAACAGGTCTCCACACCTGCTATGACGTCATCGTTCGAGTCGAAATGGGTTCTGGTCAGATCTTTCTTCATGTTTGAGAACAGATAGAAATCTGACGGCGACAGATCAGGAGAATAAGTGCCGAAGGAGTTCAGTTAGTGGAAGCTACGGCACTGACTGATTTGTGCATTGGCGCATTGTCTTGAAGGAAGATATCACCTTTTTCAGGTGCCTCAGACGTGCACCATAATAAGCACCGTTTATTGTCTGGCCTTGTGGGATATAGTCCACCTGTCAACCTCGGTATCCCAGAACACGGATGCGAACCCTATTCAGATGAGGGGACATTCTTTGCCTCCTTTGGTGGTGATGATGCAACATAGTTCCACTGATCTCATTGTTGTTTGGACTCTGGAAGTGGTGAACCCACTTTGAGGCTCAGCTTCAAACAGAGCTAAATTGTCACGTGACATGTTATGCCTGGTGCGTTTTTTATCAGATATCAGAGGTTTTGGAACCTATCTAGCTGATATTTTCTTCATTGCCAGTTTCTGTGATAATGGAATGAATGCATTCTCTCCAGAGAAATGCTTACTGAACCATCAATGCGATGTCCAGTCAGTCATCATCACAGTGTGGATTCTCTGGATCATTTCTGGTGTTCCAGGACGTCAAGGCTTTTCCTGCCACACTAAAACTCTGCTGTCCACCTCCTTACAGTGGCATAGGAAGGGGCATCCTTCCCTAGTATTGAACTTATATTTCATTGATGGCGATTTTGGTGTTAATCCATGTCTCTGTGGGTACTTGATCACTGTACGTTCCTCAAGTTCCATTATTCCAAGTCACAGACCTGTGCGTATTTACTGACTTGTCACCGACTCAGGTTTTGTGGATATACCTCTATGACATCATGTGATGTCCGCAACAAAAGGATTTCACTATAACGCAATTCGTCCTATGTGAGGCTCAGAACTCAATCAACTCTCGTATCTGTCTGTAAACCGTGCACATCGTCCACTGTTAAATCCAAAACAAAAAGAAAATGTAACACTGTCATTCCAGATTCTGCTGGTTGGATTGCCAGATTCGATGCCTGATTATGATCCTCGGTCTGTTAGCACCAAACCCGTGCTCGTTGCAGTCACCAAATTGGTAAGCGGCTGTTGCATGCAGCACTTGAGTTTTTACTCCAACATTAAGCTGACACTCGTGATAAAGCGGCTCTGAAGCCTTTCTACTCACAAAATAATGAACAATTCTGGGGTTGTGGTGGTAGTGGTAGTGGTGGTGGTGGTGGCGAGGGCGTGTGTGTGTGTTTATGTGTGTGTCTATGGTGTGTTGTACCCTCCAGTTTTCTACATACAGTGGAAATACACAACATACACAACGGAACAGCGTTAATGTTGAATGCCAATTGCTGATCCCTTCAGCTTGGCGAGTGGACGGGATTAATCCGTTCGCGAACAAAGTTTCTTCGCCTTTGTGCCTGAGCGCGTTAAGGGACGATCATGTAGCCTTGACCCTTTGGCGATAATTAAACGTACCACAACAACATAATTACACAAGACACGTGAACGGGTATTTGCACCTGTATGCCTAACTAACAGAACTGATCGATAGGGCTCCCGCACCTTGTCATACATATTCTATCACTACCGCTTTGCATCTAGGAAACGAACTTGCTTTGTGGCTACAGTTACGCTTGACCAATCGGTCTTACGCCACCATATCAAAGGACATCAATCAGCGGTATCTCGGAACACGGTATGAATTAATATTGTCCATTATTTTTTCTCTTTAAAGCTGTTCAAATTTAGGAACTTAATGAATTGTGTCAAGTTATTAAGAAATTTGTAAACAAAAATATTAAATCCTTTGGGAATACTTTATCATATCGCTCTTACATGACATCACTGCAAAAAAGATTCAGAATCCTGTGACTTTGGCGAATATACTTCAGTCTGTTTTTGCTTCTCATACACATGCAGGGACACCTCGTCAATCCGGACATATTTAATCCAGACACCCGCCTTCCTGGACGCATACACTGTATATGACATATTTTCCTATGGCTCGTTAAGCAGGAAATATGTTTCTCCGGGATATTTCTCTATAACGATACTATCGGGTTGAACGGGGCTCGCTTGCCGCCCTGTTTGGTTCTGAAATATAGGTAATGAAGGATCTGGTCTCGCGATGGCCTTAGTGCCTTAGAACGATGGCCTTAGAACGTTATATTTATCTAAATTTTAATTAATTCTTTATTTATAACATTATTTATTAGACAATGTTACGAAGCTACTTTCGATGTGGGTTACGAAATATGTCAATTTTCGCGTTACGAACTCGTTTGGGTTACGAAATTACTGTGGTCAGGCTCGCTGACTTGGTTGATGCATGTCATCGTATCCAAATTCATGGATCGATGCTCATGATGTCAATCACTGGATGGTCTGGTCCAGACTCGATTATTTACAGACCGCCATCATATAGGTGTAATATTGCTGAGTGCGGCGTTGAACAAGCGAAAAGAACATACCTGTGTGAGCACATACCCTTGTCTATCTGTGTGAGCACATACCTGTGGCTGTGTGTGTGAGCACATACCCTTGGTTATCTGTGTGAACACATACCTGCGGCTACCTGTGTGAGGTGTGGATGTCTGTGTGTGCACATACCTGTGGTTGTGTGTGTGAGCACATACCTGTGGCTGTGTGTGTGAGCACATACCCTTGGTTATCTGTGTGAACACATACCTGCGGCTACCTGTGTGAGGTGTGGATGTCTGTGTGTGCACATACCTGTGGTTGTGTGTGTGTGCACATGACTGTGGTTGTGTGTGTGCACATACCTGTGGCTGTCTGTGTGTGCACATACCTGTGGTTGTGTATGTGCACATACCTGTGGATGTCTGTGTGTGCACATACCTGTGGCTGTCTGTGTGTGCACATACCTGTGGTTGTGTGTGTGTGCACATACCAGTGGCTGTCTGTGTGTGCACATACCTGTGGCTGTCTGTGTGTGCACACACCTGTGGCTGTCTGTGTCTGCACATACCTGTGGCTGTCTGTGTGTGCACATACCTGTGGCTGTCTGGGTGTGCACATACCTGTGGCTGTCTGTGTGTGCATGTGGCTGTCTGTGTGTGCATGTGGCTGTCTGTGTGTGCACATACCTGTGGTTGTGTGTGTGCACATACCTGTGGCTGTCTGTGCACATACCTGCGGCTACCTGTGTGAGGTGTGGATGTCTGTGTGTTCACATACCTGTTGCTGTCTGTGTGCACATACCTGTGGCTGTGTGTGTGCACATACCTGTGGCTGTCTCTGTGTGCTTATACCTGTAGTTGTCTGTGTGCACATACCTGTGGCTGTCTGTGTGTGCACATACCTGTGGCTGTGTGTGTGTGCACATACCTGTGGCTTTCTGTGTGTGCATGTGGCTGTCTGTGTGTGCACATACTTGTGGTTGTGTGTGTGCACATACCTGTTGGTGTGTGTGTGCACATACCTGTGGCTGTCTGTGTGTGCATGTGGCTGTCTGTGTGTGCACATACTTGTGGTTGTGTGTGTGCACATACCTGTTGGTGTGTGTGTGCACATACCTGTGGTTGTGTGTGTGCACATACCTGTGGCTGTCTGTGTGTGCACATACCTGTGGTTGTGTGTGTGCACATACCTGTGCATGTCTGTGTGTGCACATACCAGTGGCTGTCTGTGTGTGCACATACCTGTGACTGTCTGTGTGTGCACATACCTGTGGTTGTGTGTGTGTGCACATACCTGTGGCTGTCTGTGTGTGCACATACCTGTGGCTGTCTGTGTGTGCACATACCTGTGGTTGTGTGTGTGTGCACATACCTGTGGCTGTCTGTGTATGCACATACCTGTGGCTGTCTGTGTGTGCACATACCTGTGGCTGTCTGTGTGTGCATGTGTCTGTCTGTGTGTGCACATACCTGTGGTTTATGTGTGTGCACATACCTGTGGCTGTCTCTGTGTGCACATACCTGTGGCTGTCTGAGTGTGCATGTGGCTGTCTGTGTGTGCACATACCTGTGGCTATTCGTGTGAGCTCATACCTGTGGTTATCCGTGTAAGCACATACCTGTGATTGGTTATCTGTGTGAGCACATGCGGTTATTTTTTGTGTGTACAAATTTCTGTCGATGTTCGCCCAATGTCTGTGGTTATTGGGTTCGCAGAATCCAGGGATTGTCGTAAAGTCTTGAAAATAGTGTTTGACACCTGCTTATATCACATTCACCTGTAATGCTTAATGCTGGATCATCTACCATGTCAAACTGACTCATGCACGTGGCTGAATAAAGTATCCAATCGTGGTACTGTACTAATAAGGGCTCTTTCAAATTGTTGAAAGCCATTCAAAGAAAGGCTGTCAGGTATAGAATGGAGGCGGTTTTATAAGGATAGCGTGTCCTGTGTGATTGGCTAGCAACATACCTCGGGAGATCTCGCAGGCCGAATTATGGGCCTTTGTTCAGAAAACTGTTTGAATGGCATTCTAGAAGTAGGTGAGTAAGTAAGAAAACGTACAACTTTGTGGATAACAACTTCTTGGTTATTGCACATAGCGGCGTTTCGATGTAGATTCTTACAACGTTATCAAGCTGGAGTGACAACAATCAAGTGATGAGAGTTACTGTATATATGCATGACATGTTATCCCGTTGGTCGTCTCCTACGACAAGCATGCACACCTTCTACAGCACTCATGAGTTGCTGAAGACCTATTCTACCCCGGATGTTCACGAATTTTACTTATTGTAGTCAGTGGTAAACATCACACGAATCACCACATAAGGTGAAGATCCGTGAAAGGTGACTGTGCTTGTCGTAAGAGGTGACTAGCGGGATCGGGTGGTCAGGCTCGCTGACTTGGTTGAAGCATGTCATCGTATCCCAATTGCGTGGATCGATTCTCATGATGTGAATCACTGGATTGTCTGGTCAAGACTCGATTATTTACAGACCACCTCCATATAGCTGGAACATTGCTAAGTGCGGAGATAAACAACAAACAAACAAATAAAAAATAGGCTAGGTGAAATGGGGTTTAACGTGGACTTGGTTGAAAAACACAGTTGCCTGATTTTGAACCCGAGTATTTCAGCTCTGTGCCCGTGCTCGTGATAAACAGACAAGACGATATTTACAATATCTTTGTCAAATTAGGGGAAAGAATATTTAGACAAGTGTTAGGTATCCCCATGGAAACTATGTGTTCCCCTCCTAGCAGCTGTTTCTCTTTGCATACTAGTGGGATTTGTTGACTACATTAGTTAAATGAAAGAAAGGAACGTTGCCAAATGTTAAACCTCAGATGTACAGATGACTTCATTTCTTTCATCATTGCCTAGATAAATACATATCTTCCTCTACCTCATTTACCTACCAATGGAATCGGGGGCACGGGTGGCCCAGTCGTCTAAGGCGCCGCGATTCGCTGTGTTGAGTTGCGTCCCTTGGGCACGCCAGAAACCTATGATTTTGGTTCGAATCCCCAATTATGTTTCTAGGTTTGTCAGCACCATACCCGTGCTCGTGGGTTTCACCGAAGTGGTAAACGTCTGAGACCTGCATCACTTAGGGCTTTCCTCCCACATTAAGCTGACACGCTGTGATATAACTGTTAAAAGCGGCGTTAAACCAAACTCACTCACTCACTACCAATGGAATCCTAGAAGGGACATTGTCGGCTTTGGTTTATTTTCACACTCTTTGCTTGTTTTTGCAAGGTCGACAACGTGACAATGTCCCTTCTATCTATCTATCTATCTATCTATCTATCTATCTATCTATCTATCTATCTATCTATCTATCTATCTATCTATCTATCTATCTATCTATCATGTCGAACAATATACAATCAGCTCAGGCTTATGTTGTCTATATTTCCGAGCTGTTTAAGTACTTAAGGGCATGCACGTATTATTCCCATTACATATAGAGACACGTTATATGGATCGGGTGTTAAGGCTTGGTGACTTGATTAACAACGTTGGACTTTGCTCATGACATTGATCACTGGATTGTCTGGCTCAGACTTGAGTGTTGTCAGGTCACCGACCTATGACAGGAGTACTGCTGGGTGCGGCGTTTGGCAACAAACAAACAGTTCCCTTTTTATGAAGACTTTGTGAGTGGCGGGTACTACCGATAGACCAGGACAGGCTTACCCTTTCCGCGAACGCCCATGTCATCACTGATTTTCAGAGAGCCATTCATATACCTTCTATCGGTAGTTTGCCTGGGACACCCGATGGAATCTGTTTCGAAAGATAATCGAGACTGATTATACTCGGGCGTTGATGTTTTGAATTTACACAAGATAACGATTTTGTTGTAAGCTGAATAGTTCAGCTCAAGCCTAAAGTGTCTTTGTTTATGTTCAGTTGTTGTTTTTCAGACACGATGTCTGCACAACCAACTCCTCCACCCTCCTACGAGCAGGTCTTATTAGAGAGCCAGGGTGATGCCAATATGGAAATATTCACAGTGCAAAACCCCAGTAAGATTTCTTTTATGTTTAATTATTTTCAATATTTCTGTTTTCCTTTCCGTGTGTATTCGAGAACAAAGTACTTACAAACTATGATATAATACAAATGCAGGTAGAGGGAAAACGATGACTAAATGAGATTTAACTGGGTAATTCCTTCTGCTGAAAGAATGAAACTATAAACTGTCTGCCCAAAGAAACTGTACCATAGATTTAAATCACTTTAGTTTATAAACCACAAAAGAAAGATGCATGAAGTAAAAGTATTGAAAATCAACATTTAAAATGACAGACATACAGTATCCGATATCATGACAGTTGCCCGAATTGAGAAGGGGTAGCAAAAACAAGCTTTCAACGTAATGGACACTCACATCTAAAATAGTTCAATGACGCGTAACATTAATAGCGTGTATGACCTCCCCCTGCTGCAAGAGACGCAAAAACTTTCCGGCGTCAGCCGTCACGTGGGATTCTTGGAGGGTTCAGTTCTTGTTGACGGCTGCTATCGAACACGACGATCCATTACGTCCCAGAGGTGTTCTGTGGGGGACATGCCTGGGGAGAGTTCAGGCCACGGCAACCCATTGACGTTGTTGGCTGCAAGAAAGTTCTGTACGATTCGCGCTGTATTGGGTCTGGCGTTGTCATGCAGATAAAGGACACCATGATGCAGCTGGTGTAGAAATGGTAGGACAATCGGACGAAGAACGTCATCAGTGTAACACTGAGCTGTCAATTTTCTGTTAACGATGACCAGTGGTTTTCTCTAGTGCCCACACATTCCTTCCCACACAACAACGCCCCCTCCACATACGGCACGACCTCCTGAACGCATCATGCCGCCGTTCGTTCTCATTTTCGGCGGTAAACACGATGTCTTCCATCAGCTCTGAACAGACAGAACCATCTTTCATCAGTGAGGACGACCCTCTGCCAGTCACGTCGCTGCCAACCACGTACAGTCCGGGCCATCTGTAACGACGATGTTTTGCTGTCAATAACTGTCCTCTGGTAGGTCTGCGGCTCTAATTCCTTGAGCCCTGAGTCGCCTGGCCACTGTCTGTCGACTTTCCATATTACCTAAGGCATTCGTCGAATATGACGTCACTGTCAGGAATCGATTCCGAAGATGCAAAATAAGCAAGTACCAGTCTTCATTGGGCGTAGTTACCCTGGGTCTTGGCCTGCCGTATGCACCGGTCTGTCTGTAACGTTGCATCAGGTTAGTTAGAGCAACAAGGGAGCAACCAAAAATTCTGGCAATGTGGGCATGGGTGGCCCCAATTTGTATCATACCCAGGATCTGCTCGCGTTGTTTGGGTGTCAGTCGTCAGTGTGAGTGTCTGACCCACACTCCTTGTCATATATATATATGCCCTCATTGCACGTGCATTGAACTTGCGTTTTTAAAATTTTGCAATTTCACTTTTCACTTTCTTTTTGCCATCCGTCATAAAACTACGATATATGAAGCTACATGAAATAAACTATTGATAATTAAAAGAATGTGTTAATAAAAAAATATAAATAAAGTTGAACCCTGTAAATATGGAAACCTCGCTTTCTGCGCGATTGCGATTTCTACACTGAAATATCCGAATCATTCAAGTGAATCAAGTAACGTATAGCAGATATATCTTTCTCGATAGAACTGACATTGAAAGAACACTCAATAAAACAGGTATGTACCTCACGGTTCTGATGTCGGAGAGGGACTTTTGCAAGCAGCTGTAATCCCTTCTCTCGCATTTCTTCTAGTCTGTTCTCTGCAAATATTGCTCTGGCATTACAAAGGCAGTACAAGTATCACATGCAGTATACAGTATTTCAAGTGATATACAGTATACCACATGCAGTAATATACAGTGGACCGCTAGCAGAGTGCACTGGGCAGTAGCTCACATTACCTCCCCCTCTCCCTCAAGCAAACCCCTCGTGGGGGAGTGACCAGGTCACAGGTCAGGTGTGCACTGGTCAACTGTTTCACTGATGGCTAGTGAGGGGTGCTGGAGGCCAGCCATACATACTCTTGGAGTTATGGGACTGCAACTTGATACTGATGTCTTATAAGACCAAGAGTAAGATCATCCGGACGACTACTGCACGAGAGGCATGTGGGTTGTGGACGAGATACTACTAGGCATAGCTGTATTACCTTATATAGAATAGTATGACTGTTAGAAAGTGCATCTTGACCGATACGAGCTGGCAGTTGAGAACACGACACAGCCAGTGAAGCTCCCATGCACAATAAAACGTTGTGGACCCGCAGACGGACTTCTGTTGTACATTGAAGAAGTATCGCCGTGAACAACAACCCATTTCTACGGCGGATATATGTACCAAAAAACGAACTCTATAATAATAGCATGTTCTATATTATCCTTACATTGAAGCAGATGTTTGCGTTATCCTGTACATTCTGTGTTTCCGGAGTCACAGACCTGGACTACAATGCCTACACAGCAGATGATCAAGGGCCGCCCCTACCCCGAGAAGCCTTTGTAGCATCATCATCAGCACAACCAGCTCCGTCCTTACCTCGAAAGGGCACACCACCAGTTTCAACGGCCAACACTCCAGCCTTAACCCTTCAGCCAGTATCCCTAGCACCAGCACCGGCACAGGCACCAGCACCAGCACCAGCACCAGCACCAGCACCAGCACCGACAGCAGCAGCAGCAGCAGCACCAGCAGCACCAGCGCCGAAGCCAGCGCCAAAGCCAAAGCCAGCAAGAACATCGACAGTTGCGCCCGATCCTTCTTTGAAAGGCTTCAAATGCAAGGAAGACCGAAGAACCTTGATTAGAAAGGTTTGTTATCTGTATGTCAAGATGCACGTGTGTGATTATATAAACATATTGTATTATTGCATGGTAGCTAAATATATTACGTTAAAATGGCAAGGAAATACACGGACGTTGTTTCAGAAAATTAATAATTGGAAAAGGTTGGATGATTATCGCATCCAGTGAAGAACCGGTATGGAATTGGTCTTCGACAACCCATGCTTGTCGTACGAGGCGACTAACGAGATCTGGTTGATACATGTCATCGTATCCCGATTGCGTAGATCGATGCTCATGATGTCAATTTATCAATTGTTTCATCCTGATTCGATTATTTACAGACCGCCCTTGAATATTGCTGAGTGCGGGGTTAAACAACAATCAATCAATCATTCAACAATACTTATGGTAGCTGATCTCTGGTGAACTCTAAATAACACCACAACATTCTCCCCAGTGCCTACGAGACAGATTGGCTTCTTTGTATAGCTACAGCATACCGCCTTATAATGGTAGTTGAACTTATGGACCAATACTACCAATACATTTTCAGCTTTACCTCCTCATGGCGGCGATGCAGTTAGCCACGGTTGGATCTGTCAGTATCTTCGTTTTCATGTAAGTAAACAATGCATTCTTTAGGGAAATAACAAAATATAATTTAGTGCAAAATTTAGTGTTCAAATCTTTAGTACCATCAAACATAATTTGATTTATCCGCCCTTGAACAAGCGGAATGGATATAGGCAGATCATTGTAGGGATGAAGATTGCACCTGAAATATAACACGGCACGGCATTCAGCGATGTATACAGCTGTTGGAGATTTCACTGCATTATGTAAATCATTATGACAAATTTAAATCGTTCGGATGGTCAATGTGTCTAAAGAGTTGTGTCCCTTAGCTATGCAGAATCAACCGCGCTCACACCCGGGGAATGATGTCCAGCTCAATGTTGGGTTTTGTGTTTTTGCAGCACGCCGATCAAACACTGGATGAAGAAGGACGGGCTGCCTCTGTTATACGCTTCTATGTAAGTGTACTGACTGTCAACATACGTACAATCAGCTCTTTATAGCCGTTTCAAGGAACCCGGGTATTCGTGAGCAGCCATAATTGGTTGCGTTTGTATACAACATAATTTAAGGTATATTATCAAATTTTAAAACCTTGGCTTGGAGTTCGTCGCGCATGGAGGTGTGGTGTTTCCAGTCCTTTTAGCCACTGGAGGGAGAAAAATCTAACTAAATTATTCGTTCTTATATACCCCTCAGTCGGTATCATTTCGCTATAACCAAAATCAATTATTCACACGAAATGTAATTTTATTTGTCTTCAATAATTGGAACTGGCTACGTTTATCCGACTTAGTCTTGTCCGGAGTGGAGAGTACTATCAGTAATGGTGTCTTTAGTTGCCGTATACGGTGTCATATTAGAAAACAAATATTGGGTCAATCTCACTTTGAGGCATAATAATGTCAAATACACTCTCCAAAAAGAAACGCACAGGTAGCTTTTTAGTAAATTTATTGTACCTAATAAAGTCGATATATTTAATTTGATATCATAGATACAAATATGAAACTTTGGAACTCGATAGTCAGATGCTGTCGTACAAAGGCACTGAAAACTGCTCATTGTCATGCCATATAAGGCCACAAGATGGCGTTGAACTCAGTATCTCGTGTGACCGCTCCGGGTAGCAATCACGGCTCTGCATCTCCTCGGCACTGACTGGATAAGTGTACGAATTCTGTCCCGCGGAATTCTGCGCCATTCTGCTTGTAACGCGTTGGCCAGTTGTGGGAGTGTCTGCGGTGTGTTCTAACGTTGACGTACACGTCGATCGAGTTCATCCCAGAGGAGTTCGATTGGGTTGAGATCTGGAGACCTCGATATCCAGGACAAGACGTTGATGTTGGCATTATGGGGTAGTCTACCGTGACACGAGCTGTGTGCGATGGAGCGTTGTCCTGTTGAAACAGCTCCCTCTTGGAAGAAGGTGAGGTTGAAGAATTTGATTCGTGCAGCGATGTGCTGTCAAATGCCCCTGAACCACAACCAAGTCAGATCTCTTGGTGTAGGATATGACAGCCTGGTCCGATACCCTTCTAAAACCAGGGAAGCGTCCTGTAGTCTCCGAAGCTGTGGCATTGCGATGACGTAGGTGGAATAGTCGAATGTAGCGATCCTGTGCAGGGATAGTAACTCTTGGTCGGCCAGTTCTCGGGCGGTCTGTGGTGGAATTGAACTGTATGTATCGGTCAAGGCGACAAATGGTGCTGTGGTGGACGTTGAAGTGACGTGCAACAGAAGACTGCGATTCCCCTCTTTGGAAACGTCCTGTGGCGATGTTCCGATTGGCAGCGCTTAGTCTCGGCATTTTCGAACTTGAAAAATATTGACAATTGAATGACAAATTATTGGCTTATGCATGCCTTTTTATAGCCACTACAACGAGTTACGAATGTCATAACTGCACGTGCATTTTGCTTTACTGTTTTCCTCCATGATATTTTTGAACTAGTGTGAAAACTAGTTTTGCCGTTTAAGACATCGCAAATCGACAATGGCTGCGTTTTGACGCACTGTTTGTCGAATATCAGGCCACGAACATTTCCCAAAAACATATACTCACACGCAAAAGAAACGCAAGTGGTTTTAAGCAAATAGGTAACAAACACGGAACCATAAATTGATACGAGTTTTAGCATGTAGTGAAGCCTGAAGGTGTTAACAGTATTTTTGGTTGCATTTTGGAAGCCCCGAGTAAAAACGCAACATATAAAACGAATCGCCAAAACGCACCATTTCAATGAATATGTGGGTATCATGCACCCATTTCTCCCGAAATCGAAAATGCACGAACTGTCACGAACTGTAGTGGGTATAAAACTGTGGCCGATACTTGGACCTACCACTCCTTGGTCAACAATGCCACGCCTAACTCAAATTCAGAGAAACCAGGCTGTGGGACGTTTGGAAGCTGGAGAGTCTGTCCAAGATGTCATTTCAACGTTAACATAACCACAATTTACCGTCTCCTGCATCGATACAATGCTACACAGACCACAGATGACCTTCCTCGGAGCGGTCGTCAAAGGTTCACCACACCTCGACAAGATCGGCAGATTACCCGTCAACACCAGCGACATCCGTTCCTAACTGCAAGTGAAAGTGCTCGACAGACCATAGGAACACATAATCGACACATTAGCCGGGACACTGTGATCCCACGTCTCCGTTCCAACAACCTCAGATGTCGCCGACCAGCTCGTCGTCCTGTCCTCCAACCACGGCATCGACAAGCACGACTTCAGTGGGCACAGGGTCATCGCAATTGGCGTCATCGTGAGTAGAGGTGTGTCATCTTCTCTGATGAAAGTCGCTTTTGTGTCTCCCATGCAGACGGAAGAGTCAGAATTTGGCGGCGTCTAGGTGATCGTTTCGCTGACAGAAACGTTGTGGAAAGGGATCCATGGGGTGGACCTAGCGTCATGATATGGGCAGGGATTGGACTTAATGCGAGATTTTGATCCATGTGCTTTCTGAATATTGGTCAAGGTCGGGGACACGGCGTCACTGCTCAGTGGTATATCGACCAAGTGATCAGACCCCACGTTGTTCCATTTTTTGCACAACGTCAACAACACATTTTCCAGCAGGACAACGCTCGTCCCCATGTTGCCAGAGCTACCATGGCCTTCCTACAACAACACAACATCCGTGTTCTACCGTGGCCAGCCCTCAGCCCTGATCTGAACCCCATCCAACACTTGTGGGATGAGGTTCAAAGGCGCCTGCACAATGTGCGCCCAGTCCCTACAACTGCCGATGAACTACGCACAGCTGCTCTGGATGTGTGCAGGAGGATCCCTAGGGCCTCCACAAATCGTCTGATCCACTCAATGTACAGATGTGTGGCAGTGTATACTGCATACTCGACTTGCGTTTCTTTTGCGTGTGAGTATATATCCAATTCATATACCGGATGTTTTGTGTAGTCAGGTTCAATGAACTACATACTACCTGTGCGTTTCATTTTTTGAAGAGTGTAAATGTAGTTGCTGGCATATATTGTAAGGTCATGTCAGTTAGATCGCATGCCCATTAAACATCATATGACAGATATTCCACCATTTGTTTTGCAGTGGGACATTTGTGTGGTGCTTTTTTGTGCTGGCTGTTATCCTCCCCAGCAAGTAAGTACATCTGGATGCAATGTTCTGTATGGCCCGAGTCATCTTCCCGCGGCAACAGTGTCTACTAGACTGTGTCAAAGTCGGCTTGCCCTTGCCATTTGAAGCCTACTTTTCTTGGCTCGAACGTGTAGAACACGAGTTGTGTCCCTTGTGATGAAAAGCGATCTCCAATCAGATCCCTCTTGTTATTTCGAATGGCTTCACAAAGATGACGTCCTGGTCAGTCTGATAACGAAAAAACATGAGATTTCATACCTGAGTGACAAACAAAATGACTAGTTACCACAGTAGAGCTATTAAATTGCTACTACCGCATGTGGCTCTTACAATAACGGAGGCATACAGAATAATGAGACAGTATCAAGTAACATAACACATCGTGGGTCGTCTAAAATAGCATTGCATTTCATTCACTGCGATGAGCGTTCATAGTTTGATTTGAAAAAACAAAACAATGACGTTTGCACACACACATTTAAAAACATAAAGTTCACTGCAAACTTTGAATCGCTTCGAAAACAGTTGCCTTGGTTTCATTTTTGGAATAATTTCGGCGCAAATTCGATGACTGTGGCCATAGCAGCGACCACGTTTTCGGAACACGGATATTGATTTTGTCGGCGTGGCAGATTCACACACCCAAACCCACACCCAAACCCACACCCAAACCCAAACCCAAACCCAAACCCAAACCAAAACCCACACCCACACCCACACTCACACCCACACCCACACCCACAATATAGTATACTTTAAAATGAAATGATTTTGTTGTCTTGGAAGGTGGGGCTAAGATCCGGTTTCAACCTACTTTCAATGCTAATATTGAAGAAGCACAATACTTCATGCATGTTTGTCTTGTTTGACAGGAAGAAAGTTAACGGGAACAGCATTCGCTTTGTCATATTTGTAAGTATCTTAAGTAGACTACAATTATGTCTCGAATCTAGTCATATTTACCTTGTCTTAGAGAGAACTGAAAAGAGGATTGGGTGGTCATAATGGCGGCTGGGATGACCAATTCCTGCATTTAGAATAAATCTGTAGACATATTTGCTGTTGAGGCGCGAACTCTTCATTCAGTTACTTGTGATTTACGGCAATACTTCACACTGTGGCTGTGCGTCGTCTACAAGTCAGGCCACATACCTAGCCACAGATGTCTTGTATGTTATGCGTTAAAAATGAAAAATAGATTGGAGGTTGCAATGGATGCCGGGATGTCTCGATCGTGTCTCGTTGAAAATCATGTTAAATGCTGGCTGTGATATTGACTTGTGCATCGTCGAACCTCGATGCCTCGGCTAGGTTATTTACAATGCTTATAAACAGTGAGTGTGTTGGGTTTTAACGCCGCTTTAATTTTATAGGAATTACATGTAAAGACGTGTTAGCACCATGCATTGCTGTAGCTGCTGTGTTTCAGACGATCTCCTACGCCTTGCTTATTGGAGCTGTGTCTGGGTAAGGTTGGGCTTATTTGTTTGTTTGTTTGTTTGTTTAACGCCGCACTCAGCAATATCCCATATGACGGCGGTTTGTAATAATCGAGTCCGGACCACAAAATCCAGTGATTGTCATCATGGACATCGATCTACGCAGTTGGGATACGATGACATGCATCAACCAAGTCAGTGAACGTGAAAACCCGATCCCGTTAGTCGCCTCTAACGACAAGCATGGTCTCCTCTTACAGCAAGCATGGGTTGGTGAAGACGTATTCTAACCCGGATCTTCACGGGGCCCTTGGGCTTATTGTTCGTGACATTTTCATATTTTTAATTGTTAAATTATACAAACTAACATTACGATCTAATTGGCCTCTACCCGCCAGTGGTATCCATATATCGTTATTGGCAACTGTCATGTGATCGACGTGATCACTACCAGTCAACAGTGTTATCCGTGTATATATCGTTAATGGCCTCTAGCATTTGAGCATCAGGGGTAGAATAGGTCTTTAGCAACGCATGTTTGCTGCAAGAAGCGACTATGCTTGTCGTAAGAGGCGACTAACGGGATCGGGTGGTCAGGTTCGCTGACTTGGTTGAAGCATGTCATCGATCCCAATTGCGCGGATCGATGCTCATGATGTGAATCACTGGATTGTCTGGTCCAGATTCGATTATTTACAGACCGCCATCATATAGTTGAAATATTGCTGTGTGTTAGAGAACAACCAAACAAAAAAATGTAGCATTTGATCTGATTGGCCTCTGTCAGGCAACACCGTTATCCACGAGCTGTTAATACAAATAACATGCAACGTCAACAGTGTTAAACATATATCGTTCAATGAAAATGTTCAAGAGGCGCATGGATGTTATATTTTGCGGTTTAGTCAAAATCTACTGCTAGTTAGAACATGATTACTTTACTGGAAAAACCCGTCTTGTTTCACATTCCTTTGGAAAAGTTTGCAGTCAATGGGCGTTGAACACGTGAAAACCGATCAATGCTGTATTTCACTCCAGTGTAACGAATTTCTTTCTTCGAGATAAGCAATGTTCAGTTTTATTGTTTTCAATTCCAGACATTTTGCAACCTACATTCTGCTGGCAGCTGCTGTTGTCATTGGACTTACATTCTTGGCTGCTGCCATTATTTCCATAAAGGTAGGGACTATCACTGGAAGAAAAACTGTCTTTCAAAACTTTAATTTGAAAGATAATGGAATGGGCTAACTTTCTAACCTTACAATTCACGGAGTCACCGCAATTCAGACATTAACTATTGATTAGGCAATATAGAAAGTAAATTTCATTATTAAAATGATTGTAAAGTTTCGATGTAGATTCTAAAAACATTATTAAAACTGTTAGAATATGAAGGCGGTTACTTAAAGCCATAATTCATGTATAAAGATGTCTTTTGCAAAATCAACACGGACTAAATTGACTTTAACGACCTATTGTAATCAATGAAAGGTGCATGAAGATCTTGGTCATGTTATTAGCACTTTTCAAAATCTGTCTTCTTATTAATGTAATATACCCGTCATGTTTAAGTCTGACATCAACATGAAGAAGGGATTGATCATTGTCTCCGTCGTGGTGCCGTTCCTCGTTGGCCTGACCTGCATCGGCTCGTACTTCGCCTTTGGAGTCGATGAGGTGAGCTCAACTGAAGGCCTTAGTGAAGGCCTCAGTGAAGGCCTTAGTGAAGGCCTCTACCACACATCGTGCTATCTATGTCAAACAACCCAAGCAAAGAAGATATTATTTGGAGTCTTTGAAGTCTTTCAAAGTTTAAAAAGATTTAAGTCATTCATTCAAGACCTTCTTTAAGATATTCAGTATCACAATATGTCCAGTTCTGCTCCATGGATCAGAGGTATAGAGTTTCTACGAATCTCATATGCCAAATATCTTATAAACGCAGGGAATTAAAACGATTCAATTACATATCAAACGGTAAGCTTTTATGTGGACACCCGTCACAAACACTAAGTCATGTCTCTGAACAAACGCGGGAACGTATGGAAAAAACACGGGATCAAAATTGGGAATTGCATTGCACATGTTTGGTCACTGGCACATTTTCCGTTCCGTAAGTACTTTGTTCTTTGTCTTTTAAACACATACTTGTTTGTATAGACTTCTGATGTATATGGGCCGGGGGCCTTTGTAAAATAAAGTATTGAATTGAAAAATACTTATTTTATATAATAATGACTGGTTATATATTCAGCTCCGAGACTGTGGCTTTGGCGGACTTATTGCATTGGGCGTCAGTGAGGTAGGTGTCTTGTGAGATGGGGCGAAGGAAGTGATAAGCGGAAATGCATATGTGAATTGCCCAGTGAAAGCAGAAATGAAAACACGAATTTTTTATATGTTATGGAGAAAAGACAGAAATGTTGATGTATAAGTGTGCAGAATACAGTGATGTTTAACATTGTGGTGGTCGTATTTATTCTACATAGTTTCCGGGGTGGTGGGGTAGCCTACTGGTTCGCTCTTCTCGCCGAAGACCCGGGTTCGATTCCCCACACGGGTACAATGTGTGAAGCCCATTTCTTGTGTCCCCCGCCGTGATATTGCTAAAGGCGGCGTAAAACTACACTCACTAACTCACTAAATAGTTTCTATACATATTATGTGTTTACTAACAACGATTGAGGATGTTTTGCCTGAACAAAAACGCCGATTTTTTCATGAGTTGTAAGTACACTAACAGTGTTATAAAAAATAACTAAGTTATTTTCAGTGCTAAAACAACCAATCTTGATGTGTCCTAAATATACATGTAAATATAACACAGGTTCTGAATGTATTGTGAGTCCCAGGTCCCCCGACGCCATGTGATTAAAAATACTGCGAATATTAAAACATGGTAAAAAATACGTGAACTGTTACACGATAATAATAATCAGTGATGCAATATGTTCTCTTTCAGCTGATGACGGCATGCATTCAGCTGATGTTATCTAAAGACAACCACGGTTTCACCAAAGAGAGCCCCTGTCTGGCTTTCTTCAATCTGTTCTCACATATCCGGGATGTTGTGATTATGTGCATCCATAAGATTCTGTGTTGCGCATTGTAACCTGCGGGATGGATGTGGTTTAGAGTTATAGATCCCGTATCCATCATGGCAACGACGCGAACCGCCGTCATCTTAACATAAACATATTTTCTATTTTTCGCCATACAGGTTGTAAATGTGCACACAGTTAAAGTACCATGGAAAAAATGGTGTGCAGTTAGTTTGGATTTGGTACGATGGTAGAATATTAATTGTAACTTTTGTTAGTTCGATTTCACTCGATCACGAACGGAATATAGAGTTCAGCTGAATGTACAATTTCGAAATGGACAATAAGTTTAAGAAGCACCAAAGTTAAGCATGCAACATAATATTATAAACACGTTGCGATACGTCGGTGATGAGACGCTGTAGGACGATGATGCTCTATGTGGCCTTAGCTTGACTAAAGAAAACCAAAATGACTGCTACACACCACGAGTGAACAGTGTCACTCGTAACGGGGATTGGTATTATCCCCCAAGTGAACACTATTAAGTAAAAACATGGACCTATCCTCAGTGTTTGATATAGCCCTTAAACGTTCTACGGACTTATCACATTTCCAAATTTGACGCTTCAGTCACAAGAATGATGTCCGATACAAATCCGTATTTTGACTAGTATCATATGTTCCCGTGTGTTTTCATGTGAACAGTTGACTTGTCTTTGCATGTGTTTGTTACATGTGCCTCCGGTGGGACAGGTTACGCTCACCTTTCGGCCAACACCTGGTATCATCACTATTTGATAGTGATTCATAAACACGTGCTTTTGATATCGTTTTTGTTATTTATTGAAATTCGTCCACGGAATTCCCCGGAAAAATAAAATTTAAAAATCACTCTTATTTAGTTGACAGATGCTCATGATAAAGTGGGAATAGCTAATCAAACAGTAACACTAGTGAAACTATATTTTGCCTGTAGAGCACATGCAGCACACAATCCTCGCGGTACACGTATTGGGCTATAAAAGTACGCCACGTGTTTAATGGCGATCTCGCATTAGACGTCGCACTGCAAATTCACCGTGACATTACTGTGAGTAACAATATTTGAGACCCAACAGAAGAAAATGGACCTTATGGCTGCTTTGATACATTTGTTCTGCAGTAATTACATACACAGTTATAATCTGAAAACGGGACTTTGCACAAAATGAGTCCAAATGTTTGATACTATGTCTCTCTGTAATTAATATGAAATGAAGATTATGAATTGTGTGTTTGTGGTCATAAGATTCTGCAGTTTTAAAACATAATGAGAAGTTAAGAAGTCCCTTATTTCATGGTGGGTCACATTTCATCAATATGTGACATTAACTATCCCAACTAGCCATGTCACATGTTTTTACTGTGAAATGAGGAGTACGGGTGGCCCAGTCGTCTAAGGCGCTGCGATTCGCTGTGCAGAGTTGCGTCCCTTAGGCACGCCTGAAATCCAGGTTCGCCCCGATTATGTTTCTAGGTTTGTCAGCACCATACCCGTGCTCGTGGGTTTCACCGAAGTGGTAAACGTCTGGGACCTGCATCACTTCGGTATTTCCTCCCACATTAGGCTGACACGCCGCGATATAACTGGAATACTGTTAAAAGCGGCGTTAAACCCAACTCACTCACTACTGTGAAATGTTTACTTGTTGATTAATTTGTTCATGGAAAACTTGTTGTATATCTAGAACATGTTGACCTATCAACTATCATGAATATAAAATCGTTTTTCAAAAAGATACTCTCTGTGTTTTTCATCACACGCGTCTCTAAGATGGAAGGGGCACGGGTGGCCCAGTCGTCTAAGGCGCCGCGATTCGCTGTACAGAGTTGCGTCCCTTGTGCACGCCAGAAACCTATGATTGTGGGTTCGAATCCCGGGTTCGCCCCGATTAACTTTCTAGGTTTGTCAGCACCATACCGTGCTCGTGGGTTTCACCGAAGTGGTAAACGTCTGAGACCTGCATCACTTCGGGCTTTCCTCTCTCATTAAGCTGACACGCCGTGATATAACTGTAATACTGTTAAAAGAGGTGTTAAACTTAACTCACACACTCACACTCTAAGATGGAACACGCTCTAATGAGATCCACGGATACAGGCCAGGTGGCGTGAGTTTATCTTTGATCTATGACTCGTAGCCTATCTGGGAATAATAAAACATTATATATTTACGCGAATGGGTCGGTGAATGGCGCTTTCGGGCCCTCGTCAGTGGGAAAAACTCATTCCAGATTTACAAAGGGACATTACTCAATGTAAATGATACGTTAACAGGGAACAGCCCTATCGGGATAACGGAGTCGCTTCACTGTATACGTTTCGTCATTACCAACTCCAAGGACAATATCTATGTCTTCGTTAAATAGCATCGTCTACCAGTAAACCTATAAACGATTCGACAATCTCAGTCATCACTTTGCTAATATAAGTTACAGTTCTTGGTAAACGTGGCTGCTGATTGTCACTCCTTGTGCTTCACATATGAAAGTATTTGGTGCGTGACATGACAGAACGGCTTCACGAACACTTTGCGGAAGAACCGATTGTCAGAAGTCGGATTTTCTTTAAGATTTTATCAGAAAATTCAGCCCAGACAAAACAAACAAGCGAATTAACAACAGCTGATTTTATATGATTTAGAAAAGGCAGACGCGTTGTTCTCAATTAATTCATTGGGGAAGCGGCCGTAAAATCAGAGTTCATGCGGGCGTGATCAGTTTCGACTACTCACGGTAGAATACACTGTAGCCTCGCTGCGATAACCCTATCCTTGGAACCTGTTCCGCAAAGCGATCTGAGTGCTAAGTTGGTCGTAACTCCCATACTTTATCATAGGATTACGATCAACGTAGCACAAAGATCGCTGTGTGGAACAGGGCCCTGGTCCCTTTAAACGAATTTGATTTTGACTTGTCGCTACACAGAGCTACGGACTGTCTCATAGTGTTTTCCTAATAGATTCGTGGTGAAAGATCCTGCGTGAATGTCTAACCATGATGCGGTGTGTTGTACTCCCATGTGAATCGTCTCACGCACAACCGTTGTATTATGTCACGCTAGTTTCCCATACAAATAGTTTAAGAACGCCAACAACTGCTGTTGTATTGAATGGCTTCATAACGGAGCAACCTTTTCACGATTGTATGAATTTTTTATGAAGTTTATATTTACAAATTAAGGCAGTCAAAGAGAATATTTGCTAATAACACCCTATACGGGATGATTTATTAATCAACTCGTCACATTAAACAAACGCCGTCGGCCATCTGTTCACTAGACTAGTGCGCGTGCAGTCTCAAACCCTTCCGCGCATTCCCTCCAAACAGGTATTACGAATAACCGAATAGGAAAGCTACCGTACCTGTTCTCATTAACTATAACCCTCGATAAGGGCGCAGTAGTTTATCCTATTGGCCGTGAATATGTATATAAAGACCATCTGGTGTATCAAGTTGCTTGCATGACGAGCATTGTTCAATACACGCTGTACGTGTTGCGTGTCAGTGCGCAAGACCCTGCAGAAGTTCTGACGACGAAATACGTATTAAGTTACATACAGTTGGCATACATTGTATTTGACTAACGTTTTTTCAGAACAGGTGGTGTTTGCCAAAAATAATTACAACACAAACAATATATAAAGCCCATACTGAAATTATAGTAATGACTACCTGTGGGACCTGTTGTCCCTTTGAATTTATAACAGTAATCACATAACGGGATTAACGGTTTCCGGATTAACGGTGGTTCCGGGGTAAAGGTTTTCGGATTAACGGTTTTCGGACTAAAGGGGTCGCGCTGAATCTTTAACTGCAATCTTTAAAGATGAAACACTCAATGAAACAGATTTGAATCATCGAATGTTTCTTGGCGATATTTTGCAAGTCCCTCGCCCAACAGCAGAACCGTTTGTAAATGTCAAGACTTGACTGTGTCCGACTTGTAGTGAAGTGTCTGATAAACGATGTCCCTGACGAAGTGAGCGGTGTTGAAGCAGCAGCATCACCGTCGAGGTATAAAGATGGCATTAACCCAAAGGCATCCATTTGGAGGAACGGTAAAACGTGTCTCCACGGATGATTTGTATACACGGTGTCTCGCTGTGCTTTTAATTGATTACCTCCCTTCAACGCTATGGGATCTCATCCTCGGGCAAACCTGATTCTGTGCTACACAACTGTATTATGTACAAGGACTCATGGGAAAGACAGGTTTTACTGTGGTCATCTTCAACGCACGTTATCTTAAATCTTATTGTGATTCTTTAGAAAAACTAAACGTTAAACTCCTCTCATTCTCTTTGTGTATTTAAGTGTATTGGTGTTTATTTGGGCGCAAGAGAGACCCCAAAGGCTTTCTAAAGATTTTTCATTTAGTTTTCGATTAAAATTTCAACAAATAAAAATGTGAATTTGTTTTGGTGAAAAGTTGGTTGTTTTCACCAACAGTTGAAAAAGGAAAGAAAATGTGCGGTGTGACTTTCTTTTGAAAGCAATACACATTAAACGGCTTAAGGATATACCAAGGTCTTTCTTGTCCGTTACAGTCCCCGAATGGATTCCTCATCTTCCCGAGTCAAGGGATTTAACTGAATGTAAAAGTCCAATTTCCACTTTTATAGTCAGTTAAATCCCTTGCCTTGGGAAGACTGGATACCGGCGTAGAACTTGTGCTTGTCGTAATGGGCGACTGAATGTATCGGTATCGGTGACTTGGTTGAATGTGTGTCATCACACCCGTTTCAACCTCTAGTGTGTCTTACCAAGACTCGATGCTTTACAGGATACGCGTCATAACTGGATTATTGGTGAGTGCGGCGTTAAACAATATTTCCTCCCCGACTTACCATCTCGACAAGCCATTTGTATACATATACGTATGTAAGCCTTAAAGTCTATTTATTAAGATAGTGTTTTATTTTCATTTCAATTTATTTGGCCACTGTTTTAATTTGTGCCGTTGTGTATAATAATAAAATACAATATATTATTCATACTTTATAATTATAAAAGATTCGAGGCGCACTAGCATCAATAACACATATTCTCATTTCCTACATATCATTCACATGCCGGTGTTTTTTGTCCCCCTCATCATTGCTTGAGTATCTGTGCATTACTGTTCTGTGAATATTTAACAAGGTATGTCAATTAACCTATCAACAACAAGCGACACTGAGGCGCCCGTAAAAGATGAGAACTGATCAAGCTGGCGGCAGAAGCGCCCACATCATTATTCCGACAGTAGAACTGACCCAATACACAACACTGAAATACAAATTTAAATTTAAATCTAAATTCCTTGATAACCATTGAACTGTCCGATGAAGGATGTGTTAATTTGGTGTTTGTTGAGCTTGTTGTATGTAGTTTTATATTGTGTCAAGAATAATAACCATAGTTGGGATATAATGTTAAAACACAACCTGCTCATCTTAGGAATCAGCTTTATCATGTTCACGTTTGTCGGTGACGTAGCCTAGTGGGGAACGCGTTGGCTTGTCACGCTGGAGACCCGAGTTCGATTACCCGCCTAGGTACAACATGTGAAGCCCTTTCTCCCCGGTGATATAGCTGGGACACTTTTAAACATCATACAACGCCACAACTCACTCTGTGTGATCAATACCACTGTAGAGAAATACAGCTAATATCAACTCCTGGTCCCACTTGCACAAAGCGATCTTAGCGCTAAGATGATCGTAACTCTCATACTTCAACATAGGTTTACAATAGTTGTAGCGCTAAGATCGCTTTGTGCAAGTAGGCCCTGGTCTGATTGCAATGCAATTGCGTTCTAAATAATGAATTGATGAAGCTACCAGTTTGCTTAAGCCAAGTCCACTTATAAGCCATGTTCGGCAAATTCATTGCAAGGTTAACCGAAGCTCAAACATAGCATCACATCTCCCAAGCAAGTTTACATTACTTTGGTAAACCTAGATATCAGTTTCAAGAGGAGATTCTCTTTCCTCAGTTTTTATTATATATCAAAAGACAATTTAACAAACTAAATCTTTGAATAATTTCATTCCAGAGACTTAATGTCTGTCTATTTAAAACATGAAACATTCTTAATGAATTTAATATATATTCCGTGGGTATATCTTTCGCTGGTTGTTGGAGTGGGGTGAGTGAGTGAGTATGGTTTTACGCCGCTTTTAGCAATATTCCAGCAATATCACGGCGGGTTGTTGGAACAAACAACACTGGGATCGGGTGGACACGTATGTATGTGCGTATCATTAGTTCTAGGGTGATAAACCATGCAAACGTTTGGTCGATGAAGTCCTACGACTTCACACATGTTTGTCTGACCCAAGTCTCATTCTGTGATGTGGTTGTTTCTGGTCATATTTCTGTCTGCGGTTGCGCTAAAATTCTAAACAACAATAGTATCCTTCGAACTTCCTTTGAGTACGAAGTACGAAATATCGTTCAAAGCGGGGTTAATCTTAATTCACCCACTAGTATCATACAAGCGTAAGTTAAAGTATAATTATGTGTTTAAACACATTCTTTGTGCTAGAGCTGTCACAAGTGTAAGTTACAGTATATGAGTTAAAACAATCTTAGTGCTTGAGCTGCAACACGCGTAAGTTAAGGTATATGAGTTAAAGCAATCCTCGTGACAGGGCTGTCATAAGTTTGAGTTAAGGTATATGCGCTATAGCGATCTTAGTGTTAGAGCTGTCATAAGTTTAAGTTAAGGTATATGAGCTAAAGCAATCTTAGTGTTAGAGCTGTCATAAGTTTGAGTTAAGGTATATGCGTTATAGCAATCTTAGTGTTAGAGCTGTCATAAGTTTGAGTTGAGGTATATGCGTTACAGCAATTTTAGTGTTAGAGATGTCATAAGTTTGAGTTAAGGTATATGAGCTAAAGCAATCTTAGTGCTAGGGCTGTCATAAGCGTAAGTTAAGGTATATAAGTTAAAGCAAACTTAGTACTAGGGTTGTCATAAGCGTAAGTTAAGGTATATGAGCTAAAGCAATCTTAGTACTAGGGCTGTCATGTGTAAGTTAAGGTGTATGAGCTAAAGCAATCTTAGCAGCATACTTTAATACTTTGTGAAACATTCTTTGGTCATTCATCACAAGACAGTGTAATGGGTAGGAGATATTTTAAACACGAGTGAGTGTCATAGAAAAGGCAAACCCTTGTCTTTATTCGCAAACCTTCTTAAATATTCTTGTAAACTCAGGCACATTTAACTTCCTATTACCTACACACACTAAGACGTGTTTTTTTAATGATGTACACAGATAACAGAGAAATATACAGTCGTATTCAAATGTCGTGCTGCATTGAAGTCTAAAGCCCCCATTAGAATAACCCCCTGTCAGGGTCCACTGCCCCTGCATACAAACAACAGACTTGAGGTTTGACTTCGTGGGAAGAAACTTTTATTATCGTTACCAGTTGACTCAACAAGGTCACTTGAGTATAAACGCAGATGGGGGCCTTACTATTCAACTGTGTAAGCTTGAGTTCGTAAACATGGAAATCATTAACATTATGCTAACTTCTATCATTGCTAAGCACTGTATTAACAGAGACCCTTACAGTGTACGAACTCGACTGTGAATATTCACTCCACAGAGACGATGTCGTTCAGTGTGTCAGCAATATAAAAGTTATATCAAGACTGCCTGTACGTGACCGATCCTGTACCACACAAACCAGTGGTCGATAGCGTTACCATCAATCGGTAAAGTTACAGGTAAATAAGGGCTACCCGGGTGTCTCACATAAAATAGTTCATTGTACGTCCATTGTAACCACTCGATCTCCATTATCGTCTCCGACCAACATAGAAGCAGTGGATACACGTGAAGATCCGGGTTAGAATAGGTCTTCAGCAGCCCACGCTTGCCGTAAAAGGGGACTATGTTTGTCGTAAGAGGCGACTTACGGGATCGGACGGTGAGATTCGGTGACTTTGTTAATGCATGTCACCGTATCCCAAATGCGTAGATAGATGATCATGATGTCAACCACTAGGTTGTCTGTTCCAGACTCGATTATTTGCAGACCGCCGACATGTAGGTGGAATATTGCTAACAAACAAACAAACACACAAACAAGAAGCAGTGAACATATGTATTATTTTAGGATCAAGGCTGTGGTCCGCTCTTCAGACGCGTCTGTTAATGGGGATGACAACACGAAACAAACATTAGCATAATATTCACCAATTTTAGTCCACAAAACAACGTACACATCTTTAAAAATGTAAAGCATAGCTCACGATATATTTTCGTACAATTTACACTAAATGAGTGAAACACAGAACCGAAATGTTTTATCTAATGACATGTTTCACACTTCCTTAGTCATGGCTGCCTATTAAAGTAAAGTTTCGACTCGATCTTAACGCCACATGTAAATATCCCTTCTATGTCCTTCCTATTGACCAATCAGATTCCGCCTCTTATATCACTTGCATTTGCTTCAAATAAAATGGCGGCGCCCAGTGAAGACGATCTGATAGATAATCAAGATCTATGTTGTAATAAAACGGGTCTTACCCCGTGAAGTGCATCAAATCACTGTAGAACCTTGATAAAAAACGTTTAAAAAAATGGAAAATATGTCGACACACTGTTGACAGTACACATGCTTTGCAAATCCTGCAATCGACTAAAATCTGCACGGCAGAGTTGCGCCCCTTAAGCGTGCAAAATATGTATGGTCGTGGGTTCGAATCCCAGATCCCATTATAAATACTGTTCAAAGCGACGTTAAACCCAACTCGCTCACTCACTCATTCGTTACATCGAATGACTCGGTACTATGACATGTCTGGAAAAACTATGTATCAACACGCGGTCCTCTGTGCCAGTGTCTCAGCAGGTTTCGTGGTACCTCTGGTATTTGTCAAAACAGACAATCTCATGATATTTAAAATATATTGAATAACATAATATGAAAATAAATAATTAACCTTTTTCCAGGTGTGGTCATGTATTCAGTGCCCATCAAACCGAAACCCCTCTCGGGTTTCTCCCACCATTTCTGAACACGGAAACCCGAACTGCCTAAGACGCCACAATTCACTGCACAGAGTTGCGACCCTCTTCTGTACATAGATCCGATGGTCGTGGGTTCGAATCCCAAATGTACCCCAACTATGATCCAAAGTTTAACGCTAACCCTGTTGTTGTGTAAAGCGTCTACGATGTGCATCATGTTGGCTTTTTTCCCACATTAGGTCGACACACCGTCATGAAACTAAAATACTGCTTCATTGAATTACTCAACCATGTCACACCGCGATCTTTGTGTCTACTGTAAGTCAGGGTTGGGGAAGAGATTTACGGTAAGTCATGGCTAAGAAAGAAAGTGTCGACAGCCCTAGCGCCAGTTGTTGCTAAATGACACTCCGGACTTGTCTGCTAAGCCGTATATACACTAAATCATTACTTGCGGATCGAAACCTTTTAGAACGTTCAGATAATGGTATTTGTTGTGTAAATGGTAAGAAGATAAATCCAAAGACAAAAGCGGATTCCGTTAAGAAAGGTTTTTTTTCCCCAAAGAAACTAACGTAAGAAGTACAATGTATGGTCCATTATTACATCGTCGTAGACAGGGCTTTGCGTCACTAGGTAAAACATTAATATACTTTAAACACGCGTTAAATGTATTTTTCACATTACAACCTTTAAGTGACATAGAGTGAGTGAGTGTTTTACGGCACATTCAGGCAGATCAAAGATTAGACAAATGCCTCAACCACCTCTACTATTACTGCTACCACCACCAGTACTATCACCACCACAACAGTACTAACTACTACTAATAATACTGCTACCACTACTACCTACTACTGCTGCTACTGCTACCACCACTACTACTGCTACTACTACTACTACTACCACCACCACCACTACTACTACTGCTACTACTACCACCACCATCACTACTACTACTTCTACCACCACTACTACTATTGCTGCTGCTGCTACTACTACTACTACTACTGCTACTATTATTATTACTATTACTACTATTACTACTATTGCTACTACTACTACTATTGCTGCTGCTACTACTACTATTGCTACTGCTGCTGCTACTACTACTAATAATACTGCTCCCACTACTACCGCTACTACTACTGCTACCACCACTAATGTTACAACTACTACCTTTACTACTACTAGTCGTAATTTGGGTAATAAAGAAGAACAATTAGTGGTATATATATATATGGTTTATATGAATACTGAAAAAAACCAGTTAGGTAAAATGAACATTTTTGAGGATATTTTCGAAATTGTGTTCTCAGTCTTCACTGCAAGAGAAATATCCCCCAAATACTCATGATTACTTACTTTTTTGTTCAGTATATCTGACCTCTAAGCATACATACTATATCACATAGCAATAACTGCTCTCTCACTCATTTTGAAAATGGGGCCCAGTGCGATGATGGCTAACGAGAACACCCAATGAGGAAGATGAATTCTTTAACAATCAAACAACAGTAGTTCCAATTAAACACACTCAATGGTCAATGTTTTCAGAAGAAACAATCAGCATCTCCTCGGGTCTAATTGATGTGGTTCCGCAGCTGCACTTGAGTCCGGCCCTTAATTCCTTCCAGCTGACAAAGACGTGACTATCTCTTGACCAATGGCCAGCGGGTTCATGGATCGACGCGCTTCCCCGTCCCCTTGACCTTGCCTGACCTCGGCCCCCTCATACCACGATAGCGTCTGTTGGCGTAGAACGCTAAGACAACACAGATTATGCCGCGTTGCAAGGATCAACCGCCACTTGCTGGTGTTGATCTAACCAGCTTCATCCCCGCCAACTGATAAAAGAAACATCACCCCGTCATCACATGTCGGTCTTGTGTGGACTCCAATGCAACGGTATTGGTTGTTTACTTTAATAACAATCAAACCCCCTTGACTATTTCATTTGAAACGCATCGACAAGTCACGCTGGACGTTGGCAACACAGAGGTGGAGGGGGACATATATTTAAAACATGTTGCCAGGACGACGTCTTCACCATCGAACAACTTGTTGCACAGTGCAGGCGAGCAAATAATCATGTTGTTCGCACAAACACACGGCTGGAGTACTTGGTGCACTATTCAGCCTATGATAATATTCCACAAGGATCTTAACAGTCAACACCGTCTCGTCAAATCTAGGCCACAATTTTTTGTTTGGGCAACAACAACGTACGGGCTTCAACATGTGGAAAACAGCACAAAGGCGATTTTCTAGGCCATATATTCTAATCATGTAAATAACATAAGGCGATGTGGTACGGCAGGTGATTTTTGAGAATGCGAGGATAAACTCCATATTTTATACTAGTGAAGATTCTTACATACAATGGACACGACAAAGCAGTGTTTGTAATAAATTGAATGATTTCAGAATGTGGCGATATTTGTTTGCGATTTGTAACAAGAAGCATTCTACTAGAGATATGGGCACCTACGTAATTTAAAGGACAACAGTGAGTGAGTATGGTTTTACGCTGCTGTTAACAATATTCCAGCAATATCATGTCGGGGTTTCACACATTGTACCCATGTGGGGAGTCGAACCCGGGACTTCGGCCCGAGGAGCGAACGCTTTAACCACTTGGCTACTCTACCGCTCCTTTAAAGACAACAATGCTTGTCTGAATAGTTTGGCGTATAGTGTAGCGATAATAATGTCAAATGTATAGACGTAACATGTACAAAATATGAATATAGTAGTATATTAATATATAAAGTTTAAAGTATAATTAAAACTATGAAGGTATAACGTACATCGATCACGTAGATGTACACTGTATCACGAACAATCGTACAACGTATGATCGCCAAAGCTCTAAAAGAAAACGTGTAAAGTCTAACGTACAACGTAAATTCGTACAATGTATGACGTTATAACAAGAACGTATGCCGTATTTACTTACGACGTATAACGTACAACGTATGAGGTATTAACTTAACGTTTTACAAGCAGCATTATTTACAAGCATTAACGCTGTGTTTGTAGAGAGCGTTTTTTATATATCAAGCGTCTTTATAAATAGTGTTTGATTTACAAAGCATAGGAGCGTGAAGCTCTGAGATCAGCGAAGATGCTAGCCGGACCACCGCTTACAGTCTCAATTTATTTATGTCATTCACAGAATATCGACACCTATTTGTGAGACAAGACAGGCTACGAGTGGAATCAGAGGATCGCGTATCCCCGCGGCCATTACTTAAATCCCGAAGTCCGTGTTACGACCTGTGGCTGAAATACCATCACGTTTCAGAGGTATACCCGCCGACCTAGATGAGAAAGTAATGTTAATCAAATAATCCTCTATTACTTTACAAAGCTTAATGCAGCATAGTAATTTCAATAAACATAAAGATTCCTATTTAAAAGTGTACGGTGGGCATGTCTACATGATTTCGTTGGGAACAGATGTAACAGTAGCTTGGCAACAGTAACTAAAGAACCCGAACATGTCTAGCGATATGCGAGTTCTGGTAAGAACAACAAAAGAAAATCGACGTGAATCGACTTTACAGCGGCGTCCAGGACCCCCTCCCCACCTCCCTGTACACCCCCCTCTCCTACACACACACACACCTCTCTCCCTGGTATGTCGTCTCTCTTTATCAACTGCCTGCACACCTGTTAGTCTACCGGGGCTGTTTGCTTACCCGGGACTGCCGAAGGGCCTTGTTTGACGACCCACATCTGCAAACCTTCTGCTAAAACTTAAGCATAATTCAAAAAGGCCATGACTTCATTTGAACAGACTCTTCACTTGTGATTCATTTAGTTTAAATCTTATCTTAACCTTAGGGGGATACCATATTCATTTCATTATGGAAAATACACAATGTTTACTAAGGTAATTTTCCTATAGAACGACGATTGTTTCTGTATGGCAAACATATGGTGCAGGGGTTGTGTTTGGCAAATCTCGGAACTTCTTCACATATATGTGGGCCTTGAGGTGAGATTTGGGCACTATATAGAACCGTGATGTAAGTCAAGTGAAGAATATATTGCCTACCTCGGATAGTGGTATACAAATAGTAACAAGTATCATCGACTCGATTATACGGTCAAAGAGTCTGTAAAATTGAACGGAGACAGTTGACTATTTCCACACCACAGCCAACTCAATATAAGGAAGGAAAGTACAATATTTGTGATATTAAAACAAAATACTGGCTTAAGCCTTTTGCCACATACAATATATTCCTGGAATGAGTACAGTATTGATAAGACTTATCACGAAGCATGTTTTCGCTATCTACGAAATTAATATGATATTATTTCAGTAAAACTCCGTGAATCCGTACGAATGCTAAATCATGAACTAATTCCCCAGTGTGTCTACCTCATACCTTTCGTCACACGCTACATCGATTAATGAGAAAAACAAAAAAATGTAATTGTTGTCACAACCTTATCGTTTCAAGACTGACAAACCTCTGGTTGCTCTGTGAGCACAATGACCAGGTGATCTTTTGAAACTATTTTAGCCTGCTCTAATGACTGCAATACTTAAAATATAATGGAAACTCACTTTCTTGCCTGACGACCACAGCCTATGTTTGTCCCGTCTTCCGAGCAACATTAATAATCATTCCATCCCCAACCGTCCGGGTTAGAACAGGTCCCCGGGATCTAGACAAATGAAGATCGGATGGTCATAACGTGTGACTAGGCTGATGACGTGATCGCCTGCCTCGATGACATGACTCCTTTTCAACCGCATGTCTGCCTGACCCATATTCTATAATTAAGAGCCGCCGTGATATACATTCATTCTACCATTAAATTTAAGAAAATGTTACTTACGCGTGTATACACTTTGTCCATGTGCGTGTGTATTTACCTGGTCTCTTGCATGTGCATGTGCACTTCCGTTTCTGAATGTATGCATGTGTGCATGTGCGCATGCATGTGCATATGTGCGTGAATGCGTGCGTGTGGTACCTGTTTCTAGATAAATGATAAGACCCGTGAAGATCCGGGTTATAATAGGTCTTCAGAAATCCATGCCTGCCGTAAAAGGCGACTATGCTTGTCGTAAGGGGCGACTAGCGGGATCGGGTGGTCAGGCTCTGTGACTTGGTTGATGCGTGTCATCGTATTCCAATAGCGTAGATCGATGCTCATGATGTCAATCACAGGGTTGTCACAGGGTTGTCGATTATTTTCAGCCCGCCGTCATAAAGGTGGAATATGTGTGCGACGTTAAGCAGACAATAAGAAAGAAAGATAAAAGATAAACATTTCATGCGTTCGGCTGAATGGCATTATCACTCTAAATCTATGCATAAAACTGAAAAACGAGAAAAAAATTCACTAGACAGTAATCTCCAGGCAGCCATTCCCTACTCACTGCACAAGTCGTCCAGTCATATACCCGAACAATGATACCAGCATGTCAGATAGAAAGTGATAACCCTGCCCGTGTGCCCTACCACCATTCTGGGCCGATCAGCGGTTTCCTGGCCATACAATGATGTTATAGAGGGCTGAAGTAGATCCATGGGGCTGACAGCTGACATATATACTGCCTCAAGTCATAGATGATGAAGTACTTGGCCTAGTTCTGAAGTCCTGAATAGTCTGTAGTGATGTAGCTATGTATAGGTGTCACGTGTAAATGGCTGATGTCATCACTAAGGAAGGATTTGCTCCGGGGTGCGGCTAGGTGAGGTGGGTGAGGAGGGGCTTACGGGGAAACATGACGTAGGTAAATTATATGGCCATGGTGTTATTATCCCTGTCTTGTTGTACGTGTACGGTGTTTGTTTGTTTATTTGTTGTTTAATGCCGCACACAGCAATATTCCAGCTATATGACGGCGGTCTGTAAATAATCGTGTCTGGACCAGACGATCCAGTGATTGATATCATGAGCATCGATCCACCCAATGGTGATACGATGACACGTATGTCATCCCGTTAGTCGCCTTTTACAACAAGCGTGGGTTGCTGAAGACCTAGTTCTGCCCCGGATCTTCACGGGTGGCCTGTGCGATGAATTGATTGATTGAGTTGTGTTGTGTAATGCTGTTATCAGCATAAATCACGGTGTTTTGTCATTAATGTGTCGGGCTCAAGAAAACCAGTGGTTGATAGCAAAAGCAACGGTCCGCGGCGTCGGGGTACGATGGCACACAATCAGCCAGGTCATCCATTGAAACCAGCGTATCGTCATTTTAGCAGGCTCTCACTGTAAGCACGGGGTACTGAGGACACAACCTGGTCTCTCACGTAACTAACTGTGCAGTGCTCTATACATCTCCATTATGATAAATATCCTGGATTCATTCTACACCATTCTTAGCTTCGTTCTTATTCGAAAAATTGATGCTAAAAATAGTCGTCCAATCAAATTACACTCATGTGCGAGAGAAATTCTGTGGAAAGTTACTGATGAAAGATGGTGACGTCTGAACGAAACTAGGGCATCTACTGGGCCCAGGTTATGTATCAAGAAGGGTACAGATATAATACACCGGATACCCTAGGGTGCGAGAGTTTACCGTGTGAGGAATTGTGAAAACAGTCGGTGGGACGGCTTTAAGAGATTGAAATACGTTGTGAGAAGAAGGATTTGCCTGTATTTATACCAAAGTTATTCTATTCGCAATAGTCCTCGAGTGAATCCAGTGAATGATTTAACCACTATGCTAAGCTATGAGTCAGTGGAAGCAAGATGGTGAAGCAGTGATCTGGTGGGAGAAGCACCCATGTGTGTGTGTGTGTGTGTGTGTGTGTGGGTGGGGGGTGGGGGTGTCGAACTAAACATTTTCACCAGCGGTACCACTAACCGCAAGACTACCCAACGTCGCCTCATTTGGGAATGAGTGCTTAGCCTTGGAATATGATCAATGTAGCGCCCATGAACTCATGGCGTAATGGATGGTAACATGCGTGTCCTGTGAATACATTGAAGGTCTAAGTGATACTCAGCCCCCACGCTCTGTCATGTACAGGAAGACGGTGTCACTGTGTCAGGTCTAGGGCCGTGTCCATGACTGTATTAGAAACTGACGGTGCAGGACTGTGTTTATATCGGCTGTCGTGGACGGTAGACCGATCAGTTGAGAGCGTCACCATGAAATTCCACCCGTCACTCATGGTTCTTGACAGCCGCGATAGAGATGCAGATATAGGCCGTAGAGTGAAAGGACTTACGGGGACCACATGGTGCCGCAGATCGCTGTGCGGAGATACATATACTTAGATGTGTCCGGATCCGCTGGCTGTGGTTTGAATTCCTGATTCACTATGGGTATGATCCTTGGTCGTTCAGAACCATACCCTTGCTCGTAAGTTTCAACATCAGGTAAACATCCTAGTGTTCCCTCACATCAAGCTGATGACTGAAATACTGCTCAGAGCGGCGTCAAACCAAAATAACGCACTATTTACTGTTCTCTTACAAACACTGCCACTTCCGACTCGTGTTTAGGATACTAGCCTCGGAAATGAAATACTGTTAAACTCGCTAAGTTCTGTGGATGGTGAAGGCTACTCAGTACTAAGAATAACACTGGCTACCTGAACTGCAAGTAATTTCGAGTGAGTGCGTGATTGCGTGAGTGCGTGAGTGCGCTAGTGATCAAGTGAGTGGAACTTTAAACCGTTTTTAGCACTATTCCAGGAAAATCACGACTAGGGACACCAGAAAGGGTCATCACACATTGTATCCATGTGGGGAATCGAGCCAGGATCTTCGGCGTGACGAGCGTACGCTTCAACCACCTGGCTTACCTATCGCATCTATGACGTTTCTGAACTGATACTAGTCTAATAGAATGAAGAGGGCTGTACAGACATTGAAATTAGATACAAATATATTAATATTAAGGCCTCTTGAATTTTCTCAACTGTAAATATATTAAACTTCCTGTTACCTATCGGTCGCTAACATCGTGACGTTGTATAACCGAGCAATGCGGTTACGAAAGGTGAACCAGAGTTGACATATCACTGGTTAGCAACAGTGGTGTCTTATCAGTCAGCGCCTCGGGGTCAGTTCGTTAAATGTCATAAGGGGGCGTGGTTAGGCTTAGTAACGGTAGCGTTCAGCACTTAAATAGCTTGACATTGCCCTGACAATGAAAACCGGTACACGGCTGATCAGTTTGTGAGTCAAGTGAAGTGTTGAGCACCATCCCGAGGAAAGGGAGTTAACTGACTGTAAAAGTCCAGTTTCCACCTTTGCCGACCTTAGCTGGAATTATGGAGTTATACATTGGCTGGACTAACGAGTCTATGCATTGTCCAATCAAAATCTCGTAACGAAATCGACATCCGGTTGGTAAACTGCCGTGCAGAGTATGTGTACCGTCAACTTGGCGTCAACAGATATTTTACAAATCTTTTCATGTTTTAATCAAGGTGCTCTCGTGATTTAATGCACTTACCGAAGTAAGACCCATTTTATTACAAAATAAATATCCATTATCGATCAGATCGTCTTCACTAGGCGAAGTCATTTTATTTGAAGCAAATGCAAGTGATGTGACAGGTGGAATCTGATTGGTCAGTAGGAGGGACATAGAAGGGACGTTACTCGTAATATCCACTGGTGGCGCTACGGTCGAGCCCAGAAATTCCAGTCCAATTCGGCAAGGGTGGAAACTGGACTTTTACAGTCAGTTAACTCCCTTGTCTCGATAACATGGTTTTGAATCGAAGTATGCATTTCACTATATACATGGGAGTTATACATGGGAATAAAATTTGATTCTGCGAGTGTGTCTTGGTCTGCGATGCGATGCCATGCGGTGCGATACGATGCGATGCGATGCGATGCGATGCGATTTAAACCAGACATCAGATGACACTTCATGCTCCAACTAGAATGAGAACGTGTGAAGACGCAAACGATTGCAGCCAACAACCAAGCTACTCAAAAGAAGTTGACATGACAGATTAACTATAGTAATTTGAAAGAATAAGGTATTCGTTCACTACTTTCAAGTAGTGTATATCAAAACAGGTTCAAACTGTCTAGACAGGCACATAGGTGGTTGATAAATAGAAAAATGATCTACACCACCTGTTTTAATATGTCAGACACAAACTGCATGAGAGTTCCGATGGTCACCACTCAAGTGCTATCCATACACTTCAGCCATTGTTACCATCAAATCCCACTTCAGTCGCGACACCACACGTCTCATTAAACACAGGACACTTGAATGACAAAGTGAGGACGTGTAAAGAACCTGTCCAACAGTCTACTATACATATATTGGTCGTCAATTACGCCACATAACCGAACCGTCTCCTAATTACTCGAAGAGGGCACGTCTGGCTAATGTAGCGAAGACATCTTTTCGCGCAGCAGTCTAACTTCTATTTCCACATACCATTATAACCATAGGAAATGATAGACAAGGGTATCATATGTCTAGCCGCGTTTATAATACGGCTTCCTTCTTAATGCTAGGGGACATGTGGTTATAGCATACATACATGCAGTAATTTGTTTATTTATGGACTATATGTGAGAAGGGTAATGGCAGTTTGACGGCGGTCCCTATGCATGCCTAAAGTTTGGGAAATATTTTACTTAATATGCTGGGCCACGTTGTAGTTGCTGTTGTGTAATTTTGGGTATTCGATAAATAGGCTTGTTCGCGCGTATTATGGCTTCTTATTATTTAAAGGGACACTGTCATTCAGATGTTTCTATATCTGCGTGAGTTGTATTTCAACCTTGTACATCTTCCCGAGGCAAGGGAATTAACTGACTTAACTGACTCACTCCCTTGCCTCGTCAGTGAGATACCTGCTTGAGGCATACAAGACCCCACAACTCGTTATATACTACTGCTGCTGCTGCTGCTACTACTACTACTACTACTACTACTACTACTACTACTACTACTACTACTACTACTACTACTACTACTATCACTACTACTACTACTAATACTACTGGGGCGGTGGGGTAGCCGAGTGAGTAAAACGTTCGCTCGTCACGCCCAAGATCCGGGTTCGATTCCCCACATGGGTACGATGTGTGAAGCCCATTTCTGGTGTCCCCCGCCGTGATTTTGCTGGAATATTGCTAAAGGCGGCGTAAACGCACACTCACTCACTCACTCACTCACTCACTCACTCACTCACTCACTCACTCACTCACTCACTCACTCACTCACTCACTCACTCACTCACTCACTCACTCACTCACTCACTCACTCACTCACCCACTCACTCACTCACTCAGACCAGTCCTTGTTTCATCACCATAAGCGCCAGGCAGGGTAACAACATATTCCTTCATTTAATTTCTTTTGCTATGACGCGGCCAGGGGATCGAACCACCAACCTTCCGGCAGACGCCGCGGACAACGACAATCATCTTCTAACTGATAAAAGCACTTCTTAAATGTCCCGTGACAGGCTCGATGCGTCTAGACAGAGATTTGATGACGACGACAGTGACGTCCGAATAAGCCGTTGTTACCCCGTGACCAGTAATATTTTAGGGGAGTTTCGGGGATTATTCTGGTATTCCATCCTGCTGGTCGAGGGGTGTATGTCACACATCCTCCACATAGTTTATCTCCATATTTGTTAGCTTCTCTAAATTCCAGTTTTTATTTTCGCAGTTTGAATTCCTTAGAACTGACGATCAATAACATCAGACCTAACGTTTCCAGAACCTTTCACCTTTCTTAGCACTGTCGCATACAAGATGTGCCTCTCGCCTGGTGGCGATTCCGGGTTCGAATTGGTTCCCAGCAGCCAATGTTGGTCGTAAACGGCGACTTAACGGATCGGGTGGTCAGACTCGGTGACTTTGTTGACTGCTTGCCATCGTTCCCAGACAGCGTGGATGGCTGCTCATAACGTCAGTAATATTCCTTGTTGGCATAACGTGTCATAAAACTAGTTTTTCCCGCTTTGTCAGGTACCCTAAATTTAACTTACGGGTATACACAAGCGTAAATCTTCCTCATTTGATGATGATAATTTCATATTAATCTGATACATTTACTGATATCGGATTTCGTTCAGGATCAGCGCCCATTCTCACTGTTCAGAATCAGCGCCCATTTCCTTCGTTGATGATCAGCGCACATGGTGTTCCATTCATTATGATCATCGCCCATTCCCTTCGTTCATTATCAGTGCCCATTCCCTTACTAATTCAAGATCAGCGCCCATTCCCTTACTAATTCAAGATCAGCGCCCTTTCTCTTAGTTCAAGATCAGCGCCCATTCCCTTTACTAATTCAAGATCAGCGCCCTCTCTCTTAGTTCAAGATCAGCGCTCATTCCATTCGTTCAAGATCAGCGCCCATTCCCTTACTAATTCAAGATCAGCGCCCTTTCTCTTAGTTCAAGATCAGCGCTCATTCCCTTAATTGAAGATCAGCGCCCTTTCTCTCAGTTCAAGATCAGCGCTCATTCCATTCGTTTAAGGTCAGCGCTCATTCCCTTAATTCAAGATCAGCGCTCATTCCCTTAATTCAAGATCAGGGCCCATTCCCTTAATTCAAGATCAGCGCCCATTCCCTTAATTCAAGATCTGCGCCCATTCCCTTAATTCAAGATCAGCGCCCATTCCCTTAATTCAAGATCAGCGCTCATTCCCTTAATTCAAGATCAGCACCCATTCCCTTAATTCAAGATCTGCGCCCATTCCCTTAATTCAAGATCAGCGCTCATTCCCTTAATTCAAGATCAGCGCCCAATCCCTTAATTCGAGATCAGCGCTCATTCCCTTAATTCAAGATCAGCGCCCATTCCCTTAATTCAAGATCAGCGCCCATTCCCTTAATTCAAGATCAGCGCCCAATCCATTAATTCAAGATCAGCGCCCATTCCCTTAATTCAAGATCAGCGCTCATTCCCTTAATTCAAGATCAGCGCCCATTCCCTTAATTCAAGATCAGCGCCCATTCTCTTAGTTCAAGATCAGCGTCCTTTCCCTTAGTTCAAGACTAGCGCCCTTTCCCTTCGTTCAATATCAGCGCCCATTTACTTCCTTCAGCGCCTCACCCATTTGGCTCATAATGGTCCACTGTAAACTGAGAATGGTTGATGGTGGCTAGAATTGAACTAACATGCAATGGTTGGTGATGTACATGTAATTGATAAGGGTGTCATATTTATGTTTTGGGCCTTAAGTTTTCAGTGTTGCGGAGACTGTTTTCAGCCCAGTGACGTTTTGATAACGTTTGTAATTTGTTGCGTATACATGCTCTTGCTCGGCAGTTATGTTAATGGGCGTGAATAGGGAAAATGTCACTCTGGAATACGGATGACTCAATGTTAAGAAGTTATGAATGAGCAGGGATTTTTAGAAACATCCCCCAAATTGCTGGAAAATATGGCCAGGGACCAAACAAGGAACCCAGTTAAGGTCACTAAATAGGCAAATTAACATAAAATATAGATATAACCATGAATATTGTAACCAGAATTAAACAAGAATACACAAAATAACTATTTCAGACCATAATAAATATTATTTTGTTAATAATGTTCGTTTTTCTGTCTCTTCTCTTTTGAAAATGGATCACAGAAGAACGAACCATTAATTCATTTTGGCCTAACAAGGATTATATTGATCTGGGCGTGTTGAGGTAAACCTGTACTGATCAATACGAAACAGAAGGCAGTGACGACACACGCAATTAAATTTAAAATCTTGTTATCGCGTTTGAAACAGGAACAGATCTAGTTATTTGTGTCTAATCATCAGGGGAAACTATCATAATGGGCTCCCCGCGGCTATAATTTATTTATCAATAAGGAACTGATATATCAAAGGGACTCTGGAGTTCAAAGAAGCCTATGATGACTTATCTTAATTTTCAGGACCCCCTTAAGAATTCATGTTCCGGTTCTTAAAGTGGCAGAATTGGCATCAACGTAAAGATACGGATCACGAAAGAGGTTCTGATAAAGAACCAGATCTCAGTCACTGCTTAGTCAGCTTAATTTCCGGCAACATGTCTGAGGGAGTATAATATTAGTTCCCAAAAAATCAAGGGTACGTTTTCGATACTGCAGGTGAATTGGGTTTATTTCACGACGTGTCAGTTTACCGGTATTTTTGGAGGACAGTCCAAAATGGCGCAGATTGTTTTCAGTTTTAAGGCTTCATGAAACCTCTAGCAGGGGCATGGTGTTGACAGACCGAGGATTATAATCCCACAAATCTCGGATTCAAACCTACGCCTAGTGGCTCCTGGTAAAGCTAAGGGACGCAACTCTGACATATATGGGAGGAATATCTTGGGACATAACATATAATTGGGGAACGTATATTATTTTTTTTGCACTCACAGACTGTTTCCAGCAACGCTACACACTCAAAAATGTAATGAAACTGTTAACACATTCAAGGCATGTTTGGATCTGAACATGTTTAGGAATGTGTGTGCTACGGGTGTTTCCTACATGTAGACCCTAAACCATTGCTGTTAAACACAATCCTAAACATATTTTTAACCTGAACCTAAACATTTATGGGACAAGGAACGCGCTGTGGTTTGTGTTGTGGTTGGTTGTTTTACACCACTCAGCAATATTCCAGGTATATGACGGCGGTCTGTAAATAATCGAGTCTGGACCAGACAATCCAGTGATTGACATCGTGAGCATCGATCCACGCAATTGGGATCGATGACATGCTTCAACCAAGTCAGCGAGCCTGACCACCCGATCCCGTTAGTCGCCTCTTACGACAAGCATAGTCGCCTTTTACGGCCAACATTGGTGGCTGAAGACCTATTCTACCCCTCTTCACGGGTCGCTTGGTTACGTAGTACAATTTACATGTATACATATATACAACCAAGTGATCGATATCATGAGTAACGACCCACGGGGTTTGATGACACGCAATCAACCAAGTCACCTCGCCTCTTACGACCAGCATAGGTTACTGGGGACATGCAGTAACCCGGAAACCCCATGCAGACATAGACATAGAGACACGTCAGCAAAGAAGTTTCTTCACACTGGAACGCTGAAATTACTTCTTTGAAAGAAAACATTGCGTGGACCAACGATGACGTCACCAGTCACCCCCGAAGCTGCCTGGGGGGATATGGAAGAAGGATTCTAAAATAACGCCTGACCCCCACTAGGGCAGTCTGGGTAGCTGTTTGCAATGTACTTGTGTTTTCAAGCATTTGCCATATCGATCTAAATCCGGTTATAAATAAAACTCTGTTTTAGCATCAACCACGGGCATCTTCTAGCCTGTCCCATGCACATAGCTGACAGCTCACATAAAGACGAGAGTTTAGTATGATGAACAGATAAAGAGACCACGCATAAAAAAAGAGGCGACTGTGTTTGAAGTGATAAAAAACGTCTTGGTTGGCATTAAAACTGGATCTGGTCCCATTTCATTACGGTAAATGTCTTACTGTCATTACGAAATATAGATATATTGTCCAAAGGAAAAGGGAATGAAATATTGACAAGTTATAGCGATCTGGTTTTGGATGCTTTATTTTCACCCAATTTGCCTTGATCTGTAAAGACCGGTTACAGTCTAGCAGTGGTGTTGTTTTTAAACAGTGTGTGAGTGAGTAGAGGTTTACGCCGCTGTTAGTAATATTCTGGTAACTTCACGACAGGGAACATCACTTAATGTTTTCACACACTATGTTTGGAATCGAACCCGGTTTTCGCTTCCTGTCAAAGACTACTCCCTGTTAGTACACCAGATGCCGAGCCCTGTAAAGTGGTATTCCCGATGCCGCAATAAAGTATTCTGCAACCACGAAATGTTTACCTGGTACGTGGACGCCAATATTTCTATGCGGAAATATTTCGTCACTTTTTCTTGCACATATCAAGTTAACATATCAATTTGATATTTAGTCCTAAACGCACGAACTCGCACTGTCTAATTTACTTGTACCAGCTGTGTACACTGATATGAGTCACAAGTTCTCAAACTAGATGCCAAGAGAAATAATTTGGTATGCCGGATGCCTAGAGTTGGGTCTTGACACCCTCAGTTGTGCTACCTTATCGTCCCTTGTTTCACAATCATGTCAAAGTTTGCACTTACCGCTATCACACCGTTAACATTGTGCGATATTTTCATCGCGCCCGTCATTTTCAACACAAAAAGATTACAACAGGATTTGAATTATTTAAGTTGTACTTAAATTGACCCTGCATTAGTAAGTCCGAAAACCCGCGGGACCCTATCAAGCAGTCATGTGACGTCAAATCCTTTTTGTGTATTGAAATCTTTAATAGCCCAAGAAATGAGTCTTAAAAAAAATCATAATCGAACTTCCGCTTGAATAAGTAACTTGAAAGACGGCAAGGCGAGTGTAGCGGTTTCGCATCACTTAACGTGTCACGTGACACGACCGTCATGCTTCACTTGTGACATCCGGGCATGCCAGCAATTACTCGACATTCCCCGTGGACAGCAGACACCTGCTCCGGGGTGTATTGTGTGGGATTGTTAGTTGCAGGTAGAATTATAGCCCTTCGACTGTTGGCGGGGTAAGATACTCTGGTGTAAGGTCACCAGACGGACAGATCGGTACTCAGGTCTGGTGAACAACCGATTGTTTGAAGCACAAGGTCGGCTTTATATTCATTGTCGGAGATGTGACGTGTGTATTCAAGCGGCGGATTGGCATTGATAAGTGCTTGGAGCTACGGTCCTAAAAACATATAACTAGCTTTGAATCTTGTCGTTTGTATCTAGTGTTTATTGATCACTAACAATTGATCATTTCAAAATAGTAATTAGGCCTGCAAAAAATGTTTTTCGAAATACCATCAATCATCCGGCAAAAAAACATATGTTGCTATACATAGCTACTTAATTTCCCAACGTTGTCAACTGTTTGAAACCCATCTCTTGGGTTCCGCTTCATGATCTATAAAAGAACCTTAAAATACTACTGAATCACTCACTCACAACAATGGACGTGCCCAAGTAGTCGGCCATACAGACACTGAAATAAATATACAGCCCATGCAAGTCTATAATATTTGGCAAGTAGATTACTGCAGTTTCATTCTGAAAATATCTTGGCCCCTTTTTAATATATTTAGCTATGATTTAACAACTTTTTCTGTAAAATATGTTCATTTCAGAGATTGGTGTTAGTCTCGTGTCCCCATCTATTGCCCAGCTTCAAATGCCAAGAGTAGCGACCATCCCACAGAATACAGACTTATAAATGCGTCCAGTCCAGCCCCCACGTGTTGGTATACATCGAACCTCGTTAATCCAGAGATGTTATTTCTGGTTTGTCTGTACATGTATATGGTAATTTTGGTCCAGATTATTCTCAGTACACAATCTACAGGTGGGACAATAACAACGGAGTTTGAAGTATGATAATAACGATAACATAGATGCATGTTAATCAGCGCTGCCAGTGATCACATCAAACAAGGAACACTCCATAGTCTACCAATCACGACTTCTTCTGTGGAAGAAATATTGACGTTTTTGTTGCACTTGACGTAAGCAATTGATATCGTTATACCTGTGTATCACCGGTTGCTTCGACCTTCGTCCTTCTAAAGCAGATTAATCATCAACGTGCGTATCAGTTACACCACAGCATTCCATGTAATTGAGGCAGGCGTACCAGCGAATTCAAAGGCAAAACATATAATGTTTTACTGTGAACAAAAACGAAATAAGTGTTGAAACAATTTTAATTTAATGTTAAAAACCTCCAACAACGAACAAAATATTATATTCGATACAGATACTCGTTAAATTCGATAAAATTCCCCTCGTTTGATTTTATTTGCCATGGTCAATCGGGTAAGTGTGTTTTCTATAACGACTTATAGGGCAATCAATAGACACTGCGAACAACGAGGCTGGCCTGTCCTAATAACGACACGATGTCTGTCGTCAAGAAGTGTTCCATGCCATGCTTTCATCAATTCTGTGTTATTGGTTTTCGGTGTAGGACATATCCTATTGCAATATTAATGAATCTGTACAAGTCAAAATTGTAGACATATTGTTTAGGTAGGGCCGACAGTGATTTCATGAGTTCCACAACACTAGGCTTACATTACAATGGCCATTGGAGAACAAGATGCATATGAAGAGCATGATACGTCTTCTATTATGCTGAAGTCTTCTGTCCTGCTGCCGTTTAAGTCTTCTCTCACGCTGTCTTCTGTGTTCATCCACACAAAGGAAGGGGGAATTCACATGGACTACTCATTTCTTACATTTATTCTTTCCAGTATTGATTTGTCTTGATATGGTTTAGGCGGGATGTTGGCAACGTGCAATTATTCCTGACAAATTCCAAGTCTATAATTGTTTGGCAATCTTTGCCCAAATTGCTGTGCACATTTCGACAGCTCACTCAGTGATGCTTTGATCACGTACATTTGAAATGTCTAGATATGATTAATTCCTATTGTCTTCAAATTATTTTGAATTAATAATTAGTATAAAAACAAGTCGTAATGTTTTGGTTTGGTTTAGGATTTAGGTTTTGGTTAACAGGTTTAATAAAATAAGGTTGTCAATGATAATAAGTACGTTGAAAACCCTCACATAAGCGCAACACTAAGGTATGCATTATGTGTGTGTTTGTGTGTGTATGCGCGCGCGCGCGCGTGTGTATGTGTGTGTGCGTGTGTGTGTGTAACGATTGGGGAGCTAAACATTGTAAGTCATGTGAATAATTGGCTCACCTCATCGTTGAAGAGAAACATAAGTGGAAATAATTTTGTTTGTTTGTTGTTGGCCCCACTTTATTTCTGCTAAACGGAAATAAGCTTCGCACATATTGAAAACATCATTGTAAAGGCAAATCCCACTGTTGAAAATTATGTTTGTTTGTTTGTTATTTAACGCCGCACTCAGCAATGTCCCAGCTATATGACGGCGGTCTGTAAATAATCGAGTCTGGACTAGACAATCCAGTGATTAACATCATGAGAATCGAGCCACCGAATTGGACATACGTTGACATGTATCAACCAAGTAAGCGAGCCTGACCACCCGATCCCGTTAGCCGCCTCTTACGACAAGGATAGTCGCCTTTTGTAGCATGGGTTGCTGAAGGTACTTTACCCTGGTTTATCAAAACCGGCAGATATGCAAAACCTTTAATACCACTTGCCGAGAGGCATTGTAAATTTTGCATTTTATCTAACAATATACATATATTAATATGGCGGAAGGTGAATGCAACTTCTTAACCCAATGTAACTTATATGATAACTTGCGTTTTAATCTTTTTGATGCAACATCAATTTACAAAACCCTAGACACGAGTTGGCAACGAATGATGAATGGGGAGACCCAGAAAGGTCAACAGGTCAGGTTAGATATCATTAGTAGAAATACACCCATCGCTACCAAAGAGGCTTCATGTCAGAATATAACGTGCTGGATATGATGAAAACAGGCAAGAAAATATGAAAAATGTCACTGATAACAGATCACCTCCATGGTCCCACAAGGTCAAGGTGAGGATGACAACGACGCTCAACGTCATCGCAGGAGATAACAGCGGACAAAATAAGCCCACGTGTCTTGAAGCACACATCGTAGCCAAATCAATGGAGAACTATTTCGGGCTAATGGCTTTTACGGCATTATTAGTTGATTTCACAGATGGTATCTTACCAGTAACCCACACTAAATGAAGCAATGACACCATATGACTGCTTCACCATCACGGCGATGTGGGCCATTTAGTCCGATTGCTCTTGCGCTTGGCTGAAATAATGAGAATGTGGTTGGATGTGTTCATCCAAACCTGTTTTGAAATTGTAAACTGAAAAAATCTTTGAATAGAATCATAATCAATACGTGTATAAATTTAATTATTTCTTCTTCGCCAGAAGCAAATATTGTTTTTTATTTAGGTGTTACTAAGCTGAGAAGACGCAGCGAGAATCCACCGTGATGTACACACGCGACATGATGTATAGATGGTTTGGAGAGTCCTAAAATACCTATCCATTACACTAAGTGGGGTCTATTCACAGACTTTAAAAGGCTATCCTACGAAATATATGAATACGGCCACAGACATAGTGTTGGGATGTAGCCAATCTTAACATCCCATAAACAAAATTATCGTGGAATGCTAGCCGATGGTTTCTGTCTTGACCCCCCAAGGGCTTAGGAAAATGAATAACCCGTTCTGTGTTTAAGATGGTAAGCTTTCACATTTAAACAGCCAACAAATTAAACTCAAAACGACGGGAAAATACTATGCACAAATACATAATTGTCACAAATAATCAAACTTACCCAATACGAAACTCAAAATTAAAAGATCAATAATTGATTACACGTATAAACCAAGTAACATAAAACATCCCAACCTCATCAAATATACAATTCGTCATTTTAACCGTGCGCATCTTCAGCATCAATCTCTGTGGTTAAGTGTGCATATTAGATTTACAGGCATGATAAGCAATATCTCTGATTGACAAAATTACTTTATCCAGTCAAGATCGCGATAGTCCTGCAGTAAAGTGGAATTGATCCATACGATATTAAGACCAAACCACGACATCCTCTAATTCATGAAACAGCCAACCCACCCTACAACTTTTCACAGACATATTTTTTCATAATAATTACGAGAGGGCTGGCTCCACCTTGGGTCATAATGACAAAGCATCACGCGATCGTTTCTTTGGTGCATTGAACACTGGTTCTCTGCATTGTTCCTCCCAAGAGCGTTTTGCCAATTATCGAATATAAATACTTCATTATTCGAGTCATTGGATACGTCTACCTCTCTCTTAAAGCCGGCCTTTGTTGTTTCCTATAGAGACGGTACAATTGAAAGGTGTCAATAATGCAAATGGACTTATAAAACAATAGGACCCAACACCAGCTAGCAGAAAAGAACCGGCTTGGCTAAAAGTAGAACGGTGGGATATGGAGAGGTGTTTAAAGCTCGAAGGGCCAAATGTTACTTCTCGAGGTATGTCACCGAACCTTTTAACTGAGAAGCATCTCAGCGTCCATTGGGACGGACATGAAAGTAGAATGGCGAATGTCCAACCTCCGCAATCAATGCAATGCAAATAAGGCGTCGAGTCGTATGGCAACCCCTGCATCAAAACGTGTACTGTATTGCACCAACAGCCCTAGTTTGTCTTACGTACCCAAGAGTATTCATTTCATGAAACAATCCCTTTCACACCATAATTCTAGTCACATCCCCTCTCAGCTTCAGCACCCGATTCTCAACTTCCTCTCGGCTCTAACATAACATTTTCGCCCACTTTTATCTCTAGCATCCTATTCTCATCCCCTTCCAGCTATGGCATATTATTCCCATCCTCTCCCAATTCTGGCATCCTATTCTCAACCCCTAGCTCCAGCATCACATTGGTTGTATGCAACACGAATACCAAGTACCTTTACTGTATGCTATACGAATAGCAAGCCCCATGATGTATGGTATACCAATACCAAACCCCTTGGTAAGTATGCTATAACGAATACCAAGCCTCTTTGTTGTATGGTATACGAATACCATATCCTTTGCCTGTATGGTATACCAATATCAAGTCCCTTGTTAGTATGCTATATGAATACCAAGTCCCTTGGTAGTATGCTATATGAAAACCAATTAAACCTTTGGTAGTATGCTATAACGAATACCAAGCCTCTTTGTTGTATGGTATACGAATACCAAATCCTTTGTCTGTATCGTATACCAATACCAAGTCCCTTGGTAGTATGCTATATGAAAACCAATTAAACCTTTGGTAGTATGCTATAACGAATACCAAGCCTCTTGGTTGTATGGTATACGAATACCATATCCTTTGCCTGTATGGTATACCAATATCAAGTCCCTTGTTAGTATGCTATATGAATACCAAGTCCCTTGGTAGTATGCTATATGAAAACCAATTAAACCTTTGGTAGTATGCTATAACGAATACCAAGCCTCTTTGTTGTATGGTATACGAATACCAAATCCTTTGTCTGTATCGTATACCAATACCAAGTCCCTTGGTAGTATGCTATATGAAAACCAATTAAACCTTTGGTAGTATGCTATAACGAATACCAAGCCTCTTGGTTGTATGGTATACGAATACCATATCCTTTGCCTGTATGGTATACCAATACCAAGTCCCTTGTTAGTATGCTATATGAATACCAAGTCCCTTGGTAGTATGCTATATGAAAACCAATTAAACCTTTGGTAGTATGCTATAACGAATACCAAGCCTCTTGGTTGTATGGTATACGAATACCAAATCCTTTGTCTGTATCGTATACCAATACCAAGCCCCTTGTTCTAATGCTACATACCAATACCAAGACCTTTGGTAGTATGCTATACGAATACCAAGCTCCACGGTCGTATACTATACAAATATCAATCCTTGGCCCTATATGCTATACCAATAGTAAGTCCCTTTGTTTCAAGAATGCTGTAACATAAGCGACGAAAACCCTTTCCGTGATCGTAAGAAATCTGTGAGGTCTTGTAGGATTCCGACTATATGTTGCGCTTGTCCTTCTGAAGCACTATCAAACAGTGATGATATCAGGTGTTCACGAAAAGATGTGCGTAACCGCCCCACTACCAAGTCAAGTCAATTGTTCACCTGAAAACAACACCGGGTTATATGGCCAAAGTCAAAAGAGGGAATTGCATCAGACACCTTTTTGGTCACTTCAAAAGGTGCGAATTGTAGACACCAAGGGCTTGGGCTGCTAGGACATTGCTCGACATACGTCAGTTGACTATTGGAAAGTTGAAGTCACCTCTCTTGTCTTGTGGATAGATTTGTGTCACTCTGAATCTTTGTACATAGATCTAAACATGAAACACATGAGGCGGTTACATTTCACTTGTCACCTTTATTTCTAGTTCAGGTGGGTAGATCGGTGAGTGGGCATGGTTTTACGCCGCTTTTAGCAATATTCCAGCAATATCACGTCGGGGGACACCAGAAAATAGGCTTCACACATTGTATCCATGTTGGGAATCGAACCAGGGTCTTCGGCGTGACGAGCGAAAGCTTTAACCACTAGGCTACCCGGTAGATCGGTGAAAGTGAATTGGATGTTTGACTATTATTGAACGATATCAGATCCTCGATATCTGAAGCTTACTGTAAGTTAAACTTCATGACCCAGTTCCCTTGTTTTAACTTTGCCAATCCAAGAAGTAATTCTGACTTGTAGGCATACAGAAAAACAGATCAGGAACTGGGGAGCAGAATTGGTGCCCATGGGAATGCCTACATCTTGCTTAAATGTATTATTCCCAAATTTCATATAGCAAGCAATAAGCAATCCTGCTTTCCATATTATCAGAGAGTATATTCCTGACATAAATGACAGGTCTATTCAATCTTCAGTCGTGTATACAGGACAGATACGCCGGTCCTTCTTCCACGCAAGAGTATTTTATCAGGGTTTATCTGATTAAGGCGTATGTGTCTGATTCGCATGTGAGAGGAATTGTTCTCTTGTCAGATTAAGAGAAGCGATATATCCCTGTGCATGAGTTATACTTCCCGCTGCAAGATATCAAATGACCTTTGAGGGTGTGGGGTCATAGGGGAATAGTTCCTGGTCGCCGAGAAAATGTCATGAAGGTAAAGCTGTACATGACTAACAACAACACACATACGTAGTCCTACCTTGATTTATTGTGTGTAGAAGTGCGCCGTGGCACTATTCTGCTCATATATATATATCGATTGTATCCTGTATATCATCGGCAAGCAATACAAGTGTCTTTTGAAAATACGAATGAGTACAAGGCTTTACAAATGTTTTTCGTTGACGTTGAATTGCGATCATTCATGTTGATTTACTTGTTCTGACGTCTTCACGATCAACCCTCAGCAACAACAGCAATAGCTCAAGAAACTGTTGAAGGTCCAGGGCTGACGTCTAACATTGTTTGAAAAGTTAGTATAAAGAAAGTGAATTTGTTTGTGTGTGTAGTGATAGGTAAGATGGGTTGAACACGATAAAAAACCTTAGGTTACAATATGTACCCTGGCTGGTTGTGTGTTATCAAAATCTGATGATGTGGTACGTTGATCATGCTGTCACTCATTTGTTTGTCTGGAACAGACTTTATTATTTACAGGCAACTTTGGTATATTGGATTATTGCTGGCTATCACTCACGTTAAACCCGTCGAGATTCGGGTTACAATTGGTCTTCGGCAACCATGCTTGTCGTAAGAGGCGACTAACGGGATCGGGTGGTCACTGTCGCTGACTCGGTTGATAATGTCATGGTACCCCCTTTGCGTATATCGATGTTTATTATGCCAATCACTGGATTGTCTGGTCCAGACTCGATTATTTACAGCCCGCCGTCATGTACCTGGAATATTGCTGTTTGCGGCGTTAAACAACAAACAAACAAACGACCACTGTTAACACATCAGAGCAAAACAAGAGAATTTAATTTTGCTCAGGTGAGAGCATCAGCTTATGAAATACGCTGTACCTGTACATGATTGATAGACATTGGATATCTGGGCAATTGTACAGTGTTTATATCACTTTCACAGACATAACATTAATTTCTTCGAACTCGAATTTTCTTCCCTTGAAATTGTAACTCGTTCAGTATTTTGGTATGTTAAAATTCGATGTATTTAATAACCAACATCGTTTTAGTTACACAAACCGGATTTAGTTTGTTTACAACAACCAATGCCAATTAGAACATGTTATCGTGACTCCAACATGGTCAGTGATGGTTGTACTGGACTGAGGAGAACAATTATCCGAGCCTTAACATGGACCCTACAGTTGGGTGTAGCAAAACACACTTGCCAACACCGGTGATGTCTAATGAGAGCACCAAGCCACACAGACAATTTTGTATACGACCGTTGAAGGTGTGTGCCATCCCGGAGTCACACTGGCGACTGTGGTGTATTGCTTTGTCCAAGTGGGACCAGTGGCTAGTAGCAGACTGATCATGATTTATAAATATCGACGGTCTGTGCGCCTCGTGTAGCATCCCCAGTCTTACATCTCAAGCTGCCGCTGTAGCATTTGTGTTTGAAGATATATCGAATTTACCTCACATAAACCACATAAAAGAATGAACCGATATATTTTCGATGCGTGTACTTTTAACCATGCCATAGATTAACAGTATGTATCAATTTAGCAGTCGTAAGTCCTAAAGTCGGTGGTATTTATTCTTTTATGTGTCCGATACTGTATCTATGTATATAGGTTTTTAATATATATATTTACATAAAAAAGAAATATGCGTCCTTCGAGAAATATACTTAGCCGTTGCAATGAGCGCTAATATATGTCCAGTGGGTTTTATATCCCTTTGCCAAAGCTGCTCAAAAGTGTGCACTTTGTAATACTTGCGTTCTGTATCTGTGTACACAGATTTCTTTTATATACCATTAAAAAAACTATTGCTGCAACATATATAACCTTTTGTGCATAAACTATAGAATTATATGTCTTTTAAACGACGGTTAGGCTATATAAATGTTTACATAAACTAGAACTACATATGTGTTTTGCCAGCCCAGGTCATGTATAATTGTCAAAGATTGTCCACTAAGCATGTATTTCCTTGTTGTGTTTTACCATAGATCTTAGTTCTTTGATGTGACAGATACATGAGATTTCTATCATATCGGAACCGTTACATTTAATTGCATGCAAAATGTCAGGTTAATTCTTGGATATGGTTTCCTCAGCATGTGCTTTAGGCTATTCAGCTTCATCCATCAATAACCAAGTGCTTTCGGTCCTTATTGGCCAACAGAATCCACTCTTCCAAATAGTTTCTGATATTTCATCGTTTCTTAAACGATTCTAAAACTACAGTTGGCGCCTGGAGGTTTTGTATATTCCGCTACTACCCTTTCGTGTATATGTTAGTATATATTTCCACATGTATAATGGTATCAAATGAAACAAGCAAGGCATTGATTAATACAACGTCTTTGTTTCAGTTCACTACCACTAGACCGGTGGCTCGGAGATGAGTGCTCATGTGTAAAATGAGATTTCTGTCTTATTGGTATCGTTACATTACATTGCAATACAAAAAGGCAACTAAGATGTATCAAATGGTTTCTTCAGGCTGCGTCTTTGGATGAGATCGTCCAGCTACACCATCAATAGTCGATTGCCTGATTTGGTTTCTTATTGCCCTAACAGAACGCAATCTCTCAATTTCTTTCCGTCCTTTAATGTTTTCTTAAACTCTTCTAAACTAACGAATTCGATTGGAATTACCCCTAGCATAAGATCGTCCACAAGTGGTGTGGGAAGGCAAAAGAAATAGCGTAAACACACTAAAGGTACTCATTGAAAGCACTAATTTGTGAATATAACCGATAACCTTTTGTCTCTTGCTATTGGGGGGAGTCAATCTTGAAAAGAAGACCAAAAATCATAATACTGCTTGCTTGAATTTTTTTAAAAGGTTGAGTACAACATAGGGATCAATCTGTCGCCTGAAAAGTTGCTGTCTAAGTCCTCGACTCATCTTTTGCCAAGCGAGTTGAACGATTAGCCTTTTCCTAGCTTGTTAACCGTGAATCAATATGCCGCTTATTTCATCACAAGAACGTGCGTTTTAAGTCAACGATTTACGATTGGAACAGGAAAAAATGTTACGGTAGTGCTTCAACATTGTGATTAGACCGGTGCCGTATCTTTCGGCTCTGTTAGATAATCGATCAGCTCGAGTCTTTGTCGGACAAAAACCATTAACTGATAATTAAGTAATTGTAATTAACGAATCCCAACAAAGCTAACATGCAACTCCTGCCCTGGTAAGTTCACACACGCAATGCATGCAGGGATATTTGTGTAGAATCAATATCGCTTTGATATACGTGGTCATTGGGATATATAGAAGCCTCACCATCACCCACTGGCGTGATGCGTAGTTAAACCAGCATCTGTTTAATTAAAGCACTGTGTACTGATATGTTTGAATGTATAACAAATTGAATGAATTTGAAATTGATTTTATCGCTGAGGATATTAGATATTATATGTTGTGTTTTATATCCTGTGGTTGGATGTGAAGAGGTTGTAAGGCCATTATTAAAAGCATGTGTCCTGGTGTAATCCATCAGCAGCTATGGAGTTACTGATGTCGAGATAGCGTAATGTGATACGTAACGAGATGGTGATCACACAAACTGTTCGATATTTTTTAGGTTCCGCCTGTTTGTAAAACACGTCATTGCACATCCGGGTAATTGGGAAACGTTAGGGGTCATTTACTCGCAAACGAGAACAAAACAAATAAGCCCCGCTAAACCTCTAGACAAATACAACTATATCAACAAGTCTTGCTGGTGAAGAAACTATAAAATGCCATTGCAAGAGGATATTTTTAAAGCAGTCTTGTTTATCCGCCGAAACGGATTCCATTTGGCGTAAAGGACAAAATAGCTGAGAAACATATGAATGGCCCACTGAACATCAGTGATGTCACCAGGTGTCCGGGAAAAGGGGAAACAAATAAGTCCAGTCCACCCCTGACGTGATATTTATCCACCATGTGTTTTATTCAATAACAACACGACAGGCATTTGTTTTCCCCCGCTTCTCCACCTTCAGAACGTCTTGGCAACGACGCCGTCCCTCTTACCCAATCTGTTCAGGCAATCGCCAGAATCCCCACGCATAGTCCCACGTAGTTGAACATTATCGATCATGTTTAGTTTAACTTTTTTCGACATGTTGAGTTGGGTAGGGGTGAGTGTTGGGTGTGTGGTGGGGTGTGGGGGGGGTGTATGTGTGGGGGTGGGGTTGGGGTTGGGGGGTGGTGGGGGGTCAGTGGGTACGCCTGGGTTCGAGTGTTACACGTTGACGGCATGCGTGAGTGAGTTGGGTTTGACGTCGCTTTGCACAGTATTTCAGTTAGTATACATCACGGCGTGTCCGTTTGATGTTTGGGAAACCCCAGGGATTTACGTTTACCACTGTTGTGAAACCTGCGTGCTCGGGTATGGTCCTGACAAACCTGGAACCCTGATCAGGGCGAATGTGGGATTCGAACAATATAGATTTCTGGCACAAATGAGGGCTGCAACTCTGTACAACAGATTGCGGCGCCGTGGACGACCAGGGAATGTGTCAAGCCGCCTCTTGGTGACATGGCAAGAATATCACTGAGAGTTCAGTTTTTTAACCAGACAATCCAGTGATTGACACCATGAGCATCGATCTACGAAATTGGGATACGATTACATGCATCAACCAAGTCAGCGAGCCTGATCACCCGATCACGTTAGTTGCACGTTAGACAAGCATACAATCGCCTTTTACGGCTAGCATGCATTGCTGAAGACCTATTTTAGCCCGATCTTCACGGTTCTTTAATGCTATGGTTAATTCGTGTGTAATATCAGAACATGTACATAAACAGAGAGACAGTCATCGGCATGTCACTTTATATTGTAACAGGAAAGTGTGGTAGTAAGAAGTTACGGGTCCTGCTTGCTCACATGCTCCATATCGTCAACCCGGGAGGATATTCCGGATAAGGATAGATGTCCCCAGCAATCTATGTTTGTCGTAAGAGGCGACTGGGTGGTAAGGCCCAATGGCTTGGTTGACTCATGTCATCATATCCCAATTACGTGAATCGATGCTTATGATGTCAATCTCTGCATTTTCTGGTCCGGATGCAATAGCAATAGCCATAGCTGGAATATTGCTGAGTGCGCCGTGAAGCAACAAATAAGCGTCTGATATCTTTAACTGTGTTCGTGTCAAACCGAATGATCGCGGAAGGAATCGAAATGAGCAGGACAAACCGTTTTTGTTTTCCAGCTCGAACTTTCAAGTGTAACAATAGCTCATGACTGTACATTTTCTAACTTCTTCAACTGCGTTCGTGATCACTCGTGCCATCCAGTGTCAACCAGAAGTAATTTCGTGCTGCACACGAATAATGTCGAGATGTGACGAATAATAAAAATTCTGATCAAACTCCAACTTCCAACGGCTTATAATTCTAGAAACAGAGCGAATCAGATTACAACTTTCCATCGAACCGTTCGTTCGTGAATGGTGGATAACCACATAGATATTGTGTAAACATGTTCTTGCTTTTGCTTCCCGAATCTTACACTTAGACAATTTCAATTAATCCAAAAACTTTTGTCGCGATAGCAGCGCAAATGGCACTTGGTCAAATCAACTGAAAAAGATATCCATTTCGGAGATTGGAGTATATATGGTGAAGGAGCCTTTCTATACACGAACGCATGTCTGGTCGTATAGTTAGATGCTGAGACCAGTTAACACTGACCGGTATCGTATCCGTAATCAGCACATACAGATATCGATATATCGATCACCACCTCGTCATGACAGTGATGGGACAAGCTAACTTTTGTTTATTTTTTCCAGTTACATTTGCAGTAATCGTGATTGAAATAGATCTGTATTTACCTAAGCGTCGGGCTGACCGATAAGGAGTATTAAAGAAGGATATTATTTACGCTGAGGAGCTGGACAGCGAGTGAAGCCGCTTGAGGGGACATGCACACTGTTTACATCAGGTTTAAGCGTGTATTTGTGGTTGAGAATAGTGCCCCATGTGATATGTATACAGAGACAGATGTCCATTGCATCCCAAACAACACGCTTATTTCCGGGGAAGGAGATATAGATGCCTATTCCGTTTGAAGAAATCCACGATCGAAATCACGCATTTGGCATTTCAAGCTTTCTTGGTATTACACATGCTAAACAGGTATAGCAAGTTTTTTAACTTTGAGGAGATGGTGTGGTTTTTTCGTGTTGTGACCCATTGCCCATGTCACATCCATGTCATGTCCACCGATCTGTCTTGTTGGGATGGGAGGGTGTGAAGTGATATGGCCATATGAAAAACAGTCATGTCTCTAATCATCGATCGGCCCTAAAACTCAACACGAACCGAAAGTTTTATTTTTTGTAATATTTTTTTCCTATACTTAATTCGGTTCCGGTCCCAGTTATTTCCCTAGATGTTTGCCCTTCCAATGTTGCACTTTTTTATGTAACCCCGACTGCAGACCAGCCACGCCGATCGTGATTCTGCAAATCAGGAGGAGATGCGAGGTTTCGACGACTTTCGTTTTTGTGTAATTGTGAGTTTAAGTTGAGTGGTTAGGAAATCAAAAGTCAAATTAAACTTCAACCTACATTTTTGTATGAGAAACAAGTCGTGTTTAAGGTGGCCTTAGAATGCAAATGATATTTGTGTCACTCCATGTTTAACTCGGACTATGCATGGGTGCATTGAAAGATACCCCAAAACATAATTCGAATGATGAATCGCAATTATGGGCAGCCCACGATGCGATAGAGTGAACATATACGTTTCTTTTATACGTCTTGTTTCTGGGCCTATGCATATCACAGCTATGTAATGTTGTAGCCCCTGGCAAGTACGGCAGAATAAAATCCCAGCACTCTTTATGTTAAAATGAGAACTCGATTATTTACAGGCCATATGACGTAGCTGTAACATTAACTGACTACGGCGTTCACCTTCACCAATTCTAGTGTTCACAAATATTCCTTAGAAAAGTTATTACAGTCGTCATTTACTGGGGGACACGGGGGCCCAGTCGTCTGCGATTCGCTGTGCAGAGTTGCGTCCCTTTGGCACGCCAGAAACCTATGATTGTGGGTTCGAATTCGATTCGCCCCGATTATGTTTCTAGGTTTGTCAGCACCATACCCGTCCTCGTGGGTTTCAGGGAAGTGGTAAACGTCTGAGACCTGCATCACTTCGGGCTTTCCTCCCACATTAAGCTGACACGCCGCGATATAACTGGAATACTGTTAAAAGCGGCGTTAAACCCAACTCACCCACCCACGTCATTTACTGATACTGAATATTGATGTAGTATAAGGTCAGCGCACTAAGGCTGGATTCACACTGCGACCATATTTGTTACACTAACTTTATGCGTTGTTTTTCTTCCATAACCAAGCATGCTGAAACCGCAGTTTGAATGCAATGCACCTACTTTAACGCACCGCAAAAGTAATGGCAGCGGAAATTCCTTTCATGACGTCATATTTTGCAAGGTCTTCCCCAAATGGCGCGTATGTATATTAGGTTATTGTGCGTATATGTACAGTGTATGTATCTGTGCATGTAAATCTGCTTTTTTCATGGTATTCCCCGCTAATAAATGTTATTAGTATGCCATGCATTTTCTTTCTGCATTTATCGTTATTGATTGGTACTTGTTTGGATAATATTTCTACTACTACACAAGACCCGTGAAGATCCGGGTTAGAACAGATATTCAGCAACCCATGTTTGTCGTAAAAAGCGACATGCTTGTCGTAAGGGGCGACTAACGGGATCGGGTGGCCAGACTTGCTGACTTGGTTGATGCATGTCATCGTATCCCAATTACATGGATCGATGCCCATAATGTCCATCACGGGATTGTCTAGTGCAGATTCGATTATTTACAGACCGGTTGAGTATTGCTGAGTGCGGCGTTAAACAGCAAACAAACAAACAAACAAACAAAACAAACTACTACATAAGTATTTTCGTTTTAAGGATAAAAATATTGAATTAATTTCTATCTGTTTTCTTATATAACATTCACCGTAAATGTCGTCGACCTGTAGTGTGTTCTAGAAATATCGAAGTATAAATTTTGTGTTTTCAGTTTAGCGTAAAATTGGATCGGTAAAATGGTGTTTATTAGAAGACAAAGATCCTAGCAGTTTGTATGTGTTCTTATTTACTCTACTTTGGTGTCGTGTATATCCTATCAAAATCATATCGGTTATTAACTAGAGACACTGATCGGAACGGACGATTGATGAAATAATAATTTCACCTAAACCTAGTTGTCTTATCTATATTTTCCCTGCAAATGTCAAATGATACTGAGAAAGCATTGGAGACGAATTTAGTTAATAGCAGTATCGTATTAACGACATATACATATTTTATTGGCAAGACACATACCCTTGTAATATTCCTTTCCCTGCACAAACGAAAAACTCGGGATTCCGGGGCAAAGGGGGTCCACCGCTGTATCCAATATGGGATTCCGGGGCAGAATAGGTCCCCTGCATCCTATACTTGTGTCCCTTCGGGATTCCGAGGCAGAATAGATCCCCAGCACCCTATAATTGTACCCTGTGGGGTTTCCGGTGCAGAATAGGTTACCAGCACCCTATACACGTCTCCCCATGGGGATTCCGAGGAAGAATGGGTTCCCAGCACCCTATACTTGTCTTCCAGTGGGGATCCCCAGGCAGAATAGGTCCCCAGCACCCTATACACGTCTACCCGTAGGGATTCCGAGGCAGAATGGGTTCCCACCAGCCTATAATTGTACCCTGTGGGGTTTCCGATGCAGAATAGGTCTCAAGCACCCTATACTTGTCTCCCAGTGGGGATCCCCAGGCAGAATAGGTCCCCAGCACCCTATACACGTCTCCCCGTAGGGATTCCGAGGCAGAATGGGTTCCCACCAGCCTGTAATTGTACCCTGTGGAGATTCCGAGGCAGAATGGGTTCCCACCAGCCTATAATTGTACCCTGTTGGGTTTCCGATGCAGAATAGGTCTCAAGCACCCTATACTTGTCTCCCAGTGGGGATCCCCAGGCAGAATAGGTCCCCAGCACCCTATACACGTCTACCCGTAGGGATTCCGAGGCAGAATGGGTTCCCACCAGCCTGTAATTGTACCCTGTGGAGATTCCGAGGCAGAATAGGTTCCCACCAGCCTATAATTTTATCCTGTGGAGATTCCGAGGCAGAATGGGTTCCCACCAGCCTATAATTGTACCCTGTGGAGATTCCGAGGCAGAATAGGTCTCAAGCACCCTATACTTGTCTCCCAGTGGGGATCCCCAGGCAGAATAGGTCCCCAGCACCCTATACACGTCTCCCCGTGGGGATTACGGGGAATAACAGGTCCCCAGCACCCTATGCTTGTCTCCCCGTCGGAATCGGGGACAGAATGGATCACCAACACCCTATTACTTGTCTCCCCGTGGGTATCCGGGGAAGAATTGGTCCCCAGTAACCCATACTTCTCTCACCGTGGGTATCCCGGGTCAGAATAGGTCCCAATTCTTTTCCGACTGAAATGAGGCTCACAATACGTGATCTCAGTGATTGTGTTCCATCATACCTCGACAACGTGGCTCATTTCTCAACCAATGGTTTGGATTGCCTTGACTGAAATATAAGACGCTGAAATCTTACCATTGTCCTGTAAATCTTAGTTAGAACCAATCATCCGATTGTGGTTCAGAAAGTGAACAGGCTTTTCATTAAATTCTTTAAAGCCCAAGGTGTACCAATTTCGGTTCTCAATTAATTTCTGAATTCTCAAAAAGTGGTGATACATATGTTGGGTAATGTAAATATTTCGGAAAGTGTAAAACGAAGTTAGAAGGACAATACATGTATCACCGCAAGCAAAAGATTCCTTAGTTTGATGATACGATATTCATTATATATTTTCTCCGTATTTTATGCTACATTTGTAAATATAGTATCATTTGTCTATGCTTATGATGATGTGTATATGTATAATGTATTTTTGAATAGGGTCCAGAAAACAAGCTGTACCTTTTCCCAATCCAGATTGACGTGTCAATAAAATATGTTTAAATCAAATGGCCTACATTTTTATCACCCCCCCCCCCCCCCCCCCCCCCCTGTATATCTGTAATATATTATAATTACTTAACCTGTGCAAACTGTCATTTACTCACTCACCCACTGTATTATGGCACTGTTAATGGTTCACCAGTGTGTAGTTTAATTCCTTCACAACTAAACTTGCGATTAAATATTCGTAATTAAAGTAAAAATAGGAGAATGAATCTAGGTTAATTGAATATATCTACAGTTTGCACTGTATATATACTGACCTTCTCTTCACCCTTACTATCTCACTATAAAACGACCACACCTGCAATTGGCCATCAGCTGTTAGACATACATGAGATATCGACAACTGTACAGACATTCAGTGTTAAAAGCGGCAGGTCACACGTTGTCTGGTTTTACCACTACTGATGTACGTGGGGACGTTATGAGACGGTGTTATCAGTCGAACCCTGGTCTCTTTACCCTCTCGCCTGCCCCCTGTACCCACTCCCCTGCCTCCTTGACATTTCCCCATAGCAAGAATTCTCGACAGAAAACAGACACCGTAAATGATAAGAAGAAATGGTTGTCGGGGTGCTATTGTGTGTGGGGGCCTAAACAATAGACCGAGGCTCCCATACTATCGACTAAACTAACGCTAGGGGCCTTACCCCGCATCCTAGCAACAAGAAAATAAGGATACAGCTTTATTCAAGTGGCAATTCGAAGTTCAAATCAAAGCCAAATGCATACCGACAATGCCATATGGACCTTTGGGATTAAAGTGGAGTAAGATGTCGGGATTCCATTACCCGACAGGCAATTACGCCTACAGATGTATACGTGTGTCACATTTGGGATATTCCACGACATAATCGTGCAAATTAATCTGACAATGTACGATCTTCCAGACTTATAATGTCAATTTGACACTTTGACATTTTCTGGGAATTTTGTAAATTCAATAAAAGAACGTGATATCAGATCCCTTGATAATAAAATACCGATAAGTAAATAAGAAATAATAATATGCTAACGATCGCTTGAATGGATAATAAACTTTAAACACTAACGGTCTGGTATATGAATATGACATGTATCCGGCGTGTGTTATGGCGCTTATTAAAATAAGGTAATTAGATACCGAATCTCCATGGTCTGCTATAACCGTTTAAGTTTAAATGAGTCTTTCTTTATGGCTCTGGGTACCACTGTATCTTGCGTTTATTGCCACCTGTGAACGACCGGCGTGAATGTCCGAGGTTTTCAATGCCATACAGGTGTGATATGGATATAAGCTTTAGGTCTGTGTATAGGGTACGTATACAGGCTTTCGGTATGCATGTGGGTACCACGATATCACACATTGGACGATCGCTTACAGGTGATGTATTTGACCAGGACGTCTACATGAGATAGACTCCTTGACTTAACACGTGGCACACATTATCTGTCATGACATTTGTTGTGGGGGACTTTCTGACGGGAGTAAATGTCAACAATGACATTAAAAAAATGAATTTTGTACAAACATCGGTACCAACTGTCAAATGTCAATAAACAACGAACATATCCAAATATGCGTATATGTGCAGTCTCAAATGAAATGCACGTCACATTAAGTGTCAAAATTGATTATGACAGGTGTTACATATGAACATAATTGTATATTAAATATATATCTAATTCATAGAAAGAGATTAGTATAGTCATTGAAAGGAAACAACAGGATTGCATACATCAATTTGTCTGTAAATCGTTAAAACATAAGCGTGTTGTGTTACGTAACACCATAACGCAACGAATCAACAAAATATCTCACTTGTCGGACGATTACCTGTCGGCAGGTGTCCCTAATAGCCAGCAAAACGTTCAAAGTACCTTTGAGCTATACAGTAGGCTTGACAGAATGTATATGTCATCCAGACCAAATTCTTAAAACGCCTTTGACATAAGCAGTAAATGAAATGAGTGTTGCTCTACACGTCACTGCACTGGTATTTCACTGTGTATACCTCCACTTTGACCACTCCCCTTTTACCTGAGACATTAGCCAATCAGAAATGTCGTAGGTGTCACGTGACTCATTGTATTCGAACACAAAGCACGAGTACCTGCCGTGTTTAATGAACGTGTGAACAGTGGAGTTGAAACACAAGATCTACATATCATTTTGGGAAGGAATTATTGGATTATGTGTGTATTCTTCATCAGGTAACGAAAGATATCAAGCAAGGAATGATCACCCGTGAAAGGTAATCGGTCGTCTGGTGACACCATCCAGAGTCGATCACATCATGGCGTCGGTGTAAACTTCCGATCAAACTTGTTGAACCCAAGTACAACTGTCGTATATTCGGATTAGTTGATACGATTCACTGTGAAATAGTCCAGTAAGCACTAGCAGAGCCAACTGTCTGTTGCTCATATATTGGCTGCTTTCTAGCGTGTGTCTCGAAGCCAGAGAGCACGGTTGCATATTGGACAGGATCGCTGTGCATATATCTCGTCTTCCTCGGCCTAATCAAATCAACAGTGGTAAATCGAGCTTGTGTCGTTGAAATCCCAAACAAACGGGGGATGATGTAAATTGTGAAGATGAAGACAGAAAGATGGAGTTACACACTAAGCAACGGATATACATGGAAAAAGTCACACATATTGTTTGTGAAAGTGGCTGTTTGTGTGTTGGCCATTTTCACTTCAACAACAGTTTCACAAGGTAAGAGACGGGACAGTGGCCCATGTCAGTAATGGATAATTGTCCTTTATTTGTTACAGATATTTTAAGTGTCTGATTGGATGATAACACTTATCAACATATCAACAAATGTACGGTTCACCAGCCACTTCATCGTTTTTGACATAAGAAATTTTAATGGCGTTATTTGTTTACTTAGTAGGGAAATATATCAATATTGACCTAGGCCCTACATCAACAGTGATTTCCATCATGCTATAGTTCATGACTTTCCATACAACACGTGAGTCACCAATGATAATATAATATAGTGTATAAATAATATTGCCTGCACCTGCATGGTCCTCCTATTTGACTTGTGTTTGTGATTAATATTTAAAAATATGAATAATTATTTTTCAATGAAAAGCTTGTTATGTGTGTAAGTAGCATTGGTTTTTAAGAGAATGTAGTTATTTAAACTAGGTCATACATTCAAGTGTGCAGGTTATTTGTTATTCAAGAAGAAGCATTCAGGTGATAGCTATTGGAAAGTGTCAGCAGATTACGTTGGAAGCGCAGCAGCTGTCATAAGAGAGCAACAGACTCTACCATAAACAATACCTCTCAATCGAATTATTGCATAATTTGTTTTGATAGCTGTGGTGTAACTTGCAAAACCTGAAATTGTCTGATCACATTTGAGATTGGTCAAGCATCCACTATGAGTTTGTATGTCGATCAGAGAAGATATTTCCATGATTTCCATACCTGAGTGTAGGGCTGGGACGGGTTACGTGGGTACTGAGTAGGGTACTCACCATGCTCACAGGACTACCCGGACCCGTGGTTAGTCACGTGATTATATTGTTTATTGGTAACAATTATCTAGAACTCTTATGGTTACACAATAAGTGACAAATGATCACATTTCTTTCTGACTCTGCACACATTCTGACTTTATATGTTTGCATAAAGATAAAACTGCAGTCAACTTCAGTGTATCCATGACCAGATCATTTTATACCTGTATCTAAATACAATTTGACAGGAGTATGGTCATGATGGTCAAACGTTTCCCAATCAGACATTTTGTACCTATCTCTTGAGACCTACAGCGGATAACCGGGTAGGGTCGGGTAATAGGTGGGTGGGTACCCGGGTAGAAAATTTGGACTCATCCCAGCCCTACTTGAGTGTCAGGCTAAGACTTTAGCCACTAGTTTGAAGCCAGAGTCTAGTAAAATTCACTTTAGGCTAGAAAGCTCAGCTATTAATACTCCAGATAATAACAATAAATCAGACAATAACAATCACAATAAATCTACTGAAACTGATGCAAAGAGCCATGTTAAAAATATAATATGATGATCTATAACAATTATCTTCCTCCAAATTCTAACAACAGGAATTGATAGCTGTACACACATATAAGAATAATCATTTATGACCACCATACCCTACAATATGAACAAGGCCCAACAAGATACATCATTTACTGGGTCATGTACAACGACAAATGTCTGTTGTCAAACTCACACACTGGTATATCTGCATTACTGTTCAAAGATGACTCAGACACTAACTTTTGTGACAGTTCACTTCTGGATAAGTATTAAAGACTTTGCTTTGTCAAAAACACATGAACCAGACCACTGTACTCAGCTGCTAGACGTTCCTCCAGCATGTTTGGGGTCTTATAATATGTACACTGGGAAGTTCAGAGACTTTTATAAGTAGCTTGTAATTGATGTCCTTACATTTCAAAGTTAGGGTTGAGTTAATACTAATGGAAACACCACCACCATCAACAACAACGACAACACCACCACCAACACCACCACCAACAAACAACAATGAGCAAGAGTCCATTCACCAAGTGGTGCTACATTGGTACAACAAGAAGTTAACTTATCAAGAGAGGTTGCTACAAGCTTCAGAAAGTTACTTTGACATTGGACTGAGAACAACTTGTGAAATTGATAGCCTAAGATAAGAATACCATACTAATACTGAGGAGAATTTGTAAGCTGAGGAAATTTAAGCGTTGAAGTACAGTGAGTACAGTGACCTCACATAATATTGTATTATATTCAAAAAACTTTTGAAATTAGGGTACACTAACCTTGGTAACTGTAAGGTGCATTTTGGACAGCCATCAAGGTAGAATAATAATAACAAATGTGAATTAGTTGATTTTGATCGCGGTAATAGGAAATAGGTTTCCTACACTCACTAACTGTTCCTTTATCATGTTTATGTAGGCAAGTGCATCCTATTATGTGGTAGCATGCCTATATGTCAGTTGTTAATATAACAAGATAAGTGCTTCGAAAATTGACTTGGTGTCCCTTGTGCAAAGAAATAATGAATAATTTTTAATCGTGTGCATATGTCATGATGAAAGATTAACAAGTTCACAAGCATGATGAAGACAGTAATATGATAAGTGTACTGGGATGGTTCACGAGGTGGTCATTATCAGAAGGTCGTAAGACCACTCAACAGTTACACTTATTTTTAGGGTGAACTATGGAAAAGTTCAAAGAAACCTAACACATTAATTGGTGTCCTTGGTTGTGTTCATCATTAAACATAGTTATGTTGTCAAGAGGCCGTCATTATGGGCACCCATGATAATTGACTAACACGCAGAGAGTGTGGACATTCAGTCGTGTTCTATTGTCATTAAATTCTTGTCGCATTCCCTGTTGGGGATTGTGTCTCTGAATATAAATGCGTTCAACTTGTTTCAACCCTTGATACACCTGATGCATGGACATTGCATTTAACATGTCTAGGCTCTAGGGAGGTTGGAGATCTATTGGCAGCAGAATTAGTGAACAGGGGGTGCTCTCAGACATGTTTTATGGTCATGTGTAAACAGCCATAGATAAACAACAAAACCACAGTATAAAATAGACGGAAGAAACACTGGGAAAGAACATATTATGTTATAATGTATTGCGATCAATATAATAAAACACAATGAAAGCATAATTCTGATTACAAGAATTTTTGTTTATTTTTTGTTTCTATTTTTTATGACAAATGTGTATTGTGGTGCAATTGATTTTTCTGGCAAATATGCCAATTTTGATGGGTATTGGTGCCAAGACACAAAATGATTTAAGATTTTAATGAATACCGTTATCAACTACCTAAAGAAATTGTAGACATATCTGAAACTGCTCATCAGTACCATATATTCAAACTGAACCAATTATGTGAAGAACACGTTAAAAATATATAGAGAATAATCAACCTTTGCATTTAAGTATAGATACTTTACATCAATGTTACAAGGTACCAAATGAAATGTTTTTCTTTGTATCAATAAAAACTGGAAAACAATAAATCAACACTTTGAGGGTTTGCCATGTCAAAGATCTGTTTCAAAGTATAAGAACGTGTATGAGTCTCTTCCATAAACATGGTAACTGCCATGCCAAAACACCTTGTCTCCATGTTTATCAGCCAGTTCACGTGGTCAACTACACTTCAACTGCCTATCAGGGGGACTGGTGAGAAGATGACTTTGTTCCGTCTACCATCGACCCGTTACTTAGTCCTGTTGATACGCTATTACATTTTGTATTACAATTTATCATTCCGTTAGACAAGTTCAGGCTAGAAGGTGAACATATTTTTGGCACTGCTATGAAAGAAAGCAATACAGCATGAAATACATTATCAGATATCTAACCATAAACGCTTTAAAGAAGGGATTGTTATAATGAGTATTGATATGTGTTCGTTTCTTTATGTTGAGTACAACATGGATCATTACTTAACTGGAGTGAAGACCGAGTTAAGTGCTTTCCCCACATCAGCATAACACTGATCAACTGAAAGGGAATAGCTGACTTTATTTATGCTTAATAGTGTTACTTTTAGACTGCAAATGTCTGAAGTTTGCTTGACTAAGTAATTAAGTCTAGTTAAACAATTTCAGATACTTTTACGCTTCATGCCTGATCCTTCAGTGTGATTTGACATGAGGATGTGACTCAGGGAGGTTTCTATCAAGTACGCTGGTTGTTGTATCTCCACCTTCAGAGAGTAACACCTCAAATCCACCTATCATTGAATATTGCTGATGGAGATCTTGGATGGAGCAGTGACACTAATTCTCCGAGACTTTCCTCGGAATCATGAGCCCTGATGATGGGCTTCCTGTGAAGCGGGGATCAGTATTCAGCCACTGATGCCGTGAAATATCAATGGGTCGTATTGAGAGTAAGGCATCACTGCTGGTATTTGACTTTGGATGCAAATGTTTGTAGCACCTTGTTGATTTTGTGCATAATACTAAAATATAAAACATGCTACATCATCAACATTTATCATGGTGGGGACTGAGATCAGGTTTTTCTCATACATCATTTTGGCAGAATATGCATGCTTTCCAGATAACTAGTGTGATGATAGATTGCAATCACTTCATGCACAAATCAATGATTGTAGTTCAGTATCAAACTATGACTTTGCTGTGTCTAGTGTTGCAATATATTTTGAACCAGATGTTATCAGCAGTTGATCAGAGATAATGGTTTTATAGTTTCTTCTGTTGTCAAACATGTCAAATGTGTAGGGGCCTTAATATTTTTTCCATATATTCATTTTCCTGTCTTCTCATTAAATAAGCTTTCTATATTTTGTTTTGTTCCTTTTGGACAGTGTGATTACCATGATTACTCAAACATTGTGTTAAACCTGTAATCAAAAACAAATGCATTGATTTATGATTGTCGAAAAAATGATCACATCTTCAGTCAAGTAGAAACCACAGTTAGCTTGTCCTGAATGTGCTGAAAGCTACCGGTACTATTCTGTAATTGTATTGACACAAATTATGAACATCGACATAATTATAAAGACGTAATTATATGACTACTTTTCACAAGAATACGTATGTGCCTCAGCCATGCCTGTCTGTTGTAGGATCAATGCTGACAATAACTTGAACTGTAGGAGTTAATCTCAAGGTCACCACAATTCCTCCTAAAATGGATGGATTGAATTTGTAGAACATAGTGCACCATCCCAGTTTTGCAAAATGGTGGATTCTTTAATATTTACTGATTGAAAGAACGAAACAGTGGTTTTATTAACGAAATCAAGGTTCGGCATGAAATTTGGTATGTACTCATGAGAAAAACAGATTATTTGTGATATAACAGTGTTTTCAGTATCCAAGTTTGAAAACATGAAGCATTTTCCTTTACGCATCAGTAAACATTAATGTCAATGTTTCTTTGTGATCCTTTACTTTTCCATCAGTATATTTTCATATTTGTCCATCTAGTTATATTCAACTTCACCTCTCTTGTCAATGTATGATTTGTCTGGAGTACGTTATATTTTCTAAAGAGATGGCAGACTACAGGATCTAGACATTGTAGGTCCATCTCTGGAAAGTGTTATTAGTCCCTTTGAAATTGAGACATAGTGTGTCATGTGTAATGAAGGTAATCTGCCAATCAGCCAGGCTGATGACCAGGTTTGAATGACCAAGTTCATAGTTTCTGGGACTGCTGAGTTTCCTGAGTATAGCCCCTTTTAACAATGTTACGCAAATAGGCACTTACATGTCCATGATATGTGTGTGTAAAGTTAATACTTTGATTTGATGTGTTATAACTAATAACTGTCTGTGTACACAGTATGGACTCTGTATGTACACTGATGTATTAACAGTGATAGATGCATATAGTTGTCTGTACTATGCACATGGTATAAGGAAAAAGTAATGTTGTACTACTGGAGAAAAAGTATAAGAAAATGGACACATAATAAGTTTTTTAAGATGTTCAAGTGGATATGTTATCCAGACATTGTAAGTTTGTGGACAGAAATATCTGCAGAATCTAAAGTGTTGAATTGATGTTTGAGTATGGCAAGTTTCCACAGGGTAAATATTGCCAAGCAGGGTGTTTCCATCCTAATATGAATTGAAACATGTTCAAGTTGGTCTTGATAAGTTGTATTGGCATACTGCCTGTTTCATAACATTTTGAAAGCAGCCTGAGGGTTTGGAGGAAAGTGACAAATCCATTACTGAATATTTTTTTCTGCATGATTATCACTTTTCTTTAACAAGTACCTCATTCGATATATTAAGTGCCCTGGGCCATATGGAGCTTCATCCTATTCAAAGTTATGTAGCATGTTTAAGTAGGTTAAGATTCTGATCACTTCACAGAAATTATTAAAAACTATGACCAGGTGGGAAATTCCAAAGAGTTGTTTGAATAAAGAACACTTGAACTGTTTGTGCCCAAGAGGGGATGACACTGTGGTGGGTATGTGGAATGGTGGTCATATCCGGATACAGTGTTAGACATGTTGAATACAGTATTATTTACTGCATGTATAAAGGTAATAGCAAACTATCATCAATCCCAAGTATCTGGCAGTAGAGAGGATAGATGAAGAATTTTAGATTTAGATAACTGATATATCTTAATTTTATCATTTTATGTGGTTTAATCGATAAGAGGTTTTGTTGAAATTACTTGAGCATGTTGCGAAGGCTGCTTAACTCATTTAATCAACGATTTGGTTTAACATCCTTGACTTTAGAGCAAATGTTAATGTGAATATGTTAAGTGCACCACGAAGCAATGCCAAGATCTCCCAACTACGGAAGCTATAGTCATGCTGATGTGTGCTCCATTTTCATTTATCAATTGATTCCTTGGTTTCATGTGTCCTGTCATCAAGACACTCATTTCTTCTGGAAATGAAATCATCTGTTGCAGGTTATTTATCCCAAGGCAGAAGTAAATATTATTTCACATGACCTAGCAATGCAGTGTCATACAATCTTTTCCTTTCGATGTAATCTTTACTGATGGTTCTTGTTTGCTTGGATACATTGATTTGCCTATTTTTGCCACAAATATTCCCTGTTGAAAACGGCTCTAATGAAGACAGATTAGAGGCAGATTACCAGCGAAGCCAACACCAATTGACAGGTTTCTTCTTTAGATGGACTTCATCAGGATCAAACAAAGAACCATATGATTCAGCTCTCCCTCATTGGGGAGATTTCGTTAAGCATACCAAATTACTGGACATTAACTGGTACCAGAAGCTCTGTTGTATGGTACCTGTCAGCTATGCCTGTAGAATGGACTTGTAGAGCACTTGGTGTTCATTCCCCATGTTGCTGCCAGAGGTTGCAGATCGGTCGGGTTGGAGGCCGTTAAAGTTCAGCCGTGTTTGTTCTCACAAGTGCTCCTGAAGGACACTCATGGTATTAAAAATAACTTCTTCTTTGCCACCTCCACAAGCTGGAGATGTTCTGTGGTTCTGGGTGTAGTTATGCTGTTGATTTTGTAGGTGATGTAAGAATATAAGGATCCTTTGATCTGTGCCTTCTGGCAGTGAGGTGCAGATCCCATCTTATTAGTCTATGCCAGGATTAAAAATATGTAATTTTGGGGGATCTCTTCCAGGTTTGAAGTAATGAGTAGCAAGATTCCTACTCATTACATTTGTCAGTTTGTGTATAATTTTTGACATCACAACTGTTCTTTTTTTGTAATATTTTAGTGCTTTATATGTTGGGTTGAATTTGATCATGTCACTATGGAAAGAGGCATTCTGGGGATGACTCACAAACCCATTACTTTCAGTTGAACTTACCAGTGGTAGTATTTAGCAAAATTAGGTTGCAACTACCCTGGGATTCAGTTTGATTAATTTGAATTAGTCACTGGACTTGTTGTAAACATGCTACAAGGAACAAGGATCTACAAGGAACAATGTTGAGAGGACTCACTCACTCACTCACTCACTCACTCACTCACTCACTCACTCACTCACTCACTCACTCACTCACTCACTCACTCACTCACTCACTCACTCACTCACCAGATGTTGAAAACAGTACAATATTTCTTCACCAAACTTGCCGCATAGCTACATCTAGTGATGAACTGGTGCCTTTTGATAGTGTGGTATTTTAATCAATTTTTTTTTTTAGTTTACAAAGCAACTACTTTGACTTAGACTGAAAATGGCTGTTGCGCTCATTTATGGAGCAGATCTGGAAAACCATACAATATTTCTTCACCAAACCTGGCACATACATAGGTCTCATGGTGAACTGGTGCCTTTTGATAGTTTAGGACTTTTTCAGAATGTTTCCTTGGCAAGAAACTGGACTTAGGCCCAAATACATGTTGCATTCATTTCTGGAGCATAACTCGGAAACTGTTTACACATTCTGCAAAAAGATCTACGCAGGGTTGTCTGAGAACTGTTACCATACTTACCTAATTGAGATGTATACCACTTGACTTGAAATTTAAAGCCCAGTCTGGTCAAGTGTATGCAATGCTCAGTTGGGTCAAATCAAGGTAAGGCCAAATACTCGTAGGTTTTGATGAACACACAATTGTAGTAAACAAAAAAAGCATTGGATCAGATGACTAGAATGCAGAATGAAAGACTGTTCACCTGGACACACCCTGTAGAGGACAGTCATGGTGATGCACTGAAAGTGGCTCAAATGAATGTTTGATCACCCAGGGCTCATTTTGAAGATGTGAAGAATGATAAGTTTGTCGGTGTGGTTCATGTTTTGTGTTTCACAGAAACTCACATAAATGATTACAGTGAAAGAGACCTCCAAGGATGTCAAGTCCATACACATGATACAGGAGACTCTACACGTGGTATTGTTCTGTATGTTTCAACAAGTTTCAAGAACAGTGTCCAGTGTGATGTAATGTCATCTCACAGTATTGCATACGTTTCCTTTCTTGTTGGCAAGTTCTGCATTGCTTGAGTGCATGTTCCTCCTAAAGGGCCGTGGTCATGGTTGTCACATTCACTTACTGATTTCAAGCAGAAACTTCAGGATCTCTCCAAGCAGCAAGTATGTAAACATGTCCTAGTTACTGGGGATTTCAACTGTGATCTGAGAGAAAAACTGACACTTGAAGATTTCTTTAATGTGCAGAAAATGACTCAACTCATTCACTCTAGAACTCACTGTCTTGGAGCTACACTGGACTTGTTGTTAACTGATCTTGCCAGTACTGTAGCATTCCAGACTCCAGTCTACTACTCAGATCATCAGATGGTTGCGGCTGTACTTCTCAGTACCCTCATGATTACCCTTGCACTCAATGATCTCAAAGTAAAGTAAGAACTCCCTTACTTCTCTGATCATTGTTTAAGGAATAACACAACACATCACAAATACTGTTTCATCATATTCTATCATTTTAGTGCTTGCAATTAGGCCATTTACGAAAAGGTCCAGTGAACATAGTTCACAGGGATCATTCCTTGCACAAAACCGAACATGTCATATTGGCAGGGGATATGAGTATTTCATGCTTGTTTTAATAAATGTAGGTGTCAAGAAATGAACATGAGTTTCATCAAGCCTTTCTTTCACTTTGTCGAACATAATAAACTTTTGTCATTGAAGTTAAGTTTGAGCATGATGAGGACTAATTATAGACAAATCCAAATATTTTTCACATTTTGATTATCCCCCATGGGATTCAATCATTCTCTAGCGCCTTGGGAAAGGAGGGAAAAAACAACACATTTTCATCTTCCAGTATTTTATCAACCCAACCTCGTTAATACCATGGCTCTCGATGTGCTGTTGGCAATAGAATAATTACCTTGATTATATCACATGCTGTTTGAAGATGCTTTTGCCTTTCAGTTCTGAGGCACATTCATTAGCAAGAAAATATTTTGGATAGAATATAAAGATTTATTTGAAATCTTCCAGCCATATTGATTATAATTAAGATCCTTAATGCACTGAAAATTAATTGTCTCTGGACATGTTGAAGAATTAATTCAGTCAGGAATATGCTGTAAGATTTTAATTTCTAAATCAGAGAAATGAAAAAACCCTGCTATTGCTCTAATCAGTTAATGGTATGGCAATAATGAAATAAATTTAAGTTTTAAATTTCTTTTCACTTTTTTTCAACCTCAGCATGTTCAGAGATTTAGGAATGTATGGCTCAATCCTTTAAATTCCAAACATAGTGGGTGCATTTCAGCAAACTATACTGGTAGTGGCATTTTGATTAAGGTTTTTGAAGACACCACAATATTCATATGCCAACTGTTATGTGAGGTCTGAAAAAATGGAATTGTTTTCATATTGATCTATCTGTAAGTCCATGACCTAACAGGGCTGTTAAATTCTACAGCAAGTGCTTGAATCAGTTGAACTGTTCAAAAAGTGAATACTTGTAGCATAGTCAAGAGATACCTTATAACCAGGCTCCCTGTGTTCCTTTTAAATTCCATTGCACGTCTTTCACTCTTCTTTGACAAGTAATGATACATCTTAGATCTCTGTGGCCTTGATTACCTCTGAAGTATAAAGCTTAAGCTTTCACCAGGAAGGAGATTAGGGTGGAATTGATGCAATTGAGACATATTTCATATTGTTTTGCCCTTCGTCAATGTCTGATAATCTCCTAATCTCACTCCCTGTCATGAACGTTGAGTAAAAAAATAAAATAATAAAAGGAAGGGAAAATTTCAGCTGAATGTTATGTACTGAAATAGGAAAAAACTAGCCCTTTAGGTCATTGTGGCATCAGTAAGACACTGTGAGATGATGAAAATGTATGGCCCCTCGACTTCAGGTCAAATGAATTTAATTAAAAGTCATAAAAAGCATTGTGCTCAGTGCAAGTTGACTACTTTAAAACAGACCAATCTTCATCCAAGTGTTGCTCGCAAGAATTGTATTGCTCCTTGGATGCAGATGAGAAGAGAGGCAGGAATTTATGAATGTTATGCCTTCAAGCACCGAATAATGTGAGATTATTGTTGTGATGTATGCACAACTTTCAAGAAAGAACATTTTACATATCTTTTTGTGGTTAAGATGCAAACTTTGTCTCAGTGTTTTTTTCCATGGGGAATCCAGATCAGACTAGGTCTTCAGTACTCCTGTTTGTTGTCTTGATCAGACTAGGTCTACAGGACCCCTGCTCGTTGTCTGGATCAGACTAGGTCTTCAGTACTCCTGTTTGTTGTCTGGATCAGACTAGGTCTACAGGACCCCTGCTCGTTGTCTGGATCAGACTAGGCCTACAGGACCCCTGTTTGTTGTCTGGATCAGACTAGGTCTACAGGACCCCTGCTCGTTGTCTGGATCAGACTAGGCCTACAGGACCCCTGTTTGTTGTCTGGATCAGACTAGGTCTACAGGACCCCTGTTTGTTGTCTGGATCAGACTAGGTCTACAGGACCCCTGCTCGTTGTCTGGATCAGACTAGGTCTACAGGACCCCTGCTTGTTGTCTGGATCAGACTAGGTCTACAGGACCCCTGCTCGTTGTCTGGATCAGACTAGGTCTACAGGACCCCTGCTCGTTGTCTGGATCAGACTAGGTCTACAGGACCCCTGCTCGTTGTCTGGATCAGACTAGGTCTACAGGACCCCTGCTCATTGTCTGGATCAGACTAGGTCTACAGGGCCCCTGCTCGTTGTCTGGATCAGACTAGGTCTACAGGGCCCCTGCTTGTTGTCTGGATCTGACTAGGTCTGTAGGACTCCTTGCTTATGTGGATCTGACTGGGCTTTCAGGATCTGTGCTTGTTGTCTGGATCCGACTAGGATGCAACTTAGTGGCACTAACCTGTTAACCTGAGTCATTGGGTCGAATGTCAAGATATTTAAGGGCTTTAAGGTGTCCTTATATGATGTCACTATTCAGGCTGGTGAATGTTTCAGGTTAAGTTGCATCCCTGCCACTGTTTTACTACTAGAATATTACTGACCATGCTGACTGCTGCGTATACATGGTAAACAACATTCTCTCACACATTTAGAATGTTTGTCTTAACCAGTTGTTTACAGTTGAAATTCAGATTTCTTTTCTTGGACTTTTTGATATTACAGCAACCATTGCAACCTTGAGAAGAAATTTTAAGTTCATTATCACCATTGACGTGCTTGAAGAAGCTTTAAATTTCATTACCAGATTTTACCACTATTTTTCTTAAATAACAGATGAAGCTAGAAATCATCATGGTTATAGAGATAAAGAATCTCAACATCTGATTTTATATGAACCCAGCAAATCTGATTAGAGCTAATCAGTGATCTTATTTTGTCATCTGAAGCTGACTACTTTAGAAATCCATGTTAGTGCCTGTATAATGAGACTCATTTAGTTCCATTCATATTGCTCCATTGGGATGATATATTAGTTATACACCATCCTGTTCGTGACAGACTCATTTTTCATGTTCAGACATTTGACTGGAAGATTGTCCATAGCAATAGGGGGTATGCCAAGCAATATTCATCTTTTGAAGGATGTTGAAAGTTTTGGACTAATTTTACATTTGAAATTAGATATTGTGGTTAATGATGAGATGTCATACCCGGTTGGCGCCAAATATGATTTCTTTTCATGTCAAATCTTATATGAGCTAGAAATGTAATAGTTATACTCGGTACCTGTGTAATTACTGGCTAATGAACTTGTCATGGGATTTAGCTCTCCTATGGTGCAGCTGATATAGTTGATTTACTGTTTTGTGACAGATAAAAAAACTGTTTAACTCTATTGGTTAACATGGTTAAATGTTCATGATTTATAATTTAACATGTTTAAAGTCAGACAGAAAGATTTTGATAAATGATTGTAGTGACATTACCCCAAATCCTGAATGTGATTGAGCTGACTTCAAAGTATATGAAGATCAACATAACTTGCCTATAATGACAGAAAACAAAGTTATAATTATGGGTTTGTAAGGTCATACTTCATGTTGTGTGTATTGTGACATTTTGTTGATAGAATATTTCAATGTGATGACTGCAGCATCCGCTGTATATGACTAGTGGAAGTGTCTTACAATCTGGTGTACAGTGGAGTAGGGGCAGAGTGATTCATTTTGCATGAGAACCAACAGAGTGTATGTAAAACAACAATGTTTGAAATAAGAATGGAAGTGTAAGGGCCTTGTCAAAACACAAATTTATAAACAACTCTTATGGAGAGTTTCTAAGATTTTGATGGAGAGAGGTATCGAATCATTGTAAAAGATCTGAATTTAGTTATATTTTTTTTATAAAATATTACGCTTTATTTGCATTCTGCAACTGTACTTACAATGTGAAATAAGAAATTTATCAGTTACTCTAAATCACACCACTGGTAAATCTTTAACATTCATTTGAATTTCTACAACATTGCGGGTTGAGTACACAGCATTACTGCACACAGACAGTCAGAAGAAAAATTGGTTTAATTTTGTGTTAAATCTGATTTGTTACCAGGCTCTCATTCATTATTTTGGGTCATAACAGGTTTGTTAAAAGTGCATTGACAAAGAACTAATAAGCTCAAGATTTCTATTTGTATCTTATGAGACCACTCTGTGACATTGTAATACTGTTTGGCAAGTTAAACACAAACTTGAAAAGTGAAGAACGTGACAGGAGCAATTTGCACTAATAGTTTCAAATCAGCGCAGTGTTCCTCTGGTGCTTTCTCTTCATACAAGCTAAGGCATGCTGCTTTGCTGAATGGATTGTTTGAGTTTACTTTAGCTGTTGGGATGATGTGAATGACTGTTTTAATTTGCCACAATCCTATTGAATGACCTTAAACATCATTATCTCCATGCCAATAAAATCCTCTGTAATGTCTATCCCTTTGTATACAAATCAATCATTATCAATGGACAATGTCCTACTCAGTGGCTCTTACCCAAAATAATGATTTCCCAACTCTTTAAGTGTCTTATGAAATATTGATATTATGAACGTAAGGGACTATTGATGCGTCATCAGCTTGTAGTTAAGCAAGGCCGGGTGACAGATTTAGTGGAGAGCTAAAATGAAAGATACTTGTCTGTCTGTAGGCGTAAATCCTAATGAATACAATTCATCCACATTGTTTGAGAAGCTTCATCAACAGTGTTTCTCAATCAATAACAAATCGATCACAAAATGGCCACTGCTTGAGGGCAACTGACCGAGGGTTATCTGCGTGATTAGTTACAGTCATACCTGCACTTATGTTTATAGTTAGGCAGTAATAGACCCAACACAGCCTGCAGGTTGGAGGCAAGATGTAGGTCAGTGTCTGTCAATTTAGAAACCCTATACCTTTCACACATATTTTTCAGCACGTACTGGGAAGTATTATATTGTTATTCTCTGTCTGAAGTTCTGACATTCAGATCCTTTTGCTAAACTGAAAAATGTCGGATTTTGACATTCTTTGCTGTGAACATGGTGAATAATCAATGACCTAGTATATGTTTCAGAAAGGAAACAAAATTCTACCTGCCATTCTGTGTCTGTGCACAATGAAAACATGTTTAACATGTTTCAAGTACCTCCTTTATCATGTGTTTTTTCTTACTTCTGTGTTGTCACAATGTTAGTTGCCAAAATGCAAGAAGGGAGAACTTCTTATGAAAATCTTCACATCACAAAATAATGTTTAAGAACTACCTGATATCATAAATAAGTTAATGGACAATTACCAAAGTACACCTTCATAAATAGGCATTGCGTTTCCATTGTGTAATCACTCAATACCTGCTGAAAAGGGAGGAGAGCACCATGGAGAAATGTTCTTGGGGTCCAGTGTGCATAGTGTGTACTATTAAATGAATATTGGATCATGTTGGGGGGGGGGGGGGGGGGGAAGAAGCATGTCCTCTTTCAAACTGGTGTCTCCATAGTTACTAAGGTTTTATAGATTGAAACAGGTTTTGCCGTAGGGCCTGAATGATACAGGACTATGAGATATTATTGAGGTGTAATAGTTGCTGATCTTGCTGATATATCTCTCTTCACATTGGCCTTATTTATGATTAACCTTGGGTAATAATGTTTCTGTGGGAGATTCTTAAATCAAAGCTGATCAATTCCAACTTCTTGCTCATCATACTGTATATTTATGGTAACTTTTGTTATTCCATGGGACCATGGGTAGCAGTTAAAGAAGCAGTTTGCTGTGCAGAGTTGCTTCCCTTAGCTGTGCCAGGATTTCTTTCTTGATCATGGGTTTGAATCCCAGATTTACCTAAGATATGATCCCAGTGATTTGTTTCACCAAAGTGGTACAAAAGATTGACCTGCAGCACTAGGGCATTAGGGTAGCATTAGGGTAGCCAAAGGGTTCAAGCATTTGTTGTAAATACTAATCCGCAGGCTGGTTATATTTCAAACATTGGTACAATGTGTAAAAACCAATCTTGATATCCCCCGCCATGAAAAAGTGTAAAACCATGCACATACTCCCACTGAAAAGACCACATCCACATCTCCCTGCTATCTCTTACTCAGATCTAGATGTTTCAATACACTGTATCGTGATATCATATAACATGACAGAGAGAAAAATGGTAAAATGTCCAATTGTTATCATGTCAAACATGAATAGGAAATTTCTTTTTTAAAAATTTTCATTACATAAGATACTTTAATCATGTTAGTAATTACAGTAACACATCAAAAGTTGTTTGACATTTTACATTATGATTTTTTGTTTGCATTGTTTTTCATCATTTGTATCTGTGAAGTGTTCTTTGGAAAAGGAAGAATGTGTCATTTCTTTCAGTTGGCTGGACATTATACAGTGCTCTGATAATTTACAGCATTGTTTTTCCATTGTTATTTGACAATTGGAACAATTATGTATTCATGTTATATGCTGCATGATGATAGATATTTGGATAGAAAGTTTTCTTTCTATGCTTTTGATAAAAAGCAGTGGCATTTCCTACCACTGAGAGCATAATGCCTGGTAAGTATAGAGGATTTAGAGAATTTGTTAGACTAAAATAGGTACTGATAATTAAAATAATAACTGGAACAATGAGCATACACCTATCAAAATCAGGACAAAATCAAGACAGTTCCTTTCTGGTAATCACTGGGGGCTGGTAGTGTATTGATGTAGTACATGTAGTTGGTGTCTTCAACATGCTGTGGTTTGTTCCTAAAAACAAGCATGTTCAATGTACAATAGCTTTTTGTATGTTTTTGTTTTTGTTTTCCATAATTTTCTGGACCAAATTATTTTTTTAGTTGCATTTGTTTGTATGTTAATGTTTATGATGTTATGGATATCAACCAATTTTTAATGTATTAATGTGTTATAATTCAAAGTCTACTTGCAAATATATCACTTGGGCCTTACTTCAGAAAAAGTAGATTTTAGAAACACACTTTAGGCCTTATACAGCATGCATAACATTGTTCTTTGTTCATATGGTTAATCAGAATGTTTGATAATTCCCTCGACCATGCATCACATTCTGGGTTAATGAAAAAATCAGAAAAAAATCAGTGTTGCAATATAACATGATATAAACATAGCCCTATGTCCATTTATCATTTATGCATTTTTTAAACAGGTAATCATCAAGAGCTTTCAGCTTTCTCAGCTGTTGCCATTACAAGTGTGTTTAAAGAAATTGGGGGAAAAGATTACCATTTCTCAGTCATTTGTCAAATATTTAGAAACATCTGACAGATTCATTGTTATTCTGCTTTTCTGTGTGACACTGTCAATCTTGGCAGATCAATAACTTCAACATGTTTTTGGGGTTTAAGCGTAATCTGAATTCCCAAATAGCTTTGGCATCACAAGAAATCGTTTGTATTGATAGGAAATCGCAGAATTACTGCTTCTGGCCATCCTGAAATATGGATTGAATAGATTTGCATGTGATGGAGATGGGGACTGTGTACTGGAGATGAAGTGGCCCCAAATTAACCCTTTGAGAGCTCAGGGGCCAGGTGGCAATGATGTCGTGTACACTGGACAACAAACATGTAGGGCTTTTACAGGGGCCAATGTTATGAAAAGTGGGCAGTTTGTTGACCGTCTGTTCAGCTTCAGCAATGTTTTTAGTTTATGTTAAACAGTGGAGTAGCAAATGGGGTTAGTTTTGGTTCATTTTTTATAGATATTCCTTGCAGCCATGAAGAGAGAATTTTTCTTGTGTATGTTGTGTTAAAAATAACTCTTCATCCTTGTCTTGACAATCATATTTAGTAGACAAGTTAGTTTTTATGAGTGCATTCAGGGCCATTGTACATGTTGTAGTTTCATAAGTGTGTTGCAAAATATTCACAAACTTATTTGCACACGAAGTATGAGTTTTGATACTTAATCTTTATGGTTTTCATTTGGACACATTTGAAGAAATGTGACTTATATGGGATAATCAATCATCAATGGAATTAATACTATATGACATAACAGATTTATGACCCTCAAACTGTCCTGTTGAAGGAATTCTTTATTAATGTGTACTTGTAATGTCAAGTTGGAACAGTGATATATATTGCCAAATATGTATCCCCATGTTTAGGTGTGCTAAGGGCTGGCTTAAATAAGGATTTGGTGGTTCCTATTTGTGTCATGAATTATCAAAAGTGTCATTGATATCAATGGTTTGCCTGGCCCAGGTAGAATTATTTACAGGCCTAGCTAGACTATTGCTGACTGCAACATTAAACATCATTCTCTTAAGCTTTCACTGAAGTCCCGTGAAGAAACTGTTAGAATTGGCCTTGAGCCACCCATTCTTGTCGTAAGAGTCGACTAATGGGATTGGTTGGCCAGGCTGGCTGATTTGGTTGATGCATGTCATCGTATCTCAATTGCGTATATTGATGCTCATGATGTCAATCACTGGATTGTCTGGTCCAGACTTGATTATTTACAGACGACCGTTATATATAGCTGGAATATTGCTGAATGGGGCATTCAACAACAAATAAACAAACAAATGTTTCATGGAAATAGGAAAAAAACCAGAATTGCTTTGTCCACAGTTGAAAATCAGTGATGTTGGTATATCCTAACCTGTCAAATCTGAGCCATGTCAAGGCTTTTGCTATTTATATGTCTTCCTGTTTGTTGTCTTGAGATAGTTGTCAAATGTAAAGCTTTGAAAGTTGAACAACCAGTGAAGTAGATCACTGAAAACATTATACCAACATAATAAAATTCTGTTTTACGACAAACTGATAGAAACTGAGTGTCTTGGATGCTGATCAACCTAGCTGCCATATGCAGCACTGTGTACTGTTCTCATGGACTATTCTGAACACTTCACAGACATAAGTGGATATTCAGTCTCAAAAGAGTTTAACGACATGTAAGAAAACGTCAATATTCGAAGTCTACAAACACATGCAATTCTCTAAATAGTGTTGATTAAATAAGTGTACTTTCGTCTCTGGTTGTCTTCTTAGTTGGTGTAAGAAATGGGTGTCTGGTAGGGAGTTAATGGAATTACCACGCGGTAGACGTAGACACCAGCTGGAGCCCATAATTACATCTCAATGTGACGGTTTGACACCCGCACAGCTGTACTACACACACCGTTTACACAGGCCACAGTGGCAACACACACGCTTTGTGCAAATTATGGAAAATATTTTGTAAGAGTGATGATAATAGTCACATTGACTTGATCAATATGACAGACACAACAGTCTTTTGTGTTCTGTTTGAATTTCATCTGAAGGAATATATATATATGCTTGTGAATGGAATGTGAAGCATCTGGGATTAGGCACTCCTTTTCATTTGAGTACAAGAATATGAGAAGACTGATATCAGTATAAATACTGATTGGTTTAATAACTTTCTAAAATGGGTTTAACTTCTCAATCTCTTAAGCATGTTGAGTTGATGAGGGGATTAAATGAATATTGATTTATACCTTAACATCCTGTTTGAGCATGTTGAAGATGTGTGAATAAGTTGGTTATAGTGTTTGTTTCTTAGGTATAGTTAGGATTATGATACTAATGAGGATAGTAGTATCATGATAACAGGGAAATGAAAAGTTTCAAAAGTTTGTTAATTTGTGATGCCAGATGCCAGACACAATTGTTATCTTCTATTTTGAGTGACAAGCAGGAAAAAGATACCACACGCATTTCTAGCACGGAGAGGAATTTACAAGATGAAGGTTGAATGTGTTCGTTTTTATCATTTGGTGATAATTCATTGTGGAATTAATGAAGGGAGCCGTGAAGCTGGCACAGTTGTTTTTATGTTACTGATGTCTATTCTCAGTTCTAGATCTGTTGATAGGACATATGGTATATATATGTCACAACATCAGGATAGCCTTTACCATACGTCAAGGTTGTAGCCTCTTTCATAAGACATCAGTAGCATATGTATATAAATACTCCCAAAGTCGTTTTCTTTCACTACTACATGTACTACTACTACTACTACTACTACTACTACTACTACTACTACTACTACTACTACTACTACTACTACTTTCTGCTGCTAAATTTTAAATTTTACATATTGTCAAGTCTTAAGATTGTTACTTTTAATTGAATTACACATCTAGTGTAAATTTATTTGCCAATTGGATAGGCTGGCACAGATAGGCAACCATTGTAAACATAGTAAATGCTCCAGGCTACAGGAAAACAAAGATAACAAAATACAGAGACTTGTGAACAGTGTAACTGTATGTCATGTGTACCAATGTTGTATCTTGTGTATCCCTGCAATGTGGCCTGTCTGTTGATGTCGGGGTTTTGTTTTGCAGAAGAGTACCCTCCCCAGCAGATCACGGAACAGCCAGCCTCCGGTGACCCAAAACCGGAGAATGTGATCAAACGGCTGACCTGCCAGGCCTCGAGCTACCCGACGCCAGTGTACAGCTGGCTGAAGGATGGCACCTTCCTGCTCCGAAACACCTCACAGAACGTGTATGAGATACCCAACCTACAGCGCAGCGATGCGGGGGAGTACCGATGTCTGGCTGGAAACAAGCTGGGAGCCTTCCTCAGTCAACCAGCCCATGTTGTTGTGGCTTGTATGTATTGGTTTCTTATGATTGTGGTGGGGTGGGCTAGTGGTTAAGGTGGGCTAGTGGCTAGTGGCTTGACCTGGCTTTGATTCTTTAAACGGGTACAATTTATGAACATGATGAAGCCATTCTCTGTGTCCCTGCCATGATAAACTCTGTAAAACCAAACTCACTGACTCGCTCTTGTGCCTGTACCTGGTATGTGGACTTGTGTGGTAAAGGGATAGGTAATGTATTATTGGTACTTGGACAATATTTAAAACAGTTTCTTGACTATTATTGTATGGCCAGTAGTAATTTAGGAGGTCTGGTAATCTTTTACCCAGTCTGTATGGTTAAATATAAACTGCTACTATCACTGCTTTAACTATGTATAGATAGAAAACATTTACAAATTATCTAGATTTTGTTGCCAGTCTTGGCCAGTCATCCAAATCCTTGATGTCCTATGATTGTTACTGTGATTGTTACTGGATTATTGAAGAGCTACTGGTCCACCTGGCATTTGCTTATTTGGCTTGGACGTCATCAGTATTTTTGAACAGAGGGTCACACGAATATTTTACAAAAATGCCTTGATTTGGGGAGGGTCATGAAAATAAATGTACATCATTTACTTTTGAAATATTGATATATGGTTTTAATAACAGACTATGATAAAGTTTGTTAAAAGTGTCAAAATCGAGTATAGTGACCACCTTGATATGCCCTACAGTGTTGTGATGTTTTTTTCAGACATGGAAATGTTCCAACCGGGAAACACTGAGCCAAAAGAAGTCAATGAAGGTCGGGCCATCATCCTCAACCTGCCCCCACTTGACAGTGTGCCTGACCCAGACATCGACTGGAAGCAGAACAACTCCACCCTGTCTGCTGAGTCCATCTACCATCATGTGACTCTCCAGAAGAACCTGGTCTTGTTGTCCAACTCCATATCTGATTCAGGAAGACAGTTCCAAGCACGGGCTGTCAATGGCTTCAGCGGTGCTGGCAGTCAAAGCCAGAGCCATATTTTTGTGATCAATATAGTTGGTGAGTGTTGAAGAAGTGCCGTCAAAACAAACAATGAAGACAGTTTACCAGATATGATGAACTTGTGATCCATTCTGAAGTGTGTATTAAGATCGAATTTGTCCTTTGGCGTCATGTTCAGTTGAAGTTGAACCAGCTCGTTTTGTGAGTTTGGGGCATGTTTTATTGATAACAAATAATGGCAACCTATCAAAAAACTGTCAGGTCATTGTGACCTACGTACATTGTAAAAGTTAAGCACTTGTAAAAGATCTCAAAGTTCGGATAACAGCTATATGTCCTATATGAATGAAGTACCTTTAGGTAGACAATTGATACTTTGTAGAAGTCTTCAAAAAGTTACGGCAGGACTTGTGTATCCTATTCTGGTCAAGGTCAAAGTGAAGATTTTTTACTAGATCAGAAGCATGTTCAACATGTTTTAGTAATCTTTGATAATAACTTATAAGTAATGTCATAAGATGTGTGATGTAAAAGGCAGTATTCATTGCAGTATGTAATTTTGGGCACAGTCATGTCTTGTGGATGGTTTTGATTTTGTCATGTAAAGCCATGATAAAGTAATCATTGATATCATACTTGACCAAACAGAGACTATGAGTTCTTCCTTTTCTAAATGAAAATCACCACATATGTAGTGTTACCAAACATTCATGCTTCATGGGAATCACATCAGTCGCCAGTAAAGTACACAGTTTTATTTTAATAAAAATAAGATGCCACCAACTTCACATGTTTTGCAAAATTGGGATGAAATGTTATTATTAATTTATTGTGGCCCATTGCAAAGATGTTTGTAGTGTTCTTCATATAGTGACTATCACAAGAATAAAAGAAATGTTTCTAGATTTTTGCATGAAAATAGTTGCTAATTTTTTAGATTTATGTAGTTGATGTTTATATTTTGGGCATTATTGATGAGAGGGTATTAGCAGTGTTTTAGAAAGAAAGATTTGTATATATTCATATAACTGACCTTGAAATATAATTTTGATAACAAAACATTGCAATGTCTTTTCACAATAAATATAAATGCTCAGAAATAATCAGTATTGTTAAGCTGTTGTGTTAAAAATGTTAATCCATTCCTGTGTTATCATGCAATTTTGGCATACAATTAATGAGAGTAACCTTCTCTTTTAGAACATGGCAACCGATCAGCTCACCTTCTCCCAGAGATGATATCTCCACCAGTGTCTGTTATAGCTAATGAAGGGGACTCCGATGTCAAAGTGGAGTGTGTCATCAATGCAAGGTGTGTTGGTTTCTTAGACCATTATGTAGTCAGTCTGAAACACATATAATGATGCCTTGGGGGTGTGTCTTCTAATATGCTGATTGTACTTACTGTAAAAACAAATATGGTTGCAAACTTTACCCCCAAATTCAGGTGACATGCCATTATGTGACTGAAATATTTTGAAAAAAAGCTTTTAAACCTCACTCACTCACTCACTCACCACTCACTCACTCACCCACCCACCCACCCACTCACCCACTCACTCACTCACTCACTCACTCACTCACTCACTCACTCACTCACTCACTCACTCACTCACTCACCCACCCACCCACCCACCCACCCACCCACCCACCCACCCACCCACCCACCCACCCACTCACTCACTCACTCACTCACTCACTCACTCACTCACTCACTCACTCACTCACTCACTCACTCACTCACTCACTCACTCACTCACTCACTCACTCACTCACTCACTCACCCACCCACCCACCCACCCACTCACTCACTCACTCACTCACTCCCTCACTCACTCACTCACTCAGGGTTACTTATCTACTGTCTTCTGTTTCAGACCTATCAACTATCTGAGTATCAGCTGGTTTAAGGTGACAGATGACTCCAGGACGGAGATAGAACGTGGGGGCAGATACTTGATCAGTCCATTCAAGCGAGTTCTGACGATAAAGTCTCCAGTGAGGGCTGACAATGGAGTGTATGAGTGTGAGGGCAAACTGTCCATACCTGGTGGCCCTCAGTACCCCAGCGTTACCAACAGGGCCAACATCACCATCAGAGGTAGGCTGCCTGTGGTATGGAGGGGATTTAACCTTCCATCATTCAGATGTGTCTGCTAATTACCCTGTGGTAAAACTGGTGCACAATAGGTTCCAGTGCCCAAAGCTTGAGCATCTGTAATGGTGATTTGGTTGTTAAAATGCTTTACAGTATGTCATCATACCCCGATGGACATGAATCATTGCTCATGTTATCATTTATTTACTTCTCTAGTCAAGGCAAGATTATTTACAGGTCTCACTGAAACAGGTTGACTATTGCGAACTGCAGAGAAATAGAGGTTATCACATGAGTGTGTTTGGGGATGGTAACACACTAGTGTAGTAACATCTTTATCATATAATGTCATTCTTCAATGCTGTGCTCAAAATCTCTTCCCATCTCTCACAAACATTACCTAAACATTGCAAATTCTCCTGGAATGTGTGCATTAAAATATATTACGTCAGAAGGTAACTGACTAGTCCATCGGACAGTGACAACAGTCAGTATTGTTCCAACTGAATCTGTTTCTTATACAGTGGCGTAACCACATGTAGGCAAAACAACAATTGCCAATGCAAATTGTTTCAACTTACCTTTCTGTCCGCTAGAGTAACTACCCTAATCTATTAGACGTCAGGTTTGTTTAGAGTCTGCCTCTCCTGTCATAACCTTAGGAAGTGCAGTCAGATGTGCACACAGTTATAAAACGAAACAAGGTAACGATTCGGACATGTTTTGGCAATATCCTATCCTCTCGGCTTTAATTTGGGGAAAAGGTTCCAAACCACATAGGTCGGCAAGTACAGATATGGACACTGATCCCGATAGACTAGTGTCCTTGCTAAATTGTTTCTCCAAAGTTGCAAAAACTTGTAAATTGCCTTGGCTATGTTACAGTTAGACACTGATTTTTCAGTATATTTGACTATTCTTTTGATAATGACAGCAATTATCCCAGTAGTTTCTCCAGATTCCCGATGGTTAATTCTGACTCGATCGCCGAATGACAAGGGAGATGCCATGTTTGTTTGTAAACACTGAAAGTAGTCCCTACTTGACCTTTGATATTTGCATTTCTATCCGCATATGACCCTAATGGATATCGTTTTTATCCCCTGGCTTTAACCTGCTGAGAAACCTACCCATTATATGATAAACAACATTTACTAGAGTATCTTCAGGTCCTCTATCAGTCTCTCAGTACGGCATGAATATTTTTCCTCCCTGACGTGTTGAGGAAATTAGTTGATGCTGTTGTACACCTGAATGTTTGTTGCAGAGCGCCCCCTCATCACCCCGCCCTTGCCTACAACACTGGACAAGGACTTCAGTGAGACAGTGGAGCTGGTCTGTGAGGCGGTGGGGCAGCCTGCTCCCAGTTTTACATGGTACTACAATGGCAGAAAGGTCAAACTGCTCGGCAATGCAAGGTACTCAGATTACATGCATTGAATCATTCTATGGCGGAACCAGTTTCAGAATTGTTTTACAAATTATTTCAGTCAACATACTAAGAAGCAGGAGGCAATGGGGGATTAACTTCACAATAATTTTAAATACAACTTAAATATACAGGAAAACATTATTCATTTTTTTCTGGCTTTAAATATAATATCACTCATTCAAGAATAAGTCAAAGGTTTTATAATTTCTGAATGGTATGTCTTTAGCATACAAGGCCTTTACATAATGTTGTTAAATTCTTGTGGTTGTTCTGTATGTTCTCGTCAACATCGGTAAACTGATTTGTCCACAGATACAGGGACCTGGGAAATGGCACCCTGATAATTGAAAGCATCGACTTGCCAGACAGTGGTGTGTTTCAATGTATAGCCAGTAATGGGGCTGGGGAGGTGTCTGCATCAACATGGCTCAAAGTTAACAGTAAGTGTTGTGCATTGCTGGAATCTACCTTTCACATGGTGAATGTATAGCCTGAATATGTTCCAGTACTTTTGTATGACATCTTCTTTGTCAAGTGGCAAAAGGTATGGGAACATTACACGAATTTACCTAGGATTCCAGACAAGGTGTCTGTTGCAGGCACAGTTTGAGGCATTTGACCACTGCATTTAGTACAATAATGTAAAGGTAAATATTAAGAATGTCTGCTGGTATGGTTTAGCTTTGATTATGTGACTCTACTTCATATTAAATCAATTAGTGATATGAAGCAGTATAGCTGAGAATCATAGACTAAAGATCAAATCCTCAAAGATACAGTGTTCGATACAAAACAAAAAGGGAATTTATTCCCATGTTTTTCTCCAAAGCCGAATGTGAATAGTGTGGCAACGTTCTTTTAGCTATGACATCATCATTGTCTGACATCATAGTACTGTATTATGTCTTCAGTGTCTCTGCAGGTTAGGAAGTGGGGGAAATATGTAGATGGGAGTGTTTTTATTTATATACGAATACAATAACACACTAACAGCTATAAAGTATGATGTCTTCAGTGTCTCTGCAAGTTAGGAAGTGGGGGAACTTTGTAGATGGGAGTGTTTTTATTTATATACGAATACAATAACACACTAACATCTATAAAGTATGATGTCTTCAGTGTCTCTGCAAGTTAGGAAGTGGGGGAACTTTGTAGATGGGAGTGTTTTTATTTATATACGAATACAATAACACACTAACATCTATAAAGTATGATGTCTTCAGTGTCTCTGCAAGTTAGGAAGTGGGGGAACTTTGTAGATGGGAGTGTTTTTATTTATATACGAACACAATAACACACAAACAGCTATAAAGTATGATGTCTTCATATCAACCTTTGTTATATTTGGTGAGTGGTGGAATTTAAAAAAAACCTTCAATATTGTTGATTAATTTCTTTGTTTTGTGAAACTGTTAACACAGAGAATGATTTTCTATGTGACTCTATAGTAAAGTATGAATTTTGCGCAGTTTTTAACAAGTATGTCTAGCAATAAAATGCACACTAACCCCATTCCTTTTGTATTGGGACAGTTTGGTATTGACAATAGTTATACCCTGTTAATACAGACCAGTGAACATCTTTCAGACTGTTATTAATTGTGGTATCAGTTAAATAATAATGGAAAATACGTCTTGCAATAATATTTGTGTGTACTGGATTAGTAATGAAATCAGATTAGGATTATGTCCTTGATGTTAATTTGAAATGTTAAGCATAACCCGGTGTGTTTCATCTTTAAATTTCATGAATTAAATAAGTTAAAAGACAACCAAATCTTAATAAAATATCCTTAGGAAGCAACTGCATACCTTACAATATCGCATGTGTGAGTTACATGCCTACTGTACTTCTGTGTATCACAACAGTTATTTTGCCAGAAATCAGCACTGATGGCACTTCATATCACTAATGACATTACTACTTATCCCTAGGTGCTGTATCAGCAGCTATTTGTCCAGATGCCTGTGACCAATACCGGAAACATGTCATGGTTTATGAGAAGTCAAAGTACACTGAATAATTAATAACTGGTCATAAAAAGTCTTATCAAATGAGTTTTTATGATAAAATTTAATTTTCTTAATGTCGAAAGAAATTTGTCATCATAAAAAGCATTTGACAGTGATAATCCACTTAAATGCTAAAATCATCTGAGTTATTGTTTCTCTTATGTCAAGTATAAAATATTTATCCTTAAATGACTGACCGGAGAAACATGCCAATCAGTTTTCTGTTTCCTCAGTTTTTCTATCTGAGAGACATTAGTACTATTTGATGTACTATCTCAAGTTATAGTGTACTTTAGTTTTATCAAAATGCTTCTCCATATATATTTGAGATAAAACATGGAGGTGTTTTCAAAACAAATTCTTCTGTAAATCATTAATGAAACTCAATTCTTCCTTTTTTATTGCTTTGATTAGAGAGCAATGTTTGATAGGGGCTTGTTTGATATAGATATTGTTTATCTGTTCTTATCGTGACAGCAACATGCATTACACAGCTAACTGGGTAATGATGTGTTCTCTCAAGTACATCCAGCTGTTTAGTACTAGAATCAGTTTCAGTCTGGCTGTCTGTGAAGGATTTATGAAAAACAACATTTAAATGTCACAGTCATGATGGTAACCCACCATCATTTTGCATGGACTTTATCTAAGGAAGATTCAAACTCTTTGAGGTATTTCCCCCCCCCATAAAATAGTGTTATTGGTAAAAAAACAACTTTATGAATTATTTTGAAAACAAAGTGAGGGAGAGGATATTTTTGTGAAAATGGTTTTCATAGATTCCTTTATAATATCAAGCACTGAATATAGTTCTATAATGCGTTAAGTACTGATCAGCTTACGTTCTGCAGGTTGTTTAGGTAGAAAGTTATTGCTGTCATATAGCTGAAACATTGCTGAGTGCAGCACTAAACAAAACAAACCATGTTAATTTTCCAATAGACAATGGTACTCTACAAAATCTGATCAAAATCAGAATAAGTTGTTTGTGTGACAAGGGATGACAAATATTTAATATTTAGGTTTAGGGATCCATCGACCGCGGCAAGCTTGAAATGTGCATTTAAGAAAGAATTTTAGTGTATACAGATTACAAGTCTCTCTGTGTTTGTTTCTAGGTTCTCCACCCAGGTTTGTGACCTCTCCGCAGGATCTGACTGTGGTAGAGACTAACGAGGCCCGGTTTCCATGTGAAGTGACTGGAGCCCCCCAGCCTGTCATCACCTGGAAGAAAGGTAGTCAGCATATATAGTACTTTCTTTGTAATTCATAACAGTTGACTGTACATGATTATATGTTATGGCCATGTATTATTGCTCCCTGTTGTGTATTAATGTGTCAAAATTATTGTCCAACTGAAGCTGTTGATGCATGTTTTTGCATATGTGCTGTGGCTTTTGAATTAGAATGACCACAGTTGTCTCCCTTTTTTGTAATACATATATACATAGATTGATACATCATTTGATCTCTGTTGCCGGTTGGAGGTTCTGTTTCAACATTAGGCTGTTTCCCTAGGTCTGCAGTTCTCCATGCATGTTGTGCAACGGACCACATAGTCACTGTCAGTTGTGAATTGGCCCCATTCCACAAAGAGATCTAAGCACAATGATCGCTTTAATGAATGGGGACCTGATTGTGTGTAATCATACTCTGGCAGCCTTTTGTTTCACACACAATGATGCTATATTTGATAGTAATACTGGTGGTGGGGGTAAATGGATTTGTTGTATTCAAAAGGTTGCTTGTGCGGCTCTGGGACATATCCTCTTTCTTTCGATACGGGCACATGTTAGATGCTGTGTGGAGATTCTGTTTAGGACAGGTCCACTTCCACCTATGATGGTCATAAGAATGGATTGGGTGGTCAGACTCGGTGACTTAGTTCATAGTGCGTTGTTGTACCTCCACAATGTGTATTGTTGCTCATAGATTGTCTGGTCCAAACTTGATTATTTACAGGTCACCATCATGAGGCTGGAATATGGTTGAATGCAGCATTAAACAAAACATGTGATTGTATGTCATGCTCCTGGTTGAAGATATTAGCCATTGACAATGTCTCATTTTTCTTTTGTGTTGTCAGTGACACCGAGCGGTGAAGAGACAATTTCGAGTGGTGGTCGCTTCCAGATCCTTGACAATGGCTTGCTACTGATGGCTACTACCCTGAAGTCAGACTCGGCTGTCTACAGATGTATTGCCACCAATATCCGTGGCAATGCCTCCGAAGAGGCCACCTTACAAGTCATCAGTATGTGTTTGTTGTGATATGTGATGACCCTTGAAGGGCGACTAGACTGCATCTGCTAAACTCAGTTATATGTCAACTCTTGCGGTAGCAGTTATTTGACTCATAGTCTCCATATTAGGGCAATCATCCTTGCAAGATGCTACAAATCATAAAATGTTTTTGAATGTGCTTGAATGTAACATGGCCGTGTTTAGTACCCATTTAAAGTAATATTGAAAAAAGATTGTCTTCGAAAAATTAAAAAAACATCTATCTGTTGAAAATCCTGGAATATTTTAACACAAATTCATCAGATATGTTTTTTTTGTTCTGCATGCAATTAGGGCTGCCCAATATTATTGACAAAACATGAAACTAACATATGGAGAATATGTCAATTAGGAAATGTTTATTCACAAAAAGTTGATATTTTTCAAAGAAAAGTTTCAAATACTGACCAATTGGAAAGCGTATTGATACACCTCTGTATCAAATGAACACCTTGTGTTTGCAGTCAAGACACAGATAGTGCGTCCGCCACAGAATATCACTGCCATCCTGAGTACCAGCGCAACCTTGGAGTGTGGCGTCACCCGAGATGAAAATGTCCAGGTTGTATGGAAGTGGTACTTCTACAAGAAGCCGGACTATGTGGAACAGCCAATCAGCAACAGTGGTCGGCATCTCATCACGCAGCAGGGAAGCCTTATCATCAGCGGAGTTGCTGGTCAGGACATAGGTCGCTACAAGTGTCAGGTCATCTCACCAGGGGGCAATGACAGCAGGGTAGCAACACTCATGGTCATTGGTGAGTTGAATTTCAGGTTTTGCAGCTGATGTATGTGGAAGATGAATGTAAAATGTGAATGCATATGTGAAAGATGGATGTGATATAAAATGTCAAAAATGGTGTGAAACTTGAAAAATAGATGTTATTTTGAAAGAGGGATGTGAACAATTACTTCTGTTTACTTTCAGTTATAAGTGCTTGATGATTTAAGATTGTGGTTTTAGAGTTTTGTTTTGTATAACATCCTTTTCATGATTCTAACTTTTCAGGAAACACGTGGATTTTATGTTTGTAACTCTTCAGTTGTCACTAACATTTGTTAAAGTTGCCATAAATTTCCCTTTCCAGAACTTCCCCGCCGCCCTGTAGTTCTCTCTGTTGTGTTGCATGCAACCAAATCAAACACGGTCACCATCCAATGGCGACCAGCTTATGACGGTAACAGCCCCATACAGCGGTATATCATCAGCTACAGAGATGAAGTCCAAAGTAAGTTAACCCACGGACTTGTTATATAGGTCCATGGTTAAACCCATTGCAAGGTTGCCTTCGTTGAGATCATCATGCTGGGCTACTCTAGAAGGTTGAGTATAGCTACTTAAAAGCTTGTCTTTCCAGAATTGAAGTAATATATTTGTTAACTTATCCCTTCACAACAGTATGAAATATTCCTTCTTGCTTCCATCACATAACGGTGTAGAACACTGTGAAAACAATAATCACCGGAACACACCCTCCAACCACCTCGCTCCCAGCATGCTCCTGTACTACTCATAACTTTTTCTTTCATCGCCCGGACATCCCCAGCCATTCTTTATTAAAGGGTTAATACAAGGACTGGTCAGCTCGGAGTCAGTATACTGTGTCTGAGTGGGGTATTCATGTTAAACTGCGGCATGGTATCTCAGTGGGCTAGCACTTTAAATCAGCATCAGTCCGGACTAGTACAAGCTACCATCCCCTCCACACACACACATGTGCATGCATGTCGCTATATAAGTGCAATAATCTTGGACGCGACTGTAAACCCAATTTCACCTCACCTCGTGTGTTACATTATAATATTGACATCACTTGTTGTTTTCGGCATCAACGAGGTGGTCAGAGGGTGTCCAGTGATTATTGTCTACACTGTAATATGATCAAAGCAAGAAGGAATATTGCATACTGTTGTGTCAGGATAAGTATATTAATAAGGAGAATACTCTGATTCCCTATTATTATTCAACTCATTAATTGTTGTTCCTTGTTTTGACTGCAACGATTGATGTTGTAACAGATGGAAACAATGAGAATGCGAGATGGGTGGTGTACCCAGTCAACATCTCTCCTGACAAAACGAGTCAAGACGTATCCGGTCTGCAGGCTGCCAGATACTACAAGTTCAGGATCAGTGCTGTCAACAGTGTTGGGGAGGGCAACTCTAGTCAGCCCAAACCAGATCAAGCTCTACAGATGCCTCCTCAACGTAAGATTACCATCATGTTGTGTGAATGATCTCACTGGGATTCCCCATTACTAAATAGCTGTATAACAGTTCATTAATTGTATTGTGAAATGAAGCTCAATGGTCATTAAGAGTTGATGCTATGATAGTTGTTGCTAGTACCATTATGTTAGGTGATGTCATAATTGTTGTTAATAAGATGGACTTTTGCCATGTCAATAAGTGTAATTTATTCACACCAGTTGGAATTATAGTTCTCAGTCTGAAGTGTCAAAAAGGGGATATATAACCTGGGCCCACTTGCACAAAGCGATCTTAGCGCTGAGACTATTGTAAGCCTATGTTAAAGTATGGGAGTTACGATCATCTTAGCGCTAAGATCGCTTTGTGCAAGTGGGCCCTGGCTTACAGCATGTCATTTACCCTCATAACATTGATTGTTGGTATTGCTATGAACCACAGGTTTGTAAAGCTGGACTACTGCTAACTTCATTATGCTCACACATGTGTTTATTTCTTTCTCAGCACCAAGTTCTCCACCTAAAAATTTCTACTGCTCCCCTCGTCCAGATAGAGCTATATTAATCCAGTGGCAGCCTCCAGATGAAAGTACATGGAATGGTGCCCTTCTTGGTTACACCATCAGCTACAAGATCGCCAACTACCCCGACACGGCACTTCAGTTCCGTAATGTGACAGGCCAAAGCAGCACGCAGTACCTCTTAGATAACTTGGTATACTACAGTCAGTACGAGGTGAAGATAGCTGCCTTTAACACCAAGGGCACAGGCAACTACAGCAATGCCTTCCTAGTATGGACAGTAGAAGGTCGGCCTACGGCTCCACCAACAAATGTAACTCTGACATCTCCCAACTCTACCACACTGTTGGTCACCTGGCTACCGCCAGACCCTTCTCAGATAAATGGTGTCAATCTAGGGTATACCATTGAGCTGAGACGGAAAACCATCACACAGACAGAGCAGGCAGTGTTCGTTCCGTCTGACCCGAACAACCTGTACGACACTCAGGAGAAGTTGATCTTTGATCTCAGGAAGTTCACGGAGTATGTTGCAACTATCGTGTGCAGGACAACAGCTGGCCCTGGTCCTGCCAGCCCTCCACAAACTGCAAGGACACAGGAGGATGGTGAGTGCTACCTGAGAAGTTCACATGGGAGGGGGCATCTGTGGCCATGGTGGCCCAGTTGTCTAAATCACTGAAACTGTTGAACATGTCCCAGCTGGCAGCTGTTGTGAGTGCCAAGGCCTCTGTACATGTAATCCCAGAAACTCTCAGGCACCATCATTTGTATGGTAGAGAGACTCACACAATCAACTATGGATCTGCTTGACTCTGTAGATCTTTAGGTCAATCAAATCAAAAACATCATGGCACAATATCTATGATCACATCTACCTCAAACTCTCCAATCTCAATAAAATCAGATCTTAGTTCTCGCTATCGCTAAACAAAGATCTGAGGACATCCCATTACGGGTCACGTCAGAACGACCTTTCATCCGACCAATCAAAGCGTCGCTTACCAGATCATGAAAGTGACAGTCGGAATGTGTTTTCTAAACATGCAACCTCGAAAACGTTAAAATAGGGTATTCCGAACGACAGTTACGCCCCGTACGACTGATTCCGTCAAAATTATTGTCTGTCTCTCACTTCCGTAGGATAAACATTTGAACAGAGGAGGCGCTGCACAGTACGTGGGAAGCACTGCCATACAATTAGACATTCCGGATTGTTCTTTTGTTCAGTTTTCAAAATTTTAATTGAGAACTGTGTCAACATATTTTTCAAGCGTTAAGTCTGAGATGGAAGTCGCCAGGTTGAAACGAGTGCCGTAAAGCTCGAGAAAGCTGCTTTCTCATTGGCCTGATATTAACTTCTTGTTAATCGTTTCAGTGGTCGGTCAAAGTTCGCAAAAGGTTGTTCTGACGTGACCCGTAATGGGATGTCCTCAGATCTTTGTTTAGCGGCAGCGAGAACTTAGATTTGATTTTAATGAGATTGCAAACTCTCAAAATTGCATATATATAGATCCAGTTTGTCTAACAGTACTATATGGTTTCAAGTCATTGCTGCAACTGTTTATTATCCTAGTATAAATGTTTGTTATGCTGCACTCAATTGACATGTACTAGCACCCATCAGTAAAACTAAATGGCTGTGTTTCCATTTCAGTTCCTGGAGAAGTTGGTGACCTGAGATTTGATAACATTCAAGACACCACGTTACGTGTGTCATGGACTGTGCCTCTGAAGGTGAATGGAATCCTTCAAGGTGAGATGTAGCATCAGTTGGTATCCTACGTGAACACTGAGTTGGAATGATTGGTCAGACAAGACAACATGAATGGCTCTAAAATTATTGATGTTTGATTTGCCAATGTAGCAGTCTGTGCCAAAAACTGTTGTGTCTGCTAGCTGGCTTTTAAGTTGATTTCCATGTTATTATATGGACAACTGTTAACAGAGCTTACTAGATTTAACACAGTATTACTAGAATCAGGATTCAGGGTTGACTATATGAACTCTCTCACTTGAGATGTTGACAGTGTGAATGCTGTCACTTGAGATGTTGACAATATGGACTCTCTCACTTGTGATGTTTACAATATGGACTCTATCACTTACAGTATGGGCTCTCTCACTTATGATGTTGACAATATGGACTCTCTCACTTGAGATGTTGACAATATGGACTCTCTCACTTGTGATGTTGACGATATGGACTCTCTCACTTGAGCTGTTGACAATATGGACTCTCTCACTTGAGATGTTGACTATATGGACTCTCTCACTTGTGATGTTGACAATATGAACTCTCTAACTTGAGATGTTGACAATATGAAATCAACTCACTTGCAATGTTGACTATATGGACTCTCTCACTTGAGATGTTGACTATATGGACTCTCTCACTTGTGATGTTGACAATATGGACTCTCTCACTTGAGATGTTGATAATATGAAATCAACTCACTTGCGATGTTGACAGTTGTTTTTGTAATGTCTTGTCTCTACAGGGTATAAGTTGGTGTATGAGAAGAAGAACCAGACAGCCACACGAACAGAAATAGACCTCATACCCAGCCTGTCATCTTACACCATCCAGCGACTCATGCCGACCACGATGTACCACATCTCTGTTGCTGCCTTGACAAGGAAGGGGATGGGGCCATTTTCCTCAGCGGACATTGCTTCTGGTGTACCACCAGGTAATGCCTTTCCCATGTGTTAAGCCACAATACAGTGGGTGGCCTTCTAGTGTCAGGCTGTACCAGGCAATCCTAGTCCTGCTCCATGACTGGGGAATATATTTATTTTATGAAAACAAAAGATAGATATACACAAAAGCAAGTCCAGCCAGCTCTAGCTTGCTCTATTCCACATGAATTCAGCATCAAAAAAAAAAATGTGTTTTAATTTTAGAGGAGAGAAGAGTATCATGTTATATAAAATTTCATAGACTAAACGTTAGACTACAGGCAATCCCTGTCACAAGTGTTAGGTGGGCAATGCTCAGGGTGACCAAATGGTCCACTACAAGCTAGGATCCTCAGGTCAGAGGTTTAAGTTCAAGGTCATCTCCATGACAAATAGGATCTTTGGTCTTTAAGCTACATGCCTGTACTCATAGACAGTAAAGTGGTAATTGTTGTATGTTCTGTGCCCGTGTTGACCTCCTCCTAAGTGGAATTCATATGCATGCTATACCACTTCAATACCACTTGTTCAGCTTTGTGCCTTAGGTGTCCAAGGCTGAAATTGGTCCTCAATATCCCATCAGGGCTCAAGTTAAGGAACTTCATTTAACTTGCACCAGGTGCATGTTGACATGAAAACCCAGTTGCACCAGACAAGCAAATATTTTCAATGTTGAAACCTAGATGCATGAACTAGTCTGAATAGATAAAATCTCAGATCTCTGATGACTGTGTCATGGTGTTTATACAGTTATTACTTTCTGTTACAGTTTTGACATGTACTTGGTGCATGCAGACATAAATATTAGCTAGGTTGCATATTTCAATAGTAGGTTGCACTGGTGCATGTAATTATATAGCTAAACCAAGCCCTGCTTATGGTTGTCATAAGTGTTGATTATAACGTGATGGATGGTGAGGCTTATTGAATAGACTGATCATACTGCACAATCCAGAGGTGTGAAATGTTCTGATTTAGGCCCAATTTCTTTATTTGATTCTGAAAAAGTAAGCTGTTCAAATGTCAGTCTTAATCAGAATCTAAATGCTCTGTAGTTTTTTGGCCTTATGTGATTACATGATCCTACTATTTCCAGAGCTCCCGACGGCCCCCTACAACCTTGGCATTACCAACATGCAGGCCCGGTCAGTGCTGCTGCAGTACCTGCCTGGCTCCAGTGGTAAGACTTCCATAACCCTGTGGATTGTGGAAGCTTGTGAAGGAACCAGCAGCACATGGAGGGAGATTTACACACGGAATGATCCTGATGCTCGTGAGATTCTGGTACAGAATTTGCGGCCTTACACGCAGTATAAACTGCGGTTGATTGCAGAGAATATTGTGGGCAGGAGCAACGCTAGCTTACCCACAAGGATCTTTGAGACATTGCAAGATGCTCCTGGTGGCCCCCCTGGCAATGTGACAGTCAGGGCCTTGAATTCTACAGCCTTCAGAATCAGCTGGATTGTAAGTTTCTCATTTGTTAAAAGATACATTTAACTTCACTGTTGTCTAATTTTGAAAGATGAGTGGTGTGGTAGTCTTGTGGTTAAATTAGCTTTTTTCTCTTCACGTCATGTGGACGCTTGTTTAACGTGTGAGGCCCTTTCTTGGTGTCCCCAATTGTGATATGGCTGGAATATTAATACAGGTGAAGTTTAACCATATGCACTCACTCGTAGAGAACTGGCTTTGTAGAAAAAACTGCAACAGACTTTCTTACATGTTTTGTGATTCACCCATGCAATAAAGAAAAATAAAGCAAGTTATCATCCAAATATCTACTCATGGATGAAAGTCTCCACCTCTGTATTGTGCAGCCTCTTCCCAGCAAGGACTGGAACGGAGAGCCCCAGGGCTACAAGTTGTACTATAGGATGAAAGAGATTGACCCAACAGCTGACTTTACTGTGCTGCCCCTGGAGAATGGCATGAACATGGAGAGCTTCATCCTGGGCCAACTGCAGGAGTGGGTGGAGTACGAGGTCAAGATGACCTCCTACAACGATGTTGGAGTCAGCAGCCACAGTCCTGTGGCCAAAGAGAGGACGAGGGAGTCAGGTCAGTGACACCACAACACCATTGCTCAAAATGGTGTTCCTTCATGAGAAGTTCAGGGAAGAATAGATCACACTTACCCAGTCCATTTACTAAGAACTTACTTAATGTAATATAAGAGTTGACTTAATGAGGAGAAGATACTTACACTGTCTGACACAACTGAAAGTGTATCATCATACCCAGATGAATCATTGCTCATGCAAATTCTTGTTTACCAGGCTCTAGCTTGCTAACATGAAATAGCCAAAATATTGCTGATTGGTGTGTAACGCTCCCTGAAACTTTTGTTAGTGCTTTAATTCAAATAATTTGTTAAAAATGTAAAAGAAAATGCTGTTACTAGCATAGGTAAGTTTATGATCTCTAGTTTAATAAACTGTTGCCTTTGTATGGTGCTGAAAGGCACTATGGAGACCAACTGTCAAATATCTGAGTTAGAATGTTTCTCCAGTACCCTGTTGCTGTTATTAGAGTCAAGCTCTCTGACTAAACGTGTGTCATCATGTCCTGACAGTTCAGGATGTTGCTAATTCTTTCAGTTACTGGTTTGCCGAACTTGATTATTAACAGGCAGCCTTGACATAACAGGAATATTGCTGCCTGCAATAATACTGTCAAACAAACACAACTGCATTCCAGTGCAATTCTATTTAGTGTTTTGGTGTGAGCAGGTCCTGTGTATATATCTGATTCTCTGGCTGTGCTTGTAGTGCCGAGTGCTAGTCCCAGCAGTGTGAAGGCTGTTGCTAAGTCCTCCACCAGCATCAACATCACCTGGGGCCAAGTGCCCCTCCTGCAGCAGAACGGCATGATACTGGGATACAAGGTACATCAGTTCATCTAGGAAAATCAGACCAATCTTGTCTTTCTTAAGCATGGTCAATATGCTGGAATGCAGGAAGTGAAAATAATAACTTTTCAAGAGTAAGATTGAGCTTATTCTTTAAAATGCCTCTTGAAAACAAGTTATATAAGAAAACAAGCACAAATATTTTAGGATTAGTTGTATTTGCAGTCAAACATAGCAGTTTATGTTACTTATCATAAATCTAAACATTGCATACCCTGGAATCAAAGGTATAAAAGGCTAAAACACTGACATAACTGTCCGGATGGAAAAGACTTGTTGCTTGTGTGCTTGTGTTTTTTATATGCCAGCGTCTAAGGTTTCAAGAACATTCTCTTTATTCTAACTATCTTTAAATTCAGAATGGGAATGATTAAAGGGGTTGGAAGAGGAGTATATTTGATGAAATGCATTAAGTACGTTGAATGTTATGATGTTGTTGTTCATTATGTGCATTGTGTTCCAGATAAAGTACTCTGCCCCAACAGAAGGGATAGATGCCAAGTTTGAGGTGGTGGACCATAACGAAACCACACACTTTCTCCTCAGCAACCTACGCAAGTTTGTTTCCTATCAAATTCAGGTTTTGGCTTACACAAGGATGGGCGATGGTGTCCTCAGCAATGTGGAAACTGACAAGACTTTTGAAGATTGTGAGTAAATGTTGCAGCTATTCTAGCGATGAATGTGATACTTTTTTTATTGAAGCTAGAGATTAGACTCCTTTCTTGGGGACATGGGGTGGCCCAGTGGTATTTGGTACAGCAATATAAGGTGCAGAGTTGTATCCCTTTGTTGTGTCAGATTACACTGGTCATGGGTTTAAATCCCATTTTCACCCTGATGATAATTCACCAGTTGCCTGCCTTACACCAAATTGAAAAGGCCTATCATCTGCCTTGCTTTGGGTATTCCTCCAAAATTAAGCTGACATATTGTGTGATAGGACTGAAATATACTGACAATCATGACAGAAAATTAGAGAGAAAAGTGCCAGTCTTAAATCCCATATGTGTCATGTACTTTGCCAGTGTTGACAATGCTTTCTCCCATCTTGCTTACCGGTTTACTACTATTTCAGTTCCTGGTCCCCCTATCATAATCTACTTCCCTGATGTCACCTACTCCTCAGCTAAGATTGTGTGGAGCCCACCCTCCGAGCCTAACGGCATCATCACCCAGTACAAGATAGCCTACTCCATCCAGGAGTCCAGTAACCTGAGCACAATCGTGCTGCCATCAGGGGTTCTGGAGCATACAGTGTTTGGCCTCATCAGAGAAACGTACTATGTCTTCAGTGTTACAGCAAAGACAAGACTGGGATGGGGAGAGACAGCCAATGTCACAGTCTACACTATGAATGACAGGAGTATGAACTTTATAGTTCAAATGCATGTGGAATTTATTTCTTATTAGTATTTTTACTTTTCATTCTTTATACAGAGAGACCTTGTTAACTCAAACTTGATATATTATGTGACACAATGTTACTTGTTATTTTCTGAGAGAATAATTTGGTCCTGCAAGTAGTGGTCAGGTTTTGACATTCTGATTGTATCGAAGTATGGACTAGAAGGGTTTTCAGTATTATTCATGATTACCGGTACTTCGAGGTGATGAAGTTTCACTCTGTCTGATACTGGCTTTGAATGGAAGAAAGTGGAACATATAAAGTAAAGTTTTCTACTTATCATAATTTTGTCTCTTATTATGACTGATCAACATGCTCCCTCTTCCTACTAGGTCGTCCTGATAGCCCCTCCACGCCAACAATTGGTGGTTCTCAAGTGACAGCCCGTGAGGTGACAATCAGCTGGAGTCCTGGCAATGACAATTACGGCCCACTTCGCAACTATACCATCCAGTATCAGTCCTGCGGGGGTGACTGGACCACTGTTCCTGATGCCGTACACCCAGACACCACCTCCCATATTGTTTCAAGGTCAGTAGATGGTAGATGAATAAAATCCATTTTAATTCCATGCTTTCTTGCTTTTGATGGATTTTATGTTTCTTCTCATTGTCAATACTTTGAAGCTTATTCTTTGGTATACTGTCACTTCCTCCATTACCTGTGAATACATTTGGCGACTATGTGGTGTGTGTTCTTGTTATTGTCGACTGTAAACCTCTTTCCCCCATCCATCTTTTGGGCAAGTACATGTATATAAAGTAGATATACTGTAGTCTGTCTCTGTCAGAAAGTTAGTATTTACTATATCAAGACTAATGATATATTTTTTGTTTTCAGGTCCTTCTGCATAAGTATATTACCCAAATGCCCCATAGTTTCTTCATCCTCACTCTATTATCTTACTGCCAATTATGATATAACTGAATTACTGTTAAAAGAAGGCAGTAAGAAGGACATGTACCGTAATTTAAAATGTTTTTTTCATTATGGAACTGTTTTTATTTATCATTATATTTACAACACAGATTGCGCCCCAACACCTGCTACAAGTTCCGAGTGGCGGCCACAAATGATGTTGGTACCAGTGACTATAGCAATGCATCTGCTGGAGTCCATACTCTCTCTGCCAGTAAGTCAGTTGTTTTTTTCATCATTTTGAAGGTGTGTGGGTTGAATATATTGGTTTAAACATTCGCTGTCAATGCTGATGACCTGGCTTTGATACCTAATATGGATGACCAGCTGAAGTCCATTCCTGGTGTCCCTGGTGTGAAAGACCTTCTCACTCACTGACAAGGCAGTAAAGTCTTCATGACCCATTTGAACTTTGTAGACAAGACAAAGTTGTTTTTGTATATAAATGTTCCTGTGTCAGTAATGTTGTATTACAATTTTTTTTACCTCTGTCAAAATACTTTGAACTTAATGTGATGAAGATTTTTATCGAAAGAAAATGCAATTACCAGTTTGTGTATTCTGGAATATCCTGAAAAGAAAAGGAAAATCATACAATTTGAATGACAGTTTTGAAAAGAAATTCCATAACTGTCTTGCAGAGCCTGAGGGAGCACCAAGGAACTTGAAGGTGGCAGCAGTAACAACAACATCTATCAATGCAACTTGGGAGGTAATGGCTGTGATGAACTGCATGTGAATAACAGCAGTAGTTACAGAAGAGTTTGATAATAATCGTGTAAAAAGACTTTTGGTAGAACATTGACTATTATGAATAAATACAGGCAACAGAAGTGTAGGTTAATGTACCTATCCAGTTTCATGTTTTTGAGTTTTGGGGCAGAATGTGTATGTTCCACGGATATTTTGTTGGGCAGAATGTGTCTGCTATGGATATTATTGGGCAGAATGGTTCTCCTGTATGTTCCATGGATATTCTGGGGCAGAATGTGTCTGCCATGGATATTCTTGGGCAGAATGGTTCTCCAGTATATACCATGGATATTCTTGGGCAGAATGTGTCTGCCATGGATATTCATGGGCAGAATGGTTCTCCAGTATATACCATGGATATTCTGGGGCAGAATGTGTCTGCCATGGATATTCATGGGCAGAATGGTTCTCCTGTATGTTCCATGGATATTCTGGGGCAGAATGTGTCTGCCATGGATATTCTTGGGCAGAATGGTTCTCCAGTATATACCATGGATATTCTTGGGCAGAATGTGTATGCCATGGATATTCTTGGGCAGAATGGTTCTCCTGTATGTTCCATGGATATTCCTGGGGCAGAATGTGTCTGCCATGGATATTCTTGGGCAGAATGGTTCTCCAGTATATACCATGGATATTCTTGAGCAGAATGTGTCTGCCATGGATATTCTTGGGCAGAATGGTTCTCCAGTATATACCATGGATATTCTTGGGCAGAATGTGTATGCCATGGATATTCTTGGGCAGAATGGTTCTCCTGTATGTTCCATGGATATTCTTGGGCAGAATGTGTCTGCCATGGATATTCTTGGGCAGAATGTGTCTGCCATGGATATTCTTGGGCAGAATGGTTCTCCAGTATGTTCCATGGATATTCTGGAGCAGAATGTGTCTACCATGGATATTCTTGGGCTGAATGTGTCTGCCATGGATATTCTTGGGCAGAATGGTTCTCCAGTATGTTCCATGGATATTCTTGGGCTGAATGTATCTGCCATGGATATTCTTGAGTGAATGGTTCTCCTGTATGTTCCATGGATAATCTGGGGCAGAATGTGTCTGCCATGGATATTCTTGGGCAGAATGGTTCTCCAGTATGTTCCATGGATATTCTTGGGCTGAATGTGTCTGCCATGGATATTCTTGAGTGAATGGTTCTCCAGTATGTTCCATGGATATTCTGGGGCAGAATGGTTCTCCAGTATGTACCATGGATATTCTTGGGCAGAATGTGTCTGCCATGGATATTCTTGAGTGAATGGTTCTCCAGTATGTTCCATGGATATTCCGGGGCAGAATGGTTCTCCAGTATGTACCATGGATATTCTTGGGCAGAATGTGTCTGCCATGGATATTCTTAGGCAGAATGGTTCTCCAGTATGTTCCATGGCTATTCTGGGGCTGAATTTGTCTGCCATGGATATTCTTGGGCAGAATGTATCGGCCATGGATATTCTTGGGCAGAATGGTTCTCCAGTATGTTCCATGGATATTCTTGGGCAGAATGTGTCTGCCATGGATATTCTGGGATAGAATGTGTCTGCCATGGATATTCTTGGGCAAAATGGTTCTCCAGTATGTTCCATGGATATTCTGGGATAGAATGTGTCTGCCATGGATATTCTGGGGCAGAATGGTTCTCCAGTATGTTTCATGGATATTCTTGGGCAGAATGTGTCTGCCATGGATATTCTGGGTCAGAATGTGTCTCCCATGGATATTCTTGGGCAGAATGGATCTCCAGTATGTTCCATGGATATTCTTGGGCTGAATGGTTCTCCAGTATGTTCCATGGAGTCTGGGGCAGAATGGTTCTCCAGTATGTACCATGGATATTCTTGGGCAGAATGTGTCTGCCATGGATATTCTTGAGTGAATGGTTCTCCAGTATGTTCCATGGATATTCCGGGGCAGAATGGTTCTCCAGTATGTACCATGGATATTCTTGGGCAGAATGTGTCTGCCATGGATATTCTTAGGCAGAATGGTTCTCCAGTATGTTCCATGGATATTCTTGGGCTGAATGTGTCTGCCATGGATATTCATGGGCAGAATGGTTCTCCAGTATGTTCATTGGATATTCTTGGGCTGAATGTGTCTGCCATGGATATTCTTGAGTGAATGGTTCTCCTGTATGTTCCATGGATAATCTGGGGCAGAATGTGTCTGCCATGGATATTCTGGGGCAGAATGGTTCTCCTGTATGTTCCATGGATATTCTTGGGCTGAATGTGTCTGCCATGGATATTCTTGAGTGAATGGTTCTCCAGTATGTTCCATGGATATTCTTGGGCAGAATGGTTCTCCAGTATGTACCATGGATATTCTTGGGCTGAATTTGTCTGCCATGGATATTCTTGAGTGAATGGTTCTCCAGTATGTTCCATGGATATTCTGGGGCAGAATGGTTCTCCAGTATGTACCATGGATATTCTTGGACATAATGTATCTGCCATGGATATTCTTAGGCAGAATGGTTCTCCAGTATGTTCCATGGATATTCTGGGGCTGAATTTGTCTGCCATGGATATTCTTGGGCAGAATGTATCGGCCATGGATATTCTGGGGCAGAATGGTTCTCCAGTATGTTCCATGGATATTCTTGGGCAGAATGTGTCTGCCATGGATATTCTGGGATAGAATGTGTCTGCCATGGATATTCTTGGGCAGAATGGTTCTCCAGTATGTTCCATGGATATTCTGGGATAGAATGTGTCTGCCATGGATATTCTGGGGCAGAATGGTTCTCCAGTATGTTTCATGGATATTCTTGGGCAGAATGTGTCTGCCATGGATATTCTGGGTCAGAATGTGTCTCCCATGGATATTCTTGGGCAGAATGGATCTCCAGTATGTTCCATGGATATTCTTCGGCTGAATGTGTCTCCCATGGATATTCTTGGGCAGAATGGTTCTCCAGTATATACCATGGATATTCTTGGGCAAAATGTGTCTGCCATGGATATTCTGGGGCAGAATGGTTCTCCAGTATGTTCCATGGATATTCTGGGGCTGAATGTGTCTGCCATGGATATTCTTGGGCAGAATGGTTCTCCAGTATGTTCCATGGATATTCTGGGGAAGAATGGTTCTCCAGTATGTTCCATGGATATTCTGGGGCAGAATGTATCGGCCATAGATATTCTTGGGCAGAATGGTTCTCCAGTATGTTCCATGGATATTCTGGGGCAGAATGTGTCTGCCATGGATATTCTGGAATAGAATGTGTCTGCCATGGATATTCTTGGGCAGAATGTGTCTGCCATGGATATTCTGGGACAGAATGTGTCTCCCATGGATATTCTGGGATAGAATGTGTCTCCAGTATGCCCTGTACTTCTTGTAAAAGCTGATTGAAATGTGGATTAGATGGACACAGTGCATGTTGAGACAAACCATGTGTCATCATTCCCTGTGGATCATTGCTCATGCCATCTATCATCCACCGGATTGTCCAGCTCACCCTTGACCATTTACCCTCTAATCCATCACATTATAAAATATGGTCTCTAATGTAATAGAACAACCCTTGTTCATTACACCACATCAAACTCTACATATGTGCAGCATTCCATGTGGATATAGCACAGAATTTAGTGCTTGCCTCTCATGACTAATATATAGTTTCCTTGATTCAATAAAATATTGGCAGACTAAATCTAATAACCCAAGTGAAAAAGCCTTGAATATGACAGTTGAACGCCTTGTTAAGGCCTTGTATATTAGTGTTCTATATCTGTATGAACCTTTATTTAAGTTCATTAATGTTTCGTCAACTTGAAAAAGTAATATTATGTTTCTGTTACAGCAACACATTATCCTATAGATGTTAGCTTAATATGCCATAGATAATGTTTTCAAATTAACCTATTGTATTTCCAAGCCGCCAAAGGAAGTTACTTGGAACAGTTTGGAAATAGAGTACAGGCTCCGATACAAAACTCGTTCAGCTAGGATTTGGAGTTTCCGTTTTGTGAAGGGAAAGTTTATAATTATCGAGGACTTGGTTCGTGGATATACCTTTGAGCTTGCTGTCCAGGCCCTTAATTCAAATGGCAGTGGCCCATGGGGGAAGAGCGAGTTCATTATCCTTGAACTTGGTATGGCCAGATCTGCATGAGTATAGTGTGAACATGGCCGTCGTAGTTGACGCATGAGCTTGTTGTGAACATTCTTGTTGTTGGTATCTTTTGTGAAATGTATGAAGCCTTTTTTTTAATTTAAGTAACAGTTGTGCATTTGGTGACATTTTGCATGAACATACACATATATTTGTAAACTTGACACCTGAGGTCATGAGGATATGATGATGTAGTTTGAAATCAAAACAAAAATATAATATTTTTGGGTCCATTTTGGTAGGGCATAGATATGATAATATGCTTTTGAAGAAACCCCCAGAGCAACTGTATCCAAGTTTTGTAAAAAGTGCGACTTTGAAATCTATTTCATCAGTATAACACAGAGGGGGTAGATGCATGTTTACTATTGTGTATGCCAATGAAGGGAATGTTTAATGGGGGAGATGACGGGGCAAGACGTCCCACGTTTTGATCAAGATATTCAAAACCCATTTTGTCTGCAAAGTCAAGTTGTTTAATTTTTCTCAACCTAGCTGTTATTGGTTATCCTAATTACACAATCAGTGTCTCAGTTTCACACAGGGCACTTTCAACAACATCTAGACCCAAGTTGGAGACCAAGACTGGAAATGGGCACTGTTATTCTTAATGAGTATTTGCAACCCCAACACAGAACCAATTTCATGTCTTCTCCCATGGATTGTGTGTCAAGTTGTCCAGTTTACTCAAATTTATTCCAACGGTTTTTAAAAATGAATTATTCATTTTTTAGAAATACATTTGTCCACCCCTTGTTTGTTTTAGACGGATGGAATGACATTTTTAATTGATAAAGAAATATTAATAAGAAAGAAATTAACAAAAAAAGATGCAAGAAACCAAGATGTGGAATCACACAGGATTGCGCCATCTAGGACGGCCACCCTCCGTCTCTGCTGTTGTCTATCATGTATCTGGTCCTTGCTAGGTGTTGTCATGTGACGTGTGTACCCACACTGCTTTTTTTGTTGTCCAGCAACCTGAACGGAACACGTGGAACGGCCAGATTGTAGGCTATAATATCCAGTACCGCCAGCTCCAACTCCCAGACTATCAGGAGGAGTCGGTACCATTTGAACAAAATAGTATACTTCTCCAGAATCTCATTGTGTCGATGCACTATGAAGTGCGAATCCTGGCCTTCAACGGAATAGGTCAGGGCCCTCCTAGTACCCCCGCGACAATATACGTTGGAGAAGCGGGTAAGATCTGTGTAATGCTTCATTCATACTGTCCTGCCTGTAGTCACTGTAACAGGAAGTCGACACTGTAATGTTGTTTTGCAACACTATTATATACAAAATCACTTTGAATTTAATGAAAAAAAAAAAAATTGTACAGTTTAACTGCGATGGTATCTGTGACTTTAATGTTATGTTATGTTTTGTGGAAATAGAAAGTAATCGTTGAAGCTATGGCCGTTGCATGATCCGTTTTAAACACCTATGCTCTGCTAATTTTTCTTTTCTCTCTTGTTATGATGTGTCATTATTTCACATCACAATCACAACATATCACCAATCTTCTTTTCCAGACAGTGCATGCACATTTATTTGCATATGTCTGTATTGTGTGCACGTTCAAATCTTAGTTTCAGTGATGGATCATATTTCTTATCTCTGTTACCTTGAGTGACCCACTGGCCTACAACTTGCTATACAGAGTTATCCCTCTTAGCTGTCGGGATCTGCTAATCATGAGTTTGAGTCCAAGACTTGCTCTGATTATGATTCCTGGTCTGTAAGCACCGAAAAAAGGGAAACTTATATGACCTTCGGGATTTCCTCCCACATTATGATGACACAACATGATACAATTGAAATACTGTTAGAAATGGTGTTGAGCCCAACCTATCAGTATATGTCGAGGCCTGACCAAGAATAGGCTTTGGGCAGTACTTGATATCATGAAGTGTGAAATTAATGTTCTAAAAGATAAACTGTAAAGTTACTTTATAATGTGAATGTGTATTTCAAGAATACAAAGACACAAGTTTCATTTTAAATATGTGTATGTATTATGTGTTCATGTTTTTGTGTCTATATGTGACTTTCAAATGGAGGAATGGAGCTGATGGGTCGTCAGCTAGTTACTTGATAGGTATTCTAAAGCAAAATTACGTTGTGTGCCCTGAGGAGATGGGGTATTTGTAATGATAAGCTATTGAGACAGTAAACTGAATATAAATCTGAGTCAAAGAAGATGTGTTTTGGTCTGGTAAAGTCAGCTTTAAAAAGGTTGATATAGTAAGCCTAAAAACATGTGCTTTTATTGCTGGAAGAAAATATAAGGCCCAATGGGGATCCTGGGTGAGAACAGGTCCCCAGCAACCCTTGCTGGTGGATATGTCCAGTGGATTGGGTAGTCAGGCTTGGTGACTTGGTTGACTGTGGTTGCTGTCATATAGCTTGAATATTGCTGAGTGGACAGTTAAACAAGAAAAAATAAGCAAAAAATTAAGGCTACAGACTCCAAAGTTTCGCATGTCTTGTCAAGGAAATCTTGTTCCTTCCTCAATGTACTGGAGACTTCAGACATTTCGGCTCTGCCATCCTCTATGGCTGTGTATGCTGTATATAATCCTTGAAATACCCTTCCTCTATTACGTCATAGCCATGAATTCCTATTCAGGCCAACAATTACACTGTATGATGTATGTATTACAGCACCGACAGCACCCCCCTCAAATGAGCAGGTCGCTGCCCAGAGCCCCTCGGTGCTTGTCGTGTCTTGGAACCCTCCACCTCCCAACACACAAAATGGAGGTCTCTCTGGTTATAAGGTATCATGTATTGATAACATGATTATATACTGAAGGAAATGAATAAGGGAACACTTAGTTTTGAACACAGTAAACTGATATGCATCCTTGTCCACCAAATACGTGTTGGAAACACAAACACATCTCAACATTTGATTCTAACATGTTGAATTTGCATGCTCGCTATTTCAAATGTACTGACATTAAAGCTTATGTCCTTATATTTTTCATTGTTCACTTATTGTTTTCCTTCTGTATATATTAGTGCAGCTACAAAGTTAATGCCTTCTATTGTAATGTATTCTCCTTGGCAATGTTCCCACCAATGATACACAGTATCAGGTCAGCTAGGGATATTTCAGTACAGTTCCATGTTTGTTTTTGCAGAGCAGGTGCGTAACAGGCTCACTACAATAAATGGTTGTGATGAAAGGTTGTAAACTGGGAACACCATTAATAGGGATAAGACATTTTTCCTGCCCTCCGTCAAGTCAGCTCAATGTCCAGTTAACTCAAGCTCTAGTGATATCCAGATTATTGCTGTTATATATTGAGATACTTTTTAAACACGCATTATCCCAACTCACTTGGTAATTCTGTGTGCAGGTGTTGTACTGGCTGAATGGGACTCTGCCATCTGATGCGGAGCAGATCATTGTGGTGGAGAGCAGGGCGGAGCTGACCAGCCTGGAGACATTCTCCACCTACTACATGACAGTACAGGCCTACAACCTGGCCGGCGAGGGGCCCAAGACCTCCGTATTCAGGGGCAGGACACTGGAAGGAAGTATGTCACTAACATATGTCATATTCTGGGTTAGAATTGGTGGTCAGGCTTGGTGCCTTGGTTGATGCATGTCATCATATCTTAATTGTGTAGATTGATGCTCATGATGACAATCACTGAATTGTCTGGTCCAGACTCATTTTTTTACAGACCGCCGTAATATAGCTGGAATATTGCTGAGTGCGGCGTTAAACACCAATCAAACAACATATGTCATGATGTCATTAGATTCATCATCATAAGCCAATACTTATAATACTAAAATACAAGTATGATGTCATATAAGAATTGGTATTTCTATGGGTTTAATTGGAGATAAAAGGTTTTCATGTGAATGTGTCTCTGAACCTGTGATTGTACCCAGCAGACATTCAAAATCTGTAGGTAATTTTTAATGAAGTACAGATATTTTTTTAATGCAGTTTTTATTAACACTCCTTTTGTTTGCAGTTCCAGGTCCACCAGGTGCACTGATGTTTACCAACATCACCCTGACAAAGATGACGGTGAAGTGGTCCCCACCAGCTCGCCCCAACGGTGTCATTTTCAACTATGAACTGGTCTACTTCCTACAGAAAGTAGATGGAGGTAAGAACTGCTCTTCCTTCTACATGGTAGCCATTGACTTGAAGCATCTATTTGTCACCCTGAAGACTTGAGTTTGATTCCAACATGGTAACAATGTGTGACATTGGATCCTGGTTTCCTGACCATGATATTGCTTGAATATCTATAATAATGGTGTGAAACATTATTACCACCCAACTGTTGAATGTGCCTTGATTTGTTTGGTGTATCATGCATAGTGGTAGGCATTGGAAACAAATTACATGGTTCAGAAGTTGTTACCATTTTCTTGTACAAATATTAAGCAGAAGTGATTTATGCATTTTTTGGTGTAAAGTTGCTTTTAAATATGTCCAAAAATGAATGAATTAAAACTTAAAAGGGACATTTACAGCCAGAACTGCCAACATTTCATCCTATTTTAGTGTAACTGATACAACCTGTTTGTGACATTATGCCTAGATAACTTTGACCTCGACCTCTCTACCCTCTTACTCAAATAGAAACGAAGCTGGTGAAGCTGACCCTGGATGGCAGTCAGCACCACATCACCATAGACAGCCTAGAGGAGAACAGCAGCTACACCTTCCAAGTCAGTGCCAGGACCGCCAAGGGTACTGGCAGCAAGACCAACGGCACTGTCAGCACAGGGCCTCAGCCAGGTAAGCCACTCTTGAAGGGGGACAGTTTCTTTGGACAAACTAATCTATTGCAAGGTGTGGGGTAGTGTTGCCTTAACGAACATCACCTCCTTTTGATAAACTCATCTTTTGCAAGGTGTGGGGTAGTGTTGCCTTAACGAACATCACCTCCTTTTGATAAACTCATCTTTTGCAAGGTGTGGGGTAGTGTTGCCTTAACGAACATCACCTCCTTTTGATAAACTCATCTATTGCAAGGTGTGGGGTAGTGTTGCCTTAACGAACATCACCTCCTTTTGATAAACTCATCTATTGCAAGGTGTGGGGTAGTGTTGCCTTAAAGCACGTCAACGTCTTCAGACAATCTCATCCAGCGGAAGGTGTGGGGTAGTGTTGCCTTAAAGCACATCACCGTCTTCAGACAATCTCATCCAGTGGAAGGTGTGGGGTAGTCTTGTGCTGGACACATCACCTTCTTTGAACAAATTGCCAGTGAAATGAATCAACTGCTTAGCAAGATGTAACAAATGCTTTCGTAAATGAAGCAACTCCCACATCATGTTATAATTTTATGTGAATTGATGCCGCACCCCTATCGTCAATGCTACTTGCCTTGCCGTAAAACACAGACAATCCAATCCACAGCAACTTAAGAAGATGTACACTTGAGCCAAAGGAGCCTCAGAATGTATTGTGAATATGAATATACCATGTGCTGGAGTGTTTTACTGATGTGGGCACCAGAATGAGGACCAGTCTTGGCCTTGTCTGTGCATGATATTGTCCAAACTAAATGTGCATCCTTGCTGCCCTCCAGGTTCCCCGGGGTCCCCGAGTGCTCCCACTTTGGAGGAGAAGGAGAAATTGGTCATCCTGTCATGGGTCAATGGGGCTGAAGGCAACACGGCCATATATGGATACATGATTCAAGCCAAAGCAGAAAGTAGGTACCCAGTGGATGTACACTATGTTGCATTAGCTTTACATGTTTGAATTGACAGGTGCTGAAGCAGCTGATGTTGATGACCATGATGCATAGTGTACATTTGGTAGCTGAAGGCAAAATTTGGTTGAATTCTATGTATGTTCTATACAAATGCAGTTAATTTTGAAAATTAATGTGATAAATTATGAGACAGGTTTTCGGCACAACAGTAAACAGTGTAAGGAACACAAAAGGTAGTTAATCATAGCAATGATCCTGTTCCGTGAATGTACACTCATAGACCCAGACACACATGTGGTTTATGCTCTTGTAATATTGGACTTACATCTGACCCATGTTTATAGTGAATGCACAAACTGGTATGGAAACATTTATATCTTAATAATTTTGTTTGAAGGTAAGGAGAAGTACAGTACAATCATGCAGAAGAACTCCAGAGAATCTACGGCCAAAGTAAGCTTCCAGAGCCTCACCCCCAACACAGAGTACACATTCCGCATCATCGCCATCAACTCTGATGGAATCAGCCCCCCCAGTGAACCCTCTGCCCTGAGGCGCACCCCTGGCCCAGGTGAGTCCTCATAATTTTGTCTCTGATGTTTACTTCTATGGAGATTTCCAGAATACATTGCCTGTGGGAATGCCAAGGCTAAATAGTTCCCCTATATGTTTCTCCCTTTTGGAATTCAGGTGCAGAATAGGTTGATGTACTCTCTTCATGTCTCCCGTTGGGCTAGTGGGGATCGTTGCTCTTCACTGTTTTGTACCTCCCAGATTCAGTTCACTCTGGTATCTGACATCAGTTTAATACAACTTTAAAGTTACTATCAGTATTCATTCAAGGATTTTCAATTGTTAGTTGATTGACATTGATTCAAATTCCATACCTACTTTCAAAGTTAAATATGAAATTAAGCATCTGTGTAATAAAATTTACATGCTACAGATATTTTTATTGTATGTCTCTCAGCACTATTTGGTTTTACCAAAGTGGCAAACATCTTTGGAAGCATCACAAAATGCTGATACACTATAATGTAACTGAAATATTGTTTGAAGTGAACTGAATTTACTCCTTTGAACAGTTGTCTCCAAGTTCACAAATGGCAGATACCAGTCTGTTTCTCCCAGCCATCTCTGATTGTCTATTCTGGCCATCCTAACCTTCCCCTCACACTGACCCATTCACTAACTGATTTTGAGAATTTGTTTAATTTCCAGATCAGAGTTGTGAGTTTTCCAACACAGTATTAGTGACTCCTCTTTCTTTTTCTGTGAAATTCTGTTTGGCATTTATGTGTGTATATGCACATTAGGGATGAAAGAGGTAGATTTCTTCACGAGCAACTTGTGTGAAGGTAGGCTGGCTCCAGGAGCTTGCTCAGACACCTTCCCTACTTACCTGTCTTACCTATTAAAGTAGATCCTTGTGGAAATATGGAAATTCCAGGATAGACCCCCAGTATTTTATCCTTGGATCCCTGTGGCAGGTTCCCAGTACACTGGTCTCCCTGTGGCTGATCCAGGACAGGTTCCCAGTATACTGGTCTCCCTGTGGCTGATCCCAGTACACAGGTCTCCCTGTGGCTGATCCAGGACAGGTTCCCAGTACACTGGTCTCCCTGTGGCTGATCCCAGTACACTGGTCTCCCTGTGGCTGATCCAGGACAACTTCCCAGTACACTGGTCTCCCTGTGGCCAATCCCAGTACACTGGTCTCCCTGTGGCAGGTTCCCAGTACACTGGTCTCCCTGTGGCTGATCCCAGTACACTGGTCTCCCTGTGGCTGATCCCAGTACACTGGTCTCCCTGTGGCTGATCCCAGTACACAGGTCTCCCTGTGGCTGATCCAGGACAGGTTCCCAGTACACTCGTCTCCCTGTGGCTGATCCCAGTATACTGGTCTCCCTGTGGCTGATCCAGGACAACTTCCCAGTACACTGGTCTCCCTGTGGCCAATCCCAGTACACTGGTCTCCCTGTGGCAGGTTCCCAGTACACTGGTCTCCCTGTGGCTGATCCCAGTACACTGGTCTCCCTGTGGCTGATCCCAGTACACTGGTCTCCCTGTGGCTGATCCAGGACAAGTTCCCAGTACACTGGTCTCCCTGTGGCCAATCCCAGTACACTGGTCTCCCTGTGGCAGGTTCCCAGTACACTTGTCTCCCTGTGGCTGATCCCAGTACACTGGTCTCCCTGTGGCTGATCCCAGTACACTGGTCTCCCTGTGGCTGATCCAGGACAAGTTCCCAGTACACTGGTCTCCCTGTGGCCAATCCCAGTACACTGGTCTCCCTGTGGCTGATCCCAGTACACTGGTATCCCTGTGGCAGATCCAGGACAAGTTCCCAGTACACTGGTCTCCCTGTGGCCAATCCCAGTACACTGGTCTCCCTGTGGCAGATCCAGGACAAGTTCCCAGTACGTTGGTCTCCCTGTGGCAGATCCAGGACAAATTCCCAGTATACTGGTCTCCATGTGGCGGATCCAGGACAAGTTCCCAGTACACAGGTCTCCCTGTGGCTGATCCCAGTACACTGGTCTCCCTGTGGCTGATCCCAGTACACTGGTCTCCCTGTGGCTGATCCCAGTACACTGGTCTCCCTGTGGCTGATCCCAGTACACTGGTCTCCCTGTGGCTGATCCCAGTACACTGGTATCCCTGTGGCGGATCCAGGACAAATTCTCAGTACACTGGTCTCCCTGTGGCTGATCCCAGTACACTGGTCTACCTGTGGCTCATCCCAGTACACTGGTCTCCCTGTGGCTGATCCCAGTACACTGGTCTACCTGTGGCTCATCTTAGTAAACTGGTCTCCCTGTGGCTGATCCCAGTACACTGGTCTCCCTGTGGCTGATCCAGGACAGGTTCCCAGTACACTGGTCTCCCTGTGGCCATTCTGGGCCGACTAAGTCCCATGCTTGCTTTAGTGTGACTTAGTTGATTATTTCACCCCATTGATATTGGTCACCCCTCATGCCGTCAACCACTGGTTTGCTTTGTCAATTTCAAGGCCACATTTATAGCTGTAAAAAAACAATCACTAGCTTGTTATCAAAGTATGTCTGTAAAGTTTGAGATAACTTTCTGTGTATTATGTAATATTTAATGTCTCAGCTTGCACCAAAAAAATTTGATTTACTTTCATCCCTACTGCACGTGTGAGAGGACCTAGGTTTCTGCATGGCTTTGTCCTGATTGAGTTTGTTCGGTATCTGTCTGTTCTATCAATATCCTTGAGACAGTAAGATTAACATTTGTTTAATTTGTTAACAGCAAACAAATCTTTGACTTGGATTATATACTTTAATGCTTCCGATCTAAATTGTATGTTGAGGTAGACTGAGATATATTATACAGTAAAGTGTATTTTGAATGACCTTCCGCCATTATGCAGTCAAGTCATTTCAGAATGAATGAACGATTGAACGAACAATTGAACAAATAAACGAATGAACAAACGAACGGAATTTAAAACTTTAAAAGTTTGTAACTCAGTTAATGATAAATGTATGCCTAATGCCTTTTACATTTATTCATAATATTGGTTATTCAGTACAGTTGTGTATTGCTGTAACACTACTAATTCGCAGCATCGTCTCACACACCATAGATATCGACTTACTAATATGTGTAGGCTGTATCTGGTGCTGCTCGATTGTTGTACTTTATACACTTTGTAATGTCAAGTTTCTACTGTTTAAGAAATATTGATACAATGTATATACAAATTACATATCAAGGGAAGTTTTGTTGTTTTGCTTTGTTGTGACTATTGTTGCAAAATGATAAGTGTGCAAATTGTCATTCAAGCTTGAATATAAATAATAATTATCTGTCTGAATGAGAAGAAGTTAGGACTATATGTGATATGCATTCACTTAACATGCATTTAAGAAAGTGTGCAGCATAAGTTTTGTTAAATCAAAACTTAAAACTTAAATTTTGCTAGTTTTTCAATTTATTATTATGGGTATCATTATTATGCCTAGGTATCAAGAATGCATGGCTTGATGTTGGTAACTGATGTGATGTACTTGTAATATATCTGTTTTAAAGATTCTGAGAGTTCATGTGAGAGTAGTTTCCATTCATCCTTTTGTTACACCATTTTACTAAGTTCAGTAATGCACACTGGTACATGTAAGTTGCCAAATGGCTCCAATTTCCATTGATTAGTAAAATAATTAAGTGGCAAAACATGTTTCCTGACCTACTTAGACATGGAAGTGATTGGCTAGATCTAAATGCTGTGGCACAAAAACTACTTATTGTTAACATGTGTGAGTCTAGTGTAGTTTGCACTCATTCTTTTTTATATGCACAAGCAGCTCCTGCACACCATCTGCCATAGTTGTAGAAGTCTAACAAGGAATTGATCAAATTGATGAGATACTGCAGTGATCTTTGTCAGTCTTAACAACAATATTGAAGATGTAATATGTTTATCCACTTGCCCAAATAGATGCATTGAAATAATAGTTACAGATAATAGAAGATATCATTGTTATTGCAATCATGTAAAGTGCAGTTGAACGATCACCATGCATATGTCATGATTTGATTAATTATATGAACACCTGTGCAGATACTATGATAAACATACATGTTCCACAGTAATAATTGTGATAAGCAGTAAGCAATTTCAGTATGTGCTCCTTTCTGGTGTTTGTTTCACAGCAGTAGTTATCCATGCCATAAACTAGCCCCTGACATGGGCTGGGAATTGTCGTATACTTGATTGTGACATGCTGTTCTTCGTCCCCAGCTGTGGCAGCAGTAGGTAAACCCTTCCACTCCGAGTGGTGGTTCCTGGTCATCATTGCCCTGACTGGGGTCATCGTCATCCTCGTCATCATCTCTTTGCTTTGCCTCATTGGACGAAGGAAGAACTCCAAAGGTAAGAAAATAGCATTGGGATCCAGGACTCTATAGATCTTGACTTCATTCTCGTGTACCAGTATCGTGACCTGTATGGGTATAGGTTTTTGCGAACACCTAGTGTCACACTGATTTTCAGTGATCCATTCATAGAATGTTCATACCTATTTTGCTTTTTAAGCCCATTGGAATCTATGTTGGTGGCTAATTGAGACTGGTGACAGATATGGGTGTAAGGTGACAAATATGTGTGTCAGGTGACCACTGTGGGTGTAAGATGACAATTATGGGTGTAAGGTGACAAATATGGGTGTAAGGTGACAAATATGGGTGTAAGGTGACCACTGTGGGTGTAAGGTGACAAATATGGGTGTAAGGTGACAAATATGGGTGTAAGGTGACCACTGTGGGTGTAAGGTGACAAATATGGGTGTAAGGTAACAAATATGGGTGTAAGGTGACAAATATGGGTGTAAGGTGACAAATATGTGTGTCAGGTGACCACTGTGGGTGCAAGATGACAATTATGGGTGTAAGGTGACAAATATGGGTGTAAGGTGACAAATATGGGTGTAAGGTGACCACTGTGGGTGTAAGGTGACAAATATGGGTGTAAGGTGACAAATATGGGTGTAAGGTGACAAATATGTGTGTCAGGTGACCACTGTGGGTGTAAGATGACAATTATGGGTGTAAGGTGACAAATATTGGTGTAAGGTGACAAATATGGGTGTAAGGTGACAAATATGTGTGTAAGATGACAATTATGGGTGTAAGGTGACAAATATGGGTGTAAGGTGACAATTATGGGTGTAAGGTGACTACTGTGGGTGTAAGATGACAATTATGGGTGTAAGGTGACAAATATGGGTGTAAGGTGACAATTATGGGTGAAGGGTGACAAATATGGGTGTAAGGTGACAATTATGGGTGTAAGTTGACTACTGTGGGTGTAAGATGACAATTATGGGTGTAAGGTGACAATTATGGGTGTAAGGTGACAAATATGGGTGTAAGGTAACAAATATGGGTGTAAGGTGACAATTATGGGTGTAAGGTGACCACTGTTGGTGTAAGGTAAAAAAATATGGGTGTAGGGTGACCATTGTGGGTGTAAGGTGACAAATATGGGTGTAAGGTAACAAATATGGGTGTAAGGTGACCACTTTGGGTGTAAGGTGACAAATATGGGTGTAAGGTGACTACTGTGGGTGTAATATGACAATTATGGGTGTAAGGTGACAAATATGGGTGTAAGGTGACAATTATGGGTGTAAGTTGACTACTGTGGGTGTAAGATGACAATTATGGGTGTAAGGTGACAATTATGGGTGTAAGGTGACAAATATGTGTGTAAGGTGACAAATATGAGTGTAAGGTGACAATTATGGGTGTAAGGTGACAAATATGGGTGTAAGGTGACAATTATGGGTGTAAGTTGACTACTGGGGGTGTAAGATGACAATTATGGGTGTAAGGTGACAAATATGGGTGTAAGGTGACAAATATGGGTGTAAGGTGACAATTATGGGTGTAAGGTGACTACTGTGGGTGTAAGATGACAATTATGGGTGTAAGGTGACAAATATGGGTGTAAGGTGACAATTATGGGTGAAAGGTGACAAATATGGGTGTAGGGTGACAATTATGGGTGTAAGTTGACTACTGTGGATGTAAGATGACAATTATGGGTGTAAGGTGACAATTATGGGTGTAAGGTGACAAATATGGGTGTAAGGTAACAAATATGGGTGTAAGGTGACAATTATGGGTGTAAGTAAACTACTGTGGGTGTAAGATGACAATTATGGGTGTAAGATGACAATTATGGGTGTAAGGTGACAAATATGGGTGTAAGGTAACAAATATGGGTGTAAGGTGACAATTATGGGTGTAAGGTGACTACTGTGGGTGTAAGATGACAATTATGGGTGTAAGGTGACAATTATGGGTGAAAGGTGACAAATATTGGTGTAAGGTAACAAATATGGGTGTAAGGTGACAATTATGGGTGTAAGGTGACTACTGTGGGTGTAAGATGACAATTATGGGTGTAAGGTGACAATTATGGGTGAAAGGTGACAAATATTGGTGTAAGGTGACAATTATGGGTGTAAGTTGACTACTGTGGGTGTAAGATGACAATTATGGGTGTAAGGTGACAATTATTGGTGTAAGGTGACAATTATGGGTGTAAGGTGACTACTGTGGGTGTAAGATGACAATTATGGGTGTAAGATGACAATTATGGGTGTAAGGTGACAAATATGGGTGTCAGATGACAAATATGGGTGTCAGGTGACAATTATGGGTGTAAGGGGACAATTATGGGTGGAAGGTGACCACCATGGTGTAAGATGACAATTATTGGTGTAAGATGACAATTATGGGTGTAAGATGACAATTATGGGTGTAAGGTGACAAATATCGGTGTCAGGTGACAAATATGGGTGTAAAATTACCAGTATGTATGTCAGGTGCCCACTGTGGATGTAAGATGACAATTATTGGTGTAAGATGACAATTATGTGTGTAAGGTGACAATTATGGGTGTCAGGTGACCACTGTGGGTGTAAGGTGACAAATATGGGTGTTAGGTGACCACTGTGAGTGTAAGGTGACAAATATGGTTGCCAGGTGACCACTGTTGGTGTAAGGTGACAAATGTGGGTGTTAGGTGACCACTGTGGGTGTAAGGTGACAAATATGGTTGCCAGGTGACCACTGTTGGTGTAAGGTGACAAATATGGGTGTCAGGTGACCACTGTGGGTGTAAGATGACAATTATGGGTGTAAGGTGACAATTATGGGTGTCAGGTGACCACTGTGGTGTAAGGTGAAGAGTATCGGTGTAAGGCGACCACTATGGATGTGTAGCATGGGTGCCCAACGTGAGTGTTAGGTGACAAAAATAGTGGTGAGGTGGCAAATATGATGGTTAGGTCTCATTTTTTGTTTATGTGAGAAGTTTCTAATTTGTTTGCACATGTATCAAATATAACTTACAAAGAAACTAGAAGTGTTTAAGTCACACATCCTTCGGACTTTAAAACATTCCAGTAAACTAGTGTTGATGCTTATTTTGCAACATGTCTGTCCTGCCTCTAGACAAGATGAAGCGCTCTGCCACCTCAACCACTGTGATGTCAGAGCCAGCGGAGCCAGAAGATGGAGGCTTTCCCTCGATGGAATTGACTCAACCAGTTTCAAGGCGCAGCTTGCACCTCAGAAATGGCACTGCCAAGAATATCTATGCAAGGTAAGTGTGAATGCCTGATGGACATAGCTAAGTTTGTCTTAATTACAGACAGCCCATGGGGATTTGGGGGCAGAAATATTTCCAGATATGCAATGCTTATCATAAAAGACAAAAGGATGACTGACTGGTCATTTTGCATGACCTGTTTGTTTAAGCGTCATCCATTTCAACAGACTCGCTTTTTACAGGCCACCTTGGAATAGTTTGGTAGAGCTGACAAAGTGTAAAACAATGTCATTTCCTCATTCACTACCGATTACATGTTTCTTGATAATTATGGTTGTAAAAAGTTTGACAGCAAATGAAAAGATATATTTTCCTTGGATGATATAGGGTGCACAGATGACCCAGTTGTCTAAGTCAGAGTTGTGTCCCTTCTTAGGTCTGCCTGAACCTATCATTGTGGGTTTGAATCCTGGTTTGCCCTGATTATGTTTGTAGGTTTGTCAGCAACTTACTCGTGGGTTTCGCCAAAGTGGTAAGCATCTAAGATCTGAATCACTTTGGACACACTGTGATATGACTGAAATACTGTTCAAATTGGCGTTAAACCATGATCAATCAAACACTCACCATGGATGATATTGCACGGAAGTCTGACTGTTCCAGATCGCCGCCGCGGCCTAGCCCTGCCAGTGTGACATACTCCGATGATGATGCTGTTGCTAAGGCTCCTCTTCCTGATGATGACTGCAGCAGCATCACAGAGAAGCCGTCAGATTTTGAGGATTCTGATGAAGTGAGTATTTTATTATCTAAAATGAAGTTGGGAATCTGTTTTTGAAAACATGACACATTATATATGTTGACACAAAAAATTATCTAAATGCCCTTAATAGTTTTAGGGCCTAGAAATTTTTTAAATTGAAATAAATGAATTTTGAAGAAATGAATTTGCACCCAGTATGTTGGCTTTGTTCTTCAGGTGGGAAAGAAAGAGAGTAATTTCTGGATGTTTTCAATATTTTTGAAATTATATAATATGTGTTTCTTCTTCAAGCCATCGGATGATGACAGCGAGTTTGATGACAGCGAGAAGAGTCCATCTTCTCCTCCCCCACCGCCATTTGGTGGCGCCCATTACGTCAACAATGATGTGCGGCAGTCCTGGAAATACCCCACCAATTCCAATGCTTATGCATATACTGACAGTGAAGCTGAGAGCAGCCATTATGGCATAAGTTTACAAGGTGGACATGTTCTCAGAGACAGGGACTTGCTCAGCAACCGTGCTGGGTCACGTGCGCCTGTTACAGGATTCTCATCATTTGTATGACGAAGACCTTTCTTCTTTAACACTTGTGTATGTATATATGTAGATGTGTGCTTCACAAAGCCAAATGATCAAAGCCAGTCCCAAATAATGTGGGGAGGACCGATGCTACCGAGATGGTGCTGGTAGAGTCTGAGTGTGTTTGTGTTATGGCTATGTCAAGTACACATTTGAGTGGACTGATGCAGAATACAGTCATGTTGTGTGTTGTTGAGTCACAAGGTAGGATAACTGGGAGTTTGTTACAGTTGTACAGAGTGAACGAGAAGTCATTAGAAATGATTCCCTAGGAATTGAAGCTTAAAGCAAATGTCAAAAACTTATATAAAATGAGTGAGTTCTTATGTCAGTATGAGACTACTGTGCGCTTGATGAAGACAGTGAGGTATGAGTGATTGACTACCTGTCAGAAGATTCTGAGACATCAAAGATAACATCTTAAACGATGCATGGAAGATATCTCAGAAGATACATGGACACAATTTTGAGGGATATATGTGAACGATAGTTGAGAAGACAAATGGACACTAATCAGAAGGATATGAATGGACCATATCTCAGATAACAGTCCAATTTGCAACCTATTCAAAGAGCATGTGTGAATAAAAGCTCAGACCCTGATGTAGGGATTAATTCTGAGACAATGGGCAACACAATCATCTTAGCATGTGTGGAGAAAATGTCATATGCTATGTGGATACTAACTCTCACGATGAGTGTATGCAAATCCATACATGATAGACGAACCATCGGTGCCTCCTGTAAATATCTAGCCATCTTTGTGTATACTCATTCAGAGGACATCATCATTCCGACCAGTTCATGTTGCAAAAGTAGGACCAAGGAAGTTGCCAGGAAACAGTTGCTAGGAGATTTGTTGCTTGGACACACCTGAGGATGTGTGTATCCTGAACAGTCATGCATGTCTTCAGTACTACAACACTGAATACATGACATCTCATACACATTTGTAAATAACCATTGAGTCACTCATCAAGGTTGTGATTTTAGTTTTCTCATATCATTGTTATTTTTACTTATACATATTGCACATAGTTGCCATGGGTTTAATGTGAATGGCAGTTTGATTCAGATTACTAATTTTAGAATACCTATATTGAACATTTTAGATCTCACAAATGTCATAAGATTTGTATCAAGTCTACCTGTGATACGATGAAAGAATACATCAGGTGTCTCAATGGAGTTGGAGGAGGAGTAACATTCATGGGTATCCCCTATTATGAACTTTAACATCAGAGTACTTTCCCCAAAACGGATCTTTATGTATGTCATATATTCGACTAAATTCAATCTCTTAGTGTGATTTAAAAACGTTGTTTCATATATCTGTACAATCAAATTATTCTGTATTCATGAATATGAATGTTAAGTTAATTCTGATGTAATTGTGATAGTGAGACCACAGTGGTTCGTTTGGGGATACCCAGAATTAGCCTTACAGTTGCCAGTTTTCTTGGAGTTGTCTCCCTTTGACCTACACGGTCCAATTGTTGTAAGATAAAACCATTAGGGTGTGTTTGCTCAAATATAACCACAGATACACATAGAGTGATAAAATATTTAGTGAGAAGACTTATGTTATTGTAATTACTCTTGTCATGTTCACTGATTGTTCTTGATTGCAGTTCACAAGGTTTCTTGGTTTGTTGCCTAATGTGAAATGGTATTTGTTACCTCAATGAGATTAAAGTATAAAATGGAAAATGTGTTCCTTGACACATGCAGTGTGACTTTTTGCAAGAAACCTCTGATTGTTTCATGGTTTGTCAGCACCATACCCATGCTTGTGGGTTTCACCAAAGTGGTAAATGTCTTAGACCTGCATCACTTTGGGCTACCCTCCCACATCCAGCTGACAGACTGGGATATTACTTCAGTACAGTTCAACCCAACTCACTGACTCCAAGGTAATGATATGACAATTTGTCACCAGAACGATGTTGGGTGTATTCATTAGTACTTGGTTTATGTATAGTTACGCTAAACAAATGACACAAATGTGGACAGAAATCATCTTTTGTCAGGTTATTATTATAGTAATTTATACACATAAAAATAAATCAAAAGGTGGATGTAACCATTTGACCTGTCATTCATTCACACAACAACAATTCTTTAAGTGATCACTTACACAAATATAGTTTACTTCAACCAATATTTACACCAAGCAATACAGAATGGCCTCAGTTGTATGTTATGCCAAGTAGCCATGATATTTCATGATGATCTTTCCGAATGAAACATTGCTAAATGTTATCATTTTCAGGATGTAGTTTATTCAAAATTAAGGTATGAATAATTTTTAACTATTATTGATGTTTTGTTTCACATGATAACTACGTAATGGATTTTGTGAGAATAGTTTCTTCTTCTCACTCTGCATATCTATTGAAGGGACATTAGAAATAATATCCATTCAATTACCATTTGATTTCCTATATGTAACAGCAATATATTACAGTTTGTTTTATTCACAAACTGTGGTGTACATGAACAAACTACATTGCTGTTTGAAGTATTATTGTTACTTAAATTATTTAGATTCTTAATTCTTTTGTCTTTTTACTCTTTTCTCATGACTTTTTTATTTCTGATAAAGTATATTCTGTCATCGATTCATTGACAGTTGCATAGACATGATAGAAACTGATATTTTTATGCTCTAAGAGAAGCAATATTTTTACAATATATGACCCGTGTTTATAAGACAGTAGTAATGGATGGCTAGACTGTATGATATGACTGTCATGGTAAATAGTATCATGTGAGTGGCTGTGTGATAGCACAGTGGTTAGGGTGTTTGCTTGTCAAATAGAATGACCAGGTTTGACTCCTGATATCAGATTCAAACTTGATAAATATGATGAAATGTACAGACTCTTAATAATAGAAGTCAGTCATGAAATATGAACTTCTTCAATGAATGACATGTTTAATTAAGTATGTTTTCTGAATATTTATCTGGAACTGTGTTTTTCTAGTTCTCCAATTTTCATTAGAATTTTGCCATAGATATCTTTCCTAAATGTAAATGTAGCTTCTATGATCCTTATCTTTATACTGTGTCATTTTCATATGTCACATCTTTCATATACAAATGCTTGTAAGCGGTCTGGTAAAGGTTTCAGATGCGATACAGTACTGAATATGGCACAAATGTTGTACATGCATAAAATATTACCAACTTCATCATTTCCTGTTTCTATGTGGATGAAACGATGTTGATTCAGCATTAAATTTTAACTCACTCATATCAGCATTTCCAAGATATAGTTGTGCACAAGAAACTTTCTTTACCATCAGTGCTGTACACTTAAGTTTTGAAGTACATTTAATGTTTGGACAATATCTCAAAGAAATTAGTGAATGATTTTTTCTTCTTAATTGTTAATAACTGGTAATCAAGGATAAATTAGAAGCCTGTTGTTTATGCCTATTCTAGTACAAACTTATGTTGGTATGAGTATGGCTGCATGTCATATTTGTTATCTAATATATTTCTTAAACAGACTTTACAGTACTTTTATGTTTTCTAAATATGCACTCTTTACTTAAACAATAGTCAATACACTATACTTAAATAATGGTCAATAATACCCATGTATATATATGGGACAAAGAGCTTTTGGACATAACTTTCTCTCATATAAAAATCAATGTAGGAAATGAAATTTGAACAATGGCAATTATTCATAACAGTTTGTACATTGTAATGGTGAATATATCATCATGAATATATGTCATTAGCAAGTAATTACATGTTCCTAATTAGTGCAATATGATGATTGTCCTGTCCGGTCTCTGTTGGAAGAAAACTATCAAATATGATTCCATGAAATAATTCAGCATTCCATTCCCAGGACATGGCTTCCTTTGAAATACAACCTAGGAGTATTAGGATGAAATAGTCAGAATATTGGATTGGAGGAAGATATATTCTTTTTTTGTCTAGAATAATCCATAGTAGTGTTTTGTTTGAAATACCTTTTGTATGTAATATTGAAAACTGGTGGTTGTGAAAAATGTGCTTGAGAGAATGGAACAATGCATGAGCTGTTTTTCATATAAATAAATAAAAGACCAATAAATTGTCAGTGTTTCTTGTTGTTGAATAATTAACTATGGTACACTGGAACCATGCATGTTATGAAAGCTGTCAGTATGTGGCGTCACAACGTCACTGATGATGATTTATTTACCTTGCTTGCCATCTTGCTACTGGTGATCTGATCATTATTGGTGTGTGGCCCAGTCATCTGAGGCACCCCAAATCCCAGTGCTTAGTTGCTCCCCTCAAATGTACCATTAATGTACGATCATGTTTTTTAATTGTCGTTCTGCCTGATTTCTTGGCTTGTCATACTCGTGGGTACCAAAGTGGTAAAGGCATCATTTTGTGATTTCCCCCCGCATAAAGCGGACTTGAAATGCTATTCAAAGAAGCCTTACCCAGTCACTCGCTGTAATGGGTTTGTCCGGAAACAGCGTAAGTCAATTACACTTTTCATTTTAGGCCTATCAAATATTCTGATAAAACGGCTCTACACTGAAAAGCTTGAAGTTTTCCTATTAGTGGTCTGGATGGTCAATCACTGTATTGTCAGGTACAGATTGGATTACAGGCCGTTGGAATTGTGCTGGGCACGCTGTTAAACCAAAAACGCCCAGTCACACAAACTGTTAAGCCGGTGCAACGGAAGAAATCATGAGAAGGCACATTGGCCACCTGTCAGAACGAGGAAGTTTGATTCAACACATAGTCAAACACAGCCAACTCGACTTGATTCAGCTTGAATGTTAAATAATAAATGGTACAGTAAATGCCAGTTACAAAGAGCCAGTGTCCGAGTTTCGCTAAGGATGCTCGTTGCAATGTCGAGACCTTTACTGGAAATAAACACAGGCCATGGAACCTCTTTAATATTTGGTTACTGCATCTTGAATTCCACGTGATCATGAGTGCCAAGAAAATATCTCTTTCTTTATATCTATGAGCTCACAGAAAAAAAATGTCAAGTCCTTTTCACCGAAAGGTCTAAAACTATCGACACTCGTTATCAATGCTTATTTTGTGTTTGACATTTTTGGTATCAACCAGATGTGTGTTTGCAATGAAAGTCTTGGAAAATGAGTTGCTACAGTCTGAATTCTCGAATTCAGTATTCTCACAAAAGGGTTTAAAACTATAAAGTCAATAAAGAAAGGTAATGTCGATATAAAACGGGTGCTATAAACAAACGTTAACACAGCACATTTTGTATAACAGAAGGATTTGAAAGTGACTTTTCGTTATACTTTCATCTGACGCCGATTTAAGTTTAACCTTCTTCACCTTCTGGTATTTAGAGATATAGAATGTTCGCAAACGAGGAAGGAAAGCTGCTTTATCCAAGACTCCAATGTTGTTGGTAACATAAAATACTGTCGATATGTTCATCATTCTATTTCTGAAGTTTCCCTACATATACTACTCAGACGAAATTAAGGACCACCCGATTCTTTCATAGTACTGAAGTTGATCTGTTATGCCACCCCATTCTTTCATAGCAGTGTAGTTGATCGTCATGCCACTTGATTCTTTCATATTACTATAGTTTATCTGTCATGCCATGACATATAGTAATATGAAAGAATCGGGTGGTCCTAATAACGTTTTTCGAGTAGTATATGTATATGTGTATATAGTAAATTGTTGAATACGCATTCTCCTTACTAACAATCCCTGTCACCGAAGACCATTTCTATCCTAAATCATATTTTTCAACGTTTGCTAGCGGTTGATGATATATTTCTGAAGTTGTGTATCTTACTGAATATGGCCTCTTGTGAAATGTTTACCCCCCCGCCCCCCCCCCCCCCCCCCCCCCCAACTATATTATTCAAAAGAAGTTACGGACCACACGATGTTTTCATATTACTATAATGAATCTGTCATGTCATGACAGATTAACTGAAATTGTAAACATCCCTGAACATTGACGAGTTTACGCATAAGCACGAGTCACTGTCAACTTATGCCAGGCCAGGCATCAAGGTATAATTAGAGTTGAAGAGTCAATGATCAATTACAGAATGCAGTTGTGCAGGATGAAAGAGGCACTTGGCAAACCGAAAACGATTCCAGTTGAGAACTGATCTGACGAACCCTCTAATTATTCTCATAGAACAATATCAAAGTCAGGAAATAAACGGATAGCAATCAATGTTCAGATGTAACGAAGACCAGAACCCCGAATCCTCGATTGCTTGACCATGTTGGTTATGTATTCGTTCTTGATATCACCGATATAGTTTTTTCAAAGAACGTACGTTTTCGCCCACAGATGGTAGCTTGGTGTTGGTGGTCTTGATCTTGAATGTTGGTAGCATTGTTGCAAATTGTCGTACTCTCGTGATTACAAGAATATTGCTTGGTCTGGCTGTTGTTGTCGATGACTGTCACGATTGCTGATTTTAGGCTGCTGTATTATTGCTGAGGATCGAGTAGACTGGGCTGCTGTCTGTCTTCTTCAATTTCCTGCCAAGATGGTGGCCGGATTGACGCTTCTTTTGTCCCCTATCACCTCTGAGCTGCCATTTGCTTTGCTGCCAGTTAGGGTATGGGGATCGTGCGTGAGTCACAGCATACTCAGGCTATCGGATATGGCTCCACCATATGTCCAAGAGCGTACGTTTTCGCCATTGGATGGTAGCTGAGGGTTATGACAAAAGACAAAACTCAGGGGTGAAGTTTAAAAACGACAGCAGCCATGTTTATTGTTGATGGGTTGAAATAAGTCGAAAGGGTTCAGGTTGACAATAACGTGACAGAAAGGACACCAGGACCGAGTAGCCAATGTTTCCCGGGTGCGGAGAACCGCTCTGTCACTTACACACAGCAGGAAGTAGGGCAGCGATTCTTCATCGTCGACGGCTTTGGCCGACGCCACGACTAGCCGCGCAATCCGTCCGCTTCTGTCGATGACCTGAGCCCGTATCCCTGATTGCCCTTATCAGTCAGGTGATGTAGATAGAGGTATTACATAAAGTGGGGCAAGGTCAATGACCAACGTACGTGTACATACATAAGATCTGGCGACGCGAGGAGGTGTTAATTCAGATTTATGATAGCGCCGAAGATTAAGGGTCCTGCCTGGAGGAGGCTCATGATTAGGGATATCAGGGATACGCCGAGTTTTTGCTGCATACAAAAGGGATAAAATTTCGGTGCACTTTGGAAACGTATTGAAACAATAAGGTAGTTTAGATAAATGAAGTTTTAAAAAAAAGTATTGAAATGGTTTGCACTTTAACAATAATCCTGAACGTCATGGAGCTTTTGTGCCCAAAAGTGTTTTAGAAATAGCGACAATATTGAAAGTCAAGTAGACAGTAAATTGCATGTGACATGGACAGGTTGACAAGTCTACAGATAGAGGATGGAAATGGCATTAGATAAGATATACAGACACGTACAAGTAAATATATGAATAACAACATTGTCAACATCGGTCAAACATTTAAACATAACATTAATAAGTTGAGCGTAGGTTACGGCTCGTATACACAAAATACAGTTGAGAGGAGATTCCGGTTGATACATGAAACAAATATTGGACGTTTCCACCGATCGGCCCATCCTGCCCATCCTGATTCATTTAGTATCACAGGTATCACATTGAAAAAGACAAAAAACATTGTTAGAGTAAAGTACACAGATGACGTAGGGACAAAAACATAATGTGCATAAAGCTTTGTCGTTTTCATAGGAAAGTAATATTTTCATGATAACAGTAACATCATTGAAATTGAGAGCCTAGAGTCGGCAAGGCCAGCAGATGTGGGATGTGATCTGCGCTAAAAAGTAGAATGTGTATGCAAAAATCTAACCAACTTCAAAAATCTATAGTGGAATGTAATGAAAAATTCAACCATTTGAAATTGAACTGAAGATATTTGAACGAATCGTATTTTGTGTGATGTCATCAGTTTTTACAATGAGTACAAATAATTTCCGTGCTTACATACTCAGAAAGGAATAAATGAAGATATAAGCAGAAAATGATAGGGTATTGGATAACTTGTGGAAAGTTATTATCTATAGTAATGATTAGAGAACCACAAATTATAAAGAAAAACCCTTGAAACAGGAAGGCTGTTTTGCAAAGGGGGGGGGGGGGGGGGGGGGGGAAGAGACTCGGAACCCGCAGATAACATGGAACTGCACTAAATGGGTGTAGGGTGTAGGGTGTAGGATAGGTAATAATGAAAAAGCCTAGCCGATTTCAAAAGCTTAGTCTGATAAGGATGTACCTCTGATAACAACACATAGATTGCAATAGCCACTCAGTGTATGAAAACATGAGAAAATTTGAACACAAACGACTACAATGACACGATGATAGATAACATACCTTATATGAACAATAATGTCCATGAGAATATGTTTAAACAAAGTACACGTTGAGAGTTCGAATAAAAGTTCAAATATATTATCACACACAACAAATATCGGGAGGCACTTGGTGAAGAATCTTGATGTCAGTCGACTTGATCTTGCATGTTGGTGGCATTGTTGCAAATTAACGTACACACATGATTACATGAATGTGGCTGGGTTTGGTTGTTGTCAATGGTTGTAACGATTTCTGGATATAAAATTCCATTGCCACTAGCCCTGCTTTCTATTTCACTGTGACAGCAATTTGATTATAATATGTGTTTAAAAGTAATCATTGTGCTGAAATTCTTCAACTATTTCATAAAGTTTTATTTGTATGTGATTTGCACAACCAGGAAAATAACTGACTCACTCTGAACTCAGGGTCTCTTCCTTGCTCATGAGAACACTTAAAATGAATGATTCTGATTGCTAAATCACGTGACTAATTCAATGTCCAAAGATACTTTTCAGTTGTAAAAAAAATAAAATGGTGTTCTCCATCTTTAATAACAATGATGTTGAGATGACTCTTTAAGACACTAAGTCTGTTTCTGTTTGTAGAGAAACAATGATGTAATGTGACCATCAGGTGAAAACCTGAATATGCCTGGAAAGACAGACAGCAGCTATATTTTCCTGTTAACATGAGCAGGTATCAGGACATATACACCTACAGTTGTGGAAAGTAGGTTAGAAAACAACTGTTTGTGTTTTATCTGGTTTCAAAGTGTCAACAGCCATTTGATGTCAGTCCTCACGCCTGAAATGTAATGATCGGATTAATGAAATATTAATGAAAACAGACTTATCCCTAGACATACCAACCCCATTTCCGTATCAGTCTTGAAATTGTATAATCTACGTAATCTCGGTAAAGTGACATCAGTCAACAGGGAGATCAATATTACCGACCTCGTTAGCTATCTTTGTGAGATGATTCTGTTCTCCTTCAAAATGGTTCTGAGGTTGACATGAAGGATGCTAGACTTTGTTACAATGTTTAAATACAAGAAGAATACGTTTTCTATAAGGATAAGTTATAAAATGCCTATGTATACTGAACCGCAAAAGAAACGTCACCCCAAGTAACATTGCATGAAAAGTTGTCATTTAAATATCTGGGTAATTTTTGTCAAAGTTTCTAAAATTTAACATTACCTTGTCCGGAAAAATGAAATTTGATGATAAAAAACCCCAAAGCAGATGACAATAAAACCGATCGCCCAAACGCATCACGGCAACGGCCATGGTAACGCGATGCATGAGTTAAGAGTTCCGTGCAAATTGAAATACACATGCGTTCCCTCATTTCTTGCCCAAATCCACCCAGATCGGATAACATTCATTCGTTACTGAATTGCTACCACATGCCAAGATTGACAAGAAATCAGCGACACCAAGCCCTTGGACGATTGGAAGCTGGACAAACCGCCCGGCATGTAGCCAATGCATTTCAAGTCCACGTAAGGACCATATACAGGCTCCAGCAACGGTACCAGACCACCAACACTACAGATGACCGACCACGTAGTGGAAGACCAAGGGTTACCACCCGACATCAGGATCGTCAGATTGTGCGACAGCATCTCCAAGATCGCTTTGTTACTGCTGCGGAAACTGCTCGACAGACCATGGGGACACACCAGCGACACATTAGTGCTGACACCGTGCGTCGACGATTGACGAGCAGACACCCCAACTGTCACAGGCCACACCGAGGACCCATTCTGACACCACGTCATCGCCGGGACCGTCTTCAGTGGGCAACACAGCACCAGCATTGGCGCCACCATCAGTGGAGAAGAGTCCTCTTCTCAGACGAGAGCCGTTACTGTATCTCAACAGCAGATGTTAGAGAGAGAGTGAGGGAGAGAGAGAGAGAGAGAGAGAGAGAGGAAGAGGCAACTGTGTCACAGCAGCTCGGTACATTGATCAAGTCTTGAGACCACACGCCATACCCCATTTGGCATGTCGCCGCAACCACGAGTTTCAGCATGATAACGCCCGTGCCAACACTGCGAGAACAACAAGAAACTTCTTCCAGCAGAATGGCATCGGAACCATGCAGAGGCCTGTCCTCAGTCTGGATCTAAATCCCATTGAGCAGCTGTAGGACTAGATTCAAAGACGGCTGAATGACGTCCGACCAAGGCCGTCAACTGCAGCTGAACTGCGTCAGGCGTTCCTCAGAGTGTGGGCTAAGGTGCCTGGCCTTCATCAACCGCCTCATCCATTCCATGTATCAACGTTGCACGGCAGTCATCAATGCACATGGCGGACACACGAGATACTGACTTGTGATGCTATTTTCTAGGAAACTAGTGTTGTGTTTCACTTTAAGAACATTTGACACTTTAATTTCAACCTTGATGGTCAGTATGGCCAAGGTTCATCTTTTTGATATGTCTCAAAGTATGTTTACAGTGTTTGGACAAATACGGTTTCTCATATATCCATCCGTGGTGACGTTTCCTTTGCGGTTCAGTATATTTCAAAAGCGTTGAAGATGAATTGCACTTTTTGTTCTTTCGTGAGGTGTATGAAGGCATGATTCTGATAACTAAGATGATGGCTGATGGCTGATGAAACTTCAAAACAACTAAAACCCGAATTCCCCTGATTTAACGATGATGTTTATCTTTTACCAATCTCACTGTCAAGTTATTTATGTGATGATTCTGTAGTCCTCCCACATGGTTCCTGAGTTTAACGAGAAGGACGCTTGGCTGTATTTGTACAGGCATGGCGACTGAAGACCGTGATATACAAGACGGATATCAATAGTTGCCGATACTGGAACACCAGTGCTGTAGAAGATGGGTTTGTGAGTATGGTTTTACGCCGCTTTTAGCAATATTCCAGCAATATCACGGCGGGGGACACCATAAATGGGCTTTACACATTGTACCCATGTCGGGAATCGAACCCGGGTCTTCGGTGTGACGAGCGAACGCTTTAACCACTAGGCTACTCGACCGCCCCTGTAGAAGATGAGATACTTGAACGGTTTAGTGGTAAATAAGCATCTGAACAACGATGTTTTAGAATTATGAAAACACGAACACTGACGTCATTGAACTGGAAACAGTAACAGGAGACAGATCTCAATGACAACATTCAAGACATAAATACAGATTCTCACCTGTTTCAGAGGATATTAATTAAAGATCGATCTCATAAGGGTTTGGATCCTAATTCCGTTTTGTTAAGCAGTACAGTTGTATCATCAATGGTTAAATACAAAAGTACTTTGATTACCTGAAATAGTTACGTGTTTATTAGCCATAATACTACAAGTGGTTTTAACTGTTAAAAAATTGACAAAAAGTTCTAGTCCTTGTTAATCATGTATTGGAATTTCAGTGTTGCACGTGGACCACACATTTTTTGACATTTTTGCAATGGAACACTCTTGATACAGGCAAGTTTTATGTTGACGAATTTATGTTTCATATTTTGTGAACTAGAAATAATGTTGATCATGATACACTAAACACAAAAGGCCGACCTCCTAGAATATTAAACACACTCTCACATACTGATGGATTTTAAACTGAACACCAAAGTATTTATCCTTGACGCAAAGATTTATCGCATACAAGAAATGATCACAAAAAGCATAATTAGTCAAGTATGTTGTCTAATCTCTATTCATTGTAGGTCCTGATTGTAAAATATCAAATAAGAGATCACGAGTGAGAGAGTGTGAGAAATGTTGACATGGAGACAGGCATGCGTGTCGACCACCTCTCCAAATTTTGAATTTACATTCACTCACTTATATTAGTTCTTGTCTGACTGTTGTTTAGCAGACATATTTGAAAAGGGGAGATGACCTTGGGTTCAGAAGAGGGAAGACCTAAATAAGAAAACCAGCAAAAGCTAATCTATGAGCTATAGAACCATGTGTCAAGAAATACATCGAACTGTTTCAGTTTTGGAAGGTGCAAATATTATCATTTCCAAACACATAAAAATACAGAACAATAGTTTCATCTTCCTTATCGCTACTTTGTCAAAAGACCCGTGAAGATCCGGGGTAGAATAGGTCTTCAGCAACCCACGCTTGCCGTAATGGGCGACAAAGCTTGTCGCAAGAGGCGACTACCGGGATCGGGTAGTCAGGCTCTCTGACTTGGTTGATGCATGTCATCGATCCCAATTGCTCATGATTAATCACTAGATTGTCTGGTCCAGACTCGATTATTTACAGACCGCCGTCATATAGCTGGAATATTGCTGAGTGCGGCTTTAAACAACCAACCAACCAACTTTGTCAAAAATATCCTAAAAACCGATGATCTATCTGTTGTGGCCTCCTGTTTCCATTCCGCCCTGTCAAACTGAAGTATTCTAGATTGCTGGTTCATGTCAGTATCATGCCCAGCGTTGTATATCGAGTCTCTTTCTTCAAAGCTGACCTTTAAGATCAGCGTCTGTTCTAAGCCAATTTCAGGGAATATGTCAGGTCAGTTCATGGGATGATTCGTCAACGACTGCAACACGCTGACTCAATCTATATATCACGCTGGTTTCAAATTCAGATTAATCTTCTCACCCTCTAGAAATAGATTCTCATTTTGAAAAGTGTGCTTACGAATTTGCAATGCTTCTTGCTAGTTTTGTTTAGTGTAGATGTAGTTAACTTAGTAATATTCGAGATTAGTAGAAAGCATGTGTGTTTATGACTGTGAGGCAAAGCCCAGGCTGTCCTGAGTTCCGCAACTATCACAGCGATTATTCACACTTGAACAGACGTCTCTGTCAGGCAGCGTAATGCACACTAGGATTGATGGTAACGATGGCGATAGGGCTCCTGAAGAATCGCCTTCCCCACAGTCACGCGAAGTGTATGCTGAACTGATGACTTTGTTTCATAGGCATAGCGAGAAGACGATTTACAACACTAAGTTGTACTGGGGAAATGGTAAAATCATTCGTACTTGACTTGAATAAAAGTTGACTGAGTTACGGAAAATGCATTTCAGAAATGACGAAAGCCTAAAGTTTACAGACATAGGTGTATTGTGTGGGGATCCGATGTCGTATGGGACTCTATGCCTTTGTTACGAACGTTTTCCAATTCCGGACGGCCATGGGTACATCTGCATCGTGAACCGAAAGATTTCCCACGCTGAGAAAACAGCCATTGTTGACTTCTATCTGCGTGGACAATTAGTTCCTGGAATGGATGTTTGAAAAGATCCTCGAAGAACACAACATCATCAGTCAAAAGAGAGCACGTTCGCGTATACACAGGAACATTGGCATTCTAGTATATCAAGATCAGATAGATAACATTGCCACTGAATTGTCAATATTATCTACACCACGATTTGTAAAGTCAAGGCTCCAGAAAATGAGCGTTGTTTCAGTGATAGAAAGTCACATAAAAGTGTCAAACAATCCACTAGTATACATCGCGTCTGAGTGTTCATAATGGGATGCTGTCGTCAATAAATCAGGTCAAGTGTCAAGGTTTCAAGGAATCTTTAGCGCGTGTTGAAAGATGTCCACCAATATAAGGTAGCATGATTCCACTTGAGAACTGAATCTGACGAACCACCCAAAAAAGAGCTTATGGTGTTTCCACTTTTAGACATAGGCAGATTACCAACGACCAAAAATGAAACTGATTATAAAACGGCGTGATAAATATTAAAGCCAGTGGATTGCAATTGTTGACGATTCATCTCACAAATGAACCTGACATTTCCTGAAACTGATGCTAAAGTAAAAGGTCAACCGAAAAACGGAATCATTATACAACACTTGAACATAATACAAACCAATCTCGAACATGGCGCCAACATGATTCCCATCTGTTTGATAATTCTACATTGCAAGACAAACTGGAAGCACAAGGCTACAACTTGATTTGTGTCCTTTTTTTTTTCTTGCCAATAAAGCCAACATGCCGGAATATTAAAAAAAATGCGGTTCAGAGCGGCGTTAAAGCCAACATGTTCACTTATTTGTCTGATATGTGTATTGCTTGGGATAAGTTAAAATAATACCAACTGAAGAAATGCTGTTACATATTTGAATAGAATCATAAAAACTGTTTGATTACAATGCTCAAAGGTATATGACTTAGTAAACTGATTCTTAGAAAGTAAGTTAATCAGTTCTGTTGCTAATGAATTTATTAGACGCCAACACTGATATCGAAGATTGAAGGCTTCTTCAGAAACATTTAGCTGACCACTCCCTCACTCAATCCGTATACAATATCATATATACAACACTCTTTCCACACCAGCTAATCATGCAACTGTATCTAAACGTGTAACATGTATATCAGTCTGTAGATATTCATTGTATGTAGTGTATACCTGTTGTTGTGAATATACATTGTAGATAGTGTATAACTGCTATAGTAGATATTCATTGTATGAAGTGTATACCTGTTGTTGTGTATTTACATTGTAGATAGTGTATAACTGCTATAGTATATATTCATTGTGTGTAGTGTATAGCTGTTGTTGTGTATAATTATACATTGTAGATAGTGTATAACTGCTGTAGTATATATTTATTGTATGTAGTGTATAGCTGTTGTTGTGTATATACATTGTAGATAGTGTATAAGTGCTATAGTATATATTCATTGTATGAAGTGTATACCTGTTGTTGTGTATATACATTGTAGATAGTGTATAACTGCTATAGTATATATTCATTGTATGTAGTGTATACCTGTTGTTGTGTATATACATTGTAGATAGTGTATAACTGCTATAGTATATATTCATTGTATGTAGTGTATACCTGTTGTTGTGTATATACATTGTAGATAGTGTATAACTGCTATAGTATATATTCATTGTATGTATTGTATAGCTGTTGTTGTGTATATACATTGTAGATAGTGTATAACTGCTATAGTAGATATTCATTGTATGTAGTGTATACCTGTTGTTGTGTATATACATTGTAGATAGTGTATAACTGCTATAGTATATATACATTGTATGTATTGTATAGCTGTTGTTGTGTATATACATTGTAGATAGTGTATAACTGCTATAGTATATATTCATTGTATGTATTGTATAGCTGTTGTTGTGTATATACATTGTAGATAGTGTATAACTGCTATAGTAGATATTCATTGTATGAAGTGTATACCTGTTGTTGTGTATATACATTGTAGATAGTGTATAACTGCTATAGTAGATATTCATTGTATGTATTGTATAGCTGTTGTTGTGTATATACATTGTAGATAGTGTATAAGTGCTATAGTAGATATTCATTGTATGAAGTGTATACCTGTTGTTGTGTATATACATTGTAGATAGTGTATAACTGCTATAGTAGATATTCATTGTATGTAGTGTATACCTGTTGTTGTGTATATACATTGTAGATAGTGTATAACTACTATAGTATATATTCATTGTCTGTATTGTATAGCTGTTTTTTGTGTATATACATTGTAGATAGTGTATAAGTGCTATAGTATATATTCATTGTATGTAGTGTATAACTGTTGTTGTGTATATACATTGTAGATAGTGTATAAGTGCTATAGTATATATTCATTGTATGTAGTGTATAACTGTTGTTGTGTATATACATTGTAGATAGTGTATAACTGCTATAGTATATATTCATTGTATGTAGTGTATACCTGTTGTTGTGTACATACATTATAGATAGTGTATAACTGCTATAGTATATATACATTGTATGTAGTGTATAACTGTTGTTGTGTATATACATTGTAGATAGTGTATAACTACTATAGTATATATTCATTGTATGTATTGTATAGCTGTTTTTTGTGTATATACATTGTAGATAGTGTATAACTGCTATAGTAGATATTCATTGTATGTAGTGTATACCTGTTGTTGTGTATATACATTGTAGATAGTGTATAACTGCTATAGTATATATTCATTGTATGTAGTGTATAACTGTTGTTGTGTATATACATTGTAGATAGTGTATAACTGCTATAGTATATATTCATTGTATAAAGGGTATACCTGTTGTTGTGTATATACATTGTAGATAGTGTATAAGTGCTGTAGTATTTATTCATTGTATGAAGTGTATACCTGTTGTTGTGTATATACATTGTAGAAAGTGTATAGCTGCTATAGTATATATTCATTGTGTGTAGTGTATAGCTGTTGTTGTGTATAATTATACATTGTAGATAGTGTATAACTGCTATAGTATATATTCATTGTATGAAGTGTATACCTGTTGTTGTGTATATACATTGTAGATAATGTATAACTGCTGAAGTATTTATTCATTGTATGAAGTGTATACCTGTTGTTGTGTATATACATTGTAGATAGTGTATAACTGCTGTAGTATATATTCATTGTTTGTAGTGTATAGCTGTTGTTGTGTATAATTATACATTGTAGATAATGTATTACTGCTATAGTATATATTCACTGTATGTATTGTATAGCTGTTGTAGTGTTTGACATTGTAGATAGTGTATAACTGCTACAGTATATATACATTGTATGTAGTTTATAATTGTTGTAGTGTATATACATTGTAGATAGTGTATAACTGCTACAGTTATTTTTTCATTGTAGTGTATAACTGTAGTGTATATACAGTATATATACTGTGTGAAATTATGTTTTGTTTGTTTGTTGTATAACGCCGCAGTTATATTCCAGCAAAATAACGGCGGTGTGTAAATAATCGAGTCTGAACCAGACAATCCAGTGATTGACATCATGAGCATTAATCCTAGCAATTGCGATTCGATGACATGCATCAACCATGTCAACCAGCCAGACAACCCGATCCAGCTAGTCGCCTCTTACGACAAGCATAGTCGCCTTTTTACGACAAGCAAGACCTATTCTACCCCGGATCTTCACGGGTCGTGAAATTATGTGTTGTATATCAATTGTATATGGTGTTTGACTGCTGTAGTGATTACACCGTGAGCGTAGTGTATGCCTGCACAATAACATGTACACTATTGCCGTAAAGTCAGGTGTTTCAACTCCAATAATTCGGGCAATCACTTTGTCGTTCAGATGCCAGATCATGTTTACTTTTAATGGATTGATGTTTTAATTGTGTTCTCTTATTATCTTAGGCAAATTTTCAGGTATTATGTTTTATACACCTGAACATTTCATGCTATATATATAATAACTACACAGTTGGTAGTGGTAACTGAAGTTTCCCAGACACTGTCAGATATGTTTCCTGGTATATCCCCGACACTCTCAGGTGTGCTTCCTGATATATCCCCGCCACAGTTTGTCGCCCTTTCGCATCACTTCCCTTTTACCCCATACCTTTTAAACTTTAAACACAACGAGACACTGACCAAGCAACAACAGCCAGTCTGCTCTGTGTATCACATTTTAACATTAAGCTTTTAACATAAAGACCAAATGACATCGACCTGCGTTCAAAGGAGCCCTATAATTAGAACTATCCTGCCAACAATGTTGTTGGAACATTAGTAACTGGCCCTCGGGAAGAGATTCTGGTTCCGTGACAGGCTGCTTCATATTGCTTATTAAAGGTAAAGTGGTTCGACGAAATATGATAGCGTTCGGTGGAATACTTTCTTTTCAGTGTTTGCCAAATATATGTACATATTTAATTAATCACAATACAACATATGTGTCTTGACAAGTGACACTGCACAGACTGTCCTAGAAAATTCTATATCAGCTATGCCAATATAATTGCATTAAACTTTTTAACCTCGGATTACTCTTTTTTCTACAGCTATTAATTTTCAATTATTGATTATGCTTTGCTATGTACTGACCCTTACATATCGAGAAATGGAGATCTCTAAAGCCCCAGCAAGTTCATCCCCTGATTATCTATTTACTCCAATTAACTTCCAAGAAAACTTCAGAAGAAGAAAACAAATAAGTTTATCCATATAGCAGGTGACATTATGATTTACATGTACAAATCAATAACATTGATATCAAATTGAGTAAACTCTAATTAAGGACGTCGGGGTCCCAGGAAGCTCTATAATGATATACCTGATAATCTCCTCGTAATAATCCTATTACACGTGCTGTTGGAAATCACACACAATCCCTTTTGAGCTGATCATGGGACTCTGATGTCAAAGATGTTCTAAGAACCTTATTTCTTTTGGTGGAATTATTCCGTCAAATTATTTCTGTTTAATTCCGACTGACAAACACTCATATTAAAAGTGCAAATGTTTCCTTCGAAATATGAGTATTATTCGTGCCTGAGTGTTGTATACTCATAAATCACTGTCATCCATAATATGCCAGGTCAGGTATCAAGGAAGCGTTAGTCTTGAACAGACGTTGATCAGTTACAGAAAGCAGTTGCGCAGGATGCAAGAACTCTTGGAAAAAAATATATAAGGACTCCAGTTGAGAACTGGTTTGAGAAACCCTCCAATTATTTCAGATACAGCATCAACAAGCTGACACTGTCGGTACTTAAACGGATTAGAAATCGGCGGAGTCTAGGTTCAAGTGCAATGAAGGCCCAATCCCCGTGCCCTCGACCATGTTGGTGATGTGGCAGTGACAATGGAGCTGATTTATGACGGTCTTTTCAATGCTTTGTTTCGACCGTTCGGTTGTTATTCATGTATGGGCTGCAACATTCATCACCGGACCTAAAATATATAATCAACATGGAGGTCGGGTGTACTTTCATTCATTGCTACACGAGGAGGTCACTGATAGTTCAATGTTACAGAAATTGAATTTTACCATGTGTTTGCAAAGAATGTTATATATTTCATGAAGTCAAATTTGTTTGTAATTTCCCAAACCAAAATAATAACTGACTATATTAGCATCAATGGAAATCTAGGACTCTCGTTCCTTGTGGTAATTATATGTTTCTGGTCACTTTGAAGATGAAGCTGCCAATGATGATTTCAGATTGTATTTTGGTTTAACAAGAAGAGGTAACTCTTGATAGCACCGGCTCTAGTTTTTGGGTCATGTGAAGAAACAATGAAGTGTTTATGGTCGCCATTGGTGGTGACTCTGCCGGGAAAGTCAGACTACAGCTACAGTTGCCTGTAAACGTTACAACTCACCAGCACAGATGTAGTTTCCTGTAATCACAACAGGCGTCAGTGTGGAAACTAGGTCAGAAAACAGGTGTTTGATCTCCATCTGCTTTAAAGTGACAGAAGCCATTTGATGTCAATCATGGCGCCTGAAAATGTAATGAAACTTCAGATGATGAGGTGTCGCAACAGACTAATCTGTAATTTTCATTGCCAAGATCAAAGGGTTTACCAGCATTCAATGAACACCTAAAATACCGACTTTCTTACTAGGGCGCTCAGATTTCATCTGGGAAAACGTAATGCTGCATGTCCCTGGTACACTTATAACTGTGTACAGAGGAGGAAACTAAGAGGCTAAGTTACACAAGAAAATTAACCCCGGAGAAAGCCACACACGCTTGTACGTGTCGGCTATATCTGGTGTCCCATGAAGATTCCGGGTTAGGTAGAATTGGTCTGCAGCAACCCATGCTTGTCGTAAGAGGCGACTAACGGGATCGGGTGGTCAGGCTCGTTGACTTAGTTGATGCATGCCAATTGCGTGGATCGATGCACAGGATATCAATCGCTGGATTGTCTGGTCCAGACTCGATTATTTACAGACGCAGTTTGGAATACAGCTGGAATATTGCTGAGTGCGGCGTTAAACAAACAAACAAACAAACATGAAAAACAAACGAATCAAGAAATATGTCTGTTGTTTCAGATTATTTACTTAACGAGTAATTAGCATTGCTCAAGTACTATATATATACAGTACTACAAAAGCAATAATCTTAATTAATTGAGAACAGGCTCTTGACGTAAAGTATCATCCTTATGTGTATGGGAGGCACGGGTGGCCCAGTCGTCTAAGGCGCCGCGATTCGCTGTGCAGAGTTGCGTCCCTTGGACACGCTAGAAACCTATGATTGTGGGTTCGAATAACCGTTCGCCCCGAATATGTTTCTAGGTTTGTCAGCACAATACCCGTGCTTGCGGGTTTCACCGAAGTGGTAAACGTCTGAGACCTGCATCACTTCGGGCTTTCCTCCCGCGATAAGGTGACACGCCGTGATATAACTGGAATACTGTTAAAAGCGGCGTTAAACCCAACTCACTCACTCACTCACCTTATGAGTATGGAGCAACCATTATTTACTCCGAGTAGTCATAATTTTGCCTTTTACAGCCAATGGGATCTGTTTGGGCGGATGATCGAGACTGTTATGCTCTAGCGTGGAGGTTTTATATTCTCAACAGACTGATGATCAAAACAAGATTTTTACATGCTTGCGTCAAATCCCAATAGTAGGAAACCCATTCTAAATAACGCACTATCAAGAAAACAAACCCACCTTTGGAGATTATACCCACGACATTGTCCTTACAATGACAGCATCACAGTGAAGATACTCCGAATCGTCTTACAGTGCATATCATCCGTTTACATTTCTTATGAAATAATGTATCACAAAACATCAGCTCAAACAAATATTGTATCAAATGGCAATGGTGTATCAAATACTGCTATATATGCATCATCACAATATTACCCTGGGGATTCTGGAGCAAAATAGGTTCCCAATCTAGCATGCGTGTAGTATGAGCGATAATAGTGTGGATTGGGTGGCTACAGTGTGTGACCTGGCTGATTGTGTGCCGTCGTGCCGGGACCTTGATCACGCTGTCAACTATTTTGTTCCTTTACGAAGACGCGAACGAGCCCTGATGGCGTGGACGAATGATCTCAACCACAGCCGTGAAAATAAAAGAACACCCACTCTCGCACTACGGTTGGCTTAGTTTTGCGATAAAATACGTTCCGTAATGGTTCACCCCTCTCTACATATGGACAAACGCCTTCAATGCTTGAATAAAGTTTTGTGTATTTTCACATATACCCGCAAAAAAGGTACACATTATTGTCAGAGATGATTTCTTTTCAAATATCTTTATATACTCACACGCAAAAGAAACGCAAGTCGAGTATGCAGTATATATGTTATTTATTTTCAACAGTAAAGACAAGCAATACTAATAGGGCAAGATTGACAAAAATTTGACTGAAGACAGTTTAATGGATTAAAAGGCAGATGACATGATTGTTTTTTTTCAAATGTTAAGGGCTTACAAAGTTTCGGGTCAATACCCAAAATGTCAGTCAATACCTGGTGTGACCATCATTAGCATTGATCACTGCCACACAACTCCTGTACATTGAGTGGATCAGACGATCCTCCTGCACACATCCAGAGCAGCTGTGAGTAGTTCATCGGCAGTTGTAGGGACTGGGCGCACATTGTGCAGACGCCTTTGAACCTCATCCCACAAGTGTTCGATGGGGTTCAGATCAGGGCTGAGGACTGGCCACAGTAGAACACGGATGTTGTGTTGTTGCAGAAAGGCCATGGTAGCACTGGCAACATGGGGACGAGCGTTGTCCTGCTGGAAAATGTGTTGTTGATGTTGTGCAAAGAATGGAACAACGTGGGGTCTGATCACTTGGTCGATATACCGCTGAGCAGTGACGCCGTGTCCCCGACCTTGACCAACATTCAGAAAGCACATGGGTCCAAGTCTCGCATTAAGTCCAATCCCTGCCCATATCATGACGCTAGGTCCGCCCCATGGATCCCTTTCCACAACGTTTCTGTCAGCGTAACGATCACCTCGACGCTGCCAAATTCTTACTCTTCCGTCTGCATGGGAGACACAAAAGCGACTTTTATCAGAGAAGATCAAAGTTATCAGTTGCATTGGCCATTTTCTCTCAAACTGTGCGTACGTTTGGTTGTGTTTTGCAATACATCTCAATATGAATATAATCCTTAATACCTTTAAGAAATAGATCAAGATAAAGTGTATTGTCTTTGATACCAGAAATATACATATATCAGACTAGGTAATATGATTAATGAAATCTTATACAGTTTTCAATTCCCAGCAGTAATGCAAAGTCAGAGGGGATAATGCCAATTCCAAGATGTAATTAGAAAAAGAAATCAAGTTCATTCCATACCTATTTCACTGAAGTCAAAGATGTGTTCTCGTCTCATGGGTATATCTTCTGTAAGTGAATATAAGAGAATATTACTTGTTCGAATATTTCAATATTATTTGCATTACTGAAAAAGAAATATCTTCCAATGCTTGATATTCCCAATGAATCTATAAATGTTTTAATACCAAATATTCTAATTTCTCCTTTATCATAATCTTTTTTCAGATGTATTATTTTAATGTGATCAGGTTTGCCATTCAGGGTGAAATTAAAAAGAGATTATAGCTAGACCATCAATAAATGTTTTATGAGGACGAGTAAGGGCTGAGAAATAAAGGAGTACTAAAGTTGAAAGTGGTAATGTTTTTTAACAGTTATTTTGCAATTAAAGTAAGATTTGTTTTCCTCCAACTGACCAAAATATTTAGAATTGTTTTAATTATTTGCTAGGCTTAATAATTCGCAAGTCATCTAGACTTAGACACCCGAATGCCAATCTAAAATAATCTTAATTTAATACTACTACCTGTTATTAAACGAAACCGTACTGCCTTGGTTTCATCATTAATTCAATAAAAACGCAATGTAGGATTTGTATCTAAAGCATTTGGTATCGTCATCATATTGACCTAGCTTGTGCTCTTTATCAATGAGCATATTCCTTTAATATCTATGTTCTCTTAATTCTGCTTCAAACAAAATAGATATGTTGAAATCTGATCCCCTTGTCTGCAGCCTCTTAAACTAAGGAGAAAAACAGAAAGATGTCTATATTGCATCACACACGAGGAGGCACTGTCAGAAATGGATTTCTTCAATTGACACCAACCTCCTGTTTTTCATGTAATTGGAAAACTGTATTTTCAGTGCTTTCACATTAAACAGGTTCCTGAAGAACTAGGACTGAAATGCAGAAATGGTTTCATGGATAAAACTAATCATGTCTCTTAATTCTCTCCCTCCTTTTGTCACTTCCAACCATTGACATCGTTCATAATGTGGCAACTACTAATACCTACACGACCAAAATATCACAAATCTTTTATTCAACTCTGCAAATTGATTCAGCAAGAACAGTTTTAAAAATGAGGATCTATTTCTGGAAGATGAGAAAATGAATCTGATCAAGAAACGAGTTGACATATAGATTGAGCCAGCGACCTCTGGTATTTGTAGTATTTGACGAACCGTCCCATGAACTGCGCTGACATATTCCCTGAAATTGGCTGAGACCAGATGCTAAGTCTGAAGGTCCGCTTTGGAGAAAAAGAACCATTATTCAACACCGATATGTGATGCTGAACAAACGGGAACTCTAGATGACTTCGATCTTTGCATGGCCACAAGGCCAGAAAATATTGAATATATGTTTGTTTTTTATATCTCTGTAACCTGCGTCACTTTAAGCATTCCTGTTACATCAAGTTTTAACAATTGCACTAAAAGTATGTCCAAAGAGGCATTAAGTCAATTTTTCCCTGACTCAATCTTCGGAACCTTTTCACACATTGATAAACTGTCTCCCAATTTGTTTCCGAATTGTTTTGCCTCATTTCGTGTTTGGAAATGAGATCATTAATAAACATAGTTCTCGAAACTGAGCCATTGATGTGTTTTCTGGGCACGTGTTGAAGAAATTACCAATGAATACACGATATTCGCTTTTCCTACGTGTTTATTATTGTCTTGTGCCTTGCATGATAAAGTTACCATTATAAGTTCTCGCAGGAATGTGATCAAGTATCGTGCTTTAATTTATGGAATGTTTAAAAGGTATTACTTGCAGCAGTTTAAGGCCCAACATGTCATTTAAAGTTGCCTTAATGAAGTCCTTAACCTTCTGAACTTGAAACAGATTCTTTGAAAGAAAATTAATCACTTAGTTGTTTGCCAAGTAGGTTATGGACAAAACGTGTGCTGGTAATATAATGTCGAAACGTATCAAGTTGAATAAATAATTTGGTTAACGCCCAAGCTTAAGTTACAAATAATTCAGTTTCCTCATACAAGTAAGAAACCTACTTTCATGTGCATGAATTAATCAGTTGCAGAGACTGAAACTGGAGCTAATGGAACATATGCCTCATCTGCTATTTCAGAAATAGCTTTACCTTGAGTGTATTGTAAAACCAATTATCACATGACTATGAAAAAGTAATGAAATTATTTTCATCACATGACTTTGTTAAGCTTAACTTTGTTAGAGAATATAAGAAATGTGCTGATTTCACCAATTCACATGGAACTGGTGTCTATGAAATGGCATGGTAGACTTTGGGGAGCGCATTGACATGAACAAAAGGCTCTTTCATCATCTCATTGCCTTTCATTTGAGATTCATATATAATTCATCATTAATCTGTTTGAGCATTTGGTGATTGAGTCACGCGTGTGCTAGCCTGACGATCGATAAATGTCGCTCAAGCTAGTCACCTCGTGGGGAGGTGGGTGTCCATCAGTTACAAGTGGTGGGAGCTAGTAGCTGGTGCTACCTGAAGAGGTAGACCCGCCAAATCTTTTCGCGAGCACCTGGTGCCATCATTGATTTAAACTGATCCATTCATAAAATTTGCCTCGAGTTGGCAATATGGGATTTTCTGATAATTCTCTGTTGCTAACGTACACGTTTTGAATTTACTAGAGGACAAACATACATACTGTATATAGTGCTATCGATCCTATAAACCAATCCGGTGAACTGACGATCACTTTCCGATAAATATGCACATATGGCTGAGTAGATATGCTTTGTTGTGGGTTCCTGATGCGTCAGTGTAAAGTGACATCGTTTCAAATCACTTGGCACTACAAATTGGTATATGAATTTGGAATCTATATTTTATGCAAGTTTGTGCATACTGGACCATTAATGATACCTGTATGTATAGTTGGGAAATCCAAAATGGCTGACACATTTTACCAGTCCTATGGGGTTCATTTGACCATGTTTTAGTGTATGTAATATATGTTACTTTAGTGAACGAAAGGCTGAAGGCTGAAGGTGAAATGGAGTTCAGCGCGCGTGTGTGTGTGTTTGGCTGTTTGTACTAGTCCGGACTTATGCCGATTTTATAGTGCCAGCCCACTGAGATGCCATGCCGCAGTTTAACACAAATAGCCGATCAGTACTTGTTTTAGTGTCAGTCACGTTTTAAATTTCGAGTATAATATTGTTGACAATGTGTTATAACAAGATTCGGCATCATCAACATCATATACATGAATTAAGAATAAACAATAGTAGACTCTCTATAGGCTAGCAATAAGCTAGCAATACTAACAATATTTCCTTACATAAATAATATATTTATGGAACGGAAACAGTTTGGATATTTGTTGTTTCTGTGTTTCATTGTACCTACACAGTTTTAAGGCAGTAGCGATTGTTGTATTTGTGGTCATTTTCAGTGGCAGCTAATGATTGACGCACTGGTAAAATGAAGTGATGTGACAGTTTAAAGGTGTCTGTACCTTTGTGAAAGCGACACGCTGGCGATTCGAGGCATTACACGGCCTGACTTGCGTCTTATCTACTTGCCAAGCGCTGATTGGATTCCGGTTTGAAAACACCGAATTCTTGTCTTCTAACACAGTCCGCATTCAAGACCCGAGACGGGCCTGTTAACTGTGAATTGGAATACAACTTGATGATTATGCAGTGGTCTTGTGTGGTTATTCACTGATTTCACAATTGTGTGCAGTATTCCAGGACATCATTGTATATAAGTTCAATATTCCAGGACATCAGTGTTTATATGTTCAGTATTCCAGGAAATCAGTGTTTATATGTTCAGTATTCCAGGACATCAGTGTTTATATGTTCAGTGTTCCAGGACATCACTGTTTATATGTTCAGTATTCCAGGACATCGGTGTTTATATGTTCAGTATTCCAGGGCACCGGTGTTTATATGTTCAGTATTCCAGGGCACCCGTGTTTATATGTTCAGTATTCCAGGACATCAGTGTTTACATGTTCAGTATTCCAGGGCACCGGTGTTTATATGTTCAGTATTCCAGGGCACCGGTGTTTATACGTTCAGTATTCCAGGACATCAGTGTTTATACGTTTAGTATTCCAGGACATCAGTGTTTATATGTTCAGTATTCCAGGACGTCGGTGTTTATACGTTTAGTATTCCAGGACATCAGTGTTTATACGTTTAGTATTCCAGGACGTCGGTGTTTATATGTTCAGTATTCCAGGACATCAGTGTTTATATGTTCATTATTCCAGGACATCAGTATTTACATGTTCAGTATTCCAGGGCACCGGTGTTTATATGTTTAGTATTCCAGGACATCAGTGTTTACATGTTCAGTATTGAAGAGCACCGGTGTTTATATGTTCAGTATTCCAGGGCACCGGTGTTTATATGTTCAGTATTCCAGGACATCATTATTTTTACGTTTAGTATTCCAGGACATCGGTGTTTATATGTTCAGTATTGCAGGACATCGGTGTTTATATGTTCAGTATTGCAGGACATCGGTGTTTATATGTTCAGTATTCCAGGACATCAGTGTTTATACGTTTAATATTCCAGGAAATCAGTGTTTGCATGTTCAGTATACCAGGACATCACTGTTTATATGATCAGTATTCCAGGAAATCACTGTTTATATGATCAGTATTCCAGGACATCACTATCACTGTTTATATGATCAGTATTCCAGGACATCACTGTTTATATGTTCAATTTTCCAGGACATCACTGTTTATGAGTTTAGTATTCCAGGACATCAGTGTTTACATGTTTAATATTCCAGGACATCAGTGTTTACATGTTTAGTATTCCAGGACATCAGTGTTTACATGTTTAGTATTCCAGGACATCGGTGTTTTTATGATCAGTATTCAAGGACATCAGTGTTTATATGTTCAGTATTCCAGGACATCACTGTTTACATGTTCATTATTCAAGTACATCACTGTTTATATGTTCAGTATTCTAGGACATCGGTGTTTATATGTTCAGCATTCCTGGACATCACTGTTTATATGTTCAGTATTCCAGGACATCACTGTTTAAATATTGAGTATTCCAGGACATCGGTGTTTATATGTTCAATATTCCAGGACATCAGTGTTTATATGTTCAATATTCCAGGACATTACTGTTTATATGTTCAATATTCCAGGACATCGGTGTTTATATGTTTAATATTCCAGGACATCACTGTTTATATGTTCATTATAACAGTACATCAGTGTTTATATGTTCAATATTCCAGGACATCACTGTTTAAATGATCACTATTCCAGGATATCAGTGTTTATATGATCAGTATTCGAGGACATCACTGTTTATATGTTCAGTACTCCAGGGCATCGGTGTTTATATGTTCATTATTCCAGGACATCATAGTTTATATGTTCAGTATTCCAGAACATCGTTGTTTATATGTTCTGTATTCCAGGACATCACTGTTTATATGTTCAGTGCTCCAGGGCTTCGGTGTTTATATGTTCATTATTCCAGGACATCATTGTTTACATGTTCAGTATTCCAGGACATCGGTGTTTATATGTTCAGTATTCCAAGACATCTGTGTTTATATGTTCAGTATTCCAGGATAACAGTGTTTATATGTTCAGTATTCCAGGGCACTGGTGTTTATATGTTCAGTATTCCAGGACATCAGTGTTTATATGTTCAGTATTACAGGGCACCGGTGTTTATATGATCAGTATTCCAGGATAACAGTGTTTATATGTTCAGTATTCCAGGATATTACTGTTTATATGTTCAGTATTCCAAGACATCAGTGTTTATATGTTCAGTATTCCAGGATATCAGTGTTTACATGTTCAGTATTCCAGAGCACTGGTGTTTATATGTTCAGTATTCCAGGATAACAGTGTTTACATGTTCAGTAATACAGGGCATCGGTGTTTAAATGTTGAGTATTCCAGGACATCACTGTTTACATGTTTAGTATTCCAGGGCATCAGTGTTTATACGTTTAGTATTCCAGGACATCAGTGTTAACATGTTCATTATTCCAGGACATCAGTGTTTATATGTTTAGTATTCCAGGACATCAGTGTTTATATGTTGAGTATTCCAGGACATCGGTGTTTATATGTTCAGTATTCCAGGGCATCAGTGTTTATACGTTTAGTATTCCAGGACATCAGTGTTTACATGTTCATTATTCCAGGACATCACTGTTTATATGTTCAGTATTCCAAGACATCAGTGTTTATATGTTCAGTATTCCAGGATAACAGTGTTTATTTGTGTAACCGGAGTGGTTTAGGTGAATGAATCACTAAACGCAGGTTGATTTGTGGATGCCAGTTGTTTTAAAACATAAATACATAATCAACTACAAGTGTGAATTTAAACTGACCAGTCCCATAATGCACCCTGTCACTGAAAGTAAGGGGCTGGGGCTAAACAATAGAAACCAGAGAAACAATAGAGAAGGCAAGCGCATGGGTAACTGTGCTATTGTATTAGTGAAGCAGGTTAGATTGAAGGGCAGACTAAAACTTAGGTATTAAAATAAGAGGTGACCTTAAAATACACTTGATGATATATACATAATTACATACTACTACATTTTTCCCTCCCCACGGAAATGACGTCTTCGTCATTCTGAGTTTTGGCGAGTTAAAATAGATATAAATGCTTTCGTGATGTCCGGTGTAGTCTGTTCCTATGTTCCAGCGCTCGTTAAATGCTCCAGATAACGAACCCTAACCATCCAATCTGGCTCTACTGCTGCCTGACTAAGCGCATACTGCCCTGAATGCATCCAACTTGGAGGGTGTCGTTCAGGTGTTGACCTTCGTGGAACAACATCAGCTCCGTCTGTATCTGGAACAGCATCACCTGTGACATCCATCTCGTCAACATGTTCTGCTTCAGCTGAAGGAACTTGATCCAGAACTGTATCATCATCTTTAGTTTCGTCTTCAGCTGAAGGAATGACATCATCTTCGTGTAGATCTGGAGTAGTAGCACCAGCATCTTCATCCACTTCATCATCAGTAGGATACACCTCCGTTTCTCCCTCTCCTGGGATGTCACCGTCGTCACCAGAAATGTTCTCCACTGCTGCCTCAGCCTCATGATCGTCACCACTTGCCTGAGTAGCAGTATCCACATCTGCAGGAAGATCCTGATTGGTATCTGTGGGGATACCAGCAGCTGCAGCATCTCTATTTGGGGTGTGGATCTCTACAATGATGTCTTCCTGACTAATGTCTTCATCTGGGATTGTCTCTAGCTTTGGTTGTGGCTTAGACCGTCTTGGCCTTGGTACAGGTCTGGATGATATAGGCTCTGGTTCATGTGATGTTTCAATCTCTCCAGGGTCATGAAGAGCACCAATGGGCAAGAGAAGATTCCTATGTAAAGTCCTCTGTCGACCTTCACCATTCTCTTTCTGCACTACAAAGACGGGCACATCTTGATTGGGCTGTTGCAGAATGATGTAAGGATCTTCTTCCCACTTATCTGAGAGCTTGTGTTTACCATCAAATGCCAATATTTTCACTAGAACGCGGTCTCCAGTCTGTGGTGTGGCTCCTCTCACTCTAATGTCGTAGCCTTTCTTCTGCCTCTCTCGAGATGTTTTAGCTGAGGCCACAGCCAGTTCATAAGATTTCTTCAATCTTTCTCTGAGTAATCTGGTGTACTCTGCAAGTGAATGTGTCAAACCAAGTTCTAGCCCAAAAGCACGATCTAAAGGAAGACGTGGCTCTCTACCAAACATTAAAAAGAATGGTGACTGTCCAGTTGACTCATGCCTTGTGCAATTATAGGCATGTAAAAGAAGCCCAATATGTGATTTCCAATCACTCTTCTGGTCAGGTGATAAGGTTCCCAACATGTCACATAAAGTGCGATTGAACCTCTCACACATGCCATTGCCCATGGGATGATACGGTGTGGTTCTTGACTTCTTCATGCCGGTAAGTAAGCACAATTCCTTTATGAGATTCCCATCAAAGTTAGCACCTTGATCAGAGTTTATCCGCTGTGGAATCCCATAATGAACAATGAAGTTGACAAAGAAGGCTTTAGCGGTGGCTTTGGCTGTCATGTTGTTGGTAACATATGCCTGTGCATATCTAGTGAAGTGGTCCGTAACAACGAACACATTGTGCTTCCCTCCCTTGCATGGTTCAAGGTCCAAGAAATCCATGGACACCAGCTCTAGTGGCTGAGTAGTCTCAATTCCAATGAGTGGAGCTCTCTGGTTGGTTGGAGTCTTCACACAGATGCATCTTCTGCAATTCTTAATCCAGTCATCAACATCCTTAGACATACCTGGCCAGAAGAATCTGTCTCTCAAGAGTGCCAAGGTTCTGTCTCTTCCTGGATGACCCACGCTGTTATGAAGACCTTCTAATGCATCTTCAATGTAGTCTGCCGGTAATACCAACTGTTGTCTAGTTTGTCCGTTGATTATTACTTCTCTGTAGATAATTCCCTGCTGAAGACGGAGATTACTTGAGATCTTGAGCAAAGCTGAATGATCAGTGGAATCACAGAAATCATGTCTCCTTGGTTTGTTGCCAGACTGTAAACATCTTGTCCATTGTCGTAAGATAGGATCTTGGTACTGCGCTTTCCTCCAGTCCCTATGTGACATCCTTGCTAGAGGAACACCAATAGTGTCGAGGTTCTCTTCGTGGGTAACGTCCGCCTGCATACATAAACTCTCCACATAAGGTTGGACATGAATGATGCTACATACAGCCTTTACCGATTCGCCCGACATATGCTCCTGGTCTTCAAGTGTCGTTATTCCTGGTAAACGTGACATACTATCCGCATCTGCATTGTTAATCCCTGGACGGTACTTGATGTCAAAGTCATAGGCTGCCAAGGCTGCTAACCACCGATGTCCTGTCGCATCAAGCTTTGCTGAAGTGAGAATGTAGGTCAACGGGTTGTTATCTGTATAAACTCTGAACTTGGTACCATAGAGGTAATCGTTGAACTTTTTAGTAATTGCCTCCTTTAAAGCTAGAAACTCTAGACGATGTGCAGAATAGTTCTTCTCAGCTTTGTTCAGTCCTCTACTAGCATACGCAATCACTCGTCTCTGTCCACCCTGCTCTTGATAGAGAACAGCGCCAATTCCATGTGTGCTTGCATCTGTATGGAGCTCAAATGGTAGACTGTAATCTGCATAGGCCAGAATAGGAGGTGAAACCAGAAGTTCTTTCAAGTATTGGAATGCCTTGTCTTGCTCAGGTCCCCATGTCCATGGTTGTTGACTCAATTTCTTTCTTGTTCTCTTTGTCTGCGTTGGTGGAGGCATAAGACTTGACAGGGGCTTGGTGATTGCAGCAAAGTTCTGCACAAATCTCCGATAATACCCTGCAAATCCAAGAAACTGTCTCACTTCGGTTGGTGGCGGCCATGACTTTATCTTTTCAACTTTAGCTGGATCTGGTTCGATGCCTTGTTCCGAAATGATATGACCTAAAAACTTGATCTTGTCCTTAAAGAAACTACATTTATCTTGAGCAAGCTTGAATCCACAGTTTTTGAGTCTCTTAAATACCTTCTTCAACCTGTCAAGATATTCTTCAAATGTATCAGCAAAGATGATGATATCGTCCATGTAGATAAGGCATATCTTGAGATGCATATCTTCAAAACAGTCATTCATGAGGCGTTGATAAGTGGCAGGAATGTTGCATAATCCAAAGGGCATCCCGTTGAATTCATAGAATGCAAGGGGTCCCACAGAAAAATCTGTTCTCTCTTTGTGATGTTCTTCTAATTCGACATGGTTATATCCACTCTTCATATCCATTGTGGAATAGAATCTGGATCCTCTGAGGGTGTCAAACATCTCTTCAATCCGTGGCAGAGCGTATGAATCTTTTACTGTCCTTTGATTCAACTGTCTAAAATCAATGCACATCCTTAAAGATCCATTCCTCTTGCGTACTAACACTACATTAGAAGACCAAGGTGATCGTGATCGACGAATGACTCCACTAGCTAATAGTTGATGTAGATGATCTCTTACTTCGTTATGCATGGATGGTGGAATTCTCCTATGTCGTTGTTTGAAAGGTCGTTCATCAATGAGGTCGATCCTATGTTTCACTGTACTAGTGTGTCCAAGGTCAAGGTCACCATGAGAGAAAATATCTAAATAGTCTGAGATGACTTTCAATCCCTCTTCATGCTGAGTGGTTGAAATTCTTGAAGATTCTATGTCCATCTTAGAGAGAAGTGCTGTCCTGAGAATTGTCTTCCAAGGTAGGCTGTTCTTCAACAAAGACAGGCTGGATCTCACAAAGAAGTGCATGAGGTTGAATGACTACTGTCCTTGTGGTAATGTTGGAAATGTTGACATCCACGAATCCTTTCTCTCTGTAAGTGATCAAACTGGGTGAGATGTCAAGGTCATCAGGGATAGCTGAACGGACAATACTTTGCAATATAGCACATGTACTGCGATAGGGAAGCGCCTTGTCAATATAGCCCGAGATAGTGACGTCTGAGTTGGGTGGGATGATAACCTTCTTAACTCCTGTGCACTTGACTAATCCCAGCTGAAAATGTCTTCTTACAAGATCGCGTTCCTGTAGCACCATACATCTAAAAGCTAAATACCAAGGCGTGTGAAGGTTCGCATCTTGAAGAAACTTTTCCCCATGCTTATGTCTGCAAGTTCCCAAGTAAACAGATAATATATTGGTGCCAAGTAGAACTGGTACCTTGTAATTATAGTTACTAGTAGGAACTACAAGTAGAAGACATGACTGAGATTCAGCATCGATACCGTTGACCTCAAGGTCAACCTGAATATAACCTGTATATGGAAGAGGCTGTCCATCAGCACATTCAACATCCAAAACACTTGTAATGGGGGTGATAGGAATACTGGAGAGATATTGATCATAGAATGCCTGACTCATCGCATAGGCCATCTCCCGTTTAAATGCTGACGACTATGGTCCATCCTGACCCTGCATCCTGAAGCTATGTGTCCAAACTGTCCACAGCGAAAGCACATCTCTCTCAAATGGTCGTCCTCTAGATCTGCCTCTATATTGTGACTGGTCATATCGTTGCGTCTGGAAAGTCGATTGAGGATACCATCCAGTGTTGGTCCTGTCTGTTTGATCATAAGACTTCGATTGAAATCGAGCTTGTTCTCCTGTAGGATGTTGATAGTGATCCTGTGGTGGTTGTTGCTGTTGTTTCTTGAGAGATGCAACTTCAGAAGTAAGGCTCTTGATCATTCCTCGAAGTTCCTTCAACTCTGTTTGGGTGGTTGTCTCAGTTACAGCCGCCATACTTGTTGCAGACTGTTTACCTTTGACCTTTCCGTCACCTCTGCGTTGATTGTGTTCCCGCTCAATCTGCCGTAGTTCTCTTCGCAAAACATCAAAATCGGAGAATAAATCAAATTTGTGTCCGCTGACATCCTTGATTGATGGCTTGAGTCCTGTCCAAAGCATGGAGTGAAGGAGCTTGTTGGTGTCTTGATAGATAACTTCACCAGCGTCTACAGCCTTACTAAGTAGGTCTTCTAGACGACAACACCAAGTGTTGACGTCCTCATCGTCCCGCTGTCGTGCTGTGTAGAAGGCTGCCAATAAGTTGACGGGAGAATCACTTGTGTCATAAACACACCTTAGCTTATCTAAAAGCGATGAAAGAGAAGCTGTGGAACCTAATCGCAAAGCAACTCTGGCGGCCTCCCCTCTCAAAGATTTCCTGATGGAATGTTCAATTGTCGCCCCTGAATGTGCTTTGTCCTTCAATATGCAATCCACTTCGTATCTCCACAAGTCATATGACACATTACTTTTACCTTCATCTCCCGAGAAGCAGGGTAAACTTGGAGGGTGAGATACGGTAAACACCTGAGCTGCTGTTGGGTGACTAAGATGCTGAGTTCCAAAGGCATGGGAAACATCTTCTGTTTTCACAGTGAGTGAGTGAGTGAGTATGGTTTTACGCCGCTTTTAGCAATATTCCAGCAATATCACGGCGGGGGACACCAGAAATGGGCTTCACACATTGTACCCATGTCGGGAATCGAACCCGGGTCTTCGGCGTGACGAGCGAACGCTTTAACCACTAGGCTACCCGACCGCCCCTGTTTTCACAGAGCCAGTTGAAAACTCAGACATCCACTTTATCAAGTTTTCTGGTGAGTCAGCATTAGGTTTGACCTTTAGCTGCTGAAATGTTGCAACAAGTTGCGAAATTTCCTCTTCTGACATTTGATCAGACATGCCTGTGTATAGTATTAACAACTAGCGCCAAATATAAAAAATAAAAATATATCTATGACACTAGTAGCAGAGAAGTGATTGGACTGGATCTCCAACATTGCAACTGCATATGTATATTCTAACTTATAACAAAACAATGTTGTTTTGAATGGAACACAAGATATAAAATACTTGTATATTGACAAACGTTAGTAACGATGTGCAAGTGTAAGCTGTGCGACCGCTGCAAACGCAAAGAAAAAAGAAGAAGAAGAAGATAAGATGTATAGAGACAAGGTCCCAACACGTACAACTTTACCAAGACAACATCAATAACTCTATGACCAACTGAATGTAACCAAACACAATTATGACCTATCTATTATATATAAGCTGATTTAAATGTTTTATTATTAAATTATGCTATGATTTTATTGCTTATAATAATGTTTGAGTAATATATAAGTGCTAAACAGTCATACTTCTTTCACACGAACACAGATATATTACATAACTAGATAAAGGGTACTAATATGATACAAGTTAAACTTATAACACTAATTAACTAACTACTTAACTAAGAAACTTACAAATTAACCATAAAATAAAAATCAGTAGACTAATTAACTAAGTAAATGAGTGAGTAAGTGAGGGTTTAAAGCCGCATTGAACAAAATTCCAGTCATATCACGGCATGTCAGCTCAAAGTGGGAGAAAATCCCGAAGTGAGGCAGATCTTAGACACCTACGCTGGTTAAACCCTCAGTACTGGTATGGTGCTGCCAAATCTAGAAACACAAGTGGGGCAAACCGAGATTCGAACCCATAATCATAGGTTTCTTGTGTGTCCAAGGGACACAACTCTGTATAGCAACTAAAGGAATAATTAACTAATGACCTAACTAAGTAATGTTATTACAAACTAATGATCTAACTAACTAATGTGGTAACTAACTAATGATCTAACTAACTTATGTCCTAACTAACTAATGACCGGCCGGTATGATTAAGACTACCAAGTGCACTGTACAAATCTATGCAGTAAATATTTTATGTAAATGTCAAATAGACAACAGACAACCCATTATATATAAACAAGATAAATGTCTGTTTTACATGATCACAGCAGTGGTATCCTCTTCTCTTCACATGAATAACTGTCATCCACAGAAAGCACAATACAATGGAACGAAAGTGTCAATCAAGCTCTTGCACAATACAAGTTTATCGCTGTCTATACACTAAGAGGCAAGCTCGTGAAAAGATGATGGCACAAAGTAACTGATACATTATGTGGTGTTACATTACTTGCACATCACGGGTCCTGGAGCACACAGATCTATGTCACGTTCATCCATGGACAGCTAGTGTCCATCGTTGTCACTTGTCACTGGGTACCTTACTGTAACAACTGTAACAATCCTGCCGACGACGCCAATGTAACCGGAGTGGTTTAGGTGAATGAATCACTAAACGCAGGTTGATTTGTGGATGCCAGTTGTTTTAATACATAAATAAAACAGGCCCAGGTGTATGGCACTGTGCCCTATGATGTCACAACATCAGACATTTGCTTTACTGGGACACACCTGTGACAATTGACTCAATTCTATCAGCGATTAACCGACAACTCCATACATAATCAACTACAAGTGTGAATTTAAACTGACCAGTCCCATAATGCACCCTGTCACTGAAAGTAAGGGGCTGAGGCTAAACAATAGAAACCAGAGAAACAATAGAGAAGGCAAGCGCATGGGTGACTGTGCTATTGTATTAGTGAAGCAGGTTAGATTGAAGGGCAGACTAAAACTTAGGTATTAAAATAAGAGGTGACCTTAAAATACACTTGATGATATATACATAATTACATACTACTGCATTTGTTCAGTATTACAGGACATCTGTGTTTATATGTTCAGTATTCCAGGACATCTGTGTTTATATGTTCAGTATTCCAGGACATCAGTGTTTATATGTTCAGTATTCCAGGACATCAGTGTTTACATGTTCAGTATCCCAAGACATCAGTGTTTATACGATCAGTATTCTAGGGCACCGGTGTATATGTTCAGTATTCCAGGATAACAGTGTTTATATGTTCAGTATTCCAGGACATCGGTGTTTATATGTTCAGTTTTCCAGGACATCAGTGTTTATATGTTCAGTTTTCCAGGATATCAGTGTTTCCATGTTCAGTATCCCAGGGCACTGGTGTTTATATGTTCAGTATTCCAGGATAACAGTGTTTATATGTTCAGTAATACAGGACATCGGTGTTTAAATGTTCAGTATTCCAGGACATCACTGTTTATATGTTGAGTATTCCAGGACATCGGTGTTTATATGTTCAGTATTCCAGGGCATCAATGTTTATATGTTTAGTATTCCAGGACATCAGTGTTTACATGTTCATTATTCCAGGAGATTAGTGTTTATATGTTCAGTATTCCAGGACATCAGTGTCTACATGTTCAGTATTCAATGACATCAGTGTTTACATGTTTAGTATTCCAGGACATGAGTGTTTATTTGTTCAGTAATAAAGGACATCGGTGTTTTTATGTTCAGTATTCCAGGACATCGGTGTTTATATGTTCAGTATTCCAGGACATCAGTGTTTATATGTTCAGTATTCCAGGATATCAGTTTTTATATGTTCAGTATTCCAGGACATCGGTGTTTATATGTTTAATATTCCAGGACATCACTGTTTATATGTTTAATATTCCAGTACATCACTGTTTATATGTTCAGTATTCCAGGACATCAGTGTTTATATGATCAGTATTCCAGGACATCACTGTTTATATGTTCAATATTCCAGGACATCACTGTTTATATGTTCAGTATTCCAGGACATCAGTGTTTACATGTTCAGTATTCCAGGACATCGGTGTTTATATGTTCAGTATTCCAAGACATCAGTGTTTATATGTTCAGTATTCCAGGATAACAGTGTTTATTTGTTCAGTATTACAGGACATCTGTGTTTATATGTTCAGTATTCCAGGACATCTGTGTTTATATGTTCAGTATTCCAGGATAACAGTGTTTATATGTTCAGTAAAACAGGACATCGGTGTTTAAATGTTCAGTATTCCAGGACATCACTGTTTATATGTTGAGTATTCCAGGACATCGGTGTTTATATGTTCAGTATTCCAGGGCATCAGTGTTTATATGTTTAGTATTCCAGGACATCAGTGTTTACATGTTCATTATTCCAGGACATCAGTGTTTATATGTTCAGTATTCCAGGACATCAGTGTTTATACGTTCAGTATTCCAAGACATCAGTGCAGCGTTCCAGCTCATCGGTGTCGATATGGTCATTATTTATTACATCAGTGGTAATAGCAAATAAGTTTTTACATATTCAGTATACTACAGCTCGGCAAATAATATTTTATGTGCAGAATTTTATAACACAGTGTTTATAATGATGTTCATGTGGAAAAGCATCAGTGGCCATGTGCTCAGTATTCTTTGAGATCAGTCTTTGAAATCAGGATGCCCCGGGATAATTAATTGTGCGTTCAATAGCAAATGAAATTGGTACTCCTATGTTCAGTTTCATGAGATCAGTGTTTGTGTCTTCAGAACTATGTGATATTGCAATTCACATCAATAAAAGCGACAAAAACATTTCCATAATCAGAAGAACGCTCTACTAAAATTACAGTCAATTGGACTGGGGACAGTTTACCGATATTACGTAGAATATAATATTCCAAGATTGATAAGGAGATAGGGTTAGCATGCCTCTGTTGCGATATTTCAATAATCCGATCATGATCTTTTCAGACGTCAGACATCAAATGGCTTCTGAGTGGACTAGCTAAAACGCAAACAGTTGTTTCTGACATAGTTTCCACAACCGTGGGTGTATCTGTACTGATGCTTGATCATGTTTACAGTCAATTCCTGCTGCTTCAGATCTTGACATATTCAAACCCTGAAACAATCGGTGAACAATATAAAATCTGAAGAGAATCATTTTGATGTAAACAAGTGTTTCTTAGGTTTATGTTAAAAATTAGGCAAAATTAAAAAAGAAAATTTGTCCAAGAAGTTTAACTTATGCGCCAGGTATATCGATGATCTTATATCCGTCAGCACCCTTCTAAGGTACAATATATGAAGCCCATGCCCCATGATCTGTGGTTAAGTAACGTTGTAACATTGCTAGAACCCTTGAAGACTCAACCACACACTCATGAAACGCAATACGTATAGACCATAATCTCCTCGATCTTTAAAACCACTCACACACTCATGATTGCAATACATATAGACCATAATCTCCTCGATCTTTAAAACCACTCACACACTCATGACTGCAATACATATAGACCATAATCTCCTCGATCTTTAAAACCACTCACACACTCATGATTGCAATACATATTGACCATAATCGCCTCGATCTTTAAAACCACTCACTCACTCATGATTGCAATACATAAAGACCATAATGGCCTGGATCTTTAAAACCACTCATACACTCACGATTGCAATACATATAGACCATAATGGTCTGGAATTTTAAAACCACTCACTCACTCTAGATTGCAATACATATAGGCCATAATGGCCTGGATTTTTAAAACCACTCACTCATGATTGCAATACATATAGACCATAATCGCCTGGATCTTTAAAACCACTCACACACTCTAGATTGCAATACATATAGACCATAATGGCCTGGATCTTTAAAACCACTCACTCACTCCAGATTGCAATACATATAGACCGTAATGGCCTGGATCTTTAAAACCACTCACTCTAGATTGCAATACATATACACCATAATCGCCTGGATCTTTAAAACCACTCACTCACTCTAGATTGCAATACATATAGACCATAATGGCCTGGATCTTTAAAACCACTCACTCACTCTAGATTGCAATACATATAGACCATAATGGCCTGGATTTTTAAAACCACTCACTCATGATTGCAATACATATAGACCATAATCGCCTGGATCTTTAAAACCACATTCATAAAATATGTCTGTACAAGTAACTAATTCATCCCATTTAAATACATTTGTATTTAACCATTAACCACACAACTGTACTGCGAAATCAGGTTAGAATAGTGTGTGTGAGAGACTTTAAGTGATCCGTATTCTTCAGCATTGAGATCGCAGTTTATTGCTACCGTATCAAATGTGATGAGTTCCACAACCCATGAGATCAGTCTTACTAATTTTCAGTTTTATGACGACAGTGTTCTTGTTTTCAGAACTCTATAACTTTGTTGTTCAGATGCCTATTAATCACTAAACCGTTCGAGTATCTCATCTTCTACAACACTGCTGATACAAGATTGACTAACGATATCCTTCTTGTATATCACAGTCTAGAGTCGCCTTGCCTGTACAAATACAGCCTAGCGTCCTTCTCGTTAAACTCAGGAACCATGTGGGAGGACTACAGAATCATCACATAAATAACTTGGCAGTGAGATTGATAAAAGATAAACATCATCGTTGTTATCGATCGTAGAAATCAGAATCATGTCTTCATAAACCTCACGAAAGAACACAAAGTGTAATTCATCTTCAACGCTTTTAAAAGATAATGGGCATTTTATAACTTATCCTTACAGAAAACTTCATATTCTATGTAATATAACCACAAAACCCTTTCCATAATCATAAGAAATATCTGCTAAAAGCTGGGTCCACTGTACCATTTCGATTATATCAGTAGTATGTGTTTATGAATCACTACCTAAAAGTGATGATACCAGGTGTTCACGCACGTGAGCGCATTCTGTCCCGATGGTGCACTGTAACATATAGAGCTTAGCATCCTTCTTGTCAACCTCAGGAGCCATCTGGGAGGAATCATCTCAGAAAGATTGCTGACTACATGTAATATTGATCTCACTGTGTACTGGTGACACTTTACCGAGATTACGTAGGCTATATTATTCCACGATTGATACGGTAATGGGGGTAGGTATGCCTCGGGCTAAGTCTGTTAGGATATTTTACTAATCCCACCATTACTCTTTTCAGGCGTCAGGACTGACATCAAATGGCTTCTGTCTGAACGAAAACAGATGTTTTCTGTTATAGTTTCCACTACTGTGGGTGTATCTGTACTAATGTCTGGTCATGTTTACAGTCAATTCCTGCTGCTTCAGATCTCGACAATTCAAACCCTGAAACAATCTGTTTGATACGTTGATGTCGGATTGGCAAAGTCACAACAAGGTAATTTGGCCATGGAGTTCAACTTATGCTTCAGCTATATCGTTCAGTGATGCTCAGTAGCTAGAAATAAAAAGAGACCAGTGAAACCGCCTCATATGTTTCATATTTCAACTTTATTAGAGTATTAGATGGGACGTATATATAAAATTTACTTACATTTCTCTTAAGATACAAAGGAAGACCTTTGATTGATGAAAGTGTTGTACTTGACCGAAGTTCAATTAATTTCTGACGAGAATGATGCTTATGGTAATAGTGTGGTAGGAATGTATTTCTAATTTGCTTATAATATGAACAGAGTAGTAGAAGATAGTACTCGTCCTCAACAACTAATTTATCACAATGGTCACAGTATAGTAGCAGCTGGTTAACATTAGTTTTTTTTAACTATGTTTACAATAATCTGTATTTTAAAACTATGAAAAAGTGAGAAACTTAGCTAAAACACAGATCTAATCTTATCTCAAACACCTGATGTGATATACATCTTTGGCGCTAGTACTGACTTGTATGAACTATAAATGTGGCAGGAAATGTGAGCTAGTTATCTTTTGAAACCGTTTCTGTATCTCTATACTATTATATTTAAACATCTTTGTTTAAACATAGTTATGAAACCATAAGTGTTTCCACAATCCTGTGCAATCCAGACATATGCAAACCTGTTTGAAATAATACATCCTGACACGTGAAACCCATTGTAAAGCCCCAATCGCATCATGTGAGATTAACACTTTATAACATGCATGGGGGTAAGGCTTTGGATTCATACAAATACGTCTTCACCAATATTATAAACACCTACTGAAATAGTTTATACACAGGTTATCACGGCCAACTTCGCCCAAAGCGGCACTGGTAGATGCTTGTTTTCTGTGTTGTGTTATACCCCCAGATGCCATAACATAGGAGTGGTGCAAGTTCTGAGTCAAATAAAGCAACCGTTGTCTTCAAAGATATATCTGGATAAGTTTTCACAAGTTGAAATAATGTATTGAAATAGCTTTAGACCAGATTAATCTCGAAGAAAATATAATGCCCAGGTATTTATAATGTGAAGTTGCTGACATTTCTAGTTTTATGAAACCATTTTTTACTTTTTGAGATACACGACATTTCTGAAAACAATAATATTTAATTTGTCCACATTAACGTCCATTGCCAACTTATTGCAAAATAATTCTAATGTATCTAATTGTCTTAGCAATTCTTTCACCGAGTCTTCAAGTGGGACAACATCATCTGCAAAGAGCAACAGCTTAATTGTTTCAGTAACTTCACTGACAAAAACTCCCTGGCATTCACTTGTCCCTACTTCAGACACTTGTTGATTGATAAAGATGATCAACAATGGTGAATTAACACTATTCACTATTTAGATCTTAAGATTCAGAGCGACAAAAAACTATCCACAAGTCTGTATAACAAGCAGGATGTCTTCAATATTCCTATTCTCAACTTACCCTTCATGTCTATCAATATTCAAGCATCTCCAGCCTTTGATGTCTACATTTCACAGCCTTTGAGGTACAATCGAGTATGCACTTTCGACGAAGATTTCAAAGAACGTCATGCGACTCTTGCTCAAAAGATCTTTGATAGGGTTACAGCATCCAAGACCTAAGTAAAACTTTCAAAACATTTTATGGTGGACATATGGAGGCCATTTCCAAATTTGACGCACCCGTGATAAAAATGATGAATTGTAACATACTTATGTTTCTGTTCCTTGATTTGTCTTTCGTGTTTTTGTGACGGGCGTCACTATGAGGGCAGTTACCTGGATTCATCACAATTTGATAGTGATTAATAAACACGTTATATAGTCTTTGTCATGCAAAGGACCCTGCTTTCAGCAGAGACAGCTATGATATTGGAAAGGGTTGTCGTCGCTTTTGTTCAGTCTGTGACTCTGAACCAGATAAAACACAATCAATTATTTTCTGACCTTATTTCCATAGCTGTAAGTGTACTTATGGCTGCTCCTGTTTAAAAGCCCATATATCTGCTGTCTGTCTTACCCGGCATATTCAGGTTTCCCATGACAGCTAAAGGCCAATCGAATCATTGTTTCCTCACATGGGCTAAAACAGAAACAGAATCTGTGACTTTAAGAGTCATCTCAGAATGATTGGTATTAATTGCGGGGGATTCAGTTAAAAGTGATTTTTTACACCCGAAAAGCATCTCTGTAAGTTGCATTCGTCATGCGATTAAGTTATCAGAAATATTAATTTGAATTGTCCCGGTGTACGAGAATGAGCCATGGGGCGCAGTATAACGGACTGATTTTCATGTTTGTGTAAATCATATACAAATTACACTTTATGAAATAGTTGATGAATGTCAACACAAAGGATATTTTTCAACATATGGAGAAATGCAATTCCTGTGACTCTAAACTGGAAAGCTGGTCTAGTGGCATTCTACATTCCACCATTGATAAGTGAACTGAAAAGCGATTCTATTTATATATATATAAGTCCATAAATAGTATATTATACACGTCATTGCTATACAATTCATGTTAAAAGTACGATGTCAATTGTGTGTGGCCGATCCATGTATATACAACAAAAAGTTGAACACAAACACATGTTATGAAGAACCAGTTACGTTGTCAGATGGGAGATACTGAGGGGCGGACCATTTGATTTCTAGACAGCTCATAATTTTGTGTAAATAGAAAACTCAGCCTCCAACTGTCTGAATTCTTTTTAACTAAGTCTCAATAAAAAGTCTCGACCACAATGTGGCCATCCTCATCAATACAGAGTACTTCACCATAATCTTTGACAGAGAGACATAGCCATGAGAGAGAGAGAGAGTATGCATGTAACACTTGATTATTAATGATCATTTCAAGTCTTCCATTGCAAGAGGCCATAACAGTTACATGTACCCTTACTTAAAAAAACCCAACTATGTAATCATATATATAAAATATAAAGATTTTATTGCAATAACCTAAACTGACGAGCAAAAGAAACATTCCCAATCGACATTGTTTGTTCCTAAAAACAGGACAGGAATATACTTGCATGGTCAAAAGTCATGAATTAACATCACCATTGCAAGATACTCCATGAGAATCACTTTGGCCTTAAATGACACCTATTGCAATTTGAGATGCATCAGAATATCGACATGGATGCCATCTTTGCCGAAGATATTCAGATGACTTGCTTGGTTTTAGAGGGAGTCCTGCTTCTTTGATCTTTTGGAATACTGCCTTGAGTTTATTCAATAACGCCAATTCATTTCTTTATTGCCTCTGAAAGGGTTTGCAGAAATGCCATTGCAGCACTTTTTTAGACCGAAAGGGTGCAATTCCATTAAAAAACACCATCGGGTGTAATGAAGGCCGACTTGTGTTTTGTATCTGGATGGATCAAGGACGCTAAACATTTAGGCAGGTAGAGGGTAGAAGGAAACATATAGGCTTGGTAACTGCATTGAGGCGTCTATAATCTACTGCAAAGCGGCAAGAGCTATCACGTTCTTAACCATGACAATGGGAGAGTGCCATTCAGAAGAACAGGGCTGAATGATATTGCCTTCTAACATTTCTTGCACCTGTCTTATGGGTCTGATGTCACCTGTTTCTATTTTGTGATGATGTAAGTGAGCGTGTCCTAATTCTGACCTATCTGAGGCAAAAACTGATCTTTGTGATTGGAGAAATGCATTTTACTGTATACTTGGACTTTCAATATTTTAAATATGCTTTTGGGGACAAAAGCTCCACGATGTTCAGGGGTATTGTTATGGCGCACGGCTAGTCACCAACGACGTCGACGATGAATTATCGCCTGTCCCCCGTCCATCCTAAGTGCCTATAACAGACCATCAGCCTGGTAACTGTACATGTCATTCGGCTACAGCCAAAACTTGGTCATGCATTGCTTCTTGATGTATCATACAAATGGCTTGTTCTTTCAGTACCCTTAATCTAAGCAGGTTGTTTGTCACTGTCCAACAGTTTGGGTGTGAATGAACAATACATCGTTCCTTTTATATCCATATCTTTGTAGGTTCGCATCCTGCAAAAGTTTCACTTTAAATTCAGGTTCCACTGATCTTGGTACTGTAGCACGTGCATCACTCAGCAAACTGTTTTGGTTGTGTTTGGGCAATTGATTCTCAACCATTTTGTATTAGTATCCTGGGTTTGGACCCAACATATCCAACTTTGAGTTTGCAAACATTTTTTTGTTCGTCAGTTTACAAAAAAAGTTATGCTATTTATGTCCATCATCCACAATCTTAGTAATTGAAACATGTCAAGTTGACTGGGCTTTGTTCTACATGGGGTTGTAAAAACGGTATTTTATTTCATAAAAATGCTTTTTATTATACTGCTTTTTCCATTGTTCTGTTTCAAAATCACCTACAGCTGTACAGTTATAATGTTTTAATTGACGGTGAGAAAATTTTAGCATTCTTTCCATAGGTTGAATTTGAAATGTGCTGTACAAAAAAGCTCAGCCCTCTTTTCAGAAGAAAAAAGATATCTCAGCCCCTAGTCTGGGCTGTAGGGTAGGTGATATAACTGTACAGCCCAGACTTAGCCCCCAGTGACTATTTCCTGTTCCGGCAAATGAAATCTGCCCAACGTGGAAGACGCTTCCAGGATGGCGAGGACATAAAGGCTGCCACAGAGGCGTGGTTAGAGGGCCAATCTGTGGATTTCTATAAAAGTGGTATTAAAAGCTTGAAGGACAAATTGAATAAGTGTATTGAGGTGAATGGAGATTATATTGAAAAATAAAAGTGCAAAAGATTTTCTGCGACTTGGTCTTATGTTGAAGTTGCAAAACTTATTGAACGCCCCTCTTACTTCTGGCATATGCAAACTTTGGGGAGACTACTACGCTGACCTATCACAGCCTTACTACTCTGATAGTTTTAATGATAATTTCAAATGTCACATATGCGACAAGTTTAAGGAGATCAAGGACAATCAGGATGGCGATCAAACTGATATAGATGAAGAGTAATACAAAAGAATAGATCCTAGAGAAATCTGCTTACAAATACACAGTCTGTGTAAGAATAAACGTCCAGGTCCAGATAACGTGTGCAATGAAAACTTGTTGTTTGCAAGCAGTTATCTTCTCGCGAAACTTATCACATGAAATGGCATTTGATTGCATTTGGCATGCTGGTCTATTTGTAAAACTGTATGACTTATGCATTAAGGGGAAGATGTGGCATTTTCTCTATCAATGATTCAGCACTAGTAGTGCATATGTCACCTACTGTGGTGAAATATCACATATTTTTCCTGTTGAGAAGGGTGTCGGGCAAGGACGACTACTTTCTTGGTGGCTCTTTCTTGTTTATATTAATAATCCGATCTGTGAACTGAGAAGAAAAGATTGTGGTATAATTGTATACGGACTAAAAGCCCCAGTTGTTATGCTTGCTGATGACACTACATTAGTCAGCGCCACACCTGCAGGTCTACAAGTTGCTCTTAACACTGTTACACAGTATGCTTAGGGGTGGAACTTTACAATGCCCCTAAAAGCCAAACTGTTATATTCAGTAGATTGAATACCCAACATAATCCCTTCAAATTTCAACTGGGTAGTGTTCCTATTAAAACATCAGATTGTGTAACATGTGGGGGGAGTCTTTCTGAACACTAAACTGACATATACAAATATAATAGTGCGATGTTGCCAAAACGCAAGGCGCACAGTACACTCACTTAAATCTGTAGGATTAAATAATTATGATCACCACCCTATTGTATGTGTTAAAATATGCCACCGAAGGACTCTCTCTACTAGCTTCTATGCGTGTGAGCTGCTAAACAGCATACGTGGTAAAGATACGATTCAGATAGAGAATGTTCAACCGTATTTTGCCAGAATCATCTAAGGTCTAGACAAAAAAACAACCTGATTCAACCATAGCAAATCTTGGAATGTGGACGCTGTCAGGATACATAGACTAGGCTACTACTCCTCGGAAGACTGTGCACAAACTCTCCTATGAAACATATTATATTTGCATACTTAGCCATAGTGAATGCTCATAATATCAAAACTAGAACTGGCATATGTGACACAGTGATATTAACTGCTTTAACTGGGTTGCTGAAGACCTATTCTACCCCGGATCTTCACGGGTCTCTAATTGAACTTCTGGAAGAGAATGATTGATATACCCTCACTATTCTGGGGCTCAGTAAACATACAATCTGGAATTAGGAACCAATGTACATGGGAAAACATAACATTAATATCTGTGAATATGTCTTAAATTCAGAAATGTATTAGATTAACTCCTATTTACCACGTTGTATTGCAATAGTGCTCACTTGTGAACATAGGTAATGATAGGTATATATATATATAATATATATATATATAAAATATGTGTGTGTGTGTGTGTGTGTGTGTGCGTGTGTGTGTGTGTGTGTGTGTGTGTGTCTGTGTATTTCATGTGTTAATGCACCTATCTGTATAAATACTAACACTATGCATTTGCTCTGAGAATATCAGCGATTTTGTAAATCTTCAGATGTAACATCTGGAGGAAATAAAGAAATTAATTCATTAATTCATTCTTGAATATGTCTAGGCAATTGTAGCTTCTTTTCCGCTCTCTCTTTTGTGTGTATGTGTGTGTCTAGGGGTCAATGTAATCAGAGGCTCCCTCTGCACTTAAACCCAGATCTGCTGTTGGCGTAGATAGTCCAAACACGATTATAAGCACCCCTGAGCAATTCGGCATAGAGTATTATATAATTGCACCGATTAACATACACAAGCCTCTACGTTGAGGGATTTATTAGTTACAAGTAACTTGTTTATAAGTCTCCGAGTTTCATCAAAAGCTCACAAGCAATTATCAGCTATGCTGAGTCTACAACAAAAGAAATGTTTGGAGTGAGTAATTAAAAATGCCATCCCCTCCCGCCACCTAAGCACAAAACAAAAATATTTCTTAAAAATTACCTTAGTAATAAGCGACAGAATCGTTGAAAAGCAGACGTAATTCAAAATTGACAATACGCTATGATATCACTGGTAGGTCTGGTCCATCACTGGGGCGGTCGGGTAGCCTAGTGGTTAAAGCGTTCGCTCGTCACTCCGAAGACGCGTGTTCGATTCCCGACATGGTACAATGAAGCCCTTTTCTGGTGTCCCCCGCCGTGATATTGCTGGAATATTGCTAAAAGCGGCGTAAAACCGTACTCACTCACTCACTCACTGGTCCATCACTTGATTGTCTGGACATAGTTGGACTATGTGCAAGGCAGGTTTACTGTTGTGCGGCGTCAGGCAACAAACAGGCCTTTACTCAATTTGTTTATGCAAATTGTGTGAGTGGACCTAATCCTTTTCGCGAACAACTGGTGTCATCACTTTGTGCGATCCATTAATATAATTTTCACCGCCATGTTGCCCATTGGAATATCGCTTTCGGCAGATAGTCTGGCCTTGACGGTGTATACTTTATTGACACCCCCTAAATATATTCAGCAGTGAATCACCAATGCGTTTATAAAACACTCGCAATGGTACAATGGACTCTGCTTTTATAGTTTTGTCACTTTTATTTAGTCCGATAATATTATTTGCACACAAATGATAGCATTACGTTTTCTGGGACAAGCTTCAGTTTCCTTCTGCCCCAGACTGCTGACCCGCAGGGATCCGGGAAAGATATTAATTGCCCCAGAATCACTTGACAACCATATGAGGATCAGTGGTCCAGACTTGGTGACGAGGCTGATTGTGTGTCATCGTGTCAAGATGGCGAGGATGTATGTTCAGACTTTTAGTCACTGGTTCGTAGTCAGGTTCAGATCCGATTATGTTATGTGCTCTTTCCTGAATATAGCTGACTGCCGTGTTTAGAAAGTTCCACACTCACGAACCCTTTTCAGACTGATGAAGTGAACAGAGGCTCTCTTCATGAATGTAAGCACTGTTTAATTCGCCTGATGACGACTGGCGACTGATGGTTTAATATAAAACGTCAACGCCATAGAATGATAAGCCTAGACTTCTCTCCAGGTGTTTGCACAAAGGGTAAGAAACAAACCTGTTGACACTTCGGAAGCTCAAGAGTCCTTTCTGGTGATGCCAGTTTTACTTCAACCAATGCCCAGTCATACGATCAACAGATAAAAAAAACCCCAACGTTTGGTCGAGGTGTTATTTGTCATGGGAACGTTTTTTTTCCAAATAATTCATTTATACATTTTATATAGTTACTCTAGAAAACCAAATTATGTTGGGGCGCGTCCCTGTACCTCTATGGATCCGCGCATAGGGATTATATCTGGAGTTCTATGGGAAAATAGTTATCAACATGCTCCAGTAACGGATGACGCCAGGATTTGGCCTTCATTACATCTTAAAATAAACTTCATATTCTGAGTGTCAACTTGATTTAAATCATTTGAGGGTTCGCCAGACCAGTTCTCCAATGGATAATTTCTATTTTTCTCAACGATCGCTTTTATCCTGCGCAGTTGCCCTCTAATTGATCAATGTCTGTTGCCGTGTGGCATTTCTGTAGGATTGACGGTGACAGTAACACTCAGACACGATTATTTTATACTCATGGGTGTTACAAAGAAACATATGATTTTTATGTGACTGTCAATCGGAATTAAACAGAAATACATTGACATTCTACATAAAGAAAACAGAGTTCTTGAAACTTTTATAATCCGCCTCACCCTTGTCAAGCTGTGTTAAACTAACCGAGATTGAGTGTGGTTGTTCAGCAAATCAAGTAACAGGATTGCGTTGATATTGATCTCATATCGGTAAAGCTCTTTTCGAGACCCCGACATTAAAATTACAGCTTACAGTTTTATCTAATCGTAAAACCTTATGTATGTATAAAATTATCTCTCGTATCTTTCCATGTTTTGTTCTTTGAAGATACTTATAGCCACAGTCAAGGTCAACACTTTTGTTGATATACCTCTTCAACATATTTAGATTTCAATACAATATGAAAATTGTCAAACAATGAAAATGTATAAACAATTTCAAATGAGGAGAATATTTATGGTAACATACTATATGTTTTTTGTTTAACGCCGCGTCTTCTTACCTGAAGGCCACGTATTACCTTGAACATCTTTGCGTTTGATGAACGTCTGACAAGAATGTTATTTTAAGAACCGACGTTCAAACACCACTGCTGTAATTGATATCCTGACTTTTGAAATGACATTGGGACAGATCTTAAGTCACTGTGTTGGATATTAATATACGCAGCGTTGCTTTGGTGGGTTTGTGTACAAGCTAAAAGACTCAAGTCACTGTGCTGGATATTGATATACGCAGCGTTGCTTTGGTGGGTTTGTGTACAAGCTAAAAGACTCAAGTCACTGTGCTGGATATTAATATACGCAGCGTTGCTTTGGTGGGCTTGTGATCAAGGTAAAAGGTTCAAGTCACTGTGCTGGATATTAATAAACGCAGCGTTGCTTTGGTGGGTTTGTGATCAAGGTAAAAGGTTCAAGTCACTGTGCTGGATATTAATATACGCAGCGTTGCTTTGGTGGGTTTGTGATCAAGGTAAAAGGTTCAAGTCACTGCTGGATATTAATATACGCAGCGTTGCTTTGGTGGGTTTGTGATCAAGGTAAAAGTCTCAAGTCATTGTGCTGGATATTGATTGCTTTGGTTGGTTTGTGATCAAGGTAAAAGTCTCAAGTTATTGTGTTGGATATTGATATACACAGCATTGCTTTGGTGGGTTTGTGATCAAGGTAAAAGTCTCAAGTCACTGTGCTGGATATTAATATACGCAGCGTTGCTTTGGTGGGTTTGTGATCAAGGTAAAAGGTTCAAGTCACTGCTGGATATTAATATACGCAGCGTTGCTTTGGTGGGTTTGTGATCAAGGTAAAAGTCTCAAGTCATTGTGCTGGATATTGATTGCTTTGGTTGGTTTGTGATCAAGGTAAAAGTCTCAAGTTATTGTGTTGGATATTGATATACACAGCATTGCTTTGGTGGGTTTGTGATCAAGGTAAAAGTCTCAAGTCATTGCGTTGGATATTGATATACACAGCATTGCCTTGGTGGGTTTGTGTTTAAGGGTAAAGTCTCAAGCCATTGTGTTGGATACTGATATTGTCAATTGAAGTTGTCAACCGATCTCGAGGGTTATATGGTGTGATGTACCCTGTGTGTGAGCTTATATATCCCGAACCGTCAGTAAAACGTTTCGACGCAAACGAACCGATGTACTTCCCTTTACCCAATGCATTCGTGTAAACATCGGTTCATTTCAGCTCAACGACACTTATCCGAGATAAGCAAGTTACGTAAGGGGTATCCCGATTGATTTCTCAGCAGGGTACATGAACGGATACTTGAGCGGGCTACCTGGAAAATAATTGCCCGATCCTTAACCAATTTTAATGTAAGGTGAAATAAACGTTTATGTTAAACGTAAACGTGAAATGTTTAAGTTCGTATAGTGAAACGATGCGATCCGAGAGGCCGACACGTCTGTAGCGACCAGAACTGGGATACGACCAGAACTGGGATAAACACCGTAGAGAATTATATCTGTGGCATGCAACTATGTGTTTAATTGACAAACATTTAATAAGAGCAAAATCATCTGTACTTCTTGTGTTTTGTATTTTTACTCCGTTCTGCAAAGTGCGCCAATGGCAATGCTACTGACTCGATGTCCGACATTTGCAGCTAAATATAGCAGCGTATAAAAGTGGTAATGCGGAACTAAAGCGGAATACAATATCGCTCATGACAAAATGCAATTCCTATAAATATGGTCGTGTTGCTTATTATCTGTAATTACTGCCCATTGCCATGTTTAATTTCTAACCATGATATCACTCCCAAATGTATTATTTAATTGTCTATCATATCATAACCTTTGTGAGGTGGTGACATGTTTAATAACAGAGTAAATTTTCTGTTAAATAGCTATCTTGGCCACTTCTGAACACAGTGTTTCCTACAAAAATGCAAAAGCCAAATGAAAATAAAATTATTCTCTAATTTATGTATTTTAAAGTTGTTATGCCACTCATTGGTGGGGATACAAGCGTAATAATTCAAGTTCCTAGGATGTTTGTGTTATGCAATTTTGCAAGAGTTATGAGAGTTCGACATATTTCTTCTCATACACAGTAAAACAGCAGGTAAATGTCTAGGAATAAATACTCATGACATTGTACAATAGGCCATGATGTTCACAAAATATATGTGGGAGGGTATGTACATCAATATAATAATATTAATTATTTTGAATATAACTAAGTGTGTCATTTAACATCAAACAATGAATACTCAACATGTCAGAGTTGAAAGGGGTACAGTTAAATTTGTACTGTTCAAGGGATTTCTAAGCCCCATCACCTCACAGCCCTCTGGCAACTGATGTGTGTATTTTTGTTTGTATTCTCAAGTCCCAAAGTCATTTTTTGTAAATATTACTATCATTATCATGTTAGATTTTAGTGGTAACAATTATTCAAAATCACTCCATTTGATTATTGTGTACATGATGATAAAAGCAACTATTTTCTTATATTAATGGTGGAGGTACATGTAACTGCTTCCAGGCATAGCAGATGCAGGATGTGAGAAAGTTTGTGCTTCATCTTAGAAGTCTAACTTAAAAAATAAAAGAAACTAATTACATATAGAAATATTAGAGTAGAAATTGTTGAAAAAGATTTCTCTTGTTAAAAAAAGATTTCTTTAATGTTCCTTTGATTCACCCACAACACTATTCTTTTTCTCATTGTTTTAAAGGAAAAAATACATATGTAATAACCGGTATGATAAAATCTCCTTCCTGGTCAGTATTAAAATAACTGGGAAACTCATTGAACCATTCCTGGTAGCTTATTGACATATATACGTTGAAGCTTTCAAAACCGTTTTGCCAGCAAAATGCCCTCATATTTCTGGGGAGACCATATGGAATCTAAATGATATTATTTAATATGATTGAAATATTTAGAAAGGTTTCAAAATTACCAACTTAAGACAGATAACATATATTTAATAAACCCATTACTAATAGAGAACTGAACTTGTTATCTCATGCTCTGTCATCATTGACATTAAAATTTGCAAGACAAAGCAACAGTAAGAGTTATCCTCCCTTTACAACTTGATCAAAATGGTCGTCTGGTCCTTGCTGTTGAAGGCCAAGTGGCTGAAGTTTCTAAGATAATATTTCTTTGAAAGACGAGAATGTGTAGGTAAGTCATTATACCTTTACTTTTTACCTTTTTTCTGTGGTTTCTATCAAGGCAGATACAGACCTAGCACAATGTCATACATTGTGCAGTCAGTCCCTCCATGATGATCAGTTAGCCTATTACAGCTGTGAAGGGGACGAAGCTTTTTTTAAAACTATGTAGTTTCATATTCAAAGCTTATTGTCAAAGTACATGTTTCTCAAAGGTTGTAAATGTGATTGACAATGTTCAGAAAACAAAACTCTCAAGATTCCTTTCATTCTTGAAAGCATAACATTTATGCCACTTCTGGTTGAGGGGATGTGAGTAATAATATAGTCAACAATCTCTTAACATTAGCAATATTGACCCATAGCATTCAGATTCTCCTCACAGGTTTGAAAGGTTATTTACTATCATCAGCCAAGAAGAAATCTTAATATTCCATTAATTGTAGATTTTAAAGGTGTTATCCCATTTCTGGTCAAGGTTATATGAATAATAATATAGTAAAAAAATCTCTTAAAATTAGAAATCTTGACTCAAAGTGTTCAGGCTTTGCTCACAGGTTTGAAATGTTATTTACTGTCATCAGCCAAGAAGAAATCTTAATATTCCATTAATTGTAGATTTTAAAGGTGTTATCCCATTTCTGGTCAAGGTTATATGAATAATAATATAGTAAAAAAATCTCTTAAAATTAGAAATCTTGACTCAAAGTGTTCAGGCTTTGCTCACAGGTTTGAAATGTTATTTACTGTCATCAGCCAAGAAGAAATCTTAATATTCCATTAATTGTAGATTTTAAAGGTGTTATCCCATTTCTGGTCAAGGTTATATGAATAATAATATAGTAAAAAAATCTCTTAAAATTAGAAATCTTGACTCAAAGTGTTCAGGCTTTGCTCACAGGTTTGAAATGTTATTTACTGTCATCAGCCAAGAAGAAATCTTAATATTCCATTAATTGTAGATTTTAAAGGTGTTATCCCATTTCTGGTCAAGGTTATATGAATAATAATATAGTAAAAAAATCTCTTAAAATTAGAAATCTTGACTCAAAGTGTTCAGGCTTTGCTCACAGGTTTGAAATGTTATTTACTGTCATCAGCCAAGAAGAAATCTTAATATTCCATTAATTGTAGATTTTAAAGGTGTTATCCCATTTCTGGTCAAGGTTATATGAATAATAATATAGTAAAAAAATCTCTTAAAATTAGAAATCTTGACTCAAAGTGTTCAGGCTTTGCTCACAGGTTTGAAATGTTATTTACTGTCATCAGCCAAGAAGAAATCTTAATATTCCATTAATTGTAGATTTTAAAGGTGTTATCCCATTTCTGGTCAAGGTTATATGAATAATAATATAGTAAAAAAATCTCTTAAAATTAGAAATCTTGACTCAAAGTGTTCAGGCTTTGCTCACAGGTTTGAAATGTTATTTACTGTCATCAGCCAAGAAGAAATCTTAATATTCCATTAATTGTAGATTTTAAAGGTGTTATCCCATTTCTGGTCAAGGTTATATGAATAATAATATAGTAAAAAAATCTCTTAAAATTAGAAATCTTGACTCAAAGTGTTCAGGCTTTGCTCACAGGTTTGAAATGTTATTTACTGTCATCAGCCAAGAAGAAATCTTAATATTCCATTAATTGTAGATTTTAAAGGTGTTATCCCATTTCTGGTCAAGGTTATATGAATAATAATATAGTAAAAAAAATCTCTTAAAATTAGAAATCTTGACTCAAAGTGTTCAGGCTTTGCTCACAGGTTTGAAATGTTATTTACTGTCATCAGCCTAGAAGAAATTCTTAAGATTTCATTAATTGTAGATTTTAAAGGTGTTATCCCATTTCTGGTCAAGGTTATATGAATAATAATATAGTAAAAAAATCTCTTAAAATTAGAAATCTTGACTCAAAGTGTTCAGGCTTTGCTCACAGGTTTGAAATGTTATTTACTGTCATCAGCCTAGAAGAAATCTTAAGATTTCATTAATTGTAGATTTTAAAGGTGTTATCCCATTTCTGGTCAAGGGCAGATGAGTGATGATATAGTTAAAAATCTCTTAAAATTAGAGGGGGCACAGGTGGCCATGTCTGTGCAGAGTTGCGTCCCTTGGATCCGCCAGCAACCTATGATGGTTGGTTCGAATCCCGGTTCACCCCAATAATGCTTCTAGGTTTGTCAGCACCATCACTTTGGGCTTTCCTCCCACATTAAGCTGACACACCGTGATATAACTGGAATAATGTTAAAAGTGGTGTTAAACCCAACTCACTTAAACATTAGAAATATTGACCCATTGCATTCAGATTCTGCTCACAAACTAGAAATGTGCTTTGCTATCAGCAGCCAAGAGAAAATCTTAAGATTCCATAAATTGTAGATTTTAAAGGCGTTATCCCATTTCTGGTCAAGGTTATATGAATAATAATATGGTAGAAAATCTCTTAGAATTAGAAATATTGACCCATTGCATTCAGATTCTGCTCACAAGTTTCAAATGTTATTTACTATCAGTAGTCATGAAGAAATCTTCAGATTCCGTTAACTGTAGATTTTAAAGGTGTTATCCCATTTCTGGTCAAGGTTATATGAATAATAATATAGTAAAAAAATCTCTTAAAATTAGAAATCTTGACTCAAAGTGTTCAGGCTTTGCTCACAGGTTTGAAATGTTATTTACTGTCATCAGCCAAGAAGAAATCTTAATATTCCATTAATTGTAGATTTTAAAGGTGTTATCCCATTTCTGGTCAAGGTTATATGAATAATAATATAGTAAAAAAATCTCTTAAAATTAGAAATCTTGACTCAAAGTGTTCAGGCTTTGCTCACAGGTTTGAAATGTTATTTACTGTCATCAGCCTAGAAGAAATCTTAATGTTCCATTAATTGTAGATTTTAAAGGTGTTATCCCATTTCTGGTCAAGGTTATATGAATAATAATATAGTAAAAAAATCTCTTAAAATTAGAAATCTTGACTCAAAGTGTTCAGGCTTTGCTCACAGGTTTGAAATGTTATTTACTGTCATCAGCCTAGAAGAAATCTTAAGATTTCATTAATTGTAGATTTTAAAGGTGTTATCCCATTTCTGGTCAAGGGCAGATGAGTGATGATATAGTTAAAAATCTCTTAAAATTAGAGGGGGCACAGGTGGCCGTGTCTGTGCAGAGTTGCGTCCCTTGGATCCGCCAGCAACCTATGATGGTTGGTTCGAATCCCGGTTCACCCCAATAATGCTTCTAGGTTTGTCAGCACCATCACTTTGGGCTTTCCTCCCACATTAAGCTGACACACCGTGATATAACTGGAATAATGTTAAAAGTGGTGTTAAACCCAACTCACTTAAAAATTAGAAATATTGACCCATTGCATTCAGATTCTGCTCACAAACTAGAAATGTGCTTTGCTATCAGCAGCCAAGAGAAAATCTTAAGATTCCATTAATTGTAGATTTTAAAGGCGTTATCCCATTTCTGGTCAAGGTTATATGAGTAATGATATTGTAGAAAATCTCTTAGAATTAGAAATATTGACCCATTGCATTCAGATTCTGCTCACAAGTTTCAAATGTTATTTACTATCAGTAGTCATGAAGAAATCTTCAGATTCCGTTAACTGAAGATTTTATAGGTGTTATCTCATTTCTGGTCTAGGGGATATGAGTAATAAAATAGCAAAAAATCTGTTAAAATTAAAAATATTGGTCAATAGCATTCAGGTTCTGCTCACAAGTTAGAAATGTGATTTACTATCATCAGCCAAGAAGAAATCTTAAGATTCCATTAAGTGTAGATTTTAAAGGTGTTATCCCATTTCTGGTCAAGGTGATATGAGTATTAATATAGTCAAAAATCTCTTAAAATTAGAAATATTGTCCTATTACATTAAGATTCAGTCCACAAGTGTGAAATATTATTTACTATCATCAACCGACAAGAAATCTTTAGATTCCATTAATTGTAGATTTTAAAGGCATTATCCCACTTCTGGTCAAGGTTATATGAATAGTAATATAGTAAAAAAATCTCTTAAAATTAGAAATACTGACCCATTACATTTAGACCTTTGTTCATAGGTTTGAAATGTTATTTACTATCATCAACCGACAAGAAATTAGAAATCTTGACTCAAAGTATTCAGGCTTTGCTCACGGGCTAGAAATGTTATTTACTATCATCAGCCAAGAAGAAATCTTAAGATTCCATTAATTGTCGAGTTTATATACTTTATCCCATTTCTGGCTGAGGGGAGATGAGTAATGATATTGTAAAAAATCTCTTAAACTTAGAAATATTAACCCATAGCATTCAGAATCTGCTCACAAGCTAGAATGTGATTTACTATCCGCAGCCAAAAGAAAATCTTCAGATTCCGTTAACTTTAGATTTTATAGGTGTTATCCCATTTCTGGTCGAGGGGATATGAGTAATAAAATAGCAAAAAATCTCTTAAAATTAGAAATATTGACCCATAACACTCAGGTTCTGCTCACAAGTTTGAAATGTGATTTACTATCATCAGCCAAGAAGAAATCTTAACATTCCATTAAGTGTAGATTGTATGATGATATTGTGTATAAAATGTCATAGGTTGATTATGACCTGTGAACATCTGTATAGATTGATGTATTACCACCTTCCATGGATATGTGTATTTGTCTATTTCTAGACTTGCTAAAGCCAAACTGGGGAAAGTGGAAATTGATAGTTTATACTGAAGGGTTCATTGGTCTGTTGAGGGCTCAAACAACTGAATACAGGCAAGCTACTGCTAGCACTGACCTGACACACTAGCCATAAACATGTCACAAGATGATTCCCTAATTACTACTGAGTAGTTGTCTGTTCAGATCTCTTACTGCTCAGGAGATTGTTGATACTTGAATTCCAAGGAGGAACTATCTCTATGAAGGGTGTGAGAACTTCAGTGTAAATTTAAGCAAGGTCATAAGCTCATATTGTTAATGTTGTAGCAGAAAAAAATAATTTTACTTTACTGGAATTATTTGAATTATACCTTGCTTCAAACCATCCATTCTGTCATTAGCCTTAGATATGTACGAACCCATGTAATCCTGTGACACATTAAAAGCTGCTTCTTCAGCTCTCATTCTGTTTGATAAGATATTGATATGTTGTCGTATTATGTTCACGTCGCTGTCAGGGCGGCACCAAATAAATTGCGTGAGAATGCACCAATAAAAGGTAGCAATGCTCTCTTGGAGCAAGTTTGAGAACCAACAATTTGACCTTGAAGAATAATGTTTCTGATCAAAGTAAGCCCTCCTAACATGTCTTTGAAAGTGTCGTCATGTACGCGATAAGTAAAATTCAATATAGCCCTCATATTTTCATCACAGGACATATGATTAGCCTGAAGACTAATTCTTACTAATACTTTGTACACCATGTCTGAACTCCTGAAGCAAAGACAAAAAGAAACTATTCTGCCTGACATAGATTATCAATATGTACATTTTACCTCAACATTCAAGTAGATCTCTACATTAACTATGGTAATAAGCAGTACTTCTTTGTTCTCGTTTCATTTGCCAGGTACTATACTCAACAACAAAAGTTCCTGTGACACCAATATTTTAGTGTATTTTTCAAACAAGTAAAGTTTGGTTTTCAATATTGTAGTACATGTATGGAATCTAGTCACAAAAACGCAACTGCTACAGAAAAGCATGCATTCGATGCAAAAGTTGACTTTTATGCAAGCCCCATGCATTTCACTACCCAAGAATGGGTATAAAAACATGTGCGTTAACTGGATTCCATGTGCATTGTTTAGCATCATGCTGACAACAACTACTCAGAAAAACAACAAAATTACGCAATTATTCCACATTACGAAATGCCACGCTTGTCCGAAAATGAGTGCCTGTGAGCAATTTGGTGTTTATGGCAACATTGGCAACAGACGAATGCAGTCAGACACAATCCTCAGAGTGGCAGGCCATGCGTAACCAGTAATCGACAAGACAACTTGATTTGAACAATACACCTACGAAATCGATTCCAGCCAGCAACAGTGACTGCAAGAAGCATCCCTGGCCTTTGATGAATATCTTCACAAACCGTACCTCACCACCTCAGATGTGCAGGGATTGTCGCCAGAAGACCCGCCAGACGTCCCATTTTGACAGGAAACCACCGTCAAGCATGTCTACACTGGTGTAGACAGCGTCTACGCTGGACGGCCATGCAGTGGGGACAAGTTCTATTCACTGACGAGTCTCGTTTTCACCTCAGCCAAAGCGATCGACGGATTTGTGTGTACCTACGTCAAGGTGAATGTTACTTCAATCGTTGTGTTATGGAAGAAGATTGGTTCGGGGGCGGCAGCATTATGGTATGGGGTGGGATTACAGCAAGACAGAGGACCTGTTTGATAGTGGTAGAGGGAAATCTCATTGGACAGCGCTACCGCGACGAGATCACTGGCCCTGTTGTTCTACCGTTTTGTCGTCATCATGGCCCAGGCATTACCTTTCAACATGACAATGCTCGGTCTCATATTGTTCGACTTGTTCAGGATTCTCTTCAACCAACCAACGTAATTGTCATCCCCTGGCCGGCTCACTCCCCAGATCTCTCACCAATCGAGCACATATGGGATGAGATGGATCGGCGCCTTCGACGTCAACCACGTGTTCCACAGACACAGCAGGAACTTCAAACATGCTCCAGCAGATATGGACAGATATCCCACAGGACTTTGTGAGACGCCTGGTCTATTCCATGAGACAAAGACATGTTGCTTGCATTGCAGCCAGAGGTGGACACACACCCTATTGATTTGTAAATTGACATTTTGGCATGTTCATGTTTTTTATGAAATCACACATTTTCTGAAGTCAATCAATCAATCTTTATTGTATGAAAGGCCATTGGCCCATATACACATACAGATAAACAATATCATTTACAGCTGTACAGCGCATTATATAATTATTGGATAACTAATATGATGCTTGACATGTAATAGAGGTATTGTAATAACAGTGGTAATAACCACAGTGGCAGCAGTAGTAGTATAAAATACAAAAGGAATGGAATGGAAATATGAAGTTTTACGTCGCAAAGGCTTTCAGCCATAGCGCGACGTTCAATACAAAAGGATCTATCAGTAATATACTCATCATGTCATGACAATTTGACAATTTAAATGTATATGCATTTCTAGTAGAAACAAACAGACAAAAATGAAATGTAGATACTCCTGATCTAGATGCGAAAGTTTCAAAACAACTAATTATTTCTGGACATATCGGATTTACTAAGTAATTTACTACGCACTCGTAGACTTTGATAGATGTATTGTAATATCTTAGTTAATTTTTTACTAGGGATACCATTAAAAGATAATATTTTGTTCATGGAATAGTGGTTCTTAGTGATATCAGGCATATATTTCAATCTTAGGTTGTCGTAAATTGGACATATAAACAAAAAGTGTAATTCGTTTTCAATATGGTTTTCGCAGAATGGACAAAAACGCATATCCTTAGGAATAGAGGAGAAGCGACCCCTGTTGCACATCAAATCATTTAACCCTAGCCTGAGTTTAATAAATGTGTTTCTAATTTTTATCTCTGTTATAGTATGCAGGTAAACCTCTGGTGTTTGACAATATTTAAAGGTTTTATAGACGTCGTAGCGTGTACTGTTATCTAGTGACGACCTCCAGTTTTGAGTAAACATATCAATTGCTACCTGCTTAAAAGAGCTAAGAAAATACATTTTGTCTCCAACGCTTTGATTTAGCCAAACATATCCAAATCCGAGAGAGAAGAGTAAATGCTTAATGTTTGATGCCCAGGTTACGTAACCAACACTTTCACGATAGACAATCATTTCGTAGCATTTTCTTGGGATTCGTTCCAGCGACATCTCTGTTATTTTGAGCCAGTATCTGAGTAAACGTAAATATGAACAAATATATAACGGGTATCTACCACATTCGCCATAGACCATATGACTTGGAGCTGATTCAGAAACATTTAGTATGACAAATTAAACCATTTGAACATTTACAGGAGTCTTTTGTTCTGTTGCAAACAGAAATTGTTTCAGATTTGGTAAAAAACATAACTTTGCATTAAATCTTATTTAATGTCACAGGAACTTTTGTTGTTCAGTATATATTATTACTTATATGGCCTTGACCAGAAAAAGGGAGAACACCTGTAAAATCTACAGTTAATGGAATCTTAAGATTTTCTTTCAGCTGATGATAGTAAAAAACATTTCAAACTTGTGGACAGAATCTGAATGTAATGGGTCAATAGTTCTAATTTTATGAGATTTTATACTGTATTATCATATAATGGGTAGGTTTCTCAGCAGAATAAAGCCAATGGATAAAAACGATATCCGTTGGGGTCATATGCGGATAGAGATGCAATTGTCAAAGGTCAAGTTGGGACTACTTTCACTGTTTATAAACAAACATGGCATCGCCCTTGTCATTCGGGGATCAAGTCAGAATTAACCATCGGGAATCTGGAGAAATATCAATTACTATGTATTTAACAAGCCAAGGCTCACTAAATACAATGTTTATTCCTAATACAGGATATTTACCATCCCAAAACACACTCGCGTGATAACCTCTATTTATCACTCATATCACCTCAACCATAAGTGGGGGCGGTCGGGTAGCCTAGTGGTTAAAACATTGACTCGTGACGCCGAAGACCTGGGTTGATTCCCAATATGGGTACAATGAGTGAAGCCCATTTCTGGTGTCCCCCAGTGATATTGCTGGAATATTGCTAAAAGCAGCATAAAACCATAGTCACTTACTCGCTCAACCATAAATGGAATAACACCTTTAAAATCTACAGTTAATGGAATCTTAAGATTTGTTCTCGGCTGATGTTAATAAATAACATTTCGCACTTGTGAGTAGAATGTGAATGCAATGGGTTAATACTGTTAATTTTACAAGATTTTTGACTATATTAAGACTCATATTGCCTCGACCATAAATGGAATAATGCCTTTAAAATCCACAATTAATGGAATCTTAAGATTTCTTGTCGGTTGATGATAGTAAATAATATTTCGCACTTGTGGACAGAATCTTTATGTAATGGGTCAATATTTCTAATTTTAAGAGATTTTTAACTATATTATGACTCGTATCAGCTTGACCAGAAGTGGGATAATGCCTTTAAAATCTACATTTAATGGAATTTTAAGATTTCTTGTCGGTTGATGATAGTAAATAATATTTCGCACTTGTGAGCAGAATCTTTATGTAATGGGTCAATATTTCTAATTTTAAGAGATTTTTGACTATATTATGACTCGTATCACCTTGACCAAAAGTGGAATAATGCCTTTCAAAATCTACAATTAATGGAATCTTAAGATTTCTTGTCGGTTGATGATAGTAAATAACATTTCAAACCTATGAACAAAGGTCTGAATGTAATGGGTCAATATTTCTAATTTTAAGAGATTTTTGACTATATTATGACTCATATCAGCTTGACCAGAAGTGGGATAATGCCTTTAAAATCTACAATTAATGGAATCTTAAGATTTCTTCTCGGTTGATGATAGTAAATAATATTTCGCACTTGTGGACAGAATCTGAATGTAATGGGTGAATATTTCTAATTTTAAGAGATTTTTGACTATATTATGACTCATATCACCTTGACCAGAAGTGGGATAATGCCTTTAAAATCTACATTTAATGGAATTTTAAGATTTCTTGTCGGTTGGTGATAGTAAATAATATTTCACACTTGTGGACAGAATCTTTATGTAATGGATCAATATTTCTAATTTTAAGAGATTTTTGACTATATTATGACTCATATCAGCTTGACCAGAAGTGGGATAATGCCTTTAAAATCCACAATTAATGGAATCTTAAGATTTCTTGTCGGTTGATGATAGTAAATAATATTTCGCACTTGTGGACAGAATCTTTATGTAATGGGTCAATATTTCTAATTTTAAGAGATTTTTGACTATATTATGACTCATATCAGCTTGACCAGAAGTGGGATAATGCCTTTAAAATCCACAATTAATGGAATCTTAAGATTTCTTGTCGGTTGATGATAGTAAATAATATTTCGCACTTGTGGACAGAATCTTTATGTAATGGGTCAATATTTCTAATTTTAAGAGATTTTTGACTATATTATGACTCATATCAGCTTGATCAGAAGTGGGATAATGCCTTTAAAATCTACATTTAATGGAATTTTAAGATTTCTTGTCGGTTGATGATAGTAAATAATATTTCGCACTTGTGAGCAGAATCTTTATGTAATGGGTCAATATTTCTAATTTTAAGAGATTTTTGACTATATTATGACTCGTATCACCTTGACCAAAAGTGGAATAATGCCTTTCAAAATCTACAATTAATGGAATCTTAAGATTTCTTGTCGCTTGATGATAGTAAATAACATTTCAAACCTATGAACAAAGGTCTGAATGTAATGGGTCAATATTTCTAATTTTAAGAGATTTTTGACTATATTATGACTCATATCAGCTTGACCAGAAGTGGGATAATGCCTTTAAAATCTACATTTAATGGAATTTTAAGATTTCTTGTCGGTTGGTGATAGTAAATAATATTTCACACTTGTGGACAGAATCTTTATGTAATGGGTCAATATTTCTAATTTTAAGAGATTTTTTACTATATTATGACTCGTATCACCTTGACCAAAAGTGGAATAATGCCTTTCAAAATCTACAATTAATGGAATCTTAAGATTTCTTGTCGGTTGATGATAGTAAATAACATTTCAAACCTATGAACAAAGGTCTGAATGTAATGGGTCAATATTTCTAATTTTAAGAGATTTTTGACTATATTATGACTCATATCAGCTTGACCAGAAGTGGGATAATGCCTTTAAAATCTACATTTAATGGAATTTTAAGATTTCTTGTCGGTTGGTGATAGTAAATAATATTTCACACTTGTGGACAGAATCTTTATGTAATGGGTCAATATTTCTAATTTTAAGAGATCTTTGACTATATTATGACTCATATCAGCTTGACCAGAAGTGGGATAATGCCTTTAAAATCCACAATTAATGGAATCTTAAGATTTCTTGTCGGTTGATGATAGTAAATAATATTTCGCACTTGTGGACAGAATCTTTATGTAATGGGTCAATAGTTCTAATTTTAAGAGATTTTTGACTATATTATGACTCATATCAGCTTGACCAGAAGTGGGATAATGCCTTTAAAATCTACATTTAATGGAATTTTAAGATTTCTTGTCGCTTGATGATAGTAAATAATATTTCGCACTTGTGAGCAGAATCTTTATGTAATGGGTCAATATTTCTAATTTTAAGAGATTTTTTACTATATTATGACTCGTATCACCTTGACCAAAAGTGGAATAATGCCTTTCAAAATCTACAATTAATGGAATCTTAAGATTTCTTGTCGGTTGATGATAGTAAATAACATTTCAAACCTATGAACAAAGGTCTGAATGTAATGGGTCAATAATACTAATTTTAAGAGATTTTTTACTATATTATGACTCATATCAGCTTGGCCAGAAGTGGGATAATGCCTTTAAAATCTACATTTAATGGAATTTTAAGATTTCTTGTCGGTTGATGATAGTAAATAATATTTCGCACTTATGAGCAGAATCTTAATGTAATGGGTCAATACTGCTATTTAAAAGAGACCTTTTACTATATAATCACTCATGTCCCTTTGACCAGAAATGGGATAGCCCTTTCACATGTACAAATAATGGAATACTTGTAGCTGATTTTTATTAATTATCGATTAGATATTTACCCTTGTATTACTGTAATCAAACCATGCAGAAGCGGCATAACACCTTTAAAATTTATTAACTGTTGAATATTTATAATTAATTTTAGCTTTTGAAAGTGATTAGGACCACAAACTTAGCAAATATTGAGGGAGGTCATGAGTGGTACTTTTATAGGGAATATTATACCAGTAAGTGTGTTACACAAGGAGTGTCAGAATTCAGAAATTCTTGTATTTACCCAGTGAGGGTGAAGGTAATACATGGATTCTTACATGAGTTTTGTAAAACAGAATATGTACTGTGTTTATCCACGTTTATCCACGTAAAGCCAATCGCCAAGCACGGGTACTATCTTATTCCGTGTATTTTACCTTACCTTCCGCTGTCAGGGGTGCGATTGGTTAGCCTATTGGTGAAAGCGTTCGCTCGTCACGTCGAAGGCCCGGGTTCGATTCCCATCATGTGTTCAATGAGTAAACCCTATTTCTGGTGTCCCGTGCCATGATACTCCAGGAATGCTGCTAAAAGCAGTGTAAATACATATTCACCCACTTACTCACTCCTTATGCAGACGTCTATCCACTAGACCACTCAGGCAGTTGATTTCGTGTAGAAGTGGTCCCCAGCAACACATGCTTAATTTTAATTGTCTTACTAGATGACTTCATGGATCGGAGGTTCAACGTCCTCCGACGTGCTGGATGTTTGCTTATAATATCAATCACTATTTTGCTCTCTGCCCATGTGGACCAACATTTTACTGCAAGAACCAGTAACAGCAAAGCTGACCATGCAGGTAATATTCCCATGATCGGATGGGGAGTCCGGCTTAGAATCGTATAATAAGAGGCGACTAACGAGCCTCGGGTAGTCAGGTTTGTTATTTGGTTGATTGCGAGACATCGTACATGTCGGCGTGGGACGTTGTTCATACTTAAACCAATCGTTTATTTACATGTATTTATATCGGGGTACATGACACACAATTAACGAAGTCACTATACAAGCATGCCCACCCGGTCCATCGATTGTGGTGCCCGTGAAGACCCGGGGTAGAATAGGTCTTTTCAGCAATCCATGCTTGCCCTAAAAGGCGACTATGCTTCTCGTAAAAGGCAACTAACGGGATCGGGTGTTCTGGCTCACTGACTTGGTTGATGCATGTCATCGTATCCCAAATGCATGGATCGTTGCTCATGATGTCTATCACTGGATTGTCCGTGTTGTCTGGTCCAGACTCGATTATTTACAGACCGCCGTCATATAGCTGGAATATTGCTCAGTGCGGCGTTAAACAACCAACCAACCAACCAACCATCGATTGTCGCCTAACATGACAAGCGAAGCGGTGGGTATATTTTAAGCAATGCCCAACATAGACATACACAATGCACTGTCCATGGATCATCGTGATTTTAGGCTAGATATATAAATATATTATTTCGACTTGCTTCAATATATCTTTCCTTTATTTCAAATCGAAGCTGCCTGGTTCCTAAAACACTATGGAGTAACTATATACTCCTTTCTGTTAGGTCTGGATTACCGGTGCATGCATGCATGAGGAGTCATATCCGTCTTACCGCTTATATCTGTTAGTTATACATTTATATTTATACATTTATTATAAATTTGCACACCAAACTTCTGAGCTCGCATTACCTGCATCATGTATATGTGATAGGGTTAAGTTAAGGAGGTATTTGAGGTTACCACTAACTTGTATATGTGGGTAGAATGCCATTCTGAAACAATCGTCAATATCCAGCTTGCATACTTCTTAGCATGTTTCAAAGCTTACATTGGTCTGCATCTACAGCTTTCTGAAGTATGTATAATATAATACATCCGATACAAACCCTCTATCGTTATCTATCGTTCTGAGTGATGTATAGTTTATATCCGATATACAAACTCCCCCGCGTCTTTCATTTATAATGATGTATATAACATGTCTGACACCCCGCGTTTCATTCTGAGTAATGTATATTTTATGTCCGATGTACCTGTGTACTTTCCCGTAACTTTGTAAAGAGGAATGATAAAACACTTTCATCTTGTGTAATTTTCGCCTCAATCTTCTGGCAAACCATATACAATTAACCCATCGAACTAATTAAAAGAAGTGGAAAGAGCTTGTCTAAATGCAGAGGCAAGTGAAATAATTGTTTTGAAATTATATAAATATGATTTCTCACATCTACTCATGTGTGAATTACAAGGATTCCCTTCAGCACAGTTACATTAAATAAATTAATGAGGATACATGTTTTGCATTTCTATTCACATCGTGGGATTGGAGGAGAACGCACGTTAATTTGGGCCACAAACAACAGAATTACGGAAAATTGTTTACAGTTACAAACAAAACAAAATCTAAATGGAATGCATAATGTGTCGAGGCTCTTTTATTTAACGGCCACAATCCGAAATATTTCAGAAACCCCTCAAGCACCGCCTTTACTTTTTTAATATGGACGATTCCATTCCATTCTATATACTATTGTGACCACAATGTGATGTAGAAACACATCCTTGATTTCAATTATTGATCTAATTATAACATAATTTGTTAAAAGAAATATCGCACAGACACTGACATTTGTGCATAAATGTGAATTGCCGCACAGAAAGGCGTGTGAATATTTGTCAAGTACAAAATAACAAAATAATAATAATACCTGAAGATGTTTCCAATTTATAGTGAAGAATGTAATGTGCGTTATTTATTTGGAATGGGACATGGAAATATACAGAAGATCATATTCAGTACGGTCCCACCCAAAATATAAACTAAATCATATTCCGCATATATATCGCCATGTGTTTTAGAGCTAACCGAAAGCATTACCGCAGTAAATGGGGTTTTGCGAAATTGTGGACTGTTTATCCCAGTTCTGGTCGTATGTAGCGACCAGAACTGGGATACGACCAGAACTGGGATAAACACCGTAGAGAATTATATCTGTGGCATGCAACTATGTGTTTAATTGACAAACATTTAATAAGAGCAAAATCATCTGTACTTCTTGTGTTTTGTATTTTTACTCCGTTCTGCAAAGTGCGCCAATGGCAATGCTACTGACTCGATGTCCGACATTTGCAGCTAAATATAGCAGCGTATAAAAGTGGTAATGCGGAACTAAAGCGGAATACAATATCGCTCATGACAAAATGCAATTCCTGTAAATATGGTCGTGTTGCTTATTATCTGTAATTACTGCCCATTGCCATGTTTAATTTCTAACCATGATATCACTCCCAAATGTATTATTTAATTGTCTATCATATCATAACCTTTGTGAGGTGGTGACATGTTTAATAACAGAGTAAATTTTCTGTTAAATAGCTATCTTGGCCACTTCTGAACACAGTGTTTCCTACAAAAATGCAAAAGCCAAATGAAAATAAAATTATTCTCTAATTTATGTATTTTAAAGTTGTTATGCCACTCATTGGTGGGGATACAAGCGTAATAATTCAAGTTCCTAGGATGTTTGTGTTATGCAATTTTGCAAGAGTTATGAGAGTTCGACATATTTCTTCTCATACACAGTAAAACAGCAGGTAAATGTCTAGGAATAAATACTCATGACATTGTACAATAGGCCATGATGTTCACAAAATATATGTGGGAGGGTATGTACATCAATATAATAATATTAATTATTTTGAATATAACTAAGTGTGTCATTTAACATCAAACAATGAATACTCAACATGTCAGAGTTGAAAGGGGTACAGTTAAATTTGTACTGTTCAAGGGATTTCTAAGCCCCATCACCTCACAGCCCTCTGGCAACTGATGTGTGTATTTTTGTTTGTATTCTCAAGTCCCAAAGTCATTTTTTGTAAATATTACTATCATTATCATGTTAGATTTTAGTGGTAACAATTATTCAAAATCACTCCATTTGATTATTGTGTACATGATGATAAAAGCAACTATTTTCTTATATTAATGGTGGAGGTACATGTAACTGCTTCCAGGCATAGCAGATGCAGGATGTGAGAAAGTTTGTGCTTCATCTTAGAAGTCTAACTTAAAAAATAAAAGAAACTAATTACATATAGAAATATTAGAGTAGAAATTGTTGAAAAAGATTTCTCTTGTTAAAAAAAGATTTCTTTAATGTTCCTTTGATTCACCCACAACACTATTCTTTTTCTCATTGTTTTAAAGGAAAAAATACATATGTAATAACCGGTATGATAAAATCTCCTTCCTGGTCAGTATTAAAATAACTGGGAAACTCATTGAACCATTCCTGGTAGCTTATTGACATATATACGTTGAAGCTTTCAAAACCGTTTTGCCAGCAAAATGCCCTCATATTTCTGGGGAGACCATATGGAATCTAAATGATATTATTTAATATGATTGAAATATTTAGAAAGGTTTCAAAATTACCAACTTAAGACAGATAACATATATTTAATAAACCCATTACTAATAGAGAACTGAACTTGTTATCTCATGCTCTGTCATCATTGACATTAAAATTTGCAAGACAAAGCAACAGTAAGAGTTATCCTCCCTTTACAACTTGATCAAAATGGTCGTCTGGTCCTTGCTGTTGAAGGCCAAGTGGCTGAAGTTTCTAAGATAATATTTCTTTGAAAGACGAGAATGTGTAGGTAAGTCATTATACCTTTACTTTTTACCTTTTTTCTGTGGTTTCTATCAAGGCAGATACAGACCTAGCACAATGTCATACATTGTGCAGTCAGTCCCTCCATGATGATCAGTTAGCCTATTACAGCTGTGAAGGGGACGAAGCTTTTTTTAAAACTATGTAGTTTCATATTCAAAGCTTATTGTCAAAGTACATGTTTCTCAAAGGTTGTAAATGTGATTGACAATGTTCAGAAAACAAAACTCTCAAGATTCCTTTCATTCTTGAAAGCATAACATTTATGCCACTTCTGGTTGAGGGGATGTGAGTAATAATATAGTCAACAATCTCTTAACATTAGCAATATTGACCCATAGCATTCAGATTCTCCTCACAGGTTTGAAAGGTTATTTACTATCATCAGCCAAGAAGAAATCTTAATATTCCATTAATTGTAGATTTTAAAGGTGTTATCCCATTTCTGGTCAAGGTTATATGAATAATAATATAGTAAAAAAATCTCTTAAAATTAGAAATCTTGACTCAAAGTGTTCAGGCTTTGCTCACAGGTTTGAAATGTTATTTACTGTCATCAGCCAAGAAGAAATCTTAATATTCCATTAATTGTAGATTTTAAAGGTGTTATCCCATTTCTGGTCAAGGTTATATGAATAATAATATAGTAAAAAAATCTCTTAAAATTAGAAATCTTGACTCAAAGTGTTCAGGCTTTGCTCACAGGTTTGAAATGTTATTTACTGTCATCAGCCAAGAAGAAATCTTAATATTCCATTAATTGTAGATTTTAAAGGTGTTATCCCATTTCTGGTCAAGGTTATATGAATAATAATATAGTAAAAAAATCTCTTAAAATTAGAAATCTTGACTCAAAGTGTTCAGGCTTTGCTCACAGGTTTGAAATGTTATTTACTGTCATCAGCCTAGAAGAAATTCTTAAGATTTCATTAATTGTAGATTTTAAAGGTGTTATCCCATTTCTGGTCAAGGTTATATGAATAATAATATAGTAAAAAAATCTCTTAAAATTAGAAATCTTGACTCAAAGTGTTCAGGCTTTGCTCACAGGTTTGAAATGTTATTTACTGTCATCAGCCAAGAAGAAATCTTAAGATTTCATTAATTGTAGATTTTAAAGGTGTTATCCCATTTCTGGTCAAGGGCAGATGAGTGATGATATAGTTAAAAATCTCTTAAAATTAGAGGGGGCACAGGTGGCCATGTCTGTGCAGAGTTGCGTCCCTTGGATCCGCCAGCAACCTATGATGGTTGGTTCGAATCCCGGTTCACCCCAATAATGCTTCTAGGTTTGTCAGCACCATCACTTTGGGCTTTCCTCCCACATTAAGCTGACACACCGTGATATAACTGGAATAATGTTAAAAGTGGTGTTAAACCCAACTCACTTAAACATTCGAAATATTGACCCATTGCATTCAGATTCTGCTCACAAACTAGAAATGTGCTTTGCTATCAGCAGCCAAGAGAAGATCTTAAGATTCCATAAATTGTAGATTTTAAAGGCGTTATCCCATTTCTGGTCAAGGTTATATGAATAATAATATGGTAGAAAATCTCTTAGAATTAGAAATATTGACCCATTGCATTCAGATTCTGCTCACAAGTTTCAAATGTTATTTACTATCAGTAGTCATGAAGAAATCTTCAGATTCCGTTAACTGTAGATTTTAAAGGTGTTATCCCATTTCTGGTCAAGGTTATATGAATAATAATATAGTAAAAAAATCTCTTAAAATTAGAAATCTTGACTCAAAGTGTTCAGGCTTTGCTCACAGGTTTGAAATGTTATTTACTGTCATCAGCCAAGAAGAAATCTTAATATTCCATTAATTGTAGATTTTAAAGGTGTTATCCCATTTCTGGTCAAGGTTATATGAATAATAATATAGTAAAAAAATCTCTTAAAATTAGAAATCTTGACTTAAAGTGTTCAGGCTTTGCTCACAGGTTTGAAATGTTATTTACTGTCATCAGCCTAGAAGAAATCTTAAGATTTCATTAATTGTAGATTTTAAAGGTGTTATCCCATTTCTGGTCAAGGGCAGATGAGTATTAATATAGTCAAAAATCTCTTAAAATTAGAAATATTGTCCTATTACATTAAGATTCAGTCCACAAGTGTGAAATATTATTTACTATCATCAACCGACAAGAAATCTTTAGATTCCATTAATTGTAGATTTTAAAGGCATTATCCCACTTCTGGTCAAGGTTATATGAATAGTAATATAGTAAAAAAATCTCTTAAAATTAGAAACCTTGACTTAAAGTGTTCAGGCTTTGCTCACAGGTTTGAAATGTTATTTACTGTCATCAGCCTAGAAGAAATCTTAAGATTTCATTAATTGTAGATTTTAAAGGTGTTATCCCATTTCTGGTCAAGGGCAGATGAGTGATGATATAGTTAAAAATCTCTTAAAATTAGAGGGGGCACAGGTGGCCGTGTCTGTGCAGAGTTGCGTCCCTTGGATCCGCCAGCAACCATGATGGTTGGTTCGAATCCCGGTTCACCCCAATAATGCTTCTAGGTTTGTCAGCACCATCACTTTGGGCTTTCCTCCCACATTAAGCTGACACACCGTGATATAACTGGAATAATGTTAAAAGTGGTGTTAAACCCAACTCACTTAAAAATTAGAAATATTGACCCATTGCATTCAGATTCTGCTCACAAACTAGAAATGTGCTTTGCTATCAGCAGCCAAGAGAAAATCTTAAGATTCCATTAATTGTAGATTTTAAAGGCGTTATCCCATTTCTGGTCAAGGTTATATGAGTAATGATATTGTAGAAAATCTCTTAGAATTAGAAATATTGACCCATTGCATTCAGATTCTGCTCACAAGTTTCAAATGTTATTTACTATCAGTAGTCATGAAGAAATCTTCAGATTCCGTTAACTGAAGATTTTATAGGTGTTATCTCATTTCTGGTCTAGGGGATATGAGTAATAAAATAGCAAAAAATCTGTTAAAATTAAAAATATTGGTCAATAGCATTCAGGTTCTGCTCACAAGTTAGAAATGTGATTTACTATCATCAGCCAAGAAGAAATCTTAAGATTCCATTAAGTGTAGATTTTAAAGGTGTTATCCCATTTCTGGTCAAGGTGATATGAGTATTAATATAGTCAAAAATCTCTTAAAATTAGAAATATTGTCCTATTACATTAAGATTCAGTCCACAAGTGTGAAATATTATTTACTATCATCAACCGACAAGAAATCTTTAGATTCCATTAATTGTAGATTTTAAAGGCATTATCCCACTTCTGGTCAAGGTTATATGAATAGTAATATAGTAAAAAAATCTCTAAAAATTAGAAATACTGACCCATTACATTTAGACCTTTGTTCATAGGTTTGAAATGTTATTTACTATCATCAACCGACAAGAAATTAGAAATCTTGACTCAAAGTATTCAGGCTTTGCTCACGGGCTAGAAATGTTATTTACTATCATCAGCCAAGAAGAAATCTTAAGATTCCATTAATTGTCGAGTTTATATACTTTATCCCATTTCTGGCTGAGGGGAGATGAGTAATGATATTGTAAAAAATCTCTTAAACTTAGAAATATTAACCCATAGCATTCAGAATCTGCTCACAAGCTAGAATGTGATTTACTATCCGCAGCCAAAAGAAAATCTTCAGATTCCGTTAACTGTAGATTTTATAGGTGTTATCCCATTTCTGGTCGAGGGGATATGAGTAATAAAATAGCAAAAAATCTCTTAAAATTAGAAATATTGACCCATAACACTCAGGTTCTGCTCACAAGTTTGAAATGTGATTTACTATCATCAGCCAAGAAGAAATCTTAACATTCCATTAAGTGTAGATTGTATGATGATATTGTGTATAAAATGTCATAGGTTGATTATGACCTGTGAACATCTGTATAGATTGATGTATTACCACCTTCCATGGATATGTGTATTTGTCTATTTCTAGACTTGCTAAAGCCAAACTGGGGAAAGTGGAAATTGATAGTTTATACTGAAGGGTTCATTGGTCTGTTGAGGGCTCAAACAACTGAATACAGGCAAGCTACTGCTAGCACTGACCTGACACACTAGCCATAAACATGTCACAAGATGATTCCCTAATTACTACTGAGTAGTTGTCTGTTCAGATCTCTTACTGCTCAGGAGATTGTTGATACTTGAATTCCAAGGAGGAACTATCTCTATGAAGGGTGTGAGAACTTCAGTGTAAATTTAAGCAAGGTCATAAGCTCATATTGTTAATGTTGTAGCAGAAAAAAATAATTTTACTTTACTGGAATTATTTGAATTATACCTTGCTTCAAACCATCCATTCTGTCATTAGCCTTAGATATGTACGAACCCATGTAATCCTGTGACACATTAAAAGCTGCTTCTTCAGCTCTCATTCTGTTTGATAAGATATTGATATGTTGTCGTATTATGTTCACGTCGCTGTCAGGGCGGCACCAAATAAATTGCGTGAGAATGCACCAATAAAAGGTAGCAATGCTCTCTTGGAGCAAGTTTGAGAACCAACAATTTGACCTTGAAGAATAATGTTTCTGATCAAAGTAAGCCCTCCTAACATGTCTTTGAAAGTGTTTTGAAAGTGTTTTGAAAGTGATTTATGAAATCACACATTTTCTGAAGTCAATCAATCAATCTTTATTGTATGAAAGGCCATTGGCCCATATACACATACAGATAAACAATATCATTTACAGCTGTACAGCGCATTATATAATTATTGGATAACTAATATGATGCTTGACATGTAATAGAGGTATTGTAATAACAGTGGTAATAACCACAGTGGCAGCAGTAGTAGTATAAAATACAAAAGGAATGGAATGGAAATATGAAGTTTTACGTCGCAAAGGCTTTCAGCCATAGCGCGACGTTCAATACAAAAGGATCTATCAGTAATATACTCATCATGTCATGACAATTTGACAATTTAAATGTATATGCATTTCTAGTAGAAACAAACAGACAAAAATGAAATGTAGATACTCCTGATCTAGATGCGAAAGTTTCAAAACAACTAATTATTTCTGGACATATCGGATTTACTAAGTAATTTACTACGCACTCGTAGACTTTGATAGATGTATTGTAATATCTTAGTTAATTTTTTACTAGGGATACCATTAAAAGATAATATTTTGTTCATGGAATAGTGGTTCTTAGTGATATCAGGCATATATTTCAATCTTAGGTTGTCGTAAATTGGACATATAAACAAAAAGTGTAATTCGTTTTCAATATGGTTTTCGCAGAATGGACAAAAACGCATATCCTTAGGAATAGAGGAGAAGCGACCCCTGTTGCACATCAAATCATTTAACCCTAGCCTGAGTTTAATAAATGTGTCTCTAATTTTTATCTCTGTTATAGTATGCAGGTAAACCTCTGGTGTTAGACAATATTTAAAGGTTTTATAGACGTCGTAGCGTGTACTGTTATCTAGTGACGACCTCCAGTTTTGAGTAAACATATCAATTGCTACCTGCTTAAAAGAGCTAAGAAAATACATTTTGTCTCCAACGCTTTGATTTAGCCAAACATATCCAAATCCGAGAGAGAAGAGTAAATGCTTAATGTTTGATGCCCAGGTTACGTAACCAACACTTTCACGATAGACAATCATTTCGTAGCATTTTCTTGGGATTCGTTCCAGCGACATCTCTGTTATTTTGAGCCAGTATCTGAGTAAACGTAAATATGAACAAATATATAACGGGTATCTACCACATTCGCCATAGACCATATGACTTGGAGCTGATTCAGAAACATTTAGTATGACAAATTAAACCATTTGAACATTTACAGGAGTCTTTTGTTCTGTTGCAAACAGAAATTGTTTCAGATTTGGTAAAAAACATAACTTTGCATTAAATCTTATTTAATGTCACAGGAACTTTTGTTGTTCAGTATATATTATTACTTATATGGCCTTGACCAGAAAAAGGGAGAACACCTGTAAAATCTACAGTTAATGGAATCTTAAGATTTTCTTTCAGCTGATGATAGTAAAAAACATTTCAAACTTGTGGACAGAATCTTTATGTAATGGGTCAATATTTCTAATTTTAAGAGATTTTTGACTATATTATGACTCGTATCACCTTGACCAAAAGTGGAATAATGCCTTTAAAATCCACAATTAATGGAATCTTAAGATTTCTTGTCGGTTGATGATAGTAAATAATATTTCGCACTTGTGGACAGAATCTTTATGTAATGGGTCAATATTTCTAATTTTAAGAGATTTTTGACTATATTATGACTCATATCAGCTTGACCAGAAGTGGGATAATGACTTTAAAATCTACAATTAATGGAATCTTAAGATTTCTTGTCGGTTGATGATAGTAAATAATATTTCGCACTTGTGGACAGAATCTTTATGTAATGGGTCAATATTTCTAATTTTAAGAGATTTTTGACTATATTATGACTCATATCAGCTTGACCAGAAGTGGGATAATGCCTTTAAAATCTACATTTAATGGAATTTTAAGATTTCTTGTCGGTTGGTGATAGTAAATAATATTTCACACTTGTGGACAGAATCTTTATGTAATGGGTCAATATTTCTAATTTTAAGAGATTTTTGACTATATTATGACTCATATCAGCTTGACCAGAAGTGGGATAATGACTTTAAAATCTACAATTAATGGAATCTTAAGATTTCTTCTCGGTTGATGATAGTAAATAATATTTCGCACTTGTGGACAGAATCTTTATGTAATGGGTCAATATTTCTAATTTTAAGAGATTTTTGACTATATTATGACTCATATCAGCTTGACCAGAAGTGGGATAATGCCTTTAAAATCTACAATTAATGGAATCTTAAGATTTCTTGTCGGTTGATGATAGTAAATAATATTTCGCACTTGTGGACAGAATCTGAATGTAATGGGTCAATATTTCTAATTTTAAGAGATTTTTGACTATATTATGACTCATATCAGCTTGACCAGAAGTGGGATAATGCCTTTAAAATCTACATTTAATGGAATTTTAAGATTTCTTGTCGGTTGGTGATAGTAAATAATATTTCACACTTGTTGACAGAATCTTTATGTAATGGGTCAATATTTCTAATTTTAAGAGATTTTTGACTATATTATGACTCATATCAGCTTGACCAGAAGTGGGATAATGACTTTAAAATCTACAATTAATGGAATCTTAAGATTTCTTCTCGGTTGATGATAGTAAATAATATTTCGCACTTGTGGACAGAATCTTTATGTAATGGGTCAATATTTCTAATTTTAAGAGATTTTTGACTATATTATGACTCATATCAGCTTGACCAGAAGTGGGATAATGCCTTTAAAATCTACAATTAATGGAATCTTAAGATTTCTTGTCGGTTGATGATAGTAAATAATATTTCGCACTTGTGGACAGAATCTTTATGTAATGGGTCAATATTTCTAATTTTAAGAGATTTTTGACTATATTATGACTCATATCAGCTTGACCAGAAGTGGGATAATGCCTTTAAAATCTACATTTAATGGAATTTTAAGATTTCTTGTCGGTTGATGATAGTAAATAATATTTCGCACTTGTGAGCAGAATCTTTATGTAATGGGTCAATATTTCTAATTTTAAGAGATTTTTGACTATATTATGACTCGTATCACCTTGACCAAAAGTGGAATAATGCCTTTCAAAATCTACAATTAATGGAATCTTAAGATTTCTTGTCGGTTGATGATAGTAAATAACATTTCAAACCTATGAACAAAGGTCTGAATGTAATGGGTCAATATTTCTAATTTTAAGAGATTTTTGACTATATTATGACTCATATCAGCTTGACCAGAAGTGGGATAATGCCTTTAAAATCCACAATTAATGGAATCTTAAGATTTCTTCTCGGTTGATGATAGTAAATAATATTTCGCACTTGTGGACAGAATCTGAATGTAATGGGTGAATATTTCTAATTTTAAGAGATTTTTGACTATATTATGACCCATATCAGCTTGACCAGAAGTGGGATAATGCCTTTAAAATCTACAATTAATGGAATCTTAAGATTTCTTGTCGGTTGATGATAGTAAATAATATTTCACACTTGTGGACAGAATCTGACTGTAATGGATCAATATTTCTAATTTTAAGAGATTTTTGACTATATTATGACTCATATCACCTTGACCAGAAGTGGGATAATGCCTTTAAAATCTACATTTAATGGAATTTTAAGATTTCTTGTCAGTTGGTGATAGTGAATAATATTTCACACTTGTGGACAGAATCTTTATGTAATGGGTCAATATTTCTAATTTTAAGAGATTTTTGACTATATTATGACTCATATCAGCTTGACCAGAAGTGGGATAATGCCTTTAAAATCTACATTTAATGGAATTTTAAGATTTCTTGTCGGTTGGTGATAGTAAATAATAATTCACACTTGTGGACAGAATCTTTATGTAATGGGTTAATATTTCTAATTTTAAGAGATTTTTTACTATATTATGACTCATATCAGCTTGACCAGAAGTGGGATAATGCCTTTAAAATCTACATTTAATGGAATTTTAAGATTTCTTGTCGGTTGATGATAGTAAATAATATTTCGCACTTGTGAGCAGAATCTTTATGTAATGGGTCAATATTTCTAATTTTAAGAGATTTTTGACTATATTATGACTCGTATCACCTTGACCAAAAGTGGAATAATGCCTTGCAAAATCTACAATTAATGGAATCTTAAGATTTCTTGTCGGTTGATGATAGTAAATAACATTTCAAACCTATGAACAAAGGTCTGAATGTAATGGGTCAATATTTCTAATTTTAAGAGATTTTTGACTATATTATGACTCATATCAGCTTGACCAGAAGTGGGATAATGCCTTTAAAATCCACAATTAATGGAATCTTAAGATTTCTTCTCGGTTGATGATAGTAAATAATATTTCGCACTTGTGGACAGAATCTGAATGTAATGGGTGAATATTTCTAATTTTAAGAGATTTTTGACTATATTATGACCCATATCAGCTTGACCAGAAGTGGGATAATGCCTTTAAAATCTACAATTAATGGAATCTTAAGATTTCTTGTCGGTTGTTGATAGTAAATAATATTTCACACTTGTTGACAGAATCTGACTGTAATGGATCAATAGTTCTAATTTTAAGAGATTTTTGACTATATTATGACTCATATCAGCTTGACCAGAAGTGGGATAATGCCTTTAAAATCTACATTTAATGGAATTTTAAGATTTCTTGTCGGTTGATGATAGTAAATAATATTTCGCACTTGTGGACAGAATCTGAATGTAATGGGTGAATATTTCTAATTTTAAGAGATTTTTGACTATATTATGACCCATATCAGCTTGACCAGAAGTGGGATAATGCCTTTAAAATCTACAATTAATGGAATCTTAAGATTTCTTGTCGGTTGTTGATAGTAAATAATATTTCACACTTGTTGACAGAATCTGACTGTAATGGATCAATATTTCTAATTTTAAGAGATTTTTGACTATATTATGACTCATATCAGCTTGACCAGAAGTGGGATAATGCCTTTAAAATCTACATTTAATGGAATTTTAAGATTTCTTGTCGGTTGGTGATAGTAAATAATATTTCACACTTGTGGACAGAATCTTTATGTAATGGATCAATATTTCTAATTTTAAGAGATTTTTGACTATATTATGACTCATATCAGCTTGACCAGAAGTGGGATAATGCCTTTAAAATCCACAATTAATGGAATCTTAAGATTTCTTGTCGGTTGATGATAGTAAATAATATTTCACACTTGTGGACAGAATCTTTATGTAATGGGTCAATATTTCTAATTTTAAGAGATTTTTGACTACATTATGACTCATATCACCTTGACCAGAAGTGGGATAATGCCTTTAAAATCTACATTTAATGGAATTTTAAGATTTCTTGTCGGTTGGTGATAGTAAATAATATTTCACACTTGTGGACAGAATCTTTATGTAATGGGTCAATATTTCTAATTTTAAGAGATTTTTGACTATATTATGACTCGTATCACCTTGACCAAAAGTGGAATAATGCCTTTCAAAATCTACAATTAATGGAATCTTAAGATTTCTTGTCGGTTGATGATAGTAAATAACATTTCAAACCTATGAACAAAGGTCTGAATGTAATGGGTCAATAATACTAATTTTAAGAGATTTTTTACTATATTATGACTCATATCAGCTTGACCAGAAGTGGGATAATGCCTTTAAAATCTACAATTAATGGAATCTTAAGATTTCTTGTTGGTTGATGATAGTAAATAACATTTCAAACCTATGAACAAAGGTCTGAATGTAATGGGTCAATATTTCTAATTTTAAGAGATTTTTGACTATATTATGACTCATATCAGCTTGACCAGAAGTGGGATAATGCCTTTAAAATCCACAATTAATGGAATCTTAAGATTTCTTCTCGGTTGATGATAGTAAATAATATTTCGCACTTGTGGACAGAATCTGAATGTAATGGGTGAATATTTCTAATTTAAAGAGATTTTTGACTATATTATGACCCATATCAGCTTGACCAGAAGTGGGATAATGCCTTTAAAATCTACAATTAATGGAATCTTAAGATTTCTTGTCGGTTGATGATAGTAAATAATATTTCACACTTGTGGACAGAATCTGACTGTAATGGATCAATATTTCTAATTTTAAGAGATTTTTGACTATATTATGACTCATATCACCTTGACCAGAAGTGGGATAATGCCTTTAAAATCTACATTTAATGGAATTTTAAGATTTCTTGTCAGTTGGTGATAGTGAATAATATTTCACACTTGTGGACAGAATCTTTATGTAATGGGTCAATATTTCTAATTTTAAGAGATTTTTGACTATATTATGACTCATATCAGCTTGACCAGAAGTGGGATAATGCCTTTAAAATCTACATTTAATGGAATTTTAAGATTTCTTGTCGGTTGGTGATAGTAAATAATAATTCACACTTGTGGACAGAATCTTTATGTAATGGGTTAATATTTCTAATTTTAAGATATTTTTGACTATATTATGACTCATATCAGCTTGACCAGAAGTGGGATAATGCCTTTAAAATCTACATTTAATGGAATTTTAAGATTTCTTGTCGGTTGATGATAGTAAATAATATTTCGCACTTGTGAGCAGAATCTTTATGTAATGGGTCAATATTTCTAATTTTAAGAGATTTTTGACTATATTATGACTCGTATCACCTTGACCAAAAGTGGAATAATGCCTTGCAAAATCTACAATTAATGGAATCTTAAGATTTCTTGTCGGTTGATGATAGTAAATAACATTTCAAACCTATGAACAAAGGTCTGAATGTAATGGGTCAATATTTCTAATTTTAAGAGATTTTTGACTATATTATGACTCATATCAGCTTGACCAGAAGTGGGATAATGCCTTTAAAATCCACAATTAATGGAATCTTAAGATTTCTTCTCGGTTGATGATAGTAAATAATATTTCGCACTTGTGGACAGAATCTGAATGTAATGGGTGAATATTTCTAATTTTAAGAGATTTTTGACTATATTATGACCCATATCAGCTTGACCAGAAGTGGGATAATGCCTTTAAAATCTACAATTAATGGAATCTTAAGATTTCTTGTCGGTTGATGATAGTAAATAATATTTCACACTTGTGGACAGAATCTGACTGTAATGGATCAATATTTCTAATTTTAAGAGATTTTTGACTATATTATGACTCATATCACCTTGACCAGAAGTGGGATAATGCCTTTAAAATCTACATTTAATGGAATTTTAAGATTTCTTGTCAGTTGGTGATAGTGAATAATATTTCACACTTGTGGACAGAATCTTTATGTAATGGGTCAATATTTCTAATTTTAAGAGATTTTTGACTATATTATGACTCATATCAGCTTGACCAGAAGTGGGATAATGCCTTTAAAATCTACATTTAATGGAATTTTAAGATTTCTTGTCGGTTGGTGATAGTAAATAATAATTCACACTTGTGGACAGAATCTTTATGTAATGGGTTAATATTTCTAATTTTAAGATATTTTTGACTATATTATGACTCATATCAGCTTGACCAGAAGTGGGATAATGCCTTTAAAATCTACATTTAATGGAATTTTAAGATTTCTTGTCGGTTGATGATAGTAAATAATATTTCGCACTTGTGAGCAGAATCTTTATGTAATGGGTCAATATTTCTAATTTTAAGAGATTTTTGACTATATTATGACTCGTATCACCTTGACCAAAAGTGGAATAATGCCTTGCAAAATCTACAATTAATGGAATCTTAAGATTTCTTGTCGGTTGATGATAGTAAATAACATTTCAAACCTATGAACAAAGGTCTGAATGTAATGGGTCAATATTTCTAATTTTAAGAGATTTTTGACTATATTATGACTCATATCAGCTTGACCAGAAGTGGGATAATGCCTTTAAAATCCACAATTAATGGAATCTTAAGATTTCTTCTCGGTTGATGATAGTAAATAATATTTCGCACTTGTGGACAGAATCTGAATGTAATGGGTGAATATTTCTAATTTTAAGAGATTTTTGACTATATTATGACCCATATCAGCTTGACCAGAAGTGGGATAATGCCTTTAAAATCTACAATTAATGGAATCTTAAGATTTCTTGTCGGTTGATGATAGTAAATAATATTTCACACTTGTGGACAGAATCTGACTGTAATGGATCAATATTTCTAATTTTAAGAGATTTTTGACTATATTATGACTCATATCAGCTTGACCAGAAGTGGGATAATGCCTTTAAAATCTACATTTAATGGAATTTTAAGATTTCTTGTCAGTTGGTGATAGTGAATAATATTTCACACTTGTGGACAGAATCTTTATGTAATGGGTCAATATTTCTAATTTTAAGAGATTTTTGACTATATTATGACTCATATCAGCTTGACCAGAAGTGGGATAATGCCTTTAAAATCTACATTTAATGGAATTTTAAGATTTCTTGTCGGTTGGTGATAGTAAATAATAATTCACACTTGTGGACAGAATCTTTATGTAATGGGTTAATATTTCTAATTTTAAGATATTTTTGACTATATTATGACTCATATCAGCTTGACCAGAAGTGGGATAATGCCTTTAAAATCTACATTTAATGGAATTTTAAGATTTCTTGTCGGTTGATGATAGTAAATAATATTTCGCACTTGTGAGCAGAATCTTTATGTAATGGGTCAATATTTCTAATTTTAAGAGATTTTTGACTATATTATGACTCGTATCACCTTGACCAAAAGTGGAATAATGCCTTGCAAAATCTACAATTAATGGAATCTTAAGATTTCTTGTCGGTTGATGATAGTAAATAACATTTCAAACCTATGAACAAAGGTCTGAATGTAATGGGTCAATATTTCTAATTTTAAGAGATTTTTGACTATATTATGACTCATATCAGCTTGACCAGAAGTGGGATAATGCCTTTAAAATCCACAATTAATGGAATCTTAAGATTTCTTCTCGGTTGATGATAGTAAATAATATTTCGCACTTGTGGACAGAATCTGAATGTAATGGGTGAATATTTCTAATTTTAAGAGATTTTTGACTATATTATGACCCATATCAGCTTGACCAGAAGTGGGATAATGCCTTTAAAATCTACAATTAATGGAATCTTAAGATTTCTTGTCGGTTGATGATAGTAAATAATATTTCACACTTGTGGACAGAATCTGACTGTAATGGATCAATATTTCTAATTTTAAGAGATTTTTGACTATATTATGACTCATATCACCTTGACCAGAAGTGGGATAATGCCTTTAAAATCTACATTTAATGGAATTTTAAGATTTCTTGTCAGTTGGTGATAGTGAATAATATTTCACACTTGTGGACAGAATCTTTATGTAATGGGTCAATATTTCTAATTTTAAGAGATTTTTGACTATATTATGACTCATATCAGCTTGACCAGAAGTGGGATAATGCCTTTAAAATCTACATTTAATGGAATTTTAAGATTTCTTGTCGGTTGGTGATAGTAAATAATAATTCACACTTGTGGACAGAATCTTTATGTAATGGGTTAATATTTCTAATTTTAAGAGATTTTTTACTATATTATGACTCATATCAGCTTGACCAGAAGTGGGATAATGCCTTTAAAATCTACATTTAATGGAATTTTAAGATTTCTTCTCGGTTGATGATAGTAAATAATATTTCGCACTTGTGAGCAGAATCTTTATGTAATGGGTCAATATTTCTAATTTTAAGAGATTTTTGACTATATTATGACTCGTATCACCTTGACCAAAAGTGGAATAATGCCTTGCAAAATCTACAATTAATGGAATCTTAAGATTTCTTGTCGGTTGATGATAGTAAATAACATTTCAAACCTATGAACAAAGGTCTGAATGTAATGGGTCAATATTTCTAATTTTAAGAGATTTTTGACTATATTATGACTCATATCAGCTTGACCAGAAGTGGGATAATGCCTTTAAAATCCACAATTAATGGAATCTTAAGATTTCTTCTCGGTTGATGATAGTAAATAATATTTCGCACTTGTGGACAGAATCTGAATGTAATGGGTGAATATTTCTAATTTTAAGAGATTTTTGACTATATTATGACCCATATCAGCTTGACCAGAAGTGGGATAATGCCTTTAAAATCTACAATTAATGGAATCTTAAGATTTCTTGTCGGTTGTTGATAGTAAATAATATTTCACACTTGTTGACAGAATCTGACTGTAATGGATCAATAGTTCTAATTTTAAGAGATTTTTGACTATATTATGACCCATATCAGCTTGACCAGAAGTGGGATAATGCCTTTAAAATCTACATTTAATGGAATTTTAAGATTTCTTGTCAGTTGGTGATAGTGAATAATATTTCACATTTGTGGACAGAATCTGAATGTAATGGGTCAATATTTCTAATTTTAAGAGATTTTTGACTATATTATGACTCATATCAGCTTGACCAGAAGTGGGATAATGCCTTTAAAATCTACATTTAATGGAATTTTAAGATTTCTTGTCGGTTGGTGATAGTAAATAATATTTCACACTTGTGGACAGAATCTTTATGTAATGGATCAATATTTCTAATTTTAAGATATTTTTGACTATATTATGACTCATATCAGCTTGACCAGAAGTGGGATAATGCCTTTAAAATCCACAATTAATGGAATCTTAAGATTTCTTGTCGGTTGATGATAGTAAATAATATTTCACACTTGTGGACAGAATCTTTATGTAATGGGTCAATATTTCTAATTTTAAGAGATTTTTGACTATATTATGACTCGTATCACCTTGACCAAAAGTGGAATAATGCCTTTCAAAATCTACAATTAATGGAATCTTAAGATTTCTTGTCGGTTGATGATAGTAAATAACATTTCAAACCTATGAACAAAGGTCTGAATGTAATGGGTCAATATTTCTAATTTTAAGAGATTTTTGACTATATTATGACTCATATCAGCTTGACCAGAAGTGGGATAATGCCTTTAAAATCTACAATTAATGGAATCTTAAGATTTCTTCTCGGTTGATGATAGTAAATAATATTTCGCACTTGTGGACAGAATCTGAATGTAATGGGTCAATAATACTAATTTTAAGAGATTTTTGACTATATTATGACTCATATCAGCTTGACCAGAAGTGGGATAATGACTTTAAAATCTACAATTAATGGAATCTTAAGATTTCTTGTCAGTTGGTGATAGTGAATAATATTTCACACTTGTGGACAGAATCTTTATGTAATGGGTCAATATTTCTAATTTTAAGATATTTTTGACTATATTATGACTCATATCAGCTTGACCAGAAGTGGGATAATGCCTTTAAAATCTACATTTAATGGAATTTTAAGATTTCTTGTCGGTTGGTGATAGTAAATAATATTTCACACTTGTGGACAGAATCTTTATGTAATGGGTCAATATTTCTAATTTTAAGAGATTTTTGACTATATTATGACTCGTATCACCTTGACCAAAAGTGGAATAATGCCTTTCAAAATCTACAATTAATGGAATCTTAAGATTTCTTGTCGGTTGATGATAGTAAATAACATTTCAAACCTATGAACAAAGGTCTGAATGTAATGGGTCAATATTTCTAATTTTAAGAGATTTTTGACTATATTATGACTCATATCAGCTTGACCAGAAGTGGGATAATGCCTTTAAAATCCACAATTAATGGAATCTTAAGATTTCTTCTCGGTTGATGATAGTAAATAATATTTCGCACTTGTGGACAGAATCTGAATGTAATGGGTGAATATTTCTAATTTTAAGAGATTTTTGACTATATTATGACCCATATCAGCTTGACCAGAAGTGGGATAATGCCTTTAAAATCTACAATTAATGGAATCTTAAGATTTCTTGTCGGTTGATGATAGTAAATAATATTTCACACTTGTGGACAGAATCTGACTGTAATGGATCAATATTTCTAATTTTAAGAGATTTTTGACTACATTATGACTCATATCACCTTGACCAGAAGTGGGATAATGCCTTTAAAATCTACATTTAATGGAATTTTAAGATTTCTTGTCGGTTGGTGATAGTAAATAATATTTCACACTTGTGGACAGAATCTTTATGTAATGGGTCAATATTTCTAATTTTAAGAGATTTTTGACTATATTATGACTCGTATCACCTTGACCAAAAGTGGAATAATGCCTTTCAAAATCTACAATTAATGGAATCTTAAGATTTCTTGTCGGTTGATGATAGTAAATAACATTTCAAACCTATGAACAAAGGTCTGAATGTAATGGGTCAATAATACTAATTTTAAGAGATTTTTTACTATATTATGACTCATATCAGCTTGACCAGAAGTGGGATAATGCCTTTAAAATCTACAATTAATGGAATCTTAAGATTTCTTCTCGGTTGATGATAGTAAATAATATTTCGCACTTGTGGACAGAATCTGAATGTAATGGGTCAATAATACTAATTTTAAGAGATTTTTGACTATATTATGACTCATATCAGCTTGACCAGAAGTGGGATAATGACTTTAAAATCTACAATTAATGGAATCTTAAGATTTCTTGTCAGTTGGTGATAGTGAATAATATTTCACACTTGTGGACAGAATCTTTATGTAATGGGTCATTATTTCTAATTTTAAGAGATTTTTGACTATATTATGACTCATATCAGCTTGACCAGAAGTGGGATAATGCCTTTAAAATCTACATTTAATGGAATTTTAAGATTTCTTGTCGGTTGGTGATAGTAAATAATATTTCACACTTGTGGACAGAATCTTTATGTAATGGGTCAATATTTCTAATTTTAAGAGATTTTTGACTATATTATGACTCATATCAGCTTGACCAGAAGTGGGATAATGCCTTTAAAATCCACAATTAATGGAATCTTAAGATTTCTTGTCGGTTGATGATAGTAAATAATATTTCGCACTTGTGGACAGAATCTGAATGTAATGGGTCAATAGTTCTAATTTTAAGAGATTTTTGACTATATTATGACTCATATCAGCTTGACCAGAAGTGGGATAATGCCTTTAAAATCTACATTTAATGGAATTTTAAGATTTCTTGTCGCTTGATGATAGTAAATAATATTTCGCACTTGTGAGCAGAATCTTTATGTAATGGGTCAATATTTCTAATTTTAAGAGATTTTTGACTATATTATGACTCGTATCACCTTGACCAAAAGTGCCTTAATAATGCCTTTCAAAATCTACAATTAATGGAATCTTAAGATTTCTTGTCGGTTGATGATAGTAAATAACATTTCAAACCTATGAACAAAGGTCTGAATGTAATGGGTCAATAATACTAATTTTAAGAGATTTTTTACTATTTTATGACTCATATCAGCTTGGCCAGAAGTGGGATAATGCCTTTAAAATCTACATTTAATGGAATTTTAAGATTTCTTGTCGGTTGATGATAGTAAATAATATTTCGCACTTATGAGCAGACTCTTAATGTAATGGGTCAATACTGCTATTTAAAAGAGACCTTTTACTATATAATCACTCATGTCCCTTTGACCAGAAATGGGATAGCCCTTTCACATGTACAAATAATGGAATACTTGTAGCTGATTTTTATTAATTATCGATTAGATATTTACCCTTGTATTACTGTAATCAAACCATGCAGAAGCGGCATAACACCTTTAAAATTTATTAACTGTTGAATATTTATAATTAATTTTAGCTTTTGAAAGTGATTAGGACCACAAACTTAGCAAATATTGAGGGAGGTCATGAGTGGTACTTTTATAGGGAGTATTATACCAGTAAGTGTGTTACACAAGGAGTGTCAGAATTCAGAAATTCTTGTATTTACCGAGTGAGGGTGAAGGTAATACATGGATTCTTACATGAGTTTTGTAAAACAGAATATGTACTGTGTTTATCCACGTTTATCCACGTAAAGCCAATCGCCAAGCACGGGTACTATCTTATTCCGTGTATTTTACCTTACCTTCAGCTGTCAGGGGTGCGATTGGTTAGCCTATTGGTGAAAGCGTTCGCTCGTCACGTCGAAGGCCCGGGTTCGATTCCCATCATGTGTTCAATGAGTAAACCCTATTTCTGGTGTCCCGTGCCATGATACTCCAGGAATGCTGCTAAAAGCAGTGTAAATACATATTCACCCACTTACTCACTCCTTATGCAGACGTCTATCCACTAGACCACTCAGGCAGTTGATTTCGTGTAGAAGTGGTCCCCAGCAACACATGCTTAATTTTAATTGTCTTACTAGGTGACTTCATGGATCGGAGGTTCAACGTCCTCCGACGTGCTGGATGTTTGCTTATAATATCAATCACTATTTTGCTCTCTGCCCATGTGGACCAACATTTTACTGCAAGAACCAGTAACAGCAAAGCTGACCATGCAGGTAATATTCCCATGATCGGATGGGGAGTCCGGCTTAGAATCGTATAATAAGAGGCGACTAACGAGCCTCGGGTAGTCAGGTTCGTTATTTGGTTGATTGCGAGACATCGTACATGTCGGCGTGGGACGTTGTTCATACTTAAACCAATCGTTTATTTACATGTATTTATATCGGGGTACATGACACACAATTAACGAAGTCACTATACAAGCATGCCCACCCGGTCCATCGATTGTGGTGCCCGTGAAGACCCGGGGTAGAATAGGTCTTTTCAGCAATCCATGCTTGCCCTAAAAGGCGACTATGCTTCTCGTAAAAGGCAACTAACGGGATCGGGTGTTCTGGCTCACTGACTTGGTTGATGCATGTCATCGTATCCCAAATGCATGGATCGTTGCTCATGATGTCTATCACTGGATTGTCCGTGTTGTCTGGTCCAGACTCGATTATTTACAGACCGCCGTCATATAGCTGGAATATTGCTCAGTGCGGCGTTAAACAACCAACCAACCAACCAACCATCGATTGTCGCCTAACATGACAAGCGAAGCGGTGGGTATATTTTAAGCAATGCCCAACATAGACATACACAATGCACTGTCCATGGATCATCGTGATTTTAGGCTAGATATATAAATATATTATTTCGACTTGCTTCAATATATCTTTCCTTTATTTCAAATCGAAGCTGCCTGGTTCCTAAAACACTATGGAGTAACTATATACTCCTTTCTGTTAGGTCTGGATTACCGGTGCATGCATGCATGAGGAGTCATATCCGTCTTACCGCTTATATCTGTTAGTTATACATTTATATTTATACATTTATTATAAATTTGCACACCAAACTTCTGAGCTCGCATTACCTGCATCATGTATATGTGATAGGGTTAAGTTAAGGAGGTATTTGAGGTTACCACTAACTTGTATATGTGGGTAGAATGCCATTCTGAAACAATCGTCAATATCCAGCTTGCATACTTCTTAGCATGTTTCAAAGCTTACATTGGTCTGCATCTACAGCTTTCTGAAGTATGTATAATATAATACATCCGATACAAACCCTCTATCGTTCTTAGTGATGTATAGTTTATATCCGATATACAAACTCCCCCGCGTCTTTCATTTATAATGATGTATATAACATGTCTGACACCCCGCGTTTCATTCTGAGTAATGTATATTTTATGTCCGATGTACCTGTGTACTTTCCCGTAACTTTGTAAAGAGGAATGATAAAACACTTTCATCTTGTGTAATTTTCGCCTCAATCTTCTGGCAAACCATATACAATTAACCCATCGAACTAATTAAAAGAAGTGGAAAGAGCTTGTCTAAATGCAGAGGCAAGTGAAATAATTGTTTTGAAATTATATAAATATGATTTCTCACATCTACTCATGTGTGAATTACAAGGATTCCCTTCAGCACAGTTACATTAAATAAATTAATGAGGATACATGTTTTGCATTTCTATTCACATCGTGGGATTGGAGGAGAACGCACGTTAATTTGGGCCACAAACAACAGAATTACGGAAAATTGTTTACAGTTACAAACAAAACAAAATCTAAATGGAATGCATAATGTGTCGAGGCTCTTTTATTTAACGGCCACAATCCGAAATATTTCAGAAACCCCTCAAGCACCGCCTTTACTTTTTTAATATGGACGATTCCATTCCATTCTATATACTATTGTGACCACAATGTGATGTAGAAACACATCCTTGATTTCAATTATTGATCTAATTATAACATAATTTGTTAAAAGAAATATCGCACAGACACTGACATTTGTGCATAAATGTGAATTGCCGCACAGAAAGGCGTGTGAATATTTGTCAAGTACAAAATAACAAAATAATAATAATACCTGAAGATGTTTCCAATTTATAGTGAAGAATGTAATGTGCGTTATTTATTTGGAATGGGACATGGAAATATACAGAAGATCATATTCAGTACGGTCCCACCCAAAATATAAACTAAATCATATTCCGCATATATATCGCCATGTGTTTTAGAGCTAACCGAAAGCATTACCGCAGTAAATGGGGTTTTGCGAAATTGTGGACTGTTTATCCCAGTTCTGGTCGTATCCCAGTTCTGGTCGCTACACACGTCAACGGTAGTTCTGAAATATGTCTGTTGATTCTTTTGTTGAACTCTTACTTCATTATAGTCCAGTGCATATATCATATATTTATGCATATTGCATGTTAGGGAAATGACAATGAGAAAGCACGACTGAACAGATAGGTATTCGGTGGTAGTTTTTGGAGTGAGAGGTCTTGTCTGTCCCTTGGCCACTGTGGTAGATTATTCCAGACATTAGCTGCTGAGTCGTTCTTGAAATGTGAGCGGAGTGATCGCACGGATCGTACACGTAGAGAGGTCATGCACATTCCTTTTAAGGAGGACGATGCCAAAACTTACAGACACATGAAGACAAGATTAAGAAGCTTGAATGTGATCCTGTGTTTAACTGGAAGTCAGTGAACAATTGTATAACACCAGAGTGATGTACCCTTGACACGTTGGAGTCGGTGTAACTGGGATTATGTTTCACCAGTAAGTAGGCTATTACAGTAGCCATGCTTTGACATCACTAACGACAACACAAGGATCGCACAGGACTTGATCCAGTATTTACGGATGGTGCCAATGTTTCGACAAGGAAGCAGGTTCTAATAATATTACTAAAATGCCGGTCAAGGGACTATTCTTCCAGGAAGTAGGTTGTGTTCAAGAGTGGTTAATTGTCTACAATCTAGCAGTGGATATGATTTATACAAGTCGGAGTGAGTGAGTGAGTGAGTATGGTTTTACGCCGCTTTTAGCAATATTCCAGCAATATCACGGCCGGGGACACCAGAAATGGAATTCACACATTGTACCCATGTAGGGAATCGAACCCGGGTCTTCGGCGTGACGAGCGAACGCTTTAACCACTAGGCTACCCGACCGCCCCATACAAGTCGGAACATGAGTTGTATGTTATAGATCCTTCATTTGTGAGTTGACAAAATTCCGCACTTGTATGCCAATGTTACCTGTGGAACCGGGAAGATAGGTTGGTGTAATTCAATGTCAGCGCTTAAGTGTCCTGTGTGATTTACATTTGCTGAGGGAAGAGTTTCATTTTGTCATGATTTGTCCAGTTTACATAAGTCTTAGTCTCAGTATCTCTGTGTATAGCATAATGTTCTTGATGGCCCTAATATGCTGGGTAGGCTAGTGGTTTAACCGTCACGCCGAAGACCAAGGTTCGAGTCCCTACATTGGTACAACCACATACAGCCTTCTGGATGTGTCTCTCTTCATAATGTAGCTGGGACACTGCTAAAATCAGTGTGAAACAATTTGATATAACAGGACAATTATTCAGTCACTCAATAGTGAAATATTTAAGTGGGTAAAACTCGCTTTTACAATCTAATTCTTACAATCTAATTTATTTTATAAACGTAGTTAAGTTCGGCCATAATGTTTTGGACCTTTTCGCGAAGACCTGGATTCATCACTATTTGATAGTGATTCATTAACACGTGTTCATGATATAGTCGAAATCGTACAATTAATCGTGATTTTGGCAGAGATTGCTTATTATCAAAAATAAAAAGTTTATTCGCTTTTATTTAAAAGTATTTGCAAGATATATTTACAGTATACACTTTATTCTCCCCTGTCGAAAGTGATGTATATAGTAACCGCTTACTCCTGGTCCATACAGATAATCATGATGAGAGTGTACTGGAACGTATTTATTACTTGAGCTGTAATTACAAGTACGACAATAATAATAATAATAATAATAATAATAATAATAATGATAATGATAATGATAATAATAATAATAATTGTTTTACTCAAGTCCTTAAAGAATTGCTGGTCAACTCAACTTGTGATGTATTCGCAGGGGCAGGTGGTGACTTGGTGGGAACCCATTTCTATTAGAAGAGGAATTTTTCAGGGCGATTCTTTTAGCCCTTTGCTTTTCTGTTTGTCATTAATTCCTTTAAGTTTTTTGCTCAGCAAAGAGGAAGGTTATCACCCGGGATCTCCTCAGCACAGTTCCCAAACACCCCTTACTCACCTCCTTTAAATGGATGACCTTGAACTTTTTGGCAACGGAGGATCCGCACTAAAAAAACAGATTCTCCTTGTCGAGTTCTTTTCTGATGACATCGGCGTGTCCTTTGGCCTCGACAAATGCAACTGAAACGTGGCAAGGTAAAAGAGGAGGATCAGTCAGTTGACTAGGGGGGGGGGGGGGAGTTATTGACCATCTCGTGGAAGGTCAGGTACTTTTGGATGCAATTCAGGGACAAACTCCATATCAAGGGACGCTAAACGCTCGCAATAAAGATAAAGTCACAAATACTCATGCTGTACCCGTGCCTTTCATATTCTTTTGGTGTTGTTGAAGAAATTCAGGGTATTGACACCCTCTCACGAAGAATCATGTCAGACAATACATCACATCCCCCTCGCTCTTCCCTCAAACGCATAATAATAACAGAGGCATATATGGAACAAAGTCACTTGCGCATGGAGACACCACGTGTGTTACACGTGTTTTAGTGTGGGTTATCGGTTGGTGAAGGTGCTGTATAATAATTGTATTGTATTTTATATTTGTAACAAGAACATATTGCAACAAGGTATTTCTTGTGGCGGACAATTTCCTTGTTTCAACACTGAAGCATGATCATTTTTCAAGCGGAAAACTACGTTCACTCGCTCATTTGTTTAATTGTTTAATTGTGGACTTGTATCTTTACTCATCAAATCACAAGTGTTATGTCACCAAATCCGCGACACAAAATATAACCGGTTGTGATAGTTTACAATAAAATTAAAAATATCCTTGGAATCCCTTGAGAATAATAAATCGCAGATGCGCGCATACGCAGGTCCTATGAAAACCCGTGACGTAGGTGTATAGTACAGCATATGAACTTACAACACCGGGCCCTGATTGGGCACACGAATCGACTCAATCTATCTGAGAACACATATCAAATTTGGTTTCAGTCTCAATTATTGTTTAGTAAGAACTATTTTAAAGGTCAGTTTCTTTTTGTTTGTTTGAATGTTTCCTTTTGTTCAACAGCAATAGTCCAGCTTTATGACGGCCAGTTTCTGACTATTTATAGTGATGTACCTTTCTTTGAGATGAGAAATAACGGAGAGATCTAATTGCATTTATGGAAGAGTGAGCTGATTGATGATTAATGATATACTTTTTAGGACGAGTAGGTCAGTTTAATACAGCTTCAACATCACATTACGTCCACGTATCTTTGGTCTCGTTTTCTCAAAAGTTACTTATCGGTTAATCGAAAACACATGAGTAATAAGAGAAAGGATTTATTTTACTTCGCAAGCTGTATTCGTTAATAAACATCATGAGATCTCCCTCGCTTCTGAATTTCTCAATCTGTTTGTGTTCAAGTTGTCTTCATTTATTCTTTAAGGTAACTGGACCTTTGCATGGGAAATTACGTTCGCATGTGAGGGGTTCTATCTTTCATTTTGACTTCACCTGATTGGCAATGTTGTACACGTTATTTGTGGACATGTATCCTACTGTACAGTTTCCTGTGCTCAATATATACAAGGTAAATGGCGGCGATTATGTATGCAGTTGTCGGGAATATGAGCGTGGTGCTCGCACAGGGAAAAAACAATGCTAATCACAGAGTAATGATTAATTCAATTTACTAAGTAAATTGAAAAGAATGAGATCAAAGTTTTTCGTTATCTTCTTAAACAAATAACATGACATGAAAACAATTCTAGTTGATATATATACAGATTCCCCGTAAATTAGAGGGTGTAGGTGGGGAAATAAAATGAGGTTTAACGTCACATTCAAGATTATTGCCCTTATATAGCGACATATAAACATGTGTGTGTGGGCGTGCTTACGTAGCTACTTTGTGTTAGGACGGAACAATGCCGGCTTTATAGTGCTAGTCCACAGGGATGCCATGCGGCAGTTTAGTAGTTTAACATTGATACTCCACTCAAACACAGTATACTAACTCCGAGTCTACAAGACCTTGTTTTGTCCCATTCATGTCGAGTTCCAGGCAGCGGAACATCAAGTATCATCTTTCAACGTCACGACGTCAAGACACGGCCGAAGATCGAACCACCGACCTTCCATTTTCCGGGCAGACACTATATCTACTGGACCACTGAGGCGATCTGCTGTGAGAGGGAAATAGACACACGATTACTGTTTATTTTCATAACTGATTGTCCACAATCGCATGTGACCTGAGAACAGTTTTGAAATACGATACAGCCGTGTTCCAGCCTACATATGCCTTTCGGGCCATAATAAATTAATTCTTAGATTTTCTTTCCCTTACCCCATGTGACATCAGTTTATCGTCCTAAAGAATCACTCGCTATGAGTGCTCCTTCTGTTTTTATTTTTTTTTAAATGTACCACATACGTATCCACCTTACGCTTGCGAAATCACCGCAGTCAGTGTGCGGAATCGCCGCGGTAAATGTGCAGAATCGCCGCGGTAAATGTGCGGAATCACCGCGGTAAACGTGCGGAATCACCGCGGTAAATGTGCAGAATCACCGCGGTAAATGTGCGGAATCATCGCCCTGATGCCGCAAAGAACTTGTGAGCAGTGTGTAGGTAAAACTATGTTTTTGAGTTATCTTGATAAAAAAACCCATCAGGAACGTGAGTGAGCAGAGCGTGTCGCCGAAAAGAAAAGATGCCTTGCACTTACCTGTCTCACTCTTGTCTTATCACAATTAAAAGATTCACTCATTAGAAGCGGCCCTGTCTTTACAAGCATTTAAGGATAAGTATTTGAAAATGTATTTCAATCAGTGCCTTGTCTGGTTTCCAGATCATTTTGAATTGAGTATTCGTTCCATCATAACTTACATTTCTTCATCGGTGTCCTGTTCAAGAATTGTAGGCAGAATGGTTGAACTCTGTCCACCGAAATAGAAATCTATTTCGTATTGTCATGAGAAATCCTCAAATTAATTAGTATTTTCAGTTTAAATCGTAAAAGGCAAAACAGTGGTGAAACTGGTATGATCAATGGACCACAGAAAATCATCGATGAGGGCAAGCTTTTGGCATGTCCTGACCCACGGGTCCCTTGAAGGCAAGAACACCATGACACTATGATAACGATATCAGATTGTATCATTCAATGCCTAATTTCAATTTTATTAAGAAACGCTTTTCTCAAAGTCGACAGGAGGGGTGGCGCGGTATTAGGCTAACAGTGAAACCATACTATGTCTCGACTACACTTCTAACGGTAAAAGCCGAGTGGACACGAATAATTCATCGGCGTTGCCACGCAATTCTCGTCATCACTTCTGTGTTCATTACAAATCACCATAATTGTGCCTGCGATATGAAAAATCGCACGTTTCCATTAAAGGCCTGAGCTGTCAACCATTCAATTTTCCAATCATTCCCTGTATATCAAAATACCCAAACAATCTGTCTCTCAGAGGATTCAAACCAATTAGCCCAATTACAATAAGGGCAGCGAATGGTTTGATAGCATGGATGCTATGAAATACATCACGTTTCTGAAACCAGGCATTGTAAAGCATATTTCTGTAATAAGTGAATCCACCACAGATATACATCTGTTTGATTGTTTCAGAGGTAGGATATAGAATCAGTGGATGATCAGAAGGAACTCTCATTCCTACAAAATATATTTCAATGTTTCTTTAATTCATTATCCGAGCAACAATTATTTTCAGAAATCTCTTTCAAAAGTATTTACAGTTGGTATTTCGACCACCGATCCTAGTTTGGGGAAAAAGACAGAAGTGTTTGAAAGAGGCCTTAGGTCAGCACGGCGTACCACTCCGAGCTGAGCAAATCCTTTATCGTGACATACACATATAGGAAACGATCCTATTTGAAATACTTCAGATATTTATTGGAAAAGTATTAAATCCTAGAAGGGACATTGTCGCGTTGTTGCCCTTACAAAAAAACAAGCCAAAAGTGTCAAATTAGCCAAATGCGACATTGCGACAACGCGACATTTTGTCGTTGTCAGCCTTTTCGATTAATGGTGCAAACGTGTAGTGAGTGAATTAATGTACGCATGCGCAGAAATGGTTAAACTCCCTTTTCAAACTCCAGTGGTCTTTTGTTAGAGTCAATGGTTCTAAAATCAAAGTAGCAATGGCAGTGTGGTTTTCTTTTCTCAAAATGAAAACAAATCTTTCATCGTTGCTTAACAAATTAGTTCATATATCGTTATTGTCTGTGTCGGTTTTCATAAAATAAACGTATATCCACAGCAAGAAACGAATACTTCGCATTTCTATTAAATTTAATTCCGGTCTCCGACATCTCTTTTCAAATGACACACGATTGGCCTTGTCGTTTTAGACGGCGCAGTTCGCTGTGCGTCTCCTAGATGTACCAGAAAACTATGATCGTGGGTTCGAAGCCCAGCACCATACACAAACTTCACTTAGGGATTCCCTCCAACATCCTGTGAAATAACTGAAATATTGTTCAAAGCGGCGTTAAACCAAACTCGCTCACTAGCTCAAATCCATGAATTTGTTGTGATTTTTTTCTGACTAGAAATTTTGACATTAGTATACACTCGTGTAAGAGGTAATGTCTACCAATGCTTGTATCTGCTGACCTTGTTGGACTTGAATCGCAGCATATTGTCAGTCGGGAGGAGATAAACGGCTGAACAACAATGTTTTCGTGATGTCGCAGTTGTAATGGTTTGAGGTTCGAACACCACCACCGCCTTTCCTATCGAACTAAACTGCCCAGCAAAAGAAAGCACACACTTGAAAGTTGACCAAAACATTACACACGTTTACTAAATTGAAAATAGTCGCCGAAACACTGCAAAGCTAAGGTCCAAAACACATATGATACCCGTATCAATTTAGATTTCTTCTTGTAGATTAAAGAACTTTGATTTCTGTCCTATCTATTAATAACTACATGTACATGCAGATGAAAGTTGTTCTCTGCTTTGAAAGGAGAATCGCCGAAAGCTGACAGTGTATGACAGTCAAGTATCAGTTAGCAATCAGTTAATCATCAGCTTGGGAACAGAGCTTAAATGCTGATTGCTATCACAGTTACACTGCCTCGTGCTCGTTTCTGAATGCCAAGATGTTTTATCTATTTCGTGGCGTTCTTATGTTGAATTCTCAGTTTACAGTTCTCAGAAATCAGATCGGATATCCCTTGATATAATGTATGCAACGTCAATACCGTCTAATATAATTCACTCGTAAACTTACAGATATAAGTTTCTGTCGCACAGGCTAGAATATACACCTGAAGCAATGAACCTATTGACATCAAAAGTAATTTTCTCAGCAGAAGTACCATCCTATCTAAATCGTTTTTGTAATTGATTCTGTGCAAACCAGAAGTGCTCAGTTCCGAAACCATATGTTAGTCGCTCCTGTGTGTCAAGAATGCAAACATTGACACCTAATTTAAAAACCGATGCTCACTCTATCTGATATCAATATGTTTTTAAACATCATGGAGAAGTCACAATAATCAACTATTATAAACTGTGCCTCATTAACATATGTAGGTGGCCCATTCAAAAAAGTTGATCAAGGGGAAGCAGTGCAGAAAATTGCTAAGCAAACAACAAAGCAACTGTTCTATTTATAACTTAGTACATTACATGTTTTTACGTGGGTTTAAAGAAGATGAAGATTACTAGCATCAGTTCGGGTTTTCTTTCCAAATGCCAACACTCTGTGCTGTAACTGAAATACTGTTCACACACTGATACAAAAGGTGAATTACAGTCGTCCATCTCTTACTAATGATCAGCGTCACGATCCGAGAGCGAATCGACATTGTCATGTCGCCACTTTGTACAAAGCAGAATCATGACAAAACCCTCAACACATAGCAGAATTGTGATACAGTCCTCGGCACAGAGCAGGCAGAATCATGACAAAACCCTCAACACATAGCAGAATTGTGATACAGTCGGAACAGAGCAGGCAGAATCATGATAAAGCCTTACAACAGAGCAGAATCAACATAAAGCTCTTAGTACAGAACAGAATCATGATAAGTCCCTTAATACAGAGCAGAATCATGATAAAGCCCACCGTACAGAGCAGAGGAGCAGAGTCAAAATAAAGCTCCCAGAACTGAGCAGAATCATGATAAAGCCCTTCGTACAGAGCAGAATCATGATAAAGCCCTTCGTACAGAGCAGAATCATGAAAAATCCCTTAGAACAGAGCAGAAGCAAGATGAAGCCCGAAGTACAGAGCAGAATCATGACAAAGTCCTAATTACAGAAGAGACTCATGATGAAGCCCTCAGTACAGAGCAGCCTCTACATAAAGCCATACAGAGCAGACTCATGATAAAGCTATTAGTACAGAGCAGAATCATGATAAAAAAAACCAATACAGAGCAGAATCATGACGATAATGCCATAATCAGGATTAGTACAGAACAGAATCACGATACAACCCCTGGAACATTGCAGGGTCATGATAAAACCCCCAGAACAGAGCAGAATCCTGATACAGCCCTCAGCACAGAGCAGGAAGAATCATGATAAGGCCCTTAATACAGAACAGAATCATGATTAAGCCCTGCGACTTAACATACACACACCAAATAGATACTCTCACTCCAAACATTTTATGATAGGCCACCTTGATTTTAAAGTTGTTCAGAGAAATCTGATGTAGAGCAATTGTTTTTTAAGACGATATCGATTTCGACTGACACAAAGAGTGATGGTTTCCTCTCCAACAAGCATAATTGTATCTGCATGTTCCCTTCTAGCCATGCGCTCATAGGCCGGTTTCAAGGCTTTCGTCGATTTGAAGGACCAGTCGCAAAGGTTATCGAGTTCGTTGAAAAAATGACATGCTTCTAGTTATCAGCCGAACCAATAATAATTTCTATTCAATAGTTACGAAATTGAAAACAGAAACTGTACAAACAGAAATGCAGTAATACAATGTCATATAAATGTTAATTTCACAAGCACACTGTCGTAAGAGGCAACTAACGGGATCGGGTGGTCAGGCTCGCTGACTTGGTTGATGCATGTCATCGATCCTAATTGCGTGGATCGATGCTCGTGATATCAATCACTGGATTGTCTGGTATAGCCTCGATTATTTACAGACCGCCGTCTTATAGCTGCAATATTGCTGAGTGCGGCGTTAAACAACAAACAAACAAACACAAGCACACGAAGTGTGTGTAGATGAAATTGTAATTTCATGAGTAAAACGCAGATGTGATAGTGGTATATTCTTCATAGCTCTCATTAACAGGCTATACAAGTTTCTGAAGGTTGATGCGGTTGCCCAGTTTCCCAACTTGAGGATATCAGGAAGGCGGGATCCCTTGGCAAAGCCCTTAGATGTAGAAGCGCCTTTGATGGAGTAAGCCTTGAAAGTATCAGTGTCAATCCCTGCGATGCTCATCAGGTTGGTGGCCCAACTAGCCATGGTTGGTGACGAGACCGCTTTGTGGGGCTTTACATGGCTCAGCAAAAGGGCAGTTCTCTTCTCAGATCTTCACGAGGAACTCCTCAATAGGTAGGCGTGAAGTCATGTTACTACGCAAAGATCGGTCGTTTCCGTGAAAGGACTTCGGGCTTGCACAAGTCAAAGTGACCTTTGTTGGTCTAGTGAGATGAAACTCCACCGTCTCCCCTCTGTCAGACATGCAGCTGATATCTAGGCGAGTAGTTTAGAGACTCTGGAGGCTGAAGGCAACATCAAAAACATATAGAGCTTCTCTGCAGGACCCTTATCAGTCAGGTTGGCATTTTTACCCCGATGTTAACCATGAAGCGTAACACAATGTCCACATCCCAGGTGTTTGGTTTTATATGGCAGACATTAGTTTCTTAACAATGGGGTGTTGTCCAACGCTGACGCCTTCAATGGTAGTGTGACAGGCAGACAAAAGTGATGCAAATAGGTCACATCCCCTCGTTCAGTTGACTGGACAGTGAGCTGTCTGGCATTCAGGAAGTGTCTGGATTCCAAGTCTGCATAAATGTTCTCCACTTCCGGGAGCACACAGATTCAGGTGTTTTGTCCAGACTTACTTCACAGATGTGTTTGGCTATTACTAGGAGGGTAGTCGAACGTATACCTCCTTGATGATTCACGTGCGCGACCGCTGTTCAGTTGTCTATCTGTACCTCTATGTTCTTGCGACAGAGAGTCTTGCAGAAAGCTAGGAGGCCTAAGCACACTGTCGTTAGCTCCAAAGCATTTATGTGAAGTTTGCTCTCGTCCTGTGACCAACATCCTCCTGTCCGGGTTTGTTGGCAGTCGTTGGTTTCCCATTGAACATTGCTAGATTGTTTGACCACCACTGCAGTTCTTCTCTGCAGTTCTGAGATAGGGTTATCCTCGTTTCGTAACCGCGGAAGTCAACCAGTCCCCGACATCTGCATGTACCTGCAATGAAGCTGAGCAGGGATTACCACTCTCATAGAGGCCAACATGTTCCTCAGAAGACTGGCGAGTTGGTGAATAGACACCAGATCTTTTCTGAGAAGGTTGTGGCATGTTGAGATGAAGTTTGTCACATTCTCCTCTGGCAAACTGAAGCTGAGAGTCTGTGAGTTGATACTGACACCCGAGAAGGGTTATTTGCTGTGTTGGCCTTAGCACTGATTTTTTCCTGTTTATGACAAAGCACAGGCTCATCAGCAAGTACAGAATGTCGATCCCACCAAGCAATATTGACAGTAGCGGGTGACCTCGCCTAGGTGAAAATTACCAAGCTGACTGTCGTTCATTTCACGATGAACGTCAGTATGTCACGTGATTACGTTCTCAATCGAGCGGAGAAAAACAGAACTACTTTAAGGGAATTCCTCAATGTCTAAAAATAACATTAATTATTATTTAAAAATCATTTGGGACATCTGAGGGCGACATCGATTCAGGCTATGAATGATGCAGGCTTTGAAGCCAGACAGATCATGTAAATGTCGGGTCACCGAAATGTAGCGTCCATTCGAAGCTATAACAAAGAATACCCCCCAAAAATCACTGAGCTGCAAACTGTCGTGTTCTGCTTCGGGAACTCCAACCGCGCCGCCTCAAGCGGTAATCCCCGTCATCAGCAGCCGTAGTATGACTCCAACACACACCCATAGTCTGGATTTCTTTCCAACGCTAACTTTACTTGGTGCAACTTTTATTTCAAGTGAATGACATTGCCGTAGCCGCCATTTTCTGATGTTTGACCAAAACCAAGGGATGTCACTCAAAATGGAATGTTTGGTGCGGATGACGTCACGACTCTCCGCGTTCATATAGTTTGCTTTAAATAATTAAAGTTTCATGTTTAATGGATCGTTTTGTTATGATTTATGTATCTGTCAATATAAAGATTGAAGTTGTATTTGTTGACGTTCATCAGCTGATGAAGACAGTGCCTCACGTGAGCAAATTTACCATGAAGCGTCTTCATCAGGTGATGGACGTCACCGAATACAACTTCAATCCTTCAGAGAATGTCGTCCAGGAAAGATAACCATCCCAGTCCGTCTCAGGAGACGACACAGATATCTCAATTTGTTTTGCCAAATGGGGAGGTAAACTCCATGTTACCTGCTCCATGCAAGGTGGTGAAAAGGGCACCTAATTGTCGTTATTGCCATAGTAAGGGTTTTGAGATGCCCCCTCTCCGATGTTTCATGAGACATTTGATCGGCGCCTGAGTCCAGGAATTGAGACTCTTACAAAACTCGTACGTTCTTTCTATTTCTTTAACGGACGGAGGAAGGTCCAGCTTCCTGTCGAGACGATAGAGTCAGTCATGTCCGGACCATCCCCGTAGTCGTTCGACATAGCACTTTTGGAGATTTGAACGTCTAATGCGCCGATTTTCCCCTTGTCTTGTCCTCCACTTTTATTGGAGGCTTAGTGAGACGTATTGTCAGATATGATCTACAAACTAAGTGCGAAAACGGGATAGAAACTTCAAAACTTAAGTAAAAGCAGGTTTGAGGCCAAGATAATGGAGGATTGCTGGGTAATCTCGCGAGAATCTCGTCGTTACGAGATTTTCCGACTTTTAATGGTCTGTTAATGAGTGCTATGACAAGGATGCCAATATCACATCTACTACGTTTTATGAAGTGGAATTCTTACCGGCTTCGTGAGTTTCACATCTATTAGGATGAAACAAAAAGGGATCAGTGGTTGATGTTAGGAGCTGCGTCCCATAACTCAATGATCGTGGGTTCGCGCGTTCTTTGCAAAACATAAAATCTAAAAGGTTACTGTTTATGACTACTGGTACATTTTTGTGTCTGTGACCAGGAACGCAGAGTCTGTATACAGCGTTTTAATGGTGGTAAACTAGAACATCGTTGTGTCTGTATATATCACTATTATTATGGTGACATAACTGGAACATCGTTGTGTCTGTATCACTGTTATTGTGGTGAACTAACTAGAACATCGTTGTGTCTGTATATATCACTGTTATTATTGTAATTGTTATTGTAAATTGTTGATGCAATGTCTTGTGACATCCAAACTGGATTACTGCAATGCATTGTATGCTAATCTTCCCATGAAAGCCATATCAAAGCTACAACGCATTCAGAACTCTGCAGCTAGATGCATCTCTAAAGTTCCAAAATCCAATCATATCAGTCCTGTCCTCAAAGCACTACATTGGCTTCCAGTCTCCTTTCGTATAAACTATAAGATATGTATCATCACTCACGACTGCCTCAACAATAGCGACTATCCAGACTATCTCAAAGATCTTATATCCCTGTACTCTCCAGAGCGTGCTCTCCGATCCTCTGGTGGAACTCTACTGTATCAGCCTCTGTCTACTTCTGCTATGTCTGACCGTGCCTTCTCCTTTTGCAGTCCACAGTTATGGAACTCTTTGCCTTTGAATCTGAGAAACTCTGCTTCTAAGGAAACGTTTAAGTCTCTCCTCAAAACCCACTTCTTCACTTCAGCTTTTCAATAGATCTCCTTATTGTTGGCATATGTACATAGACATTACTTTTTAACTTTGTCACAGCGCCAGTGAGCAACTGTCGATGGATATTAGGCGCTTTACAAATCAATTATTATTATTATTATTATTATGGTGAACTAACTAGAACATTGTTGTGTCTGTATCACTGTTAATGTTGCGAACTAACTAGAACATTGATGTGTCTGTATATATCACTGTTATTATGGTGAACTAACTAGAACATTGTTGTGTCTGTATCACTGTTATTGTGGTGAACTAACTAGAACATCGTTGTGTCTGTATATATCACTGTTATTATGGTGAACTAACTAGAACATTGTTCTGTCTGTATCACTGTTATTGTGGTGCACTTACTAGAACATTGTTGTGTCTGTATATATCACTGTTATTGTGGTGAACTAACTAGAACATGGTTGTGTCTGTATCAATGTTATTGTGGTGAACTAACTAGAACATTGTTTTGTCTGTATACAAGGGTGTAACATTGGTGACCAAGAACGCGTTGTAATGGTGGTGAACTAGAACATCGTTGTGTTTGTATGTAGCGTTGTAATAGTGTTACATCCCTTCAGAGAAGCACGTTATATGTGTTGAGGTTAGATGAAAACATATCCTGTACCTAACAAAGACAAACCCAGCACACACACCCTCCCCCAACCCCAACACACACCCACACACTATGTAAACCTTAGTAAAAACGTTACGAGTAGATCTGAGTGAATCATAAATAACACCATGGTATGAAGTAAGATGAATCTGAGAGACTGATCACTACCTTCTTTCGACCATTTAAACTCAGTCCACCAAAGCAAAAACAGCCGTATGCATATCACATGAACACGCTTAAAATATCGAATAGAGAATTTTGCGTCAAATGTACACACGCACATCAAAGCACGATGCAGGTTTCTTTTGGTGAGGTTAGATAAAAAGGGGTTTGACGTCGTGTTCACGATTATTACACAAAGACAACTCCGGACTCATGCCGATTTTATAGTGTAGTCCACTGAGATACCATGCCGCAGTTTAACATGAATACCCACTCACACACAGGGACTGACACACAGTAGCAGACCAGTCCTTGTTTTACATTTTCCCATTTATGCCGAGCGCCAGGTAAGGTAACAACAAGTACCATTTTTAAATCTCTATTTGTATGAAGCGGCCGGGGATCGAACCCCGACCTTCCACTCTCCGGGCGGACGCTCTGTCTAGAGATCACGAATGCTGTCGTTTCTAGTTTTGAATAATCGAAACTTGAAATCTAAGCCACAAGAGACTAGATTAGAGAATAAGTTTATAAGCACTGTTTTTACTTACTGTATTTCACATTAATCTACTTCAAATGGTTTTCATGTTATTTTCTATGTTAAAAACAATCAACCTCATGCTTATGGCTCGTAAAAATAATACTAGACAAAGGTCGCTTTTCCCTCAGCTGTACTTATGACTTACTTGGTAACGTAAGAGTCCGAAACAAGCGTACGAAGGAAAATGGCTAGTTGTCACCTATTTGAACATTTCTAACAAATTTGATACCGATGTTTCAAAGTTCTCCGTAGGGTCTTTTATTTTGATTTGACGGCTTCAGAATTTGTACAGGATCCGCACACAAATACACAATCTGCAAACGCAAAATGTTACTCTGCATTTTTAATAGCAAAAATGTATCAGTAATTTCCCGTAGCACTCTCTTGATCGTGAACTCGCTTAGTAAAATAAACATGACTCTCGAATGCAATGACGCCACCTTAACAAGAGTTATGTCACATTATGTAACAATAAAACTGACCTGGTTAGCAGAACATGGATAAAAAACACCTTAATCGAAGTGAAAATGGCGTTATCTTTTTCATAATGCTTTCACTTAAATAGCTACGTGCATGCACATGAGTGGGTGTTTAAAGTGCAATGCTTCTGAAATGTTTGTTTCATATTGTCCCCCCTTTAAACATAGGTGTATACAGTCTTTTGCCCGGCAGTTTATGTACATGTAGCATAAAAACACATTATCCTCGCTGTTGCAGGAACAAGGCACATACTACTCTAGCAACCACAGAACGTTTGCGGAATCACTGTGTTTTACCGCATCATAACGAATGTTCCTGGGAAAAGGTAGTTGTGGGGAGACAAATGGATATTTCGAAGAGGAAACAACCCAATAGAAATCTTTAAAAACATTATACTTGTATAATGTTGATTTCTTTATATAATGTGTCTGTCTCGGCTGAAATAGATCTTCTTCGAGGATTCATGTTTGTCAGTGCAAAAACACATCAACCTAACATGAGACACGTTTTGATGTTGTTAAACTTAACATTTAAACATGAGTGCTGCTAATATTGTCTTAAGCACTACAATGTATTGGTCTGTAGTCCAATCGCTACATCTTTAATTGTGTACAAGTAAAATATAAACACATCTGTGCTTGTCTTTTATTCACATAGAACCGAACGTTTATTCAAGCTTTTAAGGAAATTGTGTGTTGTCACACTCGATAAAAACGAGCCAATTGACTCATATGAGACACGATTTCTTTCATAATGTTCCAAACAATTCAGCAAAGGCGAAATGTCTTGAAAATGACCAACAATTAATTTTCTTTTCATAAATAACAGTGTTTTTATTAAACAACTACAAACTAACGGCAGGTGCGGTAAAAATGAATCTCAAGACTTGAAGAAACCTTGATCAATTGCATGTCTAGTGGGATAAGGCGACACAGGATCAGTTTGTTACTGAACTGAGAAAACTTAGGCAACCAGGGAAATAATGTATTTCCCGTAAATAAACAGTAAAAGTAACAAGTGTTAAGTAATGTTAATAACTAGCTCACACAGGATAGTGGCATAGGCAACGTTTGCCACAGGACATGGGCGCAGGCAACACCTGACACAGGACATTGGTGTATGCAACATTTAAATCAAGATAATGGTATAGGCAACATCTGACATAGGACATTGACATAGGCACTATCTGACACAGGATAGTGGCATGGGCAGCAACTGGCAGGACATTGACCACACCTGAACATTGGTATAAGCAATGTCTGACACCCAACATTGGTGCACCATCATCACGATCTGCACGTATCAAATATAAAATCAAATGTTAGGCACCAAACCAGTAATTACTATAAATACACAATTGGATCGCCACCATACTTGTATTTAATATCATGGTAGTTCAATCTATTGTTAAACAATGATTATAACTAAGGGTGAAACGATACACCGATATTCCGATGCATCGCGATACTTGAGCAACGATACGATACACGATACACGTCGGTCTCTTTATGGATACGCCACGATACAGAATGTACATCTTAGTACAATGTTCCCTGGCTATTGCACCCTTCAATATAGCGCTAACTCTGTTATAGAGCGCGGTAACTCATGGCTCCCAAAACTAACTTACATTTTAAAGTTTCTTCACTGACTTTATGTTTTTCCCAATCACCAAAAAAACCCAAAAATATTATCAAAAAAACATATATAGCGAGCAGGGAACACCGGAAATACCAGTAAAAAAATCAGACTTCAAGTACGCAATTCAATCCTATTACTATACTATCTGGTTATAAAAACGTGTTGATTGTATATCTGGACTCATGTTTGTAATATACTGAACACCAAAAGAAACGCGAAATCTTCAAGTTCCTATTTAATATGGGAAAACGGTTGGCTGCTATGGTTCCATTGTAATGGGCTTTAATTGTTTAAGGGCAGAGTTATGGGTAATCCACAGCACCGACGTTGAAGTCAGTGTGGGATGGATACGCACGAAATGCATGTGCTGCTTATGCCGCAAAAACTGTCCGTGAAGATGTTGTCTTTAAAAGCCACGAAAGTGTCACTGTGAATCATTCACTCACCAACGTCAGTGACAATGCCACGACTGTCACAGATCGATCGAGAGAGAGCTATTGGGCAATTTCAAGCTGGTGAGAGTGTTAAGCGAGTTGCAAACACCTTGAACGTCCACGTTTTCACCATCTACCGTCTGCAGGAAAGATTCAAGACAACCAGCAGCACCAGAGACAGGCATCGTACCGGCAGACCACGTGTGACGACACAACGTCAGGACCGTCACATTCACAGGTCACATCTGCAAGGACGTTTCCTGTCGGCCAGTGAAAGGGCTAGGAAGGTCGTTGGAAACCACGGGAGGGCTGTAAGTTCCAACACAGTAAGACGGCGACTTCGTGACAGAGGGCTTCAGTGTAGGCGACCATCACAAGGTCCTGTTCTCACTTAACGTCACCACCTCCTGTGACTACAGTGGGCCCAAGCACGCTTGAATTGGCATCATCAGCAGTGGAGAAGAGTTCTGTTCTCTGATGAAAGTCGATATTGTGTTGATCGTGCCGATGGACGTGTTAGAGTATGGCGACGTCGCGGTGAGCGCTATCATGACCAGTGTGTCCTTGAACGGAACTCGTGGGGTGGTCCTAGTGTCATGCTTTGGGGTGGAATAGGGTTAAATCAGAGAACTGACCTTGTAATCTTTCAGAACGTTGGAGCTGGTAGGGGCAATGGTGTCACTGCTCAGCGTTACATCGATCAGGTGTTGGGGCCCCAGGTTGTACCGTTTTTTGCAAGACATGGCAACTTCCAATTTCAACAAGATAACGCTCGTCCCCACACCGCCAGGATTACTCAAGCCTTCTTGCAACAGCACAATATCAACACCATGCCCTGGCCGGCTCTTAGTCCTGATCTCAACCCTATTGAACACTTGTGGGATGAAATGCAGACGTTTGAACATGGCACATCCGAGGCCAAGGACAGCTGCACAGCTCGAGGTTACCATCCTGCAGGTGTGGCGTCACATCCCCATGAACACTATCAACCGTCTTATTCACTCCATGCACAGACGGTGTGTCGCGCTTGTGAATGCAAATGGGGGCCATACCAGGTATTGAGGTGTACCCATACTTCAGTTGACTTCAGCATGGTCACGTGGTGTTGTGTTGATGGATACAGAAGATGTCTGATGTCCAGAGAACTGACTCTTTCTTATTGCTAATGAATTGTGTTGTATCCATCATTATTATGTTTATAACAGCTGAAACAAAATACATCATGTTTCCTATACCTTCTTGATTCGCGTTTCTTTTGGTGTTCAGTATATATTTTATTAATTTTATTCGATATTGTTTACATTAATTTCGGCGAAATCGTATGTGAAGTGATCAGTAGATCGCACAACTCACCGTTACTTACAGCAACCACGGTCAGATTGCAGGTTGTAACGAACTTTAGTTGCCAGTGAATGGATACATATATTATAAATGCCATACTTAGACACTTCAAAAAACATATTTGTGTCAACTTGACTATTGTATGACAACATAACGTTTTCGCAATCGAAATACATGTTGTGCTGGAATTCTCTACGGTGACTGGTCAAATTGTACAATACGTAAAAATAGTCTGCAATAGCAATCACCTGTACCAAACTGTTACGCTTATGCTTCTTATAATTTTAAATATATATAAAGTTGCATATAAAGTAACACGATATTGAAATACATTATTCCTGATAAAACAATAATTTCAGTTACAAATTCTTCCGACCATTGCATCCAAATTCCTTGAAGTTGTATCACTGGGTACTTTTTAACTGAATCACCGGTAGATCACCGGAGAAAACGTGTGTACAACTGGTTGCTATTTCCGGCTTAGTTTACGAGACAATACACACGATAATCTTAATCTTTGCATATAAAACAATGCCTTGGAGAGCAGGAAATAGAATGTTAATGGTAAATCATCGTGTCTGGTGATGTTTTATATCAAATTTCATATTTTTATTGACCAGGTTTGTAATACCTGTTTATTCACCTGAATTCGCTGAAGGGATACGATCTTGTGTTTTTTTAAAAGGGCATAACACTCGATAAATATGTTTCTTACACTCTGAATCATAAACAATATTATTCTTATCCTTTTTCAAACCCTGAAGCGTACATCGTACATCATGTTAGGTAGGCAGAACATGTACTATTGTGTTGGACATCTACCACCTACGACTCCACCTCCGTTAAGAGAGGGTATCACTGCCCCCTGACAATGATGACATTCTAATTTTTCTGAAAAAGAACCTGAAGTTGAACTTTTCACACTGCGAAGTGTACTGATTATTTTCTGGTGTTTGAACTTTGAAGTTTCCTGCTGTTTTGAAATTTGACATGTTTTGACGGAGGGTAAGAGAAAGTTCCACTTTGAAGCTTGACAAGTAGTCTTGTTATTATAAAATAATTTTGACTGTTCCTGACATGCTTGAAGCCTTGAAAAATTTAATATATGCTTGAGTACTGGAGTACTCTTTTTTATCGTTGCATATCGAGATACGTATCGTATCGTGACCAGAATATCGAGATACGTATCGTATCGTGACCTTCCTGTATCGTTGCAGCCCTAATTATAACTGTATTACATTGTTTCTGTTGAGATTCAGTAGAAGTTGCATTGCATTTGGACAATGCTTAGCTGCCAGGAGAGTACTACTATTTAACGTAAGCAGTGGTGAGGAAATTATTATATTTAGATGCTCGAATTATCTGTTAACTTTCGGAATAGTATGGATGGAAGTCAAGCGTTGTAGAAATATTCTGTTATCTTCAAGTGACACGTCTGGCACTGGTTGCGGGAATCGACACGTAACACAAGAGAAAATGTCCCTTGAGCATAAAATGAGGAATATAACGTTAGATCACGATCGGTAAGGCTGTATGCATAAAACTAAGATCAGACTGTATTTTATCCGAGCCACAGGTCATCAAAGAGGTCATCGCTATAGTCCTACATCCATCACTCCAGTGTCACCGGGACCGTTGGCAACGTGGTATTCAATACGGCGTGGAGTAGGGGATTGACAGCTCGATCGATGTGGAGGACGACCCGTTGAGGAGTCTTTAAGTAAGCGCATTTCCGAAAGCGTATTTACAACATTGATTCAAGTTGTGCTTAACATTTATCAGCGAGCATCCTTAAAAAGCTTGTAAACTGTAGATCCATTTTGAAAATTTGTATTTCGCTAATGATTTCACCAACGAGAATGTCAGATGTAATGGCTTATTTATATATTCTACTGCAGTCGTTTCGTTCTTATGAATGAACGAAAGCTTATTCTTTTTTTCACTTTTGTGTTTTTGACTTGACACAAACTATGCAAGTGACTGACTGACTGTCTGACTGACTTAGGTCATATGCAATATTTATTCTCATTAAAATCAGATCTGAGTTCTCGCTACCGCTAAATAAAGATCTGAGGACATCCAATTAGGGGTCACGTCAGAACGACCTTTCATCCGACCAATCAGAGCATCGCTTACCAGATTATGAAAGTGACAGTCGGAATGTGATTTCTAATCATGGAACCTCGAAAACTTTAACTCCGAACGATAGTTACGGGATTAACCACTGAATCCACACAATCTGGACCATGTATTAGCCAGAATGTTCTTTTGTTCAGGTTTCAAATTTATAATCGAGAATTTGTCAAAATATGTTTCGAAGCGTAATCGCCAATTTGAAATTAGTGCCGTAAAGCGCGAGAAAGCTGCCTTCTGATTGGTCATTCCATTGGTCGGCCAAAGTTCGCGCAAGGTCGGTCTGACGTGACCCGTAATGGGATGTCCTCAGATCTTTGTTTAGCGGTAGATCTGAATAGGCAACGGTTTTAATTGCTTCGCAGTATTTCAGAATTTCTCGTTGAATCTGATTAAATTTTTATCTTAATTCATTATACTTTGTAAATATTTTGTTAAGAAATCAAAGTTATGGCGTTTCCTGGATTGTCCTATTTTCCTTTAAATCTGAACATAATATTTTGCTTTGAAATTTCCTTAAAAAGGTAAAATTGTACTGAGTCGAAACATGCTTTGAAATGTCCACAAATCGCAAACGATATTCATGCACTCAAATTGTAACTTGAAGAAGTTCCATAATTATAGGTCACAAAACGTTCATCACACAAAAATAGGCAGCACAATTATTTCACAATGTCAGTTTTATCAACGCAAGCTGCAAATTATTACCGTTAAAAAGAAATACACCCAAATACACAAGTGGGCTATAAATACACTGTACAATACAGTCAAATGGATTACTGGGACCCGTGAAGATCCGGGTTAGAATAGGTCTTCAGCATCACATGCTTGTCCTGAGAGGCGACTGTGCTTGTCCTGAGAGGCGACTAACGGGATCCAGTGGTCGGGATCTCTGACTTGATTCATGCAAGTGACTGTATCCCAATTGCTTGGCTCGATGCTCGTGATGTCAATCACTGGATTGTCATGTCCAGACTCGATTATTACCAGACCGCCGTCATATAGCTGGAATATTGTTGTGTGCGGCGATAAACAACAAACAAACAAACGAATTACTGGCTTATGTTATTCTGCTGTTAGTTGTAGGGGTTGTTTGTACGCTGTTCTTCATCATGAGTTTTACGAATCACGCACGTGCATCAACTTACAAATCATTTGTATCCAGCGAATGAGTGAGTGGGTTGTGTTAAACACAGCTTTCAATAATGTTTCAATCGTTATACGCCGTGTCAGCTAAATGCCGCAGGAAAGCTCAAAGTGATGCATGTCGTAGATGTTTATACTTCCTTAAAGCGAAACCCGAAAACGGGTACGAGTAAGGTACAGCCATAAGGGAGATAATCAGGTCGATCCGCGGAACGTGACACGACTAAGGGACGCAACTTCGAATTGCTGTACTCAATTAAACCGTGCCGAATCTAACGTCCTACGATCGCAACCCCTCCCCGACCCCCCCCCCCCCCCCCCCTATAATATATATAATATAATATAATAATATGAAATTGCCGATTCCCTCTTCAATCGTATCAAACGTAATAAATACAATATGTATTCCTTATAAATTGTAATCTACGCAATTTCGGTAAACCCCGGTCGTCAATGTCACGAAGGCTGTCATATAATAGTATGTCTGTGATCACTCTATAATCCCCATGTTGATTACTGATGGCATGATACGGGATGCTGACGCTATTTATCGTTAGTGTTGTACAGGGGAAGCAATCGACGGATCCAGGCAACACAGTGAGGCCCCTTGTTCAATAGAACACCAGAACATTGGGCACCAGAATATAGATCAATCAAGATCAATAATATGTACAAATCCCCAGGGTAAGGACATATCTAAATATCGGGCAGACAACATTGGTGTTTCTTAAAAACGAGCATATTAATATTAGTTCATATGAATTTCAATAACGCACTCAGCACGTCAATATTCCTGATTACTATACAACAGACATTGTATCTCAATGCTTAGTAATGTGTCACTATAACAGGCAACAGAAAACATTGATGTGTTTCGATACCACGCAAAAGAAACTTAGTGTATTTAAATACCTGGTAATACAACATTGGTGTATCACAATATCTGGCCACAGAACATTAATGTAATTTTATGTTACCTGGCAACATAAAATTGGTCTATTTCCACACCAACAAAACATTGGTATTTTTCAATACCAGGCAACATGACACTGATGTGTCGCAATGCCTGGTTAAAAAGGTGAGGTGTGGTGAAATGGGGTTTAACGTTGCGTCTAAGATTATTGCACTGATATAGCGACATGCACGTGTGTGTGGCTGTTTGTACTAGTCCGGACTGATGCCGATTTATAGTGCTAGCCCACTGAGAAACCATGCCGTAGTTTAACATGAATACCCCACTTAGACACAGTATACTGACTCCGAGCCGACTCGTCCTTGTTTCAGCCCCATCATGCCGAGCAACAGACAGGGTAACAACAAATACAGTAAACTACGGTTATAACGAACACGCATATAACGGACTGACCGATATAACGAACTTATTTTTCAGTCCCGACCATTTGTTGTATAAATGTCGTATATATGCTTTTAACGAACTACGGTTATTACGAACTAAAATTAGTGGTCCCTTCGAGTTCGTTATAACCGTAGTTTACTGTACCATCGTTTAACGTAATTTGGTATGACGCTCCGGGCATCGTACCTCGGACTTTCCGCTATCTGGGAAAGAAGCTTAAAGAACATTGATGTGCCTCAAATTGGGCCACAGAACAGTGATGTGTCTCATTACCAGAACATTGGTGTATCTGAATCTCGCGTCACAGATTCTTTACATACGTCGTTCTTGGTAAAGGGCTTCGATGTGCAATGTTGCGTTTAGGTTCAGGTCATCTTGATTTCGAATCCTAGATTCCATGTGATGTTGATCGTTGGTTTGTGAGCACCATACCATTGGTCGTTCGTTTCACCCATGTCATTACTTCTACAACTAGAGTCACTTAGGGCGCCCCTCCCACATTCCGCATATCTACGTGATATAACTGAAACACAACGCAATTAAGTCCACGTGCGCGTACAACATGAGCATTATTAGATCCTCCCCGCCGTGACATAACAAGTACTGTTAAAAGCCGCGTTAAACCTGCCCCAAAGTCACCCATTCTCCATTTGAACCTCCAAAGCTTGACAAGTGTTGACAGCATACATGTACAAGGCCGCACAACCCTTCCGAATACATTCACAAACTTGGACCCTTTCGAGACAAAGAATATTTTTCAACAAATTTTGTTTTTGACCAGGCGACTTTTGAAAAGTGTTTGCCATCCATAAAGCATTATTAGATTCCACATTCATCTTGCATTTATTTCTAGTATCCAAAAGAGGAATTAATTATTCCCGGATGGAATTGCCTTCGCAGAAAAAATCCAAAACACAAAATGGTTGGTCTGTAAATGCACATGAAAGTAGAAAATGAATGTCATGTGAGGTTTAAAAAAATCACCATGAATCACCATGAATCAACCAGACACTTGACATTTCATTATCGCCAAGGGTGTTCGTTTCATAGCATGCCAAATTGTCAATTATTACAATTTTAAACAAAACAGTTCATGGAAGTCATAGACGCAACGGGAGAAAGATTTTTTGTTGTTGTAAATTCTACCATTGATGTGAAAATGTCAATCACTCAAACATGTATAACATTTCTGAATGTCATATATTAAACAACGAATTACATTTTGATCGGTAGAGCGCCTGTCTTCAGTTATTGATAACTGCTTAAAGAGGCTAGGGAAAGAACAGTTCGAACTTATGGTTTGAAGAAGCGAGTCTTTAGTCGAGTCTTCAAGTAAGAAAGATTTTGAATACATCGGAGATGATCTGAATGTTTGTTCCATAGTACTGGTCCAGCTTTGGCAAAGGCTCGATCCCTAAATGTGCTGGTGCGTGTTTTGACACCGACAACATATGCTGGCTACCTGATTTTAGAGATCGGGATGGAATGCTCTGTTATGAGCTCTCTGATGGATGTGGGTGCCAGTCCATGTTGTGCCTTGAATACGAGAACCAGAATCTTGAACTGGATTCCGTGTGTGAGTGGCAGCCAATGAAGTGACTTAGGCACAGGACCGCCTCCGTGGTCTGGTGGAAAGAGCATCCGCCTGGAAAGCGGAAGGACGGTGGTTCGATCCCCGGCTCCTTCCTACCAAAATACTTTAACAGACGGCACTTGTTATTACCCTGCATAGAGTTCGGCATTAAGAGGGTAAAAAAGGACTGGTTGGCTCCTAGTGAGTATATTGTGTCTGAGTGGGGGTGTCCGTGTTAAACTGCGGCATGGTATATGAGCTAGCACCGTAAGGCCGATGTAGTAGGCTCAAAAGAGTGCCCCTAAATTTGACTCTAGAGTCATATTGGCCTAGCCTAGGCTCAAATGACTCTAGAGTTGTCTGAGCCTGGTGAGTCATTTGAGACTCATACACCGGCATAAGTTCGGACAAATACAAGCAATTTTTTTGCTTGTTTCCAGAGCGGGAATGCAAAACTTGAGACAGACGTATGATGGATTATATGGTGTTTTATTTATATATCTAACACGATAGATTCTTTTGCTCGGCTAGATATGGACAAGAACAATACACACAAAATATAGCTGGCCTAAGAAATGGCACAGAGTGTCATTTAGTCAGCCTCGATTAACCCACATAGTTCTTGAGAAATCAGACGCGGGGTCTATAGTTGTAAACGCAGCAAACGTAATTAAGAAAGGATCTTAAGGCTGTCTGAAGCTTCTATTTGCAATTCTTCTTTTTTCGAGAATGACGCAAATGTTACACTTCAAAACCATCATCGAAGTCTAACGATCTCACATTTGTGTCCTTTTCTGTTTGACCTCTTGCATCAACTGTGTGAATTGCTGTGTGGATATCGAATCCAATACCCAATACCCTTGCTCACGGGTTTTACAAACGTCATCAACGTCTACAACCAAAACTGACTCAATTTTTTCCCCGATCATTTTTATGCGTAAGGGAAAAGTTATTTGGGTGTTTCACGCAATCCTCCTGTGCAGGGTCAAGAACTGACGTCATGGATTCAAAGGGACATAACTCTTACCTCTTGGTTGTTTATTGATCAGCAGCTTGTGAGCTGACTTCGAGTTTTGGTCGGAAAGATAGTTGCCAAGTGGCGATGAGGTAGCCTAGTTGTTAAAGGCTTTGCTCTTCAAGTGAGTGAGTGAGTGAGTGAATATGGTTTTACGCCGCTTTTAGCAATATTCCAGCAATATGACGGCGGGGGACACCAGAAATGGTGCTCTTCAAGATCACATCTGGGTTGCGTATATGGCAAGAAAATAATATTAATCTGAAGGCGAAAACTATCAAATATACTGTCGCTTTAAACCAATGATCTACATGGTCCATGGCATTTTGAACTGGCTTCACTATTTAAGCCAATGAACTGTACGTGAATGGATGAGCTGGGTTCAACTTTGCTTTGAACAGCATTTCTGCCATATAATTGAAGAGTACGCCAATAACGTTGGGTGTGGTGACGTGTGGTCTGTCTGTTCTGGCTCTATCCACTGTCTGTCCTGTCTTAAGGTATCGTGGTGATTGTTGCATGAGTGCAACCAATGTGTCTAGCAGCGGCATCATGACTGGTTCTATAAGGCAGTAGGGATCTTTACTATGCTAAAGATAAATGCCATTTTCACTCTTTCCTAAAATTCAGCAGTAAAGTTCAACGAATTGTTTTACTGTAATTGTCTACTTTATAACGCGTTCTATCCTCAGTTTCTTGTTCTGTGTTGCTATGTGGATAAAAATATTTTTATGCCAAAAATAGAGTACAAAACCCAGTTTGTAAAAAGGAACGGTTTATTGAAAGACATGCTGGTATGATTACAATACAAAAGTAATACATACGATAGAAAAAATGGCGGCGATGACTGAGAGGTGACAACAGAAAATACCATATATTGTATATTCCCAGTTCTTTTCAGGTGAACAATTGATTTGCCTTTACGTGTGTTTGTAACTGGTGCCACCTGTGGGCAGGATTCGAACACCTTTTTCGAGAACACCTGGTGACATCCCTACGTGACAGTGATTCAAAAACACATGCTTATGATATAGTCGAAATAATATAATGGACTTTTAGTGGAGATTTTTTATGACAAGGCAAAATATTTTTGTCGCTCTGTATTTGGTGACAATGGAAGTCTGCAGAGTCTAATTTTCATCGTATTCTGTTCTCACGGTCTCATGCCCACGAATTTTGTGATACGTCTTATTGCCAATGATATCCTGTAAATATGTTTAGTAGCAGGCATTCTAAGTTGTTAAAACTTATTCTCAATAGCTTCTTTGCAAGGCGTTAAGAAGTTGGAGTACTAACTAAGGATAACATACATTTATATGTGGATGAACAATTGTATGGCTAACAGTTCCAAAGTGGCGGAGGTTGATCGCTCGCAAAAGGGTGCAGATTGTCGACGCTGGGGGGGGGGGGGGGGGGGGGGGGGGTGTATACGTGTTCGGGATGATGTGGTTCAGTGGTAAGGTCTTGTTTGGTTGAAACGTATGTGATCAGCCTCCCCTACTTTGGTACTGGTAGCCACAAAATCGAGAGGCTCTAAAAGAAACAGTCCAACACTGATGTTGTTTTCAAGAGAAGTAACCTCATTCAAAACACCATCAAAGCCACCGGAAAACCACCATCCAGCCAACAGCTACAAACATCGAGAACAGTGTACAACATTCCGTGTAATTTTGGACATGTTCATATTGGCGAAACACCAAGGCCCCTCCAAAACCGAAACAAAGAACATCGATGCTCAGTTTCCATAATTGACTCTCAGTCAGCTTTATCAGATCAGACACAGTATACTGACTCCGAGCCGACCAGTCGTTGTTGTATTCCCTTATTGATGAGCGCCAGGCAAGGTAACAACAAGTACCATTTTAAAGTCTTTTGGCATGACGCGGCAGGTCATAGAACACCGGACCTTCCGTTCTCCGGGTGGGCGCGCTACCACTAGACACCTACATCAAAACACTCCTACCATTAGTCGTGATCAAGGCTATTACATACATTGGCTTACCATTAACTCATCAAAGACTACAATCAGTGATAATCCCTTTGCTTACACTACTGGCTTCGTCTGTTAGCATTTTTACCTTAAACCTACCGCACTGCTTACATCACAGACTTCCCCACTCTAATGTAACTACACCCCAATCTATTCAACTGTCGAAACATTACCTCATACTTGTATATATGCTTGTCAACCTCATTCTGTACTTGCTTAATGACGGTGTTAGAACCTACACCGAAACATCGTTCCTGATTGTAATAAAGAAGTTGTTCATCCATATATCTTAAATTCACTTACACCCAATCCTTTTCGCTTGTGAATGAAATATGTTAAATCAAATAACAATTACAAAACCCAGTTTGTATAAAAAGAACATTTTACTGGTATGATCATAATACAAATGCAATAGAAATAGAAAATATGGCGGCGGTGGCTGCAAAGGTGACAACAGAGAGTCTGGGCGACAGAGAGGAGTGGGCAGAGTTGCAGCCGTCGTAGTTGCAGGTAACGTAGCAGACGTTGACAACCTCCTCTTCAACTTGCCCCTCCTGACAGGTCTGTTTATAGTCCGTCACACTGCAACTACGGATGACAAATTGTCCTGAAAGAGAAGAAGAGTGAGTGAATCTTTTGTTTCGCTGAAGTTCTTGCGGCAAGGGAACCTGTAGCGTAAGGGAAAGAAACACACTGAGTATTGGGGAACTGTTCTGTCCCGTAAAACTCAACTGGAGACCGACGCCAAAGTTACAGAGTCTGTAGGAGCCTATGTCCCACGGGAAGACAAGCATGGGGTTCTGGTGGCTATTTTTGCCTTGTTTCCCACGGGAGGACAAACGAGGGGTTCTACGGACCTATTCCTCCCTGGTTTCCCACGGGAAGACAAGCAAATGGTTCTGGGGACCTATTCCTCACTGTATAATGTCAAAAGGGAGACACGCATGGGGAACAGATGACCTATATTCTGCCCCTGAAAGTGAACGTGACGAAACACGCATACATCATGCGTAAGTCATATTGTGTAATCATTTGTTAGGGGTATCAAGATACACTTGTGTCAAGATACCATTTATCTGTATCTGAAATATTGCTGAGTGTGGCGTTAAACAACAAACAAACACGCGTTCATTGAATTGATGGCATTTCAAAAACCCTTGCCAATAACCTTTGTACGTGATTCATCAATCACAATGAAGGATACGTGCATGTTCTGTGCAAAGCAATTATGCACCATCCGTTGTATTTTTCCATTTATCCCTAAATTTATGTATCTTTTGCAAATATCTACATATGAGGTGAGGACAAACGTTCCATCCACTGGACCACAGAGGCGGTAATCTATATATGACCTTGAACTCATTTTGATAAATGATAGATTATATGCGATACCACAAATAGCTGCTAAAGTGTTGCAAGTATTGTGTCATGTCATGTCATGTCATGTCATGTCAAAGAAGCAGAGGAAGCAGTTGAAAGGGTTATCAGACAACTCTTGCTTCCGGAAGAATTGTAAATTTCAACAATTCATTAAGAGTTCGGCACTTTGTAAAGGAAATCAAACAGTAAATAATATAGTATACAATTTGTAAAATCGGCTATTTCATGTGGAAGTATATAATACTCGGTGAGCCTGTGTCGGCTCACACACAGGCTACATCACACCATATCAGCCCTCGCGATTGGTTGATAACTTATAATGTTAAAAATCAAGGCTGAAACATGATCTCTGCGGCCCGGCAGCCTGACAGGTATTGTCAATTGAACTGCTGAGTATGCCACTAAGGAAAGTGACATTTAAGACGTATGTGACTGGACTCGACCTAAAGCAATTAAATGGTATTCCTACCCACGCTATGACGGGCACCTGAAACAGGAAAATCTGTTTTCGGAGCAAACCGAAACGTTTGACGGCGATTGAGGACCTTTCGCAAAGTGCATGTGTGTGCTTTCTGTTAAAATATTCTCGTGAATTGCTAGGTTACACAAACTGTATTTGTAGGCTGTATTTGTGGGCACATGTTGGTATTGATGTTATAGTTTTATACTTTTTTGTTTTATCCTGCCGAAGCGAACGTAACACGTCGATGTACAGTGTTGTGTCCATTAGCTGCCGGGAGCCGACAGGTGTGGGTCTGTACCATGATCCTTGACGTGTGAGCTCCATATCCGTGAATGAGTGGATGCAGTTTTACGCCACAGTCAGACAGCTATATTCCTTCTGTAGCAACGGCCTGTTATTAATTGGAATAGGTAAACTAGTTGTTGGTATCACGACCAGCGCTCCACGTGATTAAGTCAGGATGCCACTGTATCAACAAGGTTTAGTCTGTGGGATGCCCGTAAGGTACCCTAAGCGTATCGGCTAGTATCACCACACTGACATATTGCCCCAACTGATGCAGGTCTCAGACCTTTACCATTTTAGTGATGTATACACACATTGGTACATGTATGGTGATAACAAAGACTTATGCGAATCTGAGATTCGAACCCACGATTTCAAAACTACCGGGTTCAAGTGGTGAGGAGGGAGGAATGGCCTTGAGCTCAACACTGTCCATGGAAATAATTTAAGAAGCGATTATGATGTTATAATTATATGAATAAAACATAAACACCAAGAAAACCTTACGCTTGTTAGGTTCGATAGTATCAGGCCATATTCTCGAAACGTTATGTTCAGTTGTCGAAATATCAACTAAGATTAAAATTAGACCCTTCATTTTAAAATTAGTTTTTTTAAGAATATAGGATTAGTAGGAAGAGAAATCAAACGTAAATGTACTCGGTTTTTTTCTTTTTGGCATTTAAACAAAATGTTAATGGTAAAAATGTATAGAGTTTATGTGACAATACTGCCACACATCGTCGGAGAACAATAAACTTGAACAAAAATAAATTACAATTCGTGATTTTACATTCCTAAACGTGATTATCGTGAAAAGAAAAGGCTTAAACAGGAAATTATGCACATTCCTGAATTGTTATTTGGTCGATTCTTAAGCCAAGTAATAAATATTTAACGCAATAAAAGCACAACGATTTGGCCTTGCGATTAGAATTGAATATGTGGACACCCTACGCTTATTTTGATATAAGATGTTAATGCCTCATGGTCTTGGTGAATGAATCGTGGTGTTTCTTGCAATCTCTTCATCTTTTATTTGCTAAAGGTATTTAATTATGTGATTCGTTATCAAAGGGCCGTTTCATTCAAACGGGTGAGGTCCTGCAGAGAAATTAACTATTTCCTCTACGATTCTCGATTACAATAGATATTTAAATATAATAAAAATACTGTTACGAAGAAGGCTTGGTAATATTTTATATGAAAGAGTCAAATTTGGTCCTACAGCATATTGGAGCCGTTCACGTCGGCCAGTGGCCCAACATCATGTCGACAATCTTGGAATGTCTGCATAGGGCTTCTTACGACGCCACATCTTGAAATTAAAGTTGTCGACCAAGCAAGATTCAAGGATTGTAGAATTAACATACTTCCAGTATGTTTGTGGCACTTATTTTTCATTTTAAGATAGACTGCTTGTTCTGTGGTAACAGCTGAATTACCGACTGGAGAATACCTTAGCCACCCACACGCTTGATCGTTCTCCACCCCAAGTTTGCAATTAACAAACACTGATATCTAATGTATAGTTACACCAGACGGAAATTCCATATCAGTCCCCCAAGTCCTAACTTAATCCATTTTACTACTATGAAGCCTTGAATAGGAGTAGACGAGATGACATCCAGGAGTTCCGGGCAACGCTTCAGGAAATCGACTAGTGCAGCTCTCACGTTCCCACGGTAACTCAGGTTTCAAGCGATAGCATATTTCAATGATCTGAACAGGCCGTTCCCATCCCCGCTCCCGCTTGAGGTTATGCCACATTTCAGCGAGTCAATTCTTTATTGTAACTCCAAACATGATAGCCTTAGATCTGGCAGTAAGGTTTTGTTTGTGTGTTGTTTAACGCCGCACTCAGCAATATTCCAGCTTTATGACGGCGGTCTGTAAATAGTCTATACCAGACAATCCAGTGGTTGGCATCATGAGCATCGATCTACGCAATTGGGATACGATGATGGCAAGGATTCAATGGAAATAAGAAAAGGGGTTCAGGATAAAACACTATCGCCAGAAAGATTTTCATCTGACACATGCATCTCAACCTTGCACTTCAGTAGACTGTCTTTTGTCTTTTGCTTTCGTTGTAAATAATTCCTATTCTTGAGAGGTAACTGTTAGCGTTCTTCGCCACATGAAACCTGCTGTCCCGGAGCTTCGGTCTTTGGTAAAAGGTTCGTGTTCCCGCTTTCCCTCTTTGTACGTTCTTCGCTCGCTCTCATTGATAAGAGTATTCTTGCCAGGAATACAGTACATCATCACGACAAATGGGCTTGTCCATCGCTTTTGAAGTTTGTCACCAGATCAGAAAGAATGGATCGTTCTTTGTCGATTTCTGCTCTGATTTTCGGTATGCAAACCACACTTGGGGGAAGTGAACATCCACGCTGACCTGCGCCTCCTGACAATGCTGTTGCAGAGGGTTTTGTTGAAACGTTCTGTTAATCCTCCTGTTTCTGGTTGGTATGAAGATGATACCTTTTGAGTGATTCCTAACAGCTCATATAGTCCTTCATTATGTCCTTGGTCAGTTAACAGTTTCTCTGGCACATCAGAAAAAAACCATATTAATCTGATTAGAACATCAGCGACGGTTTCTACAGGTCTGTCTCCCACTGCTTCCGTTTCTGCCCATTTTGTCAGGTAACGGCAAAATGTATCGATTTCCTGGAAGCAAAAACAAATAACGTGGTAAGTAATGTTGTAATCTCTTACTCATTGCATTTAATGTGGCCCTGTCCATTTCCTTTGGCTGATATAACAAGAACACAATATCTTCTTTGAAATTCTATAAACATATTTATCTGGCCCTTTCCAATATTCATCAATCTAAACAAAGTCATATAGCTGGAATATTGCTGAGTGCGGCGACAAAACAACAAACCAACCAAATCTACATCACCAGGACACAATTACATTAATAGCTTTATATTTAGGAGTTCTTGATTAATGCTTTGGAACCAAAGTCCACCCTGTTGACATGACAGCACAAAACTAACAATTCAAAAGTTAATGAATATTTATGAACACTAATTAATTTTATTTCGTTATGTTTTTCGCAAAGTTTAACGAAGAAATATGCAATAGTTAATAGTATGAACTGAAAAGAAGCCACATCTGTACATGAGCCTAATTTAAACTGGAGAGAGTTTTACCCGTGAAAAAAATGTGCCCCGCCCCACAATTTCTCTACGGACATTCTACTCCTGTTTAAGCCATAAAGTTCTCATAACAGTTTCTTATTAAAAATGTCCTCATGCATGATACTTGATACCGTGGAAAAATAAATAAACCCATTGGATATTTGTTGAGAAATTTGAAAGTTTTTTTAGTTATGCTCCAAAAACGAACCCTACCCTAATAAGAACTTAAGATCAATTTCCTGACATAGAAACACCAAAAATAAGAATGTAACAAAATCCCCCAATAGCCAAATGCATCACTAGTCCTACCTATGTAAAACGTTTGGATGAACAGATTTGCATTTTGCCCCGAAATGAAACGGTACTGTCATTTTAAGGCACCAGTTCACGACTAGGACACTCTCCGTGGTCCAGTGGATAGGGCGCTCCCGGAGAACGCATGGTCGGTGGATCGAGCCTCTTACCGCGTCATTTTACTAAAATACGTAAACACATGGTACTTAATGTTTCACTGCCCAGAAGTTGACATTAAGGGGATAAAACAAGGACTGGTCGGCACGGAGTCAGTATTCAGTCTGAGTAGGGTATTCAGGTTAAACTGCGGCATGGTGTCTCAGTGGGCTAGCACTATGAAATCGGCATTAGTCAGGACAAGAACATACAAGCAGCCACACGCATATACACACGTGCACGCACGTCGCTATATAAGTGCAATAATCTTGAACGCGACGTTTTACCCCATTAAAACCCGGGAATCGCCCGGATATACTGTGTTTCACAGTACATTAGAAATCTTTATCATCAGTTTTTCTCCACACGCAATGCAGACATCGGCATTGTAGAACTGTTAGGTTGCTTTTTGAAATTACCCGTCTCGTGTTGTTGAGAGGTCCAATGAGATTGATGCCTATCTTGGAGAGTACGGTTACAGTGTCATTTAATTTGATTGGATGCTGCGGAGGTTTATCCTACACAGAGAGACAAATTTAGTTTTATGTTAATGAGAAAATCCATTGCAAAAGATTAAATATATTGGCATTTCCGAATTCTATAATTCTATAATCATGTCATTAAGGGCTGTTTTTCACCTCCCTGGTTTAATGCCATATTTTCCGCTGTAGGAAAGGTGGCATTATAACAAGGGATGACTGTTAACTGTAGGTAAAATAATAATTTGTATCTGGTAACTGACAATAAAATAAGGGTCAGGATTCAGCAGTACGGGTTAACGAGGACTCTCTGTATTGCACACTGTACGCCTCTTGGATGGAAGGACTGTAGAATTATTATTACAACAGAACATTTATATGCGTCGATTTGGTTACATTTGCCTCTAGTATGAACCTTTTAAGGAAGCGAGTTAATAATACGCTTATCAAACAGGCTGAAACATATGCTAATTACATGTATTTCCTTCTAAAGTGTTGAAATTATTTGAATATTTTTCTGCGACGCTCTGAATGTATGTAGAAAGATTACATAGTTTTGCAGCTACGGTCATAATTCCTACATTCATATCGCCTGTTTAGACAATACTGAGTATATAACAGCTCGAACAGATAACTAAACCCACCGATAACATTGTCTCACCCATATTTGTTAGAACCGTTTTTATTTTATATATTTAATTTCAGTTCACTACATAGCACTTTGAAACAATTTCAATGTTTGAATGTTAGTTGTAAACTGTACCATAGCCACCATACCATATAGGTTCAAGCATCACTATCCGTTTCAATTACCAACGTTTTAAGTCATACGTATTGTGGAGATTGATCACTGATGTGAGAATTTAATACCTGCTTCGTTTATTAATTATATGTCGTTGACCCGACTCAGCGTCCTCAAGCTAATGTAACGAAAAGGAAATCAGTTTTACTTACGTTTTCGTTTGCCCATATGACCTGCTGTTGGATGGACATGTAGCGACTTCAAGACCTTCTTCGTTTCGCCCTTTTTAACACTTTAACATTTCCATATGTCTCCTGTTTGTCGTAGAGGGCAACAGACATTGCAAGAAATTTGAGACAATTTTTTACTTTTCTATCTTTTCCAGTTGAGGATAAACAACTTCCCACAAGAAACAATTCTGAAAGATACTTGACTTATTCCAATGACGGGAATGAATGTGAACTGAGATATTTATATATGTGTCAAGATGCATACGTGATGGCGGCATCTTTTTAATGATGATCAAAAGCGCCAAATATCCTTTGACTGACATAAGTACACGAGGATATTTTGTCCGTTGCTTCTATATATTTCGTTTGAAAAGCCTGTTTTTTAGAAGTGTCACTATCAAAACGAATGATCAAAGCATGTCAACCAATTTTGTATTTCATGGTTATGCACGTGCAAACTGTGTTTTTCCAAAACGAACTTCAAATACGGGATATAAGATTAAAGCTACCCAGTTCATTGCAATAGTCGTGCTGATTCATTCAAGAATCAAATACAAGGGCATCGAAACATTCTTAGATTATTAAATCACTTTACCGCTTTTTCATATTGCCATACGTAAACTTACATCACATTCCCCCAAACCAAATAACAGTGTCATGTCACAATTTCAAGATTTTTTTCCAGAATATTTGTGAGAAATATTTGTTTTTCATCATATTCTACCCTCTGTAGGGTAATACAACATAAGGCTGGACACATACTTCATGAACAGAATCCTAAGCTTATTAAGCAAAGATGTGTTGACTACTGTTTATATTTATCATAAACGTGGCTAATGTGTGACACTGTATATATTTACTCTAGAAGCTCCACTCTGCGGGGAGGAGGTCCCTTTGCCGTAGAAGAGAATGGCCGAGGGTGCTCCTACTGCTGGGCCAAAGTACCATCCTGCAATGGGTGGGGCCATATCCAATGTACAGGAAATGAACCCTGATTACTTCTACTACGGGGGTCCAAATACTTTCTTACATTAAGTGCTAAGATAATGTTATTTCACTGTAGCGAAATATCGATTTCTACATTTTCGACAAAGAATGAAAAAAGACTAGTTGTTATAAACTGACGTCCAAAAGAAACTTTACCAGAGTTTGAAATCACTCTTGCTCAAAAACAACAAAACATACATGCATGAAGTAAAGTGTATTGAGAAGATCAATATATCAACATAATCAACACTGAAAATGACAATCCTACCGCGACCGAGACTGACGTCAGAGCCCCCCATAGTTGGGTGTGGTACAAAACTCGAGCTTTCAGAATCATGGACAATGGGCAGAGTACATAAACAATCGCTCACGTTCAATAACAAATCATTAGTAGCGTGTGTGACCACCAAATGCCTCAACACACGCAAAAACTCTTCGACGCACAGAAAAAGTCAGTCGTCTGATGAGGTCACGTGGGATTTGACGCCATTCTTCTTGGAGGGCCAAGATCAGTTCTTGCCGGTTGGCTGGAGAGTGTGGTCGTTGTCGAACATCCATCAAGTCCCAGAGGTGTTCTATGGGGGACATGTCGGGTGAGCGTGCAGGCCACGGAAGGACGTTGACGTTGTTAGCTGCGAGGAAGTTAGTGATAATTCTGGCTGTATGGGCTCTAGCGTTGTCATGCTGATAAATGACACCACGTGGCTGCTGTTGGAGAAATGGTAGGACAACTGGACGAAGAATGTTATCCATGTAACGCTGAGCTGTCAAGTTTCCGTCAACGATGACCAGCGGTGTCCTCTCCTGCCCACAGATCCCTCCCTACACCATGACACTCCCTCCACCATATGGTACGACCTCCTGCACGCAACACGCCGCCGTTCGTTCACCCCTTCGGCGGTAAACACGTTGTCTTCCATCAACCCTAAACATACAGAATCGACTTTCGTCAGTGAAGACAACCCTCTGCCAGTCACGTCGTTGCCAACGTCGTACAGTCCGGGCCCATCTCAATCGCAGAGGACGATGTTGCGCTGTCAATATCTGTCCTCTGTATGGTCTAAAAGCCCTGATTCCATGAGCCCTGAGTTTCCTGGCCACTGTCTGTCGACTAACCCTGTGACCGATAACGTCACTGTCAGGAAGCGATTTCGGAGGTGCAAGGTACGCGAGTACCGGTCATCATGGGGCGTGGTCACCCTGGGTCTGCCTGTTCTTGGCCTGTCAGCGGTCCGCCCTGTCTGTCTGTAACGTTGCATCAAGTTGGTAACGGCAACACGGGAGCAACCGAAGGTTCGTGCAATATGGGCGTGGGTGGCTCCCATCTGTACCATACCCAAGGCTCGTTCACGTTGTTCGACTGTGAGTCGTGGCATTTCTTTTTGTGTTTTTTTTATCACTGTGGATGTCTGACTTGCCGTTGCAATCGTTTTATACCCTTACCATATACCCTTACCAGCACGTGCATTTGCAGTTATCCGTGGTAATGGGTAATGGGTAATACATATAAATAAGCAGTAATGATTGTAGTGAATATTTGCCGAAAGACATTCCATTTAGCGTAAAAGGCGAAATAGGTGTAAAAATTATATAAATGGCTCACTGTAAATGAAAAGGCTCCTTAAAGAAATATTTTAAAAAGTTTTTATCTTGAATTGAAAGAAGTGGAAAATAAACCTTACAAAAATTCAAGAAAGATGTGCACTGACAAACCGAATTGGATTACGCTCATGATGATGCCAACCTGAAAAAACAGCGCACAGTGATACTTCTTTTCTGAGGTGATGCTTTTAACATTAATCTAGCACAGAACTGAAATAATGATATCCCATCGGATATAATGAAACGACATTTTTGACAGTAACACCTCTTCTGAGAAGTCCAAAGTCAACCGTTCCATCGCCTATCAGAAATTGATAGTCTCATCGTCAAATTTTCTTCTGTACTATTCTTGACACAATTTGTAAAATGAAAAGCAAAGCATTGGTTTTACATACCCAAATGAATTTTCCCTGAATATCTGACACAGTATTTGGCGTTTGAATTTTTGCCAACACATTCTGTAGGTCCCACATTGCCTGTCTCACACTCAGGGAATTTGAGGGACATACACTGTACACACTTCAAACTCCAAACTGAAAAACAAAACAAAAATAACTCAAATTATTCATGGTATCTTTTCCCGATGTAGATTATGATCACTATAGAATTACCACTTATAATATATTTACAGAATCGGGTATGCGTCGTATCTTTGGCGTTACAGGGATACGGCACCAAATGATGATGATGGGAACATTGGTACAAGTCAAAATAGGTAATTGCATCGGACCTAATTTTTGTCACTGATGCGTCAAGTCTGGAAAGTCGTACTCACAGTAAGGTGTTCTTACGACATTTTAACCATTCTTGTATAACATGTGCACTATTATTCACACAGAGCTCTGATAAACATGTACATGTATATACTGTTACATATATATCTGTGGCAACGTGTTGCTGTTATATACACAGCTTTGGTAACATATATACTGTTACATTGATATCTGTGACAACTTGTTGCTGTTATTTGTAGAGCTCTAATAACATGTATACTGTTACATACATATCTCTGAGATATAACGTGTTGCGGTTATATTGGCTTGTTATTCTGGCCCAGGGTCGATTATTTATAGGCCGTCATGATGAGGCTGGAATTCTACTGACATCAGCGTAAAACAACACACAAACAAATGCCATGAACAGCGACCTCTATTGTCAGCAGTTGTCCCTAGCGGATCAGATATTGTGTATCAGTGTATATTCCCTTCAGCGAGGCTTCTTGTTCGCTTGTGTGGTGAAATTAAAACTACAAATTAACCTTTTGTTTCACAAATTGATACTTTTGTACAGGGATGGAAATGATTCATGTAGTGTTTTCCAAGTAGATTAGAAAAAAATCAAATCACCTTTCGTCGGAGTCATTTGACCTTTACGTGTATGTCGCCAGAATCAGTGTTATGATCATTTTCATCTGCATCTGAATACAATAATAATAATAATAAAAATAATAAAAATAATAAAAATAATAATGAACCTGATCTTATCCTTTTTGATAAATCCATTGAAATCATTTTTATCATAGGATTTTCTGTCCCTTTTGACACTAATGTGATTGACAAGAATCAGGAGAAACGTGGCAAATATGAGGACCTCGCTTTCGAAATGTCACGCTTGCATCCCAAGTATCAAGTTGTCCGACTCCGAGTACCCAGGTTCGCTGCCAGGAATTCAGCCCGCCTGACAATCTGGGTAATGCAGAAGGCTGCATGCAGTGTTGGGGAGTATTCACATTCTCCGAAAAGTTCTGGGTGGGTTTGACTAGGCAGCGCTTCCTGGGAGAAGTCCCATTCGCTGTCTGGGCTGCGTGTAAAGAGGGCAAGGGCCCTGAGTTGACGATGAGTCGAACCAGCCTGACTATGCCAGGATCACCCAATGCTGCATTTTTTATATTTAATCTGTACATAATAATAATGATGGTGATGATATGACAATTATTTCTGAATTTTCAATTTGTCCACTTATGTCGAGCCAGGTCCATGATATGTGACGTACCCAGGTGAAATGATGAGTGCCTGGCTGCCTGTTAACATTCACAATGTCCCATAGTTTTTCTTGTGAGAGATTGTCAGCTTACCAGATCACAAGTATCAGCTCAATCCGTTGTTGGAACCATGCATATAAAATGACGTCATCGTCAATTATTTATGTAACATTTGTCAAGAATTTTCAGGGTCAAATTATTTTTTGGGATAAAATCCCAACAATCACTCCAGACCCCCACCCCCTTCCCCATTGCTAATTGGAATTACTGGAAATAATTATCCGGTAACCGAGTCATTAAAGGAGATGTCACTGTATGAACACCATTCCATCAGGTTTGACTCGATGCAATAAGACCCAAGCAGCCACTGCCAGGAATTATTACTGGAACTGGTATGTGACTATCATACGTCACAACGCAATCAAACGGCAGTCGTGAACCTTATATAACGCTTAAAGTCAATGAATACACCGACATGTGCTCCCTGTTCTTTTGATGGCGGAATACGCCGAGTTGACCTGGGGTAACACCATTTCATGATGTCGGTTAGCTTCTTGTCGCGACATTATCACTACATTTTCAGCCTAATTTGCGATCGATTCAGAAAAGGTTCTTATATAATACGTGTTGAATGTCATTGCTAGACCACTCATATTCTTAAATGATGTTGCCCAAAATATGAATACGGAAACCAATCACAAAATTCTACGTCAGTAGGCACAAAAGCGGTGCTAATATCAACATTGGAACCTATTCAGGCAGGGATAAATCTATTAATTTGTTCTGTATTCCCATTTGTAATAATAAGCCTTGTGGTACTTCGTTGTGGTGTGGCAATGAAGGGTATACTGATGCATGAGATTGTCTGTGGATTTATTCAATGCATATTCAAAAGACCCATGAAGATCCGGGTTAGAATATGTCTTCAGCAGCCCATTTGCAGAAATTGTTGTCGTAAGAGGCGACTAACGGGATCAGATTGTCAGGCTTGCTGATTTGGTTGATGCATGTCATCGTATCCCAATAGCGTGGATCGATACTCGTGATATCAATCACTAGCTTGTCTTGACTCAGTTATTTTCAAACCGCCGTCCTATAGCTGGAATATTGCTCAGGTTGGTGTTAAACAACAAACAAACAAAAACAGCATATTCCAAAGGTAGTTAACAAGTATCCTTTTTTGCAGGGTTGAAGTATACCAGGAGATGTATGTTATATTAATGTGATAGTATCTTCAGACATAAATCGGATGTTTTACCACGTGTCCTATATTAAGTTTGATTATGACGTCGTCAATACAAAGCCCATATATGAAGTGCAAGAAAGGGTCGAGAAAAGCGGAGTATCAATATCAGATCTGGGTAACGAGATGGGTATTTTCAGCTTCAACGGTTTCAAGTCAAAATGTACATCCTTTTGACAGAGTATGTAACTTAGTCAAACAACAGTCCATCAATATTCCCTGAATGTTCCAGCCACATTCCAACAATTTCTATCAATTATTTCAATGTCAGCAACATAACAACAATAATTGAGACCAATCAGCGCAGTCTCCCGGCGCGAAAACCAAACGGTTTAACTACCAGACTGCCCAATTACCCTACGTCCGGGTGACAATTACATACAATGAAACCCTCCTTATCGGGACAAATTTTCGGATCTGAAAAGCATTATGTTGAGGAATTTGTTTTGAGTCAAAAAACATTTCGGGGATAATTTCGGATTTTTTTGAAAATGTTCGATACCACATCCGGACACAAAATGGCAAATTATCGGTGCCGTAGAATAATGGCAGTTGTATATATGATAAGTTCCTACAAGAACTGCACTGACATTTCGAATATCCTGACTAAAGAGGGTTGCCTTGTAAACGGTTAAAGTCATAAAACAGAAAATAGGCCAGGAGTTTTAGAGCCTAAAGTGGGGGAACGCAAAAGAAATTGCAACAGAAACAAATCGTTTAATTTTGTTTCTAAGTAAGAAATACCTGAGTATTCACATACTGAAAGTCTTAAGATATCTTAGGTGGGGAACATGATCAAAATTAAGGTTAAATATGAACATACCAATATTTAAAAAAAACCCCATTAAATGGTGTTTTTTTATATTTTTTAAAGAAATATCTGGAAACTTTATATTTTTAAGCAATATATCTGGTGAAAGGTTATAGGTTTATCTTTATATTGATATAAATCTGAAAATGTTACTTTAAACTTAGATGGATATAGAACTTTTCCAAAAAATATTATTTTAGCACGTTTTCTTGATGAATAATAAGAGAAAATAGTACTTTTTTTCTTGATAACATGTGCTTGGTAAAACTAATCATTTTCTTACTTAAGAAAAAAATTATTTTAGGTATTGTCTCATGCCTTGAGGAGATCATACTGCACAACAAAGAGTCTCCAGGAAAAGAACTGATGAGAGTTATCCCCCTTTGGATCATTTCAACAGGACTGGATATTGTTTTTGTGCACTGCAACGGTCTTCCAGACATTTTTCACTGATAAGAGAGGTAAGTACATGCATTCATAGATGTTTTTGGCCCATCTGTAATTGTAAAAGTTAATTAAAAATCAAATATTTATATATCTAGCCCTTAGCAAGCACTAATTTCAAGAACTGCAGTATCACTAGACATATATGTAGCATTATTAATGGGAGACTTATAACCTTTTAAATGTTGATCAACAGGCCTTGCATCTTCCTAAATCAAATATGTTGACTATCTCTGTTACCACATGATGCTTTTTTTGATGAAATACTTAATTAATTGGAATTATGGACCTAAGGTCACTGACCTAGGAAAGGAAGTTGTCAATGGAAACTATTTTTCTATACAACTGTATTTTGTATGAACCTTAAATGTCACTTCTAACATGTGTCCAAAATTGAAAATATTGAACCAATGATTATTTTATTCTAAAGCCATTGTACTTTGTATTACTATTTATGAATGAGGTAGAATTATAGGTATTTCTTTAACGATACAAGAGAATAATATTGTCTGTTTAATGTTAAGCATGCCTCCTGCAAACATTGTTCATCATAAAGTATTTTTCTTTAACTGGTAAAAATCCATGCATTATGATTTACTCATGTCAAAGATCTAAGGTTGCACCACCATAATTTTAATGTGGAAATAAAAATTTTCAATATATCATGCATACAATCCACCATAGTAATTTTTACATTAATTTTTTGAATACCCTTTCCAAAGCAAAACATGTTTTTGTCGTTAGAAAAATCTTAATATTAATATATGTCAGTGCTTTGAAAGTGTAAATATATATTTTTGATAAATCATACTTATATGACAATTACCATAATTATTATGACATTTTGTAAATAAAAGTACATATATATTTTAAAATTGCAGAAATGTTTAAACTTTAACCTGAAAAACTACAAATACATAAATATGATAATTTAATTTGTTATCTAGTTATAACATATTCATTATGATTAACAACAAAACTATATTTTACATAAGACTTTCAGTATAGTGTTCACTGATGTTGAGTACAAAACAGCTAGATTTATTTCTGTTGCAATTTGTTTAGGGTCAAACTCTATTTCTCCTGGCCTAATAGTCCTGAATACAATAACAGTATGCTGTTAGCTCGGTATGTTCTCTATAACCTCACTGCTCTGTATACTGTACAACAATACAACATGAGCTGACGTTATTAGATTTAGCTTACAGCTGACAAGAAGAATATTTCTCACGAAACACGCATACAATTGAAATGCATTCAGTGCATCTGTGAAGTCTTGCAAATGAAGAGAAGGCATACACACTGACAAATGAATGTCAGTTACACAGCAAAATAGATTCGCGATATTGACATTTCTGAAGTCACAGCCACCGACTTCAGCATCATGCTTAAAACCGTGGGCAATGTCAAAACCCTTACATACCTAGCAAGCAATTAAATGAGGTAATTGGGTTGAGATGGAAATATCGGGCCACAGGAATCGCTGCCAGAAGTCCTACAGCATTATCTGAATGCACTTTTCTAATGACGGCGAAACCATATCCACTAATAGTAAATGTTTCGCAGTTTAACACCACTAGCCTGATGGAAAATATGATTTTGTTCTTGGACACATAAAGAATTGGATGGCCAAAAATGCTATTTTCCGCACCATCGGGAAACATTGGCGACACAATTTAATGTAATAAACGGCAAACAGTCAACCAGATAATAACTTTTCCACGCCTTCCAAGTAATCCGTCTAGTAAGCAATACTTTATGGAAAAAACAACTTCCCGTTTTTGAAAACAGAAAAGTAAAAGTGTGGTTAATGCTGGTGTATGGTATGCCATAGGCCGGTAAAGTTAAGGATTGTATACAGAGGTAGCTTCAGGGGAGGTATGGTGATTATAGTGCTCAGTGGGTTTCCAACCCCATTAAGTGATTAAATTGTTCTGCATTTCAGTCTGGAATAGATTAAAATGGACACGGTCTGGAATGGGTCGAAATGGACACAGTCTGGAATAAGTCAGTATAGACACAATCTGGAGCAGGTCAGTATGGGCACATTCTGGAGCAGGTCAGTATAGACACATTCTGGAGCAGGTCAGTATGGGCACAATCTGGAATAGGTCAGTATGGGCACAATCTGGAATAGGTCAGTATAGACACAATCTGGAGCAGGTCAGTATGGACACATTCTGGAATAGGTCAGTATGGGCACGATCAGGAATAGGTCAGTATGGGCAAATTGTGAAATACATGTACATGTAGGTCAGTTTGGACACAATCTGGAATAGGTCAGCATGGACACAATCTGGAATAGATCAGCATGGACACAATCTGGAATAGGTCAGTATGGGCAGTCGTCTCGAATAGGTCAGTTTTGACACATTCTGGAATAGATCAGCATGGGCACATTGTGAAATACATGTACATGTAGGTCAGTTTTGAAACAATCTTGAATAGGTCAGTATGGACACAATCTGGAATAGATCAGCATGGACACAATCTGAAATAGGTCAGCTTGGACACAATCTGGAATAGGTCAGTATGGGCAGTCGTCTGGAATAGGTCAGTATGGACACATTCTGGAATAGATCAGCATGGGCACATTGTGAAATACATGTACATGTAGGTCAGTTTGGACACAATCTGGAATAGGCCAGCATGGACACAATCTGGAATAGGTCAGCATGGACACAATCTGGAATAGGTCAGTTTGGACACAATCTGGAATAGGTCAGTATCGGCAGTCGTCTGGAATAGGCCAAAATGGACATCGATATGATTGTGAATAAGTTAAATTGTATGTAGTACGGATACAAGTCTAGACTTCAAAGGAAGACATTCTGGAATAGGCAAGACAAGGGACTTTGAGAATGGCAGTACGAGCTACACAAATCAGGACGTCAATAATTTGAATAAACGGTTGTCCTTGAAGCGATCTCCCCAGCATCATTAACCTTTTTCATCCATGCATAACTGAGATACAATATTGTAATCAGACATGTGGCGTCAATTGTTGTCGCACGTGACAGTCATGCAATGCACTGACAGTATTCTGCCACAGTGACTCGCCTTCTGGATAAGATCTTTGAGCGACACCAAACTGTGGAGTATGATAACACATGCCAAAACAACGCCTTCCTTATCTCCATATGACGTTTACGCATAGCTCCACGTATAGTTGTCATGCAAGTGACAAAGCCATTAGGAACAGTATCAAAGTACATGAGGAATTATACAAAATGAAGATTCAGTTGCAATAAAAAAAAATGTTTTTTTAAATATAGATTTTGCCTGAAGATAACGCCTGAAAACTGACATAAATATTTTTTTGCAAACGATACAATTGCAAAACATGCATTGGAGATGAAAGCCTTAGGGGTTGTTAGAGATTGATTTTTTCTGTTACTGCTTCACGAAATATGTTTTCTTTGAATGTTACAACAAACACAAACCACGAAGCAAAGCCTAAGGTTTTCTTAGAAATGGAATTATAGTCTCTTCTCTCGTTGCTTCAAGACACATTTTTGGTCTCTGAACGTAACAAAAACACCAAGCGAGACGCTGAGGCTAAACATGCTGTCAAAAAATGATGATGTTTCTCTGTGCAAAATGACAACAAATGTTAACATCTACATTTATAGCCATCTACGTCTGTAGATATGTAAATGTAAATATACAATATTCAAGGTGAAACAGTTGTTACTGTCACAAAAAATATACATATCAACATCAATATTTAGGGGAGGTTCTTGGGCCAAAGTACTTGTAGTCATACCCGCAATTTTGATTGGTTTGTGTGTTTTCGAACAAATAAGTGACGAATCGTCTTGCATGTTATGGAAAGGGTCAAGAGGTGACGACAGGGAATCGTGATTAGAAATGTGTGTCTTCATCAACCTTGCTTGTCGCAATAGACGAGTAACATGAATCGTGTGTTCAGGTTTTGTGGCTTGAACATTGCTGAATTCGGAGATGTAGTTTGAATTTTGCTGAATTCGGAGATGTAGCTTGAATTTTGCTGAATTCGGAGATGTAGTTTGAATTTTGCTGAATTCGGAGATGTAGTTTGAATTTTGCTGAATTCGGAGATGTAGTTTGAATTTTGCTGAATTCGGAGATGTAGCTTGAATATTGCTGAATTCGGAGATGTAGCTTGAATTTTGCTGAATTCGGAGATGTAGTTTGAATTTTGCTGAATTCGGAGATGTAGTTTGAATTTTGCTGAATTCGGAGATGTAGCTTGAATATTGCTGAATTCGGAGATGTAGCTTGAATATTGCTGAATTCGGAGATGTAGCTTGAATATTGCTGAATTCGGAGATGTAGCTTGAATATTGCTGAATTCGGAGATGTAGCTTGAATATTGCTGAATTCGGAGATGTAGCTTCAATATTGCTGAATGCGGAGATGTAGCTTGAATATTGCTGAATTCGGAGATGTAGCTTGAATTTTGCTGAATGCGGAGATGTAGCTTGAATATTGCTGAATTCGGAGATGTAGCTTGAAGTTTGCTGAATTCGGAGATGTAGCTTGAATATTGCTGAATTCGGAGATGTAGCTTGAATTTTGCTGAATGCGGAGATGTAGCTTGAATATTGCTGAATGCGGAGTAAAACAACATTCACTCACTCAGATATTAGACAAATGTAATTTCGAACCCTGTATGGTCATCGGAGTCTAGCAAAGCTGTAGCTGGCTTCACTGTTGGTTCGTGCTGTTAGTTAGACGGCGGCTTAATTTTCTGCTGCAAATATGTACCTTATCCGGTCATAATTTTGAAGACTCGTTTGTGTAAATAAACATGTCAACACCTAGAAATTTGTTTTGGTAATAATTCATTATAACAACTGAACTATTAGAACGAGCTAAGTCAACCAATCAGCAAGAAGCAAAGATTAAAATGCTCAGTGAGAATTACTGTGTGAATATGAACATACTTGTTACAAATGTGTGACAATGCGTGTGATCCATCCCCTTCTCCGCGGTTGTCACCCCCCTCCTCATCAGGACCTTATTGTGCGAACTCCTGGGCAACCAGTGCCAACCCAAATTAATACAAATAAGCGTGTCATTACAAATGTAAGTTAACTATTTCCCCTTGTAAAAAAAATATGTCTGTTATTTAACACTGATCGAACTCATCACAACTTTCAGCAGCCAAACGTATGTTTTTTTCTGATTTGTTTATTTCAGAAGGCGCAAATGATAAAGCTTACATCTGATAATGTAGGCGTATTTGGCTACCGCCAGAGGCTAAAGAGATGTCGGGGTAACTATTTCTGAATGAAACTCCTTTAAGCTTGACCTAAATGCGGTGACCGAGTTATCAAAGCACGCATCGCCTTTCATCCTCTGACGCAAAATTCATATTGCGAAGAGTAAGGTATCGAGAACAGGAACCTGATCTGGAGAATTCAGATGAAGACGGATAAGAAATATGTTGCAATCGCATTCTGTTAGCCTGATTTATTATTACGTTACAACATGTCTATAATAAAACTTCTAGGCCTCTATAGGTCGGAGAATAAATCGTTAATTTTGATAACGGAAAAATACCGTGTTTGTGTCGATGTGTTATCAAATCCTTCTCGTAAATACCATTAATCCAGGATTTTTTGTATTCCAGAAATAAGTTATAAATACTGTAGGTTTTGTAAAGAACACTGCCCTCACATCGCTGTAATGTTAAAATGTGTTTATATTCGAAAGAGAATAAATGTGGTTTATGCTGCTCATTGGAATATCGAGTTTCTTCAGCCAACATGTTGTCGATAACAAGAAATTGTTGAACGCTTCGGCGTGGTTGTGTCTCTTTTCGTATAATTGTAGTAATCATGTGCCTTAGTTGACGATCAGTAGATATGTAAGATTAGTAGACTAAGGCCAGATCGTGTCTAAAAGACTTGAATTGCTAAATAGGATCTGCAAAGCGCGCAGGATCTAATAGCTTTGTATTCCTCAATTTTCAGAATACAACACCCACAACACGCGGAGACGGAGAACATGGCACAGACTATATTAATTCTATATACATTTTCATGAAACATTACACAATTCGATTTAATGTATAAAAATTTAGTTTCCTTGCCATAACAACATTGCCTTTTGTCACAGACCAGTTTCTCCATCGCTTTACCGTTAATCATTGCATCACTTTGGAACGTGTAGATCCCATTACGAAAAGTTTCAATATTTACATAAAAGCCACCACATGAATAACATCGGTTATCTTTCATTCTGGCTTTCACAAATCATTACTCAAGATTGTGCGTTGCAGGAAAGACATCAATGTATCAAAATACTACATCAGCCGAAGCATTTAGGCTTAAGATATTGCTGGAGGTCAAACATAATCTATTTCATTTGACATATGCATTAAAAAGGCACAAGAACACGGACGTCTTGTCGCAAAAAGGGTAATGGTTCCGATATGCAACACAATCCCCGGTTAGATGTATACAGGATTTTTGTCAGATAAGATTATTCTATGATTATGGGTCATTGTGGCAACAGACAGTAGAGTGATCAAACGAACGGTTAATGGGTCTGTGAAACATGTTATGAGAAACCAAATAGGTTTACCCTAGGGTCTTTTGTGCCAGTTACAAAGAGATGATGAAGATTAACGGCATATACACTCTTCAAAAAAAGAAACGCACAGGTAGATTTTTAGTAAATTTATTGTACCTTATAAAGTCGATATATTTAATTTGATATCATAGATATAAATATGACATTTTGGAGCTCGATAGTCACGTGTTGTCGTTGTACAACGGCATTGCAAACTGTTCATTGTCATGTCACATAAGGCCACACGCTTAAGGTTGCGCTGAACTCAGTATCTCGTGTTACCGCCCCGGGCAGCAATCACGGCTCTGCATCTCCTCGGCACTGACTGAAGTCTACGAATTCTGTCCTGCGGAATTCTGCGCCATTCTGCTTGTAACGCGTTGGCCAGTTGTGGGAGTGTCTGACGTTGACGTACACGTCGATCGAGTTCATCCCAGACGTGTTCGATTGGGTTGAGATATGGGGATCTCGACGGCAAGGGCAAGGCGTTGATGTTGGCATTTTGCAGGTAGTCTACCGTGACACGAGCTGTGTGCGGTGGAACGTTCTCCTGTTGAAACAGCTCCCTCTGGCGGTCAATGATTGGAAGAAGGTGAGGTTGAAAAAACTGATTCATGTGGCGATTTGCTGCCAAATGCCCCTGAACCACAACCCAGTCAGATATCGTGGTGTAGGATATGGTCCCCGACACCATGACACTACCGCCACCGAATTTGTCGGACGGTCTGTAGTAGAATTGAACTGTGCGTATCGGTTACAAAGGCGGCAAATGGTGCTGTGGTGGACGATGAAGTGGCGTGCAACAGAAGACTGCTATTCCTCTCTTTGGATACCTCACATGGCGATGTTCTGATCGGCAGCGCTGAGTCTCGGCATTTTCGAACTTGAAAAATGTTGACAATTGAATGACAAATTATTGGCTTATGCTTACCTTTTACTAGACACTACCACGTGTTACGAATGCCATAACTTGCACATGCATTTTGTTTTACTGTTTTCCTCCATGACATTTTTGAACAAGTGTGAAAACAATGCCGTTTAAGACATTGCAAATCGACAATGGCTGCGTTTTGAAGCACCGTTTGTCGAATATCAGGCCACCAATATTCTCAAATAGCCTATATCCAATTTATATACTGTTTGTGTAGTCAGGTTTAATGAACTACATACTACCTGCGCGTTTCTTTTTTTGAAAAGTGTAAATGGAGGAAACTGTCTCAATATTCTATGGTAAAGAATCTTCATAAAAAACGAAAGTAGAGTTGAATGTGTATAACTTCTGGACTACTTCATTTCAGTAAACTGTTGAGTTACACATCAACCCCAAATTTATCTCTCTTGGTGTATAAGCTTAATAATATTTATATAATGACACTATTTGGGGAAAATGTAATCACAGACGGCTAACTTGTATATCATATCTTTTTAACCAACTAGTGTCAAGTTACATATGGACGTCACACAATTTCCAAAGTACTCATCTTATTAAAAATGCTTGTTAATTCTATATCGAAAGCAAACATGGAAAACAAACCGGACATTCTTCGAAAGGGGTAATATGTAATATTGGGAAATCTCTATATTTATATTTCGAGCAGTACTGATTTTTTTTCCAAGAATCTATCCTGCAAATTTTACTAAAAGTAAGGCCATTAACTCACTATCCTCCGGTTGGGAAAACTTATCTCGTCATTGATCGGAAATGTAACTCATTCTATCTTAGTGACGTCGGAGATGTACTGAAAAAGATATTAAATGTTTTATTCCTAAATATTTTAAACTAAATGTATGCAAGATGAATGAACAGCTTAACGTTAAGAACATTAAGAAAGTTGTCTAGATTTTGCAATAACAGTCTGATTTACATGAAATTGTGTATTAGTCAGATATGTATGTGCATATACATTGTACATAATATACTGAACCGCAAAAGAAACGTCACCATGGATAGATATATGAGAAACCTCATTTGTCCAAACTGATGAAACTTGGCAAAACTGATCATCAAGGTTGAAATTAAAGTGTCAAATGTTCTTAAAATGAAACACAACACTAGTCTCTGAGAAAATGGCATCACAAGTCATTATCTCGTGTGTCCGCCATGTGCATTGATAACTGCCGTGCAACGTCGATACATGGAATGGATGAGGGGGTTGATGAATGCCATAGGCACTTGAGCCCACACTCTAAGGAACGCCTGACGCAGTTCAGCTGCAGTTGTCGGCCTTGGTCGGAGGTCATTCTTTGAATCTCGTCCCACGGGTGATCAATGGGATTTAAATCGGGACTGAAGCAGGCCACTGTATGGTTCTGATGCCATTCTGCTGGAGGAAGTCTCTTGTTGCTCTCGTAGTGTCGGCACGGGCGTTATCATGCTGAAACTCGTGGTTGCGGCGACGTGCCAAATGAGGTATGGCGTGTGGTCTTAAGACTTGATCATTGAACCGAGCTGCTGTGACACCATTGCCTTTCCCTGGAACGATGTTGTGGAAGACCACAGGGCCGACCCTCGGTGCAAGACAAATTCCACCCTGCACCATGATGCTCGGACAATCCCACCAATCTCTTTCAACAACACAAGCATCCGAATAATGTTCCCCATGGCGTCGCCAGACTTTCTCTCTGCCATCAGCTGTTGAGATACAGTAACGGCTTTCGACTTAGAAGAGGACTCTTCTCCACTGCTGGTGGCGCCAATGCTGGTGCTGTGTTGCCCACTGAAGACGTGGTGTCAGAATGGGTCCTCGGTGTGGCCTGTGACAGTGGAGGTGTCTGCTCGTCAATCGTCGACGCACGTTGACCGCACTAATGTGTCGCTGGTGTTTCCCAATGGTCTGTCGAGCAGTTTCCGCAGCAGTAACAAAGCGATCTTGAAGATGCTGTCGCACAATCTGACGATCCTGACGTCGGGTGGTGACCCTTGGTCTTCCTCTGTAGTGGTGGTGGTCTTGTACCATTGCTGGAGCCTGTATGTTTCCTCCGAGGTATCTAGACTTCTGTCAGGATCCTGTGTCTTTCCCCCTAGGCTTTATTTAGATCGTTTACGGGTCGTCACGCTAGTGGGTGGTCACTCGAAACTCAGATTTCGTTAGTAAGTGATAACGGGGCACTTTTGATGTAGTACTGACTAATACTGGTTGTATTCAGATAAACGTATTAGCGAGGGTTTTCATTCTCTATGTAATAGTCCGTGAATAACCAACCTTGTGGGTGTTTTTTTTTTTTGGGGGGGGTTTTAGAACTTTCCTGCTCAGTCAAAGTGGCTGAGTCTTCAGTCTATTAGACTAGTTTGATATTCAGATGCTCTCGTCTAATTTATTGTCCAAGTGACTTATTTTAGGGATAGGCGTTCTGTGTTTATTTCCCGTTATTTAACCCAGCCGAGGTTATTCACTCATTAGAGTGTTGAGTTAAATAACTAAGGTGTTAATTGGTCGCAGTCGACTTAATTGGCTGTCTGCATCTTGTCAAAGTGTTGTTTCAGCTACTCTCATGTTATTACTGAAAATGCGGTTGCTCAGCTGAACCGCTTGCGTATTTGCTCTGATTTATATAATCAGAGATACTTGTCAGCATAGATTGGGTTTTTGATCCTATATATAGTCGACCATTAACACAATTAGCTGCTAGTAATAAACCTGTGAACCAAGTACCACGTTTTAATAAGTACGATATTCTTGTTAAATGGCACCCCTGATAATTGGAGCACAGCTCCGTGACAATATTCATAAATCTCTGCAAAAGTAGTCGACGGTACGATTCCGACTATATTATGAGCATGTGTTTATGAATCACTAAGAAATGGTAATGATACCAGGTGTTCGCGAAAATGTGAGCGTACTCTGCATCACCGGTGGGACCCGTCACAAACACATGCAAAGTCAACTGTTCACCTAAAATGGCTGTTGTACAAGTCAAAATAGGGAAGAGATCGGATTTCATTTATCATGTTACAACTTTAGTGAACCTATGCTCAGCAACCAAAAATCATAATCGGGCCACATTTGGTATTCTAGTTGTCACATTGTTCAGTGTCACAATACAAACTGTACACTCATAGAACTAGAAGCACATGTGTTATGACCGAATGTCAGACGTATATGGGGATACGTGTCCGAGCTATTCCATGTCCTAGCTAGCTTGATGATGACCCAAGGTCTGGACGTCCCTCAACTTCAATCAATGAAGTTTCAATCAAGGATATAGAAACACTTATACAGTCAGATAGACGTGTCACCATAGATAAACTTGAGAAAGACACAGGTCTTAGCCATGGATCCATTAAAACTATTATTCATGACCATATACAAATGAATAAGATATCTGCTCGTTGGGTTCCAAAGTTTCTAAATTCTGATCTTAAGGAAAAAAGAACTGACATTGCCAGTGAAGATTAAGAGCTAATTGAGGTGGATTTCAAATTCAAAAAGAGATTAGCAACAGGTGATGAAACATGGCCCTACCACTATGATCCCGAGTCAAAACGTCAATCCATGAAATGAATTCCCTGGCACCATAACAATTCAAGGTCACTAAAGAAAGTTATGGCCACTGTATTGTGGGATGCAAAGGGTGTGAGCCTTGTTGATTACCTCCTACAATGCTGATTTGCTTCATCGCCTGAGAGATTCCATCGAAGAAAAGCTCCGTGGGATGCTGACTGCTGGAGATCTACGACTTCATGATAACGCCTCTTCTCACAACTCTGCACTGGCAAAGGCTGCTGTGCGACAATGAGGGTTCGAACAACTTCCTCACCCTCCATACTCACCAGACCTGGCACCAAGTGATTTCCAACTGTTTACTTAACTGAAAGAACACATTCGTGGAAGGTGCTATGACGACAACGATGACCTCAAAGCTTCAGAAAACTTCTTCCTGACTGGAATTGAAAAGCTCCACTATCGATATGTGAAGTGTATTGAAAAGCAGTGAGATTATGTTGAAAATTAAAATTAAAAAAACCTTTCACAATTGTTGGTGTAGTTTGTTAGGCTAAGAACATTTTGACCAGCCCACGTATAGCGACACGTGCATTCTCACGTGTGTGTGTGTGTGTGTGTGTGTGTGTGTGTGTAATAATAATAATAATAATAATAATAATAATAATAATAATAATAATAATAATCAGGGCCTGATTATCCCCCGAAGCTTGGAAACAACTTGGTTACAGAACGGCAAGGAAATAAACATTGTTCAACTCCGCAGCCCAGTCAGCCTCCCTTCGGTATACAAACCAACCACACGGGAGATGGGACTTGCACCAGGGGGAAGCACAGAACCCATCCAAGAATATCTTCGACGTTCCAACTCAAGTCCACACTTCTTGAGTGTGCAAAAGAGTTACATGATGTCCAGACATGCCACGTATAAATGGTAATTATTGAAGCAACATTGGGGGAAAGCCATGCCAATGTATACATACCTGACAGAGCAGAATTCACGACCAGCTCCGGCGACTGAAGTTGTATATGCGCCGTGAGTCTGATGAGCTAACTGCCAACAATGGTCAGACGCCTTTGCATAAACCCTCTTGATCAGCTCCAACAGTGGCAGTCCGGAAATTGCAATGGACGTTCGCATTGTTCTCCCTAAAGTACCTGATGATGTTATCACTGGTGACTCATAAAATGGGTGGACTCGAAGATTTTGAATTCCCCCCCTCTTCCGGCCCCTCTTCTGTCGGTGATCTTTCTGATGAGTCTTGTTCATGTCATTTTATAATCAAATCTGTGATTTACCGTTTGAAAAACGGAGGCCAATTTAACCAATCATTTATATAGAATCAACTTGATAAATTAAATGACATTATTTCTGTTACTCTCAATGTGGACTGTTCTGTATGCTCTGTCTGCTGCTGCTCGAACAATGGAGGAACTCCATACAGTTTCGAAGGACATTGGACCTCAAACGGGTAATAAACAAAATCATCAAAAGAAAAGATGAATCCTGGATAAAACTTTGCTTAAAATTGCGTTCCTCGGGGCAATCAATGTCAAAACGACAAAAATCAATTTGAAAAAAAACAAACACACAAAATACAAGACAACGAAAGAGAAAATTCTAATTCAAATTTACAGCTATATGACGGCGGTCTGTAAATAATCGAGTATGGACCAGACAATCCAGTGATTGACATCCACGCAATTGGGAACAATGACATGCATTAACAGAGTCAGCGAGCCTGATCACCCGATCCCGTTTAACGCCAACAATTTCTGCTTCATAAAATGATCCTTGAAGAGGCTAAAACTTACCACCGTAACCTCTGAATGTCTTGAATAGACTACTGATTCTGTACCTCACGAATGGATTTTGAAGTCACTGAAATGTATTGACCTCCCCGAGTGGCTACTTGTTTTACTCCAGTCTTTAATGAATTTCTTGTCAACTCAACCTGACATGTATTCGCAGGGGCAGGTGGTGACTGAAAATTCTGCTCCATGTAAATAATGTCATTAGATGCGCAGTATGATGGCACAATATCTGTGAGACACCCTTTAACTATTTTGTATTGTGTATTCAGACAAGTAATAGGGCGGATGTTTTTAGGATCAGTCAAATCACCCCAATTGTTCGACCTTAGCATAACCATTAAGGCTTATCCCCTGTATCCACTAGAGAATTTAAACAGTGAAGTAATGGTGTTTGGACACAAAGAAACAGTTTCCAAAACCGGTTTCGAATACCATCAGGCCCTGGCGCCGTATTAGATTTGGACATTTTAATTGCCTTTCTCAATCAGGTGTAATGAAAGACAACAATGGAGAATTTATTTTGTCATGTACATTATTTTTGTACTCCTCTACCCATGGTTTCATTGAATTGTGAGGCTCAACAAATGTGTTCGAAATTTAGCTAGTATTTGAGATTTGCACTTTGACTACGCTTTTAAATTCTCTCAAAATAACTTCACATGCTTGTTCCAACCAATGATGACACCTGAATTTTTTAAATAAGTTCGAATCCGATGTCCAATATGGCCGACACGGCCACCATATTGAAAAACACTATTTATGGCAATTACTTAGGGCCATTTATTTATACAAATTCTCTTTTTGTAGCTAGCTTCTAGACAAGTTCCGTTCTTCTTTCAGTTCTGTATATTTGACCTCTATTTGACCAAGATTCTCTCAAAATGCATATTTGCCTCTGATAACTTTTTCTCCCTGAAATTGCCAGACCGAGACTTTGGCATGCATGTTTCTCGATGATATCAGATATAGTACAAATCAATAAATTTAAGTGTTAACTAGTATTTAGTAGTTATAAGTTGGGCGTGGTGGGTGTATTTGGAGAAAAAAAAGCCAAAGAAAATATATTGTTCCACGCCTCCTCTCACAGTAATAATCCGTGTATTGAAGCATTGGCCGAAGAAAATAATCTGTCTCTAACAAACTCCCAGCAACCTCCCGAATATTTATAGTGGATCTTAACTAGCCTCTCGTTATCTGTTGTCAGCCTATTCGCATCAACAGTAAGCCAGGATCTCAGGTGCTAGTTATTCATCCCAAATAAGACCCTTGAAACAGAAATGTTCTCAGTTTAGCCGAGTAACAGAGATCAATAAAGAATACATTACATCGACGTGAAAACATTCTTTCAATAAACAAAAGGTAATGTTGGTAAATGTGGGTCGCAAACTGCAGCTATTTCGATAAACCAGCTTCGCCAGGCGTGCGTGGCCCGATTATCTGTCTCTGGTTTCCCGTCTTTATGCAGCTATAACAAAAGACAAACATTACGATAGTGGACTGGATGCTATCGACCGTCTAAAGAGAGAGATACCGTGACTGACTGCGTTCTGTTGACCCTGTATCGCCGTTTCTTGCTATTGATCCCAGAGAACCATGATGCTCCTTATATATTCTGTGATCAGGTCGTTTTGAGCACCAGGCTCATCACCGTTTTGTCCGGGTCTTACAATTGTGGGATAATAAGAATACAACTAATACTTAATGATATTGATGTTCACAGAGAAACACGCATGAACAGTGGCCTGCAAGTGGTATATCATCATCATCATCATCATCATCATCATCATCATCATCATCATCATCATCATTTTCATCATAATCAATAACTATTATTATTACTATTTACGGATTAAAATTATAAATAAATGCAGCAAAGAGGTTTTGTCTGATCCTGGCACAGTCAGGCTGGTTAGGCTCATCGTCAGCTCACGGCCCTTGCCCCCTCTACACGCAGCCCAGACAGCGAATGGGACTTCTCCCTGGAAGCGCTGCCTAGTCAAATCTACCCAGAACTTTTCGGAGAATGTGAAGACTCCCCAACATGGCAGCCTTCTAAATTACTCAGATTGTCAGACGGGCTGTATTCCTGGCAGCATACCCGAGTTCTCTCCCAATGTCAATCAACAGATTTTTCAATGTGGTCAACGTCCAAATGGCCAAACCAAGGTAAAACAGGGCATATCGCAAAGAACGGTATATTACATTTTGAACAAAAATGGCTGAATAATGGTCCTAAAGATTTTTCAACATGGCTGCTTTGGCAGTCATAACTCGATGACACAATACAGAGAGCAGATCAGTTTGTGTCATCCTGAAAGTCTGGGATCGTGTTGGCGTTAAGGTGAGGAGAAACCTGAGCAGGAATATAGTTTTAGGAGAGTTTGAAGAGAATGTTGACAGGAAACAACACTTTTGCCGGCTGCGATGCAGATCGCTTAAGCTGATTGCCGTAAAGCATACCATTGTTTCTTTCTCATTTGCATGTCAAGAGGCTTGCATATGAGCAGCTCATATTTTATCCCTTGTGCACTGCGCACGCCCCCTTCCGCGAGCTACGGAATTTGATTCTGTCCGTGAAGCGAGCTTAAGTGCTATGTCTACACATAGTGTGCGTCTACATAAAACCAGGTTTTTATGGCGTGGTGTTTGCGAACGACGGTGTAGAAAGGTCGTATCCTTTTTCCTGTGTTGTAAAGGTGTCGCGGAAGCAAATGGTTTCGTGGGTTATGACCAAAGTGCATTTGCCATATTCATAATTATACTCTGAAGGCGACTTGTACGAGTTCGTGAAATAGCGGGAAGTTAAGAACATTGTAGTAATATCACAGCGTGTTAGGTAAATGTAGGACGAGCTGTCTTTCTCGTCGTACATGACTTATGGGGCACTATTGGGCAACCAGTAGCCACGGGGCACGGGCGGTCAACGAGAACAAAGAGCACAGGTAGCCAATGAGAACAATAAGCGTAGTCATCAATGAATCACACCGTTTCTCAGTTTAATCACAAGGCACCTGTGATCGGAGAGAATACATCGGACATTGGCGATCAAATATAACAAATATACACATTGGCGGTCGAATTAAAAACTTGGTAATAATCTTTTGGTGTGTATCGGTTGTATACTTTGTGTCATTGGGCACCGGCGGTCAAAGAGAACACATGGGACACCGGCGGTTAAGGAGAACACATGGGACACCGGCGGTTAAGGAGAAAACATGGGACACCGGCGGTCAAAGAGAACACATGGAACACCGGCGGTTAAGGAGAACACATGGGACACCGGCGGTTAAGGAGAACACATGGGACACCGGCGGTTAAGGAGAACACATGGGACACCGGCGGTTAAGGAGAACACATTGGACACCGGCGGTTAAGGAGAAAACATGGGACACCGGCGGTTAAGGAGAAAACATGGGACACCGGCGGTTAAGGAGAACACATGGGACACCGGCGGTTAAGGAGAACACATGGGACACCGGCGGTTAAGGAGAAAACATGGGACACCGGCGGTTAAGGAGAACACATGGGACACCGGCGGTTAAGGAGAAAACATGGGACACCGGCGGTTAAGGAGAACACATGTGACACCGGCGGTTAAGGAGAACACATTGGACACCGGCGGTTAAGGAGAAAACATGGGACACCGGCGGTTAAGGAGAAAACATGGGACACCGGCGGTTAAGGAGAACACATGGGACACCGGCGGTTAAGGAGAACACATGGGACACCGGCGGTTAAGGAGAACACATGGGACACCGGCGGTTAAGGAGAACACATGGGACACCGGCGGTTAAGGAGAAAACATGGGACACCGGCGGTTAAGGAGAACACATGGGTCACCTGCAGTTAAGGAGAACACATGGGACACCTGCAGTGAAGGAGAACACATGGGTCACCTGCAGTCAAGGAGAACACATGGGACGCCGGCGGTCAAGGAGAACACATGGGACACCTGCAGTCAAAGAGAACATATGGGACTACGGCTGTCAAGGAGAACACATGGGACACCTGCAGTCAAAGAGAACACATGGGACGCCGGCGGTCAAGGAGAACACATGGGACACCTGCAGTCCACGAGAACACATGGGACACCGGCAGTCAAGGAGAACAGCAGCGGTCAACGGTGTTGTATCAGTTACTAATGAGTCACGGGATTTCTTGTTTTTGCCATATTTCATACCACTCGTGATAAAATACTTCACTGTCAAACTTCCCTCTGTTCAGATAGGTGACAACAATCACGATGTAAACATTTTTGTCAAACTGCTGCATGTTCACGTTTTTACATCACACAAAGCGCAAATACGTTCTAGGTTAAAAAACTGACTTCGGAACGTTGCCGGGAGTGACACTCGGAATTTAATGGTTATCTTATTACGTACGAAAGTGTGCATAACACCTTTTTCACAAAATACACGTCTTTCCGTGTTAACCTGATGGACCATCACCAATGGCAGGTTACCGAAAATATACACCTGGGCGTTAAATAGTACATGAAGAGTATGAAAATAAGAAACATATTTGTCGGGTACCTTCTATCACTTGATTAACCCTCGCAATTGTATGCCATCTCATTTGGATCCAAAATGGATTATACTCGATTATTTACACAGCAGCTATATGCCTTGCGTCTGGGTTCAGAGTGCTTATCATAAAAATCGAAAACAAGAATACTTAAAACTCGACAGGTTCAATGATGTAATTGACAGTTGCCGATTAAAGGTGGAACAACATCGATTCTGGTCAAAAATATCTGGTACGAAAAAAGCCAGAGTGTGTATTTAATTGCTTTGTTCACAACACATGTTCTAGCAAGTTGATAGATGTATTGACATAAAACACACATGCGCGTTAAAAGCCGCCATTAAAAATACAAACATCCCTGTAGAGCCTCGGTTTTCTATGTCTGTATTTCACCTTGCTTTGTGACCTTCTGTCAGTGGCTAAACATGCTTATCCCTTTCTGACGTTGAATGGTGAAAACAAGTGCATTCAATTGAATTTCAACGCTTTGACGATTGCGCATCTTCTGACAATCCCGGTTAGACATTCCTCCAATATCACAAGGGTTCTTCTTTGTATTTCTGCTCTACAGCAGCTGTCTTATCGTACACAAACCCCACCGGCCATCACCGTGTGGCAATTCGACTACTACTACTACTACGTTTTTCCTCCGTATTTCTGGTTCAAAGGGTAATGGATTAACAAAGTTTCACTGTAAATGACCATTTGAAATAGATTTGAAAAAATGCAGTCACGTTATATATGTTATTACGGGTTCCCAGCCTAGTCTGCCAAATACGCAATGGAAACAAAACAAAATGCACACAAACACCACCCAACATTTGATTCTGACTGTATTGAATTTGTTTGCGCACGTGCACCAGTCCAAATGTACTGACAGTAAAGCTTATGCCCCATATGTTTCATTGTTCCCTTATCGTTTCCATCAGTATATATTAAATTTTCAATAAACATTGGAATAAATCAAAACAGATGAAACACGAAATGCTGGCAAAATCAAAATACAATCGATCCAAACTGGAATCATTAACACACGTTGGCTGTCTTAATGTGCCATTGTATATCCCCTCAGTTATATATTGATCACATCTCAGAGACAATGGTCATGCCGTGTCATGCCAGGATTAGATCGCATGCTATAAACGCCTTATTTAATGGTTGGTACTGACACAAGCGTGTGACTAGTAAAGAGAGCACAATTTAACCGGGTGTCCAGAACGACGAGTCCACATTATTGTTTATTTAGCACTGGCACCGGATATAGCAAAGATTGGATTGCTAATGAAACCTTCATACAGTCACCTCGATGACTGACATCCGCATCATTGGCGCCAATCGGCACAACAGCTTTGTCAATATTGATCCTCGGTAGGATTTACATCGGTAAGGAAACTGTAAGTAACCAATGGAATCTTTTTGTCTCTGCAAAGTCTCCACAGCGAAATCTCATTTGTGGATCATGATCTTATTCGTGGCCTTGGGTTCTGATTCATGATTAAAGGGACTTCGTGTCGGACTAATTGGCAGTCGCAGGAAATTTGATTAAAAATATAATAAAATGCAACACAACTCTTTCCATATTCATAATAAAGATCAAGGTTACATTTGGTCAAACACCGTTGCGTTGAAGATAAAGGACCTACATAAATACTTCGAGTTGTCCGAGGTTCGACGCGAATGATGAATAATACGTAGGTACCAAGTTTTTTCTTCGATACAACCGTAAGATCGACATATCAAAGTTCGTCACAACGTTGTTCACATATCACAAAATCGATATATATCTCATAACATGGGGAAAAAACGCGACAACGTTGTGATAAAATTTAGCCATTTGGCTAGATTTTGGAAATACTTTGCCATGGTTTCTATTTCAAGTCGCAGAGATGTTATGGTATGCAAGCAGGAAGTGATGCGGCTCTGTGTTGCTATTGTGCATACGTTGTATTCATACGCCCTATGCACGCTTTATGAGAACACATGGACATGGCGTAAGTTTGTAGATAAGTTAATAAAGATCATTGCTGGTAATAAATATGACATAAAGCTCGAAAAGGCTTCACACTTGTACCTGTTGGGGGAATCGAGTCTTTTGCGTGACGAACAGAGCGCCTTAACCAGTAAAACTGTCCATTCCACCGCTCAAACATCAGAAATCGTCATAGTAGTGTTTGAATGTTTTTGTTCCTACATGTCTTCACATTTCACCTTTGAGGTTACGGGAAGTTGCTTAACGTGCACGAACAATATGCGCTGGTGGGAAGGAGTGATCCAACTAAAAAATATTCACCATTAAAGAATATTTCCAAAATTCGAAAATCTTTGCGATTTCTAGGAATGCCTAATTTGAAACTCGGATGGTAACATTTATATATATTGATTTTTTATACATGCCTGACTCTTTCACCGAGTACATGCGTGTGTGCGTTCATGTTATTTTATTATAATTACATTATCATGGTAAAGAATATTAATTCCAGCCTCACAAAATACGTACATACGTACATACACCCGAAAGACAAGTGTCAAAACATGTGTCATCCTGGGGAAGTGACTCAGTTTCAAATGTGCCTCTGTTCACCCAGCAGGGAATGGGTACCCGATATGTGAGGTGATTGTAAAAACTCTAGGCAGCTTGGGTTGTATACTCCCCAGGGGGTTGAGAATGATAACTGGAATGAGAACGGATCCACTGGTCGGGGAACAAATAAAACCGCATTTTAGCAGATGCTAGTACCTGGTTACCCGCGGTATATTAATGCGGCATGACTATTTTCCTTTACTTTATAATATTTTACAATTGCACTGTCATGAACAATCCTATTGTGTTGTTTTAAAAAGATATCAGACCTTGTGCCTTCTAAAGATAGTCGTAAAGATTCTTCACAGTTTTTCCATTTGTATATCCCTAATCAAACACAGCAACTTTTCTTCACCATTTGAGTTCTATTATCGTGCCAGACATACTTAAAATACTCTGGGCCTTGCGGCTTCTGAAGAGGCAGTTCTTAACATGTTCATTTTCAATCGGCATCAATTCTTTTTTTTATCTTAACGGCGTAAACAAATCTGAATGCGATTACAAGTATGTTTCTACTTGTCACATCAATGTGTCAGATTCCTACATCTCGTGGTGTATGAAATTCCAAAAGATATGTCACAAGTTGATTTCTTATTCTACTTATGTTTAAAAAAACAACCGAATTTTTTGTTTGAACACAATTCAAACACCTTAGTCCCATCACCCTAATTTCAGACTAATATCTTCAGTCGGTTCGAAGAAAAGGCCGAAAGATAATTACGGGGCAGATGTTGGGTGCATTTCTAAAATTTCCTCTTCATAAAAATGTCCTATTATATACATACGTTCAGAGAGATGAGGTCAGAAGGCATTTTCATTTTTTTTGTTAATCGATACCAAACTATCCAAGATGCCAGAATTATTGCACGCAGAATGGTATTAAAATTACAATTCGCGCAAAATATATCCTCAATAATTCAATATACTATGAGAGTAGGCACAGTGGGCTTCTGGGATCAGTAACGGTTCAAGGGTTCTCGAAGTCGGAAATCTCCATGTAAGTCTAAGTACCGAGCCCAAGACATTCGTATCCTCCAGGTCTATTTTTTGCCACTTCTTTAATGTACTTAGACACAATCAAGATCGTCCTACCAATCCATTTGGACATATGTCACCAGTCACGTTAACATGCCAGTCGTTTTAATAGGAATGGATAGGATGGTTTTGTATCGAAAGTATCTCGTTGATCCTAACTGATAAACGCATTGCACATGTAGCACGGGCTTCATTAACGAACCATTTTGGTCTGCTGCGAAGAAACGGGCATCGAGTTTTATATCATTGGACAGATTCCATCACAATGTAACATTGCTATTGGGCGCTGTGTAACAAATGTCTGTTCTAGTTGAATCTTATACAGTGAATTGAGTCACACTTCTACCACGTAACAGAATTATGGTAACATAATTTCTTGGTATTATTGTGAGATAAGACTCAAATCTGGTTACATTGACCGATGTGATTTACTCGGCATTGTAATTTGATCTCTTAAACGATGTAAGTATAAGCGTCAAAACCCTTAAACCAATCATACGAAATCTCTTCTGAAAGCAGAGGCCTTTGGGTGATTCCGATTATAGGGTGAGGTGAAATAGGGTTTAGGGTGCAAGACTATTGCACCTATAGCGTGCGTGCGTGCGTGCGTGCGTGCGTGCGTGCGTTGTTCTGGTCCACGCTAATGCCGATTTTATATTTCCATTTTATAGCACCAGCCCACTGAGATACCATACCGCAGTTTAACACAAATACTCCACTCAGACAGGGCCGAGCAGGCAAGGTAACAACAAGTACCATTTTTAACGGTTATGGTATGACGCGGCCGGTTATCGAACCCGGGACCTTTTGCTCTCTGAGCGGACGCTCTACCACTAGACCATGGAGGTGGTCGATTATATCATATCACAGGCATGTGTTTATGAATAACTTCCGAATATAAACCTTATGGCTGCACTGAAGGCAATTACTTCATTCATAAAATATGGATCTTTCAAGTACCGCGGACAATACTACACCGTGCAGCACGTAACACAGCTGTGCTTATACCTTGTTTGAAAATAGTGGATCAAAGGCGTGTATGTGACATTTAAATGAAACATGCGGATAAAGAGTTTTTCATTTTCCAACATGATGAGGGGTCAAATAAATATGATACCATCAAACAAAGGTGAAAGTGTGGACGTAAATTTAAATATCATATGGAGGAATACCTCACAAGTACATACATATGATTGCATATCCTCAGTAAAGGAGTTGTCAGTCAAAGACATCAGTCATTTTGAACATAAGTAAGCGAGTTAAAATTTTACATCACATCGGCAATATTAGAGCCATATCATCAATTACTGACCATTCGCTATTTAAAGAATAAGCTGTCTTCAAAAGCGCCCATCTACCGCCGCACGGTTTTCAGAGAAAGAAGCGGAATGAGCCGAACTGTTCCGAGTGAGTTTGGACTAATGGTCGAAGGACACAGTCCACATTAAAATGTACGAACATTATGTTTGCGCGAGTAAGTCCAAAACGTATTGTAGGTGTATGACAAGGCAAAGAAGATGGCCGGAAATACATCCAGAGTAAAGAAGATTTATAGTGGTTGCCTAATAGGAAAGATAATACAAACCCCATCAAACTGAAAATACTCGTAAGAATCAAATGAGCTACAGAAACATTATTTCCGTTGCTGATGTACGCCGTGATGACAGAATTCATTTAAAGACATTATACTTGCTTAAACTCGACACAACGATGTTCGACTGTAACTAATAATGTTGACTACAGAGCAGGGTTTTTTACTCAACGCAACGTCTACTGAGATTCCCAATATTTCAGTCGCTATCATTGTCAGACACTAACAGCTTTTCCCTTATCAGCCTATCCATTGTTCTTCCACTTATCGCCATCAAATCATCGTCGTATTTAATCAGCAGCAGGTGTTTTGTACACGAGTTTCCACATATTACCGCTGCACGCGTGAATTTAGGATGGTTCAACAAATACACTCTTCAAAAAAAGATACGCACAGGCAGTATGTAGTTCATTGAGCCTGACTACACAAAATATCCGGTATATAAACTGGATATATGTTATTGGAAAATGTTGGTGGCCTGATATTCGACAAACGGTGCATCAAAACGCAGCCATTGTCGATTTGCAATGTCTTAAACAGTATTGTTTTCACACTTGTTCAAAGATGTCATTGAGGAAAACAGTAAATAAAACGCACGTGCAAGTTATGGCATTCGTAACTCGTGGTAGTGGCTATAAAAAGGCGAGCATAAACCAATAATTTGTCATTCAACTGTCAACATTTTTCCAGTTCGAAAATGCCGAGACTCAGCGCTGCCGATCGGAACATCGCCATATGGGGCGTATCCAAAGAGGGGAATAGCAGTCTTCTAGTGCACGCCACTTTAACGTCCACCACAGCACCATTTGCCGCCTTTGTAACCGAAACACACAGTTCAATTCAACTGCAGACCGTCCGAGAACCGGCCGACAAAGAGTTACCACCCCTGCACGGGATCGCTGCATTCGACTCTTCCACCTACATGTACGTCATCGCAATGCCATAGCTATGGAGACTGCCCGGCAAATTCGATGGCGGTACTGTCATGGTCTGGGAGACCATATCCTACACCACGAGATCTGGCTTTATTGGGGTTCAGGGACATTTGCCAGCAAATCACCACATGAATCAAATTTATCTACCTCACCTTCTTCCACTCATTGACCGCCAGAGGGAGCTTTTCAACAGGGCAACGTTCCACCGCAAACAGCTCTTGTCACGGTAGACTACCTGCATAATGCCAACACCAACGTCATGCGCTGGCCGTCGAGATCTCCAGATCTCAACCCAATCGAACACCTCTGGGATGAACTCGATCGACGTGTACGTCAACGTCAGAACACGCCGCATACTTTCCAACAACTGGCCAACGCGTTACAAGCAGAATGGCGCAGAATTCCGCAGGACAGAATTCGTACACTTATACAGTCACTGCCGAGGAGATGCAGAGCCATGAATTCTGCCCGGGGCGGTCACACTGGATACTGAGTTCAGCGCTACCCTGTTGCCTTATGTGACATGACAATGAACAGTTTGCAATGCCGTTGTACAACGACAACACGTGACTATCGAGCTCAAACATTTCATATTTGTATCTATGATATTAAATAAAATGTATCGACTGTATTAGATACAATACATTTACTAAAAATCTTCCTGTGTGTTTCTCTTTTTGAAGAGTGTACTAGTAATGTTTTGTTTATGTTCAACATGTATTAGCAATGGCGCTGTAATACTGTGATGATAGACTTCATTTGAAGACGTTATACTTGCTAAAATTCATAATAAGTATAGGGGCGGTAAGCTAGCCTAGTTATTAAAGCATTCCCTCGTCACTCCGAAGGTACGGTTTCGAATGGGTATAAAGTCTGTGTCCCATTTCTGGTGTCCGCCGCCGTGATATTGGTGGAATATTGCTAAAAACGGCGTAAACACACTCACACACTCACTCACTCGAATACATGTTCCCTCAAAATACACACCAAGGTGTTTACGAAACCACACAAAACAATCAGCTTCAAAATATTAACCAAACATTAAGTGCAAGGTGAATATATTCTAACTATATATTAACATTACATTAGCTAGAATGTCCAGCTTATGTCGGGAACTACAGCCATCACTGACTCATTGGGAACCACGGGAAAATGGTTCACGCTGCAACAGTTCTGTATGATTGTCAGGAACTTCCTAGTGGACCTGATGCCTCTGTTGGAGATTACCCCGAGAGACGGAACATAGGGAAGTAATTCTTTGCAGGAGACGGCAAGATCCTAGCGAATACGAGTAAAGGATCACCCAGTGTGTCTTACATCTCGAATCAGCAGCCACGGATTGATGTTGTCATGAATCCTGGCCTGCTAACATTTGTTAATTATCGGTCTATTCTCTCTTGGTCCATGCTGAGACGTCTCGACCGTTTATCTTGGAAGATCAGAATCCCACCGAATTCATCCTTAATGGGCATGGTAATTAAACTGGTTGAACAGGAACAACATAGAGAGTTTCATTCCGTTTGTTACAACGACTTGAAAGGTGTTTGTGAATATTCGGAGCCATGGAAACCGGTATAGAACAATGGTTATGCCCATGGTCTTGAAGAACCCTACTTAATGAAAGCGGAAGGGCATGTTCGTCGCTGGATTACATTGGTGCACACATGTTATGGTCACATAAAAACATCAGTTCCAGAACCACAGTCATATCTTACTCATTAACACAAAACTGCCGGCAAAAGAATGTATTCTCCCATGTTTGATGGTGAGTAAAATTTAAACATAGAATAAATGCTTTTTTGATGGTGTCATTGGCGATATTATATGCATCATATCAATGAGACTACCACAACAGGTAACGTCCACATGACGTCTCAAGGAACACGGGGTTGGCATATTCACAGTACACAGAAATGAGGAAAGTGTGATACTTTCTTTTACCCGGCAGGCCGGCTATTTCATTCAGCTACAACTGAAAAAACGAAATTGTGTTAGATAAAGGTATTCTACAAAATAACACCTCCCAACATTGTATTTTTTTTGGCTGACAAGCTCTTTTATTCAACAGTCTAAAGTATAATATTTTTTTTCAATCATTTTCTGGGACATTTTCTTTTCAATGGAATCCCAGCTCTCCCTCACGCCATTTAGTTACAATCACGCATATCTTACAGACCATCTGGAGATCTGCCCTAATATATATGCCTTCCAGTGAAATGTACAGTGTGTTTGGAGTTCTTTGTATGTCAAAATCACATCGATAGTCATTGGATTTGCTTTACGCCGCGTCAACTATTTTGCATTATTTCACAACAAATAGCAAAGTTACAGACACTGTAACTTGACCATACTGATAAAAGAAATACGTAATAAACTCTAATCGAAAAACACGGTTGTATGATGGGCTGTCATTAAACATATATTCAACTCTGTACGAGCAATCGGGTAAAACGAACAATCCTCTTCACCGAACAGTTAATTAAACCGACCAAACGGACACACGGTGTCGAATATATGGAACAAATCGAACATTCGACTATACCGAAGTCGGATATACGGAATAGATGACAAAAACGAACACTCGGATATACCGAACAGAAGGACATATCGAACAGTTGGCTAAAACGAACAGTCGACTATGACGAACAAACATTCTCTGACTCTGAATGGTAATCAATGTTACTGATCATTTGCAAAACAAACGTCGGATACAACGAACTAATGCTGGTGTCCAGAGGTGTTTGTTATGTCTGGGCAAGCATTGACTGGACTAGCCCCTGCCAATGCTGTCTGTCTATGTATGAATTGTGTAAGAATTGGTAATGAAGCTAAGCTTGTCCGCTAAACTCCGGGGTTCACAGCTCTGTGTTCAGCGATGCGGATGTGACCAGCTGTAACGAGTCCTGCAACAAGTTGGTGATAGGCTTACTGAAGTTCACACGTCTGACTGAGTGTGCAAATTGATCAGATCAGTCAGGGGCTGTTACAAACTTGTGGACATTATCGATTGTCGGGGTTCAAAAGAAATCGTGTTAGAAGTTTCGGAAATCGCATTTGATGGAGTTGATAGGAATAATCACGTATCTATGGAACCGGCTAGTTGCCCGTGAATATGTTCGGCCAGCGAATGATATAAAAGTTCCCCACCCCTTGATGTTGAATCTTCCTATAACCTAACCATGTCATATCTGCAATAGAAACAACCGACGTTCTGTCGGTTTTTGAAGAGACCTAAAGGATTTTTGAAGAGACCTAAAGGACCACGGAGCGAGTGAATTATGTTAAACTCCCACTTTGTTCCACTTTTATTTGCTGCAGAAATGCCCCTACGGATGGACAGGGAAAGACATCACCGATCAGGGCCCGGAGCATATAATGCACAACGCTGTGAACTCATTTGCAATTCATATGAAATGTTAAAAAAGGAAGACATTAACATGTATTTCAGCCACAGGAAAGATGAAATATCTAAACAAGATAAGAAGGTGCATCAAGCATTGAATTATCCAAGTGAAAAAACAATAATACATGCTTAGAAGACCACATCCAAAACAATCATCAATAGGCCCGTCAACAACAAAAAAAGAAAAAAAGGAAAAGAAAACATGAAAAAAAGCTTTAACCACTCCTAGCAGACATTAAACAGCTGTGGTCATGAAATTAGTCGCGAGTGTCCTTAATGCTAACTTAAAATACCAGGGTCATGACACACTCTCTAATCCAGCGATCAGGCATCTAAACTAATTGAAGATACGCAATAATTAATGTGTAAACTCTTATTTAGTTTTATACAGCTTGATAAACATAGTATTACATACATGCATCTTTCGTTTTAATATTCTGCAATCCATTTTTAGTATTACCCGCTGGCCAGGCCCGGCCCGACTTTTCTTGGCGGGACTTTTAGGCAATCCCCATGCATACGGATGGGATATGCAAGAAAAAACACAGGGTCCGAAAAGGTATATAAAAGCCATTAAACGGTTTCTGTTGTGAATGTTTATAATGTGTTTATTATTAAAACATGACTACGCTCCATGTTTGTCCCGACGAGGCAAGGGGGTTAACTGACGAGAAAAGTCCAGTTTCCACCGTTGCCGAAATAGGCAGGAATTATGGACTTACATTTTTGATGGACGAACGACTCTATACATAGTCCAATCAAAATTGCGTAACGAAATCGACATCCGGTTCATAAACAACATAACGAGTGCCGTGCAGATGTCTGTCGACTGCAGGATTTGCAGAGCATGTGTGCCGTCAATTGGGCTTCAACAGATATTTTTTCAAATATTTTCATGTTTTTAATCAACGTGCATGATAAGCCCCCTTTTTAATGATATAGATCTTGCTTATCTATCAGATCGTCTTGACTCGGCGTCGCCATTTTGTTTGAAGCAAATGCAAGTGATATTGATATGTGGAACCTGATTGGTCGAAAGGAGGGACATAGGAGGAACATGAGCCACGAAATTCCACCCTAGTTCGGCAAGTAGGGACTTTTGCAGTTAGTTAGCTCCCTTGCCTCAGGAAGTTGCATCAAATTGACTCGCCATGATATAAGTTCAACTAAAATTTTGTTTAAAGAAGTGTTAAACCCAACTCACTCACTAATTCATTCTTTCCTATCTTGATGGCTTACGGAGGTCATATTACATATCATTTTATTGCATCAACCTTTCGGTGTTTAAACGATATCATTCTAAAGAGTCGTCGGCATCAATCCGATGCTTAAATTACTCGCTAGGGGTTCGGGGCCCCTGTACCTTACGTGTGTCTCCAAAGAATAAGTTCCAAATTGCAAATATCCGGGGCTAGGGTCAGAATAGGTATCTCGACGTCACGTTTCCCGCCCGAGAATAAGCCGTCAGTATTTCAAACGCCATTCCTTGTTAGATTCTCCAGGCCAAAATGGGTATCTGCTTCTCTTGGCCGTCTCCCTCAGAAAACATGACGTTATCAGCATGGATTACCAGGGCAAATGTGAGGTGAGGTGAGGTGAGGTGAGGTGAGGTGAGGTGAAATGGGGTGTAACGTCGCGTCTAAGATTATTGCACTTATAGAGCGACGTACATGCACGTGTATGTGTGTGTGTGTGGCTGCTTGTACTAGTCCGGACTGATGCCGATTTATAGTGCTAGCACACTGAGATACCATGCCGCAGTTTAACATGAATACCCCACTCAGACACAGTATACTGACTCCGAGCCGACCTGTCCTTGTTTTAGCCCCTTAATGCCGAGCGCCAGACAGGGTAACAACAAGTACCATCTTTTAACGTCTTTTGGTATGACGCGGTTGGGGATCGAACCACGGAGGCGGTCAAATTAAATTAAGAGCCAAAACAGTGGGGAACAGGTCTATAAAATGTGACACATGGCTGATTGTCTGTTTTGACGACGTGCAAATTAACAATGCAATCAGCCACCAGCAGTGGGATATACAGACAAACCTCGTTGTGTGGAACTTGGATGTGTCGAAATCCCTGTTGTCTCGAATTCATTTTGGAGACCAAAGTATCCAAATTAAGCATAAAATTCCCCTGATGTCTCGAACACTGGATAACTCGAATTTTTCCTATGTCCTCTCGGGTTCGACACAACGAGGTTCGACTGTAACTGATAATGTTGACTGCACAGCAGTCTACTGAGATGCCCAATATTTCAGTCGCTATCATTGTCAGACACTAACAGCTTTTCCATTATCAGCCTATCCAGTGTTCTCCACTTATCGCCATCAAATGATCGCCGTATCTAATCAACAGCAGGTGTTGTGTACACGAGTCTCCGCACATTACCACTGCACGCGTGAATCTAGGATGGTTCAACAAATACCAGTAATGTTTTGTTTATGTCCAACATGCATTAGCAATGGCGCTGTAATGCTGTGGTGAAAGAATTCATTTGAAAGCGTTACACTTGCTAAAACTCTTAAAAGTTATAGGTGCGGTTGGGTAGCCTAGTTGTTAAAGCGTTCGCTCGTCATAAACAGAGATGCAGCGTTTTCTCCCCTTTTTTCCACTTCAATTGAATTTCAGTTAATATATTGTATTATCACATTCTTCTTAATTCATACATTTCTTAAAAAAACATATTGTAAATATATACGCGTTTGCAGTGTATAACACGACATTAAAACATTGTATAAAACTGCATTAAATCAAACATGTCAGTTGTTTTAATAATAATAAAGTACATGCACCTTGGCAGTCAATTAAAAAGTGTGTTTGTTTGTAGTTGAACGCCGAACTCAGCAATGTTCCAGGTATATGGCGGCGATCTGTAAATAATCGACTCTGGACCAGACAGTCTAGTGATTAACATCGATTTACGCAATTGGGATACGATGAAATGCATCAACCGACCCAGCAGGCCAGACCACCCGCTGCTGTTACGGCAAGCACAGGATGCAGAAGACCTCGACTTCACGGGTAAAAAGTGCGTAGGAGTAGGACTGGATGAAACATTTCGTTTAAATATGACGCCAACAGCTCTGGCTATGATGAAAGCTGACCTCAGCATCAATTGACCAAGTCGGCTCACAAGTGTATATTCTATTTGTCTCGCCAAGGTGCTGTTTAACGATTACAAATTTGACCAGAGCGGAGATACCAGCACTTGAACAAGTACTACGGATTTGTTTGAAGATGTCTCAAGCATTACAGAAAACGTTCGCACATATACCTACAAAGATTTCTCCTTCTTGACGCCTACAGCCTATGTACTTTTAATCAAATTATAATTGTATTTCTGGAATCTGTAAAGACGCACCTTCCCGTTTGCCAGATACGCCTTATCTTGCGGGCTCGCCAATATCAATACGCAGATCTGTGTTTCGTTAACTTAAAACATGACGTCATTTTGAATGACGTCCGACTGTCGCGATGTTATATCAAATCAGAGTGGCTTCAGCTTGCCTTATGATATACTTCTTAGTGTCTTTGAATGATTTACATGATACATTAGTTGTAAAAGTTATTGTTAACGTTCAAACCGGGCAGGCTTTCTCTTTCGAAAGTGTAAAAAACGATACCATTGTTGAATGCAGTGGTCGATGTAAACGGTTTATAGGCTAGCAATAGGTAACATTCAGATTTATTAGCCATACGGCAAATCGGTCAGATATTTAGGTCGCGGGGAGATACCAAACAATATATATATTTATCAGATAGTGGGTACGTTTCTCGGCAGGATAAAGCCAACGGATAAAAACTATATCCGTTGGGGTCATATGCGGAAAGAGATGCAAATATCAAAGGTCAAGTAGGGACTACTTTCAGGGTTTATAAACAAACATGGCGTCTCCCTTGTCATTCGGCAATCGAGTCAGAAATAACAATCGGGAATCTAGATAAACTACAGAGACAATTGCTATCATTATAAAACAACAGTCTAATGTACTTAAAATCAGTGTCTAACTGTGACGTAGTTAAGGCATTTTATAAGTTTTGGCAACTTTGGAGATATACATTTCGAAACTATTTTGCGAGGGCACTAGGCCCAGCCAAGCGGTATCAGTAGATATATGCTCGCTAAATACAATGTTTATCCTTATGCAGGATATTTACCTAGCCCCAAACACACTCGCGTGATAACCTCTATATATTAGATATTAGTAAGTGACCACATCACAAATGAAAATGCATTCGACATTGCACAATTGCAAGGTATGTGTTATGAGGATAGTCGAGCCTTGTTCCCTACATTGATACAGTGCTTAAATTATGTTTGCGTCCAACGGGAAGGCCCCCAAAGATTTCGAATTTCCTATCTGTGTGCATCCATTCATCCCTCATTGTAAATCACGTGGCCGGTTATGTCCCAGTGGTTATATGTCATACGTTTCTATTATAAAGCCATTTTACTCTTTCAAATGGGTCTTTCAACGTTAAACCGTATTGAGTGTAGATCTATATTGGCTTGACAAATATATATCAGAATAACTTTGCTTTTTCTGGAAAAACCGTCCGGCTGCTCCTTTCGGAGAGGGAAACAGGATTCGAGACATACTGGATATACATTTTTGTTTTAGGTATTCAAAAGAAGGTTCGCTCGACATGCTGAATGTCTTTTGGATGTCTGCTAATGGTTCAGTTGTTATAGGAGCATATGACGTCATCCATTATATCATGACGTACTATTATTCCAGAGCGAAGACATGTCTGCCATGTCACTTCGGGCTTTCCTCCTACATCAAGCTGACACATGGTGATATAAACTGGAATACCGTTAAAAGTAGCGTTAAAACAAAGTCACTCATTACATAAGCGTCGTTTTGAGCAAACGCGGAAAGGGTGTTTTCAGGGGAATTACTAATAGCCCTTTGTGTTTGCAATGACGACGTGTTTTCGGATTTGCGGGTGTTATTGATCATTCGATAACGTCGTCTATGCAAAAACCATTAATGGGCATCATTTTCTGAATAACATTCGTAAATGTATATAGAAAACTTCCCTCATATTACCCCTTTTGAATACAATTTATGATAGAAGTCAATACTATCTGTGACATATAATTTGTATATATTGCTTGATATTTGTTTGATAGATTGCCGGGTCCTCAAGCACTCATACATATGTCAAAGGTGTGTGAAGGGTGACTTCACACAAAGATCAAACCTCAGCAGTTTATTTGATCGCATGTACTAGTATGAGTTTTAAGTTCGTGACTGACTGATCACATCTTAAAAGGAAAGCCGGGGGATGTCGAGGATTTCCACTTTGGTTAAACCACAATCATGAGTATGGCACCAGAAAACCAAAAATTAAAATATGGTTAAATGTGGGATTCAAACACATGATCACCGGATCGTGACGAGGATGAGAGTAGCAACCTTACACAATGAATTCCGACGCCTTATAACACTGTGCCACCCGAGCTCCTTTAAGTTCTTTAATAAATAATATGGTAAGGACTGATTTGATTTCCCAGTGTTCATCAAGTGAGTGAGTATGATTTTACGCCGTTTTTAGCAATATTCCAGCAATATTCCAGAAATTGGATCCACCATTGTACCAAGGTATTCGACGTGACGAGCGAACGCTTTAACCACTAGGCTACACCACCGCCCCGTTGTGATCATAGAAGAGTAATGAGAAAGAAAAAGTGTCTAGCACGGAAAAGCAAATTACCAGTCTGTAACTCGCGGTATCCTCCGCCTTCACTAGAAGCCATATCGATGTCAATATTTGGAATCAGTTGTCTGAGAGTATAATTGATATTTAGTATTTGTTCCGTGAAGATCCGGGAATAGGATTTCAGCAACCAATGCTTGCTGTAAAAGGGTTGGTTTGGTTGGTTGGTTTGTTGTTTAACGCCGCACACAGCAATATTACAGCTAAACAACAAACAAACAAACTTTAGCCAGGAGACGAAAACCTAGTGATAAATGTGAAGAGTTTACAGTTCCACCAATAAGCGTGGCATTTACTTTGTAATGGTTGAGCTTGGACTAACGACATGCACGGTTTGCTCGTGTCTGGGCTTTGAACATTGGTCTGAAATACTACAAGACCTCACAGGGCTCTGACTGAGGTGATACAGCTGATATATTGATGGGTGCGCCATTTTATTTAATATTGAGGAAAGTTTAATTTGTTGGGTGTACAGTGTGATACGCCAGGATTAACACATGTTCGTACTACGGAGTAATGTGATTCAGAATACACATAAGCGGATTAACGAGGACAGGACGAAATAGGTTTTACTGTTTACACTACCAGACATACCTGCATATCACCAGTGAATTTCCGCTCTATTTTCAGATAAAAAATGGCAAATTGTTTGAATTTTCGTTGGAAGGATTCAAAATTTTGTGAAACCTCGAAAACTCAAAGGCCTGGCACCACCGAACATCGAGTTTAACCGATGTTCGAAACAAGGGAGTGTCAATATCATAATATAATATCGTTCCTAAGCGATATAGCGAGCTCAATTTAATGACGTTTCACGATACCTAGCTCGGTAAACAATTGACATCACAAATAGGTTGTATCCCCAAAAGTATCTGATTAAAATACTCGAACCAAATACTGTCTAAAGGTACGTTCAAGTAAGTCATTTTCAGCATTATTTTTTTGAGAACTTAATTTGAGAGGTATTAGTATAAAACGTCAGCAACGCAGCTACATGATTGATGAAAACACGAGATCAGAAGGAGAACTTTAGTATCTGGTCTTTTCTTTACACACCAGTAAATGTATTAACTATTGCTCCAATATCACAGGCATATATCCCGTATGAAAAAGGAGCATGGCCATTACACTGACAAACGTATCATATTAAGAAATATGTTGCATATATAACATCAACATTTACGTCATTGGAAGCTTATTCTAGATCCTACTAAAGTCATATAACATAACAACATGACACATAGGATATTATTTGGGGTTGGGGTTGGGGTTGGGGTTTGGGTTGGCAGGGAAGATGGGTAAGTGCGTGAAGGTGGGAGTGGAATAATTAATATGCGTAGTGAGGAGTGGGGAAAATATTAATACTCACCGCCAAAAGAAGAGCGAACCATAGAATCATATAGAGAAGTGTGTACGTTAAGAAGAGATGTTTCCAATGTGTACCACTTAATGACAAAACTAACAATCAGTCAAGTGTTACCACGGAGTGTCTTGACCGTGAAGATCCGGGGTAGAATAGGTCTGCAGCCAGCATTCTTGTTGTAAGGGGCGACTAACGGTTCAGGTGGTCACGCTTGCTGACGTGGTTGATGCATGTCATCGTATTCCAGTTGCGTGGGTCAATGCTCATGATATCGTTAAACAACCAACAAACGAACAAACGAACAAACACAGAGTGTCTTTATTCTTATCACGCCATGCTGCACGTGATTTCCAAACTTTACACGCTAATTCTGCACGAGAGAAACGGTACATCTCGAGACATGGATCTATCTTATGATGCGTTCGTTTACACATAACATACCAGTATGTTCGTTTGTGCATCGAACCAATCTTATATCTCTTGAATATGAGTAAGCCTTCATATTTTAACCAACATGTATGGTATTCGCGTTTCATTTGGCGGTGAGTATATTTCAGGTTCGTGGAAATTCATTATTCCTGAACGTCGAATAAAGGTTTACTGTTTCACTGTTACAACAGGAGAAAATTAATGAAAATATTTGTACAATTTTTCTCGAAATTAAGTTAAATACATTAATATTCAAATTACAACAGACTGACTGAAACTATAGTAGTGACCTTAAAGCACGGATTAAAAATGCATGTATATGTTGTATGACTAACCGCATTCTTCACAACCAAAACCATGAATCCTAAAACATGAAAATAATATTTTCAATAATCACGAAAAGAATAAAACATTCTAATGTTACGCATATCAATAGAACGCATTCGATAAAGTAATCATATTAGTCTAGCAAGCAGAACACGATCTAATGTTACAGAGTGTTCATATCATGTCCATAGCGTTAAATAATTTTAGAATTCAACTGGAATGATTGATCCGCCGACAACGCATATTTTGTTACAACGAAACCTATCATTATGATTAAACTACACCGCGTTCCACGGTGATTTTGTACATGTAGTCAAATTCGCATAATAGTACAATCAAGGAGACACGCTCATGATGCACCTTGGGCATGGGTGACAATTCGCTGTGTAGAGTCGCGTCCCTTAGCCGTACCAGCAACCCATGATCGTGGGTTTGAGTCCAGGTTTGTCAAAGTTATGCTCCACGGTTTTTCAGTATGTTACCCGTGCCCAGTGTGTTTCAACAAAGTGACAAACGTCTATGACCTGCATTACGTTTGTCCTTCCCACATCAGCCTCACACGTCGTGATTATTGAAATACTGTTCAAAGCGGCGTTAAAGAGAAACTCACTCGCTCGCTTCTAGATGAATTAAAAGCGAACTATGCACAGTTAAAGCGAACCCGAGGCAGTTGATTCATATACGACGTACATGCCATTATACCGTCTGTCTGTCAATATTTCAGCTATATGACGGCGGTCTGTAAATAATCGCGTCTGGGAACAGGCAGACCAGTGATTGATATGAGGAAGAACGTTCCAGTCGATCAGCGTGAATTTGTCATCAGATTATTCATGGCCACCATATCTTTGAGAAACTAATTGTGTTCTTTTGTTTGGGTGATCCTGGCACAGTCAGGACGTTTATGCTCATCATCAGCTCATGAGAACATATGGAGGCGGGCAACTTTGCATTTCGAAAGCGAGGTCCGCATATTTGTTTTTCCTGAATCTTGTCAATCACATAGGTGTGAAAAGGGACAGAGCAGCAAACAGAAAACTTTCTTCTTCCCTTTTCAGGCCAGTCGACTTCATCCTTGTGAAGGACGCTGCAGGCTCTCCTTGCAAAAACTGGATCTGGGCCGATTTGATATTGCTCTTGGTTTGGTTGACACTCATTCTGTACCGATCAACAAAACAACATTGGCATTGCGATTATGTCCCACATACTTGGCTCGTTTAAGAAAACTGTGGACTGCCTTGTATGTTGACATGTTTCACAAGAGAATCATCAGAAAAAATAAGTGTGTGCTAAAGTGCACAATACAATTCTATCATGAAGAGCTTCCACGTTACTCCAACCCTCCACGTTACTCCAACCACGCCCTCCAGTTGTAACTGGTAAGTATAAGCGATCAAGGGAAGAGCGAGGGTGGTGGGATCTGTTGTATGACATGATTCTTCTTCTTCACATCATCATCATCATCATTACTATTATTATTTACAGATTATAATAAAAAAATGCAGCAAAAAGGGTTTGTGTGATCCTGGCACAGTCAGGCTGGTTAGGCTCATCATCAGCTCAGGGCCCTTGCCCCCTCTACACGCAGCCCAGACAGCGAATGGGACTTCTCCCAGGAAGCGCTGCCTTGTCAAACCCACCCAGAACTTTTCGGAGAATGTGAAGACTCCCCAACACTGCAGCCTTCTGCATTACCCAGATTGTTAGAAGGGCTGTATTTTTGGTAGCAATCCCGGATACTCTCCCAATGTCAGTCAGCAGATTGTGAGGTACCAAACCTAAGGCACCGAGAACAATGGGGAGTCGGACAACTTGGTACTTGGGATGCAAGCGTGACATTTCGAAAGCGAGGGCCGCATATTTGCCATGTTTTTCCTCAATCTTGTCAATCACATTAGTGTCAAAGGGGAGAGAAAATTCAATGATATAAATGATTTCATTGGATTTATAAAAAAAGGACAAGATCAGGTTTGTTGGCCTGGATACGTCTGAGGCTGTAAATGGGCCTATTCCAAAGAATTTTGTTTTTATCATTTTCCATGACGCCCTCTACATATTCTGGGTCGTACAATGGGTGGACCTCTGTGTCAAAACCACAAGCATAGCGAAGACGGTAATAAAATGATCGAGCTACACCATCATGTCGTTTAAGATACTGTGTTTGTGCCAAAGCTGGGCATCCACTGACAGTCTCATTAAATTAATTACATAATCTACATTTCATATTTACATTTTGATGCAAAATCACACATTGACGGTTTCAAGTGTGAAGTGACTGGTCCTTAGCAGTAAACAGAAATCCTTCTGTTTCACGTTTCAGGCCAGACAACTTCATCCAAGCAAAGGACTCTGCAGGTTTGCTGATCTTTTCAACACACTGCACATAAACTCGATGCAGCGGTCGTTCATATTGCCTCTTCTTTAAAAACCGAGTCTGGGCCGACTTGATATGGCACTTCGCTTGGTTGACACTCATTTCTGTAACGTCCAGCAGTACAGAACCATCAACAAAATCAACACCGACATTAAGATTATGTCCCACATCCTTGGTTCGTTTTAGAAATGCCTTGTTTTCATCATGAGTCTTGACATGCTTCACAAGAGGATCATCAGACAAATAAATGTGTGCAAAAGTGCACAAAACAATTCTGTCACGAAGAGCCCTCTCATAATGATTGGTAAATATAACCGATTGAGGGAAGAGCGAGGGTGGTGTGATCTATTGTCTGACATGATTCTTCGTGTGAGGGTGTCAATACCCTGAATTTCTTGTTTCGTCCAATCAACAACACCAAAAGAATACGAAAGGACGGGCACAGCATAAGTATTTATGGCTTTGACTTTGTTGCGAGCGTTCAGCTCTGAACTCCAGATTTTCTTAAGTCTACATTTGTACTCTGCCCGAAGTATTGCCTTGATATTGTCATTCTAGAGTTTGTCCCTAATCTGCATCCCTAAGTACGTATCGGCCTGACCTTCCACGAGATGGTCAATAACTCCTCCTCCTCCAAGTAAAGTGACTGATCCTCCCTCTTCTACCTTGGCACGTTTAAGATGAAGAATGTTGCATTTGTCGAGTCCAAAGTCACCACCTGTCCCTGCGAATACATCTTAAGTTGAGTTGACCAACAAATCATTAAAGACTTGAGTAAAACAAGTAGTCGCACGGGGAGGTCAATACATTCCAGTGACTTCAAAATCCATTCAAGAGGTACAGAATCATAATTTTTTCTGTAGTCTATCCAACACATTGAGAGGTTACGGTGGTAAATTTTAGCCTCTTCAAGGATGATTTTCTAAATCAGCAATTAATCCTTACATCCCCAATATCCCTTTCTGCTCCATGTAGATAATGTCATTCGAAACGCTGTACGATGACACGAGATCTGTAAGACACCCTGTAAATATTTTGTACTGTGTGTTCAAAACAAGTAATTGGGGGGAAGTTTTTAGGGTCAGTCAGATCACCTTTCTTTGGGAGAGGTATTGTTCGCTCTTTGCAGAACCAAGGCGGAACATCCCCTGCATTCACAAGAGAATTAAAACAGTGAAGAAATGGCGTTTGGACACAAGGGAACAGTTTCCAATACCGGTTTCGAATACCATCAGGCCCTGGCGCCGTACTAGATTTGGACTATTTAATGACATTGTTTAGGCAATCAGGTGTAATGAAACACACCATTGGTGACCTTTTTTCATGTACACTATTATTGTAATCCTCTACCCATGGTTCCTCGTGGTTACAGTTGCCGGGTACAGACCACAACTGTTTCCAAAACCTTTCACTGGAATCCATGGTGGGTCTTTTCTCATCACTCTCATTCGTTGTATTTAATTGCCCGTATTATTGTTTTTCATTTGATTTAAACAATTTATTTTGTGTTATGAAATTAATCTTCTTATCCCATTTTCATTTTCTTTCTGTCCAAACCTTTAACTTTGCCTTTAGAGAATCAAGAATTTGATTGAGAATTTTCTCCTTTGTTTTTCTTGTGTTTTGTTTTTTATTTTTTCCAAATTGATCTTTGACGTTTTGACATAGATTGTCCTGAAGAACGCAGTTTTAAACAAAGTTCTATCCAGGACACATCTTTCCTTGTTTCATTCAATTTAATTTGAAACCGGTTTTTCTTTTGACTTTTTTGTTTATTTCCCTCTTGTGGTTCATTTTCTTTGGAAACTGTATGGAATTCCTCCAGGGTTCGACCAGCAGCATACACGCAACAGTTAATGTCATGCAAAGAGCAGTCCGCATTGAGAGTAACAGAAATAATGTCATTTAATTTAAATTTATTATCCATCTGTGGAAATGATTGGTTAATTTGCTTTATTGGCCTCCGTTTCTCAATCGGTAAACCACAGATTTAGTTATAAAATGACATAAACACAATATATAAGGGATCATCAGGAAGATCATCGACAGAAGAGGGGGAAAACTCAAAATCTTCGAGGTCAACATGAGAAATTTCCTTTTGTGAGCCGATGAGTGGGTCAACAGGTAGTTTAGGGAGAACAATGCGAACGTCCATTTGCAATTTCGGGTCTGCTGCTGTTGGAACTGGGGGTTCATGCAAAGGCGTCTGACGGGCGTTGGCAGTTAGCTCACCAGACTCACGGTGCATATACAATTTCAGTCGCCGGAGCTGGTCGCGAATATTCTGCTCTGTCAGGTATGCATACATTGGCATGGCTTTGTCCCAATGTTGCTTCAGTAATTTGCCATTTATACGTGGTATGTCCGGCCATCCTGTTGCTTTCGCGCACTCAAGAAGTGTGGACTTGAGTTGGTACGTCCAAGATATTCTTGGATGGGTTCTGTTATTATTATTATTAGTATTATTATTATTATTATTATTGAACAGAGCAGTCCCAGTAGGTTGGTGTGTCCCTTATTGTCCAGAAGGCGGATGTCCGGTCTACAGGGGGTTTTCGCACGAAAGTCTAGTAAACTAATTACCTTCCTGTTTCGTTGGAAATATGACGTTGTGCCCCTATGATCCCATAGACAATGTTCAATCTTGGTTAATACAATATCCCGTTCAAAACACAGGATGCATCGGTCATAAATACACCAAGGAACAATATATCAAGGGTCATTTTAGCCATAACGGTTGCTTATTATTCTTCTCGAACAGGATGAACAGTGAGACATAGACACTATAAGCCCCTTGTGCATTACAGGTTTCCAGATACTTATAAGCTGTGATGCTTTCGACACAATAACATTATTGACCGCTGTATCCTGGAGTATGTTAAATGCGATGTCTTAGCGACAAAGGTTGTTGGCTTCAGTTCGCGATCATGGATTAATCGTCGGACGTATTGAAGATGTTGCCGTTCCGTGCTGCACAAAGCCACGTCTATATTTACCCTCATTCACAATGCAGATAGGCCCACGATGACAACTTGAACCATAAAACGTAAACGGTTTCTACTTAATCCAGAAAGCTACCGATTGAAGGCACGAACGGAAATTGCTATCCACAAGGGAATTTCAATGTTAGGCGTGCAAGTTTAGTGAAATATAAATCGTCAACGACAGAAAACAACCAGACTCGATCCCCTACCAAAACAGATTCCATTGGGCGCAAAAGAGGTGAGGTGTGGTTATTGCATTGATATAGCGACATGCATGCACGTGTGTGTGTGTGTGTGTGTGTGTGTGCGTGCGCGCGCGTGTGTGCGCGCGTCTGTGCGTGTGTGGGGTGGGGTGGGGTGGGGTGGGGTGGGGGGGATCATTAGACTTTTAGATGAACTGAAACTTGACCAGTCTTAAAATGCAGTTTTAAGTTTGACGAGCAACCACTGACGGCTCTAAACATTTTCTGGTGGGTTTATCATTGTTCTAGAAACGTGTATGCCTTGAGACAACTTAAATACCGTTCAAAATGCCCTTTCATCTATCTTACCCTAACAATGTACAATTCTGTTAAACGAACGAGTTGCGTTTATTAGACGGGTAATGTACTATTTTGTACTTATTTGGGCACAAGTTGTCATGGCGTTTCTGACATGTCTCGGGGTTTCGCAAGAGAAAGATATCAGAAATGCCAACCTTTCTCAGACGCTGCAATTGGCGTTCAGACAACTGATATTTTATACAGAAACAGGACACGCACCCATTATCACTCCCACCACACTGACTCCATCCAACTTGATTCTCGTTTTTAGCAAGCTCAACATAATTTTCGATAGTTATGGAAGAGGGATATTGATTATTTCAAATGACAGATGTTAATATCTGATTAACTCATGAAGTATCACTGATTGAATAGTATTGATTTTAGGTTTTCAGGTTCCTCCTTGTGTTAAAGCTCAGTCCATGATGCCCCAATAACGTTAGTGCGATATTTTAGGCAAGGTGATTGATACATTTGTAAGCTAACTATAGTAGTTTATATCTAATACAAGTGGAGGAGAATATGAAAAATAACATTCCATGTAGATGTAGTAACTACATATACCAGTTCTGACAAAACGTGTGCTGGCGAGCCAAATATACTTTTATCAGATATTTGAATACATATCAAATGTTGACAACAATGCTAGGCGTTTTTCTTCACTACTCAAAATTACAATCGAGCACAGGAAAAACACTTATTCAGATTTAGGGCAGTTTCTTTCCCCCTTCCCAACTGTAAACTAATGTTTATAATTAAAAGAAATTCACATTAAACACGTAAATATATTTTTTACTTCAACCGTCACACATGTTTGTATGAGATCACTTAATATGACTTATTTTTTTGTCTTATACTACACGTAAAGAAAGTGCTGAAACCATGAGGCCTTACTACAATTTGATAGCCAAAGTACTGAGGGCTCATGCACGGACCATGGCCCCCAGTCGCCACAATTCGATCAGGAGAGTGATGACCTTCAGACGTGTCAGAAACCTACATGTATAACTATGGGTTCGAATCACAAATTGGCCCTGATCATGTTTCAAACTTTGTTAGCAAAACACCCCTGTTTGTGTATTTCATCAAAGGGCTAACCGTCTATGGCATGCGTCGCTACATATATATAGTAGTGCATGCTAAATACGTTTAGAACGTTTAACACGTATAAACTACGAGTGAAAATATCTCCTTTTCCCCGTCACGAGAAACTCTCATTTCACGAGACACATAGAATATCCTGTTTATGATTGTAACATTAGTTTGACGTCACATTCTAAGCTCACTGTTGACCCTTGAACACTATATATACTTTATTTCATGTCTTCTGTCCAACATGTATTGACACGCATAATTTGATTTTTTTCCTCGCAAATCACAACTGTGTATATCATTATTTCAAAATGCTTACCGACAATCATTGAGAATGATGCGGCCTTCAAATCAACTATTTCATTGATTTGTGATTTGAAACCTCTGATTGACCAATTGATATATTTTACCAAGTAATTCTTTTTGTTTTCGTATACAGATGTAACAGTATTTGTATGATTCAACGTCAATTTGTGTGTTTGAGTACAGAACTGTAACCATAGATTATAAACCTAATTACATTATACACCATGGTTTGTTATATCCAGAGAATAATTAATATGCGTTATTGTTTGGCAAAACAGCTAATTTATTAGAGCGATGTAAATCGATTGATATTAACATTTGTATGTCTATATGGAAACGAAAAGAATTGATTTTAGAGATAACACGAAGATCAATTTCTATTAGGCAGATAATAAAAGACACGAGCATCTCAAACATAGCAAAACCGCAAGCCATTATCTGCCTTTGTATAGTTGCATTAAAATAGACCATCCCTCGTATTCCCTAATGGATATGGCTCGTATATTTTACACAAAGCACATAAAACATGATCTTTTATCTCCTTCTGTGGTAGCTATTTCAACATTTTGTGTAAAACAGTTTATTGACATCATGCATGATCTAAGACACTAAAATGAGTAAGTGATTTTTAATCTGCGAAGATTGCGCTGGACCAGATGGTGAGTGTATATATCATGGTCACCTTTAAATGTATCGAAATGGTGCAATCGTGTTATGAATATATTACATAGGTAATAATACTCATGATGATGATGATGAGATATTTGTGCAATGAGGGTAGTCATTAACTGTCTAATACATGCATATTTTATTATGGATATACATAATACCATGAAGATCCGGGGTTGCAACCCATGCTTGCCCTAAGAGGCGACTATGCTTGTCGTAAGAGGCGACTAACGGGATCGGTAGTCAGGCTCGCTGACTTGGTTGATGCATGTCATCGATCCCAATTGCGTAGATCGATGATCATGATGTCAATCACTGGATTGTCTGATCCAGACTCGATTATTTACAGACCGCCGTCATATGAGTACGGCGTTAAACAAAAAAACAAACAAAACATTATACCAGGATTACCAATGTCACAGAGCATCAGTATGTCAAAATGACACCGCTTAAATGGTTTCTATAAAATGGCATATCAAATTCACGCTAAAGTGTTTCATAGAGTATCAGTATTTCAAAATGACACCGCTTCAATCATTCCTATAAAGTGACATACCAAATGCAAGCCGAAATGTTTCATGGAGTATCAGTATCTCAAAATGACACCGCTTAGATGGTTTCTATAAAGTGGCATACTAAATGCAAGCGAAAGTGTTTTATAGAGTATCAGTATCTTAAAATGACACCGCTTCAATGGTTTCTATGAAGTGACATACCATATTCAAGCCAACGTGTTTCATAGAGTATCAGTATCTGAAAATGACACCGCTTCAATCATTTCTATAAAGTGACATACCAAATGCAAGCCGAAATGTTTCATGGAGTATCAGTATCTCAAAATGACATTGCTTAGATGGTTTCTATAAAGTGGCATACTAAATGCAAGCGAAAGTGTTTTATAGAGTATCAGTATCTTAAAATGACACCGCTTCAATGGTTTCTATGAAGTGACATACCATATTCAAGCCAACGTGTTTCATAGAGTATCAGTATCTGAAAATAACACCGCTTCAATCATTTCTATAAAGTGACATACCAAATGCAAGCCGAAATGTTTCATGGAGTATCAGTATCTCAAAATGACACCGCTTAGATGGTTTCTATAAAGTGGCATACTAAATGCAAGCGAAAGTGTTTTATAGTGTTTCAGTATCTTAAAATGACACCGCTTCAATGGTTTCTATGAAGTGACATACCATATTCAAGCCAACGTGTTTCATAGAGTATCAGTATCTCAAAATGACACCGCTTCAATCATTTCTATAAAGTGACATACCAAATGCAAGCCGAAATGTTTCATAGAGTATCAGTATCTCAAAATGACACCGCTTCAATCATTTCTATAAAGTGCAATACCAAATTCAAGCCTAAATGTTGAGCAGCAGTTTATCAGAGTGACACTGCCTGAGTTGTTTTCATACGGAGGTACACCACAAACTGACAAAATCAAAACACTGGCATTTGGCCAAGAGGTTTAACTTTACCCACATGAATCCACTTAATCTGTTTCATATCTAGAACTATGTATAACGACTCAAATACTCTATTGTGACTTACACCAAACTTCCCGTGTTTGTTCAGGTGACCACTTGACTTGCCTTTGCATGTGTTTGTGAACCTTTCCGGAACACCTGGTATCATCCCTATTTTATAGTGATTCTTGGACAGCATGCTTATGACACAGTGGAAATCATACAAGGGACTCCAGTTTAGCAGATACTTGTTCATGATTTATTTTACAGAAATGTTTTTGTCCTTATTGTCTATACAGTGGCACGCCAAATTAGAGCCCGAGACTTCCATCGAGATCCGGTTTCTCAAAATGACACCGCTTCAATCGTTTCTATATTTCACTGACCAAATATACTACGTTCGGTCAACACTATAAGGAGTATTTGATAAACCCTTTGTACATACTTTGACGTTATCTGGCTATTATCATGTCACAATGCATCAAGCTTGCGGTCGTACGGCAATTAGAATATTATACTCAGGAAATAATCTTCTCATTTCCACTGTGATGTTTTGAGCTCTACTACGGGCGTTTAACAACAAAAAGTATAATAAAAACACAATTTCACAAAGGTTGCCTAGCCTACATAAATAATGATAATAATACCCTGTTCATTATTAAGATCTGAGTAATAATGAATACCTGAATAACACCTGTCAGATCATGCATGCCCTGGCGAGGTTTTGTGCTGCTTAAATAACCTTTTTGCCCTCAATACATTACGAATAGGTGTTAATCTACAGGACACAATACAGAATGTCGCCATGTTTGATCATATTGGAAAACGCGGGATGACAGAACACACCGATAAGATTGAGTTCGTGTTGGTTGTTAAGGAACATGTTCCCGTTGGGTGAGAATAACGGTATAACACATGAAACATAATCCCCAATGACCATGACACGAACGACAGAACAAGCATTGAAAATGAATAGTTGGTGTTAATATCCATAAACACGTAGACGGCCTTATTGTGCCATCATGTGAACGAGAAAATGACAGTTTATACATATTCGCTGGAACAAACAAGAGCTGCAGTTTAGGTACACACGTAAAGATAAACGTCTTAAGAATGGAATAATTATTATAATGTTTGAGGTTCTAAAGTATAAAAAAACAAGACAGTGCAGCAGAAACACATAAATATAGATGCATGGAAAAGAAAATGATTAAGGTTCTTATTTATTATTACACTGTTCCTTTTCATAAAATACGAACGACGTTATATTTGAAAACAAAATCTTATAACACGCTTAACTGTAAATGAAAGATTTTGGAACTTTGTCAGAATGATTCGAATTGATGTGGAGACCCTATCCTTCCTACCGTGTAATGCGTGTAAGGGCGCTTATATTGAAAGATAAAAGCAATATACCACGATATTAATGCGGCTTCTTCAATATTTTACTGCCAGTATCTCGTCTCACACGTCTCCGCGAGGTTCAGATAACAAATTAAAATCGCTGTTTCATCGTGCGTCATAAAAGTTCACCAATGCCTGTGAATTCAATAGTTGTCATTTTGTGTATTTCTTACAATAGACGTCGTTTCTCTTTTGCAGAAATTTCTTATGATAATGGACAGAGTTTCGTCGCCTTTATCAACTACACACGTTTATCTAATGCCCACCGGCTCTCGTATACACATCAGTTCTCAAATGCAGGAATACTATAATTTGGAACCAAATGCATGGTCAACGGTAGTATACAAACCGATCAAGTTTGGGTTACATGGTGAAAAATTCGATTCTTTTATGACTTGTGTTCTACTTTATTACATGTGAAGGCGATGCAAGAACATGACTAAATCAAATTTCTTCAAGTCCAACATTCTCAAACAGAATTGTGAGAATCCAATATCCAATGAGGGTGCATGTATAATGATAGAGATTGTTTGTGAAAACAATACACAGACATAGTGAATGGTCACACAAAGTCACATCCATAAACGCACACTCAACTGAGAAATATTAAAAAACGCTGTCCATGAATCAGAGAATCTCGGCGCTCGGTCAATAGTGTCACAAATTGAAGTGACTAAAATTAATTTGTTAGACTTATATTATTGTGTGAAGGCGGATGGAGACCTGTCCTGACATTGGTGTAACGCCACCATTAACATAATTTCAAGAATATTTACAAATTTGATAAAGATTGAACACACAGACACGCACCCCCCCCCCCCCCCACACACACACACATGTACTACGTCAGTCCATAGATACATTCTATCTTACAGTTGGTTTATATCGCTCATAAATATATGTATGTGTCAAGTGGGATTGAGTTACTTCTGTAATGTGTCTGACACGACTGTTTTCAAAAGACAATCGACGATGTGTGAAACCTTGTACATACACATCTTTATGAATTCTTGTGTGAAGGAAGAATCTTTTCTTGCAGTTTTCGTACATACAAGGATATTGACTCAAAACATCATTGTTCGCCCTGTTATACTGGAACTATATTTTCTTATTGAAAATAGAAAGAACTGTTGTTAAAATTTTATTATATCAATTGAACCATCGCAATGTTGTGTATATAGGTTCAATGAAGACTTGAGTAAGAAATGAATTTGCAACTTCGTGACTCCTACCATGTTTGAAAGGTTGTATATTTGTGCCGAAAAAAGCAAATGTATTGATTTTCAAAGCTAGCATGCCCTAGATACCCGTCAGCAGTTGTGAATTATGCGAAAATATTAAAAAAAGTTTTATATCAAATCATATTTAAAAACATAAAACCAGGTTGAAGTATTCTTTGATTGCTGACTAAGCGCCAGAAGTGTTCATTTTATGGATATAATGTCGCCAACGTAAGACATCTTCAATTAAAAATCAAACATGTGATAAAATCATCTGAGAAGTATAATTTCCGATGGCGTCGATCGATGCTAACTTTTCCATTTATTGCCTGGTCCAAACTCGATTATTTGGACTTAAATAACAGGAACATTGCTAACTTTGGCGTTAAACAATATCAACCAATTACTCATTACAGAAATGAAGTCACTCACTAACATATAAGTTTGAACAACGTTGAACATGTGTACAGTAGAACTGAGGTAAAACGAAAATCAGTGTTAATATCAGTGGTTTGTTACTCGTAAAACGATGGAATCTTGGATCGAAATGAGAATTGGAAACGTGAACCAAATACCCTTCCGTATATAAAGTTTGTCGTGGTATTACACTATGTGGTTATAAAAAATCATGTCATGATGTATAATGTGATTGATAACATGGTTCCAATCAGGTGTTCCTCGCACATCAAGCTGATGACTTGATGTAAATCAATTCAAGTTGTGTTCAACCAAATCTCGCAATGATAGAATATCAGAATAGAAAGAATGTGTTTTGAGGTATTTTATAGGTATCAAGTTGCATCAATTTCATCGTCAGTGTTAGGTTTCTTAAAGTAGTTGGATGCAAGGGAATCGCTTACTGGGCACTCTCGATGCTTTAAAATAGTAAAGTGGATTCATTTTCTAATTTCCATCTACATGCATTTATGAAACGTATACAGATTACACTTTTTCCACGAAACACCTCTGACTCATTACATAATACTTTTCAAATAAGGCAGCCTTCCGTTTAAATGCTGACTTTTCCAATACAATCAAATTGTTTATAAGTTACCGATTTTGTAAAAGGAATGGACACACAGTTCGCATAGAACAGAAATGTCATAGACCCATTAACCCAGAATATCAGGACCAGCTGTTACTTCACTACACCCATGCCGTGTATTTAACTAGATATATAACACTGTCCATAGAGATATAACACTGTTTTCAAAGATAAAACACTGTCTGAATAGACATAACACTGTAGAAACACCGCACTGTCTGCAGACATAGCTCTCTGTCTGCAGTAATATGACACTGTTTACATACACATAGCTCTCTGTCTGCAGTAATATGACACTGTTTACATTCACATAGCTCTGTCTACAGAGATATGACACTGTTTACATACACATAGATCCGTCTACAGTAATATGACACTGTTTACATACACATAGCTCTGTCTGCAGTAATATGACACTGTTTACATACACATAGCTCTCTGTCTACATATATATGACACTGTTTACATACACATAGCTCTCTGTCTACAGATAAATGGCACTGTTTACATACACATAGCTCTCTGTCTACAGATATATGACACTGTTTACATACACATAGCTCTCTGTCTACAGATATATGACACTGTTTACATACATATAAGCTCTCTGTCTACAGATATATGGCACTGTTTACATACACATAGCTCTCTGTCTACAGATATATGGCACTGTTTGTAGCTCCTCCAGACAAGGGTTATGTAATGACATAAGCCCACAAGGGTGAAACAGTATGATGCATACTACAGCCTTGTGAGAAAGTGGACGATAATAATTGTGAATTACTGGAGATTCGTGATGCATTACCCTGAGATATTTGGACTATTTTGTGATTGACCACTGGACATCTCAATGTAAGGTAAAACAATCTTTCTTTATACCTTTATATTGACAATGAGTCAAAGTGCTCAAGCGTACTCAACACAACTGCCAGATGAACTGGACTACAATATATTGAAGCAGCTTGAAGAGATAATTGGCGAAAATGATAGAAAGACTTGTGAGCAGAAATTGGTTGATAGATTATGTGTTCATTAATCTCCAACATGTTAGTAACGTTGTTGGTTATACTTTAGATACTGGTGTTCAATACTCAGTATCAGACCATTGTCCGATATTCCTATGTCTGAGTACTGATTCCCAGCCACGCCACTATGGCGGTGAACATCTAAACTGGCGTAAAGCTAATGACGTAGACTTTATGTTATACCGATATGAAACTGAAAACTATTTTAGATGTGCTCAGTTTGACGAAACTCAGTACGCATCTCCTCATGAATACATTGAAAGTTATCACGACTATATCCTACAAGCGTTACATGCTGCAGCTAAACTAAGTATACCATCTTCAAAATTCAAATCTCATTTAAAACCATACTGGAAAAAAGATAATTTAAAGACGTTGCATCGTACTATGCGACAACGCCGTAGCAGAGACCATATAATAGATCTCTGGCCGTAGTGAATGGATCTATAATGGTAAATCTCATGATAAAGAGGATGCAAATTACATTGAGTATAAAAGAGCAAAACGTATCTTTAGGAAGCAGCATCGCCGTTCCAAACAAAAACTGAAGGACGAAAAGTTTCAGGAAATATATGAAGCAGCTGAGGTTGATATAACAGAGTACTTTAGAGTAACCAAGAAATATAAAAGAAAGAAGGAACAAACCCAGACGCTTGTGTATAATGAAGAGTCCTGTAATACACAGGAAGGAATTTGTAATCTGTTTTCCAAATATTTCAAGGATTTATCAATGCCAAATCATGATATCAATTTTGACTCAGATTTTACTGATTATGTGAATATTCGCATGGAACAGATTGAAAATAACTCGTATAATGACCAAGGGAACAGTGACGTTAGTTCCACGTTGATTTGTCCTTTCACATCTGATGAGTTATTGGCAACTATAAAACGTCTAAAAAGTGGAAAATCGCCTGGTCCCGATGGCATAGGTAATGAACATATCAAATACTCTGGTAGATCTATTATCCATCACCTTGTTATATTCTATAATAAAATTGTTTCTCATGAATATGTACCTAAAATGTTTAACGTTGGAAAGATTTTACCTATCCATAAAGGCCATGGTAAACGTAAAGACGACCCCACTAACTACAGAGGTATTACCCTCACTCCAGTATTAAGTAAACTGTTCGAAAGACTTCTGCTAAAAAAGGAATTGAAGAGTGGGCAAACAAAAAGGCTTCCCCCACCCCTTTCAATTTGGATTTAGGAGAGGGGCTGGGGCAGAAACTGCCCTGTTTACATTAATGGAAAGCATAGCTTATTATAACGAAAGACAGTTTACTGCGCTTTTCTCGACAACGAGAAAGCTTTTGACAGAGTGTGGCTTAATGGTCTTTTCTTCAAACTGTATAACTTTGGTATTAATGGAAAATTATGGCGCACAATATATACCTCAATGCAGTCATGTGTAAGCATTGGAGCTTTTACCTCAAATGTGTTTCATGTTAAGCAAGGTGTTGGTCAAGGTCGCGTTTTATCGGCATGGTTTTTTACTCTATATATAAACGACTTGTTGTATTCACTTGATGATTTAGGGCGTGGCTTGTGTCTTCTGTGGGGTAATACACCCGGCATCCTATTAGCAGACGATACTACGCTGTTGAGCAGCTCCTCTGACGGACTGCAATGTCTACTGAATAATATATACACCTATGCTAATAGATGGCATTTGAAATATAATGCCAGTAAAAGTGCATTTCTACTGTTTGGGAATATTCGCAAATCTGTCTCTCAATGTGTCTACATTGGTTCACAAGTACTTCCTAAAAAGGAAAATGTAACTTATGCTGGATTGCTTCTAAGTACATCAAAGAAAACCTTAGAACGTACCCATCTAATATGTGAAAAACTCAGAATGTTAGTCAATATAAATTATAATCATGGACTATACTTTGGTGGCTTAAATCCTATCCCAGCTGTTCGTATATGGGAAAGGGTAATTTTACCATGTGGACTATTTGCTTGTAGTGTATGGGGTAAACTGTCACCGAAGGAATACGAAATGCTTGAAATTATTCAACGTTATTTTTGTAAAAAGATTCAAGGACTGTCTAGACGCACTCCTTCCGTCGTCACCAGAGATTGTCTGGGTTTAATTTCTCTCCAGGCGTACATTGATCAACGAGCTCTCTTATTTCTGGGAAGACTATGTAATAGTGACATTAACTTTGCATTTAAAAGACTATTTCAGCACAGACTTGTTCAGTTTGAACTCGATACAATTAAAGAAAAAGATGATAAATGTAAAATGTCACCCGTGTACCACATGCTTTCACTTGTAAACAAGTATGAACTCAATAATGACATAAACACATATACCATTTATTCTCATTTCCCCTCAATACATGCATGGGCGAGTCGAGTTAAAGAACAAATAAGCGTATGTGACCATAACATAATTCATGCAGAGATTCATTCAAGAGAAAACCTAAAACGATACTCTCTTATACGATCACCTAAGGTACACAGACTTTGGTTACTAACAATTGAAAGGCCGGAACACTTCTATGATTTAGCATATTTATTATGCCTTAGCACCTACAGTATACAATCTGATGAATGTCTATGCGGCACATTTGCTTTTGATATTATCAAACATGTGTTTATGTATTGTAAAAAGACTCAACAACAAAGAAATATTCTTGTTGAGTCTATTATTGATTTACTAGATGTGACAACTTTTTCTAGTATCTGGAACGATGATGACGATACCTTTCTGTCCTTTTTACTTGGCGGTTTGCCAACAGAAAGTACTATGGCAATTGAATACAATCTATGGGCAAATATCATGCTTCGTGTATGTAAAACTGTTAAAATGTGGAAAAACCTACTAAGAAACATTATTTGATAACGATGTGAAACTGCCTGTACATACAATATATCAGCTGTTATATAAATACATTTATATCTCATATCAATGTATATTCATCAACTGGAGGAAATAAAGATGATCTATCTATCTATCTATCATAACTCCGTCTTCAGTGATATGGCACTGTTTGCATACACAAAGCTCTGTATTCGGTCATATGGCACTGTTTACAGACACATAGCTGTATTCAGTCATATGGCACTGTTTACATACACATAGCTCTGTCTTCAGAGATATGACACTGTTTACATACACATAGATCCGTCTACAGTAATATGACACTGTTTACATACACATAGCTCTGTCTGCAGTAATATGACACTGTTTACATACACATAGCTCTGTCTACAGAGATATGACACTGTTTACATACACATAGCTCTCTGTCTACAGTAATATAACACTGTAAAGGTACACATAGACCCATCTACAGTAATATGACATTGTTTACATACACATAGCTCTGTCTGCAGTAATATGACACTGTTTACATACACATAGCTCTGTCTACAGATATATGACACTGTTTACATACACACAGCTCCGTCTTCAGTGATATGACACTGTTTGCATACACATAGCTCTGTATTCAGTCATATGGCACTGTTTACAGACACATAGCTGTCTACAGAGATGTGACACTGTTTACATACACATAGCTCTGTCTGCAGTAACATGACGCTGTTTACATACACATAGCTCTGTCTACATTAATATGACACTGTTAACATACACATAGCTCTGTCTACAGAGATATGACACTGTTTACATACACATAGATCCGTCTACAGTAATATGACACTGTTTTCATACACATAGCTCTGTCTGCAGTAATATGACACTGTTTACATACACATAGCTCTGTCTACAGATTTGACACTGTTTACATACACATAGCTCTCTGTCTACAGTAATATAACACTGTTAAGATACACATAGACCCATCTACAGTAATATGACATTGTTTACATACACATAGCTCTGTCTGCAGTAATATGACACTGTTTACATACACATAGCTCTGTCTACAGATATATGACACTGTTTACATACACATAGATCCGTCTACAGTAATATGACACTGTTTACATACACATAGCTCTGTCTGCAGTAACATGACGCTGTTTACATACACATAGCTCTGTCTACAGTAATATGACACTGTTAACATACACATAGCTCTGTCTACAGAGATATGACACTGTTTACATACACATAGATCCGTCTACAGTAATATGACACTGTTTTCATACACATAGCTCTGTCTGCAGTAATATGACACTGTTTACATACACATAGCTCTGTCTACAGAGATTTGACACTGTTTACATACACATAGCTCTCTGTCTACAGTAATATAACACTGTTAAGATACACATAGACCCATCTACAGTAATATGACATTGTTTACATACACATAGCTCTGTCTGCAGTAATATGACACTGTTTACATACACATAGCTCTGTCTACAGATATATGACACTGTTTACATACACATAGATCCGTCTACAGTAATATGACACTGTTTACATACACATAGCTCTGTCTGCAGTAATATGACACTGTTTACATACACATAGCTCTCTGTCTACAGATATATGACACTGTTTACATACAAATAGCTCTCTGTCTACAGTAATTTGACACTGTTGACATACCCATAGCTCTCTGTCTACAGATATATGACACTGTTTACATACACACACCTCTGTCTACAGTAATATGACACTGTTTACATTCGTTATATAATAGTAATGAAACAATGTCTAAACAGATGTAGCACTGTCTGTAGATATATAACACTGTCTACAGAGATATAGGACGGTCTAAAGATATGTAGCGCTGTCTACAGAGACAAAGCATCGCAGGTCTTTTAGAGATCTAGCAGTATCAATATAGATATGTAAATAAAATGTGAAATAAAAATAGCCAGATAGATAGAATACTGCGTACAGAAATGTTACTGTCTGTCCTGAACAGTATCATATTGCTGCTTCTTTCTCTGAAACACCCATCTGCATGGCCATGTACATGACAACGATATACCAGGGCTGTGGATCTCTTTACATCCACTAAAACCACCTGACCAGGAATGGTCTCCTGAATTTAGCAAAATCACTTACAGGATAACATAAAATAGGACATAAAACACACAAGACATAACGTTGTGGACATAAATACCCAGGAATGTTGCCCTTCTCCAGACACAGATACGTAGCATCGTTAGGAAATGAAGGTTTACCTTTTTGATAGCCTTTGCAATACATTCAGGCTCCAGCTAGCAATCTCATCTGTTAGAAACGTAATTCGTAGGGAAACTGGTAGTCTGTCTTACAGACCCTGATACAAATATATCAAATACAGCCCATGATGTTTGGCAAGTCTAGATTTCTGCAGTATCTGAAAATGAAGAGAGTCCTCCTTTTTATTAAATTTTTATAAAGATAATTTAACAACTAGTTTTTTCTGTACGATATGTTCATTTCAGAGACTAGATGTTAGTTTGGGAAACTGGCGATTATAGGAATAGTCATTTAAGTGAGGCAGCAGCTCCTGTATGGGGTCTGTTTTGGTCGAGATCAGGAGCTATGTCTTGTGTACTATAGCTGCCTGCTTACTATTTTTCTGGTTGTTCAGTTAATACAGTTGTAAATGGGTAGTGGTACACAAAGTGAGCCAACTGGAAATTTCTTTGAGATTGCAAAGAAACACGTATATAACATGTTGATATTAGGATATTTCATTAAATTGAAATCATGTATAAATTCAGTCATCTGAAATATATGCGAAATTGTGAAAGCCTCCAAATCTTCGCAGACTTAGATCTCATAATTCCATTTAGCTTGTCTGTGTTTCACGGCTTTCTTGCATTGCGGGTTTAAGTGTGTACAACCTTACATTCAAATTGCAATCACCTCATTACCCCAAATATGATACGGATGAATGAAAATGATAAAAAATATATTTCTCTTGAGATACTGGAACATTAAAATTGATCTTAAGCTGTAAAAGGTAAACGATGTGGTTATTACAAGGCGGTCTTCCGCGGGACGATTTAAAGTAAACACATTAAGAACATCCCCAGGCTTATTTCAAAGGACTATTTAATAGAGTGTCGATCTCTCCAAGGGAAACGTTTCTGTTAGCTACTTAGACTTCGCTTTCATTTCCCCAGCGTATCAATACAGAACCAGACAATCCAGGTGCAATCCATTTAGTCACCTCTCACAAGAAGCAAGAGCTACCCAGAACTACTGAAACTACTACTACTACTACTACTTCTTCTTTTACTACTACTACTACTACTACTACTACTACTACTACTACTATTACTACTACTGGGGCGGTCGGGTAGCCTAGTGGTTAAAGCGTTCGCCCGTCACGCCGAAGACCAGGGTTCGAATCCCGACATGGGTACAATGTGTGAAGCCCATTTGTGGTGTCCCCCGCCGTGATATTGCTGGAATATTGCTAAAAGCGGCGTAAAACCAAACTCACTCACTCACTCACTACTACTACTACTACAACTAGTACTACTACTACTACTACTACTACTACTACTACTACTATTCGCCAGACAGAGTCGTTTGTACATTTATACTCAAAGCGAATTACATTATTACCCTGGTCAACGGATCGGTGTGAGTACAATGTACATTCTCAGCTCCTTGGGGAGAATGTAATACAAGCTGCCGGTTTGACGGGTCACGATTACGATTGTCATCTCATCCCACTGGCAAGGTGGATAGATGCACATTTTGTATTTCAGATGAGAGACAAGAAAGTGTGTTCATGTATGCGTACATGCATATTGCTGTATGGCCTGAGGATGAAGTATAATGATGTCATGTTGTACTGGTACACATACCAGGAAACCGATAGCAGAATATGGCCCAAGAGAAAATTCCCTCTTCATGGTTGCCAATTGCAATGAAACCCATCTGTATTACCATTTCAATATAAGCTGATAATACATGTATAACACAGTGTGTATTTTCAAACTGTCTTTGATACTACCGTTGTTAGTAACAATAACAATGACAATACCAATGACAATAACAAAAACAATAATAACAACATAAATAATAATAATAATAATAATAATAATAATAATAATAATAAATAAACTTACAATAAGCACCTTTGGTGTAAATATATGTGGTAAGATACATGCATATGTTTAACCTCTTGGATGGTATGTGTACTAAAATAGATAATTTTATATTAACATCAAACAAAATATGTATTAGTTGTCAAATTATAACAATAAAGAAAATAAACAGTTTTGGATTGTATCTTACCTGAACCCGAAGATGCGATGAGAATAAGGCCAATGTAAAAGGCATCAACAAATGTCTTTGAGCCGACCCAGTGATACATTTTGATCGCTACACTCTAAATCACTGCCACTGTGTTTACATCGGCGCAGTCGTTGCCTTGGACGTCGGAGCCCTCATGCCATCATTCGGTCAACGTTCACACTACACGTGATTGTGAGAAGAGAATGAGCTAGTCGTGAAAATCGACTTGACAAGAGAGTGGCCAATCAGAGCGACCTGATTAGAACCGCGGGGATGGAAATATCACGACAATATCCCATGAAGGCTTCACTGGGCCTAGAAACACACATTCTAGTGTTATCGCCCGGCTTTCCCGTCCGCTCCAACTGAGTTTAGAGTGAGATTCTAATGCCGTATATAATAAGGTACATCAATTGTGCAATGTCCGCCCGTGTTCTCTTCTAGTCAGCATCTCATCTGTATGATAAGAACCTCCGTAAATATTACAAGAAGTAATTCCTATGTATTGGGAATCGCCTTGTCCGATATTACCTTAATCCCGACATTGGGAGAGCAGTAGCGACATAATCGATCGGGTTTATTTGTTGAAAGTTATTGGAACAGGCGTTTTCAGGAGAAATAATTTGTCAGTGAAGGTTGTGAAAGCCAGACATTTGGTGGCATAAATATACTGGCTACTTCACGCATGGGGATAGTTTTAAATCATATCCTTGAACATCGGAAATTTCTTTCTCAACACGATACCGTCGACTGTTACCTGAGGCTGAAACAGTTTCGTTACCGGAATGAACGAAGCCATTGATTCATATTCGTGCTAATAGCAAGGACAATGTGATGCTGCTCCTTCTTTGAAGACTACTCGAAGAAAGATTAGACAATACTGCGTTTTCTATATTGAGACGTTAACGTGGTTGTGTGATATAGACGAGCCCAGAGACAGTGAAGGTTTTCATCGAGTAGTACAACAATCACGCTAAAGAAGACCAGTTATTGCTTGCAAGATATGGAGTGACAGCTTTCATTGAAATTATCATTGCGCTATATTGACTATTCGTACACTATTCTATATGTGCAATGTGAGGTTGGACCAATCATGAAGAGCTGAGTGGTATTTGTATTAATACATTGTGTTTGATAACTTCGATTGGCAATTAATGAATTTCAAGTAATCAACACTAGTGTCATGGATAATGTCTGGTTTGTCATGATTTAATGGCTTTGTGTAACATGCATATAGTAAGCGAATGCTGTTAGGCTGTAATGGTTTTATAGCTGTAGACAAGTCCTTTAAATAATTGAATCTCCAGAAGCCCGATTTGCAGCATGAGCAACGATCCACACCAGGGCTCCAATACAGATCTATACAAATGAATGGCCCTTTTCTGTTCATTGATGGGGCCCAGTGGGCAATTCATAGACGCACCAGTACCCAGTATATCATACTTATGGTGAGCGCCGACTAACGATAATCGAGTTGTCAGACTCCGTGATCTGGCTGATTCCCTATCATTGTGTCCAGGAGGTATGGGTCGTTGTTCATGCTTTCAGTCATTTGTGTGCCTGGTCAATACCCAATTATAGGTATTCAGCAACACTAAGAGGCGACTAACGGGATCGGATGGTCATGCTCTCTGACTTGGTTGATACATGTCATCGTATCCCAATTGTGTAGATCGATGCCAATGATGTGAATCACTGGATTGTCTGGTCCAGACTCGATTATTTGCAGATCGCCGTCATATAGCTGGAATATTGCTGAGTACTGGATAAAAAAAACAACCAACCAACATAATTATTTATTGGCAGCCGTCATATTACTGGCACATTGCTGACTGCGGCGTTTATCAACATGCCATACTACCTGATGGGCCAACAAACACCTCAGAATTCGCTTTCATGATTCTTCAAAAGGTACCCCCTGGCATTTTCTGAAATTTCAACAGCCATGAAAAGTTATCCATCGTCCACGAGTGCTGTCGGAGTTACTGGCATGCTTCTTATTCTCTGAAGGACACAAAAAGGAAAACACACTCTGAAGCTTGTCATAAGCTCAACTACTTTAGCTTTATAATACTCACAAATACATTTGCTCATTACAATAAAGCACTTGCTTTTTTAAACAGAAGTGTATGAAACGAGATATTGTTCAATGTGCTATAAAGGATGTGCTCTCATTGCATCAACTGATACCATCAATCGATATATATAATGCCCGGAGATGGCGTGTTATGGGCTTGGCCCATTTTGACATAACTCAAATATCACGTACTGAATAAATGACGCAGACATGTCCCAAATGTCGCCCGCTAGACAGGTAACCCATCTGTATACAACATGCACTAATCTCAACGGGGTGTGGTTGAAGCCTAATTACGAAGGATGTATGGTGCACCCTTAACAGTTTTCATGTTTTAAGTACAATACTTCCATGCTTGACTGCACTTGAACCAATACACAACCAAGCAGCATATACAACAGGCATCAAAGGTATTCCCTGTTGATGAAAATGGAAGAAATTGGCAACCCAACTACCATCAAGTATTACCAACCGAAAGGCCAAACAGCTATCCGTGAGGAAATGGAGTCAGCTTTAAGGGATGCCCCTCCATCCTTTTGCACTGTTAAGAGGTGGGCAGCCGTTCAAGTGGGGAAGAGAGAATCTCGAAGATGATCCAAGATCAGGACGACCTTCAACTGCCACCACTCAGGAAAATGCTAATAAACATATGATTATGGGTGAAATCCAGTGTACCACACGCCACGCAGCCAATACAGTAGGCATCTCACACGAGAGGGTCGGAATGGACTCGGCCTGAGAAACGTTTTAGCATGCTGGGTTCCCTTCTGACTCCTGATCAGAAAGGCCCAAGGTTCATTATTATCTATCTCACGTCGTTTTGTCGCAGATCCAGATGATTTTATTGAGCGATTTTAAGTGATTTCTCAGGCAGAATCGAGACAACAGTCAAAGCAATGGAATCGTCTAATGTCTCCTACTCTGAAGAAGGTAAACTCAGCTTGAAAGGTGATGGCTTCAGTTTTCTGGTATTCTGAAGGAATCCTACTGTTGGACTACCTCTCGAAAGGTCGGACCATTGATGGCCAATATTATGCTAATCTGCTTAGGTAACTGCGTGAGAATATGAAGACTAAACGTCGTGGAAGACTCACTAAAGGTACTAAAATGTACTACACATATCGCCTTCAGTGTAAGGCGTGGACACATGTGTTACTTTAGACATGTTACTCTGGCAGCGAGACATATCTGACATAAGCCATATCACCCAGGCACGGATACATAATGTTACATTAGCCATATCACTTAGGTATGGATACATATATGACATTAGCCATATCACCTAGGTATGGATACATATCTTACATTATCCATATCACCTAGGTATGGATACATATCTGATATAAGCCATATCACCTAGGCATGGAGAGATATCTTACATTAGCCATATCATCTAGGCGCGGATACATATCTTACTTTAGCCATATCACCAAGGCACGGATACATGTCTTACATTAGCCATACCACCTTTTGCACAGATACATATCTTACATTAGCCATATCACGAAGGAATTGATACATATCCAAAATGGCACAATTATGCTCCCTGGTGAACACACAAGCACATGTGTCAATGTAAGCAGTTTATTATATTAGAAGACATAAATAAGTCGATTAAATGGATCTCATATATTTGGCATGATTTTAAATAAATGAGCCTTGACGAAAGCCGATGCAACTTCAGCTGGGAATGCAATCAAGGGTTTAGCAATCAAAGATAGCAAAGGCTAGGTTCAACAATACTATAATCTCTGTCATATTCTTCCAGTGATATTAGGAGGAAATCATCAAAGGTGCATCTGTGTGACAAAAATATCAAAGGACTTTTCTTGTTGCAGTTTTAAGTCTGATTAGATGCATAAGTGTCTTCCGGGCCCACTTCTGATGTGTGTCGAGAGCGTCTTCATACTCTTTATTTAATGGTAAAGGACTACAAATCTAGAATTTTAAACTATCTCTTTCAGGAATAATATAAATAATATAATCTTAATCTACCATGTTTATGTATACTCGCGCTGAAAGTGTACACATGATAAACAGTTATATAAAACTTATACTTCTTTTGTGGATTACTAGATGGGAAATATGGCACGAAGGTTTAAGAATGAAGAAGAGTTGTAAAGAACATCCACAACATTAACTTAAGTGTGTTGGTCTAACGCCGCTCTGAACAGCATCTCAGTCATATCCTGTCATGTCATTCAAATGTGTGTGAAAGTTCAAAGACAAGAAGATCTAATTTACTTATTTGTTGAATCTCGGGCATTGCTTCCTACACATACACAAGGAACCAAATGCATAGATAAAGTTCCTACTCTGACCCTAGCAATGCAGGAAATAGAAGCCATTTAGTAAACAAGACCCATTACAAGTGGGAATATGTAACTTTGAGGGACACTCTTAGAGATCGTGTCACGCCTGACTACCTCGTGTCGCCTTTCATGTCCTGTAACAGTGAGATAGTCAGTTGGTTTAACGCCGTTTTGAACATTTACATCCAGTTATATTACGGTGTGGCAGCTTAATGTGTAAGGAGAGAACAAAGTGGTGAAGGTCGTTGGCGCAACCTCGCAAGTGCAACAGATACATCACAGTCGGGAAACAAATGGTATTCGAACCCATGACAGCGGATGCTATCACGGCAAAGGGACGCAACTCTGCCTTAGATCAGTGGGCCATCTGTCCATTCGCATTTCTACATGCAGGTTACCGCCACTTGTTTCAGTCATGCTCCCCGAACTCTTCTCATTTCTTATCCAGCTATGAAAGTAAATGATGTCCTCACATGATCTGATATATTCAAAGAGTTTGCTTTGAGTGTTTTTAAACTTGGAATTTACTGTGAACTTAGTTCAATAACTGGTATTAATATCTGACGCCCCTCATACTTTGATATACGACACATGCAATATGGGAATAATACAATTCAAGCGACAAAATGCATTCCATAATCATAAGAAATCACTGACCAAAGCAGAGTCCATTGTATGATTCCGATTATATCAAATGCATGCGTTTATGTAACACTATCAAATAGTGATGACACCAGGTGTTCGGGAAAGGTGAGCGTTTTCAAGCGCCACCGGTCGCTTCCGTCACAAACACATACAAAGACAAGACAAGTGTTCACCTGAGCAAACATGAGAATATGAAAAAATAAGCCAACATTGAATTGCATCGGACATCAGTTTGGTCACTGATCAATGCGTCAAATTTGAAAAAAGTAAAAAACCAATGTCATCAGATGTTTCGATCTATATATCTCTCTCACTTCCGGGAATAATGCATTGTCTCAAACACAAAAAGGAACCAGCGTATGGTTCCGACCATTTGGCTTTGGAGCCGGGACTTTATTTAATTTAGAAAAAAAGCGTCTCAGAAAATGCTTGAACTTGAACAAAATAAGACTGTTAAAAATACAATATCATAAAATTGTGAAAATGCGTTGTTGCATGATGTTTCCTGAGTAAATATATTTAGGCTCATAATTTGAATGAAAAAATATCTGGTTTCGCAAAAAGTATACGGTCTCAAAACAAAATCCCAATCCCCCCCCCCCCTCGACCACTTACACACAACACCACCAACAATATGCAATGGTCGGTCCCTAAACAATTACTCACGTTAAAAACATTAAACATATCCACACTGAGCATTAATACTGATAAAACGTTGTGTTTGGCTCACTAATGTAACATTTTCCTTGATTGAATTCGCGACGGCCGATTACAACTGACAGCAATAATTAATGGATTTCGCACGATAAATTAACAACATAGCACACCATGATGTAGTCAGTCGCATATTACATGACGTTATGACCAGGTATTGTTCTTACATTGGCATTGTGTTATATTCCTGCATAGATCACCAGACATGTAAACAAGAAGGATATGATCTATTTACCGATCCACACCAACAAACCACACACTAACGTAAGGAAAATGATATAATCTTGAAATATTGAGATGGCATATATCATACCTGGCACTAAAACTATTTACCCTTTATCTGTGGGGAAATGACACCACATCCAATTATCAGCTTTGACACGGCTCTGTTGTGATCTTTGTTCGTAATAGCTGATTGATGCAAATGTATCCCGCCTTGATCGATTACGATTCTGGTGTACAAAAGAACTTTAAATTTACAGTTTTACAGTTAGCTTCCTATATAAACATGCAGCAAACGATTAACGATATGCCACAAACATTTCTCTCTAATGAAGAAATATGACACCACTAAAACATCTATTCACACAAAGTATTCGATGAATAAATAATAGAAATGGACCTGTTTTATTGACCAGTAATGGTCACAGTGTGATCAGCGTTACAGATACGTGTCGTGTGATTCCGCTCTTAAAAGGAAAGCAAAACCATTAAATATTGAAGGGAGCCCAATCCATAACGACATTATACTGGTGTTCAACAATGGATAGGCTGTTCCAACCTGGATCATACAACGTCGCTATATAAGTGCAATAATCTTGGACGCGTCGTTAAACCCAATTTCACCTCACCTCACCTTTAACGAAAAAGGAGGGTCTTTTCGAAGATGCACGAACTCACATGGAATATGAATCACGCTCAATATCTGATAGCAGTGTTGTAAACATATTATTTAGAAAATTATATTTTAGTTTCTGTTTCTATTTCCATTACTTTTTTTTGTCGTTGTATATCTTTTTGGAGTACACAAAATGTATAGATTGGTTCACAGATCATGGTTCACACACGACTTTAAATACAAGTTAAAAAGTATATCTATGGATAAGAACGATCACAATTTATATGACATACAATATGTATATAAACGTCGAAAGCCATAAATGAAACAGTATTCGAAGAGTTATGAATGTCGACAACAACTTGATTACTTATACCTTTATTGCCCAAATACAGTTAAGGTTACATTTTTGGCTGACAATGGTTCTTACTACTTTATGACTTTATTTTACGAATATGATTTAAACATTGTTATTTTTTTACAAACATGTCATTATATCTGTTGAGTTCTAGCTTTTAACGCAAAGCATGGAAAAAGAAAAGAACTGATAGATTTTTTTGTGTGCAATCCTAATTTTTAAGAAAACAGCCCAGCCTTCAGGTTCGATTTGATGAGCCGTAAGACTAGCCGTACATAGTTTCACTTACAATAGGTACAACACAACACATGTGTACTATGTTGTGCATACACAATCTAATGTTGTGCACGAGCATGACAAGTATCCCTATCGGGGCAAATCTTGTACTCATGACCAATGGCTCCTGGATCGAAGGTCCAGTTTCTGATAATGAAATATGACCATGGATAATTAACATTACTTGCTCGGGGCCATCAAACATCAGCAAAGATGATCAATAATATGCACACTCCGGTAGGGTGAAGTCTTTGATCGTATCAGGTAATTCGCTGATGAAAGATAGGTGGTGATGATACCGATTTATTTATATCTTGCATTCATTTGTGTCACAACTGCATTACCTAAACTTCATATTTGTCAAATCACCACTAGGCAGTACTATTAAAATGTTATGCTTTTAATGTTCGTTTTCATGATGAGTTGAGAATCACACAACTGTCATTGCTAGGAGAGGCGATAATCCGACATAGATAATTGCTAGGCACAGTGATTTGAGTCAAATGGTTTATATATGTAGGTGTTTCGAAGGTTAACAAACGTGTAATATCGGTAAGTCGAGAATAAATCCAATATAACAAAGTAAAACATGAAAAAGTAACTTATCTGCTGTTTCAAAAAATCATTTTATAAGCTTTTTGGCAATATGATCTAAGCTATAGGACTACGAACACTCTGTTGTTGGTGCTTTGAAGGGTATAGCTGGAGTTCCACAAATGGATCAGCTTTTAGCAGGTATTTTTATGAATGTAGAAAGGGTTGCTTTTATTTGATTAGATTCATTGATTCTCGTGAATAAGGTGACATTACTAAACGAATGAACTGGCTGCACAACCGGTGCATAACCATGTTCAGGTCTTACGCTGGTTCAATAGGATTAAGGTTTGTGTATTTTTCACTGAGCATCATCACATTCTATAGATGGTGCTCCTTTAAAAGTGTCATTTACCCATTCTTGCAAAACCAGGTCTGACATTGAAGTACATTGGGATCAACCGCGAAAGATCCAAGAATGGAAAGGTGATTGTAGTTTGGTAACTGGACCAGTTAAACATAACATTACGCGGATTTGTCTTTGAAAAACAAACAGATCTGAAAAAAGCAGATGACAAAATGCGATTTGGAAAAATGAAATCGTTTAACAGTTTGCTTGTAATACTTTTGAATGGAGATTGCTTGACATAGATTTTTGAAATGGTACCACAAAGCTAAAGCAATGTAAAAGGCAAGTGCATGCTCTACCCCTTATGCTTCAGTGATCACATTGATAAACAGAGTTTAACCCTCCTTGATCTTCAAGGATACGAACAATTAAAAGATGGAATTTACAATTTAAATAAGGAATTTGGGAAATACATTTTTTATGTCCCTTGCCAATTTGCCTATTCTGTACTTTAATCAACTGGATACAGTATCGTTTATGCAAGGGCCATACTATAATAGACTCAACTCAACTTACGTATGCAAAGCTACTAAACAGCTAAGGCTAAGCAGAAAGCTTCGAAATATTTGCTTCATCAGTTTTGATAAAACATAAGAACTTTCAAACGCAAAGACCAAGTGCATTTATCACTACAGCGAATGCCAATGTTTTATGATAAATCCACAGAGTGCCTACATATCCCTACCCCAGTGCTTATGTTTAACGTCGACTTTTTACGAAGAAATAATCAATCATATCCCGACTGGGGACTCAAAAGCTTGCATTCATTGGATCTAACCTTTATCGTGACGAAGACGTAAATTATAAGGGCCGGCCATCACTTCACAGTGGTCGTATGTTTTAATTAAAATAATAATATTATTATGATCGACAACCTTATAGTGAGATGTGGATATCCTGACGTATGTTGATCGATGAGGGGTCGGGGTGTTTGCACGACGGATTTGCAATGTATTTTCATGTTTTCCATAACTAATATAAACATTACGAATCAAAATGAACCAATAACAAAAGAGATTGTAAACACTCAAATGTTGAACAGAAATTACTTTATAGAATACATGTAGGTGCAGATGAGAACATGCCAGAGTGCGGTAAGCAAGAGTGTGACAGTCGCATTCTACATTACCAGCCTGACAGAAGATATCGTTTTAAAATCAAACACGTGCTATTCCTTTGAGAAACGCTTTTATCACAGCTATGCGTATTTAATGTGAGAATTTGATTTATTCGACTTTGGTTGTGGTGAAATGAGTTTATCACACGAGGCAGTTTGCATTTTTCAAATGAGTCGTTTTTCTCGCTAAAACATACTTTAGCCGCGATGTGGTATAAAATTATTCTCTAGCCTCGTTTTGATATGAAAATATACTCTTGACGATATGAAGTATAAAATTATTTTAGCCGAGCTGTTGTGTAACACTGTATTCTTGCCCTTTGTGGTACAGAAACATACTCTAACCAAGCTGTGGTATAAAACTATACTCAAACCCAGCTGTGGTAGATAACTATTGTTCCTCAAATCTCGTTGTGGCATAAAGCTATACTCAAGCCCAGCTGTGGTAGATAACGTTAGTTACTCAAATCGCGTTGTGGTATAAAACTATACTCAAACCCAGCTGTGGTAGATAACTATAGTTCCTCAAATCTCGTTGTGGCATAAAGCTATACTCAAGCCCAGCTGTGGTAGATAACGTTAGTTACTCAAATCGCGTTGTGGTATAAAACTATACTCAAACCCAGCTGTGGTAGATAACGTTAGTTACTCAAATCTCGTTGTGGCATAAAGCTATACTCAAGCCCAGCTGTGGTAGATAACGTTAGTTACTCAAATCGCGTTGTGGTATAAAACTATACTCAAGCCCAGCTGTGGTAGATAACGATAGTTACTCAAATCGCGTTGTGGGATAAAGCTATACTCAAGCCCAGCTGTGGAAGATAACGTTAGTTACTCAAATCGCGTTGTGGTATAAAACTATACGCTAGCTTAGAAGTGGTATAACCTTATATTCTGTACTAAAGCTGGGTTGTTGGTAGATATTATATTATAACTCTACTCAAATCGCGTTGTGGTATAAAGGAAACGCTAGCCGGTCGAGTTGTGCTACACCCAAGACGAGGCGCGTTAGGTAACTATACTCAAACCGCGTTGTGGTATAAAACTATACGTTAGCCAAGCTGTGCTATAAACCTATACTCAAGCCGCGTTGTGGTATAAAACTACACTCAAGCCGATTTGTGGAAAAAAAACTATACTCAAACCGCGTTGTGGTTTAAACCTATATTCAAGCCGCGTTGTGGTATAACACTACACTCAAGCTGTGTTAAGGTACATAAATCAATATTCAAACTGCGTTGACGTATAATACTGAACACGAGTTGAGCTGTGGTATAAAAATCTATACTCAAGCCGCGTTGTGGTATAGAACCATACGATAGCCAAGCTGTGGTACAAAACTATACTCAAGCAGCCTTGTGGTATAAAACTATACTTTACATACTTTTCTGTATATAACGCGTTGATGTTAAAGTATATTCAAGCAGAGTCGTGGTATGAAATCGATAGGTATCATTTGCCACAATGCGTATGATTGTTTTATCTTGAAATGGCCTTCGTATGAGGTATTCACTCAGCCGGGCGGAAATTGCCTGTCGCACATGAATTCTGAAATTAATGAAACAAAATTGAGCAAGTTTTACGCATTGCTTTACGTCTATCCTGCACCTACATGGAGACAGGCAGCATCACGGAGAAGTATTTTTCACATACATTTGCTTTGAGTGTGAAACAAATACGTTTTGTTATATATAGGTATATAGATACAATGTGTCATTTAAAGACATTGTTTTGTTTCATTTTGGTGTATGACATTTTCTGGTGAAACTGTTTTGTAACTAATGTCCATGATAAGTTAACCACAGAGGCATAATGTGAATCAATAATTCATTTCATGTTGACATGTTAAAGACTATGGATCGGTTGTTCCTGGAAATGAATACTTCTCACCGGGGACCGTATGAATGAGGACACTTTGCTCACTCATGATTGTCTTCTTTTTTGTTTGCGTGGCAGTGAAATATGCGAGGATGGTAAATATCTGCGTGTAGGAGTATGGTAGAATATGATTCTACAAAGTGACCTTGACACGTGTGTGGAGCTCCAGTCAATCAAGCTGTCAACCTCCAATGAATTGAAGTCAATGGGAAAAGAAAAATATACCCTATGACCAATGAAGGCTCATTGGTTATGCATTGGTGTCTTAGCTTTGTTGTGAACAAATGTAACAATGAATCTATATATCATTTGTAACTCTGTCAAATGAAAACGAACAGGTAAAAAAACCCCGGACAAATAGAGTTTCCATCAGGCTTACCAGTGGCTGAAAGCATGAGCGTCTGTCCACAGCATTATGATACTTAGTCAAATCAGCGGCTCATACGATAAGCATGCCTCTTTTCTTCTCCGGATTCACCTGGTATACATATCAAATCATGACATCTGTAATTGAGCAAATGGACATGCAAATTGACATGAAGCACATGGTCATGAAACATGCAATAAAGCATATAGCCATGACACATGAATTGAAGCATATAGCCATGACACATGAAATGAAACATACAGCCATGACACATGAAATGAAGCATGTAGCCGTGACACATGAAATGAAGCTCACAGCCATGACACATGTAATGAAGCAAGTAGCCATGACACATGAAATGAAGCATATGGCCATGACACATGAAATGAAGCATGTAGCCATGACACATGAAATGAAGCTCATAGCAATGACATATGTTATGAAACATACAGCTATGATACATGAAATAAAGCATGTAGCTATGACACATGAAATGAAGCATATACCCAACTCACTCACTCACTCATTTATTGTTGTTGCTTCACACATGTTACAACGTTTTATGGCTTTGTTATCGTGCGAAGTTGATGAGAATATTTGCGTTATCACCAACATCAGCCGCCAGTGGATAAGCGTTATATCCAGCAAGATCAATGAAAATAACGACAGGACAAAACCTTGAGATGAATACATGGAAACATACTGATTTCCCCACGCACAATATTATTGACCGGGATAGTAATATAACTCCCACGACTGTCAGTGATATGAAGATTTCCACTGCCTTTGGACCAGAGGTATATACTGCCCATTAGCGTGTAATATCTATGAGACTGAAGACGACACTTCTGACGTTGAGTCTATGACTATCATCATTAAACAGTCATGCGGAGCTCTCCAACACCAATGTGGCCCAATAAGCTCGTCAGACGAATCAGAGAACAAATCAGATTTGTACCAATCTGAATGAAGCTGTTAACGTTTCGGGAAAGTGGCCGAGGCTCTCTTTCGTCAATTAATGGCCCTTGGGTCTGAAAGGCTGGTGTAGACTACCCAATTTACTGGAGTCAACAACAGTAGGCAGTCAAGCAGAAGGCCACGGTGATAGGATGTTTCCAATAAGATGCTTTGGCCGACTTTAGCGATACCCACGTCCGTTTCTGCAAGTGCTGATGAATGGCGTGTTATTGGTACTGACGAACCTTCAGGTGCAATACACACAGGGTAGCAGGAACCCACAGAACCAGGACAGATAAATGGAAACCTTCTCCATTGTGTGTAATGTCCGTATAAAGAGCAAATAACCGGGACTTTAACCAGGGGCTATGCCACATGACCTGGTTGCCATAGGTTTTGGCCTAGACGATGTAATTAGTAACGGACGTCCAACTTAGACACAGTTTTGTGCAATTAGTATACATAATGAAATTTAAGTTTCCAGGCACAAAAGTGGATTTTGAATAACCTGAATCAAATGTGTTGACACTGCCAATTGGCCTGTTCAGTCCCCGTTCATGCACTTCAATATACTGAGTCATGTACTTTTATAAACATGGATTGATGTTGATATTTTGGTATCAATTTATCGCCCTTAAGTGAGCAGATAGATTAGGGAGTGTGATGCGTGTTTATTATTAATAAGGCTAGAAACAAGTTATATGAATTGCATTCTCTTGAATTTTCAATAATATCCCATACGTTTATTGATGAGAAGAGAATAAGTATCGACTGGAACTGAATAGTTTTGACTGGATACTGGATTAATGAGACGTATTACTTGCTGATGACTATCACACTGCTTGTTTGTGTGGCCGTGGCGAGGATTGTCAAATGCCGTAACAATGGACGTAAGACACTTATGTGTCATTCATCTGTCAACCTCCCTTCTACTGAATTTACAAATTGTAAACATTATTATCAATGAAGGAACACATATTGGGTGTGTAATCATAACAACTATTAAGGAATTATAATCGTGACATATGTTGTGAGGCTTATAATCATGACACATGAAATGAAGCTCACAGCCATGACACATGAAATGAAGCTCACAGCCATGACACATGAAATGAAGCAAGTAGCCATGGCACATGAAATGAAGCTCACAGCAATGACACATGAAATGAAGCTCACAGCCATGACACATGAAATGAAGCTCACAGCCATGACACATGAAATGAAGCTCATAGCCATGACACATGAAATGAAGCAAGTAGCCATGACACATGAAATGAAGCATAAGGTCATTACATGTTATGAAGCATATAGTCATCACATGTGTAATTCATGACACATGTTGTTAAGCATATAGCCATGACACATGTGATGAAGCATATAGTCATGACATGTTGTGAAGAATATAGTCATGACACGTTTTGAAGCATATAGTCATGACACATGTTGTAAAACAGAATGTATAGTAATGACACATGCAATGAAGCATAATCTATAGTCATGACATATCTGATGGAACATAAAATCATGATGACACGTTGTCATGACACGTGCTGTGAAGCATATAATCATGATGGCAAATGTTGTGAGTATAAAAGCATGATGAGACATGTTATGAATCATAAAGTCATAATGGCACATGTTATGAAGCATATAATTATGACACATGTTGTAAAGTATGATGTATAGTAACGACATTTGTTGTGAAGCGTATCATCATGCCATATATTATGAAGCATAAATTTATGACACATGTTGTTGAAGCATAAAATCATAAACGCACATGCTATGAGACATATAATCATAACACATTTTGTGAAGAATTAAATCATGATGACACATGTTATAAAGCATAATCTGAATGGTCTGAATTTGTCAACATGTTAAAAAATCAAATTAACTATACCAACTTAACTAAAAACTTTTATCACAGTCATGCTGTCCTGGTCAGTGAAACATTCCATAAATACTTTCCTTGTATGTATGGTATTGTTTTTATTTACTGATACTTGTATGTATACGTACAACACAAGGTCTGAATATCTTTGATAGACTTCATTGGGATGTCATGATTGCAAACGATAATGTCTCACACATTGAACCTTTCCTGTAGCCATGCACATCAATATTAACAGGGCATTATACTGTTTTTCCGTGAGGATTTCTTGACACGGGTTGGTCAATAGCTGCTTATCTTATACCAGTATTCAGTATTGGAAACAGCCATGTTATCCAATTCGATAACCAAAATCGTTCATCCCTTATCTTTAGACTCGAATAGTGCAAACCATCACACCAGCCCATAAACATTGGAACGAATTGTACTGGTGTCGTGTAACATATCAAGGTTAAGCGATTGTGCCTCACAGTCCCATGGCACGACATTCATGACAGGGAGCCCGCGGTAGCGTGTAATTAGAATCCCTTGTAGAATCACATGCCATTGTCAGCTTCTGCGTCTCGTATAGCTGTACTCCCAATCTATAAACTATCTAAAGAAAACATGAATGTTACATTTTCAACAGCCAGTTTAAATTTTGATAAAAAAAATGTAAGAAATTCTTGTATTTGGTGCAGAGATTTTGGGCACCGGGTATTTTGAAGATATTAAAAAGGTTCATGCGTCATATTTTAAAAGATTTCTTGCCGTTGGAAAGTTTGCTTCAAAGCTATACTTTGGGAGACTGGGCGCTGTACTATATTTAACCAAGCCCAGATGGAAGTAATAAAAAAAAACTTATACGTATGCCACATTATCATTACCCTTACCAGAGTTACCGGTTGCTAGTATCTTCAGATGAAAAAGGCTAACATACATGGGAATCTCATATAAGAACATTAATTATTATTTTCTTTCCTATGTGTGGATTGCCCAAGATGTTAGGGATATGATATCATTTGTTTCTACCTTAAAACAAAGACTCGTTGATATTTTCGTTAAAAATTGGTGGGAAAGTATTAGATCCTCTCACTTTCTTTCAATTATGCTTCCATTAAATCTGTGTTTGAACCTTAGGAATATTTAAAATTAAATGATAAATCCCTACTTCGAGTGATGTGTAAGTTTAGAATCTCTTTACATTGTTTAAACTACAACATATTAGGAAGAACAAAGATCATAGACAATGCAAATATTTTTTGTACATACAATGTTGTTCCATGTTCTGTTTATCTGCAATGCCTTTTGCTTCCCAAAGAAAGAAATATTTGTCAAATTTAGAAATTACATACGTAAATCCCCAAGAAATGACGTGAGGACTATTGAGTCAGTAGCCAACTTTAACATACACATTTCTATAAGATTTCTAAGAGTTGTTAATTTAGCAAATGTCCTGTCTATATTTTGTTCATTCCATTGTACTTCGGGCCAGAAATGGCATTCACACATTGTACCCATGTCGGGAATCGAACCCGGGTCTTCCGCGTGACGAGCGAACGCTTTAACCACTAGGCTACCCCACCGCCCCTCCTTGAGATTAAGACTTGTTTAGTGGGAGGGTATTTACTTCATTTTGAATCACTACATATGGGCGCCACTGTTGCTTCTTATCAGTAAACGTATCCTCGCTCACTCGTAGATTTACATAGTGGGTAATTCAACGTTCTGGTGATTGAAAACATAAGCAACGATAAACATCATCGGGACGCATACAAACGCAGTTTCACACTTAATTGAACAAAATCCACCCCCCCAATTTTTGGTAAGGTTTCCGGAAGGTATCCGGGCCGGAAAAAGGAGACCTACCCGTTTTTTGCTGTGAGACAATTACATGTAGACATTGTAAGGCCAGATGTTATACTATTCAAATATTGAAAACATTAATGGTCAACGATATAGTAATTGTCTGACGAGACGATAAGTGAGATTTTGAGACGTTTATTACCATTCCTTCGTACAAGTACAGGTCAATGGATTCATGAAGACCCGGTTAAAATTGATCTTCAGAAACCCATGATTGTCGTCAGAGGCGAAAGTGCCTGTCATAAGAGACGACTAAGGGAATCGGGTGGTCAGACTCGCTGACTTTGTTGATACATGTCATCGTATCCCAATTGCGTAGATCAATGCTCATGATGCTAATCACGGGATTGTCTAGTCCAGACTCGATTATTATGCAGACCGCCGTCAATTAGCTGGGACAACAAACAAACAATCAGGTCAAGGTCCTGACTGATTATGTCACTTATGTCGCTGATTAATTGTGTAACATATTAACTTCTGTTCACAGAAGGCTAAGCATGGGCGTTGTGGTTAACTGACAATTCTTACAAAGTTTGTATCCATCTATTGTCGTTCCCGTTCTTAATAGAAAATAACATATTTGCAGAAATCCCAGTAGAGATGCAATATTTCATTGAACAATTGATCTCATTTAAAGTGTCATATCCAAACCCCACCAAGAATGGACCTTTTTGTAGATTTTACAGTGCAAACGAAATTTGAATTTACAGGATAAACCACGTAGTTGATATTGTACACCCAAACCAAACACAATCAGTTCAAGGTACAAAGGATGAGGTCGGTCAGAACACTCTTTAGCCCAAATAATCTGCAATATTTAAGACATTAACAAACCTCCAGAAAAAAACCTTTGCGTCCATATGAGTCAGTGAGATAGTGACATAAAATTAAACGTCGCATCAGAAATATACTTGCGATCCCATGAATGAGAACTTCTATTCCTTTCATCACTTGCATGTTTTAGACAACACTAAATGGATAGTATTACCTAATGCTGAACTATGTCGAAAAAGTGATAAAAGCTGATATCCATATCTAAGGGGATAGATAAAGACCCTTCAAGCGTATGGTGAATTATTCCGTGTGGGATCACGGAATTGCTATAGAATTCACCTTGATGCATTTTTAACTCATCTCAGCCATTGCCAATGACTTTGAAAAGCTCGAAAAACAAAAGCCTCCACGTATAGAAAGGGCTAGTTGTCAATAATTTGATAATGTCTGATAATTATCATACCAAGATTTCCTTATTCTGACCCGTCCTTTCAGCTCGAAGTACCGGATTACAAACATCAAATAACGAACGTAAATGTACGTGTCTATAAGTGAAGGTATTGTGGGGCTGCCTACTGGTTAAAGCGTTCGCTCGTCATGCCGAGGACCCGGGCTTGATTCCCCACGTGGGCATAATGTGTGAAACCCATGACTGGCATCCCCCGTAAAACCACACAGACTCTCACTCACTTAACAGAATGTTTGTTTGAAATATCGTCATATATAGTCTTCTTTGTCTATTTTACGACGCTTCGTCAGGTTATAGGTTCTCCAGTCTGAATACTAGATTCGCATTGATTGAGATTCTTTTTGTGAGCACCATAATTGTTCTCGCGGGATACACCGAAACGGTCTTCGACCTGCTTTGTGACATTGCTAACTTTTCTCTTACTTTAGTCCTGACGCACTGTAATATAAATGAAAAACTGTTCAAAGCGGCATTAGAATCTAAGGGTCTCCCCCAGCTAGTGAAAGTATCTGTTCACATACGTTAATAGCGTAATGTTATGTCCGACAATACATAATAACACAATCCGTTTTGGTAAGGATGTACTCGGGATATGAGGGTCCAAAATGAAAAATTAGTAAAGTCCAAGAACATGTAAATGTAATTATCAAACGCATATTTGTTATGGTACGATAAAATACACCAACAGAGGACAATATGCTGAATATATATATAATGCTTGATGTGTGATGTTGTATTATAAATATTGATGGTACCGTATGAAGTACAAATACTCTCTTGTCCAATGCAATTTATTGTAGTAACGTTTCCATGACCTTTGTTTAGAAATTCGATAAAAGGGTGAATTAAGTTGGCGTCGGGAAACAAAGCAACACTTACTTTTTTATACAAATTGTGCGATTCGCGGGTGGTACAGGAGAGGTAGGAACACCTGGTGTCATCACTGACTTTCAGTGATCCATTCATACAATTTTCACCGATATTTTGCCTATTACGCCGAATGGAATTTGTTCCGGCGGAGAATCGAGACTGGCTATTGCCTGACGTTGACGTTTTATATCCAAAAAGAAAATTATGTAAAAACGATTTTTGCGTTGCAGTAACTTCAAACATGTTTGCGTGTACCTTTTAACATCTTCCCAAGAATGTGTGAGTGAGTTTGGTTTAACGCTTCTTTAAACAGTAATTTAGTTATATCACTGCGAGTCAATTTGGTGCATCTTCCCGAGGCAAGGGAGTTAAGTTACTATGAATGTCTATTTTCCTCCCTTGCCGAACGAGGCTGGAATTATGGAGTTATATGCATGGTCCAATCAATATCGCGTAACGAAATCGACATTCGGCAAGGGTGGAACTTCCTTACCCCTGAAAGATGATATCTTTTTTCTTTTTTTTAAACTTACATTTTATGTTTTAAAACTCCTTTGATTCACATAATCCTTGGGAATAAGTGGCCACTCGTCTGTTCGGCAACACAACCGTGCTCGTTGGTTTCTTCAAGTGGTACAATGACTTAGCCCTGAATCACTACGGGGTTTCCTCTCACATCCAGCTGACACACAGTGATATAACTTAAATAAATTGTGTGCAAAATCCCATAAAACCAACGCCAGTAAAGGCCGCAACGAATTCTATCATTCAATCATCACACCTAATCCGAACAAAAAATCCTACCGTTTAGATCAGGTGGGGGAACGATTGACCCAGGGGTCTGAGCTGCTTTCAATCATCGTGACAGTATCTGAAGGTCGTCGTTTCGAGTATCAGATTCGTCCTGATCATGTTTTGCAAGCACCTTACCCCTGCTCGCGGATCTAACAGAAGTCGTGGACAGTGGGGTGACCCAGTAGTTAAAGCGTTCGCTCCTCACGCCTAAGGTCCGGGTTCGATTCTCCACACGGGTACAATATGTGAAACAAATTCCTTGGTGTCTCTTGCTGTGTGTTTGTGCTAACCCACTCAAAAATGGTAAACAACGATCTGTGCCATTTTAACTTTCCTCCCACATTAGTGAGTGAGTGAGAGAGTTGGTGTTGCGCCTTGCATAATATTCCATTTATATCACAGATTGACTCCCACATTAAACTGACACACCGAACTTTCAATGCGGCGTTAAACACATGTTACCGCAGGAAGTAGGGTTAATGATACAACGTCTCATCATTGTTTGATCTATGTTACCAATTCGCAAATAAAAACATTCAACACAGAAATGACGTAACAAACCTTAGAAGACAACGTAAACAGTTAATAACAAGGTTGCATTTTTCGTCTTACAGTAGTTTGAGAATTGAAAAAAATGCTGTTGAGTATATTTTTAGATTTTTCTATCAACATTTCCAGAGTGGCTTCGACTCAAAGTATTCAGTATTCAAATCGCCACACAAATCCCTTTGAATTACACTGACATCCTGTTGGTTGTTCGGTTGTTTGGTTGTTTGGTTTGTTGTTTAACGCCGCACTCAGCAATATTACAGCTATATGACGGCGGTCTGTAAATAATCCAGTCTGGACCAGACAATCCAGTGATTAATATCATGAGCATCGATCCACGGAATTGGGAACAATGAAATCAACCAAATCAGCGAGCCTGACCACCCGATCCCGTTAGTCGCCTTTTACGACAAGCATAGCCACCTTTTACGGCTAGCATGGGTTGCTGAAGACATATTCTACCCCGGAATCTTCACGGGTCGACACCCTGTTAACCCAGGCAGTGCCCATTTACACATTTCCGAATATACAAATAATCGATAAGTACAGGCAGTAATGTTGTATTACAGAATATTCCATATACATTGAGACCGACTGAAACAGTTCGTGCATGATTTTATTTCATCAGTGTGGGACATCAATTTTATTCCTTTTGATAAATACAGTATTTCATCACTAAATAAACTGTCGGACAAAAGAAAGTATATAGCCATGATAATAGAAACCCATCTAGGTCTGCATCAAAACGACGTAAATGATAGATGACAGCGCGATAGCCATTGTTGTCCGTCTTCATCAACCGTGAATGCATCCTTACTTTGATGTCTGCAATATTATGCTGTCTGGTCGTGTATTTTGTTCAAATGCAGCCTGAAGGCATGCACTTTATACATGCATACTGTTAATGGTGTGTTATACTTTTCGGCCAACCCTAATTAGCATAGAAAACATTTTCACCCCATTGACACATTTAGCCTCATCACCAATGTGTAACTGTTCTTTCATGTCCTACATATGCAAGATATGGAAGAATTTAGTTTAACCCACATACAAACAATCACATTTCATAAAGTACATATTAACGATTTCAAAACACCTTCCTCATCTCTTAAGTTATGCAAATCTAGCGTGTAAAAATACATTATTGTTCTGTTCTTTGTTGATTTGGAAATAGATGATGCCAAATTAGGTACAGGCTAACAATCTCATTTAGTGATGATTTGTCTCTTTAACAACGAATGTGTAGGACAGTATATAGCTGTTATTTATTTAGAGCGTTTATTAATTGGACTAGTGGGTATTTTTGTGTACAACATATAACCAGCTTGAATAATATTATTACTAAATACACCATAACGAATGTATTATGCCGAAAAGTTTGCACTATCTGGTATCCCTATCGCACTTATCATGTCAAAATGAAAACAACTTTATGTTTACAACCTGAGACGTTAAGGTTCAAAGGGAGACTACTCTTCAAACCTCAGAGGCCAAACCTTGTTGATACTTTTAATTTTATATAATCTTTATTGAAGTCACGAATGTGATCCAAAAAAACATTAACGTCCTTGCACATCAAAATTAATGATATTAAAACACAAAACAGTGTCGAATAACGAATTTCCATGTGAAATATGTGAGGTGGGTGTTGGAAAATCCAAAATGACGGTATACGGTCTCATATTAGGTGATCAGTAACAACCATCTTGGATTTTTACTGATGGTATACCGGCTCATATGGGGTCAGTAGTTCTGCTCTCTGATTGGTCAAACTCACTTTGAGGCATAATAATTTGAAATATCAGGTCACTGATTGAATAGAATATGACACCGCAGTATTGCAACAATAACGATGTGACCACGGGGAGGTTACTACCATGGAATAATGAAATATTTGTTTTGTTCGAAGATTGTGTTCGGATTGGGAATACAACAAATGAACTGTAACAAAACATTAAACCATATGTTCAAATCTTAAAAGCACATTGATGTGCCGGGGTGTTTGAACAATCATTCAACTTGAGGAATACGCGACTATATGCATGTGTAAATCTCTTGAACTTAAAGAAAGCCATCGGCCGCTCTGATAAATCCCAAACGAAGTTCACTTACTTATTTAGCAAATAATGTGAGTGGTGGATGCAACCGGTAGGTGTCATCACTGATTTTCAATGATCCATACACATTATTTTCACCATTTATTTGCTTTTTACGCCCAATGGAATTTGTTTCGGCGGATAGAGAATGATTATTCTCTGGCTTTGACTTTTTTATTTGCAGTATCTTGCTATTTCTAACGCAACATAGTTTTCTATCCCAAAACAGTAACTGGGGTTGAGTGCAAATGGGAAAGTCTTCTCAACCTTGGGTATTGCTCGATGACTTCCCTGGACTATGATTTATGATCATATACGTGTGCTCTCCCTGGCGCCTCAACCTTCGAATAACCCGTATAACAAGCAGCATTGTAAACATTTTGGTCCATTGAGTGAATGAAGATGAGCGTGCCTTTGGAAGGAGCATAATTTTACACTTTTTTCAGCTTGATGTTGGAGAAGCCATACACATGTCAACTTTGGTGGAACCCACGAGCGCGGGTAAGGTGCTGACGAACCAATTATTATAAGAATGAGGTATTCGACGATACGACCATAGGACCTTATGAAATCTGTATCAGATCTATCGCGCTTTAGACAATTGAGCTACCGGAGACATCCGACAGGGTCATGTTTATTCGTTACTTACAAAAGTTTGTTGCATTTTTATCTTTATTTTCCTTTCTTGCCCTAGACAATCTTCGAGTGCACGTAAGCGATTCACATTGTCCTTTTATTCAATAGACAAAGATCTGACCTAGTGGTAGGGTGTCCGTCCGGAGCGGAAGTTCCGGGGTTTGATTCCCGGCTACGTCATATAAAAAGACGTTAAACGCTGGTACTTGTTGGTACCCTGTCTGGCGCTCGGTATCAAGGGGCTAAAACTATTACTGGTCGGCTCGGAGTCAGTATGCTGTGTCTGAGTCGGGTATTCATGTTAAACTACGGCATGCTATCTCATGATCAGTAAGCTAGCACTATAAACTCGGCATTAGTAATTTTATAAGTGCAATTTTCTTGGACGCGACTTTAAACCCTATGTCACCACACCTCAATAGAGATCCCAATTAGACAACTTCCGGTTACCATCGACTGATGTATTCAGTCCGGGGCAACCGGATGTAATGTGGTATCACCGTCCAAATTATTTTAGCCATCAACTATGAATAAAATATGAATAATACCATTAATGACTGTCACTGTGGTTCGTGTTAACTTCAGTGTAGATATAGCAGTTTGTTTGCTATTCAATACTTCCCCGTGTTTAGAAGCACACGTTAGCTGGGCGCCCACGTCAGTTGTATTCCCCGGCGGTCCAGGAGAGGTCCGCGCGCAGTTTGTTTTAAAGTCTTTCTAGATCTCGTATCTTCACCCTCCAGACTTCGTTAAATCGTTCACGATTGTCTCGCTACTGGAGTGGTCACGGTCGAAACTCGTCAGGTTTCGCTAGTAAGTGGGTTCGGGGCTATGTCGATCTAGATTCTGACTTAGTCTGGTTGTACTGAACTAAAATTAGATACTAGGGTTTGTAATACTTAATTTTGCTAGTAATACGTGGATAATCAACTTTCTCGTGATCTCTAAGCTCTAAGTAACTAGGGGGCGGTCGGGTAGCCTAGTGGTTTAAGCGTTCGCTCGTTACGCCGAAGACCCGGGTTCGGTTCCAAACATTGGTTCAATGTAGAGGTCCATACGCCGTGATATTGCTAATTATATTGCTAAAAGAGGCGTAAAACCGTACTCACTCCCTCACTCTAAGTAACTAGTGTTTCTGTCCTGAGTTTTTCTAGCAATACACGGATAACCAATCTTCTGTGATTGTCTAGGCACTCAGTAACAGGTGTTTGAAATACTCCGTTTTTCTAGTAATCCGTGGATAACCAACCTTCCCGTGATTAACTAAATATTTGGGAACATTTGATTTCCTTGTTCAGTCAAAATGATAGAATCTTTAGTCGATTAAGACTAGTTGATATTCAGACGTAATCGTCTATTTTGTAGTCGTGTAGTGACTTATTTTAAGGATAAGCCCTCAGTGTTTATTTCCCGTTATTTTCCTCAACCGGGATCATTCAGATCATTGACTCGGGTGTTAATTGGTAGCAGCCGACTTAATTGGCAGTCTACGCATCTGCTCCGTATTTTGTCAAAGTATTTTAACTACTCACCCTTTAATAGCTATAATACAGTTGTGTAGCTAAATTGCTTGTGTATTTGCTGATACAATTACTTTGCGCAGATTGGGTTTATCTTATCTTTTATTGTCAACATTGAGTACAATTAGCAGTTATTTAATAAAGCCGTGAACCTATTACCACCTTGTCTTTATCACTTTATTCTTATTTTATGACACCCCTGATCATTGGAGCACAGCTCCGTGACAATGGCAAGGACAATTGAACGACTTCTGTCTCTCCTCCAGCCTTGACCCCCTCCGGGCCAAACATTAAAAAGCTCATACATCTGCGTGAAATATTATGAAAATACGTGAACAGGATGCACACATGAATCACTGTCACAACAGAATGTTTGGTTTCAGCATATCGGTGCTGATTGGTGCCGATCATTAGGGTGTTAAAAGTAATAACAATTTTGTGTTAAGTTCTGTATATGAAATAGAAACAATTTGGTAACGGCATTCCACACACGTAGTGTTGGGTATGGACGATGTCGGTGATCAACGTCAGTTATCAAATGTCAATGTCTACGTCAAAATGGGTGTCTCGAGTGACAATTTCGTGATTCTCGTTATCGTGGTGACATCGAGTACGTGATGTCCCATATGATTAATTAGTTCCCGGCTTATTGTTTCTAATCCCCCTGTTTGGTCGCTGATTCAAGGCTCTGCGCTTTAATAAATCAGTAATAACATCTCGAGTGGCTGCCCACGTGCAGGTGATACAATCCTGAAATAATACGTCCGATATGGCTTATATCAACAGATGAATCGGACACAATGTACACAACATATATATTGCCAATATGACATAGTGCAGTATGACACGATGTCCCGAATAAGTATTTATACCATAAATATGACAGCACCAATCTCTTATGGAGGTGTCTCCATGGCTTCACGCAGAGGGGCATAGTACTGAAGTATAGATCTGACTATCTGAAATGCTGTCCCTATTATACATTATATAAAATGTATGTATGACAGCTCCTTGACGCAATGTACCACGTATTTAATGTAAAGTACATGTATATATATGCATAACAGTTCCCTGACGAGACATTTCCAATATCTAATATAATATAAATGTATGAGAGTTCCTTGACGCGATGTTCACAATATTTATTACTGTTTATAATGTACGACCTGGGGTTATAATAATCAACAATAAAGTCCATATAGCTTTCATGTCTACTCCCCAGAGGGTTGAGAATGCACAGAAATCCAAATCCCGGGAACATATTAATGTAGAGCCATGGGCATTATACATGGATATAGTATATACATGACGTTTCTAATACATGACATACATATACCACAGTTATCCAAAACGATATCCCCGTTATATCATGCCATAAACAACAGGTATGATGCCCCAACTATACTATATAAAACATTTATCAGTCTGAGATGATGTCCCTATTATATAGAATACTAAACACGACATTGAGCAAAGTGACATGATGTCCCTAGAACAAACTATACTATATAAAACATTTATCAATCTGACATGATGTCCCTAGAACAAACTATACTATATAGATGACATTTATCAGTCTGAGATGGTTTAAGTAGGTCAGAACACTCGAACCACGGTGTGTAATGGTTGAACCCCACCTCGGGCACTGACCAACCATTTCAACGACGAGACACCAGATCATTGTGCTCTCAATAGAACGAAATGAGCTATCGTTTCCCAGCGTAAGTGAGTGAGTGAGTGAGTGAGTTGTGTTTAACGCCGCTTTTAACAATATTCCAGTTATACCACGGAGGAAATCCTGAAAGCCCGAAAGCCCGAAGCAATGCAGGTGTTTAAATAAAGTGCATATATATATATATATATATATATATATATATATATATATATATATATATATATATATATATATAAGTGGAGTAAGATTGAACACAGTTTTAATAGGCTAGCGCTTTCGTACGAGTCAGTCCATAACTGAATAACGGACATGAAGTAGTAACATATAGTTACGTGACGTCATAACATTTAGGAAACTTTGACGTCACAATAACAAGGTGACAATGGACAAATAACTTACGCCCTAACATTTAACTTAGGCGTATTTAACGTATTTATGAATGAAATGTTGCTCTTTTTGAAACAATGTAGGTTCGTGATCACAATTTAGCTTATATAGCGGGAAAACTAAAAAGTTGCCGTTTCCACATGCTTCTAAATGTTCACTGAGTGGAATCGTGCGGTTGTGTGGCTGCTTTATTTGTGAACGGTGAAGATTCATTCTTCTTTTTAATTTAAGTCCTGTCTTTCCGATATACTTTTCATTGCATCCACTACAAACAATCAAGTAAATAACATTTCTAGTATCACAAGTCATATTTTGTTTTACAGTAAATTTAGTGTCCTTGGTAATTTGGACTGAACAGCCTTCAATTATATTTATTCAATATATATTAGATGAGATGTGAAAATCAAACTCGCAGCCACTTGCATAACTCATATACCACCAGGACTTGGTACATTATTAACATAAAAATGTAAAATAAACCATGCCAGGTTCATGGTGACGTGCAAAATTGACACTTGTGAGGACGACAGTCTCTGTGGTAGGTGGTACATTGGGAGGTTGTATGTTCTAGTCCCTCCGAAGTTTATAAATGTGTTGTTGCTGTTTGACTAAGGGTATTTCTCTCATACAGGAAGCTGGCAATGAAAGTATATCTGATTGACTCTCTAAGTTACAACCCTCCCCGCGCAACACACTTAACATACAGAATACTACATTGTGAACAATGTGTTTAGATGTTAAACACAAACTTAAACACGCTCCTTTACCCATAATTTTGACTTGTTAGGATTGTGTTTAACAGCTAAACGTGTTTAGGGTCAATGCGTGTATTCACCACTCTTGAAATTCACTGTAGTTTTCTATGTTTTATTAGCTTTAAATGGGGAAATAGAAGTGAGTGTGTGTGTGTGTGCGTGTGCGTGTGCGTGTGCGTGTGCGTGTGCGTGCGTGCGTGCGTGCGTGCGTGTGTGCGTGCGTGCGTGCGTGCGTGCGTGTGTGTGAGGTGGGGTTGGGTCGCCGACGGGATAAAAGCTATTTCTTTAGCAGTATAGTTAGCTAATTTGTTTTGGGTTGTGGTAACTAAAACAGTTAATGGTCTATCATTGTAATTACATATAGTTTCATTGTCAGCTTTTTGTATGAGAGAAATACTATATACTCGTCACACAGCAACAACACATTTCTGAACACATAGATTTTTAAACCTTGGCAGGATATGAACCTGCAACCTCTTGATTTGTAGTCTCTCATGCTACAACCGTAGGTTCAGAGACTGATAGTATCAATTGTCCTAGACACCAAGTTGGTTGAAGTGGAACATTTGTATCATGTTAATATTGTGCCAAATGCTTTGTCAGTCCTGGTAGTATATGTGTCATGCAAGTGCCTGTTAATTGGATATTCACATCTAACTTCAACATATATTACACATCTTATCCATATTACGTTGACTTATATCCTAAAGATATGCACTTTATTGAAACAGGTTTTAATTCGAAACATGTCTAAACTTAAACATGTTCAAACATGTTTTTAATCTAAACATGTTTTAACGTGTTTAAATTCTGAACATGTTTAGATTATAGGAATGTGTTTAGGTGGGTTTTAGGCGGAGATGAAATCTCATTTAATGTGTTTAAACCTAAATGCGTTGAGATAAAGCTCAACAAATGTGTATTCCGTTAAGGATTTAAATACATTCATAATCATGTTTAGATCTAAAAATGTCCTTTCTGTGTTTACATTCCATACACATTTTACAGTGTACACGACATTTACCAATCTGACATGATGTCCCTATTATATAGTATATTATGTACGACAGCTAGCAATATAGCATGATGTCCCTAATGGTAGACATGTGGAGGACATTTCCAAATCCGACGCATCAGTGACCAGAATTACGTACGATGCGATTCCCTATTTTGACTTGTACCCTAAGTTCCCGTGTTTTCCAGGTGACTAATTGACTTGCATTTGCATGTGTTTGTGACGGCGCCGCCGGCGGGGCAGGATACACTCACCTTTCGCGAACACCTGGTATCATCACTGTTTGATAGTGATTCATAAACACATGTTAGTCGGAATGTTAAATCGACTCTTCTTTTGACACAAATTTCTTATGAATATGGAGAGGGTTTAATCGCTTTTATTTACCACAGAGGTAAATGTCTTCACCTTTCATTACACATGTCTCCTATATTTATCAGCCGTAATATATTAGTCACTGAAATACTGTACAAAGTGGCTGAAGCAACCAAACCGCTCACTGTATTTCATGTGCACAGTTTAATCTATTAGATTGCACGTAATATACGTAATCAGTGGGTATGCTCGCATTATGTATGAACTCGCGTCAGACAGGTGCAACCTTTCATTGCCTACGTTATAGTTGCAACATATGGGTCAGCCCTTTCAAGTACTATCTCTCTCGGAACATATGAGACAATAATTACAAAAAGAGATACGTTTACATGCTATAAACGCGACAAATTGCTCAGAATGATGTCGCAACGGACAATCAAGACGCACCCGTGATGGCATATTGCTCCAGGCAATAAGGCAGTTGATGAGAAATATTTTTAACATTAATAAGTTCGAGCAATCACGTTGGAATGATTGGCTTTCGTTTCATGGATTCATGTGTGATGCTTCTTTAATCTGCAATAAGTTCAAGGGGTTGCCAGGAATAAACATGCGAAACATTTATTACGAATTATATGACGATCCGGGTCAGATCTGATCCTTTGAAGTCAAAAATTAAAATTTCTTACACTTATCCATTAAACCACAGGCATGTTCCACGCCGTATTTCCATCGATGATGAGGGGAGAGTTTCTATTTTACACCAACCCTTTCTTCTTGACGCTACAAAGACAATTGAGATGGTTGATGTGCCTGTAAGGCTTACGTATATGTATTATTGGTACATGGCCCTGTGCACAAAGTGTTCGTTACAGAAACGGATACAAAGTGAAGGTTTTATACAGGATCATATAAAGATAATTTCTTTGACCAAGTCCTAATGTAAGGGTTATTCCATATATAGAAAAATATGATCTATATGTAGGGCACCAAAAAGGTGAGAAAAAGTCGATACATGTGATGTATAAATATATAGTTCTTTTGGCGTACTATGTTGGATTGATGTCAAATATACATTGGAACGACTCAAGTTTGTCACCATACTCGTTTTCGTGTAATTGGAAATTTTAACTCGGTTGCAATAGCGAAGTGCAACAGAGAAGTTTCGCCTGTGATTCGAACACATTGTGTTATCATTGTATACACACAGCGTATAGCTAGATTTTGACGTTTTGAATAACAAAATAAGCGTAAACTTCCGTTTGTTTATTCTGCCCTCGTTTCTTTTCTTCCTTTTCATTATGGAAGAGGTACAAATGTTGCCTGTATTTCGTGTAGGCGAGTCAGCAATAACATGCATGTATCAGGACAACCGAACACTCACATGTACATTGGTAAGTAATAATAATTACACTCGTTGTATAGGAAGATATTTTTTTCTGGTCACGTGCTTACTTCAGCACAAAACAGCTATTTTCAGAAATGGCTGTAATTAGCTCGATATTTGCTACTGTGTTTAAATCGCTGTCTTCATATATGGACTTGTACATTTCATCGAAATAATATAAGGCTGTCTGAAATGATTGTCGACGTCATTGCTGATAATACCGGGGGTCATAACTATACTTCGTCCTATACAATACATCAGGTTAATGTAAACTAGCGGGCAAAAGAAACGGCACCAAATAAATAATGGTCGTCATTTTTTTACAAATTTGCAAAACAGCACGAAAACAGTTGGGAACACATAGCTGGAATGCAACCTACCTATTCCATGTGAACATGTGCACGTGTTTCACGTGATTTGAGAGAAAAGTGAATTTAATCAATACAAAATGCAAAATATGCACAAAGTTGTCCGTATGAAATTCTGGTATAAAATACGAGCAGGATTGTACTCTCTCATCATATGAAACCGTTTAAAGCAACGAACATGCCTCGACTAACCGCAGAGCAGAGGGAGAGAGACATCGGTATGTTGCAAATGGGAGCGACGCAGGAGCACGTTGCCAGGTTCATGAGCTGCTTCAAGTGCATCATCGCCAGACTTGTCACGAGTCACAGGCAGCCTGCAGCTGGCAGAAGTGCAGGCAGGCCGAGGATTTGAAGACCCAAGGTCACGGTCATGGTCTGTGGTGGCATCTGCGGGGACTAGAAGACAGATCTGGTCATCATCGACGGAAATCTCACTGCATGTCGTTACATTGATGATGTTTTGCGGCCTGTGGTACTGCCTTTCCAGGAACGACACCCACGGACGCTGTTTCAGCAGGACAACGTCACCCCTTACACAGTTCGAGTCACTAGCGACTTTCTGAACGCAAACAACGTGACCGTATTACAGTGGCCAGCCAGATCAAAGGACCTGTCGCCCATAGAACACTTCTGGGACCAACTTGGACTCAGGATTCGGAAACGTCAACAACAGCCATTGACGAGGGATGCCCTAGCAATTGCCCTGCAGGAAGAATGGCTTTGGATCCCTAAACAGGATGTTAGGAGTCTCGTGTACTCAGTTCGACGTCGTGTTAGGGCTGCATCGTTGCTGGAAGGGGTCACATCCGATACTGAGCCATGTGTGTAGCACAGGACTTTAAAAGAGATCAACGTCGATTCTGCGGGTGTGATCGAATACTGGACAGTGCACCCAGCATGATAAACGTGTCTACAGAACTTTAAGTATATTGTTTTTGATCTTGTCATTTTCAAATACCGTTTTTGAATAATTGTATTTCTATAATAAAAAATCAACAGTGACTAAACTTAGCGTTTGGTGGCATTTCTTATGCTCGTTAGTTTAGTTAGAATTCAGGCATTCTCACATTAAAGCCACAATCTTCTTACACCGATGGTTGTTGTGAAAGTGTGAGTGAAGCACACTGTGTCGTACACCTGTTGAGAGATACACGTGTGTTTTGTTGCCCTTTTTATTGTTTTACATGGTTTCCGGATCCGCCGGCACTAAGCATCGGGAATGTAGAAAAATCTACATGTATTTTTTATATTCACCAACCTGATATTGCTACTCCAGTCAGAGCCTGGCTTTGTTACCATATAACGATAAATAAACATTTCCATAAAAAATGTGAGAATTTAAAGAAACATATTTTTATTCAGCCGAAGCAATTTTCAAACAATTAGTTTTTACCAAATGGAAGGGTTTTATCACATTTTTTTTATACCGAGTTTTGAGAAACATAATCCGTAAACCAATTATTAAAGAGAAGTCCTGACTTGTCATGTTTAGATAAAGCAGTTTTCCATTAAGGGTTTGACCATTAAGAATACACATTGCCTTGTTAGATGCATGCAACAACTGAAGGGGCAGGTCGGGTAATTGGTTTAGTGGAAGGGAATAACCATGGCTTCCAGTGACACTGTGATCGAGACATTCCCATGTTGGTGCTGCGCCCAAGTGCAGTGCTCTTTCTAACGTCATGGTCCAATTCTGCGACATGCTTGATTGCGTGTCATCATACCCCGAGTGTCAGGCGTTGCTCACTATAGCAATCACTGGTATGCCTGGTCTATTATCCACAAGCCATCGAGTTAAACTTGTTGCATTATGACTGAATGTCTTGCTGTCATAGTAACTTTGTTAAGCTATGTTGCGTAAATTATTTAGCTGAGTATACACGTGTACCTCTTGACCAACATTTAGCCAACGTATCACACAGGGCGAGGTAATATAGAGGGAACTCAGATTTAAGTGCCCCTATCAGTTTTGCGTGGGACAAAGAGGGGCGTGATGCCTCCGGATGCTGCTTAATGAATAAATAGATGTGTCGACCAGTGTGTATTAGTCTTGCAGACATGAAGTCATATCGGATGTACAGATATGGATCATCGTCCAACAGTGCTGACGAGAAGTCTTTCTCAAGCGCCATTTCAAATCAATATTAAGAATTCTGAGCAGCATAGATTGTTATTGAAATAAATAATCTTGCATCAAAATCTTAATCAAATAATACAACCACTAAATGTAAACCGAAAGAAGTTGTTATTGTTATTAGATTATGATATATTTTATACGGATTGCATTGGCGATATTATATGTATCATGTCATTGAGTATCTCAGAACAGGCGATTGCTTTAAGCCTAGTAACGTTTTTAAATTTTTGGTCAAATCCAATTTTCGCGTTCTTTTGCCTTGCAGTTTGTGAAAGGCGTTTTCGATTTAGGCATCCGCCGACTAAAAAATCAGGAACGTGGAATATATAAACCCCTTTTACAGCTTGTTATATTAGCCTAATAATCACTTCAATAAAATGACATTTTTTACTGAGAGGTAGCAATTGTTGAAATATTATGCATAGCCTCACCGGTACCTAAAACAGCGTATGGCTATGTTCCCATGTAAATAGTTATTAAATAATTAAATTGTTATGAATAGTTATTATAAACTGAGAAGAAAAAGAAACTATACATGTACATATCATTTGAGTTTATGATATGTTTGATTTTCAATTAAATGTGTCTTAAGATAGCGATAGTACAATGTATATCCCAAAAATGAACTACATCTACGATTATTCAGGACTCAAAAAAACTTCTACCTGGTTTTATCTTTAGAAATATACTTCGATTTGAAACTTTTAAAAATAAATGATTTCTTTTCGCATAATATCCAACTGCTTATGTGCATATTAGACATCCCATCTTTCAAAGTCTATGTCGTTGCAAATTCATTTCTTACCCCCTTCTTCATTGAATCAATGCTATTTACACAAAATCACCCGGCCACAGATGACTCTTTACAAAACTGTTGCAGGAATGAGTGATGATCAAATAGAAATAATCCAAATTTAAAACATTTCTTTCAATTTTCAATTATAAACTCCGTATACTTTCCATTGCCCCTCAGTTGAATCACAGGAGTCCTTATCTAAAAATAGACACCCTCATGCATCTATGCGTCACATGGTCACACCGAAGACCCGGGTTCGATTCCCCTCATGGGTACAATGTATGCAGCTCATTCCTGGTGTTCCCAACAGTGATATTGCCGGAATGTTCCTAAACGCGGCCTCAAACCATACTCACTCACCCTGTCCTAAAATGTGTTGACCTGTGCTGTACAGGTCGCAGTTTCGGAGTTTCATTGTATACTGTCAACAAGTCAATCTCATTAAAATCAGATCTAAGTTCTCGCTGCCGCTAAACAAAGATCTGAGGACATCCCATTACGGGCCAAGTCAGAACGATATTTCGCGAACTTTGACCGACCACTGAAATGACTTCATCAGCCAATTAGAAAGCAGCTTTCTCGAGCTTTACGTCACTCGTTTCAACCTAGCGACTTCCATTTCAGACTACGCTTTAAAAATATGTTGACACAGTTGAAAATTTTGAAAGCGGAACAAACGAACATTCCGGAATGTCTAATATATGGTTGAGATTGTATGGCAGTGCTTTCCACGTACTGTGCAACGCCTCCTCCGTTCAAATGTTTATCCCACGGAAGAGAGATATAGACGATAAATCTTTCACGGCATCAGTCGTGCGGGCCGTAACTGTCGTTCGGAATATCCCGTGGTAACGTTTTCGAGGTTGCATGATTAGAAAACACCTTCCGACTGTCACTTTCACGATCTGGTAAGCGACGCTCTGATTGGTGGGATGAAAGGTCGTTCTGACGTGACCTGTAATGGGATGTCCTCAGATCTTTGTTTAGGGATAGCGAGAACTAAGATCTGATTTTAATGAGAAGGTCAACAAGTAAGCAACACGGGGTACACATAAACGTGAACTTTATTCACAAGACGTAATATATAAATGTATTTCCTGTGACTGTTGTGGTGAGTTATACTGTATCGTAAGAGCGCCTATTTCTTCTGCCCAAGATTATTGCACACTGGTCTATATACACGACGTAGCCGTTGCTCTAACATATATTATATATTATAACTGAACTGATAATATAGTTACAGTTACCAAATAATCTTACACTATCGAACCAAGACACCTCTCTCCACATACCATGTAAAGAGTAATAAATAGTACTTAACATATCTGCCATGCAGGTTGTTTAATGTCGCAAGCTCTTTAGGGGATAAAATGTGATGAAAAATGAAAAAAAAATCTCATTGTCTCTTCATCCCCAGACATGACATCTGCAGCCACCATTATACACCAAGATGCCATCAGTAGCAGCGATAGTTCACAGACACAGATGGGGTGTTCCATGCCGAGCTGAATCTTCTGAATTATTGAAACAACATCCGGAAACGTATGGGATCCGATTCAATTCAAGGATATTTTTCCATCATCGTCGAAGTTGTTACCTGAGGAGGTTGACGGCGGCATTGCAGCCGTTCTGACGACATGGAATGTGGCAGGTGAGATACCGGTTATTCTGTTCACAGCCGGATGAATGGCTAACGCTGCAACCTCTTTTCAAAACGCGATCTGAAAATAGAGGAAGTTCTTAAGAGAAGGTAATAAAAACATTAAATTTCCTTTAACCTGCTTTAATTGATCTGATATTTAGGAATTCAAAGCTTATTCTGTACATTGCTTGTAAGGACGGAATATAATGTCGATCGGATGGACAGTTTTCTTCTATTCAGGTTAGGAATTCAAAGCTTATTCTGTACATTGCTTGTAAGGACGGAATATGATGGAGATCGGATGGACAGTTTTCTTCTATTCGGGTTAAGAATTCAAAGCTTATTCTGTACATTGCTTGTAAGGACGGAATATGATGGAGATCGGATGGACAGTTTTCTTCTATTCGGGTTAAGAATTCAAAGCTTATTCTGTACATTGCTTGTAAGGACGGAATATGATGAAGATCGGACGGACAGTTTTCTTCTATTCGGGTTAGGAATTCAAAGCTTATTCTGTACATTGCTTGTAAGGACGGAATATAATGTGGATCGGATGGACAGTTTTCTTCTATTCAGGTTAGGATTCAAAGCTTATTCTGTACATTGCTTGTAAGGACGGAATATGATGGAGATCGGGAGGACAGTTTTCTTCTATTCGGGTTAAGAATTCAAAGCTTATTCTGTACATTGCTTGTAAGGACGGAATATCATGGAGATCGGGAGGACAGTTTTCTTCTATTCAGGTTAGGAATTCAAAGCTTATTCTGTACATTGCTTGTAAGGACGGAATATGGTGGAGATCGGATGGACAGTTTTCTTCTATTCGGGTTAAGAATTCAAAGCTTATTCTGTACATTGCTTGTAAGGACGGAATATGATGGAGATCGGGAGGACAGTTTTCTTCTATTCAGGTTAGGAATTCAAAGCTTATTCTGTACATTGCCTGTAAGGACGGAATATCATGGATATCGGGAGGACAGTGCTGTGACTTGGTTGACCTTGTCATCTTACCCTGATGGTATCATTGGTTTCCTGGACCAGACGAATCGTACTCTAGCTGGAGCAGTGTGGCCAGTGACGTAAAACAACAGTTACTTCATGTATTTGGAAATGCTATAATTACTGATTTAAGAATCAAGGGTCGGATTTAAACTGTTCTTTCTTTGTTTAGAGATTTTTTACAAGGTGTCAAATCTGCAGAACTTTTAAGATGAAGGCGACAACAGCATTAATTTTACCCTAATCCTTAACAATCTCTGCTTAAAACAGTAGTGAGGATACCAGTCGGTCCCGGAAATGTGAGTTTATCCTGCCTCATTAGTCACATATATGCAAAGGCAAGTCAACTGTTCACCTGAACAAATACGGGAACAAAATTATGGTACAAGTCCAAATATGGAATTGCACCGGACATCATCTTGTTCATTGCTGCGTCAAATTTGGTAATATCCTGTCTTCTATAAAATGTTACTAAAGGCCTTGTATGATGTGAGTCTGATCAAAGAACTTTTGACTAGAGTCTAGTACAAAGAGCTTGCTGGAGCTGCTGGAATATTGAGATGTTTGACATGGCTTATCAATGTAATGTCTGAGAAAAAAACACCTCATTGCTACAACATTTTATCATTTGTTCATGTAATCTCATCCTAGCCTCTTTCCCCAATTCTCTCAACTTGAATAGATCTTAAAATTCAGGTCCTTTGAAAACTACCCAAAAAGATAAAGGTCATTAAAAAGTCTCGCCTAAGGAAAAACTAAAACATGAAAACCAGTCGTATTTAATGTTTGCTATTCCATCAGTAATGCTAACATGTGAGAAGAGAAGAGAAATTGTGTATTTGTGTAGCCTACTCTGTAACTTGACAGAACTAGAGTGATGAGATACCAATTAGCCATAGTGAACTATTATGGGATACAACGCATCGCATATTTGTTTTGACATAGTACGTCACATGTGGTGGCATAGATAACAGATAATAGCAAATAGTCTGTTACGGAAATGTGCTTATTAATGTCATGCGACGATGTTATTGCAGATGATGTCGTGGGGAGTCACAGCAGATTAGTTTTAACGCCAGGGCGATGACATTACCTCACTTTGCATGATCCGAAGTAACTATGGCACATTTAGCCTAACTCCAATAACACAACTATCAAATGTTGCGAAAGATTGACAGTTCCTATTAGCCCAGAGAATACAAACTACCCCTTACATACATTGAATTGAGACCCCTAATTACGTGGACGAGTTGACATTTTGTAGACATCAATTTTAACTATTTTGGACAAAAGACACAGCTCTTTTTCAAACGTTATGTCGGCGAGATGAGGAACAGAGCCATATAGTTGCATCAGTTTTATGTTTTTCTCTGAAACGAAGCCTTTGCTCACGAACGACCTTGTTTGGGCTTTCAAAAGGGAATTCTATTTTCAGGATTGTTGTAAAACAGAATTAGATAATTCATGATTCCGAAACAAACATGAAACATGTAACACTAAATAAAAAGACAGATAAACCCTATTTTGAACAGTTTGTCGGCTTGATTAAGGAGAAAGTCAGAAGGGAAGCAGGTCTTAGACGTGAACCAATTTAGACACCAAATTGAAGTATTTTGAACAAAAGTACACATCAGGCCTTACAAATTAAATATCACAGAGGTGCTTCTTACGTTGTTGAACGTTAACGTTAATGTGGGTGTCGCTTTTAGTAACATGAGATGGGGATGAAATGTATCAGTTGTATAGGTTCAGTTGAAATGAGGCTTGTTCGTATGGAATAAAGAACGAGTTTGTCAGGCTTCTCAAAAGGAACTTTGTTTTCAAGATTGATTGCTGAAGCAAATGAGATGATTTTATGATTCTCTGAAAAAAGGACCTAGATACAGATGTTGAGAAACAAACTGTCGTGAAACTGTGAGAGAGTTTGGTAGGGAGATTACTTCAGTTATATCACGGCATGTGAGCTTTATGTGGAAGGAAAGCCCGATTTGTTACAGATCAGTGATGATAACATGTGAGATGAGAAGAGAGCAAAACTAGACATTGTAAGAAATATTACATATGATATCCGAAATAATGCAGAATATTTAAAGAAACAAACACAAACAAAAAACATCCTAAATCTGGAGGAAATGTCCGTGAGTGAGTATGGTTTCACACCACTTTTACCCCTATTCCAGAAATATCACATCGGAAATGGGCTTTACACATTGTACATTTATGGGGAATCGATCCGGGCCTTAATTAGGCGCGACTAGAAAACACGTGAACCACTAGAATACCTCACTGCCCCTTTATGTTTGGGAAAACGGAACATCGAGAACGTTAAGTTTGCCAACCACAGGGTGTTATTTAGTGATTTTATTAATTATGCAGTGAAACCCTGTTATTTCAAACTTGATCAGCCCAATGTATCGTTTGAAACTGTGTAGTTTGTTGTCCCGGTAGAATCCTTATCGATGCTATGGCGCTATGTCAGCATTCAGATTAATCTTTCCATTGCCTCGCCAAACCTGACGTATTGTGTATTACTGCGTACATGAATAACTGGCACGGTCCAAAATGCTTGATGTTGCAGTGGTATGTGATGTTGTATTTCTAGCAGTGCTTTACAGAGTTTTACTTGTTGAACAAATGAAGATGTAAGCAGTGGGATCAGCCTTAGGCATTGTACACTGTAGCAGGGGCTGGCACCTGTACCAGGATCACGCACGTGGCTGTCAGATGGGTACACTCTGCTCGTGCCATACGTGCAAAGGCAAACTTCATGTTGAAAACATTGGGATCGTTTATAGAAGGCACGTGATCTACTTTTTTATGAATCTTCAACACAACAATATATACCAGTAGGTTTATGATTTCATGGCAAACATTAACGGGTTTTTTTTCAGCTTCTGAGAACGACATCAAACATGTACCTCGTAGCGATCTATATAGTTTTATTTTATTTTTTTAGCGATCAAATGTTTTATTTGGGATAACAGTTTCTCAGTAAAGTACACATTCTCGTAATATATTTGTCAAGAAATTGTCAAGTGGACTTCGGATTGATTTATTCCAGTGGATATTTAAATCAAAATATACATGAAGTATGTGTTGCCTTTGAGGGGTCAGGTGTGAATAAGATCGTTTACTGGCTAATTTAGAAAAAATGAACATTCCATGAAAAAATATATATAAGATTTCCACATCGGCAGTTTCGGTCCTCGTTTTTACAGTTTTTAAATAAATCACGATTTAATGCAATAGTACCATGTCTTATTTTTTTTTCTTGTGTTATAATGTTACATTTTCGGTGGCAACAGGAGAAATATGATGGAATTGTGGATTTATGTATGTTTAAATTTACCAACTATACCTCAATTTAATGTATGATGGTGGAAAGGCTTGGAGTACACTATAATCAATTCTAAGGTCACATGTCATGTTTGACCCGACATAATGTTCTGTACCGTATACATACGTGTGTACCTGTTCTGTTCCATCATCGAACTAACCATTAAGTAAGAACTCTATCTGCATAGATAAACGGCAAGTTTGATCAACTTCTTTGAAGGCCCATAAGCTCAGAGGAACAAGAGATGGATCCGTGCACGTCACAATAAATCTTCAATATAAAGGTGAGGTCGATGAGTGAGTGAGTATGGTTTTACGCCGATTTTAGCAATATTCCAGCAATATCACGGCGGGGGACACCAGAAATGGGCTGCACACATTTTACCCATGTCGGGAATCGAACTCGGGTCTTCGGCATGACGAGTGAACGCTTTGACCACTAGGTTACCCGACCGCCCCGGTGAGGGCGATGAAATGTTCAGCACAAAGGATGATGATTAAGTTTTGTCAACTTCTTTAAGAGACCAAGATGCTCAGGTGAACAAACGTGGGTCCGTGCACGTCACAATACGTCTTGGAGGTAACCGTAGCTCTACAATTATACTGTCTGGTTCGTCGGTAGCCTTGCATCCCTGTATTTGAAGATGGCAATTGACAGGAATTTGAAACTAGATTGCAGAAAATAGAAACTCCCACGTTAATCACAGTGTTGGAACCACTTAAAATCTACTCTAGTATACTGTGTCTGAGTAAAGGCATGTCGTTACATGGAAAGGCGTTGGGGTTGGATGTCTGACATGTCAGTGTGACATGGTTCGGTAACAACGTCGTGTCTTGCTTTGGTTTAGATGTAACTGTACACATGATACCAATGTACATAATGTCAAGTGGCATGTGCATTTACCACGCACTAACTTGTGTGACTGCAGATTAGGCAGTTGCCCCTCTGGATTTTTTATAGAAAACATTTTCCCTTGTGAAAGTTAACTTGAATAGGAAATGAATAATCTTATTTGCCCCCCCCCCCCCCTCTGTCAAAAAAAGGTTTAACTACGGCCTTGATAGACGTGTTCGTGTACTTGATCACCTCCTAATAGACATCCCACCTTACAAACTCAAGTCATTTGGTTCGTGCCTATACGTCGCTGCTTCACCATTAGAACTTTATTCTACTTCTCATTACTCTGTCGTCATTCAAGTCAAGACTAAAGACACACGTCCTTGAACAGTTGACTCTTCATTCAAGTGGATCTCTTATTATTTTGTATACATTTCTTGTGTGTTTTATTTCTTCTGTTTACGTCTTGAGCATGCCGCTTCGTGGTGTGGAAGTATGGCGCCATATAAATAGCATTGTCCGTACTTCATAGTCAGGCAAGACCTTTTTATGTTGATTCACGGCTTCCGCCGATCCTTAAAAGTGGATGAAAGATGAGGATCGTGGTAGATTGGACGAGGAGGGGGACATGATGTAGTTGTTTGCTGCGTACAGTTAGCATGGTAAGCTTTGACGGTGCCATCGATTGAAGCGGGTAATAGAGTTCGCCTGCACCGAAACACTGCCACTACCGCAATGAGCTGTAATATTTAAACGTAAGAGTCTGATGTGGCTCTACCGCCTGTACCTGGGCTTAAGTCAGACGCAGTCAGAGTTGTACCACCAATAAGGAGTCGTGATATACAGTGTTAAAGAACTGCATTAACTATTGAGTCAAACACAGATTGTGTAATGGGGAAATCACTCGAGTCTGTTGAATTACCAGATTCTGGGGTTTCTCAGAAGTAATACCATGTTATGGTTGATATATAATTTATCTATAATTTTGCAGAATGACCAATAGTTGCATCAGTTTTACTTGTCTAAATTTTGTCCAGACTGGCCAGTGAATTCACGGCTCAGAATCAATAGCAACACCATAAGCGTGATGTCATCATAATCATTTTAAATTAAAACGTTACTACCAGAGGTTAACCATTTTCGATTATCCGACGAAAAAGCGGTAAATATGACATGAATGGATTACTGAAAATAAGTAATTACACGAAGTGTTGGCGAAAATGTGGAAAGCTTGCCCTGTCCAGACGCTGCACAGCAGTGAACGAACCAGACAATCAAGTAATGGACCAGAAAATCCAGTGTCACGATAGCGTACATGTCTTTACTGATTTTGTTGAAACTGAAAACGATATATATATTTTTAAGTTTTACAATCGGCCCAAAGACCATAGGGAGGATGTAATATCTACATGTGTGCTTGGATCTTATACAGGATCAACAGCGATAGTTCTGTACACATACTAAATCTATAAATCACATATAGTGTCCGATACAATTATACCAGCAGATTTCTAATAATTATAATTATTAATATACAATATGAATCTATGCGTGCAATGCCACATTGCTGTTCCCACCTCCATGGAATCTGTTCATATACTTAAGAATCTCTACGGGTACGGTATTGAGTTGACTGCGCAACTCCATCTGTCAGTTTACGGCTGATATGAAGAGATGAAGCCAAAAATAACAAAATGAAAGTCAAATCGTCCAACATACAGCATAATAGGTCCAAAGTTTCTGCAGGTAACGTATTGCTTATTGCGAAAGTGAATGAAATTGAGGGAAATACGTAAATCCGCACGTACTAACAGTATTATGTTTTAATAGATGCACGATTTATCCATATGTCGTTAAAATATTTTTTTAAAGTTATATAATTTTAATTATACTTTATGCAAAGCTGTTAACACGATGAATGTTTGCACTGTATGCGTATATAGAAAATGAAATGCACAGTAACCGCCTTCTTTCTTTATTTTGATTGTTAAAGTAAATAACAGATTTTAGAAATACCTTTGAAAAAGTTATATACACTTCTATACGCATGGAGCTCTTACATGATGAAATACGACAGTCCCATTCAGCATGCATGTATAACATAAGACCTGATTTCTGTATACGGTGAAACCACATTTACCCGGAACGCGTCAGTCCGTAAATCCGGTCACTTCTTCGTCTCTGTTATTCGTTTCCCGTACATTCGCTCACGGATTGCAAAGGGATTTAGCTCCGTCCTGACTTACGGTGTGTTTCATAATGATTATACATGTCACCTGACTCTATTCACTCAAAACGTGCTTTGCAGAATTGCGTCCCTTAGGCGTGCCAGAAGCCAATAATCGCGGGTTCGAATCCTAGTTTTGCCCGATTATGTTACTAGGTTTGTTATCATGTTTGTCATCGTGCTTGTGGGTTTCACCAAAGTTGTAAACGACTAGATCTGCATCAGTTTTCCTCTCCTCCCACATCACGCTGAGACGCCGCGACATCAGCTGTAATATTGTTCACAACGGTGTTAAACCCATTCCTACAATTACACAATAACTCGCTTTATTCATTCTATCCGATAGAACATGACAGCTCACCACCACTTATCAAGCTCCCCATGAAGACAACGGTGGTCACACAGAAGTCGTGGTTCGCTGGGCAAGGCATCGGGTCGATCATGTCCGGCACCTGGCAGTACGGGTTCGTCTCGCTGCTGCACTGTACACAGTATATGGCGGACACTGGGGAGAGAAAGCTTGAATGAGTTGGAACGTCAATCGCGTAAATACTAGCAAAAACAACAACAACAACAACAATAATAATGACCTAATGATGTACGTATCTCCGTGGTGGGCCGAGATAAGGAGGACTTATATATTCCCCTGAACTAAACTTATATCACCCAGTTAGGGATAACCCCACGAAACTGGTTCAAAACTCGATTACAGAAAGCCAAGAAGAAATCTTTTTAACTCCGCAACCCAGTCAGCCTTCCTCCGGTATACAAACCAACCACACGGGAGATGAGACTTGCACCAGGGGGGGCACAGAACACACCCAAGAATATCTTGGACATACAAGCAACAGGGTGACCAGAAATACCACGAGTAAATAGCAAATAGCAGCTTTGGGGCAACGCCATGCCAATGTGTGCATACCTGACAGAACCAAATATCCGGAACCATCTCCGGTGACTATATTTATATATGCGCCGTGAACTGACAACACTCTTTGCGCAGTTCCAGCAGTAGCTAAATTCTAAATCAAATTCACTGAACGCGAAGTTAAACGTCTGGACAGAATGAAAAGGAAAGTGGAAAAATAATTTCATAAAATAAAATATACTGTTCAAATTTAATGAAAAACAGTTTTACAGGCAATTAAATGCAACCAATGGAATTGATAAGGAAAGACCCACCGTTGATTCCAATGAAGGGTTTTGGACACAGTTGTGGTCTATGCAACTGCAACCTCGAGAACCATGGTTAGAAGATAATAATGCATATGACAAAACAAAGTAATTCATTGTTGTGTTTCATTACACCCGATTGCCTGAAAAAGGTAATTAGAAATCCAATCAATAGAAATCTAATACGGCGCCTGATGGTATTCGAAACCGGTATTGGAAACTGTTCCCATGTGTCCAAACACCATTACTTCTCTGTTTTAATTCTCTTGCAGATACAAGGGATGTTCCGCCTTGGTTATGCAAAGGTCGAACGATACTTCTCCCAGAGAAAGGTGATTTGACGGACCCTAAAAACTTCCACCCTATTACTAGTCTATATACACAATACAAAATATATAGGGCGTGTCTTACAGATCTTGTGTCATCATACTACGCTTCCAATGACGTGGTTTACATGGAGCAGAAAGGAGACAGATAGGGATGTTGGGTTGTAAGGATCAATTTCTAGTTCGAAAATGATCCTTCTTGGAATTTGAAGTCACTGGAATGTATTTACCTTCCAGAGCGACTACTAGTTTTACGAATTGCTGGTCAACTCAGTTTGAGATGTATTCACAGGGGCAAGTGGTTCCTTTGGAACCCATTTCTATTAGAAGAGGAATATTTCAGGTCAATTCTTTTCATCCTTTGCTTTTCTGTTTGTCACTAAATTCTTTTAGCTTAATGCTTAGCAACGAGGAAGGTTATCATCCTGGACCTCTTCAGCACAGATCCCTAACACCCCTTACTCACGTCCTTTACATGGATGACCTTAAACTTATTGCCAATGGAGAATCCACAAAAAGGGAAATTCTTCTTGTCGAGTCCTCTTCTAACGATGTGGACATTTCCTCTGGACTCGACAAATGCAATATTCTTCATCTGAAACGTGGCAAGGTGGGAGAGGGAGGATCATTCAGTTTACTTGGAGGAGGAGTTATTTACCATCTCGTGGAAGGTCAGGCCTATACGTACTTAGGGATGCAGATTAGGGACAAACTCAAGAATGCCCATATGCTCAAGGACAAACTTCGAGCAGAGTACAAATGTAGACTCAAGAAAATCTGGAGTTCAAAAGTAAAAGCCACAAGTTACGTATGCTGTACCCGTCCTTTCGTATTTGTTTGGTGTTGTTGATTGAACGAAACAAGAAATTCAGGGTATTGATACCCTCACACGAAGAATCATGTCAGACAATAGATCACACCACCCTCGCTCTTCCCTCAATCGGTTATATTTACCAATCATTATGAGAGGGCTCTTCGTGACAGAATTGTTTTGTGCACTTTTGCACACATTTATTTGTCTGGTGATATTTGTCCTCTTGTGAAGCATGTCAAGACTCATGATGAAAACAAGGCATTTCATAAGGGTGTTGGACATAATCTCACAAACATAGTATCTTAAGCGATATGATAGAGTGGCTCGATCATTTTATTACCTTCTTCGCCATGCTTGTGGTTTTTACACAGAGGTCCATCCATGGTACGACCCGGATTATGTAGAGGGCGTCATGGAAAATGATAAATACAAAATCCTGTGGAATAGGCCCGTATACAGCCTCAGACGTTTCCAGGCCAACACACCTGATCTTGTCCTTTTTGATGAATCCAATGAAATCATATATTATTGAATTTTTTGTCTCTATTGACACTAATGTGATTGACAAGATTTGAGGAAAACATGGCAAATATGCGGACCTCGCTTTCGAAATGTCGCGCTCGCATCCCAAGTACCAAGTTGTCCGACTCCTGATTGTTCTCGGTGCGTTAGGTTTGGTACCTCCCAATCCGTTGACTGGCATTGGGAGAGTACCCGGGTTTGCTACAAGGAATACAGCCCTTCTGACAATCTCGGTAATGCAGAGGGCTGCAGTGTTGGGGAGTCTCCACATTCTCCAAAAAGTTCTGGATGGGTTTGACGAGGCAGCGCTTCCTGGGAGAAGTCCCATTCGCTGTCTGGGCTGCGTGTAGAGGGTGCAAGGGCCCTGAGATGATGATGAGCCTAACCAGCCTGATCACCCAACCCCTCTTTGCTGCATTTTTAAATTTTAATCTGTAAATAATGATAATAATAATAATAATAATAATAATAATAATTATAATAATAATAATTATAATAATAAGTCACTATATTACATTTTCTCCCAGCGCATTCCTTTATTACCCCAGTTAACGGACAATCTGCATCCTAATTGTATTATCAGCTCCCCAGGGTGTATGCAACTAAAGTTACATTAGCCGTCTACAGTGACACCCAACAATGTAATCGTCCCTACCATACCAATTCCGTCCTCTTTGTTATGTCATTATTTCATATTGAATTCCTAAAGGACCATTCCTTTAAGTTATTGACCATTGCCAAGAAAGATAATTCGATCATGGCCTATACTTTGTGTATGACATACATCACAGAAATTATGGATAAGTGCTTCCGATCGGTGACTGATGAAGAGTTGGTGAGGTAAGTGTTTCCGTAATACATTGGCTCAGATGAATGTTAGGGGAAGCCCGAAGTGACGCATGTCGTAAATGTTTGCCTCTTTGGTAAAATCCAAGAGCACGGGTCTGGTGCGCACAGGCCGAGAATTATTATAGTGACGTTTGGTACAGCGCATTTCGGCGTGGTATGGCACAGGGCATTCCTTGCGTGGCATGGAACAAGGCATTCCTGACATGATATATTACAGCGCCTTCTTGGTAGGGTATGGGTTAAGGTTTATTCAACTATGAAGTACTACTATCAACTTCGAATGGACCGTCACCGTGGTGTAGTGGATAGAGAATATGTAGATGGTACTTGATTATTCATTGCCTGGCGCTCGGCAATAAGGGGATAAAACAAGTACTGGTCGGTTCTGAGTCAGTCTGATATGTGTGATTGGGCTGCCCATGTTAGTTCGAATAATGATATGGTAGTCGGTTAACAATAAAAAATCGGTTAAAGTTCAGATAGGTACAAGCAGGCACACTCACGCGTCCCTATATAAGTGCAATAACCTTGAACGTGAGGTTTAACCCCATTTTACCTCCTCACCCCAGTGTGGAAACACTAGATCTAGATTTGCAACTGTGGAAATACAAGACCGTTCAATCAGTTCAGGAATCAAAATATTCAAGTTGTCATGATCAGGGAATCTTGATCTTGATTCAAGTCATCAAAAGTAGTCTTATATTTTGTTTTCACAAAACACAGCATCGCAGTGACACAACTTAATCGCAACATACTGCATGACACTGATATTGTTCAATGACAAATAATAGCAATACATTGACACCCCTTCATCACAATACACTGCATCGCAATTACACCTCTCCAGCACAATACAATGCATCGCAATAACACCTCTTTATCACAATGCAGTGCATCGAAAGTGCGCCTTTTCATCACAATACACTGCATCGCAATGACACGTCTCCATCACAATACACTGCATTGCAATAACACCTCTCAATCACAATACTCTGCATCGCAATGACACGTCTCCATCACAATACACTGCATCGCAATGACACGTCTCCATCACAATACACTGCATCGCAATGACATCTCTCCATCACAATACACTGCATCGCAATGACACGTCTCCATCTTAATACACTGCATCGAAAGGGCGCCTTTTCATCACAATGCAGTGCATCGAAATGGCGCCTTTTCATCACAAAGTACTTGATCAAAATGAGATAATTTTATCACTATACACTGCATCGAAATGACACCACTTAATTACATTAAACAGCATCGCAATGAGACCATTCATCACAATACACTGCATCGCAATTACACCCCTTCATCACAATACACTGCATCGCAATTACACCCCTTCATCACAATACACTGCATCGCAATTACACCTCTTCATCACAATACACTGCATCGCAATTACACCTCTCCATCACAGTAAACTGCATCGCAATTACACCTCTCCATCACAATACACTGCATCGCAATAACACCCCTTCATCACAATACACTGCATCGCAATTACACCTCTCCATCACAATACACTGCATCGCAATTACACCCCTTCATCACAATACACTGCATCGCAATTACACCTCTCCATCACAATACACTGCATCGCAATTACACCCCTTCATCACAATACACTGCATCGCAAATACACCTCTCCATCACAATACACTGCATCGCAATTACACCTCTCCATCACAATACACTGCATCGCAATTACACCTCTCCATCACAATACACTGCATCGCAATTACACCTCTCCATCACAATACACTGCATCGCAATTACACCTCTCCATCACAATACACTGCATCGCAATTACCCCTCTCCATCACAATACACTGCATCGCAATTACACCTCTCCATCACAATACACTGCATCGCAATTACACCTCTCCATCACAGTACACTGCATCGCAATTTCACCCCTTCATCACACTACACTGCATCACATTGACACCCCTTCAGCACAATACACTGCATCGTAATTACACCACTTAATCACAATACACTTCATTGCAATGGCACAACTTCATCACAATACACTACATCGCATTGACGCCTTCTTATCTCAATACACTACATCGCAATGACATAATTTTATCACAATACACTTCATCTCATTGCCACGAGATCACTGTACACTGCATCATACTGACACCCCTAAATCACGATATATACTGCATCGAAATGACAGCACTTCATCAAAATGCAATGGACAGAAGCTCATATTATCATCACTGGTTTGTCTGACCCATATCCACTTAACAGGATATCGTAAGACAGCTGGAATAGTGCTGATGATGATGTACATGCGAAACATCATTCCCTCGCTCGACTCTATGCAGACTTTGACATTCCTACTAACAAGTGGTAGCAATTACTTCCTGTGATATCTCTGTCACGACATTTGAAACTACACTTAACTCCTTAACTGCATTATGACTCGTTCACTACGTGTAGGTCAAACAGCCAAGGTCACATATCAACTACAACCTGTGTGACACATTTAACAACATTATAGTGTATTTGTTGTTTACACCTCAGTCGCCAACATTTCAGCCCTAATGCCTGCAGCCTGTACTATTGCTTATTTGTTTGTTGTTTAACGCCGCATTCAGCAATGTTCCAGTTATATGACGGCAGTCTGTAAATAACCGAATATCGATAAGACAATCCAGTGATTGACAACATGAGCATCGATCTCTGCAATTGGGATACGATGACATGCATCAACCAAGTCAGCGAGCCTGACCATCCGATCCCATTAGTCGCCTCTTCAATAGAAGACCTATTGTAACACGGATCTTCATGGGTCACAGCATGTACAAAGGGAGTCTGGACTGGTCAAACCAGTGGTTGATATTATGAGCAACATCTACGCAGTAGGGCAACGATGCCACATTCTTCATAAAGTAATCGAGTCTGACCACCAGATACAATCTACTCGCCTCTTACGACAAACAATAGAGTGATGGGGGATAATTATATAACCTGGGTCCTCACTTGCAGCATAAGAATACGTTAATGAGCTGGTTCATGCGCTACATTTAACAATATTCCAGTCATATCATGTCTGAAGGACACAAGAAATGGGCGATACATGTGAGAATCGAAGCGGGGTCTTTGGCGTCATGGGCCAAGGCTTGAACCACCGGGCTAACCCACCGCGCTGACAAGAATAATATATGCTTTGAATGTGACGGCGATAGAGCGTATATGTATATAGGAGGAAACAAGTCATATTTGCCCCTATGACTATCTAGCCATGTTAGATAAATCGAAAAAAGCGATTTACTAAATTTGATTTTCCAAAACCAAACACCATGAGTGAAAATAAAAAAAGTATTTTTGTATTCTGTGAAAAGTCGAAGGGTTATTTTATATCATAAATTGACCTATTTTAAATTGGGGTAAAGCGATTGATCAAACTGTCAATGCATTGCGATTATCCATGGCCCAATTGCAATACCTCGATGACAAGTTCAAATATCAATAGTTAAAACAGATTCCTCGCTTAAACGATCGATAACATCGATAAAAGTAATATTATACAATTACGGTTAGTCATGTGTTATATTAACAAGCGGTAACTTACTTTGTTGTATATCGTCCTTTTTCTGAGATATTCTTAATTACTGATCAAGACGAAAACTGTTCTAAAAAGTTGGCAGATCCTCAAACCAAAATAATTGAAACAGATATGCCTATGTACCGTGTTGTGGATCTGCTAAAACGAAGTGACAAAATGGTAAATAAATGACAGCACACGTTCAAAGAACTGTTGCTTCGTCTCATTCACCCAGGAAGACCTGGGACATGGAGTCATATATCTATCTATTTCCTGTCAGCCTTCTATCGACATTGATAAATGATAGTCCCATATCAATATAAAATGGTCATAGTCAATGGCATAACTATTATATATACTATTATTATGTGATAGCTCACTTAAACTACTTACGTAGATACAATTGAAGCACCAAAGTCGTTGTGCAGTTGAAGTCAAGCTGCAGTTGTTATCCAAGTTGTATTTCTAGATACATTGTAGTTCTATTGATAAATGCGATGATGAAGGCATTATTTAGGCGTGACACGTCTCGAAGTTATTGAGCTGTATGCTCATTTTACAAACATGAAAACCGACATGACATATATTTCACAGAGATCTCCGACCTCAAATCATCAATATCAGAATGACAGAAATCGTTCAGCAATGTGCACCAATGATGCTCTCAGTGTATGGATCATCATTCCTGTGATGAATATTTCTATCGATCAAGTATCAAAGTATACACTCACATTGATTGTTGGGGTGTCAGAGCAGCAATCAACGCTACTAAGATGTTGTGATGTTATTTTAGCTTTACCTCCAACGCATGTCCTCTGGAATGTTCAGATTGCAAGACGTCCATGTATGATTTTAATTCCGAAATTATTTAGCATTCTACCTGTTTGAATCTCTAAAGCTATTACTTTATATACTGTATACAGTGCCAGACATTAACCGTAACGCCTGTTGTCCTCGAAATCGAAGTCATTCAATGTTTAAGCTTTATCATTTCGTGTTCTCTGGGGTATGTTAATATATGAATGACATTGCCATCAAGTTCATGTCATGTACCTATTGATGCGACTCTAGCCACCTTTGATGTGAAGAGTTTATTTACCAACATACCCCATGATCTGGGATTGGAAGCAGTTCAGTTTTGGCTGAGAAAACATCCTGAGGCTATCGACACTGAATTTTCGGAAAGTTTCATTATGGAATCCTTAAGATTAGTCTTAGAAAATAATACCTTCTGTTTCAACGGAAAATTCTATCATCAAAGAAAGGGAACGGCCATGGGAACGAAAGTCGCCCCAACATACGCTACACTTGTGATGGGGTTACATAGAGGATATTCTTTACAGGAAGGTACACGATTCCATGTCAGAATCCATTGCCAAACATGTGCGCGAAACTTGGAAGCAATTCTTCGACGACTGCTTTTTAGTTTGGCTCTCAACCCGTGAAAATTTAGACATTTTTCTGGATATTATTAATAAGCTCCATCCTTCCATCAGTTTTACTATGGAGTCTAGCGAGAGCAAAATTCCATTTCTGGACGTCCTTGTAGTTAAGGAAGATACTAAATTGAAAACTGATATCTACTACAAACCAACGGACACCCATCAATACCTACAATTCGGTTCATGTCACCCCAGGCATACACGAACTAACATTCCTTATTCACTTGCGCGGAGAGTATGTACCATCGTGTCGGAAACGGATAAAATAGATTTAAGATTGAAAGAATTAATGGGGTATCTCAGGAAGCTAGGATATCCGCTTCGCGTCATAAATGACGCAATAGAAAAGTCTTTAAAAATTCCAAGACATACTCTCCTGAAACCTAATGAAAAATCTGTGGGCGATCAAATTATACCGTTTGTGTCCAAGTTCAATCCTAATAATTGTGATATCATGCCAGTCATAAGGGACAACCTCCCAATTTTACAGCAAAGCGATAAAATGAAACAAGGACTGAATAAATTTAAAATTATAAAAAGTACCAGGCAACCAAAAAATCTCAAGCAGATTCTTTGTCCATCCAAATATTCTTGTACAGAGAGTGTACCATGTGTAAGTAGATGTAACACACCAAGATGCGGCACGTGTAACATCATAAGTGAAGGTACTACTTTCCTTTTTGCAAATGGCAAGGGTTTCAATGTGAAAGCCGACATGAACTGCCGCAGCAAAGATGTGGTGTATGTTATGAGATGTTCGGGATGCGGCGAAAACTACATCGGTGAAACCGGCATGGAATTAAAAGATAGAGTCACTGTACACAAACAGCAGATTAAAGACCCTAATGTTCGATGCTTAAGTGTCAGCAAACACATTGATGATTGCGGAAACGGGAAATTTACTATTTTTCCGTTTTATAAATTGTATACAAGTAACAAGCAGCTGAGACTGGAAAAAGAACAAATGTTTATCCAATTGATGAAACCAAAGTTGAACTCTAGAATGTATTAATAGATTTGTCATTTCAATCGTAAATGTTGCACTGTTACTTTACAAATACTGTATATTTAATTCAAATGTCTCCCTACAATTGTTAAATTACTTGGTGTCGTCGCTGGAGTGTGTAAATACATTGTGACGTCACAGTTGTAATTTATGACGTCATCATAAGTATGACGTCATTATATGTATATGTCAGTTACACTGAAGAGCTGTCATGAGACAGCGAAAGTACTATGTATGAAACTGATATAAAGAAGATGATGGACTAACGTGGACTTTATTATTTTATGATGATTATATATATATATATATATATATATATATATATATATATATATATATATATCATTAACATTCAGTACCGACGAAATCGGACACTACATAATATATATATATATATACACACACACTAGGACCATATATATATATATATATATATATATGTATATATATATACACTCAGTGTACATGTAATATATAATAAAATAATAAAGTCCACGTTAGTCCAACATCTTTTTTATATCAGTTTCAGACATAGTACTTTCGCTGTCTCATGACAGCTCTTCAATGTAACTGAAAATGACATATAACATGAGGTCATACGTATGATGACGTCATAAATTACAACTGTGACGTCATAATGTATTTACACACTTTAGCGACGACACCAAGTAATTTAATAATTGTAGGGAGACATTTGAATTAAAACATACAGTATTTGTAAAGTAACAGTGTAACATTTACGATTGAAATGACAAATCTATTAATACATTCTAGAGTTCAATTTGGGTTTCATCAATTGGATAAACAGTTGTTCTTTTTCCAATACTAAATTTCCCGTTTCCGCAATCATCAATGTGTTTGCTGACACTTAAGCATCGAACACCAGGGTCTCTTATCTGCTGTTTGTGTACAGTGACTCTATCTTTTCATTCCATGCCGGTTTCACCGATGTAGTTTTCGCCGCATCCCGAACATCTCATAACATACACCACCTCATCTTTGCTACGGCCGTTCATGTCGGCTTTCACATTGAAACCCTTGCCATTTGCAAAAAGGAAAGTAGTACCTTCACTTATGATGTTACACGTGCCGCATCTTGGTGTGTTACATCTACTTACACATGGTACACTCTCTTTTGGTAGATTTGTCATTTCAATCGTACATGTTACACTGTTACTTTACAAAAACTGTATATTTTAATTCAAATGTCTCCCTACAATTGTTAAATTACATTGTGCCGTCGCTGGAGTGTGAAAATACATTATGACGTCACAGTTATTATTTATGACGTCATCATAAGTATGACGTCATATTATATGTCATTGTCAGTTACACTGAAGAGCTGTCATGAGACAGCGAAAGTACTATGTCTGAAACTGATATAGAGAAAATGTTGGACTAACGGGGACTTTATTATTTTATGATTATTATATATATATATATATATATATATATATATATATATATATATATATATATATATATATATCTATCTATATCATTAACATTCAGTACCGACGAAATCGGACACGACATAAAAAACGTAACACATCCATAACCTGTTTTTGTTATCATTACTATTTGATTGTGATTTATAATCATGATATTGTTCGAATCGTATAACGAACTCTGGTTTTAGCAAAGAGGGCTTATGATTATCGAAATGTTTTTTTGTCGATTATATTTATAAACCTTCAATGCAATTTTATTTGAAATACAGTAGTAGTTTGGTTCTTGGTGTAACCCCGTCGTGTCAATCACTAGCTCCATTAACTTGCAATGCACTTCATTTTTCTTTTGTGGGGTTTCTGTGGAAATGTTTCACATGAGAGAAGTGAGTGAGTTGGGGTTTACGCCGCTTTAACAATATTTCAGCAACATTACGGCGGGTGACACAAGAAACGGGCTACACACACTGTACCCAATTGGGGATCGAACCCAGGCCTTCGGATTGAAGAGCTAACGCTGTCACCACAGGGCTACCTCACATTCCCCTTGTGATATAAATTTAAACATTGATGTATATTTTGTTCACGTACACATACTAACGTTTTAACGGCAATATGTAAAGCACATTCAGGCACTTCTGTAAACGGTGAAATGTTATCGAATTCACGCGAATAAAATTAAATTTGTTGAAGCAACGTGATCACATTAGTTGTTATTTTACCAATGAGCAGAGAACTTATGTATCAGGTGAATATTTTTGAAAGCACTTGAATTGAAATATGTTTACCAATATCATTTAAGCATGCTTCATCATATGAAACATAAAACACATAAATAGTTAAATGTATCTTTATCAAAACTATAATTTTATTTAAAAAAATATATGATTGTTTAATATATGGAACATATTGGATTTATATTATACACTATCGTGAAACTGATGCAGCTTATAATCGGAAAGGTTAACATATTTCGATTACGCATCAACAGTTAACATCATACATGCATGTCATACATAAGTAAACTAACTTACCTTTTGCGACAAAGAAACTGAAACATATTGCCAGCACCACTACGTGTACATAGGTGGTAATTTGAGACCTCATTGTACGAAGTTCAGAAAGGTTCCGGCGGGGAAAGGGTATATACACAGCCAAGACTGTTACTCATGAAAACCCGTTTTATTTGGAGAGAGGACTTTATAAGACTTGCTTGCTATTCTGTGACCAATCAACGGCGCCGTGGGATGCACGCGGCAGCTGGTCACATGATCCTCGGTGTCGTCAGTCCCAGCGCTTGATGACTGTAGCGTGGAGCTGAAGCAATTGTTGACAAAGTGATAATGAAACAACAATTGTCCTCCCCCGCATCTCGTCACGCTATGCTTGTTGGTAAACGGTAATTGGCCAGTGAGGTAGCTCTTCCAAAAGCATGGACAAGTTCATCTTCCTGTCAATGGCCATTACCAGTTCCTTCTCAATCAGTATGTTGCGTGACGTTTGATTATGTTTCATGATAATGGTGTTGCTCAAGGTAAATGGTAATTCGTTGTCGATTAACTGCTCTTTGATATTTGAAACTTTGGAAAATTGCTTTATTCTTGAAATAGTGTCTATTTATCTGAACTTTAAAAGAAAAAAAAGTATTTTATGCTCCTAGAGAGTATTACACAGTGAATCCAGGACATAATTGAAAGAAAATTGTAATTAAATGTCACCGCTCATAATCGTTTTGAATTCAATATGATAAGAAAGTGGCTTAAATATGTAATCTAAACTAGCCAGATCCTCCCCGTCTCCTACTGCGCCTACTGTTTTATTTGAAATATACAGGCACATCACGGTATAAACCAGACATGGTGTGGTTTCAGTATTTGTTAAGCCTCGAGGTATACGGATCTATTTACCACTTAAGACAGACGGCGTTTGAAATAGATTGTGGTGTCCAGTTTTTTTAAAATTAAACGCTCCAACACATCCGCCATTGTGCCTGAAGGTACACGCTGTACGTTTCTCTGGGTTCATTTGACTAAATATTCTTTTGACGTTCAAGAACTTAATTTACTAACAGTTGTTTGTCTTAAATATTGTGCAGTCGGCAGTCTCATCAGGCTTCTCGTGGGATGGGTACAAATAAATCAATCCCTTTTTCATGAGAAAATGCAGAGTTCTTTGAAGCGCTACTGATAAACATGTTTTCCGACGACTACTCTTTATCAAAACAGGATCCATGATGGTCGTCATCATTTCCGGTAAATTACGGTTCAAAGTTTATCAGGTACATGGTGACCCTTGTGACCGATTTGTGAGACCTGAGTCATGAGATACATGTGGTTGGTCACTATTGGACATTCCCTGGCGCGCCTCTTCCGGATTCTATGGTCAGTGTCCAGTCCCAGGAGACACAGCTCAAGTATTCTGACCGCTCCTGGTATAGACGCCGTGCTTCACATCACGGAATCAACAGAGAACTGTGACCTCATCGTCGAAGCTCCCCCGTCTGTATACATTGCATTAAGTGTGGGCCCGGGACGAGGAAATTACGGCGTCAATTTTCGCAAACATACATCGTAATGGTAATGTTCCCTGCTCGACTGTCTCACTGGAAGCCTTCGCATTTCACGTATTTTCATTGTTTGGACAAACCCTGTCTCAACTTTCTTAATCCGGAATACGCCACTTTAGACCACCCAAACTCTGACATCTCCATTCCAGACACTGGCAATCCGGATACCATATTCCATATTTCAGACCTTCTAACTCTAGACCTCCCCAATCCGACCTCCTCACTCAGAACATCGATCGTCCGACTGCTCCCGCTCAATACCTATCAACATGAGACTTCTCCGGTAAATAAACCACAACTCCAAATCTCCCCAATCTGAACATCCCGATTCCAAATGTTTGCACCCAAAACCTCCCAAATCCAAACATCCCAAACCAGAGGTCCCCACTTCATACGTTTCACTCGACTTCTCGTTGTGACGGGTGGCGCCGGTGGGGCAGGTCACATTCATCGTTTAGCGAACACCTGGTATCATCAGTATTTGATTCATAAACACATGCTCATGATATCATCAGCATCGTAAATAGACTCTGCTTTAAGCGATTATGGAAAGGGTTTTGTCGTTTTGTTCTTGCCATATTTATTTCTGACCTACCCAATCCGAAAACTTTATGTTTCGTTTAGGACGAATCCAGGCTTTTTTTCTTCGAGTCTGGCCAACCCTCCCCATCACCCCAATCCCCATCCAGTCCCCACACGTATGTATAAGCTCCAAACAATAATCGAACAGTCTTGATAGTTCAAGTGAGTGAGTGAGTGAGCGAGCGGGTGGGTTGTTGGGCGAGCGAGCGAGCGAGCGGGTGAGTGAGTTTAAGTCCATTTTCAGAAGTAATTCAGTTATTTTAAATCATTTTAAAAGTGGAGGAAAACCCTAAGAGAAAATGGTCATGGACGATTGCCATTTTGCTGAAACAAACAAATATGGGTAGGTGGATATGTGCGAAAATAGGATTCAAACCCAGCATCATATAATTCTGGCGATTCTAGCTAAGGGACACACCTCTCTACAGTGAATAGCGGCGCCCAATGTGACCCACGCCACATGTTATAGAAAAACATGCTTCGTTCCTTAAAAAACCCCATTCCATTTCCGTTTGTTCTGAAAGAGAATGTATTCTGAATTCGAAGGCCTGGTTGTAATTTTGCAAAAAAAGGGTCAAAGAAAGATATCACAAACCACGGGATATTACGAGTAATTTCCAATGATGTAACGTGGTAGCCTCGTACTGTAAACTGCCTTCATTCCACGCCAAAACATTATCGTCAATCATAGCTGTGCGTTGTCAGCGACTGTCATCTGGCGGTCTTAATTACATTGTGAATATGCCAGACCAAGATCAAGTTTAGACCACAGGTGACCGTGATTACAGCATGATAATGTCTATAAAGTTGACCGCCCTGAGTCGCCGCACGTTCCACGGTTCTCATTAAAGCGGTTATCAACCTGAACAGGGAGCGACCGGGACGTAGGCTGCTGTGTGAGTTAATAAACAAGGGGAATAATGATGCACATTTGCAACAGCAGCTTGAAAAAGCACGTACACACCGACAAAAGCACGTGTTGGGTGTTAAAATTGCGCGAACCTCAACAGGGGGTTATCTCAACATTACGTCTTTCTGGATGACACAGGGACGGGACATAGTTCCTGATAGTTCTTCAAGTTATCCAATTAAGTACAAGGATAGAGCCTATTGCACCTACGTCTGGATGACCGAGGTCCATCCGCATTGGTACAATTTGTGAATCGCGGATACACACTGATATCCTGCCAAATACAATAATTCAATGTACCAGGGGGACAAATAAAATAAAAGCTGCAAAGTTATCTCCCTTTCTTGTCCACCTCCTACCCCTCATTATCTCTCTCTCTCTCTCTCTCTCTCTCTGCCTCTGTCTCTCGTTACCACTCTCTGTCCACCCACTCCTCCCTCCTTCCCTCGGTTGACCGCCTCCGTGGTCTGGTGGTAGTGCGTCTGCCCGGAGAGCGGAAGATCCGGGGTTCGATCGCCGGCCACGTCATACCAAATGACGTTAAAAGTTGGTACTTGTTGTTACCCTGCCTGGCGCTCGGCATTAAGAGGCTAAGACAAGGGCTGGTCGGCTTGAAGTCAGTGTTCTGTGTCTGAGTGGGTTATTCATGTTAAACTGCGGCATTGTATCTCAGTTGGCGAGCACTGCAAAAGCGGCATCAAACCGTACTAGTACAAGCAGCCACACACACTCACACGAGCATGTACAAGTGCAATAATCTTGGACGCGAAGTCAAACCCCATTTCACCACCAACCCTCGACCTTTCACCTCTCTCTTGCTTCTATCCATCTTTATCTCTTGTCACATTCTCTCTCACTTTGTGTGTGTCTCTCTCACTTTGTGTGTGTCTCTCTCACTTTGTGTGTTCTCTCACTGTGTGTTTCTCCCTCAGTCTGTGTGTCTCCCTCACTGTCTGTGTGTCTCTCTCACTCTGTGTGTCTCTCTCACTCTGTGTGTCTCTCTCACTCTCTGTGTGTCTGTCTCACTTTGTGTGTGTCTGTCTCACTCTGTGTGTGTCTCTCTCACTCTCTGTGTGTCTCTCTCACTCTGTGTGTCTGTCTCACTTTGTGTGTGTCTCTCTCACTTTGTGTGTCTCTCTCACTTTGTGTGTCTCTCTCACTTTGTGTGTGTCTCTCTCACTCTACGTGTGTCTCTTTCACTTTGTGTGTCTCTCTCACTTTGTGTGTGTATCTCTCTCACTCTGTGTGTTTGTCTCTCTCACTTTGTGTGTCTCTCTCAATTTGTGTGTCTCTCTCACTTTGTGTGTGTGTCTCTCTCACTCTGTGTGTTTGTCTCTCTCACTTTGTGTGTTTCTCTCTCACTCTCTGTGTGTGTCTCTCTCTCTCTGTGTCTCTCTCATTCGCTCGCTATTATCATTTTATTTGGAATAAGAAGTTTAGTCAAATATAACATATATAATTATCAGCTGTTTTTTGTCTTTAGTTTTTAGAAATCTATGATTGTGGGTTCGAATCCCGGTTCGCCCCGATTATGTTTCTAGGTTTGTCAGCACCATACCCGTGCCCGTGGGTTTCACCGAAGTGGTAAACGTCTGTGACCTGCATCACTTTGGGCTTTCCTTCCACATTAAGCTGACACGCCGCGATATAACTGGAATACTGTTAAAAGCGGCGTTAAACCAAACTCACTCACTAGTCTCCCTTTATCGCCATCTCTAAATGTCTTCATTCGATCTAACACCTCGTAGTCACTCATTGTTCAATCTGTGCTATTTTCTCTCCTCCGTGTTTGGTTCAAAGAGTGACCAGTGCAACTATTGGCAAACGGGTTCCAAGCCTTCCCATAAATCAGATTCTTCCACGGCATCAAAGACTGCATATTAGATAATTGTAAATTGGAACAACCGCGCCGGTGCTTTACAGCCCGATGACAAGTAGAATCCAGTGACCTCAACACATCACCATATAATCTAGTTATTCAAACCTATCATGTTCTTCTGAAACACAGTACCCACATGTTAAGATAGTGATTCAACGTTTACTCTTCTTATCGACCAGCCACTTAACTGGCGGTCCTATATTACAGAATTGTCTTTAATATATCATGATTCAGAGAGAGAGAGAGAGAGAGAGAGAGAGAGAGAGAGAGAGAGAGAGAGAGAGAGAGAGAGAGAGAGAGAGAGAGAGAGAGAGAGAGAGAGAGAGAGAGAGAGAGAGAGAGAGAGAGAGAGAGAGAGAGAGACTTTAGATATTAACAAATCGAATAATAGAGGTGTGTTGTTTGAGCAGTTTATAATCCCTTGGTGTTTCGCTTCCTCCCAAAATATCGATATGTGTTTGGGTGCGGAGATCGACGGTCAGTTGTTCACAATCCCGGTTAACGTTCATCAGAACGCTGTCAAATACAGATACAGATATCACTTAACCCCTAGTGTCAAGCTACTTCACTACATAACCAAAGGAGGCCGATAATTACTCGTCCGAATTACCATACTAAATTAACTTACTTCCCCTTACATATACAGCACCCTATGTTCAATCGATAGAAAGCTATTACAACATCGAGTTACCTCAAGTAAATATATGGTCATTTCAAGAGTTCATTAATAATAACACTGTTTATAAAATGTTTTGAAATATTCGAAAATTATATTAACGACTAACCGATGATGCAGGTTAACTCCTTGCAACATATTACCCAATGCAATGGGGAAATACACTCCAAATAAAGCGTTAACGAGGGCTGATGAAATTACAACAAAGTTTGCTAGTCTTCGGGCGCCATTGAGGCACGTGTTTTAGTTTCATGTCACGACAAGGTTGCGTTCCTTCGGGAGACTTTGGAGACGTAGGCTTTGCACGACGACGCCGAACCAGTTTCCTACTTCGGAATTATTATTGACGTTTCAAATGGAGAATAGACAATTTATTCAATGATTAATCGTTATAGTCTCCACTGTAGGCTTATTTCTGGTAATTACGTTTCAATAATTCACAAGAGTTTGAGATCAGTAGATTATAATTTGATAACATATAACTGTAATGGAATAGTTTGTTATGATAACGTGAGAAAACACCTCCAACAGTCGCCGTCAACAACATGTTCACTTGTGTGACGCAGTAGACTTGTGAACGCTATTGACATGTTTAATTTCCAAGCAAAATGAAGGGGTGCTATGACATGGCGGGTGGAATGAGTGATTTGTGTTTTGTAACTGAGGTCATGCATGGCGCTTAGGCGTCTAATTTCTGATAATTGTAATCTTGCAGTTGGTACTGGTCGATGGCAAGCCTACATTAAAATCCCAAGAGAAAGTCTTTTGAATTACACCGCTGTTGATTGTGTTTTTCATCATATATAAACTTATGAGGTGAGGTGAGGTGAAATTGGGTTTAACGTCGCGTTATATAGCGTGTGTGTGTGGCTGCTTGTACTAGTCCAGACGGATGCCGATTTATAGTGCTATCACACTGAGATACCATGCGCAGTTTAACATGAATACCTCACTCAGACACAGTATACTGACTCCGAGCCGACCAGTCCATGTTTTAGCCCCTTAATGCCGAGCGCCAGACTGGGTAACGACAAGTACCATCTTTTAACGTCTTTTGGTATGACGCGGCCGGGGATCGAACCCCGGACCTTCCGCTCTCCGGGCAGACGCTCTACCTCTAGACCACGGAGGCGGTTCAAACTTATAAGGATCTTCGTAATGTATATGTCGAGTACTACACATTCATATAAATGAGGGGCGGTGGGATAGCCTAGTGGTTCAAGTGTTCGCTCGTCACACCGAAGACCCGGGTTCGATACCCCACATGGGTACACTGTGTGAAACCCATTCCTGGTCTCACACGCCGTGATATTGCTGGAATAGTGCCACAAGCGGCTTAAAACAATTCCCACTCACTCATAAAGGTGAGGTGAAATTGGGTTTAACATTGCGTCCAAGATTATTGCACTTATATAGCGACGTGCATGCACGTGTGTTTGTGTGTGTGGCTGCTTGTACTTGTACGGACTGATGCCGATTTACAATGCTAGCACACTGAGATACCATGCCGCAGTTTAACATGAATACCCCATTCAGACACAGTTTATTGACCCCGAGCCGACCATTCCTTGTTTTAGCCCCCTAATGCCGAGCGCCAGACTGGGTAACAACAAGTACCATCTTTTAACGTCTTTTGGTATGACGCCGGGGATCGAACCTCGGACCTCTCCGGGCGGACGCTCTACCACTAGACCACGGAGGCCGTCCTCACTCATAAAAATGACATTGTAAGTGTGACGCTTGACATTAGTTTCTTCTGAAAATAAATAACAATCTCCAAATAAATCAATTCCCTGATCATAATACTATGGATGACAAAATGTTTATTGCGTCAGTTAGACTGGTACAGACCAGAGATTAATTGACTGTCATCTTGTATTCTATGTGTATTAATTAGCAGCATTAAATTCGAAGGGAATACTTTGAGCATACTACATGTAGCGCAGATGCGTGTATAATATCTCAGGGTTAGTAACACCAAGTACACCATGTAAGCCACGAGATCAGGCTGGTTACAATATGTGACCTTGTTGATATAGTGTCACCTAGTGAATTGTTGCTCAAGGTATCAACCAGTGGTTGGCTTGATCCAGACTCAATCACTCAACATATTATGGTTCGTGGTCGTGTTTAGCTTTTTTTAGCATTGCCGTTGTGCTGTGCTTTGATATTGATTTTTTATTCTAAGAAAAAAAGCAAGAAATGTCTTTTACTATTGATAGATTTCGAAAAAGCCTTTGTCACAGCATCTGAAGAATGTACCAATTAGTTCTGTACAAGTTTGGATTTGGTCCATGTATGTTACAAGGAATTTGGGGAATTGTCTTTAAAAAAACAAACAATGTCCCAGAAGATGATTAAAAAATATATGATTCAAACTGTCCAAAAAAGGAAATTGTCCTACATTGTAAATACATTGTTGAACACTGCTTTTTTGAAACATAGAATTAGGCTCATAGCCTTAATTGAAAAAAATCTGGGTTTTCAGCTGTTGCTATAAAAAAAGTATCTAGTCTCCATCGCAGCCTCCAGTAAGCTAGGACGATATGCTAACTAGCCCATCTTTTCATAGATGGTTCAGGTACAAGTTTTGAGGCTTCTATGGATACTTTTTCTGCTTTTTATCAAGTATGTCGAATGAAAATGAACTTTAAAACTAAGGCCAAATGGCTTGGTTTGATGATAGGTAGCAATATTAAATCATGTGATGAATGTGATTGGCATCATAGAAATGATGTTGTATTTATACTCCTTAATCCACAGCTACATGGTGTCTTGGTTATCAACTAGGTAACGAATTAAGACGATTTCAAATGTTAAGGTTAACTAAATAAATTTAACCTTACACTAATGGGTAAAAGAACGGTCATAGAAACATGAGCACTTTAGTATATATTTGCTCAGCCCTTCCTCATCCTCCTAAAACATTTAACATTCATTGATGATCTAGTGAAAATCTATTAAAATATGTTTCTACATCTTTAGTATAAAAAATAATATGAATTAGTTGACAAATTCATAATAATTATAAAAGATACTATTTATGTGGAAATTGTTACTGTTAGTGTTGCAGTTGTGCGAGAGGTCAACCCAACTGATATAATTAGTCAATAATGTATAACTGTTTCTGTCCCGTTCGATATCCTGGCGTGACGTGTCATATGTCCTTGAATTAAAATGTTATACATGTATAAAGATTGGTCAATGTATATGCCTGCAGGAGTGTATTTTTGTTTTTTTTATAAAAAAGAAGGCCCATTTTCGTATTTTGGGCGTATGAATACAATATTTATTTGATTGTTTAAGCGATGCTGTGTTTGGATGTTTTGAGCGATGCTATGCTTGGTTGTGTTGTTTGGGGCAATTTTTGGTTGTTTTGTGGGATGCTCTATTTGGTTGTTTTGTACGATGCTGTCTTTGGTTGTTTTGTGCCATCATGTGTTTGGGTGTTTTGTGCGATGCTATGTATGGTTGTATTGTGCGATGCTATGTTTGGTAAAGTTGTGCAATGCTGTTTGAGCTATGTTAGGTTTTGCTGTTCTGTGGAATGCGTAGTTGTTTGTGCTATGCTATGTTTGTTTGTGGTGTGCTATATTTGTATGTGTTGTTCTATGTGCGGTTATACTGTGCAGTGCTATGCTTGGTAATTTTATGCTATGCCATGTTTGGTTGCGTTGTGATAATGTATTTGGTTGTGTTGCGCTGGCTATGTGCGGTTCTGCTGTGCTATGCTATGTTTGGTTCTTTTGTGCTGTTGCATTTTTGGTTGTGATGTCCAATGCTGTGTGTAGTTGTTTTCTGCCATTCTAGATTTGTGTTTGGTTATGTTATGTTACACCGTGATTTGATATATTGTGCTATGGAATGTTTGGTTTTTGTGTTGTCCTGGGTATGTTTGGTTGTGTTGTCCTCTGCTGTGTTGTGTTGTGTTATGGTTGGTTATGTTATGTTACACCGTGATTTGATATATTGTGCTATGGAATGTTTGGTTTTTGTGTTGTCCTGGGTATGTTTGGTTGTGTTGTCCTCTGCTGTGTTTGGTTGTGTTGTGTTATGGTTGGTTATGATATGTTACACTGTGATTTAATATGTTGTGGTTTGGTATGTTTGGTTTGCGCGTTGTGCTATGTTGTGTTGTACTTGAATTGTTTATGACGTATGATGTATTTTGTAGGGATGTGTTGTTATATCGATATCAGGGGCGGTTGGATAATAGCCTATAATAATAAAAGCATTTGCTCTCTTCAAACCAAAAGGGTTTAGCTTGAAAAATTGGTAACATGTGGGTAGTCCATTCATGGAATCCCCTGTTCCTGGATATTGCTGAAAGCGACCTAAAACCCAAATAAGCACATGGACTTAAAACAAAATAGTTTGCCTGTCAGTGACGGTGGGTTATAAGGGTTCGATTCCGACATAACCATATGTCCAACTAATTTATGGTGTCGCTCGTCAAGATATTGCTGTAACACTGCTAATAAAACCCTACAATATAACTTACTTTATGTTGTGCACCAATACCTAGCCGCACTGTCCTCGAATGTTAACACCTGACTGGACGTAAGCCACAAAGGAGATGAATGCTCCAATCACCTTCACTTCCCCTTCCAGATATTTTGTTCATTTAATATCCGTTCTTTGCTTATCCAGACTATATTCGTAACGACCAGATATCGACCGACGGTGTTACAGAGTACTAGAGGCCAGAGAACGGCTATTTAGGTGCCGTTTGATAAATAGATTCTGTGGAGTTGCAAATTTAAGGCTATATTTTGTACTTTCAAATAAATAACCACAGACACAAAAATATGATATTTTAAATGAAACCTACTGTGAATCCTTTATACAGGCAAATTGTAAATGCAGTTCAACAGCGACACACATAAGTTGTAGTCTGTTGTCGAACAGTAATAACAATATAATTCCAAATTAACTTGTTTTTCAGACACTTTTGGTTTCTTAGACTTTTATTTTGATAATGATAATGAACACATATGCATTCAATGAGGAACGTTTGAAAAACAACTTTAGAGGCTTCTTTTTGTTCATACAACTGTATCTTAATTCGTATGCTGAGATATGGGTATAGGCAGACGTATGGTCGTTGTTGGTAGTGGTTCAAAGTTGGCATCCATAATCAGTGTCATCGATCTGAAACAGAAGTCCAGACTCGAGTGTTTATAGGCCAACGTCATATGACAAGAGTACATGTATTGCTAGGTGCAGCGTTTGGCAACTCATACTTTTTCATGAAAATTGTGTGAGTGGCGGGTGCTACGGTTATACATATAACCAGTAGAGCATGATCATGCTTTCTCTTTTCGCGAACACCTCGTTGATTGTCAGTTGTCCATTCATATATTTTATTTCCATCACTGTGTTCACCTTTGACGCCGTATTGAATCAGTTTTTGTGGATAATCGAGATTGATTATTCTCTGGCTTTGATGTTTCGAATTTTCAGTATTATTTGTCCAGACCCCAGACAGTCAATTCTGACTCGTTCGCTGATAGGCAAGGGTGACGGTATGCTTAAAAGCTTGTTTTAAGCACAAAATAAAAGCAGTACCTACATGACTTTTTGTTTTTTATTTGCACATTTACCTGTTTATATCCGTTTGCTTTATCCTGCCGAGAAAACTACCCATTATGTGATAAAATAACATACTGAATACAATGTCATAAACAGTAATTTCTTTGACATATTCATGTGCAACGGTAATAATGTGTGAAGCCCAACATCTGGAGTACCCCGCCGTGATGTGACTTGAATATTGTTGAAAGCGGCCTTAAACCAGAACTAGTGACATATCACATACACAACCTTTGCACTTAGCATATGCCTAACATTTTTCAGAAAATAATTAAGAAAAGACAATCGACTAACCATACCACAGAGACTGGTCCGTATCAATAACGTCCCCTCTCTGAATATCTTGGTCAGGATATTAAATAAAATATTTAATATGCATAATTATACTTTTCCGTATTGAAATAAACAAGCGCTTTTTTGACCCCTGTTATCTTCAAAGCCCCCAAAACAGATATGCAAATCGTTACCCCAGAGACAAGGTTCCATCTGTTCGTGTCAACAGTTGAAAAAGTAGGGAAAGAGGGAAGGGGGTTGTCCATTAACAAAAACATGTCCATGTGTGCGTGAATCACCTAGCGACAAATTCGTCACGATCAGCGTTTCCATCTTTGCTTAATGATTACATTTCAACGGTTTGTAGGGGGCGTAGAATCCAATGCTTATTACAGGAGTGCCTTATTATTGTGGTCATATAACTGAGGCTGATTAGAACTGCCAATGTCCTGTTTGTGTAGTATTTCCGTTACATCTGCGTGAATGAGACACAGACATGATACACCGCTTCAGCTTAGTCATTGATCGAAAGGTTATTGCAGATGGCAAATAGATTTGCTTGTGACATTTTGAATTGGGTTATGACGATTTAATGTGTTTGTGAAACCCTGTGGCGTTGCATTTGTATAGATAGTGACTGTTGGATAATACAATATTTACAGCAGTAGCTCAAGGAACATCAGAAATGAATCACCTTCATCCGTATTATTCCTCACGATTTACCTTTAATCACTTAACTGTCCTTTATATACTTTGTATATCCCATAGGGGCGGTCGGGTAGCCTAGTGGTTAAAGCGTTCGCTCGTCACGCCGAAGACCCGGGTTCGATTCCCGACATGGGTACAATGTGTGAAGCCCATTTCTGGTGTCCCCCGCCGTGATATTGCTGGAATATTGCTAAAGGCGGCGTAAAATCAAACTCACTCACCTTATCCCATAGCGATTCAAGGACACACTGATGGTAAACGCCACCGATGGGGATCGGATATTTAAACTGTGCGAGCTGGCTGATTGTGTTTCATCGTAGTACAACGGCTTTGATCGGTGCTCGTGCTGTCAACCACTTGCTTGTATGGCGCGCGCACGATTAATGTCGGTCGTGATGAAGCTTGAATATTGCTGATGTTGTGTGAACAACATTCACTCACTCGCGGGCACATTCCTTTCATGGAACACACAAGTCTAAACATGTGTTTGTGAAATAATGGTGAGCAGTGGAAGGCGCTTTGTCATAGTTCTGTAATTTTATGTATACAATATATATTGCCGAAAATAGGTTCGACATGGATGTCAGTGCTTTGCCGCTTTCTTTTTCACGTTTGTTACATGGGTAACATCGGAATTTCTGTTCATTTCTGGCTTAGTCAAAACAAGGTGATTTGGCCAAGAAGTTTAATTTAAGCGTCTTATATATATCGATGATCTGATATCGTTCAATAACAATCAAATAGCCAATTCCGTTCCACTGATTTACCCACCTGAACTAAGAATAAAGAACAGTGAGACTGTCTCATCTGTTTCATATTTAGATCTCTGCATAATGATTAAGAATGACAAAACACTTTCCACAAGACTGTATGACGAGAGAGATGACTTTCAAATAGTCAACTTTCCCTTCATGTCGAGCAGTATTCCAGCCGCTCGAGCCTTTGGTGTTTACATTTCGCAACGTTTGTGATCGAGCATACATCGAGCATGCTTTTTCTACCAAGATTTCAAAGTGCGTCATACGACTCTTGCTCAGAAGTTGTTTGATCAAGATTACAACATTCAAGGCCTCAGTAAATCTTACAAATATGTTCATGGTAGACATGAAGGGGGCATTTCCAACTTTGAGGCAGTGACAAAAATGATGTCCGATGCAATTTCCTATTTTGACTTGTATCATATGTTCCCATGTTTTTTCAGGTGAACAATTGACTTGCCATTGCATGTGTTTCTGACGGGTGCCACTAGTAGGATACGCTCACCTTTTCGCGAACACCTGGTATCGTTACTATTTGATAGTGATTCATAAACACATGCTTATGATATAGTCGGAATTGTATAGTCGACTCTGCTTTGTGCAGAGATTTCCATTGGCTATGGAAAGAGTTTTGTCGCTTTATTAAAATAGGCCATATGTTGATACGTGTCGAAATAACTATGAACAAGTGTAAACGTAAATACGAATGCGTGTCACGGATACGGATCCGGGGCGAAATAAACCCGACCAGGTATTATCCCGGGTATAAAGGGGTTTTGCTTAAATGTAACAATCGCCAGCCTGAGCAATGTTTCTGGAGCAATGATCCCGACAGTGGCCACAGGTGAAATATTTCCAGATAGTACTATTCATGTTGGTCCAGATAAATAAACGACTCGAAGAATAGATTGTATATGTCTTGTGGGTTTGCCTGCTGCAGCTCCATCGATAGGAACTGCTTGGCAGTTCTAATTCCCTGGAGGTGTTTCATGTCCTGTTTTGGTCCATCCCGCCACAAAGCTAGACATATCCTTACTTTACACGGATCAAATTGAACATTGGCATCTTTTGGGGGAGTTGTGGTTTTCTCTTTTCTTTATAATTTATAACGTCAAACACGCCAACCATGATTGCGGTTAGTTGTTGTTTGACGTCGATAGGATAAAACATGGATTCTTACAGTGGTATATCGTAGATGGGACCATTTGGGTTGGATTCTAGGTTCTGATAGTCATGTTTTTCTTTATGAGTCAAACATGTTTCTTAAAATAAATCAAAGAATTGCATGTTTAGTAGTGATGAATTTGGTTTGACGCTGTTTTAAACAGTATTTCAGTTACATCAGAGTGTGTGAGCCTAATGTGTGAGCTAAGTCTGGGATGAAGCAGGTCTGAGAACAATGGTGAAACCAACAAGCACAGATATGATGCTGACACATAATGACAATGAGAGTGCTCTTCATTTGCTAGGATTATGGCGCGACGATGGGATGGCAAAAGGGCAACGGGCAATGTATAAAAGACATTGGGTCACACTACAAACCCTAGAGAACATTATTTGTTGCTGTTGTTGTTTTTGTGAGATAATCTAATGATTAGATACATGAATTCATGATGGTCAGTTTTAATTCAGACGAAATGATTGTAAACGCCATAAACATGATGATAATTGTGAAGGAAGACATTAAAAATGTCCCGCTGATAATGGCACCGTGAGCTGTACACGTAAGGAGAAATTATGATGTTAAAAACTGTTATAGATTAGACTTTGCTATAACCTTCATGAAATGAAACATCAAATCCTTACGCCTGGCTCATTTTATGAATAACGTGTTTGTAATCATCTAAAGCGCACGTAAAAGGTACACTATAAGGACAAATGTTAAATGGCGCCACAAAAGTTAACCCTTTCCATATTAAATAAAATCTATGCCAAAAGCAAAGTCAATTGTGCGATTCCTACTATATGATGGGCATGTGTCTTCATATCTATGAGAGAACATTATTCCAGTTATATCACGACAGGGCAACATAACGTGTGGATTCTCAAAAACTCAAAGCATTGGCTTGTCTTTTTGCAATCCCAGAAAAGCTTCAAATTCAATTCTGTCGAAATATTTGGATTTTCCACTTTGTACACCACAATCCCAAATGACAAACTTAAGGAAAAACTTCATTCCTTGATCCATGGGTCTTTTGTTACAAAAGGTGGTTAACACAGACACAGTTACATATCTATTTTCAGAGGTTCAGGGCGATTTGTGAAAAATGAAAGCAAATGCCATCTAAAGTTGACTGAGAAAACAATATATGCTACACTTCCTCATTGATAACATCTATGAAAATCTTTGGGATAGGACATTTAGGCAAGAAGTAGGCATTCCAATGTGTGCCAGTTGTGCTCGCCTTCTTGCGGATCTGTTTCTTTATGCAATGAATCGGAATTTCTGCTCGGATTGGCAAAATCAAAAGAAGGTAATTTGAACAAGCAGTTTAACTTAAGCTTCAGATATATCGATGATCTGATATCGTTCAATAATCATCAAATAGCCTATTCCCTTCCACTTATTTACCCATCTGAACTGGAAACATAGGAGAGCAGTGAGACCGCCTCGTCTGCTGCATATTTAGATCTATGCATAATGATTCAGAATGACAAAAAACACTCTCCACAAGACTGTATGACAAGAGGGGTAACTCCAACTCTCCAAATAGTCAACTTTCCCTTTATGTCGAGCAATATTCTAGCAGCTCTAGCCTTTGGTGTCTACAGTTCACATCTTTTGAGGATACTTTCGTGCATCCTCTATGACTTTCAACGAAGATTTTAAAGAGCGTCATATGACGCTTGCTCAAAAGTTGTTTGATCAAGGTTAAAATGCAACATTCAAGGCCTCGGTAAAACTTTTAAAAAGTTCGTTGGTTGTTTTACCCCGCACTCGGTAATATTCCAGCTATATGATGGCGGTTTCAAAAAGTGTTATGGTGGACATGTGGAGGAAATTTCAAAGTTTGAGTTATTGTCACTGAGGCGTCAAATTTGGAAATGTCCTGCACATGTCCACCGTTTCAAAAAGTCTTATGGTGGACATGTGGAGGACATTTCCAAATTTGACGCATCAGTGACTATAACTGTCCGATGCACTTTCCTATTTTGACTTGTTCAATTTGTTTCCGTGTTTTTCAGATGAACTATTGACTTGCCTTTGACGGGTGCCACCGGTGGTGCAGGATACCCTCACTTTTTCGCGAACAGGTGGTATCGTCACTGCTTGGTAGCGATTCATAAACACATGCCCAGGATACAGGCGGATCGAACAATCGACGTTCCAGTACCTTGTGGCTGTAGAAAGAATTTTGTCCAATTTATTATCAGAACAGAGTTTATTTCGTATAGTCTGGCCGTGAGGTCAATAGTACAGATGCTTGGATAATATTTAGCACATTGTGACAGAGCGCTTCAAGTTATATTTGTTTTGGAATTTCGAAGTTTAAACATTTTTTCAAGGTAAAGAGCTGGCTGGAATAAAGTGTGAGTAGCGATACAAACGTGTGCATGGTAGGATATTCATAAAATACAAGGGCAAATATCTTGACCTTAAGTCAGCTGGACATGCAAATAGTGCATAATTATGATCTAAGTCTTATTTACAGAAATTGCATAGACTGTCGGCATGGACCGTCATCTAGGAATCAAACTAAAATTGTCACGTCAGCAGTCTAGCGTAAATATGAAGTGATCCCAGTTAGATCAGACAATTTTACGACACTTCAGTAACTATTGACTGTGCTATGACAGAGAAACGCTAAGCCAGAATGGGTATGATTTATTTGGTCAAATTAAAATACACTTTTAATGACAAAATGTTTTATTAAACAATATAAGTTTTCGATCAGTCTCGGGGGGTATATGGCGTGAAGATCCGGGTTAGAATAGGTCTTCAGCAACCTATGTTTGTCGTAAGAGGCGACCAACGGGGTAAGGCGGTCGAGCTCGCTAACTGGGCTGATGCTTGTCATCGTATCACAATTACGTTGATCGATGCTGATGAAGTCAGTGAATGGTTTATTTGGTCCAGACTCGATTATTAACAAACCGCTGTCATATAGCTAGAATATTGCTGAGTGCGACGTTAAACAACAAACAAACCTCCACAAACACATACTATTTTTCATCATATGTGAACATTGTTTTCATTCTGGAATTCATAGTCAAAGTTCGCTTCTAATGAAATAAAGTATACATGTACGTATGTAGAGGTACGTTCTAAAGGGAGACATTGGCATGTAGATTACAAAATATGATTTGTAACTAATTGGAGAATACTGATGTAGAAGTGCACTGTAAATCATTCAGCTCACATTGGTTGACGTTTCTAACGGGACGATCCGTAGCTCCCATGTAGAAAAAACGGTGTTAAACGAGGGACAGATGAGGGACACGGAGTTCGCAGCTATTGAAATGTGTATTTTATCTGCCAAATAAGTAACAATCGGAAACGAGAATATTAATGCAAGGTAGGATGGGGATTGTCTCATAACCTGAGTGTGTTTCGAATTAAAGTATTTAGACTTCTGGAAGAGAAGGTACACATGCACGTTTGGGAAGCTGGATGGGAGTCACAAAAGGCAGGTACGAACGCTATACCACTAGTAAGGCCGTTTGATACAGGAAAATATAAGTCAAAGAACTTAAATCGCAAAGAACAATGAAGGACTAAGCGTGATTTATTTCACGATAAAAACATTGATCTATCATGACGTCATTTTTGGAGAATCGAATATGCGCTCATAAACGTATGACGTCAAATATTGGACGACGTTATTGTTTTAGAAGGAAGTGTCTAGGAAGTCGTTCCCCGAACGACCGCAGCCAAAAGTAGAAGAGAGATATGACAATCGGTATTAGGAGAAAAGGTACAGATAATAGACGTGAGGATCGTGAAAATATGCGGGAAATACCAAACATAACCCACCTGTCCGTAAAATGGACTTGTCCGACATTTCCGAGGTAGGATTCTATTCAGGGAGTCATCATTATTAAAATTCTAGTAATTATTTTCAAAGCTTGTACATTTTATCAACACCCTTAAAGAGCCTGTACATAATGTTGATATCACAAAAAAAGAAATAAACGACACGTGGTCCTTGTTTATCGTACGATAAAACACTGCAGGGGCTGCGCCCCTCATGGTTTATTCTCCTGGTTTAACCTCACTGTGCCCTCACCCTGGGTGTTCATAAGGGATTAAGAGCTACAGCTAACCGCATCTTTGGTCATAGTCTGTCTGACTAGGGGCGGTCGGGTAGCCTGGTGGTTAAAGCGTTCGCTCGTCACGCCGAAGACCCGGGTTCGATTCCCGACATGGGTACAATGTGTGAAGCCCATTTCTTGTGTCCCCCGCCGTGATATTGCTGGAATATTGCTAAAAGCGGCGTAAAACCATACTCACTCACTGTCTGACTACAGTGGACATGTGCAGGTGAACTTTTCACACAGTAAACACTGCTAAATTAGTGTCTAAAATTCCCAAAGGTGTGGATTCAACAATGACCCAAGAGTAAATCTACGTGCGTCTGCACACCCCCTCGCCCATCTCCGTGACATTGACGATGCCAGAGTTCTGAAATTCAGTGACTATGTTGATGAATAGTGGATAGAAGCTGATGGACGTATTGTGATTCAACTTTGACACCCTGGGCTCCAGGACCACCAACCAATATGAAGAGAGGCACTCTAAGCTGAAAAAGTTAGGTCCTAGCCACCCCAACATCTACAAGTTTGTAGACATCATTAACAAGATGTTAACAGTCTCATGCTGAGACCTTTCTGCTCCAATTCGAGGCTGGTGGCAGGCTGCCACCAAAGAGAATAAAATATCGCAACCTTCGACACAAGCAAATGCAGTTAAAACAATGAACTTTCGACCGGAAGAAAAAATTCCAATTGAGTATGTCGATGCTGAACCTTGTTGCCCTGTAAACGTGTTTGAAGATGTTTGTGGACATCAATCATTAAAAATGTAAACTAAATCAGTGCCTTGTACAGTACAAAGCATTTCATGTATGTTTCAGAATATGTATCGTACAATGTTTGAAGATGTAAATGGACCTTTATCATTAAATAAGTTAATTAAATCAATAATCATATTCATATAATTAGGAGATAAACATACTGTGTTTTCAATGTAGAGCTAGGTTACCTGTAGATTTAACCGCGCTAAATTGAATTTGGAACCGAACGCGCAGCGTGAGGTTTCAAATGTTAAATTTAGCGCGGTTAAATCTACAGGTAACCTAGCTCTACATTGAAAACACAGTATGTTTATCTCCATTCTACCATGACTAAATAAAACGCGAACTCTTTGGTGTTAGCAAATATACTGAATGAAGCGGCATGGGTGGAGTCCAGTGTTTTGAGCGGGTTATCGACCTGAATTACGGAATCAAAATAACAAAATATGGCGCTGTATATACTCAAGCAGTTTGTTTACACCGTAATATTTCACCCGAACATATGACAGGCATTGAAAGCATATAAGCACCGCAACTTGGTAAGCTAACATGAAGTGGGCTTCCCTAAAGAAAACAAAGCAAGCTTTGCAAGGCTTTCGCTCTACATCTCGCGTCACCATTATGACGTCATATCGCTCATTGTGACCCAAAAGATATGACGTCACAGTCGTATATAGAAAAGCGCCAAAATTCCAAGCTCTCTGTTGTCTCCAAAACGTAAATACATTCCCTTTGTAGATTTATATCGTGTTTTCTGCATGAAATGTATTGCCACACATCCTGTGCATTTTGTACCCTGTCATGTAGATATAATTATTTAAATATGCCTACCGACAATGACTGAAAATAGTACTATTCCATGAATATTAGCTTCCGCGGTGATGCGCCCGTCAAACCAGCTGTTTCAATCAGAGAGGGTTTATTGTGATTTAATAGTCTCTGATTGACCAATCAGAATCGAGTAAATTTCAAATTCATGGTAGAATTGGTTTTAAGAAATGTGTATCTCAATACGTTTTTTGCACTGTATCCTAACGTGTATTTTATCTGTATATATGTATTGTGTATATGTATAAATGAATTAACTAATACCTGATATTCTGCAACAGGCTATAGTTAATCACCCTATTGTCTCCCCATTTACCACGGCTGACTGCATGCATTCTCCCTGCAGTGTTTTATTGTTCGACTAACGATAAGCAACTCCTACTCGTCGTTTATTTCTTGAATAAACAACACTTAGTAACGCATGGCCCTGACCAGGTAACCTAGTTCCTTGCTCTAGAAGCACTGCTTCTGCACAACGTATACGTTGTTTAGAATAAAAGAAACAACTCATAAAGCTAGGGAAAGACTGTGGATGGCTGCGCAAGTTATAATGCAGACATCCTGTATGCCAGTGGCAACGAGTTCTTGGTGATACTAAACAACGATAAATGACAACACCGCCATGACAGCGATTACTTAGCTAGTACTGTCTTTTATGAATGAACGCGCATACCAGATAGGTTTTCAGTGAATAAAGCTGCAGTCAGCAATAATAAAGCTTACTCACGATGACAAAGCCTGATCTAGCAGAGAGGTCGAACACATAAGCAGCGATTCGTACTATGACAAGATGTGACACGAACAGATAGATCAATAAACGAAGAGAACGTGTACATGGAGTTTAAGAGGCTGCATCTTCGGGCATTAATTTCCGGACGCTGTATCGCTCAAAATTTTGTGAAAAGTAATATGTGTATGCATGATTTACAATAAAGATCAATGCAGTTTCAATCCTCACGCGAAATTGTTTTTTTAGGCCCGACTTCTAGGTCATTAACAAGGTGAATCGAGTGATTTAAGAATGACCAAATAACACCATGGGCGTAGTATTACGTCAAAATTTAATTTTCTTTGTGACCATTTGATATTATGGGGTGGGAGTGGGGGTGTGGGTGTGGGTGTGGGTCGGGCGCTTTAGAATTTAGTCCATTTCATGGAGAATATTCCTTTATATCTGTGACAGAGTGACTAAGTGGTCGACCATTTGACGTTAGGAGGGCGTGGGGGACTTTAGAGCTTAGCCCATTTCATTGAGAATCTTCTTACATATATGTGACAGAGTGACGTGGAGGGGACTTTAGAGGGGGTGGGGGTTAGGATTTTATCGTAAAAAATATATTGTTCACGAAAATTCGTGAGTTACGGCAATCTCGGCTAGTTCACCTGTAATCTATGCATGTTAAAACATTTAAGTATGTGGGCATTGTCAAACACAGCAAACAAAATATTCCCTGGGTTGTGTAGGAAGCCACATCCACGTGCCCCATGTCCAGGGCAACTCCACTGCCTCTTCGCCTGTCCTTTGTTGTCCGTTACTATAACCTACAGTTAGTCAGTCTGGTATTCCGACAGCACCTGTACATGTATGTACAACAGCGAATAGGCCATACCGTCTTGCTGGACTTGACTTGTAGTAGAGATAGAATCACGGCTGGACTTTACCTCTACCACTAGTATTAAATTATTGTATATGTTTATTTTATAACCGATTAAAGGTGTTTTGATTTATCCCATTTTTCGTCTTCACTCTGAGCTAATATCCCCATCGACATACACACCACTCACAACTAGGCATTGAAGAAGAGAGAGAAGGTATTGTAGATGCAATAGGGAATACTCTCCCTTCTACCACAAGTCAAAACAGAGGCGAAATAGTTTGTGTCACAACTACAACATCCTTTATGAGACTAGATTGTGCTCTATCTTTCTCTGGAATCCCTGTGTTGCAGGGTATTTCTTTGTGTGCATATTTGATCTAAATCTATTCAGCGAAAGTATTCACTTTATCTGGACCGTCACTTGTCGCTGACATTACCACATTCCCGTTCAACGTTTCTTTTAATTGTTTTGTGAGTTCTAATCCTCGTTGCGCCCTGAATGATTTAAGGTCTGTTAGCACCATATATCCTTTTCATCCAACAATAAATTAAATTAATTTCAAGTGATTGCATGACATTTGATTGAAAAACATTTTTCCCCATGTGCATTGTTACATTATTGCGCTGAAGGAAGTAACAGAAGTAACAGTATCCGAATACACTAAGAACACACGACGCTATTTAGAACGTGGTCAAATGTAACAAATGCTTTACTCGGGATAACACTTTCTTCGTAAAGTACCAATTCCAGTACTTTTTTGGGGTTGAGTCCCATCCGGGATTCGAACCCACACTGTCAGTCTGAGGGACCTAATCGCCAGCACACAATATCAGCGATCTAACCCGCTCAGCCACCGTCCGACAACTGGTAGTCCAGATCACATACTTTGTGAATTGGCACAGCTCCCATTTAGAAAGTGGTTGATTTCGTTCCGTTGTCTACAGTCTTTTGCGTTAATAATTCAAATAAGCAGTACGTGAAGTTACAAGAGTCAATATATTATTGACGTTACGGAGGTATCAACGTGAAGACCCTATTGCACGCCTTACGGTAGCATTTTGAACCTTTATTGTTAATAAATCGACACGCCATTATAAAACTGCTTTCCAAATAGGCGATAAATACAACACACTCATGACTGATTCAAGTATCAAATACATGTGGAACATGTTTGTAATGGGCCGACCGACTCTTTATATACACAACCTCTCAAATTAGTCTGTAGAAAAGCTTTATAAACGACAGATTTATGTATGTATTATACGTGACTTTTCTCGTGTGGTCTAGGATCCGACTTCCTGTCTTCTGGGCATTAGAACTTCAAAACGCTGCACTTACAACGGAGTGAATATTGCATTAGAACATATTCAGCTCGGGATTAGCGTGTGGTATCTTCTGTCAGCGCAACTTCAGCAATGAGGAAGGACAACACGTGTTTATCCCCGAGGTGAGACGAAGCATTCGGAACATATGTACCATATACAACAGCCTTTGATCCTTGATCATCAGTTGGAATGGAATGTTACTTTTTTCAAATGCAGAATGTATGACTGTAATCATAAAGGCGAACACCGGAAGATATTACAATTGACAAACATGTCCATGAGCGCTAGTAAACATAGAGGAGTCAGAATAAATGGAGCCTAATTCAGCTGGATGATTCCCATGTACAGATTTGTCCCCCAAAATTGGTAAATTTCCTTGATATTATTATTAGCATTTTTTTAAATATGTGTATTAGATTTTTAATCTAATAAATATTACTTATGGAAAATAGAGCGCTAATAATACTTTGGATCTTAAGAACGAGATACAACAGATATTAGAATATAACGTTATTAGAAGTGTCAACGCGAATAAGAATTATAATTTTTAACCAACCACTTCAAAGGAAAGGGGTTGTCGGGTAGCCTAGTGGTTAAAGCGTTCGCTCGTCACGCCGAAGACACGGGTTCGATTCTCGACATGAGTTGCTAAAAGCGGCGTAAAAACACACTCACTCACTCACTTCTAAGGGAATTGACGCAAGGGTTACCTTGTTCATGGATTTTCTTGAAAATCACATACTAGTAGTCATATACCAGTACTTTAGTGCCTGATCATGCCATTACCTAAAACTTGCAGGTAATAGAGAGCAAAATGGTAGTTGTTGGCGCTATAAATATATCCGACAACTTCCAAAATGTAGTCAGCTTTAGAATTTGACAATTCAGGAGGACAAAATTGGCCTTTCTCATTCCTCTTTCTTTGAAACATCATTTACCTAAGTATGTACGCAAGAGTCTGGAACATCTTTGCATTTATAAATGTAAACTATCTTTATGTGAGATTATTCTGTGGTAGCTGTCTAGAAATCAACGTAGGATATCCCATATTACCTTCACGTAGCTAGATTATATGTGCACTACCACGGATGACGTCTGCTTTAAATTTGTAATGTTATGTTTCTAATGTCGACTGATAAATACGGGATAAGGGTGAATTCTGATTGAGAAAATATCTCTTCCAGCAACGCGATAGCCTCAATTATAAATTACGTAATTTTACATTTAATTCACTCAAAAATCTACAAACAGCCAAACGACATGATACATAAACACACTCGTTTTTGGATGGAACATGTATTTATTCTTGAGCTAAGATTAGATATGTATCACATTGCTTTTGTATTCATCCTTCATATCCATAATTACAAACAAATTTAGTTATTATATTAAACCATAGTTCCAGACATTGGTAGAATGTATGCAATTCAAGATGGCTTCGGTCTTATCCGTCAAAAGACGAAACACGTGGAATGTGACGATGAGTTACATGTATCTGACGGTGTAATCGGTTTTCTCTTTTCACACAGAATGTTTATGCTTGGCGCAGTTACATTCATTTTAATCAGCTGAGATCATGTCATACAACAAGTAAATTATCCGCCCCTTACGGCGCACTGGAAAAGAAGTCCTACCGTGGACGAAACAAAATCCCATATGATCGACTAATCAAACGAGTATTGCATCAAAATGATTGTATGATGATGATGGAGTATGCCTCTCTCAAATAAATGTTATAGGATGTTTAAGAGGTGACCACATAGGATGCACTGGGGTAAAACTAAAACTAAACCACTCGATACTCGGAATATATATATACGTACTTGATCGTAGTTATTCTCTAATTATTACTTTGATAAATGATTTCTTATTCAACGCCATCTCTGAGCATTTCGGGGCACAATTTGCACCAACTTCCACATGCATTTTGCAAAACACCACCGGAGTGGGATCGGATGGTAACAATACATGAATGTGTTTTCGTACTTGATTGCGTGTATATTTGCTCTGATATGAGCCATATGTATGTGTACATCATTTAGATCAGGCCCTTAATAAAACAACTTTCACGACCCGGTCGCTTGCTTTTTGAGGACAGCTTGAAACTATATACGATGATTTGTTCTTTCAGTAAACTCAAGCTCTATACAAACTAACATGCAGATATTTTTTGTCTTTGCACAACAAGTATTTGTATTGACACTGTGCCACAAACATATGCATTCATACAAACAGAATTCACGAAAACAAGAATATACATGCACATGTGTTTTGTGTATTATCAGTTCTCACCCTGTGCTATGTGAGTATATACCATCCGTGCGCAAGTAAGAAATTTATTTACGCGATAATGTTTTTAAGTTAACTGCTCTGAAAAGAAATGAGATGAAACACCACTCTCGTTTATTTTCGACACAGCAAGTAAGCAAAACGACATATTTATATTTGTGCAATGGATTGCATCAGCTCATTTGAATACATTTCGGTTTTTTCGAAGATGCGCAAAACAATCTTTATTGAATTAAGGATGTTCAGTCAGTTGAGGATGAAAACACCATTTATTATCTTTGTCACAGGCAACCAATATATTTTTCACACATGGGTTCGACAGATACAATTGGAAGAGAATGGTAATTGTACACGAACATGTTACATTTATATATGGTTACCGTAATAATCGGTCAATGAATTATTCCGCGTGCCTGTTCACTTTAAAAACCCGTGCACCAGAGAACGTTGGCATGCAATCACCCAGGTCACACATTGTAACCACTTGATACGAGACCTTGCATGCTCTTACGATACCTGGGACACGTTCCTACACAGAATCTTCTCGGGTGATTACAAGAGAAGGGCGCATAACTATAAATAGTATTTTAACTTGTCACGGCGTGTCAGCCTTATGTGCTGGACATCGTTTAAAAAGTGACAAACTAAACATGTACATTTATTTTCCGAACTCCATGTATTTATACACTCAAAACATGTCCAATCATCACAGCCATTAGGGCATTATATAGGGTAATATCACACAAGCGTAGCATTCCAACTCCGCTAAGATGACATGAGTTACTTGCAACATACCTAACACACAACATTGTGGTAGCGACACGTCTGGAAATATCTCATCTTCATGATTGTTCCATCTGCCATGGGGGATAGCTGAACGCACTTTCCACGCGCATCACGAGATTTCTCATTTATCTCCCAGCATGTACAGGGCTGTCTGGAAGCTGTGGATAATTATGATTTACGTTTTTCAGTCAGAAGATATTTGTGAACGCTTTACTGGCCGTAAGAATACTTATCTTCGAGAAGCACATTTCCATATGACTTTTGAAAGGTTTATCTGGTCGGAATCCCTTAGACACTATCAAGTAATTTAAAAGCATTTAGTTACAAAACAGTAGAACGCTTTTGTTTTGACATAACGTAAATACATACAACCAACATATTCGAAGTGTATGTATATCAACCTGGAAAAAGGGACGTGTCACTGATGGCATAAGTACATCAGTTTACTAAACAAATGGTTTTGACAGAACGACAAGTGAGAGAAACATAGAACTCCATGCTGCTTTTGCAGAGTTGTGCAGGCTGTGGAGTACATTATTCAAGTACTTGAACAAACTTGGGTGAGAGAAGGCTGAAGGACAAAACAACATTAATATGGCTCGGCATATCTCCATATACCATAACTACATTGTTAATTTATTGTACTAATTGTTAATCCCACAAAGCTTCGCACCTCTGCCATATATATTTCAAATGGGATATAAACCAAACTATACCAAATGTTTCCGCAACAACAATGCTTAATTCCAAGATTGCTTATACCAGGTGTGAATTGCATGTGCCCCGAAGAGCCAAGAACACAAAGAACACACGTATTCGGCAAAGTCACAATGATTCCTATATTGATTGCAAATTGAGGATGTAACATTCAACAAGTGAGGGTGGTGCAAGTGATACGTGATACAGATACATGCATTACTCACATAAGAAGGTCGCTTGTCTTGTGCAAATATTCTTAACTGTATTGCAAGGTTGTTTGATCAGTATCCTTACACTCAGCACATGTGTGTGTTCCCAGTTTCAGAAATGAGATCAATGCATGTCTACTTTTTTATTCTGCCACATTTGCTTTGAAGACTAAATTTGTTTGGACATGTTTGACATTTGACGAAACAAATTACTTGGATTCCCACTCCATGTATATCACCAGCCGGGTATAAACCTATGTAAGCTATGTGAACAACCGCCAAGGTAATTTTAGTTCACCTCCTGAGAGGAACTTATATTTGCTTTCTGCATAAGCCAGCATGTGTATAGTTGCAGGATGGTGGCCTTTAAGATTTGGGCAAGTTTCTTGATTATTGTTTCGGATTATTTTCTTGCGATGGTGCGTGGAGAGTCTTCTACCTCCTAAACAAAAGCGACAAAACCCTTTACATATTCATAAGAAATCTCTGTCAAAAGCAAAGACGTTTGTACGATTCTGACTCTATCATGGCCGTGTGTTTATGAATTACTGTGAAAAAGTGATGATATCAGATGTTTGCGAAAAGGTGAGCGTATCCTGCCCCACCGGTTACACTGTCACAAACACATGCATAGTCAAGTCAATTGTTCACCTGAGAAAATAATCAAAATACGGAATTGCATCGGACATCATTGTGGTCACTGACGCGTCAAATTCAAATCCAAATGCCGACAATAAAACGTTTTGAAAGCTTTTCGTAGGCTTTGAATGCTGTAAACCTCAATCAAACAACTTTTGAGCAAGAGTTTTTGCGCTATTTAAAATCTTCGAAGAAGGAGCATGATCGATGGTACCTCAAAAGTTTAAAATGTAGAAAGCAAAAGGCTGGAGATGCTGGGATTTTGCTCGACATAAAGGGAAAGTTGGCTATTAGAAACTTTGAGTCATCTCTCTTGTCATGCAGTCGTGTTTTTTTTGTCACTCAAAATCTTCATGCATAGATCTAAATATTAGTCTCTTCTATTTCCAGTTCAGGAAATCGGAGGAACGGATTTGGCTATTTGACTTATGTTGAACGATATCATATCATCAATATAACTGAAGTCTAAGTTAAACTTCCTCCGAAATTGCCTTATTTTGACTTTGCCAATCCGAGCAGAAATTCGGATTCATACACATATTTTAAAGAAACAGATTAGTAAGAAGGGGAATGCAATTGGTTACCATAAGAATGCATATTTCTTGCCTAAATGCCTTACCCATAAATTTGTCATTGATGTTATCAATGAGGAAGTGTAGCATTTCACATATTGTCTTCTCAGTAAACTTCCGAGGCATTTGCTTTCATTTTTGACAAATTGAATTTGAAGACAGATGTGTAAGAAAATTGAGATTTTCTTCCTCAGTTACCATACTGGCGTTTTATGTGGAATTATTTGATATGTCATTTATACCTACTGCTTTGATCAAACAAGTAATGTAGTGATGCTAACATAGAATGGTTATGTTATTTAAGGCCTTGCTGGTGGAAACAACTGTTCATGTAGGGCAGCCTGACTTTGAATAGCAGCTGGCTGGGACAGTATGGGGTTATTCCAATTCTTTGTCCTATTTTTGGTTTATGCATTCTATCAATGACAACATCACGCATTGACTTAACACACTCTGGAAAACATATTCCTCGTCTCTTTTGCTCAATTTGTGAGCAAGTGCTTTTTACAGCATCCATAATGATTAAAATGCTGTGATCCCAGTTGGTAGGTAGCTGCTCACGATATTTTGTGACATATTTGAATAACTGACACGTAACTAAGCTGTTTTGAGATACTCATTTTTAGGATGTATGAAATGGTGCCTATAATACCCGTATAAAATACATCACCATCGAATAACTATTCCGTGTTTGTTTCATTGTCAGCCACCATCAAACATGGGTGCATATTTCTTTTGACCGGCAGCTTACCTGTAACCGTTCAATGTGCAAAATGGACAGATGAAACTCACACGAACAAGACAATATATAAACTCTAACGAAGGCGATTAATGGTACAGTTCTTGGGAGTAAACCTCATATGGCACGTAGACATCTCCGTACTTTTGTGGCATCGCGGTCTTTACAAGAACATGGCATGGTCAGTGGTGGTATGAGAACTAGTGCTTCCATTTCCAGTATGTATAGCTGATATCTATACCCCTTTCCATAATCGACATAACAGGTGCCCCTTGCCTTACCTTATAACCCCACACTTGTTTCTAGGCAAGGTACGACAGGCCTGTATCCTAGTAAAAGATACGTGTGGTAGTTTCAACACACCATTCCTTTTCCTCCACTAAAGGTTATCCACTTTAAATAGGAAAGAAGCGTTATACTAGTATTTGGACTTACACTTTCTTGTACTTGTAATTCTAGTACTTTCTTCTTCTATTATTCCAAACATAGGGAAGTCGAAACCACTTAATTCGACATATGCTCTGCATTTTCCTCAAATCCAATAATGTGTTATGTGTGACTGTTCTAACATGGAACTTAACACCGTTTCAAAAATAATATTCCTATATATACATCAGTTATAACTTACATGAGAACGGATGAGATGGCATTACAGATGTAGCAAGACGCACTCTTCCTTCCGCCATGTATCAAGATAAAGACGAAATAGACTGTTCCCAAGCATAAGTAATTACATCTCAGCTGTGCTCTCTCTTTCCCTTGAAAACTGGTTGTGTGGATATCTTATTATGGAAATGTTTCTGGTTGTTTTTCATTTGTCCAAATCTATTAAGCAAAATTATTTAAATTTTTGGATCAGTTACAAACGTAAATATTAAACACGTAATGCTGTGAATGGTTTCATAGTTTCAAATGAGAACAAAAATGATTTAATAATCCAAAATTAGAACATATACATATATACATATGCATATCATACTATCCACACTCACATAAACATTATTTAGGGATGCCGATGCAGAGTTTCGTGCCTTTGACGTGATAGGATCCGCTGGTTATTGGTTCGGAGTATGGTCCTTGGTCAGTCCGCATCATACCCGTGCTCAGAGGATTTACCAAAGTGGTAATTCAAAGTTCGCGACCTGCTTCACCTTTCGGTCTCACCCACATTAAGGCGACACGTGATGACATAGCCGAAACGGGGCGGTGGGGTTAGTCTGGTAGGTAAAGCGTTCTTCTGGTGTCCCCTGCTGTGATATTGCTGGAATATTGCAAAAAAGAGGCGCAAAACCATACTTACTCACTCACTCACTCACTCACCCAGAGCCGAAACACCATTCAAAGCAACCATAAACACAGTTAACACACACACTGACCAAGATGTTAAAAAAACAAGTTTTGTGATGAAGAGCTTCCGCTGAACCACCTGACTTATTTACATAAAATCTGCTATAATAAATGTTATTCGTGAGTGAAGAGTCATATCAATAATACATAATTTCAGGGATCCGTCTTCCTGCACATGTTGCCTGGCAATTTAACTTAAAAATAAGTTGAAATGCTTTTCAAAGAGGCGATACACCTAACACACCCACGACTGACTCAAATATCAATCTCTGTAGGGTAAAAACCTTGTACTGGACCGACCGACCGACTCTAAAATAGTGTGTTTTACACACCCTGTGTCCATCATCCTCTCATATTAGCTTGTAAGATAAAGCGTTAGTACAACGAGATACTTCTGTATATATTATCAGTGACTTTTCTCGCATGATCCGTCTTCCTGTCTTCTGGCAATTAGAACTTAACACGGCCTCACTTCCGGTTACAACGGAGTGAATATTGCATTAGAAAATATTCAGCCTGGATAACTGCGTGGTATCTCCTGTCAGTGCAGCTTCAGCAATGAGGATGGACAACACGTGTTATCCCTGAGATGGGACTATGTATAGCTTGGCAGTGCTAAATTAGTGAAGTATTCGCAACACCTGTACCATATACTACTGCCTTGTGATCTAGAAAGGCCTCCTCGGAACATCAACGTTACGTTTTAGTGAAAGCGACATAGAAGAATCTGTTATAAATCCTCCTATATAAATATCTAAGCTAATTAGTGAAAAGGGTTTTAACGTCGGGGTCAGGTTAACTGCACTTTAATAGCGACGTGCATGCATGCGTGCGTGCGTGTGTGTGTGTGTGTGTGTGTGTGTGTGTGTGTGTGTGTGTGTGTGTGTGTGTGTGTGTGTGTGTGTGTGTGTGTGTGTGTGTGTGTGTGTGTGTGTGTGCATGTGTGTGTCTGCTTGTACCTGTTCGAACTTATGCCGGTTTCATAGCGTACCCCACTGAGATACCATGCCGCAGTTTAACATGAATACCTCACTGAGACTCAGTTTACAGCCTCCGAGCCGACCAGTCCGTGTTTAAGGCCCTTAATGCCGGGCGCCAGTCAGGGTAGAAACAAGTACCATCTCTTAACGTCTTTTGGTGTAATGGAGCCAGAGGATCGAACCACCGTCCTTCCCCTCTTCGCAGACTCTCTATCCACTAGACCACGTAGGCGGTCACATACTACAAAATATCGGTCTTTATACATGTATGTGCATGTAACGACTGGACGAGTGATACGGCAGGTTTAGGGCATGCATAAACAGCTGGTAATGTCGGTAGAATATTTGTATTATAGAATAAACCCCATTCTTTTGTTTTTCTAATCGTTATATCTTATATATTTTATACGCTATGTGCAAATTATTTCGCAGCCTTGAGTCCACGTTTCGGAGCAGAAGAGAAGCCCAGTAAGTCACCAATGTATAAAATTCCCCAAACTTTCAGTCAAACAACCGGACTGGCAACATTGCAAAGTTGCCAGATCAGATAAAATGTTGCCAGTCCAGATTTTTCTGAACTAACGAACAAAAGTAACAGAAGGTTAAAGATAAGAATAGTCCTGCTTAATGTTAGTTCTAAAAAACTAGTATAAAACTAGTGGATTGTCATCTTAGTAACTTTAAGTCCCGAGCAGGCAGGTGTGCTTTTAAACACTGCACTAAGGCCCAATGCAATGGGGATTGGTTGGCAACAATGCATTACATGTGTTACCGTATTCGGACTGTATGGAGAATAATGGCTGATGCTTCTAAAACTGCTTCCAGATCATTGACGTACATATACAAAAACATTGGCAACATTAAACAACACACACTCATTCGCTTTCTTAAGTTTGAAGGAGAATCTGAAACAACGTCTAAACCTTCCTACAACCCAACATGCGGGAGTTGTTGTCTCTGCATACCAGGTATCTTCGTTGACGCCAAGCGGCAAACATATGCATTCATACAAACAGCATTCACGGAAACAGCCTGCACATGTGTTTTGTTTATTATTTACCTTGACATAGTCATTGGAGAGTATATAGCATCCGTGTTGGGGTAAGCATATGCATTGAAACGGAGTGTGCATAGGTGCCAGAAGAGTATTTGGTATGTATATCTTGAAAGAAATTCCATGATTTATTCTGTGTATCTTTCTTAAGGAACGCGACAAACCGTCCAGCATGTGTATTAGTATAATCAGAACTGGTAAAGTAAAATTAAACAATAATTACAAAAATATGTATTCAATCAATAAGAACCCAATCGTTACAAACCGCACAGCCATTACAGGCATAATGCAGCAATATCACACAAGTGTAGCATTCCTACTCAGCCAAGATGACATGGTTACTTGCAACATACCTAACGCACAACAGAGTGGTAGCGGCATTCATATGCCTTATGTGAAGCGGTTTCAGAGACGCCTGGAAATATCTCATCTTCATGGTTGTTCCATCTGTCATGAGGATCGCTGAACGCATCTTCCACGTGCAGCACGAGATTTCTCATTTATCTCCCAGCATGCATGGGCTTTCCGGAAGCTTTGGTTTTATCTTTGAGAAAAAGTCCAAAGAATTTGTCAGTGGACGTCTTAGTGGCTTGAAAAATGGTTACTTTTGAAAAGCATATTAGGCCTTTATTGAAATAAGTTAAACAGCTTGTGTTTGAAATAACCTACATCACATACACAATTATTTTCGAAATGGATATATCACCTTTGAAAAGACATGCCAATGATGGCAGAGGCTCAGTTTATTATACACATGCTGTTGATAGAACAACTAGTCATAAAAAGTAACCCCATGCTGCGATTGCGAAGCATTATATGTTGTTAGGTGCATTATACATGTACCTGAACAAGCTAGTGCGAGAGAAGGCTGAAGGATAAAATAACAATTATAAAGTTCGCTACAACTCCCAGAACATGTAATACCCGTCAACTAATTGTTATAACCATTGAGTGAGTGAGTTTGATTTTATGCCGCTTTTAGCAATATCACGGCGAGGGACGCCAGAAATGGGCTTCACACATTGTACCCATGTCGGGAATTGAACCCGGGTTTTCGGCGTGACGAGCGGGCGTTTAACTACTAGGCTACCCGACCGCCCGTTATTACCATAGAGGCATTAAAATCATAATTATGCCGAATATGTTTGTAGCTAATGACAGATGGATAAGCGCCAAAATCAGAGACGAGTTTCGAAATAATGATGAACCCCCGTGCTTGTTGATGGGATGTGACCGTATTGATTCAAATACTTTTAATGTTCAATGGCAATAATGACAAGGGGGCTTGTGAGATGGGCGTCACAGTGATGAAGAACGTATGACACCACATGCTGTGAAATGAAAACAAGTACACAACATATGTTTGTTAAATGGGTAGGCATGAGAATTGCTTACAAAGCACAAAGTGAAACAGAAATATCTTCGATGAAGTGCAAACTTGTTTTGATGTTCATTAGGTGAATGCAGTTGGCAAGATAGTAACTTGCCAATGCAACTCTAATGATCCATGATGCAAGGTATGTAAAAAGACACGATGGCTTTTGGGCAAATGTTCAAAAACATATTTTAACGTACACTCAGTACACATGTTGGTTCTCAGCTTCAGAAAGTCAGTTAAACTACTGTATCTCTACTTTTTATTCTGCAACATTTGAAATAAAAATAAAATGTGCTTCTACAGCTCAGGGAAACAATCCATTACACGAACTGTATACTGTCTTGTATTCCCATGCGACTTCTTCACTTTCTGCTCCATCCCATATATCACCGACAGGTAACCCGCTAGTAACCCGTGCGAACAGCTGCCAAGGTTTTATTTTCGTTCTTGCATCGAGAAGCATATATATCTAGCCTTCACACACAACAGACACAGATATTAGTACAGTAATAGAAGTATGGCCTATTAAGTTTATGGGGTTAAATGTTCTTGATGTATATCTCGGACTCATATGTATGATGGTGTCTGGAATCCATAGAAATACAGAATTTTGAGTTATTTACTATTAGAAATTAATACCAAATATTTATGACTTCCATAGACTATCTTTGAGCCACATCGCGGGGACCAGATATAGAAATTGTCTCGTTCATGGAGAAAAGCTTGAGAATTGTTAGAGACACTGTTGACAGCGTCCCTTCAAATAACAACGCTAATCGAAATTTAAAAAAATGGGTTTATATTAAAACATGCACTTGATATGAGATGCTGTATCTTCATCCCGAAGTATATGGTTGGAAGGGAATGAGTTCACGTGCTGTAGCATGACGTGCAGTCAGATCACCGAGGCATTGATTACATGGAAGCGATCAGTCTGGGAAGTGTGAGGGCAGTGCGAAATGCTAAAATGAATGCAAAATGTGACATACATGTAGATACAATGTAATTGCAATAGTGTATAGGTTATAAAGTGTTGTTTGGGTATAACAAATTACATTAAACAAGATGAACGGTTTATATATACGATTATCATATTATTTGTAGTGGTTGGGGTTCTCGACGTTGCCAGCTTAATCACGGACATACGTATGAATGTACTTGTACATGGAAATCTCCTTGTACCCAAATACAGTAATTAGCGTCTCCTACGAAAAGAATAAATTATTACATTGTTTAATATACATTTCTTAGAAGTTGATGGATGACAAAGTAGACCAAAAATTATGGATAACATGTTTTTTTATCATACTGTGAAATACAGTATGATAAATAGTTGTTATCAATAATTTTTTGGTCTACCTCATAAATTATTACGACGGATAAAGCCAGTCATACAAAGGAAAATTTACATCATACAAAGGAACTGTAAAGTGATATGATTTCTGTTGGTTGTATTTTCCTTATATGAACTTTGCATGTAAATACAAGAACAAACCAGTGACAGAAAGGATGAACGTCGGGTTACTGTGACACGCAGTAAGACAGGTCAGAGAGCCTGACCACCTGACCCAACACATTATAAGGTAACTAGCTAGGTAACTGAGGATTAATCCAACGAAGAAGATAAAATGTTCTAAATAGATAAAATATTTAATTACAAGGTATGATAAATGCCATTTTGATCCACAGGATCGGCATTGTTTAAGAAATGAGCAAAACCTTCCGAACTGGTTATAACTGTTTTATATGTTCTGGTGAATGAGAACTAGGCTTTGTTCATTTCATCACTTGTATGCATTGGACTTATATCAACACGTAATATTTCTGCACTATCACGGCGAGGGACAGCAGAAATGAGTTGCACATATTGCACCAATATGGGCATTCGGACCCGAGTCTTCGGTGTGAAATCTGATTGCAGAGGTTTTCAGGAAACATCTTGTAAGTATTTGTACATGACTATGTCTGTGACGATATGTAGATTAAGACAAACAAATAGTAAAAACTAATGTTGTGTTATAGACAAGTCTTGTTCTTAACTTGGCATATACTTATATCAAAAACTTAAAAACGCATACGGTATTAAAAAACCCAAACATACAAATATTTCAGGGCGAATAAGGCAATCCTCGTATTCCTAAGTATCATACAGATACCAATTGCATCAGATCAACTGAACATTGACAGGGCCTACTGAAAGGAAGTCAATATCGAACGTTAAAATGACACGTTTCTTCACCACCATGACCACGAAAGGTAAACAAAATCCAATTGCCAATCCCCCCTACACTATAGGTTGAACCGCGAACAGTACACGGGTCCCTCGTCATTCCAGTCCTGATGGTAGACCTCAGGATCCGACACAAGGAATCCCGACTGTGATAGTAAGTGGTGATTATTATCGCAAGCTTGTGCAAACAGTTACTGTTTGGATGAACTCATTCAGTTATTTGGGACATGCATATGTTGGCAGAAGTCTCAGTACGTAGGTACATTGTTGATACTTCATAGTCTAACCATAGCTATTCTACCAGTCATTCGTGTTGTCACATGAAGTAGATAAAAATCAAAGTTATAAATGTAGGGCAAATGCATGACATAGTATGTATTAGCAATTAGTATGCTATGAGTCGATATTTCTGAAGATTATTAAAATAAAAAAAGGAATCCTGCAACATGAAGATCTCTTAAAGAGATCACCAAATACTACTTGTATTAAGTTTACCTAATTACGCCTGACCATGGCGATGTTTTGCTCATCAAAACCATGATAACATGTTTAAATATAAAATACAGAAACGAACCCTGGGCACGTCATAGACCACGTTACCACGGTCCAGAAAGAAAGAAATGTATCAATTTGCTGGAAGTAAGAGGAAGAATTCATTATGTCTCGCGTCTACATGTCTACAGTCAAATCCAAATTTAAAAACGTTCAATCTATGCAATATAGAATATTACAGAATGAATTCACAATTATTATATTAGCCTAATCTTTTGGAGAATAACATGCGATTCGAATGAAATAGGCGTGTGAATATACGAACTGAGACACGTTTGATATGGGAGGAAAGACCGGATTGAAGCAGGTCTCAGACGTCTACGACTTTGGTGAAACGTACAAACATGGGTATAACAAAGAAGGTTGGACTCTGGAATCAGACTTTACACGCAAAATTTACGTCACAGAACAATTATACAGATAGGTTTATTTAGGCTGGCTGCAGGTGATATCATAAGCGAAACTTCTCGAAAGGCTTTGAATGAACCAACGAAGGTTCTTCACCTGGGTTAGTGTTAGAATAAACCATCAACAGACACGAAATCAACAGGTATGGCAAGTGACTGTTTGTTTACTCTAAGGCATGTTACTTGATGAGCAGAAGCATGGGAATACAAGGTCATGCCACACTTCAGGCTGTGGGGAAGCATCTCTCGGCTACACCGGGGCTATACGAGAAAGTAAATAAGCCATCAAAGCAACTTTATACTTTCGTAAACAAGCACATCTTCTCACTTGTTCATTGAACGACAGTATTGATGCGGTGGAACGGGATATTTGCCCAAACTTGTTTAAGAGTGTGCGCTAAGTCTGAGAAAATATTTGGTGTGGTATGTTTTGGAACTGTATGCGTTGTTTAGTTTTTTTATATAAGTATATGCCAAGGAATAAAAGTTATTTGCGTATAATTATCATGGATGGTTGAAATTGTAATATTATGAAATTCGCTAATCGAAGGTTTTTCAATGGACGTGTTTTACGTTGTCTGGATTTATCATAATTATGTTTTAAGGTACATCATTCAGATACGCGGTTCTGAGAGTGGAAGTGTTCTAAGGTTTAAGAACCGTTAGGTGCAAAGGTATGGTAAAAAGTAAACATAGAGAAAGCTGAGCACATATTCAACATATAGGGTTTCAAAAATAACAAGCCAAGTTAAATGTTCGTTACGACTAACCGCTTTCATACCTCGTGTATTGCTTTAACAAATGCGTACTCATTAGGGCGAGTACGGAGGTTAACTAACCAGTCTGTTACATGTTTCCGATTGATATTTCCAGACCTATAGTCTCGTGGTTATCTTACCAAGGCATGGCAAGTATCAACAAAGGTCTTGGGATGTTGCCGTGGCCACTGACAGGAGGAGAACTTGCGCAGAGTATGATAATTAAATCAGGAACTCTCATTCAGGTCATGGAGTATAGTTCATGCTCATGTGAACAATGGTAGCAAACGCATATAATACCAGAGAAAAAGACGCTTAACATTCTTCGGGAAGCCTGCTTTTGTCACAGATTGCATACATGCATGTAAAAAAGGGAAGTGGTTCTTTTGTTACAGTAGGGCTATTTGACGCTAAAGCTTAAGTAGGGCCATTTGACGCGTAATTAATTTAGAAACATTTAATCTATGCGGTATATAGAATATTACAAAATCAATTCACTATTATTATAGTATCCTAATCTGAATCTTTCTAAATATGATATGACATTTAAATCAAATAGGTGTATGAATATACGAAAACAGACACGAATCCTTCAAAAACAAAGAATAAAGTAGTGGGATTAGTAAAACATGCTCACATGTAAGTGGGGCTATTTTACGCGTAATGCAGCTTCCAACATAATAACTGAGGCACGAATATCAGAACATAACCGTTGTGAATATAGGTCCATTGGGTAACATATCCTATCATTGGTTGGAATAATTGTTAACAATACATCATATTATGTCTGAAACGTGTGTGTTGTAACGACGTTGAATGTGAGGGCTGACGTTGGCGTTGTACACGGCATTTTAAAATATTAGCGTTCAAAGTTCAACAATATTGCTTGCATATATCGCTTTCAATTGCCCTCTTGACAGTGAAATACATTTAAAAAAATATATCTAAGAGAAACATTAATTTAATTCAACCCTACATTTTGTAAAACAAAAACAAAAAACAAAATATACCTCAATTTTCGATTTATTGTAGTTGGATCCTTGTCTTGTTTAACTTAATTTCATTTTTTAACAGACATCTAAACAAAATGTTACATGAGATTAACCTTCTGTCTTCGTTTGTCTAATTCAAAAACATGTTTTACAGCGGTGCGATGCTTTGGGTGAGTGTCCCTGCTCAAAGATATCATAATCTCAGTTAGTTGCATGATCATCGTTTATTGTACATATCATATCATATCATATCATATCATATCATGTCAAATCATATCATATCTCATTTTACCTTGCCATATTATACCATATATACCGTCATACCACCTTACCATATCATATATACATGATCATACCATACCACACCACTACGTCAGAGCCAATCACATCATCCTGTATGCCCTCAATCCATTTCAGCTTTAGGGGCTGACCATGTGATATTCGGGAGGCAGAGAGGGTGGGGTAATAATTTTAAATACAGATTAGATATTTTTTCCAGCTACAGCTACAACACTAGATATGTTTTTAATTTAAAACTATGAGCCTGAGATGATTTTAAGAAAAACACATTGCAACAATATATTTTTTGTGGCAGGCAGTTTCTTTTCTTTTTTTTCAATTATTTTCAAGAATTTTCGGGATCAATTTGCTTTTTCGATGAAATCCCAGGCCAATTTATCCTGAATGAACTACTGGATTCTACAGTTAACTAAAGCATACAATGCAAGCACTCTAATAAGACTAATTGTATACAGACTGAAGCCATAGCATAAGGTTAGCTCAATTACGAAAATATTCAGTGACCTTAATCACTGCTAATCTTGGGTGCAGTACAAGTATTTGGGTTTTTATCTACCAGTTAATTCTTTAAAAAAAGTTTTAAATTACTTATAAATCTTCCATTTAATTGAGAGTAACAGAGTAAGTACACTAGGGCCGCAACAACCTCCCGTCGTCATAGAACGATGCCACTCGACGCTCTAGAGATTCCAATAAATATGCTTGTGCTTGGCCTGGGAGATAAGTTTAAAGTAAAACACATGGCAGTATTAATCGTCTTATAAGTGAAAATAACGGGACGTTGTGAACCATTTTTGATTAAGCCACTTACCGTTTTTGTAGGCAGTATAACGCCGAGAATTTACTCTCTTGGAGAGCCAATATTATTTACATTCGAGTTTCCAACCTGTTGGGATGTAAACCAGTAAGTAAGCGTTGTTTACATAGGCGCATACGTATTTCATACAGTTTTTGTGGGACGATTCCAAGATTCTGAAAACATTTTGTTTACAACATGCTTTTCTCCTATTACCAAATTACACATTTCTCTTGTTTGTCAAGGATCGCGGAATGTGGAGAAGAAGAATACCAACATTATTTCAAAAAACGGAATGTTGCGGAGCTGAACAAATGTTTTAGTGGGACATAAACAAGGCGATTTTATTCCCATTTTGCACCTGATTACCATTCGGATCGGAGTAAACACGTATTGTTACCATATATTCAACTTGAAAGGGGGGGGGGGGGAGTCTCGCAAAGCCAACTGGTAGTCCCGGAAAATTTCAATCCGGTTTTTGAGACACCATTTTTCTGTGTACTGAGCCATGTTTTCTATTGTCGATTAATCAATAGTAATATAAATATATACAGCGAAAGCGAAACCTCGTTAGTCCGGACCACGTTAAACCCAGCTTCCAGGACGTTCTATTGACTGTTAGGAACGTCAAAGAATATTTAAAATACAATACTCCGTAACAATGGTTCGTCAATACGTTTAGACAAGGCACTTAACACAACGTCTTGACATAGAAGAAACCTGTCTGTGGATCCTACTCTCCCTTTAAACTGCGAACCTGTGGCTTCAGGGGAACATCGTGATCACAGGGTACTCAGCAACACCAGCCTGGTATCACCTGTTACTACAGTAGTAATTGAAGTCACCTAGTCTCGACCCACAGGTGAAACCTTTCACTTAGAGTGGTTGTCTGGTGGCAGCTGTTAATACTGCAGGGAATACCCCCAAAGGAGATGAAGCCCGCAAATACGTCATCACTTTTATGGAGGTTTATTCTAAGACAACTTCTGTCGGGTCCAAGGGAAACAATGGCATGAAGGCTTTACACTTGGCCCGGGAGGCACCGTCTGGTATGGACTTCCAAAGAAAAAGGCTTGTTAGTTAAAACATTTCCTGTCTGCTTTCTACCAGAACTGATGTGAGCATGGGGTTGGGGATACACTCATAAATAAATGGAGGATCGTAGGGAGAAACAGAGGTTCCAATTTACTAATGGTCCTGAGTTGAATGCAAGCTGGGTGGAATGATAGGCTGATTAGTTGGATGTCCTGTCACGTGGCTGCCAAGACAAATGGGAAGTTTTGTGTTCGTTAGGCTTATCAGTAGGAGCAGATTATGTATGTGAGCGAGCATGGCTCTGCACTCGATCTGCGGCTTCCATACTATCACATGTAGGGTTTATCTAGCTGTGCAGGAGGCAGGAGGAACCTAATGCCGTTCTGCCGCTTGTCAAGAGGCATTCACTACTACAGCTCGGTAGGCGTGCCAGGTTTTACATGTCACTCTGGGTTCGCGAACTCAATCAGACGTCCATACGCTGGAGTATCTCAACCGCTCTGGTGTAGAGAATTCCATTCTCATAGAGGTTTTTTTTTATTGTTGTTTTTAAATTTGTCTGGTTTGTGTTTGCCACATCTGGATAAATCGTTGGTTTTTATGTTCGTGAGAAGCAAATGTGATGGTTGTACAAACTTCAAGCAACCTCTTGCATACAACGATTGTCAGTGACATTAGTGCTGGAAGCACAGTTTTCCTGCAACGGAGGGAGCTACAGACGGCTGGCTTATAATATCAGGTTATGGTATCTTCCACTGCAGAATAAGTGAATCCACCATGGGAAACAAGGACAATGAGATGTGGATAGATGCAGTTAAAGAAGATGGATATACCATTGTAACGGAAATTGATTGTGGAGGTTTCAGCACTGTCTTCAAGATAACAGAGGCGTGTACGGATGGGACGTTTGCTTTGAAGAAAATTCAGTCCAGTCGTCCAATCGAAGATGACGAATACATTTTTAATGAAATCCAGTGTTTATTAAAACTGCGACATAGGCATATTATACAAATGAAGAGCCTCGTGTTGACAGTGCATGTTGCCTGCATTATTATGGAATATGCCCCACTGGGCAATCTGCAACAATATGTTAAGGAACAAGACTTGCTGTCTAATAACCACATTTTCAATATTTTTGGACAGCTCCTTTCCGCAACGGGTTATTGTCATTCCTGTCACATTGCTCATAGGGATCTAAATCCAAGCAACGTCTTACTCATGAGCAGCACCTTTGTGAAACTTGGTGATTTCGGACTAGCTTTTGATTGCAACGACGACGACGGCAGGCCACGTCAGTGTAACGAGTATTTAGGACAGGGGCCCTACCTGGCCCCGGAAGTGCTTTTAGGAGCTCCTTACGATCCGAAACGTTCTGATGTGTGGAGTTTAGGATGTCTTTTGTTTTTTATTTGTTTTAGAGACAAACCTTTCACTGGTTCACAGAAATCCATTCTCGCGACACAACTGGAGCAGGGATTGTGTGTACCTGCACTACCGGAGGTTACGATACAGACGTTGTTTTCCTCAACGATGGGCAATATGTGTTGTGTTGACGTTGGCGATCGACACACCATTGACTGTGTCAGCCAACAGTGGCTCAATTACGATATGGAAGATTCGTGAGAAGTTTTTATACACTTTTATATCATTATATGTATTTCAGATGCTCGTTTCCAACAGTGCTACAAACATACTCTATATTTGTAGCTATATTTATATTAGCTTTACATTGTTCATGACGATTAATGAAAAGCCAAACGATTTTAAGGTCTACATTACAGATCTTTAAAAATATCTGCTATATAATTGATACCTTATATTTTTGCATTTTCACGTGTTTTCCATTCTACCTTTGTATACATGTCAACGGTATATCAAGCTCAATGCATGTAAATCGCATGTTCCCAAGACTAATTGTAGATTATATTAATTGTTTCCATTTAATGTAATTTAGAATATCAAGTACATATATGCATATATCTAATTTTGCAGAAACAATATTTTAGAGTTCATCTTTTATCTTTGATTACAAAGATTATACTTGAAGCTTAAATAATGTGGCTAAAATATAATCAGTACCAGTAAATTTATTGTAAAGTAAGGTGCAAATGACTTTGTAAAGTACAATGCACACACATGAATACCACGTAATAATGCTGAAATTAGTTAAACAATTGTATGTAATAAACAATTGCTGTGTTATAGCATCGTATCATACTAATATCAGATATAGAGAACTGTGATAAATTATTTCAAGATCATGAGTATATAATTTAACTAAACATTCCAATGTACAATGTGTATATGTTCAAGAGGTATGGATATTATTATGTGTGGAGTGACGTAAACATCATCATAAAACATTAAATGAGAAAACATATGTAAGAACAATACATGTATCATTACAGTTTATAGCATTATATAAATGGGGTGAATAGTATTTACCAAGATTATTATTTTGTCCTTTTTGTAATTATCATCCATAAATTAATAAGTATGCTAATAATAAGTAAATTTGAATGAGTTGTGACATATTTACACCACGAGCCTTAATTACTAGATATCTCATTCATACTAACAGATATCGAGAAGGCATACGTTCAGAGAATGTTGTTCTCACGTGAACATGACTAATTTGACGTCTACATTGTGTAATGTTGAAATGTGTTCCCGTGTTGATGTATTGTTTACAATGCATTCTTTGCAATAAACGCTGGAAATGTTTCAAGTTTTAAATATGCCTGCGGTTGTCAAAACATTAACACTGTTTCGTTGAAACAAAGATCCCCTTCAGTATTTGAGCTCTCAATAGGAACGATGTGGTAATGACCTCATTCAGAGAGGCAACATCGAGGTGTTACATGCGCTGGAAACTGAAGGACAGGGTCACGTACAAGAAGGCCTTTGACCTAAAAGGAATTGCTTGTGTTTCAAGCAGTACTAAATTCAAAACATTTGTAACAGAGTTATTCTACATAGTCTACTGCGTATTCCATTCCTACGTTTTAGACTATTGTCATACAGATTACAACAACATCATAACACCTTCAGTGAATTACACACAGTTTGTATGCATTGAGTTTAGAGTATTGGGTATTTTATCTTCGTATTCCAACAGGTTTTTGACCATTGTTGATCTGTAGCGTATTATAACAACATCATCAGTCCAGCAATAAATTGCACACATGTTGTGCATTGAGTGTAGAGTATTTTGTTTTTTACCTACGTATTCCGACACATGTTTTGGACCATTGTTATTCTGTAACGGATTTCAATAACCTCATAACACCTGTAGTGAATTGCACACTTTATGTGCATGAAGTATAGAGTATTGGGTATTTTATTAAGAATATATATCACGGGTAAATTTCTGTTTCAGTGCACAAAATAATCAAATGCTTTTATCAATCCAAACATTGTATTTTGGTCATGGCAGGTATCGCCAAATTTGAAGTCTGGTCTGGTCTGGTCTGGTATGAAACAAAACTACAATGATAAAACGGAGAATCATACTACTTAAGGGTCTTGATAATCATGCAATTACGCTAAATGTATACACAGCTTGGGGGTTGATCCTTTGATAACCGCATGCAGTGTATAAACGTCCTGCCAAATCACGATACGAGCAACAGTGAATGACGACACACACATGGACGTTTTTAACAGAGCGTTTCAATTGAATGTGTTGGGACATGTTTACCACCAGACTGAGCAACGAGACTAACCGCTTTTATATGCCATGTCTATATATAAATGGCCTTCACAAACGCACCATACGCCATCGTTTGGTTAGCACTTCTACAATTGTCTGTTAAAACGATTGTTTGCTTACCATTTGAACTGTCAGAAATGTGTCTAGGGAAATTTGTACATATAGACCTCGCTAATCCGTACTGTTCTTGGAGAAGTCGATCGGATTAATAATGTATGTATGTATGTATGTATGTATGTATGTATGTATGTATGTATGTATGTATGTATGTATGTATGTATGTATGTGTGTGTGTTTGTGAGAGTATGTGTATCTGTGTGAATGTGTGTGTGTGTGTGTGTGTGTGTGTGTGTGTGTGTGTGTGTGTGTGTGTGTGTGTGTGTATGTATGTATGTATGTATGTGTGTGTGTGTTTGTGAGAGTATGTGTATCTGTGTGAATGTGTGTGTGTGTGTGTGCGCGTGCATGTGTGTTTTTGTTTATGCTTATGTGCGCATCAGACATAAGGATTGAATTTTGTGTTGCACATGAATTGACGCATCCAGTTTCCAATAAAATTGAAAGTCGAAGTACAAGTTTTGACTTACTTCGAGTTACCCGTACTTCTACACGAGCAACATGCTCATATAACACCACAGTGCCGGTTGAGATTTAACCTAGTACAACGAATTCACATCGAGTTGAACGAGATATCGAGTTAATGGGAGTGCCCGTAAGCGAGAATTCACTATACTCAATAATCTTAGACCTGCGTGTATACGAGTACAGTACCTAAATGTTTCATACATGTATCTAAAGTAACATTCTGCTAAGTGAGACAACAACTCAAATAAATAACAAATAAACCCGTCGGTCTTATCTTGGAACCGTGAAGCTTAAAATACAATATTATAAAGTAGATGGTTATGCCATTTAACTTGTATAAAACCTGTCCCCGATACACGTTATCAACACGCTATTTACAGCGTTCATAGTCTACAGTCTTCATTTCATACCAAGCCCGTTGCTGTATTATATATAGCTACAGGTGCAAGGCGAGAGCGGTCCGTGATTCGGGCACTGAAGCCTGACATCCGTTTATTTGTATTCGCTTGGCGAAGTGTGATGCTGATTATTAAAAATAACACGTCAAGGAAAAAAACCCAGCTTGTAATCAAATTACATGTATTAACTTGGCGTTACGTATATTTACTGATCGTATCAGACTTACGTATAAAGAGGCGCGTGTGACGGAAATTCTATTATTCAATTATGGAAAGGTGGTGTATGTGTTCATTGATATACTATACTGTAGACTTGCATAAGGGGGCCTAGGTTGGCCCAGTCGTCTGATTAGCTGTGCAGAGCTGCGTCTCTTTGGTACTCCAGAAACCAATGATCGTGGGTTCGAATCTCGGTTCGCCCTGGTGATGTTTCTAGGTCTGCCAGCACCATACCCGTGCTCGTGGGTTTCCCCAAACTGGTATATGTATGATACCTGCATCACTGAGGAATTTCCTCCCACGTTAAACTGAAACGCCGTGATGTAACTGTTATGCTGTAAAAGTGGCATTATATCAAAGTAACTCACTTCCATAAGTCGCTAATGACATGCACATGACTTAATGGTAATCATTACATTTGAGAAATAGTAATAAGAATGGGTCACACGAAAACACTGGCGTCCTTTCACTGTCGACGTATCAAGACTACAAAACTAATAGTTAACGTACGAAAATCCTGTTTAACGGGGTCTGGACTGTCGATGTTTCTGTTAAACTTTACAATACTTTCGACTATCTTATAGCCAGGAATAATGATAAATTAACCAAAATCAGCCACCATTCACAAAATCGTATTTGTTCTGGTATTCGTTTGCTTCGTTTACCCTGATAAAAAGAAAACTAACATAACAAAAAGATAAATAGAACGTAACCCCCTTCAGAGCCTATCCCAAAAGGTCCCTGTGTCCATAAAACAGCTATTTCCATCCCAATTCCTTGACCGAAATATCTTAAAAAGAGTATAAAATTAGACCAAGATTACAACGGAAAGGGCCTCTTGACAATACACTTGACGAGAAGAGCTTGTTGCAACGATAAAGTCTCGAGGCTCCTCAACTTTAAAACCCACAGTCATGTTGTTGCATACCAGACTTACAGAGCTCGCAGGCTAACGACAGAACGTGTGCCAAACATCGCATATACGCCTCATATCCATGCACATAAATAACAGGCATCATTGCCAGGTTTTTGGTCTGGAGAAAAGCATTCATTATAATTTTCTGTGTGTAATGGAGTTTTCGCAATAACCCTTTATCACCTCTCGGCTTCCTATATCTGGGAGTGGGTAATTGATGTTGATAGTTCTCTAGCTCCGCGAGGAATAGTTAATGCGGAGATGTCCAACCAATTCTACACGATAAGTACATTGCTCCCACACTGAACAACTGATTCAACTTTTCTTTCCTATAACTGTAAGAATTCGAAGAGAGCGCCGGACAGCATGCATTACAAAAGTCATAATAAACAGTTAATCTCAATTGTGATTACGATAACCGATTTTTACCAAAGTTAGCAAATTATCTACATTTGGTTTTCGAAATTTGTGTACGTTTATTTTTGATGACAATGTTAAAAGCAAATATTTTAAACACTAATTACGTAAAGTGATTAAGATACTTTAGTATGCACCTACACCTTTCCTAAAACGATAGCTGAGTGCAGCGTTAAACAACAAACCAACCAACCAACCTAAAACGATAGCGGGTTTCACAAACATAATACTCTTATTTATCTGAGAAGACAAGTAGAATCATAAATCATTATTTCTTATCTATTGCATTTCATCTATTGGATATTAACATCTATCAAAGGATAGCATCGAAATATGTGTCAGCAAAAACAAAACTGACTGCAAAAAGAAACTTTATCGTTGTTTGAAATCACTCTAGTTGAAAAAACACAAAAGATAGTTGGCATGACAATTGAGGTGGGGTAGCAAAGACAAGCTTTCAACGTAATGGACAAAGGGTACACACATCTAAATATCGCTCGTTCAATGACACGACACATTAATAGCGTGTACGACCAACCCCTGCTACAGTGAGTGAATGAGTGAGTGAGTGAGTTGGGTTTAACGCCGCTTTTAACAGTATTCCAGTTATATCGCGGCGTGTCAGCTTAATGTGAGAGGAAAGCCCGAAGTGATGCAAGTCTCATACGTTTACCACTTCGGTGAAACCCACGAGCACGGGTATGGTGCTGACAAACCTAGAAACATAATTGGGGCGAACCGGGATTCGAACCCACAATCATAGGTTTCTGGCGAGCCCAAGGGACGCAACTCTGCACAACGAATCGCGGCGCCTTAGACAACTGCGCCACCCGTGCCCCACCCCTTGCTACAGGACACGCAAAAACACTCCAGCGCAGAAAGGTCAGTCGTGTGATGACGTTACGTGGATAGTCTTCTTGGAGTGCCTGGATCAGTTCTTTGGCTGGTCGGTTGGCTGGAATATATATGTGGTCGCTGTCGAGCACGACGATCCATGACATCCCTGCGGTGTTCATTGGGGGACATGTCTGGGGAGCGTACAGGCCACGGCAACACGTTGTATTTGTTGGCTGCAAGGAAGTTCTGTACGATTCGGGCTATATTGGGTCTGGCGTTGTCATGCAGATAAAGGACACCACGGCAATCGGACGAAGAATGTCATCCAGGTAACGCTGAGCTGTCAAATGTTCGTTAACAATGACCAGTTGTGTTCACTCCTGTCCCCAAATTCCTCACCACACTAAAACATCCCCTCAACCATACAGCACGACCTCATGAATGCAACATGCAGCTATTCGTTCTCTCATTTGGCGGAAAGCGGAAATCAACTCTGAACAGATATAACAGGAATTCATTAGTGAAGAAGACCCATCTGCCTTTCGCTTCGCTGCCAACGACGTACAGCCCTGGCCTATTTCAATCTCTGACGACGATATTACTCTGTCAATAACTGTATCTGTAAAGCCTGCAAGCCTTGAGCCCTGAGTCGCCTGGCCACTGTCGACTACCCATACGCCTCAAGGGATTCGTCGCCAATGATGTCACTGTCAGGAATTGATTCCGGAGATTCAAAGTACGCAAGTATCCGTATTCATTGGGCGTAGTTGCCCTGGGCATCGGTCTGCCTGTAACGTTGATGTTAGTTCAATCTCTGACGACGAGATTATCAGACAGTTTGTCTGAAGCAACTAAAAGTTCTGGCAATGTGGGCATGGTGGCACCACCTGTGTCGTACCCAGGGCCTTGTTCGGGTGTCAGTGCAGACATTTCTGTGATGGTTTCTAATTAGTGTGAGTGTCTGATATGCCGTCCGTATAATTTATATACACTTTAATGCACGTGTAGTTTCGGGTGTCCGAGCGGCACGTGTTTTTCCCTTTTTCGCATTTTCTTCAAAAAACGTGCCGTGGATGTGTATCGCTTTGTGGATATTCTATCTTTGTGTTTGAACGACGTGTTTTGCATTGATTTTATAAGAACTTGTCTTGATATTTTGAGCAATGTCGTTTTTTAAAGTGGTAAAGTTTCTTTTGGCCTTCAATTTATTTCAAAACAAAATAAAAGAAAAAATAATGATTGGTTTTCGGGACTTGCTACGTATATCAAGAAAAACTAAATATGATCTATAAATATTTCACTCAACCGAAACATATCTGATGCAATGTCATGCATGAATAATACAGTATTCAGGTTCTTCAAATGAAACGGAATCATTTAAATTGTTATGATAAGATGAAAGGATAGAGACATGATCATGTTTTGTATTTTACAGCATAGGTGTGAGGTACGACAGTTTAACGTCCCCTACCCTACTACTGCTTCATTTCTTGAATAAGGCTGCCTAGCCTGAGACTAGCATCGCGCGTACTTATGTAGCCTTGCTCTAAGGCTGTACTGAATGATATGTCCATGGATGTTTATTGATTCGGTCCTTATAAAAAGTAAGTCTGCACAAGCGGACGTCAGTCTTATACAGTGACAACCTGTTCTTAATGTTTATAGAATCTTGCAATTATTATTTACTCTGATACATATTTCCCTTGAGATTTTAGCAAGTCTAGCGCGACAACAGATTCAGTGTGTGGCTTACACGTGTCTGTGATGAAGATGCAATCTTTCAGTGAAAATTCGGTCAGGCCCAAACACGCGCTCTTTAATTTAAACCATCCCCATGGCAAACACGCCAATTACGTGTCTTAATTATGCAGTAAGGCACGTCAAGATAAATTCATATCCAAAAAATGTTTTTGTGAACATGAGAGTGGTAATTGAAAACGGAATCTGGAAATTAACACAGATATTTTCAAGGTAAAACTCACTGCTGCGGCACGTAGGATACTTAAAGAATTATGAATTAATAACAGCTGGGTATGCTTATTTTTTTAGCCCATAATCTTCTACACCAATAACTGCGACTCGTATTCGCATCCAAAGGTTCATATTCTATTGCAAATCCTGGGCGGTAATTATTGTAGTGCTGGATGTATTAAGTGTCGGCTTTAGTCAGTTCCATCTCCTTTTAATCTGAAAGAGTTTGTAAAAAAATGTTTATCAGAATTTTTTATGTTTGGTTAGTCACAAACTACGAAGTCAAACACTTAAAATTGAACAACATCTGACTGGCTTTGATTTACACGTGAGCTAGTAAGTTATGGTGGCCGAGAGGGGACATCGCTTTCTCGCCATCAATTACGATCGCGAGAAAGCGATAAAGCAATAGCAAGAGACGAGAAAGCGATTTACATTTCGATTTCTCGTCTCGTCAAGTGTTATCGTTACAGCGATAACACGAGACGAAAAAGCGACCATGGGGAATGTTTCTTCACACCGGTGCCGCTATAAGCCAAATCACATTTATATCGTACGGTCTGCAAGTAATATACATGAAGTCTGACATGATGAAACAGCGGTCGATACCATGAGCACCGGATACCGTGACACACAATCATACAGGCTACACAACGTAACCCACGGGTGGTGGGGGTGGGGTTTGGGTGGTTCGAGGTTGACACGCGTGGCACGGTGGCCTCTCCTGTCGCAATTCGAGTTGCACCTTTTAGACGAGTGAGAATCCTGTGATAAAAGGTTCGAGTCCCAGATTCACACTGCTTATGTTTTGAGGTTTGTCAGCACCATACCTGTGTCAGTGAGCTTCACCAAAGTGACATACTCTTAGAGGCATCACTTAGGGCTTTCCTTCCACAACCAGCAGACACACCGTGATGTAGACCAACTACTGTTCAAAGCGGCGTTAAACTCACCCACTCACCCTTCCCTACCACAACCAGTGAGCTTCACTAAAGTGGTCAATACTCTTAGATGCATCACTTCGGGTTTTCCTCCCACAACAAGCAGACACACCATGATATAGCCCAACTACTGTTCAAAGCGGCGTTTAACTCACTCACTCACCCATCCCTATCACATTCCTACCTCAACATGGCATAATAGGAACGTATTCCAACCCTAAATCCTAAACAAAATACATTTTGTACACTTTTACATATTAATTTATGATAGTAAAATCCGCAATATCTCGGTTTTAAAACCAAAACACAAGCAACTGGAGTGAGTATGTTTCCACGCCGGTTGTTTTAGCATTATTCCAGCATTATGACGGCGGGGGACACCGGGCAGGCTACAGGACGGGAAGGGTGGAAGATAGACCTCCACGTTTAGGGTATTTTACAGTGTTTGTCTTCAACAAAGGGCCGAATAACTTACCCGCCATACTGTGATACATACATTCTTCAGCATCGCCAGAGTCAGAAATGTACGCATCACACCATTTCTTATCAGTGTGTTCTTTGCTTTAGGGTTTTATCACTTGAGCACTTAAAATAATTTATAGCCTCAGACATGAGAACATGTATGATACAATCTGGATGGGATCAGTGTGGAGATATAGGTGTTACACAGACACGTCATTTTAATAAATCACCCTGAGTAGTTTTTTCTAGACTCACGCTTTAGCATAACTTATAAATAATGATCATTTGCGCATGATATTGGTTATGGTAACTAAAATGTCACGCCTACATGTACATTTATGTCGAAGTATTTTATTTCGTATACACGTATATGAAGATGTTAACGTACATATGCCACATATGCGCAAAACGACACGTACTGACACACATTATATTCGGCATAAGTGTAAATTATAAAATACATGTGTAATTGATTCTGTATTTGTATTTTGAATCAAAGAATTAAAAGAATGTGATGGAAATGAGAATGGGATTGTTTGATAAAGCACTTGATCTACTGTCTGAGTGAGTGAGTGGGTTAATTTTAACGTAACATCAGCGATTAGAATCACTGGGCCACATGTGAAACCCATATGGTCAGGTGCAGTGAGGAAAACGTTAGAGTAGCCCCTAAATCTTCTTTGCTCTTCTCCATTTCCAAAGAACAGACTGATGGCTAGCATATCCATGTGTGCGCGATAGCTGTTCAGAGACCCTCACTACAGCAAGAAAGTGACAGCAGTCAGGTGGCCAGCGGTGAATGCTAAATGGGAGTAATTATCAAGTAACGGCAACAGACACTGAACCAGCAACACTGTGTGGAGCAGGAATGTTGTGGTGTTTTACCAGGCACTATCGCCATTATATATTTTCACAGAGGGTTCCGTGTTAACCTAATGCTTTCAAATCTGTGGAGATAAAATTCATTGTTTGAGCTCTTCGTTATGATTTAAAATTCTCTTACTAACAAAAAGATGGAAGATGGCGAAAGAATGGAGGAGTTCTAGAAGATCAGGTCTTTCCTTCTGGGTCAAGGTCAGGACCAAGGTAATTGCCAACTGTGTTGGTAACCATGCACCACCGGGTCTCGTCCCTGCTTCATAGGTTTAATGGTTAACCACAGACACGTTGTGGCTGCATGTTATCTGTAGACTGGCGGGCTTTGATACCTTTGTTGATAGGTCATTAGACATAAAGGTTCAGGTTTCTTGACAAATCTGAATTGGCAAAGCCATTGTCGGTATCATGTCTAAAATACAGATGTGATTTGAAATATATGGTTTCACCCCATTTGTTAGACTAACATTTAGTCCATGAAATCATATATTACACAATACCCTTCTTGACTCTAAAAATGAATAAAAAATCCCTATGCTGATTGTGGAATAGAGCTACATGTAGTCTGAGAAAAAGCATATACAGTTCCCCCGACCTGAACTACGGGCAGTAAATTGGTATTCCCCTGTCAGAACAATCGGATGGTCGTTGGACATGTCATATGCTACAGCGAAGTCACCTTGAAACATCTTTACCACCTACCACATTAGTAGTTTGTACTTATAAAAGTCCAGGTGAAAGTGCTGAATTCACAGAAACAAACTTTTTTGGGGCGTGGCCTAAAGACATCGGTGCAGGGGTGCGTGACAGCTGTTTACATTAGCTGATATGTTTGCCGCGTTTATCTATCTTATGATCCCCAGCCGTTATAAATATACTGTTTCTGCTATATCGGTTAATCCTACAAAAATGACAACATTGCTTACATTGTTTAATGTGTGAAACGAACTTCGATCTTGACATTGTGAATATTGAAAAATAACAATTAACAGTCGGTAACTATCATTTCATTACTGACATCCTGTTTGCGTAATAAAATATGTATTCTATTCCACACAATATATGCATGTCAGGGGTTTGTGATTACAGTATTAACATCTGCCAAGATGCTATGTTGACTTGCCCTTTAAGATCCGACCACTGTGGAATTGGTGTCCCCGTGGCCTACGTCGATGTCACTCGCTGAGCAGAGATAATGTCGGTTTGTCAGCACCATCGTGATGAAACTAAAAGCAACATTACGACTCACTCACTCGCCAAGCATAAACGATAGTTATCGTCCTATCCAATAACAATTATAATTTGTTCATGTCGTCATTCATTTTGCAGTCTTCAATACACAACCATACAAACAACAGGGTTAATAATAGTTAAAATCCCTTGAGCTGATGGATTTCAGCTTATCGAGTAATACTGTAAATTCTGTCTACCTTTTATTCCATATTAACACATTACACGTTGTAACAGGATATATTTGGTCATTCCCAATTGTCAGATACCCCATTTGGAAGACAGTGTAGTGGAAATGGCTTGTCAAAACATATGAAATTTAACTATTGTAGTAATCGACCAGTCTAAATAGACTGAGTCCTCTACATAATTAAGATCAAATAAATGAAGAAGTTTGAAGTTAATGGGCACAATAGTTGATCTACTCAGATACAACAGCATTTTACATTGTTTGACTTTCTACCCGTATAGATGTAACTAATGAACTATTTGAACATGAAAACAAATTCATTGTTTGAGTTCTCAGACATTCTTCCGAGAATACTAAGTTTGTTAATTTATATGTGTTTTATTACATTGTGCATACACTCTTCAAAAAAAGAAACGCACAGGTAGTATGTAGTTTATTGAACCTGACTACGCAAAAAAATCGGTATATGAATTGAATATATGTTATTGGAAAATGTTGGTGGCCTGATATTCGACAAACGCAAAAATATGGAAAGGCACAGGAAGAGTTTTAGTAAATCTATTGTACCTTATAAAGTAGATATATTTGATTTAATATCAAAGATACAAATATGAACTTTTGGAGCTCGGTAGTCACATGTAGTCTTTGTAGAAAGGCAATGGAAAATGTTCATTGTCATGTCACATAAGGCAACAAGGTTGCGCTGAACTCCCGTGAGTATCTCGTGTGACCGACCCGGGCAGCAATCACGGCGCTGCATCTCCTCGGCACTGACTGGATAAGTTTACGAATTCTGTCCTGCGGAATTCTGCGCCATTCTGCTTGTAAAGCGTTGGCCAGTTGTGGGAGTGTCTGTGGCGTGTTCTGGCGTTGACGTACACGTCGATCGAGTTCATCCCAGAGGTGTACGATTGGGTTGAGATCTGGGGATCTCGACGGCCAGGGCAAGACGTTGATGTTGGCATTATTAATGTAGTCTACAGTGACACGAGCTGTGTGCGGTGGAGCGTTGTCCTGTTGTAACAGCTCCCTCTGGCGGTCAATGATTGGAGGAAGGTGAGGTTGAAGAATTTGATTTATGTAGCGTTTTGCTGTCAAATTTCCCTGAACCACAACCAAGTCAGTGGTGTAGGATATGTCCCTCCACACCATGACACTACCGCCACCTAAATTGTCGAATTCACGTCGACAATGCGGGGGCAAAACGCTTATTTCGACGACGATAAACTCGTTGTCTTACATCTCGATGTTGAAGAAGAAATCGTGATTCATTGCTAAACCACACTCGTCTCCAGTGGGAGACTCAATTCCAAGGTTGTAAGGAATGGCATCAACGCAAGCGTCGCTTCCGGTGGATTTTTTGCAAAACAGGTATGATAACCAGTCTTCTTGGTCGATTCTAGCCTCGGGAAGATGGTTCTTGACAGTCTGGTCCGATATCATCCTCAAAACCTGGGATGCGTCCTGTAGTCTCCGTAGCTGTGGGAATGCGATGACGTAGGTGGAACAGTCGAATGTAGCGGTTCTGTGCAGGGATGGTAACTCTTGGTCGGCTGGTTCTCGGACGGTCTGCAGTGGAATTGAACTGAGTCCCAAAGGCGGCAAATGGTGCTGTTGTGGACGTTGAAGTGGCGTGCAACAGAAGACGGCGATTCCCCTCTTTGGATACGTCCTATGGCTATGTTCCGATCGGCAGCGCCAAGTCTCGGCATTTTGGAACTTGAAAAATGTTGACAATTGAATGACAAATTATTGGCTTATGCTTGCTTACCACGAGTTACGAATGCATAACTTGCATGTGCATTTTGCTTATCTATTTACCTTCATGACCTTTTTGAACAAGTGTGAAAACAATGCCGTTTAAGACATTGCAAATTGCCAATGGCTGCGTTTTGACGCATCGTTTGTCGAATATCATGCCACAAACATTTCCAATAACATATATTCAATTCATATACCATACTTTTTGTGTAGTCAGGTTCAATGAACTACATTCTACCTGTGCGTTTCCATTTTGTTAAGAGTGTAAGTCTTATATTCTCATGAAGCGTCTGATTTGAGTATGTTTGGACTAATCCATTTGGATATATGGATAACTCAACCGTGACATATGTGATTTTAAGGTATCCGACAAAAGGGGTATCTGACAAATTGGTAGTCCTGAAACATGACTGTGGAATATATTTTTTTTATGAACAAAATATAGAAACGTATAGCTACATGTAGATCTGACCGCCTCTGTGGTCTAAGTAGAAGAGCATCTGCACGGAGAGTGGAAGCTAGGTGATTCGATCCTTTGGCCTCGTCATACCAAAAGACGTTAACACATGGTATTTGTTGATACCTTAACCTGGCGTTCGGCATTAAGGGGCTAAAGCAATGACCGGTCGGCTAGGAGTCAGTTTATGCTGTGTCTGAGTGAGGCATCCACGTGAAACTGCGGCATGGTATCTCATAGCACTATAAAACCGTCTAGTACAAGCAGCCACACATATATTAGTGTAATAACCCCAGTTCACCTCACCTCAAAGAAGATTTATCAAATACCTAACTGCCACTCCCCCGAGGACATCCTGGGTAAGAATAGGCTTCCTGGTATCGTATGCTCGTCGTAGGGACGGACTAAAATTAGTATCGGATGGTCAGGCGTTGTCTCTTCACTGATGGTGTGTCGTCGTACTCAGATTGTGTACCAACGTACCCAGATTGTGTGTCATCATACCCAGATTGTGTGTCAACGTACTAATAATCAGTTTGCATGTCATCGTACCCAGATTGTATATCATGATACCCAGATTGTGTGTCATCGTGTCTAGATTTATGTCATTATACTCAGATCGTGTACCGTCTTACTCAGATTGTGTATCATCGTACCAAGATTGTGTGTCACCATTCCCAGATTGTGTGTCATCATACCCATATTATGTGTCATGATACCCAGATTGTGTGTCATCATACCCAGATTGTGTGTCATCAACCCAGATTGTATGTCATCATACCCAGATTGTGTGTCATCATACCCAGATTGTGTGTCATCAACCCAGATTGTGTGTCATCATTCCAAGATTGTATATCATCATATCCAGATTGTATGTCATCATACCCAGATTGTGTGTCATCATACCCAGATTTTGTGTCATCATACCCAGATTGTATGTCATCATTCCAAGATTGTATATCATCATATCCAGATTGTATGTCATCATACCCAGATTGTATGTCAACATACCCAGATTGTATGTCATCATACGTAGATTGTATGTCATCATACCCAGATTGTGTGTCATCATACCCAGATTGTATGTCATCATACCCAGATGGTATGTCAACATACCCAGATTGTATGTATGTCATCATACCCAGATTGTATGTCATCATACCCAGATTGTGTGTCATCGTAGCCATTTTTTTGTGTCATCGTACCCAGATTATGTGCCATCATACCCAGATTGTGTTTCATGGTACTCATGATAAGTTTGTATATCATGATACCCAGATTGTATATCATGATACCCAGATTGTGTGTCTTCATACCAAGATTGTATGCTATCATACCCAGATTGTGTGTCATCGTAGCCAGATTGTGTGTCATTGTACTCAAATTGTGTGCCATCATACCCAGAATTGTGTCATTGTACTCAGGTTGTATGCTATCATACCCAGATTGTGTGTCATTGTACTCAGATTGTATGCTATCATACCCAGATTGTGTGTCATCGTATCCAGATTGTGTGTCATCGTATCCAGATTTTGTGTCATTGTACTCAGATTGTGTGTCTTTGTACTCAGATTGTATGTCATCGTATACAGATTGTGTGTCATCGTATCCAGCTTGTGTCTCATCGTATCCAGATGGTGTGTCATTGTACTCAGACTGTGTGTCATCATACCCAAATGGTGTATCATCGTACCAAGATTATGAGTCATCGTACCCTGATTGTGTGACTTGTACGTATACCCAGATTGTGTGTCATCGTACCACGATTTTATATCATCGTACACAGATGTTGCAGATCGTTACTCGTGCTTTCAGATATCGGTTTGCATGGTCCAGGCTCGATCATGTCCGGGCCTCGGGTGATATAGTTGAAATGTTGTTCATAACGGCGTGAAACAAGCATTCACTCGCTCACACCATTCGTCTTTAAACAAGCCGTTAGACTGTGTGGCTTACATGCACAGAGGCAGCTACTGGAAGAATTCACAGTTGTTGCTGATACTGTGCTAAAAGTGCAAACTATTTTTTTCATAGCCTGTCATAAACAACATGCACAAACGCAGCGGAGGATCATGCATAAACTGCAATGCCGCGAAGCAGCACTGCACGACCCGTCTCCAGCAACCATTACCTAGAAGTTGAATGTTTGACATTCCTCGCTGATTTATTGTGTTACAAAGTGCCCGAAGTTACTGAAGATTAATGCGCACATGTAAGTATTGTTTATAACTGTTCCAGTGTGTTCAGACAACATGCGCACATTTCATATTTGTTAGGTGATACCACCCTGGTAAAAGGAAACTAGGAGTAATGTACTCAGAGGACAAAGGTTCTATGAGCAAGTTGTGTTCTGTGCCGCTTGGCGTGTCAGCTTGATGTGGGAGGAAGGCCTGAAGTAATGCAGACTTAGCACCACTTTGGTGTGACCTGTGCGCATGGGTATGCAGCTCAGAAACCAATTGCAATGTTCATAGTCAGGGCGAATGTGAATGCGAAGCAACGATGATGGGATTCTAGCACGCTTCATGGACGCTTCGCAAATATCTTTGTAAGAGAATTCACAAAAAAACGCTCCTGGTTTTTCTTTAAAATAGATGGCATTTCTGTGCCTGAAAATGAATCACGCATGTTCCTATATAAATTTACATTTGGTAAAGTTTACATTTATACCCAAAATATATATCAAATTATGCTTAGCAAATAAGCGAGAAGTATATGGTTATTTTCATTTCCCTCTAGAAATGATTTGCTTTCGAATATGTATACTGTATGACATCTACACGTAGTTAGTAATTACAATTTGAACATGATACAATATTGCTTTTTACCTTCACCTGGACCCTGAACACCCTGTGTATGCCTTTAGTTGCACTGTGACACATGGCACTGTTTGTGCGGGCGCTCTCGTATGCCAAATAAGGCAACTGAATGGTCGAGCAGTGGTCCTTATATAGTCAAATGGTGAATTAACAGTATTTCAGTAATTTATACAGTATGTCAACTATTCAATATGCAGGAAAGTGTAAAGTGACTAAAATTGTCATCAAGGGTTATCCAGTGAGCTTTGTCTCATATCTTATGACACACACATTCCTTATTCAGGGTATTTATCATCACAGATAATCGAAGATGGTTGTACACGTTTATCATGTAAACGAACCTACGCACTCGAAGACGAGGGTCCATCTAGAGACGCGGTGACAACTAAGCCCCCAATATCGTCAAACAGAAGGCGATGAATGGACTGTGTTGGTGAACAGGAACTGCGCGACTCCAATATGCACAGGTCGCCCAGTATAGCTGAATTATACCTGCATTTCCAACATTCGTTCGCTAAAACTGCAAAAAAATATAATGTTTATCAAGAACAGATATTGCATTTTGAGCTCTTCATTTTATGGGGAAAATGTCTTTGATACGTAGTTTTTTCATTTCCAAACTTGCCGGAATGGCAACATGTGTTTAGAAGATCTCTAAAATTTGAGTATTCACGTGAATATGGAACTCAGTGAATAATATTGGAACATTAACCATGGACCATGAAACAGGAAATCGGTTTCACAAGTACATTTTGTCGATTCCGATTAAAAGAAATTACCTTTTTAAAAACCATTAACTTCATGTACATGTATTATCACCAGAACTTGTACACAAGAACGCCACATGCTGTACAGACTAATCCGGTGTTATGTTTTCTTCATAGTGATGACTATAGGGTCTTCCAAAAGTAGGTCTTAATAACTTAAGTAGGTCTTAGGCAACCCATGCTTGTCGTTACAGGCGACTAACGGGATCAGGTCAGACGGAAGCATGTCATCGTATCGTAATTGTTTAGATCGATGCTCGTTGTGTCAAGCTGAATTGTTTCGGCGCATAATCTAGATTGGATATTCTCTTGCATTGACAACTTGTATGTATTATATTCTGACGACATGTCCATATCGAAGCTAATGATGAATTTAAAAATTACTTGGTTGTAAGTTTATGTTGATTTGTAGTTCAAGCAGTCAATGATTGTTTCCAACTTGACGTTAAATCGGCAACATCACCATAATAATTACTTTGATACCACATTTGTAAATGATTTTATGAGCGGTGAGGCTGGCTTTAGTGTACCACCTGGGTTGTCTCCCTTCCCGCACCTGTGAAGCGCACATCGAAGACCGATGCGGAGTATGTGTGAAACGGCTCACGGCCTCGACTCGAAAATTACCACTTTAAGAGTAGCATTCGATGTAATTAATGTATTGAATGATAAAATATAGCTCCTGAAACACATACATCCTGGAAACACTTAACTGAATAATTCAGAACACATTATTTGGAGTTATGTTCAGAGGACGTGGAATTCGTAAAATGAAAATGAATACAGCCTGCAAGTCACGATAGAGTGTATTTTGGGCGTGTTCTCATTCAGTTATTCATGCTCTAGTTAGTGCTTGTATTGTCGACAACGTTGTGATTTGCCTTCAGGGGTCCGTTTCACAAAGCGATTGTAACGCTTCTTCTCCTGAAGTTCCTTTTATGTATCACAAAATTACGACAGTCGTACTGGTAAGATTGCTTTGGGAAACAGGGCAATTATGTATATGCTTAACGGTGGAAACATGTGCCCTATTATAAGAAGCAATCTTAGCTACGATCGCTTTGTGCAAAGGGGCCCAGAAAGATAAGGTGTGGAGATACTGTGTTTGTTTAGCTGAAGGTACATATGCCAGGTGACCTAATACTCGAAATGCTGAATATCCCGATATTTAGAGAACCAATACAAGAATGTTGTTTCAGGCCACAGTCCAATATTCCAAGGAGTTCATTATTCCAGCTATATCAAAGAGAAAAATATTCCTGTTATATCATCACGGCAACTTGAATGTTATCGAGCCTGATACAACCAATATGTATGATATGAATATGTGAGAAACGGTCATCGCCCTCGGGCACGGTGACACAAACAGTTGAGTCTGCTCATACAAGTACGGGTGTACTGGGTACATAGTGTGCCCTGGAATCTCCACGAGATGTTCACTATTATCGCGAGAACAGAGTTGAAGTCGATCGCCAACAGTGACAGAGGGGGCTTCTAAGTGAGTGCCTTCATGTGTATGGTTTTACGCCGCATTATGGCAGCAATATCACGGCGGGGCGCCTCAGCAATGGGCTTCAGATATTGTACCCATCTGACGACATCTATACCAGACTACCCACCTCCACAGAGCCTCTGGAAGCAATTACATGTTAGTATACAGTTACCACGGCAGTATATAACTGCATGACAATAAGTGTTCTGGAGATCAGTTGACTGTAAAGTGGTATTGTGGGTCAGGAAAAGAAATCGTTTTTCGTTGTTTAACGCCGAAAACAGCAATATTCAAGCTATATGCCCGCACTCTGTAAATAATCGAGTCTGGACCAAACTAACCAATGATTGATATCATGAGCAACGATCCACGCCGTCGGGGCACGCTTACACGCTATTAACCCAGTCACCGAGCCAGATCGCTCGATCCACTTAGTCGCCTCTTAAGACAAGCATAGGTTGTTGGGTGCCAATTCTAAACCGGAATCTCCACGGGGAAATGACAGATAAAACAAATGTGAATCTAAGATTGAATATGGTGGCGTAATGCCAAGAAAGGCCATCTTGTCAATTTGCATTTGGTCTCATCTTGATTTGATAAATGAAAGCGGAAATGAAAAGATCACATATTTGTGTCTGTTCTAGAACTGACCGCTTCTGTATGCTTAACGTGACCCTTCTGCCGACAACATCGTTTCCCGGGAGTTAGATTCCCCTTGTGTGGACATTCAGCATCACTTACCATCTTCTGTTGGGCAACACCAGCATCTTGTGTGTCATAACGGGGTAAAGCGTGGCAACAAGAATTTGAACTGTGATCGAAACTATACCTCGCTTCAGATTAAAATATTTGAGTCATCCGACCAGCCCAGGTTAAGTTATTCGTTAAGAAATTGAAAAATAGCAGCAAATTTAGAATCTACCAGTTCACTTCAAAACAATAGTAAAACAATGTGGTGTGTCTTTAGAAAACGTCGGTTCGAATACCGCTATGGGTCCTGTTACATAAAAACCTGTTGATAAGGTTGACACCGGCTGAGTTGAACAACTGTTAATTCGAATTCCACACCTGATAAACAATGTGAGGCAGGTTGTTCGAGGGCACCCACTGGTATCTCAACACCGCAGCTTGGCAGTGAAAAGCTTTGTTGAGTGCATTACGAAAATAGCGGGACACTATATTTCATTATCCTTGTCTGGCGGAATACTATAAATATAGATGAGTTGTCGACGAGTTTGTTGATAAATTTGAATATTCGGTTGAAATGTTATTTTATTTTCGTTGCTAGGGTATTGGGGTGTACCTGATATTTAAATGTGTAAAGGGTTGTTTCGTTCGAAACATATTTGTGGTGTGAAAACACTTGCTAAATCGCTTCTGCCGGCAAGAAGTAACAGGTTTTCTTTTCATCAACGATTCACTTGTGAGGAAGTGAGTGAATGAGTGAGTAAAGTTGTCTGCACCTTTAGTGGCGTTTACACAGTTCATGGCTTGTGGACACCAGAATAGGCTTCAAACATTGTACTCAAAATAAAAGCTGATACATCCAGTAATAAGGAGTCAGCCCCGGTTAGATTTCTAGGTCTGACAATATCATACCTGACTTGCATCACATCGGGGTTTCCTCCCACACAAACGTGATACACCGTGATACGCCGTGATATAACTGACATACTTTTCAAAGCGGGGTTAAATCAAAATCACTCACTTACTCGGACTAGAGACTGAACACATCTCTGAATTCTTTCGTAAGTTTTCTTGTTTTCGTTAAAGGAAAATTAACTGTGATCGTATACGTTTGTTGATAACTGACATGTTATTATTATTATTATGATGATGATGATGATGATGATGTACAGATTAAAATAAAAAAAATCATCATAGAGGGCTTGGGTGATCGATCCTGGCACAGTCAGGCTGGTTAGGCTCATCATCAGCTCAGGGCCCTTGCCCCCTCTACACGCAGCCCAGACCGCGAATGGGACTTCTCCAAGGAAGCGCTGCCTAGTCAAACCCACCCAGAACTTTTCGGAGAATGTGACTCCCCAACACTGCAGACATCTGCATTACCCAGATTGTCAGAAGGGCTGTATTCCTGGTAGCAAACCCGGGTACTCTCCCTATGTCAGTCAACAGATTGGGAGGTACCACACCTAAAGCACCGAGAACAATGGGGAGTCGGACAACTTGGTATTTGGGATGCAAGCGCGACATTTCGAAAGCGAGGTCCGCAGATTTGCCATGTTTTTCCTCAATCTTGTCAATCACATTACTGTCAAACGGGACAGAAAATTCAATGATATAAATGATTTCATTGGATTTATCAAAAAGGACAAGATCAGGTTTGTTGGCCTTGATATGCCTGAGGCTGTATACGGGCCTATTCCAAAGGATTTTGTAGTTATCATTTTCCATGACGCCCTTTACATTTCCGGGTCGTACCATGGATGGACCTCTGTGTCAAAATCACAAGCATGGCGAAGAAGGTAATAAAATGATCGAGCCACCCCATCTTGTCGCTTAAGATACTGTGTTTGTGCCAAAGCTAGGCATCAACTGACAATGTGTTGGACAATCTCGTTAAATTCATTACATAATCTATATTTCATATTCACATTTTGATGCAAAATCACACATTGACGGTTTTGAGTGGGAAGCGACTGGTCCTGAGCTGCAAACCGGAAGCCTTCTGTTTTACTTTTCAGGCCAGACGACCTCATCCAAGCGAAGGACTCTGCAGGACTGCCGATCTTCTCAACACACTGCACATAAACTCGATGGAGTGGTCGTTCAGATAGCCTCTCCTTGAAAAAGAGTCTGGGCCGATTTGATATGGCACTTCGTTTAGTTGACACTCATTTCTGTACCGTCCAGCAGTACAGAACCATCAACAAAATCAACACCGACATTGAGATTATGTCCCATATCCTTGGCTCGTTTTAGAAAACTGTGGAATGCCTTGTTTTCATCATAATGGAGTTTGTCCGGGGCTAAGCCCTTATCTGCATTATTATTATTATTATTATTATTATTATTATTATTATTATTAAAAGTAGTAGTAGTGGTGGTAGTAGTATTGTTGTGTTTAAAACAGATTAGTGTTATAATTTTCTTAACAGCAGACAGTGCTTCTAAATATAAAGTATATGATTCATTAGAGTACGATAACAGTTAGTATTTCGAATTCCTTTGAGTGTATAAGCGAGTTTATTTCCTCGGTACACTGGTAAGCAATAATAACTACATGTAGCTTCTTTATACATTATCGTAATCAGATAGGAAAAAGAACGGTTTCAGCTGTTAAGAAATCAAAGAAGTATATCTCGCTTTTACCGTTGTTTTCAAGGTTCCCAATTTTAGAATGTTGAATCTCAATAGTTTCCTACTAATGGTAGAGCTTCCTAAATCTTTGTAATTGACTGACACAAAAGTTCTCTTTATATCTACAAAAACATCATCTTCAAAGATTTAAGAACATAATTTGCTTCCTGGAACAAAAACTTCATTAATCAAAGTTCGGTTACGTCGGTAAGGTGTATGCTGACAAAGGAAGGCCATTGTTCAGAAGAGGAACCGGTTTTGACCTATTGTGCGGTTCGTTGTTCCTAATGAATTTGTTGTCCTGGTAAATGTTTGTGACAGCACGCCTGTTTGCGGACAATCAAGCATGTGTGCTGTACAGGTGAGGCAGTAATTTCCTCTTGACAGGTGTGGGTTGGTTGGCCAGACTCTCTAATATTGACCTGTTGCTTCCTCAACATCTTAGAAGGCTAAGTCATTGTGGATTTCCATGGGTACTCCCGGCACACAGTTGCCTAGTGCACAAAGATTGTCGTAACGCCTCCAAATAGCTTGCTGTGTGGACAGACACATATATTTCTTGCATATTTTTGCCAGGTTGTTAGATTATCGTCTCTGATCGACGTTGGTGTAATTGGTTTGTATTCCTTACTCAATCTGTCAACCTTGACTTTTACTAACGCGCCATGTGCTGATACATTCAGACCAAGAAGGTGAAGTGTCAGTTATTCAGATGCTAAAGGATGGTGGGGTAACCTGGTGGCTCGTCACGCCGAAGGCTAGTGTTCGATTCTCCACATGGCTTGAGTGTGTGAAGCCCCCGCCGTGAAAGTGCTTGAATATCGCTAAGGGCGGTGCCAACCCATCGTCTTTTGCTGAAGATGTCATACACTCCCCTCTCTCCACAGCACAGACATAAGATGACAAGAGAAACAAGAATTCATTTTGTATTTTATTGTAAAAGTAAACATCTTACACATAGCAAAACCGAATTGGGAATGAAGTGAAACGTTCTCGCGTGTGTTGCTTTGAAATGCAAAATAATCATTTCATAATCACGATAATATTATTGATCAATGGAATGCGTGCTTTGATATGAAAACTAGGAAACACATAAGGGAATATACATACATATATACACAGGGGTTGTATTCAGAATGCTGTTGTGACAATGAAATTGTTGTCAATGTTTGGGTATTTTGAGCACTGTTAGACGTGTCTGTTCTTCACTGGCACCGAAACTGAATACATGCAGCCACAATGACGGTGAGCAGGACCAGTAGTGTATGTCCGTCATGTCTGTGGGCAGCTGCAAACATGGTTCCATTCCCTCCATCAACAATACCCCAGTACCACCGGTCGTCCGTGTCGAAGTACCAAGGATGCCTGGGTGGGATGACGCCCACAACAGCCTGATCAGAGCCGATAGCAACATCAGCACAACCATAAAACTGCTCTTGGTTACCACAGCCGATGCAGCCATTGCCGACCGAATCAGTGCCCCAACTATTTCCGGCGTTGTACTTCCACTGTAATACGCATGCGCTACATCGAACTCCTTCTGGTAATTTCAGATTGACCTCAATGTTTTGGTTACTATCCTTTGACTCTATCATATACTTGGTCTCCCCTGTCTTAGCCAAGGGAAGGATGTACTTATCAAGGCAGGCGTGAGTCACGTTCTTGAATGGATTGTTGTTTGGGCAAAGTCGGAATTCGAAGAAGCCCTTGTGGCTGGCCGTCAGTTGAACTTTAACCCCTATCACTTGACCAACATTGTATTTCCGGACAATGATGCCTGTATAAAATTTTCCACCAGGTTCGTTGTCGCGTGGGCCCTGCCAGGGGTCACCACACACGCCGCATTTGCCGCCATTGTCTTCATACTGGACCTGCAACAACAATGGCATATTAACTTTCATGTATGTTTCAAAGAGATGCAAAATTTGATGAACTCATGATATTTTTTTCATAGTCTGATATTTGGCGAGAGCTCCCTCACTTAACAAAGTGTAATTGTAAATGAATGTTGCATTCTTAATACCTCAATGATTAAAGTTGTTTTTGTGTAACGCTGCAGCAATATTCCAGCTACACCATGACGACGTTAGTAAATAACCGAGGTTGGATCAGAGAATCCATATATTGAAATTGTAAGCAACTACCCACATCTTTGGGGAGTACGATGACACATTATCACGAAGCCTGGCCAATATAAATGACAAAATCCTTTCTATATTCATAAGAATATTATTAATAAGATTGTTATTCCGACTATATCATGAGAATTTGTTCATGAATCATTATCCAATAGTGTTCGCAAAAAGGTAAACGTATCCTGCCCCACCGGTGGCACCCTTCACACACACATGCAAAGGCAAGTCAATTGTTCACCTGATAAAAAACACGGGAACATATGGTACAAGTCATAATAAGTAATTGCATCGAACATCAGGTTTGTCACTGATCCGTCAAAATTGGAAATGTCCTCGACATGTCTGCCATAAAACCTTCAGAAAGCTTTATTGAGGCCTTGTATGTTGAAAGTTTGATCAAACAACTTCTGAGCAAGAATCGTATGACGCTCTCTGATTTCTTGGTAGAAAGAGCATACTCGACTGTACCTCAGCGTTGTGAAATACAGACACCAGAGACTTGATCTGAAGGAATATAGCTCGACATAAGGGAGAGTTGACCATTGGAATGTTGAAGTCATCCCTCTTGTCATACAGCCTTGTGGATAGTGTTTTGTCAATCTGAATCTTTATACATAGATCTTAATATAAAACAGATGAGGGAATCGCTCTGGCTTCTTTATTTCTAGTTGAGGTGGGTTAATCAGTGGAGGAAAACTAGCTATTTGGTTTTTAGAACGATGTCAGATCATCGATACCCACGGGGACTAAGGTGAAAGACAATACAAACAGAATATGACGTACACTTTCATGATCATGCGCCATATATCCCTACCTAACAGATTGTTTGTGCCTTTTAGTTTTAAGATTCAACGATGTGCAAGTATGGATTTCAACTTCTATATTCTACCAATGCGACGTAAAATGATAGTTAAGTAAATATTTCAATATTCCTGTTTGAGATTGAAAAGTACAGGCGCAAGCTTTTCATAAACAAAAACACGTATTTCTCTGCGCATGGGGGAGCTGAACAATTTTTTTTAAACAAATCACTTTTTGGTGAACCATGAGGCCAAATTGTTTCCGGTCCCACCACCCCCAACCCTACCACCAACAACATCAATAATTCATGATATCTTTGATACTTCTTTACTGCAACACGTTTGCTTTGAGATGTGTAAACATGCTTTTATGTTTTAATCAAACCAAAATTCCCGTTAAGACTTCGCAATTAACTTCAACGAAACTACCACGTTCTGTTTTAGAATTTTAAAAAGTAAAAAAGCCTCTCAGCAAACATTCCGGGATGTCGTACAATCTACACAAGAACAGCACACGGTTATCTCACGTTAAAGTATTCCTTACAGTGATCAACGTCAACGTGTTTCTCATTGGCTTTTCTTAAAATACTGGGCCTACACAACGGCCAGGATGATTATTTTATTTGCAACTGGATCTGCATCTCGTATGCACACAAGCACGATGTGGACATTGGCGATTAAAAATACAGGTAGTTACGTGAAACTGCCAAACAATGTTGTGTTGAGGTGTATGTGGCGAATGACGTCGCTGCACACAAATAACGCTTTGACATAAGTCATGGAATAGTGAGTGTGTGAGGTGATGTTTGCATTTGTCTCTGACAGGATACGCTCATTTTTATTTGATAGTGATTCATAAACACATGCTTCATATGACGTGAGTCGGAATCGTAAATGGACACTGCTTTTGGCAGAGATTTCTTACGATTATTGAAAGGGTTTTGACTTTGGTGTTTAGAAGAATGTCGTTAACTGGACAAGACAAAAGCCTTCCATAACCCATTGTAATATTCCCACTCATAATATAAGGATTCATAAATCACTATCAAATAGTGATGATACCAGGGGAGCCTATCCTGCACAACCGGTTGCGCTCGTCACCTGAACACACACGGCTACATATAGCACAAGTCAAAATAGGAAAATGCATCTGACATAAGTTTGGACACTGATTCGTCAATTATGCAAATGTACTCCTGATGTTAACATTTAACATGAAATTTAACATTTAAAATAAAATCATGCTATATGTATTCCAACCGAACGGTCCATCTGTAGTTAACTTTTGGTAGGGCTTATCCTTTTATTCCGTGGTGAACCATAAACATGTGAGAAGTATGCGTGATGAAACAGTATCCCCATCAAAAGTTGATTAGGATAAGATGACATATAGTGACAGATTGCGTGTGAAGTAACTCAAGTCAACTTGGTACTCATCTCTCTCTCGGTGTCTCTCTCTGTCTCTCTCTCTCTCTCTGTGTGTGTGTGTGTCTCTCTCTCTCTCTCTCTCTCTCCTTAAGGCTACCCCACCGCCCTAAAACTATCATAATACTTGTCCGTTTATCCTATAAGTCCCGAAAAGAATGTTTCTAACTGACAGAAATCTTTCATGAATGCAAATAAGAACAATGGAAACGTTGGAACGTGCACTACACTCACGCCCTCTGGTATTCCTTTCAGCAGACTAAATGTTCTAAAACGGTATATTTCCCCACATCAAACTCTGCCGGGTTTTAACGTTAACTTAGATTATTAACACCTCTCCGCCAGAAACACCTATGTTTGCATTACGTGGAATGACTCGAAACTTCACCTGTCAGACAACAGGGGTATACCATCAAACCCATTCCAGAGATATTGTGAACACTATTCATGAAAGCACGTTATTGTTAGTAGTGGTAGTATGGTTTTCCCTATAACACATACAAATGAATACCCGTTTCCCAAAAGAAATAACTGCCTGGAGAAGATGTCATAATATTTTAGTCTTTATTTGTGTGAACTATTCCAGTTCAATGAAACAGTTAATAATTTCGAGATTGATTATTCACTGGCGTTGACGGTAAGAATTTCTATGCGATAATTTGCATAATTCTATCACATTGGTAACCTTCATATACTAAATCTATAAAATAAATCCATAGAAACATCAATATTTCTTTGATTGTATTCCTCCAAAAAATATTATGTGATTTAAACTTAACAGTAACGTTTGTCATGCATTTTGATGCGCATATGTCTTTTAAGATCATCACGTACTCATTCAATGCTGAGCTCTCTAAGTTTACATTTCAGCGTTACAAATCCGCTACCTTGCCCTCATTTTCACGGTATAAAATCCTACTCCGTCCATTTGAAAGAAGACCTTTCAGTGTTCACTGACAATTTTCACCTGCAATAAGCAAAGGGCCTCCAGCTGTATACTATGTACATATTTGTCCAAGCACCTTCACGAGTGTTCACGTGTGACCCTAAACTGAAGAGGATGGCGACAGATTAGCATACGTTTACCAGATCTTAGCCAAAACAAGGCGGGGAATTCAACCGCTTTCAAAATCGGAAGAAATGTAATTAAAAGACAAACAATAGATATCTGAAATGGAAACCTAGTGCTTCAGACCTTGAAGTATCGGTAAAAGAATTTACACATATTTTTAGCCCCCTTGAGCTAAATATCTAATCGATGTACTTAATGCTTTCTTTTTAGATGAGGTGGCAAAGCCTAACGCATATCCCCCGAAGGGTAAATACTGGTGAACGAGCGAAGCCTTTGTATCTGACAATGGTATTCAAGGTAAGGCCAACGTGGTCATATTTATCCGAGAACAAACCAGACACGTATTCGATACTTGGCACAGCTAGATTCACACAATGCCAGGAGGTTTGGGAGCTCCACAAGTCATAACAAATAGTACAAAGCGCATGCGCAGACCACAACGAGAGTTTAGAGTTATGCCTCAACACGTTTTGTTTATCTAACAAATACTTCTTTATCAGAGTATTTTAATAAATAAACATATTTCTATATGACATAAAATGAAAGTGAATGAATTGAAAATGCCAAGTTGTATTATTGAATGAAATGTCTTCATTTTAAATTGTTATTTGTACACGTGAAACACAACCAAAAATACGATTGAATCTCGATCGAACGGCTGGTGTTGTTCTATACAAACGTCTCTGTTAAAATCACGCTTGATATATAGTCTGCTGACACACATATGCAAACATATGAATCAAACTGATGTAACTGATGTGTAACCTAAAACAGGCTTTACGCTTGCCTAGTCCACAACACTATCAAGTATCAGTTAACAGATAGTGCAGAAGATAATTGATAATATTGACTTATATTTAGTAACAATGTATACATATCAAGGTTCGTAATTAAGCATTTTAAAATGCTTGTCTGTCAAACACTGTCATTCAAAATAGAATAAGAGAACCAAACTATAGTGAGTGAGAGAGTATGGTTTTACGCCGCTTTTAGCAACATTCCAGCAATATCGCGGAGAAGGACACCAGGAATGGGCTTCATAAAGTGTACCCATATGGGTCGGCATAACGAGCGAACCAAACTATAGAGCACGTGTACAGGTACTTGGTGGTGGAGGAGATAAATATGAATATTGATGGATTTTCAGTGGTAAAGCCTGCCTAAGGTTTGCACAAATGACACCAGAATTGCATACATTCATAAAACTTGTCATCAGAAAATAACTCAATGAATATTCAATAATAGATGGTATTATAGAAGGTTTATCTGGCAAACATTTGTGAACGTTACAAGTTCATTTCTTGGAGGAATCGCATGGATGTCCTACAGAGCATACACATAAGAACTCGTGCACTACGATGTTAACCTTTTGGTCATCATAGCAGCTTCCGTCCATTTTCAGACATATTCATGCAAACACGGACACAGACAAATATACAAATGTCAAACAGACTCGTGACCTTCAAGATAAACTGTGTTCTTACAACATCAGGATGGTATTTATCACAACTTCAGTGAATATACCAAATCTCATTAATCATGACTATATGCCTCTGGTGTATTCTTTGACGTATACATACATTGTTATACACTTGAGCCGGGTTAATACCGTTGACATACAGTGTATACATTGAATCTTCAAAGGACGTAGGTCATAAGATATGCATGTATTTTACATGACCAGTATTCATTTGTAACCTGTCAGATTGTGATGTTTCTCGAGACCCTCCACGTTGGTTAACTAAGAAGGATATGCAATAAGTTCCTTAATATCAGTCTGTTTGTCTGTTGGCTTGTTTTATCTGTCTGTCTGAGTCAGTTGGACAATGCAAGATAGTCATTGTTACAGAGGATGTCCAGACAAGACGCGTAAAGCATGTCGGCGTGTCATCATGAGGTTACATTAACCTGTCGCTGTGAAGAAGTATGAATTGCTCCTTTCTATTGCCTGAGGTCATAAACTCATGCTATAAATCACATGCGTCTACGGTATAATGTACGTGTACCTACATATATGCATGTTCGATTCAAGTTTTATTTACTAATTGCTGAAATTAAAACGTAGTAATATTCCTTTTCTTATTATTGCATACAGCTACAGTGTTTATTTTTATTTGTGACTTAATTGTCGTATTTATTTATTTATTTTTGAAGATTTTTCTAAATGCACGTTTGATATCACATTATAAACATTCAATATATAATAATAAAGGAAAGTGAATACAACTGGCTGTTTTGCTTATGTAAATGTGATGTGCTTCAATTAATGCTATCAATGTTGATGCTTGTACCTGTGTGTCCCTTCATATGTGTCAGTTTATGTCTGTCTCTGTCTGTCAGTTTATGCTTGTGCCTGTATGCCCCTTCATATGTGTCAGTTTATGTCTGTCTCTGTCTGTCAGTTTATGCTTGTGTCTGTATGTCCCTTTATTTGTGTCAGTTTATGTCTGTCTCTGTCTGTCAGTTTATGCTTGTGCCTGTATGTTCCTTCATGTGTGTCAGTTTATGTCTGTCTATATCTGTCAGTTTATGCTTGTGCCTGTATGTCCCTGTATGTGTGTCAGTTTATGTCTGTCTCTGTCTGTCAGTTTATCCTTGTGCCTGTATGTTCCTTTATGTGTGTCAGTTTATGTCTGTCTCTGTCTGCCAGTTTATGCTTGTGCATGTATGTCCCTTCATATGTGTCAGTTTATGCCTGTCTATATCTGTCATTTTATGCTTGTGCCTGTATGTCCCTTTATGTGTGTCAGTTAATGCCTGTCTATATCTGTTACTTTATGCTTGTGCCTGTATGTTCCTTTATGTGTGTCAGTTTATGCTTGTGCCTGTGTGTCCCTTTATGTGTGTCAGTTTATGCCTGTCTCTGTTTGCCAGTTTATGCTTGTGTCCCTTCATATGTGTCAGTTTATGCATGGCCTGTATGTCCCTTTCTATGTGTCAGTTTATGCTTGTGCCTGTATGTCCTTTCATATGTGTCAGTTTATGCTTGTGCCTGTATGTCCCTTTCTATGTGTCAGTTTATGCCTGTCTCTGTCAGTGTATGCTTGTGCATGTTATGTTCCTTCATGTGTGCCAGTTTATGCCTGTCTCTGTCTGTCAGTTTATGCTTGTGTCTGTATGTCCCTTCATGTGTGTCAGTTTATGCCTCTCTCTGTCAGTTTATGCTTGTGCATGTTATGTTCCTTCATGTGTGTCAGTTTATGCCTGTCTCTGTCAGTTTATGTTTGTGACTGTATGCCCCTTCATGTGTGTCAGGTTATGCCTGTCTCTGTCTGTCAGTTTATGCTTGTGTCTGTATGTCCCTTCATGTGTGTCAGTTTATGCCTATCTCTGTCAGTTTATGCTTGTGCCTGTATGTTCCTTCATGTGTGTCAGTTTATGCCTGTCTATATCTGTCACTTTATGCTTGTGTCTGTATGTCCCTTTATGTGTGTCAGTTTATGCCTGTCTCTGTCAGTTTATGCTTGTGCCTGTATGTCCCTTCATGTGTGTCAGTTTATGCCTGTCTCTGTCAGTTTATGCTTGTGCCTGTATGTCCCTTCATGTGTGTCAGTTTATGCCTGTCTCTGTCAGTTTATGCTTGTGACTGTATGCCCCTTCTTGTGTGTCAGTTTATGCCTGTCTCTGTCTGTCAGTTTATGCTTGTGACTGTATGCCCCTTCATGTGTGTCAGTTTATGCCTGTCTCTGTCTGTCAGTTTATGCTTGTGTCTGTATGTCCCTTCATGTGTGTCAGTTTATGCCTATCTCTGTCAGTTTATGCTTGTGCCTGTATGTCCCTTCATGTGTGTCAGTTTATGCCTGTCTCTGTCAGTTTATGCTTGTGCCTGTATGCCCCTTCATGTGTGTCAGTTTATGCCTGTCTCTGTCAGTTTATGCTTGTGCCTGTATGTCCCTTCATGTGTGTCAGTTTATGCCTATCTCTGTCAGTTTATGCTTGTGCCTGTATGTTCCTTCATGTGTGTCAGTTTATGCCTGTCTATATCTGTCACTTTATGCTTGTGACTGTATGCCCCTTCTTGTGTGTCAGTTTATGCCTGTCTCTGTCTGTCAGTTTATGCTTGTGACTGTATGTCCCTTCATGTGTGTCAGTTTATGCCTATCTCTGTCAGTTTATGCTTGTGCCTGTATGTTCCTTCATGTGTGTCAGTTTATGCCTGTCTATATCTGTCACTTTATGCTTGTGTCTGTATGTCCCTTTATGTGTGTCAGTTTATGCCTGTCTCTGTCAGTTTATGCTTGTGCCTGTATGTCCCTTCATGTGTGTCAGTTTATGCCTGTCTCTGTCAGTTTATGCTTGTGCCTGTATGCCCCTTCATGTGTGTCAGTTTATGCCTGTCTCTGTCAGTTTATGCTTGTGCCTGTATGTCCCTTCATGTGTGTCAGTTTATGCCTGTCTCTGTCAGTTTATGCTTGTGACTGTATGCCCCTTCTTGTGTGTCAGTTTATGCCTGTCTCTGTCTGTCAGTTTATGCTTGTGCCTGTATGTTCCTTCATGTGTGTCAGTTTATGCCTGTCTATATCTGTCACTTTATGCTTGTGTCTGTATGTCCCTTTATGTGTGTCAGTTTATGCCTGTCTCTGTCAGTTTATGCTTGTGCCTGTATGTCCCTTCATGTGTGTCAGTTTATGCCTGTCTCTGTCAGTTTATGCTTGTGCCTGTATGCCCCTTCATGTGTGTCAGTTTATGCCTGTCTCTGTCAGTTTATGCTTGTGCCTGTATGTCCCTTCATGTGTGTCAGTTTATGCCTGTCTCTGTCAGTTTATGCTTGTGACTGTATGCCCCTTCTTGTGTGTCAGTTTATGCCTGTCTCTGTCTGTCAGTTTATGCTTGTGACTGTATGCCCCTTCATGTGTGTCAGTTTATGCCTGTCTCTGTCTGTCAGTTTATGCTTGTGTCTGTATGTTCCTTCATGTGTGTCAGTTTATGCCTGTCTATATCTGTCACTTTATGCTTGTGTCTGTATGTCCCTTTATGTGTGTCAGTTTATGCCTGTCTCTGTCAGTTTATGCTTGTGCCTGTATGTCCCTTCATGTGTGTCAGTTTATGCCTGTCTATATCTGTCATTTTATGCTTGTGCCTGTATGCCCCTTCATGTGTGTCAGTTTATGCCTGTCTCTGTCAGTTTATGCTTGTGCCTGTATGTCCCTTCATGTGTGTCAGTTTATGCCTGTCTCTGTCAGTTTATGCTTGTGACTGTATGCCCCTTCTTGTGTGTCAGTTTATGCCTGTCTCTGTCTGTCAGTTTATGCTTGTGACTGCATGCCCCTTCATGTGTGTCAGTTTATGCCTGTCTCTGTCAGTTTATGCTTGTGTCTGTATGTCTCTTCATGTGTGCCAGTTTATGCCTGTCTCTGTCTGCCAGTTTATGCTTGTGCATGTATGTCCCTTCATGTGTGTCAGTTTATGCCTGTCTCTGTCAGTTTATGCTTGTGCCTGTATGCCCCTTCATGTGTGTCAGTTTATGCCTGTCTCTGTCTGTCAGTTTATGCTTGTGCCTGTATGTCCTTTCATGTGTGTCAGTTTATGTCTGTCTATATCTGTCAGTTTATGCTTGTGCATGTATGTCCCTTCATGTGTGCCAGTTTATGCCTGTCTCTGTCTGTCAGTTTATGCTTGTGACTGTTTGTCCCTTCATGTGTGTCAGTTTATGCCTGTCTATATCTGTCACTTTATGCTTGTGTCTGTATGTCCCTTTATGTGTGTCAGTTTATGCCTGTCTCTGTCAGTTTATGCTTGTGCCTGTATGTCCCTTCATGTGTGTCAGTTTATGCCTGTCTCTGTCAGTTTATGCTTGTGCCTGTAAGCCCCTTCATGTGTGTCAGTTTATGCCTGTCTCTGTCTGTCAGTTTATGCTTGTGTCTGTATGTCCCTTCATGTGTGTCAGTTTATACATGTTGTAGTTTGTCACTTTATGGTTGTGCCTGGATGAAGAAGATTTTCCAGTCGCGGATGCCCCTTTTTATGTTGCGCAATACGCCATCAGCATGTACAGTTTATACAAATTTCATGTAAAGACACATTTGCTTACAGCTAAGCTCTTCAATCAATGTTTCACCATCACATGCCTGGTTAGATCATGCCAGAAAGTGTAGGGTGGACATTTAGCTGCTATCCCTCACTATGGCCTTCACAGGATGTCATCACACCTCCTTACTCATTGACACTTACTGGGCTAGGATTTTATAGAAAACATAAAGTGTCAGATGGTCGGCCCCTTAGGAACGAACAAACACTTACTGTTTTCATGAAACTTTTGTGAGTGGCGGGTGCAAGAGGAAGAATGAGTGAGTGAGTATGGTTTTACGCCGCTTTTAGCAATATTCCAGCATGTCACGGCGGGCAAGAGGAAGAGCAGGACCTGGTGTCATCACTGATTTTTAGTGATCAATTCTTATAATTTTGCCTTTTACGCCCGATGGAATCTATTTAGACAGTTAATCGAGACTAATTATTCTCTGGCGTTGATGGTTTGAAATAAGTGTGTTTGTGTCTATGTGTAACTTTATGTATGTGTCTGTTTGCAACTTTATGTATGTCTCCATGTTACTTTATGACTGCGTCTTTATGCAACTATATCCATAGCACGTTGTGTCAAGTCACAGTGTGGCATTTAATTTATGCATGAACATTAAAACCTTGTTTAACCGAACTCCTTCAACTCGATCTGTCGTCTAAAAGTATGTATTTTATGGTTCCGGTCTAGACATAGTAACCAATAGAAGTAACAGAAGAATTTATCAAGTAGACACTTGTTTGGAACTACAGGTACTAGATATGCGTTCGATGGTTCCTCCTACTTTGAGTGACCGTTTTCACTACAATAATCGGTACACACGACACTGCATGTTGTATTGTAATATGCACGCATCTGTACTACGTCACCTTTGTCTAATGCATTCGAAGACTGTGAAGACGTGGAATTAAAAGTAATTGACGTATCAGTGTGTCAGAATTACCTGGTATCGTGGACTTGAGAAGAAAGGTTTACAAACGCTTATTCTTGTTAAGAACTATTCCATCAACATGTGATCCTCGTGTGTGGATCAGTCGTATTTGACATGGAACGTTTAAAGCCAGTGAACAAACCGAATGCAAATATGCACGCTATTTTAACATAACATATTTACACAACGAAACTATACCTATATTCATAGATGACGCACCAGGAAGACAGTCCGTGCCAGAAAGGGATCATTTTGATAAAAAAGGATTAATACTTCCTTGTTCACCCAACAAATCACGATTTTTCATGATTATTCTACTCCTATATGTACTATTCAAATGATGTGTCATATAACAAGAACCTTAAACTTTTGGATGTATTCTCATAAACTTGACTCTCTATTGCCGTTAAACTTAAACATTTGCTCGTGTGATCCCTTCGTTCATATTTGGTGAGTGTTGATGGATCTCAGATTTGTATATTTCTCATGTACATAGTACATTTACTTGAGTGTTTTCACAATTTAACAATCTAGAAAACCTGTATAAGCATAAACTCACCTTTACTCCGCCACAGAAAAGCTGATTGTCGTCATAATTCCTGGGTGTATTGAACTGAAACCTCCACATACTGGACCGTGAGGGAGGGTCTACAAGCCTCCCATGCCCCCAGGCCCCCAGGGGAGACAGGGAACACAACAACACACAGGTATAAGCCTGCAACACAAGTCTACCCCCAGGCAACATGGCGAATCTATGTCCAAGCTACTTCTACAGCACGTCCGAATGAATCGAGTCTCGTGAGTCGTAATTAATAACCCCTGGAAGTCAATGCGGATGACGTTGGGGAAATGATAGCCCGAGTAGATATTTGAATGACGGATGATGTGATCACTGCGGAAATCTTGCTCACGCCCAGCTTGATTTATCCGTCACAGCGCCGTGTTGGGACGGCCAGCTGGACTACTTTCACCGTGAGTCAGATGTGTGACAGCGGTCGCTGGGTGACTGGATTTCAATTCACCTAGCCAGCACCAGCCTCCCACAACACACAGGTATCCTAGCGGAGGAGTGGCTCCAGCGAGGACTAATGATCAATTCAGCTCGGTTGGTCGGAATTTAAACATGGGTCCATGTCTTGGTCCAATAAACAAGCTTAATGAACTTACTTCCTGTGTGATAGCCCAACACTGTCGTTCGCGGAGGTTCCAACATCAAACTCCTGACTGTTAACCTAACATGTTGTCCTTCGCTGTTTGCCCAAAGCTGACACACAATAACTGCCTTAGGCACAGGTATGCGGTCGGTTGAAAGACACAAACATAATTCAACTCACAAAGATTCTTCTCGTCTTTAATTTGCTGTCGTTGTCCCAACTGACAAACTTGTTTTGTTTTCACGTTGAAATTCTAAGAAAGGTTCAATTTCGCAAGCAGGTGAAATAAAACCTTGGTGACTGCCGTGTAGGAGCGGTCACTGGTGTGGGTTACGCTGCACCACTGACGTTGTGACCCCTGCCTAGATTTACAGGTATACACGACATTCACATGGAAACGCCAGAAAATGTCTAGCTCTAATATATGTACATACAGAGGCCGTGAAGTTATCAGCGTGATTTAAATGATAGTTGCTCTGAATAACTGAATTATGTTGTTATCACCAAATATGTTTGATAAAATTTGTTTTGAAATATAACTTTGCACTCATGACTCACTTGTGACTATATCAACTTGATCTCGTCGCTATATGGCTAGAAAAATGCCGATGCGACGTTATATTTTAACTCACTCACTGAATAACTGACCAACTGAAGCAAATATAGTAGAATCTGCAGTTAATATAAGATACACATTGCATGAGCAATGTAGGTCCTTGTGTATGATATTATTGTGTAGGTTATTCCATCAATATTCAGAAGTTATTACAGTCTAATATTTTATTACAAGCGATCAAACACATACATGTATTAACATATACTGACACACTTTGAAAACAAATACTCGAAGTTTTGTTATATTTGGCAAAAAGGCCACAAAATAAAATGAAGTTGTTGAGGCATGAGATAATTAAACACAAGAATGTCGTCATACGGGATTCTAATCTCATTCGATGTGTGTCTATTTGTACTGCCAAATTCGTTTTCTAGTCACACATTTCGAGTTAAAGATGATTATGCGTTTTTAGTGGGTTTCAGTATATATGGTTACTGAGTGTAATGCTTATTGATTTGTCGAAAGAGTAACTCTTATGTTAAACTTGCCTGATCACGTTATATCTACAAGGAAATATCAACGAAATGCAACACACCCTTTACGTATTAATAAATTACAGTAGATTTTATTAAATGACCTCGAGGTCAATGTAGTACAGTGTTGTAAATCTGCTTGTATATCGTGTTCATACACAGTGTTATCCAACCTTAAACTTGATGGGTTGTGCAGTATTGTGCCGTGTTCAGCTGCGGTGTGTTGCACTGTTGTTATTTCACTGTATTGTGTACATACTGTGTTTTGTTATAATATTATATTGTGCTCTATTGTACCATATCGTAACACGTTGTGTTCTACTGTTACACACGTGTGTTGAATTACGCTGTGCTGTTTTGTGTTGTACTATGTTGTGTTGTGTTATACTACGTTGTGTTGTGTTGTACTACGTTGTGTTGTGTTGTATTGTACTACGTTTTGTTGTATTGTATTACGTTGTGTTGGGTTGTATTGTACTACTTTGTGCTGAGTTGTATTGTACTACTTTTTTGCTGTAATGTTGTGTGGTACACTGTACTTTGTTGTACTGCGTTTGCGTGTGTATTACTACGTTGTGTTGTGTTGTGCTGTGCTGTGCTGTATTGTACTACGTTTTGCTGTATTGTAATACGTTGTGTTAAGTTGTATTGTACTACTTTGTGCTGTAATGTTGTGTAGTACATTGTCCTTTGTTGTACTACGTTGGGGTGTGTATTATTACGTTATCTTGTGTTGTGTTGTGCTGTGATTCAACTGTTCTCTTGTAATGATTTGTGTTGTACTGCTTCTCATTGTAATATGCTGTAATGTATTGCGCTGCAATATCATGCTGTGTTTTGGTGTACTGAAACGTTATGATCGGTCTACACAACGACTTTGTCAGACAGGTTGACCGTGCTCTGCATCAGTTGTGTTAATTGTAATCACAACGCTTGTGACGCCATCCAGCTCGCCGTTTTTCCACCTGTATGGGGTATTGACTCCAGGCTAACTTGCCCCTTGCACTACAAATACAGACTAGGGGAACACTGTTGTTGGCCCAAGCTTCATCGTCTTTAAATAACACGCATGCAAAGCCAGCTAATGCATGTATGAATTTTGGCTTTCCTATAGTATCCAGTGTATCATATCGACCTTGAAAAATATGACGAATATCATACTCCCACGGGTGCAGTGCAATGTATGAATTTCAACTTTTTCTGATATGAATCTCGGGAGAACGTTTACGCTGAACACATGGCGTTGAATAGTGTGAAATGCCAGGTGATATTCTGTGGTTCAATTCGTCCTGGGATTACAATATCTTTGCAAATATGATGAATGTTTTCTCTGATGTGAGGTTTGAACTGTGGTATGTTTTCAAGGCACGAATCTCAGCAGACGAAATTATTACGTTACATTTAATGATTACTTAAGGTCTTAGTCTTTTATATTTTTTTATGTTAAATATCATAAAATAAAAATGTTCCTTTGTGGCGCTTTGTAGAACTTGTATTAACTGCACTGTGACTGGGAATACATTTTTAATTCTAACAGAAATAGAGCCGCATGCGTTTAGCTGTTTCAATTCATGCACTGGTTTGGCGCTGGATTGATTGTATTATATAAATGCATTTGAAACAATATTGTAACGTTCAATAAAAATGGAAATATGACAAGAATACAATTCCAAAAATAACGAATGATTTAATTAGGAGATGAAATCTGATGTAGTCGTACAATAGTTTAGTTACCTCTTACATATTCATTCCAAATTATAATAAGAAGAATCTAATCTACTGTTAGACTGCCTCAAATTTCAAGCCACAGAAGGTTATCTTATTGTACCGTAACGACAAGAGCGCTGTAAAAACGACGCTCTCTCAGAATGCGTACTTAACATGTGCCAACATTCCAACTATCCTATTATATGTACGTGACGAAATGGGGCCACAGGTAGTAGCAAACATACAAATATATTTGAACGTATGGGCTAGTTACAAAAATGGTTACAAAATATGTAGTCTTTCAAGAAGAATTAATTAAATACCTTGGACACTTCCTTTCTTGGAAATTAGTATGACATCTTGTAAAGGGTAACAGGTGATAGTGGCCATGGTTTACTTATTTTAAAGTTGTAGTTGAAATATACATTTGTTCACCCAGCAACGAATAGGTACCCGGTCGTGTGAGATGCAAAATGCATAGCAGCTAACAGGCATCTCGAGTTGTACACTCCACAGGGAGCCGAGAAAGCAATCGGATTCACACTGGTTAAAGATGATAACAATGTAGTACCACGAACACGCCATCGGGCGAGGACATGGCACATATTATGCATTAGCTTTCTTGTGCTATTCTTCTTCATCTTATCATCATAATAATGCTATTTGTCGGTTCTGTCAACTTTGACTTTGATTGACATTATTGAGCAACGATCCACATCGTCAGAGTACGATGACACGTAATCAACCATGTCACCGAGCCTGACCACCCGACCCATTCAGTCGACTCTTTCGACTAGTAAAGTTGCTGGGGACCTTTTGTAACCGGAATCCCCGCTGGGTTTCTGACCTCTGAATATAAACATAGCATCCGAATTGTGTAGCAACTGCAGGTTTATGATATATGGTTTCGTTTGCAAGAGGTTTGCTTGATAGAAACAACGACTGATAGAGCTGATACAATTAGAAGGGAGAATACCACATTAATATACGTACAAATATTAAAGTAAATCCATAAACCTAAAAATAAAACAGTGTTCTGCTACAGCTTTTTCATACAACAAATCCTGCACTGAGGATATCCAAACAGATCAATATTGGCTCTGTTATTACAGTTGAAGCCAGCCAGACTGGAAATTTCATTCGTTCACAAAGATATAGAACTAAATATAATTTAAATTAAAAACTATAATGTAAGAAGTATTTTCAGAGTGCGACACTTTTATTCAACTAACATTGTAATTTCAAACAGATACTCCACTGCCTTTGTAGATGGTTCTAAGAATGAACCTGGTGATCGTAACAGCGCAGTGTACCAAGGATGAAGACAAAAGAACAACATAGGTAGTTGCTGCTGTTATAACTAAAACTATATATATATCACTTGTTTTATATTGATAAATAAAACATGCCTGTAATGAAGTACAAAACTTGAAATATTGAAAACATTCTTGTCGCGTAAATATTATTTGTTGATTTGTATAATCATCACACATGTTTATATTGTCATCTGTGTGTGGAATTGCAGGAATTAGAGCTAGTTGCAATGAAATCATGACAAACAACTTCAAAAAATAAATTCAAGTGACATGTTCATACCTGTCCTTATGGTTGTAGCGCACTGGCATGTTGATGTGGACACGCTACTTTCTAAAACATTCCTCAAAGCAATCGACACATTAAACAAGACCGTGTACATGGTCCAGATCTGGTTTCCAATTGCAATTTGTGACTTGCCCCTAAAACCTGAATACATGGCTATTTCTCTGTTGTACTTGATTCCAAAGCTCCAGAAAAATTCGTTCAAAGAAAGATATATTGCTGGGTCGAGGTAAAGTATCACCAAATCCCAGCCTAAAGGCATAACCTTTATCCTTTATACAATTAGGTAGGCGTTTCTTAATATTCACAAGAAAAAATTTGAGACAAGTGATATTAATACCATGTGGATGCTCAAAATCTCAAAGGATTTACTTGAATTTTTGTAATCTCAGACTTTGTTCAATTTTGTCAAAACCTTTGATTTTTCAACTTTGTAAGCCACTATCCCACATGACGAACTTCAGGAAAAGCTTTATTCCTTTATCTATTGGGCATTTGTCATTAAAAGTGGTGACCATCTCTATTTTTAAAGGTTCGGGACAAGTTGTCAAAAAATGAAAGCAAATGTCATCTGAAGTTTGATCTAAAGTTTAGTGAGGAGCTGTGAAATGCTGGACTTCCTCACAGATACCATCCATGGGGGTGGGGACGGCAAGACGCTGGCATGCCCATGGGCACCAACGGTGCTCCCTCATGGTTTAACTTACGCTTCAAGTATTGATCTTTTGATATCAAATAACAAGGTTCCTTCCGCAGATTTACCTACCTGTGCTAGAAATAAAAGCGACCTTGTCAGTGAAAACGCTTTGTCTATTTCACATTTAAATCTATACACAAAGATTCAAAGTGATAAAAACATCCATAAGGCTGTATGGTAAGAGGTATGACTTCAACTTTCCAATAGTCAACTATTCCTTTATGTCAAGCAATATTCCAGCAGCTCCAGCCTTTGGTGTCGACATTTCACAACTTTTGAAGTACAATTTGACCAAGATTTCAAAGTTCGTCATACGGGTCATTCTCAAATGTGCTTTAGTCATAGTTACACAATTCAAGGCCTTAGTAGAGCTTTCCAAAATTTTTATGGTGGATATGTCGAGTAAATATCCAAGTTTGACTCTTCAGTAACACAAATAATGTCCCATGCAATTCCCTTTTTCAACTTGCATCATATATTCCCGTTGTTTCCAAGTGAACATTTGACTTGCCTTTCCATGTGTTTGTGACGGATGCCAAACAGTCAGAATACTCTAATCTCTTCGCGAACACCTAGTGATCGTACAATGGAATCTAAGGATTTTGTCGCTTTTATTTGTTTAATTACGAAGACCTTTCACCGACAAGTCGTCGATTTGCATACACATTCAGTTAAAAGATAAACAATCTGGTCGTACGACCAATTGGTCCGATCTTCTGCAATCCTCACTTACAATAGCATTTGGAATAAAGATAAGCAGAATTTATACGAGGCAGTTATGTTCCTGACCGATAATCTAAAACCATTATAAAAACACACATGTGCTAAGCGATACCTCATATTTAACAAAACAAATAACTAAAGAAACAAAAATCATTGTAAGTATGGTTATTCCAATATAACACCTCTAAATTAAGTAACGTACATTTTAAAACTAATTCTAAATCAATTTAACATGCAGAAATTGAAAACATATTTGTGTATATACATCACGTAAACTGTCTTTGTTTTCATTTAAAGGGCTGTCTAGTTTGCTATTGATTAAAGCATTCGCTTGTCATGCCGCCAAACAACCGGGTTTGATACCCAACATGGGTACAATTTGTGTTGTCTGAGTCTTGATTTACCTCGCCGGGATATTTCTGGAACATAAATTTGCTTTACGTGGGATAAACACCTACGCACTCATTCCCTCACTTACACCCTTTATACGTGTGGAATGACAACGAAGCTTGATAAACGTGTTACGACGAGACAAATGCAGGATTAAATCATGAAACAATCCGGTTTTCTATAAATGACTCATAAAATGATTTTCTTGACAGGCATTATAAATCATTCTTAATTCATCCCGAATTGATCCATTTTTCAAACAAATGGGAGTTTTACGGTGCGTTCAATGTTATTCCCCCAAAATAGTGACTTCACGTGCATGCACATGTGTGTGTGGCTCTGTGTACTAGTTCGGACTCCTGACAAGTCCAGGATACAATAATATCCGGCATACATATTTTCTTTTGCCACGATTCCATAAGGATGAAAACACGTACTCAAATATATAACAGTAAATAGATCATTGATTCTTTATACGCACTAACAGCATGGCACGTTCTCAACATAATCGCAGGGTGAGTTCCTGTGCAGGATTTCTCCACTAATATGTTTGTATCACCTACAGGATGCTCTAAATATCAAATACCCACGTGAATGAATCATCGTTATGTCAATATTTGCACATACCGTTGTGTTTAATTACTAAATAGCTATTAAGAACTGTTAGGTAAAGTCTCCGTCCCAGTTGGGGATTATGGGTTATAATAGGTCCTCAGGACATACGAGGCGACTTATTGGATCGGCAGGTCAGGCTTGGTGACTTGGTGTCATCGCACCCTGACGGCGTTGATCACTGCGCCCAGTACCAATCACCTGTTTGTCTATTTCAGAGTCGGTAAGTTACAGACTTAGTTACTGCGGCGTTAAAACACAAAGAAGAGTTCCAATGAGGGAAGTAATCGTAGAATTATGTCACAGAAAATAAGGCCTATGTAACTTATTCACAAGAATGTTTGTTTGTTGTTTAACGCCGTACTCAGCAATATTCTAGCTATATGACGGCGGTCTGTAAATAATCGAGTCTGGACAACACAATCCAGTGATTGACATCATGAGCATCGATCCACACAATTGAGATACGATGACATGTAACAACCAAGTCAGCGAGCCTGACCACCCGAACCCGTTAATCGCCACTTAAGACAAGCATAGTCGCTTTTTACGGCAAGCATGGGTTGCCGAAGACCTATTCTGCGCCGAATCTTCACGGATGTCACCAGGATGTGACACAGATAAAACATTTTATCACATTTTATGATACACACACTATTTTTCAGGACACACGAGTACCCTTGCTTATGGGTTTCACCAAGGTGGTAAACGTCTAACACCTGCATCAATTCGGGCTTTCCTCCCACCCGCAGTGATAAAACTTGAATACTGTTCCAAAGCGGCGTTAAACTGAACTCACTCATTCAGGACGTCAGGACACCGGGATGACCAGCAAACATTCTGAAACTAATTATTATTTTCAACAACCACTCTCTCTCCCCTACCCTGATTATCTGATATGTCAGGTTAGCGGTTATCAGGGCATTGAAGTAATTTACGTTCTGTTCAACATTTGACATTTTTAGCATTGAAATCATATGGAACAGGTGTATTTTGCAAGTGTAGTGATGTATATTTAAATTCAAATATTTATTTTATATTTCTTTATCATTACAATATTATTCGCTATGACGCACTATGACATCGCTGTCAACATCAGAATCCATGCAGGCTGGAAATGAACTACCTTGTCAAAACAGACTTCACCTCGCTCGCGACAGTGGTGGGAAAACGTGGAGCACGGTCGCAATGGGTAGGACTTTTTTTTACTTGTGTATTTCGTTTACGTTTCAGTGCAGCAGAATTGTATGTCAAAGCCTCTCAAATAAGCGTTAGTAACGTACATCGAGTATTACCGATAGATAAATTTCTTCAATGTCCATTTCCATTTGGATTAAAAAACATAATGTACTGTCTATACAGGTTTTAGACTAATAACCAACTTGATGGTAAAACTCAAAGACTACATGTTTCAAGTATAACATCACGCTGAATAAATGTTCCGCCATTACGTAGTAGAATAATAATGTCATTACAATGACAAACGACTTTTTTACACTGTGTCAATTATTATGAATTGATACAACGATTAAGTAATTATTGGTACTTTAATAACATAAATAAAGATCTACTGACACAGCGCCTGGAAGCTATCGAGTTTTGACCATACCAACCAGTGGTTACAATTGTGAGAAACGCCCCACACTGTCGTACGATGATATGCAATCAACGAGGTCGCTCAGCCCATCCGTTGCCTCTTCAGTCGCTCCTTACGACAAACGGAGTAACGGAATGCCCACGGGATGCGAACATTTTAGTCACAGCAATGACAAATATTATTTCGACCCCAAACTTTGCAGTGTTTTTAGAAATAATCAGTTAATGAAATGACCGAAAGAGCCCTGGAGACCGCATGATGATGAAGACTAATATTAGTTTTTTGAAGATTGTCCAAAGGTTTACGTACAGGGCTGAATTCGTGGGCAGGGAAAGTTGAATACTGATAAGGTTTCAGGCCACCTGCAACCCAAAGAGTCAAACTGTGTGGTTTTATACGTGCTCATGCAGATTAGGGTGAAATTGATGCGTAAATACCGAGCATGCACATTCACATTCAACAGTGTTCCAAGTATTACTGAGGTTTATCACTGCTAGAGATGCCTTAACATTTACTTGATACGTGTTTTTGTCTTTAAGTCAAAGAGCATGTGTTGTTGATACTGCGGTGGTAACCTGTTTGAACGACCACTCTCTCTGGCACAGATTTCATCATAGACGTATCCAACTGACATCTCCGTCATCCCAGGGGAGGTGATAGTAGGTCACATATCGATCTCTTTTAACAAAATAGCCTGCCGCTTCTTTTTTTCATGTTAATGAGAATTGAAATATCAAGATGTGAATGCGATTGTATCATAAGACTGATATGATTGAGTATTATTTGTTTAGACTTGCTTACGTCTTTCAGGAAAACAGATTTAATTAAAAAAATCTACACCCTCACACACTCCGAATACGCACGCACATACGGACACGCACACACACGCACACACACGCTCATCTGTTAACGTGTCCGTCCATCACGCATGTCCGTTCCACAACCTTGTATTATTAGAGAATAACCAACGATCAACGACTGTGTTAGTATTACGCTTACCTGTCCCGAATGAATGAATGGAATATGTAAGTCCCGTTGCTTATGGCAAGTTCCGAATAGTTTTTTAAAATATATTATTAATTGATATTTTGAGTAAGAAAATGAAGAAAAACGCATGAAATGTCAACCCTAGATAGAACCTGCACTGAAGGCAGCCTATTGTTAAGATGGCGTAATGTAATCAATTTGGACGTAATATAGTATTACTTTTCTCAACAGTGAAACACGTCGCTTCAGCTGACCAATCAGCGATGAGAATCGTAAAAAATGCACATGTTCAAATATCAAAGAGCCTTTAAAATTACATACGACATTTTTACACTGATAGCCGTACACAGGTACACGTATATGCATGATGCTTTCACACAGGGACACGTATATGCAGGAAGCTTTCACACAGGGACACGTATATGCGTCATGCTCTGACACAGGTACATGTATATGCGTCATGCTCTGACACAGGTCCACGTGTATAAGCGATGCTCTCACACAGGTACACGTATATGCATAATGCTCGTACACAGGTACACGTATATGTAGGATGCTCTCACACAGGTATATGTATATGCAGGATGCTCTCACACAGGTATATATGTATGGCTGGATGCTCTCACGAAGGAATATGTATATGCAGGATGCTTTCACACAGGTATATGTATATGCAGGATGCTCTCACGCAGGTATATGTATATGCAGGATGCTCTCACACAGGTATATGTATATGCAGGATGCTCTCACGCAGGTATATGTATATGCAGGATGCTCTCACACAGGTATATGTATATGCAGGATGCTCTCACGAAGGTATATGTATATGCAGGATGCTCTGACACAGGTATATGTATATGCAGGATGCTCTGACACAGGTATACGTATATGCAGGATGCTCTCACACAGGTATATGTATATGCTGGATGCTCTGACACAGGTATATGTACATGCAGGATGCTCTCACACAGGTATATGTATATGCTGGATGCTCTCACACAGGTATATGTATATGCAGGGTGCTCTCACACAGGTATATGTATATGCAGGATGCTCTCACACAGGTATATGTATATGCAGGGTGCTCTCACACAGGTATATGTATATGCAGGATGCTCTCACACAGGTATACGTATATGCTGGATGCTCTCACGAAGGTATATGTATATGTAGGATGCGCTCACACAGGTATATGTATATGCTCTCACACAAGCACACACACACACGCACATTTACACACACACACACACACACACACACACACACACACACACACACACACACACACACACACACACACACATTCCTGTGAACATGTTCCTGTCAACTTTCAGTAGGAATCGCTTATACACAGTCCACAGCAATACGTCATTTGATTGTGTTCGTCTTTACTCGCTCTCATCTAATAGCAACGAAGCTCCTCTTGCATGCATTTTACACACGCTTCTAACGACTTGGAGGAGATGGGTAGCTTCGTGTGTACATGTGGTTGTATTGATCTTTGGTTACGGGACCACACATTAAAACATGCATAGGTACAAGCTATATAGTGTACAACGATTGCTATTTTTACGTTAGCAGAGCATTATAACGTCAGCGAAACTCTAATGGGGAATGGCAGTCGGGAAATATTTTGTTGTAAGGTATTTATTTGTTCTACAGTCTTATAAACTTGAGAGCCATAAAATCGATAATCATACCAAACAGGTACACCTATATACATGATTCTCTCACACAGGTCCACGTACATGCATGATACAACCACACGAATCCACGTACATGCTTGATACTACCACACAGGTCCACTACATGCATGATACTACCACACAGGTCCATGTACATGCTTGATACTACCACACAGGTCTACGTACATGCATGATACTACCACACAGGTCCACGTACATGCATGATACTACCACACAGGTCCACGTACACGTTTGATACTACCACACAGATCCACGTACATGCATGATACTACCACACAGGTCCACGTACATGCTTGATACTACCACACAGGTCCACGTACATGCATGATACTTCCACACAGGTCCACGTACATGCTTGATACTACCACACAGGTCCACGTACATGTATGATACTACCACACAGGTCCACGTACATGCATGATACTACCACACAGGTCCACGTACATGCATGATACTACCACACAGGTCCACGTATAAGCACGTTACTACCACACAGGTCCACGTACACGTTTGATACTACCACACAGGTCCACGTACAAACTTGATACTACCACACAGGTCCACGTACATGCTTGATACTACCACACAGGTCCACGTATATGCATGATACTACCACACATGTCCACTTATGCTTGATACGACCACACAGGTCCACGTACATGCATGATACTACCACACAGATCCACGTACATGCTTGATACTACCACACATGTCCACTACATGCTTGATACGACCACACAGGTCCACGTATATGCACGTTACTACCACACAGGTCCACGTACACGTTTGATACTACCACACAGGTCCACGTACATGCATGATACTACCACACAGGTCCACGTACATGCTTGATACTACCACACAGGTCCACGTACATGCATGATACTACCTCACAGGTCCACGTACATGCTTGATACTACCACACAGATCCACGTACATGCATGATACTACCACACAGGTCCACGTACATTCTTGATACTATCACACAGGTCCACGTACATGCATGATACTACCACACAGATCCACGTACATGCTTGATACTACCACACAGATCCACGTATATGCTTGATACTACCACACATGTCCACATACATGCTTGATACTACAACACATGTCCACGTACATGCTTGATACTACCACACAGGTCAACGTATATACATGATACTACCACACAGGTCCACGTACATGCTTGATACTACCGAACATAGCCACGTACATGCTTGATACTACCACACAGGTCAACGTACATGCATGATACTACCACACAGGTCCACGTACATGCTTGATACTACCACACAGGTCCACTACATGCTTGATACTACCACACAGGTCCACGTACATGCATGATACTACCACACAGGTCCACGTACATGCTTGATACTACCACACAGGTCCACGTACATGCATGATACTACCACACAGGTCCACGTATATGCACTTTACTACCACACAGGTCCACGTACACGTTTGATACTACCAAACAGGTCCACGTACATACTTGATACTACCACACAGGTCCACGTACATGCTTGATACTACCACACAGGTCCACGTATATGCACGTTACTACCACACAGGTCCACGTACAAACTTGATACTACCACACAGGTCCACGTATATGCACGATACTACCACACAGGTCCACGTACATGCTTGATACTACCACACAGGTCCACGTACATGCATGATACTACCACACAGGTCCACGTACATGCATGATACTACCACACAGGTCCACGTATATGCACGTTACTACCACACAGGTCCACGTACACGTTTGATACTACCACACAGGTCTACGTACATGCATGATACTACCACACATGTCCACTACATGCTTGATACGACCACACAGGTCCACGTACATGCATGATACTACCACACAGGTCCACGTACATGCATGATACTACCACACAGATCCACGTACATGCTTGATACTACCACACATGTCCACTACATGCTTGATACGACCACACAGGTCCACGTACATGCTTGATACTACCACACAGGTCCACGTACATGCATGATACTACCACACAGGTCCACGTACATGCATGATACTACCACACAGGTCCACGTACATGCTTGATACTACCACACAGGTCCACGTATATGCTTGATACTACCACACAGGTCCACGTACATGCATGATACTACCACACATGTCCACCTACATGCTTGATACTACCACACAGGTCAACGTACATACATGATACTACCACACAGGTCCACGTACATGCTTGATACTACCGAACAGATCCACGTACATGCTTGATACTACCACACAGGTCCACGTACATGCTTGATACTACCACACAGGTCAACGATCATGCTTGATACTACCACACAGGTCCACGTAAATGCTTGATTCTACCACACAGGTCCACGTAGTGCTTGATACTACCACACAGGTCCACGTACATGCATGATACTACCACATAGGTCCACGTACATGCCTGATACTACCACACAGGTCCACGTAATGCTTGATACTACCACACAGGTCCACGTACATGCCTGATACTACCACACAGGTCCACGTAATGCTTGATACTACCACACAGGTCCACGTAATGCTTGATACTACCACACTGGTCCAAGTACATGCATGATTCTCTCACACAGGTCCACATACATTCATGATTCGCTCACACTGGTATGAGTGACAGTTGCACTTTTATGCATGATGCTCTGGTGCAGGTGCACAGATACGTTTATCAATGTTACGCTGCCACAGATACACGTATATATTTTATACACACATGCATATCATTGATGGTTTCCTCTTACCCGGGTACACACTTATACATAAGAAGCTGGCTGGTGCTCTTGTTTCGGAAACCAAACGAAGCGTTTGTAAAATATAACTTCAACGACAGCAGTAACTGTTTTGTGTGGTGTGATTTCCTGCAAAATGTTTTAAGAGAGTTTTAACCCAATAAGCAATTTGAATCCAAGGGACGCAGTTCTGTGCAGCGATTTCTTAGACAAATTGATCACCACTGTCCCTTATAAAACTGAGGGAAGTTAACGTAAAGTTATCTATATTGGCAGATTGGCATCCTTATTCGCACCAGGTTATCACCTGATAATTATCCTTGGTCTGTCAGCATCATACCCTGGCATTACATCCTGGCATCACATCCTGGCATCATACCCTAGCTCCATACCATGGCTCCATACCCTGGCATCATACCCTGGCACCAGACCCTGGTATCCCGCCCTGGCTCCATACCCTGGCACCATACCCTGGCTCCATACCCTAGTTTTCCGCCCTGGCACCGCACCCGTGCAAAACACCCTGGCTCCACACCCTGGCTCCATACCCTGGCTCCATACCCTGGCACCATACCCTGGCATCATACCCTGGCACTACACCCTAGTATCCCGCCCTGGCACCACACCCTGGCAAAACACCCTGGCTCCATACCCTGTCACCACAACCCTGGTATCCCGCCCTGGCATCATACCCTGGCACAACACCCTGGCATCACACCCTGGCTCAGTACCCTGGCACCACGCCCTGGCACCATGCCCTCGTATCCCGCCCTGACATCATACCTTGGCACAACACCCTGGCATCACACCCTGGCACCACATCCTGGCATCACACCCTGGCTTCATACCCTGGCACAACATCTTGGCCCGATACCCTTGCACCACACCCTGGCAACACGCCTTGGCACCACGCCCTGGTATCCCTCCCTGGCACCACACCCTGGGTCCAAACCCTGGCTCCATACTCTAGCATAATACCCTGACACCACACCCTGGTATCCCGCCCTGGCTCCATACCCTGGCTCCACGCCCTGGCATCATACCCTGACACCAAACCCTGGTATCCCGCCCTGGCTCCATACCCTGGCACCATACCCTGGTATCCCGCTTTGGCTCCATACCCTGACACCAAACCCTGGTATCCCGCCCTGGCTCCATACCCTCGCACCATACCCTGGCACCACGCCTGGCACCATGCCCTGGCATCCCGCCCTGGCATCATAACCTGGAAGAGCACCCTGGCATCACACCCTGGCACCACATCCTGGCATCACATCCTGGCTCAATACCCTGGCACCACACCCTACTATCCCGCCCTGGCATCATACCCTGCCACCACACCCTGGCTCCATGCCCTGCCACCACATGCCGGACCCACACCCTGGCATCACATCCTGGCTCCATACCCTGGCATCATACCCTGGCACCACATCCTGGTATCCCGCCCTGCCACCATACTCTTGCACCACAAACTGGCTCCATACCCTTGTATCCCGCCCTCGCACCACACCCTGGCATCACATACCCTGATTCCACACCCTTGCATCACATACCCTGGCATCACAACCTGTCATCATGCATAGCCTGGCTCCATACCCTTGCATCACATCCTTGCATTATACTCAGCATCACGCCCTGAAATCACACCCTGGCATCATATCCTGGCTTCATACCCATCTATCATACCCTGGCTCCATGTGTTGGTGACAGATGCCAACGGTGGGGCAGGATACGTTCATCTTTTTGCGAACACCTGGCTATTTCATTCATAATCTATCACTTACTAATTCCTAAACACATACTCAGGATTAAGTCGGAGCAGTACAATGGACTTTAGTGGAGATTTCTTATGATTCTGGAAAGGGCTTTGTACCTTTTATGTAACAAACGCGGTTAATGTGTATGGCCTACTCCACATTAGTAAATTAGCACACTCTGAAATAACAAAAATGCATTCATATCGGCGTGAAACACACCTACTTACGTTGTAAATAGTACTGTCAGCGGGGTTATTAAATGTGACTAGCACATATGATATTAGTGTTTACTTCTCACAAATACTTGAGATACTTGGGAACAAGTTCGTTTTATGTTGACTTTAGCAAAGGCCATGCCCGCTTGTAAGAGAATTATTGGATCATGGTTGTGAGATGGGATTTATGAATAGTTTGATGGTGGACGCCGTGGCCTACTTAGTTAGGAGTGAGTGAATGTGTTTAACGCCGCGTTGAACAGTCCGTTAGTTATATCACGGCACGTCAGCTTGAGGTGACAGGAAATTCAGATATTAGACGTGAAACCTTCAAACACGAGAATGGTGCTGACAATCAAGAATCATAACCATAGCGATTCTCGGATTCGAACACACACGATCATAGTTTTCTGGCACGCCTAAGTTGGACACATCCCCGCGACGCATCAGACGACTGCACCACCTGTGTCCACATACCGCAATGAAACGTCCATTATTGATGTAAAGTTTCCCCCTCACATAAGCATCTGGAAGGATCTTCAATTTCGGTGACACACATTATTTTTTTGGATTAGTACGCTGTGGAATATTCGATGCAAGAAGATTGTATTGGGAACCGACTGCGTAAGCCTGAGGTTTCAAATGTGTAGCTTTCCGTGCATCGCATGGTTAATTAAGACGTAAATCTGAATAAAATAATGTTTAACGCTTTAACTGACGTTGTTAATATGATATTTTTATTAATTTATTTAGTTTCCGAAGCACATTCTCTCTACTCTGACAGCTGTGAGATATATATGATGTAACTTTAGAATTATATGTCGTCATGAAAAGTCAGTTATGTTATATGCATCCATGACAACTTTTCCAGGTAAATTAAAACTAAACGATTCTTTTTTCAGATAACCAAAAATCGAACACAAAATATAATAGGAAAAATATTCATGTCGTAATACAAAATGACGTTTTTAAATTTGGGGCACGAGGCTTATCCAGTGAGTGAAGAGTCATACACGGTCAAAAGGACACTCTGACAATGTGGCTGCACACCTCAAACCCACCCCTTTCTACAGCATACAGAACATTTATACATTGATATTTGTTTTGGTGACTGGGTATCCTCTGTTGTAAAGGTATAACAACATTATAATTATCTCAATTAAATGATACGTGTTCAACACGACAACCAAACGCATTTGCTTCCAGTATTATTGGGATAAAACGATGCGCTTGTGGTTTCATTTGTAAGCACAAAATGCACCCATCCTTTTCCTAAAAGTTTTGTCTGACCTTGTTACTATACAACTGGGCAGTGACTGATTTTCTCTAATGGCGTGTTCTATAACAGGCCTACCTGTGCAAGAATCAGTTTTCAGAGTGCTTGGTCGACTCGATGTGTAAGTGCAGTTTGTTGGACTTTTTGTTTCATATTTGATATATAAAACACATTTCTTATAGTTTTTCACAGGCTGGCTTTTATATGTGGAACGGAATCTGTTTCGCAAACACATGATGCAATTTACAGAGATTCAAGAATTTTTGAATTTGTCGCAAAATGAATATCCCTCACACATTGAAGCGTTTTTATTTTTAACTGCTCAAATGTCCTACATACTGATTTTGTTCAATATCTAAAAGGACTATGCCCACAATTTATCGTGCAACTAATAGTTTTGTACAGAGAAACGAATATGAAAACCCGAAATGCTTTGGTGTTTATTTCTAATTAAACAACAACTTGGTACCTTAATAAATATTTCTGTGGAAGCTTAAGAACATGAACACGAATTTTTGTGCAGGGTATTATACATCTAAAGTCATATAAATCTTTGCCAATGAGGGAGAAACGGGTGGTCCTCTGGTCTAAGGCACTGTATCAGGATCCGCCGATGTAAGGTTCGAATCCCAGAATCATGAATCGGTCAGCACCTATAGCCGTGAAATTGGTTTCAGATTTCTTTCCATATTAAGGAATGCTGTGATATACCTCAAACACAGTTCACAGCGACGTTAAACCCAACACAGTCACTCATACTAAGACAGAGAACAACATGGTAACCATATATCCTGACTACAGGTATCGTATGGTTCTTGATATTTACATCAATATTTCAACAACTATTCATAACAACAGCCTACATAGAAGGAAAACCGGATAAATGCAGGCTTATTCACCCGTTGTAATATAGGAGAAAGTAACGGGACCGGAAGTTGGTTCGCCTTTTTGATGTTATCCAGGATATTCTACACGATAACAGCTGCAACAGTACCCCTCTCAAAGCATATCAGAGCCGTATCGCAGTTGGAATGAGAATGTAATCATACCCGCCAATATTACCAAAACAACATCTAAACGCAAAGTTGACAATGACGAGGTCAAAGTACTCGTGTCTTGGTAAAGAGAATCGTACGTGCTTTACACTTGAAAGTGACCCGACAAGATACCAAACTAGCATTACAGGAACCATCACAATTCATAATTGAAGGCAATTTTAGCAAATTATGTATTTTTCCTAGCGTCAAAGCGAAGCCATGGACATGTAAGCTGTATTATACAAAAGATGAAGACCTAATGTCTAATGGAATAATAAGCGTCCACGTTTCAAGTCCAAAGCTTCTCATGTCACCAATTCCGTGAGAAGTGACCATTTTACCTTTGGAAACCGTCGACCGATACCCATGCCCGGTATTTTATTGAGATATCAGTGGAAAGAAAGACCCGTTAAATGAGCAATTAGAGCTTCTCGGCTAACACTTTAGAGTCAAAGTTCTCGACAAGTGAATGAATTGGCCACTTTCACAACTCGACGGTAACGTCCACGCAACGTTGTCGTCGTCGACCTCAACACACCTGTGCTGAACAATAGGGCTCAACAATAGGGGTTACTTTCAACGCCCGCGCGAACAATGAGTGCGCCGTGATGGTAGGATCCGATAACGTGAATGCACCGGCCGCGGTACAACTCTGACTAATTGGTTTGTGGTGACATATGAGGTTAAAGGCTGATTGGGGAGTATTTAGGGTCGGTCTATATCACATAACGACCCGTTAGTAGCAGTAAGGAGGGACAGAGGGGAGTTATTGGCTTCTGATTGGGCCACCGTTAGTGCTGTCTGGCCTCGCAATCCCAAAAGTCACGGCGATGATTGTTTTTGTAAACAGACACTTTGTCATCGCATGCTTTATGGATGTGAAAAGGCATAATTTGTTTCAGCAAACTGGCAAGTAGATTTAAAGGGCAAAGAAGTTGTTTACATCTTTTTTATACAGCACAAGTTCTCTCGGTAAAACAAAGAGGTATGGTCAGGGTTTAGCGTATCGATATCTCGAGCATCCCAAGTCTGAAGTAAGGGATGCTGACGCGATGGAAATAAATGATACAACTCATACATTCATTATTTCCATGGGAGTTTGTTTTGTGAAGAATGAGTGAATGACTGATATCCATCAATATCACAAGGGAGGGGGCGACACTAGAAATTGCACCGACAAGGTGTATATAGCTGGGGACTCGAACTAGGCCATCGGTGTGACGAGAGAAGACTTAACCACAGATTACTTGTTATCTTTACTCATTATATGCACACGTGTTGTTTTATCATACATCAGCTGGCGTGTATCCGTACTTGTGTTGCAGTATTCATCACAATGTCCGTGACAGCGCTTTATGAACTTATCATCAGAAACATTGTCTCTGAAAACATCTGTGGTAAATTTCAATCAGAAAGTTTAATAAATGATATCTGAAACGCAGACAGAAAAATGTCTCATGATACCATCTCATATGAATTTATTTTTGAAATGGAAGCGTATAGTTGACATGTGAATACGAGTAGAATTATCCACGGTAATGATGAAAGTGGTTAGAACATTATGACTCTGGTAGGTTTATGTGAAGTGTTACCTATGTTGGAGCTATCTGTTGCCCATGGTAACATGATCTGAAACGTGTTACCTGTGGTAGGATAATCTATAACCTGTTGTCCATGGACACAGAATCTGAAACGTTACCTAGGGTATAATAACCTGTTGTTCATGGACGCAATATAAGAAATGTGTTTCGTAAGAGGGGACTAACGGGATCGGGTTGTCAGTCTCGCTGACTTCGTTGATGCATGTCATCGATCCCAATTGCGTGAATCGATGCTCATGATGTCAATCACTGGATTGTCTTGTCCAGAAACGATTATTTACAGAGCGCCATCATATAGCTGGAATATTGCTGAGTGCGGCGTTAAACAACAAACAAACAAAAGAAGTGTGTTACCTATGGCAGGATTATTTACAGCATGTTGCTAATGGTAACGTTATCCGTAACGTGTGACCTGTTGTAGGACTATGACCTGTTGCCAATGGAAACAATATATGTTTGTTTGTTGTTTAACGCCGCACTCAGCAATATACCAACTTTATGACGGCGGTCTGAAAATAATCGTCCAGTAAACAGTCCAGTGAATGACATCATGTCATGCATCAACCAAGTCAGAAGCCTGACCAGTATATTCCGTTAGTCGCCTGTTACATGTACAAGCAACAAGCATGGGTTGCTGAGAACCAATTCTAAACCGGATCTTCGCGGGTCAACAATATATTTAGCGTGTTACCTATATGATGGTAATGATATGTGTAACATGTTTAGGGGAAGTGGGTACGGGTGGCCAAGCACGTACTGGATGTAAACAGCGTCTGATATAAAGGCGCCGCTATTCCTGGTACAGAACTGTTTCCCACAGGATCGAAACCCGGATCGCCCTAACGATGTTTCCATATGTTTCAAAGTTGACGCATCTGTGACTGAAATGATGTCTGATGAAATTCCCTATCAGAACTTGAATCATATTCTTGGTTTGTTTTTCAGGTGAACAACTGACTTGCCATTGCACGTGCGCCGATAGTCAGGATACACTCACCTTCCCTTGACACCTGGTGTCATCACCGTTTGACCGTGATTGTGGAAAAAGTTTAATTTCGCATGATTGATTTCACCAAAGTATAAACGCCTAAGCCGAGTAGCGCTCCACGTCAAACTGGCACGCCATGATATACAGTAACTGAAATACTGTTCTAAAAAGCCAAAGGCTTGGTATGACTTGTAAAACTTGTCTCACTCACTCACTCACTCACTCACTCACTCACTCACCCACCCGCCCACCCACCCACCCACCCACCCACTCACTCACTCACTCACTCACTCACTCACCCACTCACTCACTTCCACCAGTTAAAGGCACTCACTCACTCACTCACTCACTCACTCACTCACTCACTCACTCACTTCCACCAGTTAAAGGCACTCACTCACTCACTCACTCACACAAGTTAAAGGCATTCAGTTACTTTCTGCATGACGAAGGGGGGCGTTCGATACATTACGCAGCGTCCTAGTTAGTTACTTAGTAACGCAGCTCATTTGAACAAAAGTTCCGTCATATTATATGTGAGGTGAAAACCAACACAACGTTCAACAGGCTCGTAAACCTTTTCTTAGAAAACGAACACATATTAATTTGTACAGTTGATTATTCGCTTGAAATAACTTTCACGTTCATGTAAAGCTCCTTGCTTTGTGGCTGAGCGTTGATGGGACCTTAAATGTTGACTCACTCACATAAAGTGAGGTGGTGTCACGAGGCTGCTCTGGTTTGAAAGAGAGGTGTTTTCTCATTTAAATACTTCACGCAAGTCTGTGTACAAGATCTATTATACACCGACCTTAAAGACACTTTGATTGATAACCTTTACCTATAGCACTCCTAGATGCTGTCCTCAGCGCGCAGACACTACATATATAACATTCAATTTTTTCATGAACCCCCCCCCCCCCCCCCCCCGTGAAACGCTTATGCAATTTTATACAAGGATAGCACGGCATACGACTGTCAGTGTATACAGTACCTTTACATGTTCACTCAAGTGAAATGAAAGTAAATAAAATATTATTTGGCAGTGAATTTATTCATGAATTCTAAAGTTTTCTAAGTTTTATGTCAAGAAGAGTGCTCCTAACATTATTCCAGTGTCGACCACCTGCGTGAATGCAGTACTATATCACACACTCATTCAAACACCCAGCCACAAAACCTACTTTAATCATTGATAGTTGTGTTCCCATCCCCGGCGTTTCGTGAGGGGTTAAGTACGGTAGATTTCATCTGTTTTCTTTGCAAAAGAATCTGAATCTATAACCAGAATGTGGTGATGCGTGTTTTCTTACCTTGTCCATTGAAGTGCATTGAATTATGCTAGAGATAAAACTTTCACGTTTCCTATAGACGACGAAAGAATCAGTGATGTTTGCTATATCACTGAAATTTAAGTTCATAATATTATATCATTTGTTATACTTTTAGACATACTAAACATGTTGACGTACACATACAATGTATACCTAATCATTTGGGGAAAATATTTTCAGCAAAAATACCAATTAATTTATCTTTTTTTTGCTAACAAACGCAAATTGTAATTATTTAATAGATTTGTGTACAGTAAGTGCACACATAATTTTCCCAATACTGTATTAGCGCTTGAGTGAGTGAGTTGGTTTTAACGCCGCTTTGAACAATATCCCAGTTGTATCACGGCATGTGAGTGAGTATAGTTTTACGCCGCTTTTAGCAATATTCCAGCTATATCACGGCGGGGGACACCAGAAATGGGCTTCACACATTGTACCCATGTCGGGAATCAAACCTGGGTCCTCGGCGTGACGAGGGAACGTTTTAACCACTGGGCTACCCAACCGCCCCTTATCACGGCATGTCAGCTTAATGTGGGAGGTAAGCCCGAAGCTATGTAGGTCTAAGGCGTTTACCACTTTGGTGAAACCCCCGAGCAAGGGTATGGTGCCAAAAAACCTAGAAACAACATAATCCGAGCTAACTCGGCGCAAATTAAATAATTGATCACTACATGTAGTATGTGTACTAACATTAAATTCTATAAAATACATATATTTTGAAATTAAACAAATAAAAAAATTCAATACATATTGATGAAGACATCTTGTTGACTTTAAGGTCGTGATTGACAATTTGCACATGCATGTTCAATCATGCACATATATAACACTTGTGCAATGCCACGGCTTGCAGAAAATCAACGTCTACGCGCCGTGGGTATGCTGAAAACAGAATGACAAAAAAAAAGAAGTTACCAGTCATTTTATGTTCAACGAAACAGAATATTATCTCGTTCTAGACGTTATCTACAGCAGGGCAACACACGTGACTTGTTGTCCCCGTGTCAAGTCATGTCAACAAGACAACCACATTCGGTTGGTGTATCTATGGAATCGATACCAAACTGCCACATTAACAGCTCGGACCTATTAATGGTAGAATTGCATGCAACCGGTTAAGAGAACACAACATCCGACCCCGACGTCCAGCGTTTACGCCCAATTTTGCTTCACGTCACCGTCTGCCACGCCTAGCTTGGTGTAGAAAGCATCTGAGGTTCGGAAGGCAAGACTGGGACAGTATACTGTTCACAGATGAGTCCAGATTTCATCTGGACAGCTCTGATGGTCGCGCAAGGGTCTACAGGCGTACAGGAACGTTTTAGCGACGCTTGCATTACTCAAAGTTGTCAGCTTGGGGGTGGAAGTGTTATGGTATGGGGTGGCATCACAACTCATTGGAGAACTCTACCGGGGCGACATCGTTTGTGATCATGACTTTTTGAGGCCGCATAACATTGCTGAACTGCCATGGCCGGCTGTTTCTGTAGATCTCTCCCCCCATAGAACATATCTGGGATGAGATGGGGAAAACGTCTACGACAGGATCAGAACCAGCCGGAAACGCTAGCCCAGTTGGGCCAAGCTTTGGTTGAAATTTGGAACAACATTATCCATCCTCCACCTGGTGTCTTAGATGCGCCGACGTTGCCTCGCCTGCATTAACGCATGAAATGGTGGTAAATATTGATATTATTAATTGAGTTGTTACACCATCCCTCTTTTAGGGCGTGTCGTTTTGTCTCCTGTAACCAGGTATTGTCAACGAATTTGTGATGATAAAACATTAATCAGATGAATGACCAAATATAATGTTGTTATTGTCAATAACATAAGATTTACATCACTTTATATTAAGCACAGTTACTTTTTTCCGCTTGCATATGATGCCGGAATATATGTCCATGGTGTTACACTAAACAATATCACAGGATAGAGCATGGTTTACATTATATACAACTATAATATATATCCTTTATAAAGGTCATATAAATTATCATGCTCATGTTGATTTTTTCTTAAAACGTGTTTTTTAGAAATATCTGTGCTTTATTTACTTAGTCATTCATTTAACATTTTCGGTTTCTTCATCAGATTTCTGTTAAGGAAAATATCAACTGACATTTGCTCATACGTGTTATACGTGTTTGTAGTATCCCTGTAGTGTTCATGAAGTTGAACGTATTTTGAGGCTCTATGCACGAGGTAACATGATAACGCACAACTCAACATAGGCAGGTGGTTTGAAATTCAACGTGGGAGATATTAATCAAAATCTGTTTTCCGCTTTAGTTACATTTCAGATTTTGTCTGCTTCTCATTTGGATATCGCTGCTAAACGCAGCCCTGCTGATTTACGACTTTTGATCTGATCAACTGAAAACAAAAATGTGTTATTGACATGTTTTTGTATTATTTTTATTCACTTGATTTTACCTATTTATGTACTAGTTACTTAAAGTTCCGAGTAGCTTGTACAGTTTCTCACTATATTTTTAGCGATTCTGATACATGATATAGGCTCAAGCCACAAAAACATATATAAGGGTAATATTTTCCCCCGGGAATGTGTACACTTGAGTTACACGTTCACATATGGATGAAATTACAATTGTATTTACATTGAAGACATACACCCACCTGTGTGACTAAACTATGAATTTAATCTGAACATACTAGTATCTCTCAAGTTTACCAAAATGCAAAGTGAAATAAAACCGCAAGTTTACTTCCTCTCTCAGAATGTAAATCGAGTGCACATTGATCCATAGGCCGGGGTAATAATGTAAGGGCTTTGAGCATGCACCTAGGGTATGGAGTCTGGCACAATATAAGTAGACACATCATCATTATTATATTTCATTCTAAATCTTTACATATTTTCATAATCAATTTTAGTCATTGAACTCCAAATTTAAAATATTTCAATGATATATGATTGGCTCCTTCAAATGTCAGCCAATAACATAAAATACCTGCATGCTGGCAAAATCAACCAATATACCATATGCTAGAACGATGATGCCCATCATTCAATGACGTTTCACTGAGTGGGCTGTCATGTGCGGTTGTATCAATCCTATACTCGCATCATTGCAGCAGACTTAGGCCCGTGTAAAACCTACCTGCACGCCGCCTCGCACCTGTTTTAATACGCGCGGGTATTTCTCCCTCCTGTACATGAACTGAACCCGATCCGATGTACCTGTGAATAGCTAAAGCAATGTACACATTGAATGGTGTTAGTTTTTTCAGTTGCTATAAGATTCACTGCTCTTATCTGCAAGCTGTTCGCGACACGGGAGGGACGGTCTTGTCCTTTATCAGGAGTAAGACATGCGTGCCCTGCCTAGATGAAGTATGTAGGCCCAGGGTAATTCCAAGCAACACCATCAGGCCGTGGTTACTTTAAAGATGAAACAAGATTAATTTTACGTATAAAGGCAATCGACACTATTCTGTTAAACACATTACTAAAGTGAAATATCAGTAGCACTATTAAGATCCAGTAGACATCTTTGTTCCCGAATGGCGACGCATGCATTAATTTAAGGGTAAATGTTTAACTACAAAGAATTGCATCACGCCGCTTCACTGTCAAAGTAGCACCTTGCTTCGCTCCAAATAATGCAAATTGATACCTGTCTATTGTTGAAATCCATCTATGTCCCATTACTGAAATTTTATGCGAGACAGGTGTGTCGTGGTATGTCAAAAGAACATTTCTGCAACGTGTTTGTTATCGTTTAAAAAACATCCTGATAGAGAAACAAGAGGGATAAACATATATTCGCGAAGAAGAATTCAGACAGGTTGTTTTGAGAAAAGAGTTAGCTGTAAAAAGAAAACGCTAATCTTATTAAGTGAGACAATCTCAACGGTGATAGTTGTTTAAGCTCATTATCATGTATCTGAAATTGATCAGCTAAGATCATTAAGAGCATGACACGTATCCCCCGCTGGGATTGACACGATTGAATGGATGTTTCTCTTGAATACCTCATTTCAGACTAAGGGGGATTCAACACATTCATTGCTTCAAGCAGATGTATATGGTGTCGCATGTCAGCATAGCGTCCGTCTCACATTACTTGACTGGGCAAACGTCCTTGGCTTTTTTTTCATTCGTTTATTGCCTTTATTGTTGTACGAAAATCTAACAAATAGGTCGTGCACCATTTGTAGACTCCGGGTGGCAGCTAACACTTTCCCGCTGGCAAGTGATTACATGGATCGGTCGTTATTGTATCTTACAAGTTCTACTCTGTAAAACCATAACCCATACGGTATATTTACCTGTAATAAATATAAACCAAATGGTCAAGACAAGTTTCATGTCATGATATATATAATATAATTATCTGGAAATTTTCCGACGTTTAAGGAACAGAGGTCTAGAAAAAAATATAAACAGATTACGACAACAACAAAATGCAGCAAAGAGGGTTTGGGTGATCCTGGCACAGTCGGGCTGGTTCGGTTGGTCATGGCAGCGCTGCCCAGTCGAGTTTTAGGAGAATGTAAAGACTCCCCAAGAATGCAGATTGTCAGAAGGGTTGTATTCCTGGCAGTAAACCCGAGTGCTCTCCCAAAGTCAGTCAACAGATTGGGAGGTACCAAACCTAAGGCACCGAGAACAATGGAAAGTCGGACAACTTGGTACTTGGGATGCTTGGCATTTCGTAAGCGAGGTCCGCATATTTGCCATGTTTTTCCTAAATCTGGTCAATCACATTAGGGTGAAAGGGAAAGAGAATTCAATGATATATATGATTTCACTAGCGTTATAAAAAAGGACAAGGTTTGTTAGCCTGGATACGTCTGAGGCTGTATACGGGCCTATTCGAAAGAATTTTGTATTTATCATTTTCCATGACGCCCACTACACATTCTGGGTCGTACAATGGATGGACCTCTGTGTCCAAACCACAAACATGGCGAAGTTGGTAATACAAGGATCGAGCTACTCAATCATGTCGCTTAAGATACTGTGTTTGTGCCGCCAAAGCTGGGCATCCCCTGACAATGTGATCGAGTGGGAAATGACTTAAAGCCATCTGTTTCACTTTTAAAGCCACCCGACTTTCATCCAAGCGAAGGACGAAGGGTTGCTGAACTTCTGAACACACTGCACATAAACTCGATGGAATGGACTTTCAGAAAGCCTATGATTGTGATTATGATTATTTTTATTATGATTATACCGAAAGTAATCCAGTTTGGTCCAGGCAAGCCAGTGACGGAAATATGAGTCACATGAATGAATCCACATTGGTGTTCTTACCGTCATCTCTAATGATACGTCACAAACACAATTTGAGTGAAATCTACAATACATATTCCTTAAGTGAATTCTGTGAGACACTTGTTTACGGGCTGTTCAAGAACTTAATATACTCACACATACCATTCTATACTATAACAAACACCAAACATAGTCAAATGCAGCTCACTGTCGATTTTCTGTTAATCATGACTAACTATTTGATACGGGATGTTTTGTTAGCTTGGCCAAATCTGAACGACTTTTCGCCATGGTGGAAACCCAACAGAGACTTTCTGGCGTGTTTTAGAGGACGCGCGATGCTGACAAAAAGTCCTGATTGCCAATTGCATGTTTTTGCAAATGTTACCGGCGCCAAAGTGGCACCTGGCTGCTGTTTGATGTTTGTGTCTTGCTGTGAAATCCAGCTTGTCTCTACGATCAAACGGTGAGTAGCAGATTGCAGGTAGCCTCTTTAGACCGCTTTTCTCTCTACCTGTACACTGTAGGAACATGAATCTCCGTGAGACACTTATACCTCATTTCTACCCAAACCTCACACCTGCATAGCTCCCTATTTTTTTCTAGACAAAGGAAATGGCGGTAACAAAGATGATTAAAATTTAGAATCAATGATATAGTGAATTGCTAAGTCCAATTTAATTTCACACTTTATAATGTTTCAAATGCACCTGGATATAACTTTGTAAGCTATTCATGGTATCAGCCCTTGCATCCTACGCAGTTTTCATGAAATGAAATGTCAGGACCAATCGAATTGTGTTCTTTTCTGTCAAACATCGAGCGAAAAAAATTTCAGCGCCCCAGCGACAATACAGAATCTAACAACATGTTTTTCATATTTTATTTTAGCTATAAGGAGTGGGTTTACAAAGAGTACAAAAGTACGATTAACATGTAGAAGTGATTCTTTAAAGTAAAGCACACGGTAAACAGTGTTGGCCATAGAGCTTCAGCCTGCAGCCGCCGAACCTCTTCCGATGTTTAAACTTTCCCGCGCTTAACATTTTAGTGTCAGCTGACAAGCTTACAGGAGTTTGTCGGTAGCACGCCTGGCTGGTCCGGCCTGCAATTAAAGTAAAGACGAAATTGTATGCCGGCTTGCGTTCGACGGTGTTATGTTTCATCAAAATAATGCAAAGATTAAAAGTTCCCGCTTAAAGTGGAAAACATGTCTGCTTGATGTTATTGATTTCCCCACTGTTTAGATAAAAAAATAAACAGAACAATTGATTTGTTTGTCCCACAACATGTAGGACAGGTGTTTTTAAAGCTGGCTGTAATTACTTTCCAGGATTGGACGCGGGTCGACGCGTGGTCTCATGCTTTCTTTAACCAAACGGGATCTTCCAGTTGTGGGTTCGAATCTTAGATTCGCAAAAATCCACTTAAGCGGTATTTCAATAAAACAAAAGGCTGGCTTGGTATGACTTGTAAAACTTGTCTCACTCACTCACTCAACCACTCACTCAACCACTTACTAACTCACTCAACCACTCACTCAACCACTCACTCAACCACTTACTCAAACAGTCACTCAAACAATCAACCACTCACTCAAACACCCACCCACTTTACACTTTACTTGTACAACGATAAGCAGTGTCATGGCAATGTTTATATCATCACAATAACGTTTGTCACCTGTTTGTCAACATAGTATGCCATACATATGATAATAATATGCAACAACAATCTCCAATTTTGGAGAAATCGCTACTCATGCTTCGCACAATGTCAGTATCGTGATGTGTGACTTCCATAGTATATAATGACTGTATGCTTTGCGACACCATGTGTAATGCGTTATATAGAAATGTTATATATCTATTACACAATATGTTTTGTTTCTATCACATACAAAATGTGACTTGACGATCTCATGACTGTTCTATGCTTATCACCATGGAAAAAACACCGAGTGTGTGAGTCCGGTTTAACGCCGCTTCGAACTGTATTTCAGTTATATCGCAGGGTGTCAGTTAAGTGGGAGGAAATCCCGAACTGATGCAGGTCCGAGACGATTACCACTTTGGTGAAACACACGAGCACTTGTATGGTGCTGACAAACCTAGAAACGTAATCTGGACGAACCAGGATCCAAACCCACCATCATAGGTGTCAAGCGTGTCCAAGGGACGTAACTCTGCACAGCGAATTACGGTGCTTTGGACGACTGGGCCATCCGTGCCCCCTACAACACAGAAACATACTATGAATGAGAGAGTGACTTTGCTTTCACACAGCCTTAACGGTAAACAGTTTTAACGGTATTGTAGTCACATGGCGGCGTGTCAGCTTAATTAGCGAGGACACACAAAGCGACACAGATAGTATGTAGAAACGACTCAGATATTACTTATAGACCATAGATCGAACCTATGACCACCGGAGTCTGATGGACTTAAACTACTGGACCAGCCTTGTCCCGAGACTAACAGGATCTGACCCTTCAGAGATCTAATCGTTTAAAATTGCTCACATTGCTTTGAGAAAATCCAAGCGAAACACGGTTTCAGAGCTAAGGAGAGACGCCCTTTAATGCAAGTATTTGAAAACCTTGATAATTAAATAATTCAGAAGATTATATATAAAATTAGTTTAAAAATCAATCTGTCCGATTGTATATCATTATGAGCCAAACTTCACGCGATCATGGTTATAGCAGCGTTCGCTCGTCACGCCGAAGACCCGGGTTTCGATTCCACACACGTGCAATGTGTGACAACAATGTGTGTTGGAAATGACCATGTAGCGTTATATTATTAGTATTGAAAATGTAAGTCGATATTGAATAAGTCACTGGAATCTGATTCCCCAATACAGCAAAAGTACTACTACGGGGTACGGATAAACAAGGTTTCATTGTGTATGTATAAATCACTCTTCTCATTACGTAATGTCATTATTCTCAGATTCAAGTATATAAAGATTCAGAGAAAAAAAAGTATGTAATATACCACACCACACTCAAACGCAGTTACAAAGCCGTGTCTGCATTTAAGGGAAAATATATTACCCACGAGGAAATGCTGATATTCAGGGGAATCAGCACAATTATCTAAATTTTTCAATCACGAAAGAGAGCCTCGACATAAAATAAAATATTGTGCTTCCGTTAAACCCATCCATCAGATTATTCGTATGCTTTAAGGCTGCAATACTGCTTATCCAATTTGACATTTTAACTGTTTTAAAATATCCACACACTGATCAATTAGTGAAAATTGTAATTAAACTGCTTTAAAATGAATATCAATATTATTGTTAATATACCTGTTTTGTAGAGAGTGTAGAGCAAACTGCATCCATTCATATTACATTTTCCCATTGGAATACATATTTCAAGCTTTGATACATACAAAAAAGTGTACATGTTTGCTTATGAATATCTTAATTATTCAAAAGACAACTTCTTAGGATACAAAAAACTAGTGTTATTACTTTGAATTTCTGCTGATCGGAAATTTATACTCCACACATCAAATATATGTCACATATGTGCTGTAGTCTAGGCCACGTAACTATTAATTGTAAATTTTGACTGTGTTTATTTGTTTGTTCGACTTTTTACTTAGATATCATATATTAATTAAAAATGAAACAAGTGGGGGTGTTATGCTAAACAGTAAGACGTTTATTCACGATTAATATATACATTTTTAAGATATGATTGTCAGATTGATGGATGTGTTTCTGAATGATTTCATACGAACACTATTTCATCAAAATAACGAGAACAATACATGTCGGCGATACACAACGCGCATTTCCTGGTATGACATATTTTCTCATTACCAAACCTTAGACGAACCAAAGGCTGTAAATCTGTCGCTTACATTATGAAGATGCTACGCCTGATATATGTCCGTGGTGCAGCACTGTCGAGGTTCAAACAGCTGCGTCTGGTCGTTACAACATTAAGGTATTATCAACATAGGTCGAATGATTACACGCCACTAAGAACCCCTTAGAAACCTACAGACACATTCTCTACACCAAACAAAACTAGCCTTCAAAGAATCATTTTAGCGGAAAATATACATTTAGAATAGTCAGTTATATACAGTGTTCTTCAGTGAAGTGTTATCTTCTGATTTATCAGTTTGGGTTTCAACCTTGAAGCCGAGTCTGTCACATTTGGTATAATGCGTGAAATCTACCTGAACAAAGGTTGATTTATGCGTGAGACGTACTTTGTATTCTGTAGTGTAAGTTTCAACCGCCAAGGACATCTTTTAAACATATTTTCATCATGCCATGGCATCATATGTAATAGCCCCATGGTTGTTGTTTAACATCTTCAACGGCCCATGCTTCATCTTAGGTGGACGACTGGTTCAGTTTTCATTTCAAAATATGGTTCAGTAAGCTAATTATAGCAAACCGGATAATGATAGGGAACAGTATCGTTCAAAGCAGGTGCGAACCCAAATTTTTATCCAACTTATTTCTGTTTGACTTTAAGTTGCATTTTGAGCAGCTGGGTACGTGTTGACATGTCCTAACAGAAGAAACAGCACCCGCGCGTGGAAACACCTTTGTCACTGAATACCGACACACGGATTGTGACGGGTGGAGAAAGGGGAGGGGGGAGGGGGAGAGAGAAGCGTCTGTGGGAATACAGGTGACGAGGGAGGTACAGGCAAGACGTGTACCCCGCATACAAACACGTTACACAAGAAGCGCTTGGAATACATGTACACACAGCGGATCCGCCCCAATGCTCCTCTGAGATGGTCTCTGATTAGATCAACACAATTATTGAAAGTCACTTGTTGGACTTTCGTTGAAGAAGCTCAATGGTAGAGGAGACTATTTATAAAAAGACTCATTATCGATACGGTTACACAAATAGGGACTCTGTATTAAAAGAACCGTGTTATGGTGAGGGTTATGGTGGATGTTTAACGAACTCAGTAAAAGCTCCCTGGTAGGCAATGACCTTTAGTCTTGCCCTGGGCTGTGGTCTTCTTTTGACAACTGTCTTCGTTAATTTTCTTAACACATCCTTGATAAAGGTACCTCAGAAGCAAGGATCTGACAACATGTGAACACGATGTCCCTACCCTTAAGAATACATGTACAGTGTTAACGTTAAAAGAGGCTTGTGGAAAACACTCGATGGTGTTATTACAGGCCATAGTGCGGAAGGCAGGCGTGAGTGCATGGGAACTGTGACGCCCTGGCGTTCTTAACAGCTGATATTTTCTTTACAGACGCCAGAAAGACCTTCTTGTTTTGCAACTACTTTAAACCTTAAATATATATCAATTATCGTAGATAACAAAAACAACATATGGAACCGATTGCAATTCCTCTTAAGTGGAAAAGTTGATATTTTCACCAAAGTGTGTGTGGCTACCCTCAGGCTAATATTAATAGATTTGGGGGAAATAACATTTACTCAAGAAAATTGTTTTCGTTCACAATTTATCGTTTTCTTAATTCGAACCTATAATCTTACTAGAAAACGCGTCTAAACATAGTTTTGGATAAGATGCACGAGTAATGAATAAAATTATACTAATATTTCGAATATACGACATGTATAGACACGATTTATAGTTTCCTTTACAAATACTGTAAATAATGTTCTGGCGTGAAGAATATCTATATGGATTGGCAATACCAAATGAATATATAAATAAAACAAAAGACACGGTATTATTCTGTAAAACGGATACTGCGAAAAACGCTTGTCGAAACATGCATTAGGCCTGTCAACATCCACGATTGGTAATGCACGCAATATATTCTAATGCGTAAATATGCATATGTAGATCTACATCCGATATGAAAGAAATGTACATTTAATTAATGACTATCTTTGTATGTGAAGATTCTTGACGCAATACATATCTATTTAATAAAAAGGCATGTGAAGATCCGAGATGCCAGCAATACGTATTCCATTAATAAACATCCAGGTGAGGATCAAAGACCCAACATGCCAGCAATATATAATTATTTAATTAGTAAATAGACATGTGAAGATCAAAGACCCAACATGACAGCAATATATATCTAAGTAATAAATAGACATGTGAAGAACAAAGACCCAACATGCCAGCAATATATATTTAATTAATAAACAGACATGTGAAAATCCAAGATCCGACATGCCAGCAATGTAAGTGGGTTACAGTCCTATTGAGGTTGTGCTTTAAGGCTTCTGAAACGAAACTAGGCATTGCTAAGTATACGTAAGAAGACAACCACGACACGCTCCCCCAGATAACCATTGAGCGAGTAGGATAATGAACATCTCCTTGTATGCGACAGACAACGGACAAGTGCAGATGTGAAGAAACCCAGCTTATACCCTGTCAATGGAACTATGTACGCTTGCAGAAGAAAAGAGGGCATCTGATGCAAACTGAAATTACTTCATACTTAAAAGCACATACACACATTATGATTATATCCTCCGATTAAGCGGAAACTATTTTAACAGAAATTTTAAGAAGAAAATTAAATCCATTTCTTTTTCGTTACTGCTGTCAGGCCATCAACAGTTATGAATTCGTTTATTAAAAAATTCCTCACCACCCGTTTTATTCTTCAGACCACGCGATTAACTCATGTACGTGGGTGAAATAATTATTTTTAAAACCCTTAAGGTGTATGAATATAAACCTGAACCGCTGTTGTGCATTTAAACATCCATTGTCATTTTTGCCTGTGACATCCGCGTCTATTTCAAACCAATTATTATCCGCTAGTATTACTTACTATAATGTTCATTTCCCAGTGTTTTCGATATGGAATGATAACATTCTAACAAAAGCTAGAGACACACCCTAATATCGCGTGCAATGTCATTTCATTACAGTTGTAGAAATAATACTGCAAAGATAAAGCGTGATCTCTCTCTATTCCTGTAAGTTCCTCCCTGACCAATAGCAGAGTCACTGGGCCGTGCGAGAGCCTAGGGCAGTTAGAACAGGATGACTGCTTCTATTGACGTGTTTAGGCCACGGATTGTTAAATCTCTCATTCCTATATCCGCTTGAATGGATTCTGGTTAATATAGGGCGCCGATCCCACGAGAATCCCAGTAAGGCTTCCGAGTTTAATTTTCATTAATAAAACCGAAAGAGTCCTCAGCCCCGATAAGTGCAAAGAGACAAATTATTTTATACACTTTATACTTACATTACCCTCAAAGCTTTTTTATTATAAAATAATGTCAATATAGTGATCATTTTATTTACAGGATTATATATTAATTTCAGCTAATATTAACTATTTTGAGGAAAAATATAATTTCTTAACATAACAAGATACATATTGTTTTACACAGGATTCCTTTTTGAGAAAGACAATTTTGTTTTGAACAGGTGTTTTAAAATACCAACTTTTGTTATCAAGGTATATATATATACATTTGTTGTGTGAACATACCTACTCAAGTTAAATACGTGTTCCGCAAAACTAATGTGAGGTATACAGATGCATATCGTGAAGTAAATATAAAACGTCAGCGAATAATGTTTCAGTCTCGTTATCTGTCAAACCAGATTCTATAAACAAATGTGCTCCACTTCAACTTTCATAACTTTCAACATAACATCGTGACATGAGTAACAACTAGTATATATCAATTTGACAAACTTATCTTGACTTGTTTCGTTTTATTGGGACTCGTTTCAAGGTATAAAATAAATACATTCCTATAATCAAATAAGAATACAGGTGTACACTAATGGCACAGGCATCACCTATATATTAATCAGTGCAAAGGGTCATACATAAATTAGATATGTAATTCGGTTGCGTGAAAATAAAATTTAAAGCTTCGTCATACTGCTAGGAACTCTATTTCTTTTTACCTAATGTTATAATCCAAAGCTGTAAATGAAAAATATCATATACGTATGAAATCATTTCACACATATATAAAATAAAAACGTACCAGGTCATAAGTTGAACATATAGGTAATAATCAATTGAAGTAACGCAATTAACATCGATGACACTACTTAGGTATACCAGTGCAACCATGAAACATTCTGATATATATTTTATAACACTAACCCGTATCACCCACTCTTTTCCTCAGAAAGGATCCCCATTTATATATTTATACAATATGGGCAGTCTCTGTATACGGATGTCTTTGTGTCTGAACAATTTAATTGTAAGGAGTGGGTCGTTAGATGTGTATCACAAATAACAATTATAGTAAGTAAGAAACGAATCGCTGATCAAACGGAGTGTTCAGGAACTTGTATTTGTACAAAACAGTGTTTCTCTATCAGGACAACATATGGTAGCTTACAAGTTTGTTTAATAGCGTTTTGTTAACTAGGATTAATTTTAGTCCAAGGAAGAAATTTTAATGTGACATTTTTGCACAGACACGAATTCATGGCCTTGATAACGGCAGGATCAGAATAAAAAACATTGAGGCAAAATATTAGCATTTTCTTGAAACTGAAGATAAGCAGTGAGTTAACTATATTCTTTAAAATCAGGGTTGTGCGTTTTTCATCCGACGTTGAATATCCTGGATGGATTGGGAGTGTTTTAAAATTCGTATAATGCAGATCAGTTACGTTTTTCAATAAAACATCAATTCTCTTTTGTGTCAGTATTCTACTTAGAACTATGCAGTTGCAAATGTCTGTTTCATGTCACCTGTTGATATTTTTTGCAAAATTTAAAAAAAAGGATTCTTCAGGTATGGACGCCACAGAGGTAACAACAGATGGTTATACACTGTCAGATGTAAAAATTCTGTGCAAAGCGTCACCTAAACGCGAAACACTAAATGTAAATAATGGATTGCTTCAGACCAATCAGGAGTTGCTCAAGTGGTTCCTGTATCAGTTTCACCTCAGTTTGAAGCAAGGTGACCATACGCGCACGTTTCCAGCTAGCGTCGTGTTTAGCAATGAACTTAATGAACTTGAGTTATATACTGATGGAAAGAAGTAAGGGAACGTCCGTAAAGGGAGCGATTATTTATTGGTTTCCTTTTCACCGGTGGGTTTCAGGATACGCTCAGACATCATCACTAATTGATAGTGATTCTTAAACACATGCCTATGATATAGTCGGAATCATACAACGGATTCTGATTTTAGCAGACATTTCTAATGTTTATGGAAATCGTTTTGTCCGTTTTATTTGTCTAATCCAAAGATTAACGGTTAAAGTTTGACAAGGCCGTCACATGGTACCACCACATCGCTCATATTTCATCAATATGAACAAATAGTTTCTAAACTACCAGAAAACTGTCACCTGCTTATTTCTATCTACCGTTTGTACGACTGATTCAAATTCGCAAAAAGAACACGTTTCAATATATTTTTCTGAATTTCGGTATTTGGTTTGTTTTTATTTAAGATTTAACCCACGCTGCGCAAAAATGTGTGTCATAACCAAATATAATTTAACATAGTAGATAATACTTGACTGGCTATACTAATATGTTCATGAACATATTGGCAAAGACAATCAATTTCTTGTGATGTCATACTTAACACTCAAGAATCCTCATTGTATTTGCAAATATAGAGATGTACGTCATTGCTTGATATTTCGTTTCAAAATGGTTATGCTCCAAATAATATTTGAATCATTATCTGTAGTAATGCGACCGATGCGCTATCCGACCGCTTAAGACAAGTTCCCGTCTCACCCACCCGTTCTCAATCCCGCCTCTCAGGCACAAGTCTGTACCAACGAAGCGTGCAGGTACGCGTGTCCTGACGTCAAGCTCGCGACAGAGCCTCATGGCACGCGATCACCTGTCACTCACCCCGATTAGGGGCGGGCCCATTCAACGTCCGTTTTACTGCGCATAGGTATTGTCCAAATGATTTCTATAAGTGCCAGAGAATGAAGAAGCAGTTACGATTCAGTCATTGGCTGTTGGTTCGCATCTCCTTGTTAGAAGGCGGTAGTTGAAGGATTTAGCCTCATTAAATGCACAACGTTTTTTTTCAGCTCTAGAGTATTCTCGTCACAAGGGTCAATACAGTTCCGCCACGTGGCTTGAAGAAACAGGGTGCTATTCGCACGCGCCTTAGTCATTCAGCACGTGTCGTGTTTGTTAGGGTAGTCATGATGGAGGGAGAGATGCTTACCCTGAAGGAACGAAGGTCTGTGGACCTCATGACTATACCAGGTTTACCTACAGCCTCTATGTTCAATTTAGCTCCTGATTTTTCAGAATTTGAGATCAATTCCAGGTCGACCTTCGACATTCCTTATTCAGACAGTGACTGCACCCCTTGCACGCCGTTGACACCCTTAGAGAGTAGCCATACGCATTTTACCTTCCCCGACCACCCGGGTCACCCACAGGCCACCTATACAAGGGACACGGTAGATGGACCAAGTGGTGAGAAGTTCTCTGTTCCAGTGAGGAGGAGGCAACGGCTGCCTAAACCTATCACGAAGGACATTCAGAAGAGACGGAGACTTGCTGCTAATGCAAGGGAAAGGAAGAGGATGGAGAGTCTCAATGTTGCGTTTGATAAACTCAGAACTGTGGTGCCTTCTATTGGGGATGACAGACAGTTGTCGAAGTATGAGACCCTACAGATGGCTCAGACCTACATTCAAGCCTTGCAAGACCTCTTGGACAAAGACGACGATTCATAACCTAAGGAATAAGTGATTGAACTTTTTTGTATGCTGGATAGAACTATTGCGGAATGCAAGTGACTATTGAAGTGCCGAAGTTTGTTTCGTGTGAATGAAGACTTGTTGAACATTTGACCCCCTTAATGTGCTGGATATACTCATTATATTTATTTTTGTATAAAAAACCATTTGTGTTCAGAATCTGCCTTCGTTTCTGTAAGTAGTTGATTTTATGTTTATGAATGAATATGTGAAATGAAAACCTTATTGAAGCAGTTTTTGTTACATCTTAAATATCAATCAACGACTCTATTTACGTTTAATATGGCACGTGTTGCTTCTGTGATGCACGTACAGGATATGTGGATGGCACACGTGCAGCACGTGCAGCTCCCAATAACAAACAGGAAACTTCACTGAAGAAACGAAATCTGTACAAATGATTTGTCTGTTAGGAAATAAGTACCAAAATCTGTCAATGGAAGATGCTCATGGTTTTGTATATTCTTGAAATGGGTGCTTGTTGTAAATTGTTATATAAATATTTAAAGATGCTCTTCTTGTTTTCGTTTATCTTTATATTCATATGTTCTCAGTTTCATATGCTTTTCCGACGACATGGATGTAACGCTTTTAACTGCGTTCTAACCTTTTAGTTAATCATGGTTTTTAGAAATAGGTTAGTCCAGCACCATAACTGTGGAATACCTACATTAGTAATATTTTAATGTGATCAAAAAACATCTAGATAATGTATACAGTAAACTACGGTTATAACGAACTCAAAGGGACCACTACTTTTAGTTCGTTATAACCGTAGTTCGTTATAAGCATATATACAGCATATATACAACAAATGTCCAGGACTAAAAATAAGTTCGTTATGTCGGTCAGTTCGTTATAAGCGTGTTCGTTATAAACGTAGTCTACTGTAATATGAAATCAGCTTTAGAAAATAATAGAGACATCGTGTAAAATATTCATAGACAGTAATGGTCTAAAACATAATCATGTGCAGTACAGGGGTATTACACATTACAAGTCGTGTCCTTTTCACACACCGTTGTGAAAATCGGTACCATACTATGTGCGACATAGGCGTTTGTTTCCGTTTTGAAAAGATATATCTTACCAACTGATTATAACTAAAACATGCGAAACCACAGGTTTTTATATATAACGCCAGCCTCGACTCTTTTTTCGACAAGAAAAGTGTTATACGGTAAAGTACGGTTACAACGAACACAAAGGGACCACTTATTTGTGTTCGTTATAACCGTAGTTCGTTATAAGCATATACACATCATATATACAGCAATTGAACGGGACCAAAAATAAGTTCGTTATATTCGTCAGTTCGTTATAAGCGTGTTCGTTATAAACGTAGTATATATAGTATATTATGACCCTATGGCCGTGGATTCAAATCCAAGATTTCTTCCCCAATTATGAACCCCGTGGTGTCAGCGCTTTGCTCGTGCGCGTAGATTTCACGAAAGTGGTAGATGTCCTCCGCCTGCGTTATTTTGGGCAGTCCTATCCTTTCTGTCGTTATATAGCTGAAATACTGTTCAAAGCGGCGTTACACCACATTTATTGACTCAATCATATCCGTATCTCTGTCATATGGTGAGATATAGCGTAAGACATAGAGTCGATGGGGTCAACTCGTCCACTTGCCCGCATCATATACCCATCCATCGAGTTTGTTCTCAAATTTCATTCACAATTAAATGTGTGTTGCGTGAGGAAAATAAATCTGATATATCCTTTTGTAAACTACACTTAAACGTAAAAGTCTTTTACCTTATTTGTTAAGTTCCAGCAGAAAATGCGACGGAATTTTGTACAATTTCCTCGTGTTTCTGTAAATTCTCAACTCTATTGCAAAACAGAAAACTAATGTTTGCGTTATAATGTAAATAAAGCGACAAAACCCTTTCCACATTCATAATCTTTGCTAAAGTATAAGTGATATTTCAAAAGAATATATGTTACTGTTAAAGTATGTATGTAGACATACACCGCTCGCTAACAGAGGATCCCTGCAACAGAGAATATGCCATTGACTCTGGATTGCTCTAGTTCAGCGTTCGTCACCCCCGTTCGCTAAAACACCCGTTATTCACACGTCAGTAAGAAACGTCAGAATAGCCGTGATAACATGATTTGTTGTTTTTTCTGAATCAGTCATACCCAAATGTAAATTAAAATTTTCTTTAAATTCCTTTTAATCTCACGTCAGAAGTGGTTAATCTGTCAAAACTTAATCCGGTAATCTGAATTATGCCCCAAACCCGCCAAGAACAACCCCGCCCCAACTGCTGCGAGAGGGACAGCAGTGAGATCCACACATCTCCCGTTCACTTGGCACATTTTTCTCACCTACGAAAGAAGCACCATTCATTACATCATTATCCTCTATAAATGGCGCACGATGGAAAACGTATTTATTATTTTGAACAAGGGTTTTAAAGGGTGTATAATTGCCGGCTTCACGCTGGCCCTTAATTCAAAGCTAATAACCCTCGTCTTACAGCGTATTTCAATAAACTCTACCTTTGTGCATAGCCAGCTAACAATATGCGTGTTCCTTTAATGAGAGTTAATAGTCCTCCACGTTCGCTCAATCTGTCCGCTACAGGTGGAACCGCTTAAGAACCCTCTCTAGAAGTTGTGGCGGGAAGCCTGTGAAAGGTAAGTCATGAGACGTCAGGCGTACAGGGAACTTTACGCCATAAAGAATGGAGACGCTCAGCCGAAGTGATAAAATTGTTAATGAGACAAAATACTTTGGTGAATATAGGGTCTTTTTCAATGAAATGTGTCGGAAGCATGGCGTCTCAAACTAATTTACACAATGCCTATGATCATATGTCATGGTTGTCAGCTTCAAACCTAAATGTGAACCGAACACCACGTGGTAAAATTAACATGTAGAATATAGCTGATGCTATATTGCTAAAGGGGACAGGTGCGCCATCAGACAACATGTTACCGGTCTGCTGTTTGCGGCAGAACTTTGATGTTTGTAGTGTCTAGAATTGCGGGATTTAAAAGGTCAACAGTGTTGACAACGATCAGATTATATATCATAAAAAAACCTAAGGCAATACAAAAATATGTCGCCATTAATTAAGAAAACTGTGAAGTGTGTCTCACCAAATATTGCATTACGATGCTGACAATCCCTTTGGTGATATTGATACTCATCGATGGGCACTGTATTCGCTTTTCTGTTATGTTATACATCAATTCGCAGCTAGTCTTTAAACAATATGAGGATAGGTCAAATGGTGTTTAACGTCGCGTCCAAGATTATTGCAGGTATATAAAATACATGCATGCATGTGTGTGTGTGTGTGTGTGTGTGTGTGTGTGTGTGTGTGTGTGTGTGTGTGTGTGTGTGTGTGTGTGTGATTTAGTATGGGTACTAAATCGTCCCATAGGTTTCATTGAAAGGTTCCCCTCTCATAGTTAAACAAGAGCGGTCACCCTCCCATAGTATAGCATAGTATAGTGAATATCACTTGAAGATTAGTTTGAGGCATTAACTTGATCGACCTTGTTTTAAGTAGGAGAAAGTCCTCAATCTTGCGATTATTTTCGCACGTGAAGCTTGTTCGAGGCCATACTGAATGTCCCACTCAGACACTCTATACTGACTCCGAACCGACCAGTCCTTATTTTAGCCCCTTAATGCCGAGTACCAGATAGCGTAACAACAAATCTTTTAACGTACTTTGGTATGACGCGGCCGGGGATCGAACCCCGGACCTTCCGCTCTCGTGGCGGACGCCCTACCACTGGACTGGAGGCGGTCTTTAAACAATATGACTTTACTCAGTGTGTGTGTGCGTGGGTGGTCCGGTGGTCCAAGGCGGTCTGTGGACAGGTGTGTCACCTCACCGTGCCAGGATCGCTAGCATATAGAACCTCTCCCTAGCATGCAGTTATTACCTGCAGCATAAACTAGCCTAAGCACAAATTAAAGAAACGAATCTCTTATAGCAATTAACTAGCCTCGGTCTCAAGAAACGTGCCTTGTCATATAGAAATTAGCCTCGGCAAACAGAAACTAACATCAGCATATAAAAAATAATCTCAGCATATATATAATCTTCCTCAAACACGTTGATACTACTATAGCCACAGTCTGTAGAAATGAGCCTCGACGAGTAACTATATTCTTATATCCTTAGCACCCGTCTGACAAAATTAGCCCAGCATGTGAAAACTAGACTTTGTCTCAAGCCATTCGTCTCGGCACTTATAATATAGACTCAACATAGAGAAACTAGCCTCGGTATATAGAAATAACCTCAATAAACATGAGTCTGTATAATCAAGGCGTGAAGAAGTTTAGCAATCTGTGCAATCTGGTCCCAGTGTGAAGGAACTAGACTCAGCATCAAAGAAACTAGCCTCAGTATACACGATCTAGTTTTTGGAAATACGAACTATCTAGCTAACTGTATTGCTTCATTCTCAGGCTTTACAATCGAGGCAAACTTGATTGGATCCAACATGTTCTTTCAGGAACTAGAATTGTATGTATAACCTTCGTCTGTTAAATTATCTCAGCTGGAAGATTCAGCAAGGAGTAGTATATTCTATACACTCCAATGTTGAATACATGAGGTGTAGCTGTTCGTGGAGATTCTAGGTTAGTGCCAAGTACTGTATCCTTGTCCTTAGAGCCGAATGGGTATTGGCAGGTCAGGTTGGGTGACATATGGATTATTGTATTGTGGCCAGTTGGTGTAGTTTATTGCTGATGCTTTGAGTGTGCTGGGTTCAGACCCTGTTATTCACCTATGTATCTATACAGATACAGATTTACACTGTTCCGAAGCCTCGGCATTACAAACTAGACCCAGGATGTAAATATAAAACGTCAAGGACAGAAAATAATCAGTCTCAATTATTTGCTGAAATAGATGTCATTGGGCGTAAAAGGGAAAATTTATATGAATGGACCAGTGAAATAAGTTAAGAATAAGCCTCAACATACAGACACCAGCCTCAAGACAACGGCTTCGTCAGATACAATTTAGCCTTGACGTATTAAGATGACCCCCAGTATGAAGAAAGTAGCCTCCACATGAAGAAACTGACATCAACATACAGGAACAAGCATTCCCATGCAGAATTCAGCCTCAACGTGTAGAATCTAGCTTCAGCATATAGCCTCTACATGTAAAAACTAGCTTTAGCATATAGCCTCTACATGTAGAAACTAGCTTTAGCATATAGCCTCTACATGTAGAAACTAGCTTTAGCATATAGCCTCTTCATGTAAAAACTAGCTTTAGCATATAGCCTCTACATTTAGAAACTAGCTTTAACATATAGCCTCTACATGTAGAAACTAGCTTTAGCATATAGCCTCTACATGTAGAAACTAGCTTTAGCATATAGCCTCTACCAGTGGAAACTAACCATAATTCCTAGAAAATGGCCTCGACATATGTAAACCGACCCGAATCCTATAGAAACTAGCCATCTCAAGAAACTGGACAAGACATGTAGATAATATCCGATGCATATGAGAAAAATGAATTAAGTGTGGAATATATCCCACCAACACATGATAAATGGCGCTTCTTTAAGAATAATTTATTATCTGTTTTCCATTTTCTATCAATACGTGATGGATAAATTGATGTAGAATAATAGTGTAAGTCTGTAAAAATATGATTACACCAGACTGTCATTATAAAACAAGCAAAGGTTTGTGGGAAATAGCCTTACTCTATTCATAATACTAGTCTCAATCTGAAAGTTCTATAGGAATTAAGTCTTCATAAGAATCTAGCCTTACTCTGTGAATGTCAACATGTGAGATGATACAGTTCGCTATGTGATGTGGAACTGTCAAAAAAGTCCCGAAACATCTTGCTGATATTTGGGAAGGTATTCAGGCTTAATCTCATGATGATCGGCATTGATCACTTACTAAGAAGTTACGTAATTACAATTTTAGGATTGAGTTTCAGCACATACTGATTGAAGCCTTACGATTTAGGGGATTATACGGCAACAATGGCAAGCTAAACTATACAGTATACTCAGAAAACCATCCCCAGTAATTAAACATCTGGTCCTTGAACTATTTTACCTCACTGACGCCAGGTGTTGTGATTGTCTCTTTGTAGCGAAACCACCTTAATCCATACGGTGCCTTGTCTTATTTCCAGATGAATGGATCATAAGTACATACTAAATATTCCTTTACTTTCAAATTATCTTTACCCTCTAAAGAAGGGTTCCGGAGTACCTGGGGTCCGGATTAAGCATATGTCACTGTATATGCAAGTAAGCAAATGCATGTAGTTTAACATCGCAGTCAGCAATGTTCAAGCTATACTACTCAAAAGAAGTTAAAGAACATCCGATTCGTTCATATTACTATAGTCAGTCTTTCATAGCATGACATATTAACTATAGTAATATGAAAGAATCGAATTTTCTTGGACGTCCTTTGAATAGTATATATCGATGAATAATCGATTCTGTGCGACACAAAACAGTGGTTTGATAGCATGAGCAGTGATGTCGATTCACGCCGTCGGTGTACAGTAACATACAATGAGTCAGGTCACTCCTAATAACCACCTGATCCTAAAATATGTTAGCTTTTTCGGGGACGCTGGAGATGTATTCTGCGCTGGAATACCATCGAGAGTCATATTTACTATACACGCCTACTTGTTTCAACAGTGTAGTCATCCAAACAATGACTTCTTGTAAATTGTCTTTCAGAAAAGACGCCAAACAAAATATTACGTCAAGTTATGACTAGTAACAATATCACTCTGTGAATTTATTTTCAGTTTACCTCATGCTGATTGGGTAGTTATCCCAATTGTCCCATAGTTTTAATTGATTATTATTATTATTATTATTATTATTATTATTATTATTATTATTTCGCACATTCACGCTAAGTGTTAGACACGAAGAATTCAATCTTATGTGTCGAATTTATCTGTAAGGATATATTCAGCTGGCGTTTATATATCTGAAAAGGATTTCATTTGTATTACACTTTTTCACTCTGAAAACACATATCTTGCATAATATAACGTCTCATGTTTCGGGAGGTTGGTTTTGCACCTGCACTAGATCCGGCTATAAGATGTGACACAGGGTCTCCTGTCTCTAGGATCATTATCGGAGGACGCAGATAACTATCTTAATTTTTTATAGAGAAAAATATACATGTCATGTATTCCTAGCCACGCCATATGATTTGGCTTTTGTAGAAGTTATTTTGATAAAGAACAGTTTGTAATTAAAAGGTGATTAATAGTGTTCTGCACCACTGCACGATTTAGTCGTGGGGAGACTTTTAAATAATGGTACTGTTACACTGTTACACGACAAGAGGGATATAGTGGTGATTGTGTCTCATTTAAAACCTTTATGAAAACAGAGGTTCGATAGATGCATATAATCCACACACACACACATGTACACACACACACACACACACACACACACACTCTCTCTCTCTCTCTCTCTCACACACACACACACTCTCTCTCTCACACACCCACACTCTCTCACCCACCCACACCCACACACAGAGGTTTTATCGTCCTTTTATATAGTATGTACGCAGTAGATACTCGTGTATCAGGGCCATCAAGGCGGGTATTGCATTGTTAGTGCTTCTTTGTTATACTTCTTCCTATTATCTAGCTGCCACGATCATAGAAAGGTATAACACTATAATACACCATACTGTGCATGGCAACAACAGAAGGATACAGTTCTCTTAACCTCTTTACTATGCGTGACGATCGCAGAAAGATATAACACTATAATTCACCATACTGTGCAAGTGCGACGACAGAAGGATACAGTTCTCTAAATCTCATTACTGTGCGTGACGATCACAGAAAGATATAACACTATAATCCACCATACTGTGCATGGCGACAACAGAAGGATACAGTTCACTAAATCTTATTACTGTGCGTGACGATCACAGAAAGATATAACACTATAATTCACCATACTGTCCATGACGATTACAAAATGATACAGTTTTCTAAATCTCAATACTGTGCGTGACGATCACAGCAGGATATAACACTATATTTCACACACAAACACACTATTTGTGTACAAATTCAGAGAGCTTAAAACTTGCTGGAATCCCAACCTGATGGCCAAAGTGATTGAGTTCTTTCTGTTTCCCACTTTATATAAAGTTCATGATCTTTTCACCACTGTGGTCACAAAGCATAAGGAAATCCTGTGCAGACAGGATTGACGCAAGTTCACAAAGACACTATTCCTGCTGCTTTGGTTGAGAGTTTCACAGGTTAGCAGTACGTGTTTAGTGTAGTTTTGTATCTATTTGTCACATAAGGCACAGTATCTGTCAAAGGTAATTTGACAACAGAGGCAAGGTTTTCTTGGAATTAGTGATGAACATAGGCTATTTTCCATGATATGAGAAGTGAATTCTGGGTGGATAAGAGAACAGTCATTCGGTCCACATATTGTAGTCAGAGCAGATCATGAAACTAATTATCAAAATAATTATTGAGTTTCCATAGGAATATTTTCCTTGATACAAAATTTGTTTCCTGTCTACAAAAGCAAACAACAGTTTACATTTATCAATGTATGTCTCTAGTGACCATAATCCAAATGAGCCAGTCTATTGTGGTAGCGCTCTGTGACCTCTTGGGTTAACCTTATGTATGTCAAGCAAAAGGTCGTTCCAGGTGAGTGATTTCGATAGGTTGAGAAATAGTTCACTCAGACAATGAGCAGTTTGAAGTATTACTGTAACACGTTTTCATATTTTAGTGCTTGCAATAGGATTCAGACCATTTATATGGAGACCAGAAGTATAAAAAGAGTCCATGGTTTTCACATGCCGACTTGTGGAGGTTCCATTGGATGTGAACTTAACTCCTGCACATTTTGTTTATTGCGCTTGTTTTCCAATAGTTTGTGTAAGTGTCTGTTTTGTTTGATGCTTATCCTAAGATCCCAATATGACAATATGACAAAATATGGATGTATCACACTAGTCATACTGTTCCTATGGGTGTTATTATATAACAGCACCCTCTTCTTTATCAGTCGTTGTGACACAATCGTGGGTTCCTTGAACTTTAATAGTCACCCATAAGGTTCATGAAGCTACATTTTATGACCGGAACCTGACAATTAACGTGCCTCACACTTTAGGTGTCAGTCTGCCATACAGGCTCTGAAACAAACATATCCAACTTTGTCCATGCAAGTGTATAATAATTGGCAAGTATGGATGACTGCAGTTTCAGGCTGAAATGAAGAAATTCTCCAGGCTCCTTTCTATTATATTTTATTTACATAATTTAACAACTGTTTTTTTCAGTAAATATTTTCATTTCAAAGACTAGATGCTAGATTTAAATCTATTTAGTCGTCTTTGATATGCATGATTTCGAAGCTTTAATAACAATTGCACACGGTTCGATACACCGAAGCCTTCTACAAAATGCCTATATATAAGATTCATCACAACTTACTTTCCATAATAAGTATGTAGTTATGACTAATGACCCTTCATTTGTCATTCATAATCATATTTGGACATGTGAACGAGACTACAGCAACGACCAAGAGGCATACAACATTTCAGTTTTCCATAATATACATGTTGCTATGACAACCATCCAAAATGTTCATCACACTTCACTCCTCTTAATGAAAACCACCGAAGGGTTTCTTATGCCGTACTTCCATTACATGACCATGAAAAGTTAACCCCAGTTTCATGAAACCTTTGTCTTTTGCAAGATACTGATCACAAATAGTTGCTTCCTCTTATGTTTATCTTAAAATCTACCCTTTTTCACCTTGACAATATAAAAATTAACTTTTGTCATCTATAGATAAGTCATGAAACACCGATTACAGCCCCACTTCAATGATGTAGCTCTGCCATTCATCCTCTCCCCCACGGGTATGTCATCTCCCACGGCGAACACCTGGAAACCGAGGGCCATTGAAGACACTCAGCTCATTCCGGGGATCTGAACAGACCCCCTGCCTCTCTATCTGTACCCATCCTGTCTCCAGAGGTGGGCTTGTTATTAAGCACTGGGGGTCGACAGGTATGATCACTTCAAGGATTCTGATCATGAGTGGTAAGAAGACAAGGACAGTGAGACCGACTGGTCCTCTTTGCCTCGCTGTACCTCCTCCCTATTCTCTCCACCATGCACAGGAGAGGCATACAAGAGCACCAGACCATGACGCTCTCTTTGTCCACAGTCGTTTCAATGGGGTGTTCGAACTAATGTAATTGGCTTTAATGATTATTTAAGAGTTGTCTCTTTCAACGGGTTGTTTAACTGTGCAATGATTTGAGTCGTGTCTGCACTTGGCGACAGGATACGCGTTTCACGAGCGGGGTTAGGTATCAGGCAGGTTAATTCTATGTAATCGTACTTCAGTCAAAAATAACGGGCGAGCTACCGACTGACGAGTATCATTGTGATTCATTTAACCATAATCACTTCAAACCGAGGAGCTTAAAATTTAACTAATTTCTAAAACATGTCTTAATGATGGCGTTAACTTAAAAGAAGCTATTTAGTAGCATAAATTTAAATATACTATTTATGCAACGCTGTCACGTTCTGTGATGTTGCAAAATGATATGTGTGATTGATCGTTGTTTATTTAGAAAAGCAATAGCATATCGTTATATCAGGAACACTGTTTATAATGGCAGTTTAATTTGAAAGAACACCCAAAATGACTTTCACCACTTTGATAAACATTCGCGAGGGGCAGTGGTTAGCCTAGTGGTTAAAACTTCGCTCCTCGCGCAGAAGGCCCCCTGCTCGATTCTCCACATGGGTACAATGTGTGAAGCCCATTTCTGGTGATCTCGCCCTGATATTGCTGGGATGTTACTTAGCGTCGTAAAACCATACTTACTCACTCACTCACTCACTCACTCACCATTCACGGTCGCGGTTATGTTGCTGTTGGGCCAAGGGGCATAATCGGAAGAAACCACTGCCAGATCATCGTGCCACTGTCTAAGAATACATTACAGTTAAACCATTAATGTTTGGAATGGCCACATACATTCAAGGCAATATCGTATAACTAAATACCCATGATTTGTTCATCCGGAAACCTATTAACCGGACGGTATCGTTCTCAAATAAAATCGGATTAATCAAGGGTTTCGCTGTTATATTTGACATGATATCACCATAAAAGACACACATTACATAAAAGTGTCCTTAGAAAATTCCAAACCATATATTTGGAAATTCCTAAGTCAATATTTACAATGGTTTCATATTCCTGCTATTCGCTATAATCTTAGATTAGCACCGACTGAACAAAGGGAATGAAATGGTCATTCAATACAACGAACTATTTGCATTCTGGGGTTCATTTCTCTCCACCCCTTTAGGAGGGTAATTATAACACGTCAGCGCCAGAGAAAACTCAATTCCTACCTGAGACATTGTAAACATTGTAAATATCTGTACTTATCTCGCGTATACACGTATGCGACTTAAACAGCGACGGCGTCAACCGCCTCGGGAACCTGATTGTGTGTATATGGGTCTACATTAATACTTATCGAATCCTTAGTACAAGTTGCTATCGGTTATGTTTAGTAGTTTATTGCAGTTTCTATTGTTTAATTTGGAACAATATTATGTAGTAAATCCAACTTGTTTGAAATTTTTGCATCTATCTCCTTCAACTAACAAAACACAGCCAAATATATTACTCTGTACACCTTTACCAAACCATAAAACCCAAGTGTGGGTAGGCAGGCAGGCAGGCAGGCAGGCAGGCAGGCAGGTGGGTAGGTGGGTAGGTGGGTAGGTGGGTAGGCAGGCAGGCAGGTAGGTGGTTAGGTGGGTAGGTGGGTAGGTGGGTAGGCAGGCAGGCAGGCAGGTGGGTAGGTGGGTAGGTGGGTAGGTGGGTAGGTGGGTAGGTGGGTAGGTGGGTAGGTGGGTAGGTGGGTAGGCAGGCAGGCAGGTAGGTAGGTGGGTAGGTGGGCAGGCAGGCAGGCAGGCAGGCAGGCAGGCAGACAGGTGGGCAGACAGGCAGACAGGCAGACAGGCAGGCAGGCAGGCATACAGGCAGGCAGACAGGTGGGTAGGTGGGTAGGTGGGTAGGTGGGTAGGTAGGTAGGTGGGTAGGTGGGTAGGCAGGCAGGTAGGTAGGTGGGTAGGTGGGCAGGCAGGCAGGCAGGCAGGCAGGCAGGCAGGCAGGTAGGTAGGTAGGCAGGCAGGCAGGCAGTCAGGCAGACAGGTGGGTAGGTGGTTAGGCAGGCAGGCAGGCAGGCAGGCAGGCAGGCAGGTGGGTAGGTGGGTAGGTGGGTAGGTGGGTAGGTTGGTAGGTAGGTAGGTGGGTAGGTGGGTAGATGGGTAGGCAGGCAGGCAGGCAGGAAGGCAGGCAGGCAGGTAGGTGGGTAGGTGGGTAGGTGGGTAGGTGGGTAGGTGGGTAGGTGGGTAGGCAGGCAGGCAGGCAGGCAGGCAGGTGGGTAGGTGGGTAGGTGGGTAGGCAGGCAGGCAGGCAGGCAGGCAGGTGGGTAGGTGGGCAGGCAGGCAGGCAGGCAGGCAGGCAGGCAGGCAGGTAGGTGGGTAGGCAGGCAGGCAGGCAGGCAGGCAGGCAGGCAGGCAGGTGGGTAGGTGGGTAGGCGGGTAGGCAGGCAGGCAGGCAGGCAGGCAGGCAGGCAGGCAGGCAGGCAGGCAGGCAGGCAGGTGGGTAGGTGGGTAGGTGGGTAGGTGGGTAGGCAGGCAGGCAGGCAGGCAGGCAGGCAGGCAGGCAGGCAGGCAGGTGGGTAGGTGGGTAGGTACGTAGGTACGTAGATAGGTACGTACGAGGGGTGTTCAATACGTTTTTCAACTTAAACATAAGAACAAGTCGCAGAATATCTTTTGCACTTTTATTTTTCAATATAATCTCCATTCACCTCAATACACTTATTCCATTTGTCCTTAAAGCTTTTAATACCACTTTTATAGAAATCCGCAGACTGGCCCTCTAACCACGCCTCTGTGGCAGCCTTTGTGTCCTCGTCATCCTGGAAGCGTCTCCCACGTAGGGCAGATTTCATTTCAACAGGAAATAGTCACTGGGGGCTAAGCCTGAACTGTAGGATGGGTGATTTAACTGTTCGAACCCAGACTTAGTCCCCAGTGACTATTTCCTGGGTGTAAATTCCATGGTCCTGTATTAAAGCCTCACCTTAATAGAATTTATGTCAGAACTCAATTTAAGGATTTAACAATGTTTCGCTGAATGAAATGAATTCTATAAGACTGCCAAGAGAGCGGAAGGGCGGTAGTTTCGATCCACTGGTCGCAGCATATCAAAATATGTTAAAAAAGTATTGTTACCCTGTCAAAGCACACTAACCCTGACACACGAATCCTGACACACTCACACGCCTGCCGTCATGCGCACACACCATATACATGTATATTTATGAAACAACCTTGGTACCCCATTTCACCTCACCTCACCTGGGACTTGGGGACAAGTTGTCTGGCCATTCTGTTCCTATTACCTTAATGTTAGAAACACTTACCAATCAACATTGTCTCAAACTTAATTTCTTAACAAGTGTTTTTGAGAGAGAGAGTTACACTTAATGAACTGCACCTTCGTACAATGCGTACACCTTTTAGTGCTGCAAATTGCATCCTTCAGTGACAAGGCTTGAATGACATAACTGAATTTTGAGTGAGTGAGTGAGTGAGTATGGTTTTACGCCGCTTTTAGCAATATTCCAGCAATATCAAGGCGGGGGGACACCAGGAATGGGCTTCACACATTGTACCCATGTCGGGAATCGAGCCCGGGTCTTCGGCGTGACGAGAGAACGCTTTAACCACTCGGCTAGACTTAATTCTGATCAATTAGGAGATAAACAGGCTGTCGTTTCAGTGTATACATGGGCTTCCTGTAAATTTAACCTCGCTCACTCGAATTTGGAACCGAACGCGCAGTAAAGGTTATATTTACATCATTAAATTGGCGCGTTTAGTTGTAACCCAGGTCTACATTGAAAACACAGTACGTTTATATCCATACTACCATGACGAAATTAAACGCCTATTCTTTGTTGTGAGTGACATGGGTTGAGTCCACTGTTTTGAACGGGTTGTTGATCTGAATTAAGGAAACACCGACAATAACCTTTCAACATATTTGTACATTGTAATGAGTGAGTGAGAGTTGGGTTCAACGCCGCTGTGAACAGTATTCCAGTTTTAGATCACGGCGTGTCAGCTTGATGTTCGAGGTAAAGCCAAAAGTGATGCAGGTCGTAGACGTTTACCACTTTGGTGAAACCCATGAGCACGGGTGATGACAAATCCAGAAACATAATCGGGGCGAATCGGGATTCGAACCACAGACATAGGTAATGGCGAGCCCAAGGGACGCACCACTGCACAGAGAATTGCAACGCCTTGGACGACTAAGCCACCCGTTCCCCCTCATGTACATCGTAGCTGGTGCTATATTGTGTATGAATTTTCTCATCGTTTATTCCGTCATAATTCATTACTCGCATAGATGACAGGCATGTGTAGCACAAATACTTCGAAAGACCACATTAAGTGTACTTCCCTTAAGACAACAAAGCACGTATAGTTCGACACCGAACGTCACTCCTACATTTGACGTTACGGTCGAAAGTAGAAAAGGGCCAAATTTCAAGCTTTTATGTCTCAAATATATTTCCAACATGCTTTGAATATTGTAGTGATCATCTCCGCATATGTAGCGTATCATTGTTCAGATCATTGTTTCTAAACGCTTAACGACATTTACCCATGACGATCCGGGTTAGAACAGGTCTCCAGGAACGCATGCTTGCCTAAAGCGGTAACAACCTGGACCAGTCGCTCACTTGTTCAATGCATGTCGTCGTATTACAATTGCGTAGATCGATGCTCATGATGTCAATCACTGGATTGTCTGGTCCAGATTGGATTATTTACAGACCGCCGTCATTTTGCTGGAATAATGTTGAATTATTACGAAAAAGGTAGTCTCCTATAAATATTACACGTAGCTTCAGCTGTTTCAATCAGAGGTAGGTATTCTGATTTTAAACCCCTGATGGACAAAACAGAATCGAGTGTTTTGCAAATTCGTTGTAGAATTGTACTTACTATACCACGTGACTGGCATACATTTCATGCAGAGTGATAATATTGTATGATAGATCTTCCATTTCATGCACTTCGTGATCTTCTATACTGTGAAACAAGCAACTGCCAACGGAGTTTCATATTTAAAGCGCCATGTAACTAGAAACATAACATTTAACGCCAAGAATAACGCTCACGTAGTTTCAATTTGTCAACAGGTTTTAATAAATCAGCCAAATGTGTTTGACACATGTCCCTAGAGTACTTTCATAAGGTACAGCCAAACACCGTTGTGTCAAACCTCGGATAACTCGAAGTATTTATGTTGGTCCCTTCAACTTCGACACAACGGTGTTTCGCTGTAAAACGAATAGCAATAGCGAATAGCGATCAAATGCTATGATACAAACGAGGTTGATACTCCTAAATATCGGCGACTGCCATCTTGACTAACAGCTGTTCATTCTGTTAACAAGTGGGGTTACTTTTGATTGTTGAGGTTACGATAGACTAACATTTAGTCTCTGAAATCCTAGTATGTTACACAATATCCTTCTTGACTCTAAAAATAAAAATAAAATTCCTAATGCTGATTGTGGAATAGAGCTAGCTTGAGCTGGCTAGACTTGCTTTTGTATGCATTTCTAGATTATGTTTTTTTCATAAAAAAAATATATTCCACGGTCATGGTGCAGGACTAAGGTTACGAGTGTACATCGACTTTACACAAAGACATGTTGGTACGTTGTGCCAGTTTCCTTAAATAACCGTAATGGTAGCTCTGTGGTCAGTGCGGAAGCTAGTCAAGCTGGTGGTTCAGGTTCGATTCTCAATGTGAACAGGGGGCACGGGTGGTCCAGTCGTCTAAGGCGCCGCGATTCGCTGTGCAGTGTTGCGTCCCTTGGGCACGCCAGAAACCTATGATTGTGGGTTCAAATTCCGGTTCGCCCCAATTATGTTTCTAGGTTTGTCAGCACCATACTCGTGCTCGTGGGTTTCACCGAAGTGGTAAACGTCTTAGACCTGCATCACTTCGGGCTTTCCTCTCACATTAAGCTGACACGCCGTGATATAACTGGAATAATGTTAAAAGCGGTGTTAAACCAAACTCACTCACTCACTCAATCAGTGTGAACATTCCTAAAATCATTTACTATGAGAAGTTTTGATCAAACAAGATTTCATAATTGGGAAGAGAACACGTATATTGATAAATAAATGTAAAGATGTGTATATATGAGATATAGTTGCTGAAGATAGACACGAACACATACAAACACGTACGCGCGCGCACGCACACACACACACACACACACACACACACACACACACACACACACACACACACACATACACACACACTCATACATGTAGATTTTTCATAACATTAATCGTTTGAAAACTAAAGTTTTAACTGTATAAATAATACTTCACGTGGGGAGAATGTGTTTTCGAAATGTAAACTAACATAATCCTCTGCATATGTTACTTATCATACATTGAATAATATGTAATAATATGATATTAGACATATTTTCCTATTCCGACGTCGCCTTGTTTAAAATCTCGCATGACGGTCATACATAAGTTTCAACCATCCCTCATCAATGTGTATGTACTGCAGTGAAGTATTTTCCAGTGTATGGTACTGACAAACCTACAGACAAAGTCGGGGCGAACTGGGATTTGAACCCACGATCATGGGTTTCTGGCCCAAAGGGACGCAACTCTTCAAAGCGAATTCCGGCGTCTTAGACAACCTGACCACACGTACCTCCTGTAGATGGTCACACATCAATCAGTGGGGATTCCGGGTAAGAATATATGTTCTACTTATGCTTGTCGTAAGAGTCGACCAAATGGATCTGGAGTTTGGGTGACTTGGTTGATGCATGTCATCCCAATTGCGTGGCTCGATGTTCATGATTTCCATCACTGGATTGTCTGGCCCTTACACTCGATATTTTACAGACCGTATTCATATAGCTCGAATAAAGTTGAATGCTGAATTAAAGCGCAAACAAAAATTTAGTCGTAAAGTACCACCGTGCCCTAGTTATGGTTTGTGCTAGTATTACCCAGAACATGAGGAGCTGTGTATTCATAACAATGAAATTAGATACATTGTACTCATCCTATTTTCCTTCTTTTAATGGACCGCCTCTGTGGTCCAGTGAATAGAGTGTCTCCATGGAGAGCGGAATGTCACTGTTTCCATCCCCGACCGCGTCAAACCAAAAGATGTTACCTATTTGGTCCATGCCTGGTGCTAGGCATTTAGCGGATAAAACAAGGACTGGTCGGCTAGGAGTCAGTATATTGTGCATAAGTGGGGTGTCCATGTTAAACTGCGGCATGCTATCTCTTTGTGGGCTAGAGTAGACTAACATATAGTCTCTGAAATGAACATATCGTACAGAAAAAAAACAGTTGTTCAGTTATCTTAATAAAAATCTAATAAAAAGGGAGCCCAGTGATTCTCTTCCTGATACTGCAGTAATCTAGACTTGCCAAACATTATAGACTTGCATGGGTTGTAGTTGATATAAATGTATCAGGGTCTGAGGGCTAGAGCTATAAAACTGCAATTGGTCCAGAGAGTCTCTCTCCCCCCCCCCCCCCCCCCCCCCCCCCCCACACACACACACACTCTATCTCTCTCTCTCTCTCACACTCACACACACACACACACACACACACACACACACACACACACACACACACCAACCCCCTACCCACACACACACATATGCGCCAACGCGACGTAAAAACCTCATTTCTCCTCGACAACATATGGCCCTGTTCCCCTACGGTCAAGCTCCAACACCACATTATCTGTCTTGGATCTACAATTAAATCTTGGGGTCTGTAGCACCATGATATGAAATAACTGCAATATCCAGCTGCCAGTTTAGTCACAAATTATATTCAATCACTTTTCAAAATGATGCCAAGAATTTGAACCCTTCAGCCAGCATTCAAAATATTCCGTGCTGTAAACATACTCCTGACGGTAAACTTACTATTGAGGATTTCTTTAAGTGAAGATAATGAGAAATCAGAAGATTTAATGCTCCCTAGATCAAACCGTTGCGATATTGGCCAGATAAAAACTGTACCCAGCACAACAGTAATCCCGACTGACCATGTAAACACGTGCGAACACCCTATAAAGTATAACACAAGAGCAGAATGAGGCCAGACAGTCTGGATGATAAAACGCCATGGGTCGCACCCTCTTCTTAATGTGCTTGGTGTGTCTTACTCAGGTGAGTTTCCTTTTCCTTTTTCCCATGTAATGAAACAAATGAAACAAATGACGGATATGAAATAAAAAACATTATGATAGCAATGCGGCTTTGCAATTTCAATTAAAATTTATTTGGGTGTTTGAATATATTTTTTTCTGAATATATGTTCGCGCCCTAACATTGTTGTTTCTGAGTGTTTCGGTTACCTGCCTTCGACAGGAATAAAATCATTAATGACTATTTTTGGTTACATACTTACAATAACTAATACAATAAGGTATATAAATAAATTTTTGCAAGCATGATTTTTAAAAACTGTTCTGCGGTAATATTGTTTTCGACTTTAGACAGACAATGGCAGTTATGAGATCTGAAAAAAAACAAGCCGGTTTGAACAGTATAACGGTTACATTATAACCTGGCAGCTTAACGTGGGAGGAAAGTAATGCAGATATTTACATCTATGGTGAAACCCACGAGAACGGATGCAGACCAAGGCTTATATTCAGACGGATCTTCATTCTTAGAGCAAGAACTTAATGTACTTCACATAAGAGCCAGCTATTTTCCTGTCGTCGGGCAATTCTTATTTTCGTGTTTCGCATCTCCGCCACCTGGGATAGCGATATTATGAGGCGCAAATGAGCATTTCTAGCTCCACTATTACCGCCGGGAAAAAAACTCAATGCCAAGTTTCTATAAAAGGCAAATATTAATACAACTGTAACACCAACCAGGTGAAAGGAGAACTGGTAATCTATGTTATAAGAATTTATCAATTAATGATTGCTTCTCGTGTTTGACAAAAATGGTGTGGTGTAAGAAAACTTCGTCTTTTCTGACAAATCTTTCAACAAAAAATTAATACAAAATATTCAGCTTGTTAGCAAGAACATGTTGTAGTAAAGATAACAGAAGTTTTACGTTTACTCCATATTTGCTATCAAACAATAGCGAAATATATGTGAGCTGTGAGTTTTGTTTTTAAAAGCAAAGACTGACATGCCAATATTGAGCCAATATTGACTGTCAAAATGTCCGCCAAATTAAATCAAAGATGGATGATGATCAAATGGTGATGTTAATGAATTGCCAATTACACATGAGATCTATGAGTTAACAACAAATCTACATGTACAAGTCTGTTGGAAAATCAGTTCGTCAAATCATACTGCAAGTTTCCGATGGAAGAACTTCAAGTCCCTCATAAGCTTTTGGGTGTGTACTCACGACATACTCAGAGAATAGCCTACGAGATACGAGGAATGACGTCGCTTTCCAGAGTGATTTAGTGTTGCAATTTCCCAGCCACGGCAAGGGGTTTATAATAAGCGGTCTTGTATATAAAGGTTACTGTATACACACCTTATACATACATGTGCACACCCATTGTTTTATTTTCTAAGAAATGTAAAACTGTGGGGTTCCCGACAACAAGTGGAGAAATCAGCTGTGTCAGTATATTGCGAGAGCGACGTCGCATAATAGACGATGAATGATAAAATCTTCAATAATTTGCGACACAGTTTTGACATGACTTCACGCTGCTGTGGACCGCTTGGTAAACATTCACAATTATGAAACAATTAGGCGAACTAGCCAATCAGCAAGAAGCAAACTGGAAATAAATCACTGAGTGATATTGTTTGAATTGTTTGATAGGCATTACTTAGAAGCTGACGGATGACAAAGACGACACAATTTATGGATAACAACTTCTTCAATTAAAGGCGACGTTTTGGTATTGATCCTAATACCGTTGTCAAGAAAGGTTGTGCAGTTTGTTGTTGGCCTGGGTCTGGGCAGTGCGGAGTGAGGAGAAGGTGTCAGGTTGGAGCGTAGTTTTGATCTGGTTGATCTGGTCAGAGATGTCTTTGAGGGAGATAGCGGTGATGACGGAGTCCTTCCGTGACAAGGCGTTGAGAGGCGGTGTGCAGGATGGCTCTGGCAGCAGGGGACTAGTACAAGCAGCCCCACACAAGGACTTCGCTATGTAAGTGAAATAATTTTGAACGCGACGTTAAACCCCATTTTATGTTACCATCATGCATCTTGCCATATTTTCAGGTGACGTCAGGAAAGGGTCGGGCTACCGTCCATTTCATCAAGTATTCTAACCCCAGCGGCAAGGATGCGGGAGGAGAGTGTTGCGAGGGGGTCTTCAACTGCAAGGACCTCTGTGATCCTCTGTTCAGGGTCTGCTACAAGGAGCTGCCCAGTTCAACAGAGTAATAGTACATACATGTATTTCATGCTAGGATCAGTACCGTGGAAACTGTCTGAACCGGACACTGGATAATCCGGATCTCTGTCAATAACGGACCAAATTTACGGTCCCGAATTGACTCATACAATAATAGTATATACATGTATGTCAAGCTATTATTCAGTGCCCTAGAATCTGTCTAAACCGAAGTCTGACTAATCCAGCCCTCAGTTGATAAGTGATAACAACTTTACGATCTCGAATTTACTAATAAAGTAATGGAACATGCAAGTTGTCATGCTATAATTCAGTGCACCGGAATCTGACTAATCCGGATCTCTGTCGATAACAGATCAACTTTACGGTCCTGAATTTACAATGGATTGCTATACTTTATAATTGTGAGCATGAGATAGAATGCAGTGGAACCTCATTGGTCCGAACTTCGGTAATCCGGAAGTCAGCTAATGTTTCAGTATTCTTAAACATGTTTGTTTGTTTGATTGATGTTTAACGCCGCACTCAGCAATATTCAAGCTATACGACGGCGGTCTGTAAATAATCGAGTCTGGACCAGATTAGACAATCCAGTGATTGACATCACGAGCATCGATCCGGGTCTTCAGCAACCCATGCTTGCCGTGAGAGGCGACTATGCGTGTCGTAAGAGGCGACTAAAGGGATCGGGAGGTCAGGCTCCCTGACGTAACTGGTGCTTGTCATCGTATTCCAATTGCTCGGATCGATGCTCTTGACATCAATCACTGGTGTGTCTGGTCCAGACTCGATTACTTACAGACCGCCGTCATATAGCTAAAGCATTGCTAAGTGCGTTAAACCGCAAACAAACAAATCAATAATTTCCACTGATTCATCAATGATGCAACTTTTGCGTCCCTCAGTCGTGTCCGGATCCGCTGGTAGTTGGTTCGGATCCCAGGTGTAACACGATGATGATCTTTGGTTTGTTAGCGCCATACCCATCCGCGTAGGTTTCATAAAAGTGGTAAAGGTCAATAACCTGGATTTTCCACCAACATTAAACAGACACACTTTGATGCAGCTGAAATATCGTTCAAAGACGGGATAAACCCATCCAATCTCTCTGTTTCAGAAAATGTCCTATAGAGACTGGAAGCTACGAGAACACGAACCAGATCCATTTTGGCAAGAGCATTGGAGGAAACACAAACAATCCTGTTTCCTTTGACTTCGATCACTTTGACGTACGTTATTTAATAAAAACAATCGTCACGATTTGGCTGAAATATTGCCGTTGTGGCGTTAAACTTTAAGGGCACACACATCTAAAATCGCTCAAGATCAATGAAACCTCACATTGATAGCATGTATGAATATCCCCTGCTTCAAGACACGCAAAAACTCCCCGGCGCACAGAAATGTCAGTCGTCTGATGACGTCACGTGGGACACCATTCTTCTTCGCCATTCTTCTTGGAGGGCCTGGATCAGTTCTTGTAGGTTGGCTGGAAGACTTGGTCGCTATCGAACGCGACGATCCATGACATCTCAGGGATGTTCTGTGGGGGACATGCCTGGGGATCGTGCAGGCCACGGCAACACGTTGGCGTTGATGGCTGCTAGGAAGTTCTGTACGATTCGGGCGTTGTCATGCCAATACACGGCATCACGTGGTTTTAGAAATGGTCAGATAATCGGACGAAGAATGTCATCCATGTAACGCTGAGCTGACAAATATTTCCGATGACCAGTGTTGGTCTCTCCTGCCCACAAATCCCCACCCACACTGAATCCAACATGTTGCCTTTCGTTGCCCCCTTCGGCGGTAAACAGGCTGTCTTCCATCAACTCTGAACTGTTAGAACAGGTTTTTGTCAATGTAGAAGACCCTCTGCCAGTCATGTCGCTGCCAACGACGTACAGTCCGGGCCCATCTCGATCTCTGACAACGATGTTTATAAATAAATGTCCTCTATAAGGTCTGTAAGGTCTTAAATCCTTGAGCTCTGAGTCGCCTGGCCACTGTCTGTCGACTAACCATATGCCCTAAGGCATTCGTCGCTGATGACGTCACTGTCAGGAATCGATTTCGGAGATGCAAAGTACGCAAATACCGGTCTTCATTGGGCGTAGTTACCCTGGGTCTGCCTGTTCTTGGCCTGTCTAATGTCTACCCGTTCTGTTCGTAACGTTGTATCAGGTTAATGTCAGCAACAGGGGTGCTACCAAAGGGTCTAGCAATGTAGGCATGGGTGTATCATACTCAGGGCACGCTCGCGTTGCTCTAGTGTCAGTCGTGGCATTTCTGTGTTGTTGTTTTTTTTTATCGATGTGAGTGTCTGACATGCTGTCCGTTTCATTTATATACTTTGAAGTCTCGGCTGCCCAAGCGGCATGAGTTTTTCACTTTTTAGCATTTTCTTAAAAAAAAAGACTTGGACAGACCGGTCTCAGTTATTGACGAAGTTTCCTGTTGTGAACGTGTGCATGTATACAAAGTGACATTACTCACAAATAATTATTCGTTCTACAAGAAAGGACGAGATATGATAAAGGCCCTATATTAGCCCACACGATCTGTATAACTACGTAATTAGCAACACTTTAAGAATGGTAATGGAAGTTATCAGATTCATATGAATGAGAACTAATCTTGTTCATTTCAACACATACATATGTCGGACTTATAACAATACTCAATGTATGTTTTAAGCTCAAGTGTGTCGAAAAGAGTTATTTTAGAGGGAGCAACTTTGAGCATGAGCACGAGTCTTTGACACAAGCTGATTTTCTTAGGATATGTAGGTGAAGAAAGTAGAAAAATATGGTAATGAATTCAACTTAGGTCATTGACTTGCTCATAGTTAGATATCTCGTGTAATTGAAAAAATCGCATTTTCAGCCGTTCTTGTGTACTTGAAGATGCCAGAAACCAAAAAACTTGCAAATGTAAGAAAGAAATGTCAGCCATTTGAATTAACTTTCATGCCATTATTACAACGTTTCCCGTAACTTTAAAAGTTTCTTATGGGCAAAGGACTCATTTGCTAACTCATCCTATATTAAGTTGAACAATGTATATTTAGTTTCGTTAGAATAAATGGAACAGTTAAGTTTTGACATAAGTGCTCATACAGTTACCGATATAACATTTGTGATTTGAAACTGACGCAAGTTTTCATTTTATAATAAGCCAGGACCAGACAATTGTTTAGCACCTTTGATTATCGTACAAATTATCCGCTGGATTGATATTTATAAGACGAAAGTCATGTTCCATATTGTTGTTTTATATTTCAGACCAGTTTAAGGATAGAGGTAAATGCACAGGATCACGACACAGGCTTTCTGTTCGGCTCCAATGACAACATTGAGACCGTTCACTACGACGTCGCAGCGGCCTTGACCTTCAACAGCACGTTGCCTGGAACGTCAATTACCATGAAGGGGAATGTAATAACGTAAGTCATGATGACTGCATACCAGTATTATTTTTTGGGTTAACGCCGCACTCAGCAATATTCCATTTGTATGACAGCGGTCTGTAAAAGCTTGAGTCTGTACCAGACAGCCCAGTGATGGATATTGTGAGCGACGTCCTACCAGGTCGGTATTCATTTGGCTAATCAATCGTTATTCCATCAACCAAGTCACCGAGCCTGACTGACTTATTCCATTTAGTTGCCTCCTATGGCAAGTATGACTGTCCTAACCCGGAATACAAACAGGGGCTAAATGTAGTTCACAATATCGGTTATTCATTCATATAAGTAACATTAACAGTTGATCTAATTCCAATTTCATCAAGTTGGAAACGAAACCAGATATACTATTTTACAGACAAACTAGCAATTCAATTCAAACACTATAAACAATCAACACTTGAATAGTTCACTGAATTTAAGGGACTTCAAGATGCTTTCTTTTAACTGTTTGTAGATTTGAAGCGACTGTGCAAGTGAAGTGTTATGATCATTACTATGGTAACGGGTGTGGCACCTACTGCAGGGCGGAGGACGACCCCGGTCACTATATCTGTGACCCAGCGGGCAAGAGGGTGTGTCTCGACAGTGAGTGGCATATATGTATGATACAAAAAAATAAATAAAACTATTACAGCAACATAAATAAATGTAGACTGCAGTAGTCTATTTGTTGTTTGGTGTATGTGTAAAGTCGTGATTCGGAAGAAAATGCAATGCAATAACGAATATTTTACGAATGCTTCCATATATTTCTTTCATTTATTATCATTATTTTCATTGTGTTGGCTGTCACAGAGTGGATTGGAGCAAAATGTGACCAATGGGATTACTGTTTCAACAGCACGTGTCAAAACAGCGCCACCTGTCGGAACAACCCTCGTGACTATTCTTGCCTGTGCAAAAGTCGCTATACTGGTACGGCTGAAATATCAGATAGATACATACACGTAAATAGAACATAGAGCATAAAGGAAGGGTGACCCAGTGAATGTGTTGTGTGATCTGAATGAAACATGAGGCAACTTTGTCCGAATGCAGTGTGCTTGTGATGGAACATCATCTGTTTTTTGTCTATTTTGACTGTGTTTTTTACACTTCCTATTTTGTCTGTTAAAACTCGTTGCGGTCCTCATGAATCAGCGTTAGAAAAACATTGTCACAGGTATGAGAGCCCACTTGTACGAAACGATTATAGCGTTAAAGCGGTTGTAAAATAGATGCAGTAGAGGAACGAGAGTTTGCCTTTACTTAAGTTGGTTTAGTGCATGTGGTCCCTGGAACTGTATTTGTTCATATTTATATTTACTGACAGGTGCTTTCTGTGAGGCCCTGATTCCGACCACGACAATGACGACACCATCAAAAACATCCCCTACAACGACAACCGCTACAACATCGACGATATCGACAACTGTGTCTCCGACTACAACTGCTGCGACTACTACTACACAGCAGACAGAACCAACAAGCGCTAGACTGAATCGAGTACACCTTTCCCATGTACATAACAGCTTTTTGTTAGTTTCAGCTGCATTGTTTATCTCAGTTTCCTGAAACATAATAATCATAAAAATAGTTACTATAACATCGGGAGTGGACTATAGTTTTGATAAATACAAACATGTGCTTTATCATTATTCATTATTATTAATAGTATTACTATTGTTGTTGTTGTTGATGTTGTGTTGTTGTTGTTGTTGTTGTTATGTAAAAGATTTACCTGATGTTATGTATTCTGTATTGCAAGGTGCCCGTCAAACAGGGAGATAATGCGTTACCCATCGTTCTGACTCTGTGTGGGGTTCTGTCCATCGTGCCGCTTACAGGCCTCGCTGTTTTATTCAGAAGGTACCGTGCTGCCGAGACTTCAGCTTCTATTACAATCACATGAAACTATGTTTTACTTTTTATTATCCTTGCAGTATTTGAAATATGTCCTTGCAGAGAAGGATGTCACTGTTTGTGTATCATTATGCAGAGAATGGTGTTTGGCAGAAAAACAGACAAACAATTTCATTGTAACAAATCTAACTGACTTTGTGTGCTGGCGATTAGGTGCCTCACTCTGGCAGTGTGGGTTCGAATCCCGGATGGGGCCACTTCCTGAATGGCATTGTTTGTTCTTTCAGGTTGGCGTGCTTTATCTTGTAATACTGTTACAAAACTTCGTAAAATCTCATTCAGTAAGTTAAAGAAATTGGAGAAAATTACATATTACAATTTATACTAGTTATTTATTCATAGTCACAGTTCCCGGTCCTTGGTTTCAGGAAGTGTAGCAGCCGAGTGAAGCCTGTCCCTCAGGACAGAAAACTCCGGACCAAGGCCCAGTACAACACAAGGCCACCTTTACACTGGGTCAGATAGAGTGCTTCCTGCAACATGACAGGCTCTGGGGAGTGGACAGGTCCGAGCAACGAAATATTCAGGTTATAGATCGTGTATCAAAATAAAATATTGAAACTGGGAAATTGTCAATTGTCAATTTCGTTCGATGTAATTACAAACGTACGATGGGTTTAGGTGCCAGTTATGGTTACAGATAACGGTATATTATCTTGACATAACTCCACTAAGTAAGTGTATAAAATCAATTTCGTCTTGGTATCGAGAATTAAGAGATAACATACTCTCCTTTCAATGTAGAGCTGGGTTACCTGTAATTTAACCGTGATAAAATGAATTTGGAACAAAACGCGCAAGCTCTCTGTTGTCCCAAATACCTAAATTACATTCTCTGTGTAGATTTCTATCGTGTTTTCTGTATTGACACACATCCTCTAAATATTGTCGTAACCGGAACTTTGCATTTTGTAACCTATAATTGTAGGTGTAATTATTTAAATATGCCTACCGACAATGACTGAAAAAAAACTATTCTGTGTATATTAGCTCCCGCGGTGATGCGGCCACTTTTCCCTTTCTCACCCCTATCACATTCACTTCTCTTCCCCTTCAGCATCCCATTCTCACCCCTTCATCCCCATCCATCATCTTTGAGAGATTCTTGTGTGTATCTACGTGATGAAACCTTAACATTGTTTCGGTGTTAATATGTTAGTCAACCGTTCTAACATAGCCATTATTAGTATTTTATGCGAGTGACTTCTAAGTTTTCCCTTTTCACGATCGGCCGCTCCATCCACCATTAAACTGAAATACGTGAGTGAGTTGGGTTTAACGCCGCTTTTAACAGCATTCCAGTTATATCGCGGCGTGTCAGCTTAATGTGGGAGGAAAGCCCGAAGTGATGCAGGTCTCAGACGTTTACCCACGAGCACTGGTATGGTGCTGACAAACCTGGAAACGTAATCGGGGCGAACCGGGATTCGAACCAACAATCATAGGTTATTAACGTGCCCAAGGGACGCAAACTCTGCACAGCGAATTGCGGCGCCTAATACGACTAAATGAAATAAGACTGAATCTGTCGTACTGGACATACATACATTTACAACATTATGTCCTAATTAACTCTTTGACCTCAATCCCCTTTCTCACGGAGTGAAATACACGTCGTATCACGGAATCACGGCCAAGGTTACAACTGAAAACGATACTTTTCTTTGTCAACGTTTGCATGCTCGAGGAGATTCAGTTAACTTCTATTGTTATTAAAATTTGTTTTACATTATCATTGATGTACAGATATATACTGTAGCCATGAACGTGCAACACTGGATTGTTTCAGACCACGTACAGTGTTTAGAGCATGTATATTGGGGTTAGGTGGCTTACTTCATTCTAAGCACCGCTGTGTGCCAGGACAGGTATAACTATGGAATATATTATCGTGTTCAGGCTCGTTTCTGTATTAATAGTACCGTTCGAGGTGAGTGATAATTTCAAAATGTAAATTCTTTACAGTGAAACCTTGTTAAGTTGGACGGTACTGTTCCCGTCAGGGTACGTGAATTTCCAGTTTACTGTCAAAGTCAACGCCAGAGAATAACCAATCTCGACCGTCCGCCGAAACATTGAGCGTAAGGCAAAATAGCGGTGAAATTATATGAATGGATTAAAGATTTGGACTACTGATAATCAGTGATGACGCCAGGTGATCGCGCAACGAGGAACCATGTCCTGCTTAAACAAGTGTTGTTTAACGCCGCACTCGGCAATATTCCAGCTATATGACGGTGGTCTGTAAATAATCGAGTCTGGACCACAGAAATCCAGTGATTGACATCATGAGCATCGATCCACGCAATTGGGATACGATGACATGGATCAACCAAGTCCTGACCACCCGATCCCATGAGTAGCCTCTTACGACAAGCATAGTCGCCTTTTACGGCAAGCATGGGTTGCTGTATACTCCGGAATTTCACGGTTCAAGTCAGCAGTGGTGTCCATTTAACTACATACGGCCGTCGTGTCCTTTTAACTACATATAGGCGTCCAGAAGAGTAAGCGTGCGGAAGACAAGGTTTCCAGATAGATTGGTCCAGTCAGACGAGGTTTTACTGTGTGTTCGTTCAGACTGAAGGCTGTAATTACTCCTTCGACAAGTACACCCATATATAACGTTATTAGTGAGTGAGTTGGGTTTAACATCGCTTCGGACGTCAGCTAAGTGTTACAATAGCTGGGAATCAGGTCGACGCAGCTGAAGTTGCTGAAGTCCTATTGTAACCGGGATCATCACGGGTCGTTTAGTGCATTCAACCCATATACCTACTGAGTAGAGGACCGCCTCCGCAGTCTAGTGGTAGAGTATCCGCCCGGAGAGCGGAAGGTCCGGGGTTCGATCCCCGGCCGCGTCATACCAAAAGACGTTAAAAGATGGTACTTGTTGTGCTCGGCATTTTAGGGCTAAAACAACGACTGGTCGGCTCGGAGTCAGTATACTGTGTCTGAGTGGGGAATTCATGTTAAGCTGCGGCATAATATCAAAGCAGCCACACAAACACACGTCGCTATATAAGTGCAATAGTTTGGACGCGACGTTAAACCCCATTTCATCTCACCTCACCTACTGAGTAGTATCATAGTCAGATCCTAATACTCTTAGCAATAATATCACTTGTTAAATGCGACCTTATAGGTACTAGGATACAATTGTGCTTTGACGTCATAACGAAAGACGTTTGACGTCAATATACTTCCGTATAAATCGCCACTTGTGCGGACTACAAAACTATCTTGTTTCTCATTCGTCATGTAATAAAAACATTATTTCAAATCATTTCAGCATATATGTCTTCTTTCAATTAATCAGACGTTATATCTAAAACTGCAATCACTATATAAACAGTTTTAACTCTAAAAATGGGTCCGAATGTTTGATGCTATGTATCTCTGTAATAATTAATTGAAGGTTGTGAATTGTATTTTTGTGGTCCTAGGGTACAGTAGTTTTAAAATAAACTAAGAAGTCAAAATGTGATTTTTCATCCATAAGGCCCTCATCTCTTGGTTGGTCTCAAATACTGTTGAAATGAAAGCGGCGTTAAAGGGGAAGTGTACACGCAAAAATCACTTTCTTTCTTTTTCTTAACAAAACGCAATTTTAGAATTAATTAGTATCTGTGTTTGAAAATATACACTCATTTTTTTCACAGTGAAAGTAGGAAGCTCACAATAGTGTGAAAATGATATGCCGTTATGAGGCCTTCGTTTTTCGAGCTAAACAGGCCTGAGTTATCCCCCTTAGATTATGACGTAATTGGTGCCAATTCAACTGGGTCCCTGTCTATTCTCAACGCAAAAGATATCAAGTACCAGTTTGCGGTAAAACAACATGGTCTACGACACACTCCGACGCAGTGGTGACTCAGCATAACACTATGCTGGCTGGCATCTGAGACGCTAGAATCACACATCTAGACCTACACCACGTGAAGCGGCTCTAACAAAGCATGATGACGTCATAATGTTTATCAATTGGCACCAATGACGTCATATTGCAAGGGGCATAAGCCATTGTGTTTTTGTTGTGGAAATAGAACACTTGGTAAATGTGAAAAATATAAATCGTTTTAATGCGAAAAATATGTTAATTAATTGTGATATTTTTATATTTTTGTCTATGACACTTCTAGGTTAACACTTTTAATGTGGAAAAAGTACAAGAAAAATAGGTTAATTTCCGTGTGAACTTGCCCTTTAAGCAGTACACAAAGCTGAATTAAAGTAGTGAGGAATAACAGCTTCATAATAGCTGCTCAGGCTGAATCGACAGTTCGAACCAGTTAACTTTATGTTAGTCATCCAGGCCCGAACACCTAACTAATTATACGTGGCCTAAATACATCACAATGGAATCAGCATTGAATTGTCTGTTTGTCAATACAGTTTAGTAAATAAAAGAATTTTAAAATTACTTTTGCCAGATATGGCCTTCATGCGGATATATCAATAAAAAGTTCATCCCCCATAATATTTAAATCACAAATCTGCAATGTTTCTTTTCATTTAGCATTGCAACTGTAGCGACGGGATCCAGTGCAGAAAGTGGGCAAGGGTCTAATTTGCTGTACAGAGTTACGTCCATTAGACGTGCCAGAATCTTTAGACCGTGTGATCACACCCCGGTTCGCCCTTTGTAGATTTGTTAACACCATTCAAATGGTAGACTTCAAATATCACATCGGACTCTGCTCCTACACCAAACTAACACGCCGTGATAAACATTTTGTAACTGAAATGCCGTTCTCATAATATGTTTGTTTTGAACATTCACTTTTTTATTTGACGTTAACTACCGGGCTAGAATGTATACACCCATGTTTGATGGTGGCTAGAAATGAAACAAACTAAAAATTGCTGTATGGTGATATATTTGATGCGGGTAGCATGATTGTGTTTTGGACCTTAAGTTGGCAGTGATTATGTGACTGTTTTCCTCCTATTAACACTTTAATACGTTTGTAATTGTTTGGTCAAATCCAATTTTCAAGTGTAAAATTAATTTGCTTTCAGTTTAGTTCTGTCACTACCTTCACTTTTACAGGCAGTTAAAGGCAGTGGGACCATCACGGTGAAGTTGGATCGTTACACGAATCCTGACAGCATAGTGGCTGACGGCAAGGGGACGTGCTGTGACGGCCTTGTTTTCTGTTCATCATCTCCCTGCGACCCATTCTTCCGTTTGTGCTACACCCACATAGGAGCAAAGAGGTTTGAAGAACATTTACACCTAAAACAATAAAGCACAATAATAGTTTGTCGATATCAGCCAAAGTTAAGCAACGTTGTTCACGGTGAGTACTTGGAAGGGCGACTGTGTTCGACAGCTTGACTCCTGAGAGTTTCTTGGGTTACGGTCCTGAAGCACATGTGGTGCGTCCTTGGAGGCAAGTGAGTTTGTTCGAAATATGCCTCTGTTAATCAAGCATTGACTTGGTACCCGGTAGGATGAGATGGTTTTTTGACTGTTAACCTTCTAGCGCCTCAAAGGCAGCTTGGGTTGTATACTCCATAGGGAGCTGATAAAGAAAATCCAGTGCACACCGATTCAATTGACCGGGTTAATAGTGGTGTTAGCGCTTTGAGCATGCGTCAACGGATGGCCCGCATTATTATTATTTTTATTATTATTATTATTATTTATCGTTGTTTGTGGTCTGGGTTTTATGTCTTACATATGCTATATTTTGATGTCGTAAAGTCATATATATAAACTGCCGGCCAGAAGGAACATACAACATCTGATATTAGCATGACAGTTGCCCGAATTAAGGGAGGGTAGCAAATACGTTTACAAGCTTTCAGCCTAATGGACAATGACGCATACATCTGAAATCGCTTAAGTTCAATGACACGTCACATTAATAGCGTGTATGATCAACCTCTACAAAAAGACGCGCAAAAACTCTCCGGCGCACAGAAAAAGTCAGTCGTCTGATGACGTCACGTGGGATACGTCGCCATTCATCTTGGAGGGCGTAGATCGGTTCTTCTCGGTTTGGCAGGAGGATGTGGTCGCCGTTGAACACAACGATCCCAGGGGTGTTCTATGGGGAACAAGTCTGGGGAGCGTGCAGGCCACGTTGTATTTGTTTGCTGCAAGGAAGTTCTGCAGGATTCGGGGTGCGTGGGGTCTGGCGTTGACATGCTGATAAAGGACATCACGTGGCAGCTGTTGTAGAAATGGTAGGACAATCGGACCAGGTGACCAGGGGTGTTCTCTCCTGCCCACAATTCCCCCTACACTATAACATCCCCCCCCCCCCCCCCCCCCCCCCCCTCCACATACGCCACAATTCCTGAACGCGGCATGCCGCCGTTCGTTCTTTTCCATCAGCTCTGAACAGACAGAACCGGCTTTTATCAGTGAAGACGACCCTATGCCAGTAACGTCTGTTGCATCAGGTTAGTTACAGAAACGCGGGAGCAACCAAACGTTCTAGCAGTGTGGGCATCGATAGCTCCCATCTGTATCATAACTAACTGGACTTTTAAAGTCAGTTAACTCTCTTGCTTCGGGAAGATGTGCTTATTCATGAACAACGACGACATCTCATATTATATGTAATACGGCTATTCCACATTCTACATACCACTCCTTTGATTGATGGGTGCTCATGTTCACTGGAAATATTAGGAATTGTTATATTCCGTATTTTGAATTAGCCCGGTCTCCGGTGTTTTTATAATCAGTGCACTGCACATAGCCACATCTGAAACGTTTGGAACGGGTAGTGTGTCGGCGAATTTCCATAGAGCCCGTAGTATTTTTCAACCGTTTAATGGAATGCACAATTCTGGTCACTATCATATATTTTGTGCCCAAGGGCTGTTCCACTGACCTCGATAATCTGTTGCATGAAGGCACAGTTCTCTAGGGTCACTTATAGCTAACACCGAAGGCTATGAGGGGTATTTAGGTCATAATCAGCTCCCAGCAACCACTGCCTCAAGCGATATTGTTTACATAACAGATCAGTTTTATGGCCCCGTCATGGGTGCTCCAAATATTGAAACAGGGGAAACACATTTCCTAGAATCATTTCAACAAGCAATACTGATATCCAAGTAACTTTTGGTAACTCTTAATGATGTCTCCATTGCAAATTTTACGGATTTTTATTTTTATGCATTATTTGATTTTTATCAGTGGAATGGTTCGTGAGGGATTGATCCGAATGGAAAAACAGTTTTAGTATTGTTTAGTAGAATGGATGAATTGTTATGTTACATCTTAATAGTATATCAACCATTATCATATGAACTCATTCATATGAACCAGTCATCGTTACAAGGAAACCACATTCCACAACAGTTTTTGAAACTGGACAACAACAAAAAACAATACATAGAAAAAGACCAAGTAACTCAACCCATCATGATCATAATTACTTTTCTTTGAAAGAAAGAAATGCAAAAAAGAAACTGACCAAAAAATGTAAAACAAAAGAGGGGGAATATCCGTTATTGATAAGTTCTGGTTTTGAAATGTTTTCCACTTCAAATGACATACATCAACATGGCCTTCATTCTACAGGCACCTCCTCCATGGTTAGGACTGGTGATGTTCGCACCGTCTCACAAAAGATCAGATTTTGGAAAATTCATATACACTCTCTCAAAAAAGAAACGCAACCCCTATATTTTCAAGATCTTTATCTCAATATTCAAGTTATTATAACACATTTATTATTGAAGACAACAATATGAAATTTGGCATGGTGGCAGTACAGTTATGCAAGTTTAAGTCCAGACTTTGACAGTTCTCTCACTAAGATTGACTTGACGCAAGGGGGAGTGTTTCTCAGTACCTCGTATGAGCGCCACGAGTTGCGATCACAGCATTGCACCTCCTAGGAACAGAACGGATTAGACGCCGGATTCTTTCCTGAGGGATTGCTCTCCACTCCTCCTGCAGTGCAACGGCTAGTGCATCCAACGTCTGCGGAGGCGGTGTACGTGCACGTACTCGTCGGTCCAGATAATCCCAAAGATGTTCGATTGGGTTGATATCTGGTGATCGGGAGGGCCATGGTAACACGTTGACGTCAGAATTCTGGAGAAAATTCACTGTTGCATGAGCAGTGTGCGGCCGGGCGTTGTCGTGTTGATAAAGCTCCCTCTGTTGGTCGATAATCGGCAGAAGATGAGGCTGTAAAACGTCATTGATATAGCGCTGGGCTGTCAAATTGCCACAAATGATCACCAAGTCTGATCTTTGGTTGTAAGACATGGCTCCCCTCACGATGATGCTCCCTCCACCAAATCTGTGGACCTGCCGAACACATTTCGGGGCAAAACGTTAGTTTCCTCTTCTATAGACACGCTGTCTTCCGTCACGGCGTTGCAAGAGAAAACGTGATTCGTCACTAAACTAGACGCACTTCCAGTTTCTGAGGGTCCATATCTGAACGTTGGTGCACCACCTGAGTCGTTGGCGTCGATGTTCGTGGCGTAAAACAGGTCCAATCAGTGGTCTTCTTGCACGTAGACCGGCCTCTCGTAATTGTTTGTGCGGACACTCTTCTCAAACCTGGCACCTATGTTGCAGTGACGGTAGGTGTGGCTAGCCGATTACGTAGTTGGGTGACCCGGATGAATCGATCCTGAGGTGGTGTGGTAACCCTTGGCCTACCACTTCTGGGGCGATCTTCAGTTGCATGAAACTGGGTGTATTGGCTCAAAAGTCGGGAAATCGTTGTTTTATGAATATTGAGGTGCCGGGCAACGTTTCCAAAGCTTTGTCCGGCCTCAATACGACCAATGGCGATATTTCGATCTGCAGCACTCAACCGTGGCATATTCGACCTTGTCTTTCGGTGAAAATGATAGAGTGAATTGCTAATCAACACGTACTTTTATAAACCCATACTTCTACTGCTCTTTCCATGAATTGCACGTGCATGAGGCTTTTGGCATGGGCCACGAGAAAATTTTGCTCACTATGCTAAAAGTAACAATAAAATGCCCTTTTGCACGAAAATTGGTGTGTTTGGGCGCTTACGTTAATAAACAATGTACATGGTATGCGTGCATATCAGAAAAACTGTATTTACAATGAACATTTTTCTTCTTGGGTCTTTCTCACATTTTCAGACTGGGGTTGCGTTTCTTTTTTGAGAAAGTGTATGTTCATGAAAAATATAAAAGGGACTTCAAAAATGCTTTGTATGAATTATTAGCTAGGTTAAAATAGGTCTTCAGCAACACATGCTTGCCGTAAGAGGCCAGGGTAGTGAGGCTCGCTGATTTGGTGGATGCATGACATCATGCATATTCCAATTGTGTAGTTCATGATGTCAATCACTGGATTGTCTGGTCCAGACTCTGTTAATTATAGTCCACCGTCAAATAGCTGCAGTAATGCTGATTGCGCGTTAAACAAGAAAACTATTTTTTTAAATAGGCCTACCCTATTCAACTGTATCAACTGTAATGCCCAGTACTCAGAATAAGTAAAAAAATAATTTCACAACAGCGTTATTATATTTGTGGTTAATATAATTATGCTCTTTCGTGCCCATTAGTAACATCATAATTGTGCATTTGTGAGGCATCACATATGGCTCTGCTTCAATGTTTTCTTGTTTACCTTTATTACGTGAAGTTTCGGCTACCCATGGCCATGCGGCATGTATTGTTTTTTTCGCCATTTTTTCCATTATCTTAAAAAAAAAAAAGGGCCGTGGACGTGTATTACTTGCAGCAAATGGCATTGTTTTTGGACGATGTGTTTTGCATTGATTTAACTATCGCTTGTGTTTTTAATTTTTTGCAATTTCATTTTTAAAGTGGTAAAGTTTCTTTTGGCCGTCAGTTTACGTAGTGAATGAACTGTTCAGGAACTGTGACATACTGAAGAAGGAAACATCCCGCTTCGATAACAAGAAGGACATAACATTTGGTGAAATGATTGGAAATGTTCGCAATCCGACGACTAGTACTTTCACATCCAGCCATAAGGTACAGGTATGCCTAGATAAATCTTTATTGACACATAATGATCTACCAACCGCAAGGTCCAAATAATTATTCTTATCTATCATGCTGTGATTTTACACGTTTTCTTTGAATATGGAGACATAGACCACATTAAGTATGTCCCAGCATGGTAAATATAGGATTCAATCCCAATCAATCGGTGGTTCGTAAAAAACTATAAATTTCAAATAATTCAGTTTAATTATTATTATTATTATTATTATTATTATTATCATTATCATTATTATTATTATTATTATTATTATTATTATTATTATTATTATTATTAACATCATTATTTACAATATTGTCTTGCGTTGTGCTAAAGGTCGGAGTGTCTACACAGATTACAGTTGTAGACTATGATAATGGAGTAGATGATATCATCGAGGTGCTGAAGTACGAACATCGTTTTGAACGCTTTTCCATGGTAACTCCGTCCAAGTACAAGAGCGGTGCTTGGCTGAAAGGGCGAGCGTGTCGGTGAGTATAGCAATCACACTTTTTAAATATACACACTTTTTAAAATGTACATGGTACTTTAATTGTCCGAGTGAACGAAATGAGGATCGCTTTTCCTTCAACTAATTACTACCACGCCAAATTCATGCTTTTCGTCATAGTCATGTAGGCAACACATTTGCATACATGTATCATTGATACATGTACTTTTAAAAATATAAGAATGTCTCGGCCCAAACAGTTCTTTTGTGGTTGATTCAGCATAACTGAAATTAAATGACAAACCTCGGGGATAATTTACGTATGTCTGGAGTAATTTCTTAAAGCGAAATTCCAATCATGACTCTATACCGAGCTATGACGTCATGCAACGAGGTAACAAAGCGGTGATGTCAGAGTTTAACTGGATGTCGATTTCGTTACGCGATTTTTGTTTGGACTATGCATACACCCGTTAGGCCAGCAAAAACATATCTCAGAAATTGAAGCCAAGTTCGGCAAGGTTGACTCATGAATTTTATAGTCAGTTAACTCTCTTGCGTTGGGAAGATGATATTATCAGTGAAAACCTTGAACTCCACCCCACTACATAGTCCTTGGTACCTAAGGGACATAACTCTACACAGCAAAACGCAAATTACGCGGTATGCAATTCTTACTATTAAGGCTGAAAGAAGTTTGACCTTTAGCAAATCAGATTTCCCTTTGTGTGAGTTAGAATCTCAGATTGTTCTAAAAATATTATAGTAATAATGTACATACATGTATATTCATAAAATGATTGTACTAAAGTCATTTGAGATACAACATTGCATAATTATTTTTTTTATAGAAAGGAGAGTAGCACTTTAGAAGAATTATTTCTGAGTTTGTACATTGTGTAGAGAATGGCGGCTTGGGATTGCGAAAGAAATATCATTAATCATTACATGACTTAATTTATAAATAGGTTCCATTGATAGAAATAATGGTTCAAATTGAGAAATTTTACAGAAAAGATCGCTCCTTAAGTCGGAGTAAAAAGGACAAATATGAGCAATGACATTCGTCATTCGTTCATGTATGTGATTCCAGGTGATATCTGTAAGGAAACATAGGTACACAAGCTAAAAAAGACACATTTGGTGTTATGGCATGTGCACAGATTACTTAAAACAGTTCATGCTTATGTGAACAAAATAAGTAAAACCTACATGGGTAATGAATTTATAATGTGTATTTTACAGCTATAAGCTGTTTATATATCTGGGTCTCTGCTGTCTTCCTATTTTAATACTATAGGATACATATAACTAATTTTGTGGAGTGTGATCGTGGATGGTACGGTCAACATTGCGACAAAACCTGCCAAGAATTCCAAATGACCTCCTATCCAGGCATGTACGAGTGTAACCACAACGGATATTTAGTCGCGTGCAAAGACGGTAAGTCACAGCTATTAGACATATTATGAATATGGTCCTACTCCTTGGGCGGTAGGCGTAGACTGGTGATTAAAACGTTTGCTCGTCACGTTGCAGTTTGATTTCCAATATGGGTACTATAATGTGTGAAGCCCATTCTTCTTTTCCAAGCCTTGATATGGCTGCTCAATGTGACGCAAAAGCAAGGTCGCTCCTTAACTCACTCACTCACTCATCTGTGTAGACTCACTCACTTACTCATCTGTGTACATTACATATGGATGTGTTTAACTGCACCAAATATATGCCATATCTATGATACATATTCAAGGTGCATTTTGAGTTTCTTTCTTTTTCCGATGGTTAATAATAACTCATACGTGCGGAATATATAATCAATAAAGTACTGCTTTTAATCCGTGAAACAATTTTCATGTTCCTATAATAAATTCAGTTATGTCGACATGATTGATATATTTAACAAATTAAATTACATGTGGGCTATTATCATAAATCAGTCGCTTTTTTGAAGAGAAAACAAACTGTCAGCATGAAATGACGACGGTAGTTCGTCCTAGGACGCCGCCGATAGACGTAATTCGAGCAACATCTCCATCGACAACGACGTTACACGCCATCTTAACGACATCGGCACCACAGAGGACTACATCACTGTATACCCATGTAACGCAGTCTCAACGACCCTACACAGAAAGATCAACAAGTGACGTTAGCAAATTTTCACCATCAACTGAGGTACATAGACATTTTAATTCCAATAATATAAATCTAAACACAAGCAGCACTGTTAGCACTGACATCGATACAAGCAATACTATCGGTACATCGCCGAATGATTCTCCATCGGTTCCAACTTATGACATCGATACAAAGAGTACTACCGGTACATCGTGGAATAATTCACCGTCGGTGCCAGCTGAGGACATCGATACCGACACTGATGACCTTGCAGAGAAGATCAGCCATGTTTCCAACTTGACAGTCCCACCATGCATCTCTATCGGGAACCTACAACACATTCGTAAGTCATCATATGTAATCAGACAGTGCACAAAATGACAACCTCAGAACAATAACGTACACATAGGATGCGTGAAAACACAAGATGTCATAATTAAACAACTGTATTCAAACAAATAAGTAATATAAATTATAATTTATTGCAGGAAAGTTCCTCATGCACACGTTCACGACAACACAATGTCCATACAATGAAGTGGTAAAAACGTATCGGCCACTTTGTGAAAATCCAGATAAGATATATTTATCAAACATAGACGCAGAAGTTCTAAATGTGAAATAAAAGGTCCTGCTGATTGAAAAGATCCCACAATATATAATTATATATTTTAGAAATTATGTTTTACATTGGGCAAGTAACTTCCGGTACTTTCTAACCATCTTCCTAACAAATGGCCATAATACTTGACTAACAACAAATTGTTATACGTATGACCACCATACAGGCAGAATATGCTCCCCTTTTAGCGAACATTTGGTCTCTTGACGAACACTATTTGATAAATACATGCTCATGAAATAATCAGATAATGGAAATGATTATTTCTCTTATATTTCAAAAGATATGTTTTTTTAATATAAAATATACATAACAAAAATGTTTTCATTGACGTACACATCGGTGTGAATCTTTTATAAGGTCTAATAACACTTTAATATGATACATGATTGTGAAGTTTTTCAAATTATCCATTGATAAACTGTGGAAAGTTGTATTTAAAACATTTTATCACCCAAAACTGGCTCCCACAGGAGATGTAGCTTGGGTGAGATCAAGCGACAGTAGATATCGCTGCAATCAAACTGCATCACAATGCTTTGCAGACCATTGTGACGTCATTGGTTACCGTGACGTCACAATCAAATGACATCACTTATGGCTCTGCTACTGAAGCTGTTAGCAGTACCTTTTACACTTAAGACACTGCTTATTACTGTCTACAAACTGAAAAAGTTGGAAGAATGATGTTGGATGATAAATAAAATCTCACCCTCATGTCTTTTGATATCAAATATATCAACACTCGATGATAAAAGTGGAAAAAATCCTCGACAGGCCTCGGAGTTTTCCCACTTTTATCAACTCGTGTTGATATATTTCATATCAAAAGACACTGAAATTGTTTGCTACATTCAAGATTCCTAATGAAAGGATAAGAAATACATCATTTATAGAAATTATTATGGTCTTTGTATGTACAATGACGTATACATATCAACAAATACATACATGTATAACTAAACATTTCTTGACTCTCATCCGATTGAAAATCTATTCTTCAAACTAACTTATTCTTCTGACTGTTCATTGTCATAAATGATTCTTTGATGCAGGAAATTCCCTGCTGTTGACGTTTCGAATCGCCGATAATGTTTCCCTATCTCACAACAAGCGGAACGTAACTTTGGCTCTCGAATCATGGAAACGACTATCAAATGTGAACAATTTCACAATAATCATTGCAAATATAAGGTATGATACTACCACTACTACTACTACTACTACTCATTTATATTATTGAATTTTCTGTCCCTTTTGACACGAATGTGTTTGACAAGATTCAGGAAATACATGGCAAATATGCGAACCTTGCTTTCGAAATGTCTATCTTGCATCCCAAGTACCAAGTTGTCCGACTCCCCATTGTTCTCGGTGCTTGATGTTTGGTACCTCCCAATCTGTTGACAGACATTGGGAGAGTACCCATGTTTGCCACCAGTAACACAGCCCTTCTGACATTCTTGGTAATGCAGAAGGCTTAAGTGTTGGGGAGTCTTCACATTCTCCGAACAGTTATGGGTGGGTTTGACTAGGCAGTGCTTCCTGGGAGAAGTGCCATTCGCTGGTTTGGCTGCTTGTAGAGGGGGCAAGGGCCCTGAGCTGATGATGAACCTCACCAGCCTGACTGTGACATGATCACCCAAACCATCTTTGCTTCATTTCTTATTTTATTCTGTAAATATTGGTTGGTTGGTTAATAATAATAATAATATTAATAATAATAATAATAATAATAATAATAATTTATAATGGAGAATACCTGGGTTTGCAACCAGGAATACAACCCTTCTTCCAATCTGGGTAAGGCAGAAGGCTGCAGTGTCGGGGAATCTTCACATTCTTCTTAAAGTTCTCGGCGGGTTCAACAAGGCAGCGCTTGATACCCCAACGTTTTTTGTTTGTGGTGATTATATTCGGAAAGTAATTCTATTACAGTGGTTCTTCCTTTAGTCTTGCTGTCACTGTCCCAAGCGAAGTAAGTGTATCTACTTTGATGGAAGCCGTGTTTGAAGAAGGAAACCTTGAAGAGTGGATTGAGAAAGCCATTGGACACAGCATCATTCCAGTAAATCGACCTCTGTGCTCACCCTCCATGATAAAACAGGTTAACCATAATCTTTTAAGCTATTGTCGTTTAAAAGAAAGGAAATTGTCTCTATAATACAATAGATTGAAACAATCTTTGGATTATTATGAAGAGGATCGGGCGTGTTTGGGAATATGACAATATGACCATTTGGTTAAGTAAGTATGACCATGTTAACGATGAATACGTTGCTTTTAGTCACATTCCAGCAACACAAAATACCAAGATTTAGCTTCACACTTTGTACCAAAATATGTTCGAAAACGGGCCTTCGGTGTAACGAGCGAAAGCTTTGACCACTAACCTACCTCTCCATCCAACCAAATGGGGTGCCCATGTAGGGTATCGACCCGTGTCCTTGGCGTTACCAACCAGCGCTTTAGCCCCTAGGATACCGTCACCATGACAAATGTGTTCATGTTGGTATAGCAGCGAAACTCAGAGAATAACAACATAAACCATATAAAACAACGAACAAATTGAAAAGAGAGGGCTGTTACATGTACCTTCACCAAATAAAGGGGCAAAACGTGACTCTGATACATCTTGGAAGTATTATGACAAAGAAGATCATTGCAAATGTGTGATCCTTGCGTCTTCTCGTAGGTGAAGATATCACAACGTGCTGAAGATCATTCCTCGGCTATCATCGGTATTGTGATGGGCGCCCTATTTCTTGTCGCAACAACAGCAGCTGTTGGGCTTAGCTATCAGTGGTGAGATACAGTCGGATTCACTGTCTTTGCTGAGTGACATAATATATATATAGTGGCATCCTCTGACAGGGTATATCAAACAATCCAAAGTTGACCCCTCCCTTTTCCCTTAAATGAAACCGATAGTAAGGTACATGTAAACTAGGTGACCCCTTGGACATTGATGGACATAGGCATAGTCTTAGTAACAGTGATGTGTATATAAGTAACAATATGTGACATCAAGAGGTAATGTTCAGCTTCTATTTTACATGGTCTTAAAACGACTACCTGATGATACCTCTAACGGTTTTTAAAAAATTCTTTCAGGCATCTGATGTTTCGGAAACGTACGCGGAAGGTGTGCCCAGAAAACTCTTCTGTTGAACTTCAGATGGTTGAAGAAGAAACCAGGGATTAACACTTACGGTGGACGGGTCTCGGTTTCAAACAGGACGCTATACGTTTAACGGTCTGGTGTATATGACATTTTGGCATCCATGACAACTGAGACATTGTCTATGTGTAACGAGAGTATCAAGAATACAACAGCCACACTGTCCAGACAAACAGTGGTGTTTGATTGATTCAAAATAGTTTGGGCTGTCAGTTGTCCTTAGTCTGGCTGCGTTGTATAACTTTATCCCATATTAAGTTGACAGACCATATAAAATTGAAATACTGATCGGCGTTAAGCCAAACTCACACTTATTTCTTATACGGTGCCTTTTGTGCTGATTTTAAGATTAATATGTTTTATGCGAGACACTAGTTATTTCATTTTCAGGCCCAATTACGCCCGCAAGCTGTGGGCATGTTGCTGCAATATCGCCTTTTGTAATCAAATACCTCCTTTTCTCACTCACTAACAAAGTAAAGGAAAATCACACTTGACCTCTCAACTACTAGTGGCCGAGGGAGTATTTCACTATTGCATTTTCTTCAAGTAACAACCACGATGAAAACCATCGACAATAACACCAATATTTCAACACCTTGAAATAAATATGTTACAATATGCATCTGCCGTCCAATTGCAAATAGGCACGTACAGCGTTGTCATTTGATCTGTGCGTGTATTGTGATGAGAACAATACTGAATGTGAGTTCCTGTGAAACCTTGCATGTTTCCCTTGCATGACTTATGTTAGTGCTTTTTTAACCTATTCAGCACTACCTCTTTATCGCTTTTATCCTATGAACGTTAGTATGAGTGCGACAATCTCACAAAGAGGCTTGAAATATTGTCACCAAATATAACCAGATCGAAGGCGCCCTTCACAATGACGGCCGGTAATATAGTGCTGGTTCTACTGCCACAAGTACGTACAAAGATATTCTTATTTAACTTAGTTCAGTGGAAATATGTACCTTTTTTATTACTTAAGGAATAATTAATGTCATGACACGTTTAACTATTTTAACTGGATGATGGTTGAAGTCACATATGTTTCTCGTGTATCAAACATTGGCATGCAGCCATTGCAATTTTCAGATATGTTGTGCAAGCATCGCTGTGACACTTAAGTTCGTGAGATATGACCATGTCGGTGAACGCAGGATGGCAAATGGAAGATGTTGTACTACGTTCTTTTCGAAGTGCATAGTTCCATGTGATCCGTCGATAAGAGTGTGTGTTTCGTCTCAAACAATAACAGGGTAAATATATACAACACTTAAAGAGCGAGTGAGATGGATAATGCCGTTTTGAACAGTATGCAGCTCTACCACGGCGTGTCCGCTTATGTGGGAGGAAAATCCGAAGTGATGCATGAAACAGACGTTTGCCACTTTGGTGAAACCTACAAGCACGGGTATGGTGCTGACAAACCTAGAAACTTATTCGGGGTAAACCGGGATTCGAACCAACGATTATAGGTTCCTGGCGTGTCCAAGGGAAGCAACTCCATGCCATACCTCCGACATTATAAAAACGTCCTTGTTTGTGTTAAAGAACATGATTCAAGTCGGTCCTTCCTCCAACTTTAACATAACTCGTGAATTGATTAAATAGCATTAAAAACGGCGATAAACCCCTAATCAGTCACTCTTTTCAGAATGTGTAATATATATAAAGGAGAGACGAAACAGTTCGGACGCATGAAGACAATCACTTTTGACAATAACATGGGAGCTGTACCAAACCCTCTCGTACTTCCAGTGGGCCAATGGGAGGTATGTGTATTAATTTTGTAGATACAGTTTTAATGATTGTTACTCGCTCTCTTTGTCTTCACATTTGCATGCATGGGTAACTTGAAAGTTTGTTTGATTGTGGGTTTATTTAACGCCGCTTTCAGCAATATTCAAGCTACAAGGCGGCGGTCTGTAATAAATTGAGTCTGGACCAGACAATCCAGTGATTGGCATGAGCACCGATCGACTCATTTGGGATAAGATGACATGCTAACTAAGTCATCGAGTCTGACCACCCGATCCCGTAAGTCGACTCTTACGACAAACATATGGGTTGCTGAAAACCAATTCTAACCCGGATCTTCACGGGTATGAAACGAAAATACGACCCTTGAACCTTGGCCTATCCACGACTTATTTCAGATAATTAATCTTGATTTCATGAATCATACCTTTAACCTTAACTAAATGTGTTTAGTTCTGTAGTTACATGTGGTTCACAGTAAAGCTTCTTATAGATATTTTATTCATTTCAATCCTTACAAATAAATACTTTATACCGTATTGCCAGATGGCATGTGGCCGAGTCAGAATTCTAATATAATGTTTACCACTCTAATGATAGATCCAGAAAGGTGTGACAAGTGTATTTTGTTATTTTCACGATGACACAATATCCCAATACCAAGTTTTGTTGATACTGATACCATATTTTTATCCAAAAGGAAGGTTTGTATTTCATCTTTACCGTTAACAACGGAGGTGAAGGAAAAAAACCTTCATTGATGGAACGCCTTAATTGGCACCTCAACAAAACACAGATAGTGTATCAAGGCATTGGGAAGATATCTCCGCATAAAATATCCGGAAAACATGTTGTGTAAGTATGTCATTGGCACACAAATACATGTACCTACAGACATGCTAGGCTGGAGCTTCATAGAGTATTTTTTGGACGCGTTTTTCATTTGATATTTCATGTTGAACACGTATCACGTCACAGAGCAAGGTTGCATGGACATCACGTAAAATATGCTATCGTTGTAGTGTCGAAATTTACAGACGTCTGATTAAACTAGTATCATGATTGGGTGGAACTTTAAAGACGTCACGTGAAACATGTACATAGTATCATGATTGGGAATAACTTTAAAGACGCCACGTAGAACCAGTATCGTGACTGGGTAGAACTTTGAAGACGTCACGTGGAACATAGTATCATGATTGGGAAGAACTTAAAGACGTCGCGTTGATCCAGTTCCGGACAGAGTAGGACTTTATAGACGTCACGTGGAACACAATATCGTGATACGATAGAACTGTTCAAAAGTGATTTGGAATTAGTGTCGTTATAGGTTCGAACTGTACGAATATCACGTGGACCCAACATCGTTATATATTAGAACTGTAAGGGTATCACTCGGACCATAAACCTCGATACAGTGTAAAGTGACATGATCCCAGTATGTGACAGTACTTGTTTTAACATGCATGTCGGTTCTCAGTGCCGTCGGCTTTGGTCAGTAAGGTCACTTTGCTTAACATTTCAATGCATAATAATTAAATGGACAATCACATTAAAGAACCCGTGAAGATCTGGGTTAGATGCAACCAATGCTTGCCGTAAGAGGCGCCTTTGCCTGTCGTAAAAGGCGACTATTTGGATCGGGTAGTCAGGCTCGCTGACTTGGTTGATTCATGTCATCATATCCCAATTGCGTAGATCCATGCTCATGATGTCAAACACTTGATTGTCTGGTCCAGACTGGATTATTTACAGACCGCTGTATTAAGCTTGAATATTGTTTGAAACAACAAACAAACAAAGAACAATATTAAAGTATCGGCATTTATGGCATTGTGATCCAAATATTCGGAAAAATATAAAATTGTCAATTTAATTGTAATTATAAACCATTTCAGTCAGACTGCGATGCTTATTTTTGTTGATATCAGGTTGACACTTCACATTGGTATTGACTGCTCCAAGGATTTCTACGGGAAGCAATGCAAAGTATACTGCAAAGACTCGGATGACCAGACAGGGCATTACAACTGTGAGGACGATGGACACAAGCTCTGTATGAAGGGTATGTACGTAATGGGTTAGAATTGGTCTCCAGCAACATGTGCTGGTCGCAAGTGGCGACTTAATGGACCGGGTGGTGAGACTTGGTGACATTGGTTGATGGCGTGTCATCGTACCCGACGGCGTGGAGCATTGCTCACACTATCAATCAAAGGATTGTCTGGTCCAGACTCGATTGTTTACAAACCGCTGCCGTCATTAAGCTGGAATATTTCCGTGGTTATTGCGTTAAACAATAAACATACACAGAGTGTATACGCGTGTATATTCAGACATTTGATTTATTTATGACGCAGGATAATAGAATACAAAAAAAAAAACACACGAAGCACACGAGACCTATCCTCATATGTTCTGAAGCCAATGTTAAAAATATATGAGGTTTTGGTCATCACTAAAGTGTTTATTTGTGATGTCTTATCACAGATGAGGTAAACATTGTTACTGATAGAGGAATATCTTAATATACTGTTTGCTTTGCTAACACCACCTCGTTTGGTGAGATTGTCCTATTTAAAACCATGTCTTACTGCAAGAATGTCCTATTTAAAACCATGTCTTACTGCAAGGATTTAATTCCGGTGGAAAGTACTCAAACGCAACGCATCGGTGCAAAGTATGTTAGTATTATTTTCTGAAGCAAAAAAATGCAGTTTAATGTAAAGGAATACTTAAATTTAAAAATCTTAAAATTATCGTAAGACAGTTGCTTTGTAAAAGTATTAATTATGGACAACAAATCCATTATCGCGCAAATGGCAAGCATTAGGTATGGTAAGTGTAAAGGATCTCATTTCATCAGGTTGCTGAAGATCTCGACAAAACAATAAGTGTGATTTCAGTGTTATTGAATCTGCATAGAATAACTGGTGATGTGAAAATGCGGCGTGATCGTTGTATACCTAAAACATCTACAACAGAGTGCAGAAACAATTGCAAGACTTAAGCGTTAACGTTTGTCTCACATCACCACCATGCATTCACGCTTTCAACCAATACTTTGCTCTAGAATAATGCGTGGAACTTGAAAATGGAAAATGATTAATTATCTTTTTTGTTTCAATTGTATTTACACTTAAGGGTGGAAAGGCAGTAATTGCACCGAGCAAGAGAACGCCTGTGACGGTAACAGCTGTCAAAACAATGCCACGTGTTACATCACGAAAGGACCAATTGCAACATATCGATGTGAATGCACTTCAGCCTATACAGGTATGTTACAGTCTTAAAGTAAATTTAGATAGTTCTCACTGTTTTCTATGAAACATTTTATAATTTTGTTTTCACAAGTACGCGCATACTAGTAATAATAATACGAAATGTACAGCAATCTTCCAACCACAAGTTTGTGATTTTAACGATGCTAATTCGGCCTGACATAATTTCTCTTATCAAGTGATTTTTTTTTGGATACATATTTCAATATGAAACTGTAGGAACGTACTGTACAGAACGCTGGAACATCCTGAGGAATGCAACGATTGCTCAAGAAACATCAACGCTCGCACCAACGACTCGTGTGCATCCCAAACCTACACCAGCATATACGGCATCAACGAGGCCTCCGACATACTCAAAGACATGTACACCTTCACAAGGTATATATGGGGATGCGGGTAGCCCAGTCGTCTGAGGTGGCGCAATTTGCTGTGATTATGGGTTCGAATCCCGGTTCGCATCGTCAATAATTCACAGGTTTATCTGGCTACGATCCTCCATCTAGGTGAGGTGAGGTGAAATGGGGTTTAATTTCCAATATCATTGCACTTGAATAGCGACGTGCATGCGCGCGCGCGGGCGTGTGTGTGTTACGTGTGTGTGTGCGGCTGTTTGTGCAAGTCCGGACTAATGCCGATTTTATAGATCTAGCCCACGGAGATACCATGTCGCAGTTTAAGATGAATACCCCACTCGGACACAGTAGACTGACTCCGAGCCGACCAGTCCTGTCCCCTTATTTACGAGCGCCAGGCAGGGTAACAACAAATATCACCTTATTACTTTTTTTGGTAAAGCGGCCAGGGATCGAGTCCGGGCGGACGCTCTACCACTAGTCCACGGAGGCGGTCTACCTCCATCAAAGGCATAGTAGCTATATAGTGTTTACAAAACCAATGAAGTATTGACGATGCCCTGTTCGCCCTGAAATACTGTCCACAGCGGCGTTAAATCCAACTCCTTGACGTACCCACTCACAAGATATATACACAATCCGCACATTGCTTTTGAAAACGTTTAAAAGATATCATTGTTCAATTTATCTTTTTATTTGAGTAACTATGATCGTTTCATCATATCAGAAAAGTTACAGACTGAAGTTGTGTTCCTGCAATGTAGCGTTAACAAGTTTAACTGTAACACTACAACCACGAAACGTTGAGTGAGTCACAGTGGTGAGTCACAATTAACCCCCACCCCCACCCCACCCCCCCCCCCCCCCCCCCCCCCCCCAACGCTATATCATGATTCAATTCTAAATCAGATTCGCCCCGATGGTGGACCTTGGTCTAGATATGTCAGGACCAAATCTAATCCGTGGATGAAGGTTTCACAACATAACGCCTTCGACGCTTCGACTTGCATGACCGGACACGCCGTGACATAACTGAACTTTTGTCAAACAAGGCGTTAATCTTCACTGACGTACACGTAACTCACTGTTCAGTATATTGATCTCGTATTGATCTGGCTTAGCCAATTCGTCGAACAATTTGCTTGCTCTTTATATAGTCAGTCGTGTTTAATAAGGCTGTGAAACACCATAAAATAACGGGAAATACGATATGCTACATACAGCTATATGACGGCGGCCGGGAACTAATCGAGCCCAGACAAGTCAGACAGGTGATTGATAGTATGAGCAACATCCCGGGGTTCGATGACACGCAATCAACCAAGTCACCGTATCCGCCCAATGTGTCTCCTCTTACGACCAGCAGACTTTGCTGGGGACCTATTCTGAGCCGGAATTCCAACGGGGTTGTGACTTATAAAGCCTGCTAATGGTCTACCATTTTCCTATGACATTGTTTTCCAGCCTTACAGTTCGGGATAGATGGTCAGACGTCATCGCCCGACGTGGTTAGAAACGACATAAAACGTTTCTTGTCAGAAAGAGGCGTGAGTGACATCTACAACGTCGACATCATTGAAAAGGATATATCAGGGTTAGTTTAAATACGTCCATATTAATCATAGGAAGCATGATGTTCGTTCATCTTTGTTTGTGTGTTTGTTGTTTAACGCCGCCATCAGCAATATCCAGTTATATGACAGACTATTTAGTGTTCGACATCATGAGCATCGATCCACGCAACTGGATACGATGACATGCATCAACCAAGTCAGCGAGCCTGAACACCCGATCCCGTTAATAAGACACATAGTCGACTTTTAGGATAATCATGGAAGCTAAAGACCTACTCCAATCCGGATCTTCACGGGTTTGTCCTGCAATCCAAGCGCCTTGTAGCAGTGGTTGCCGGTCGTAGTCATCAGTCCGTTTGTCTATGTATTTCTTTAGTATACTGTGTCTGAGTGGGGTATTCATGATAAACTGCGGCGTGTATCTGAAAGGGGACACATTAAAAATAATCAAATACCCAAAGAAGCCGCCAATCCTGATTAGTTAGGAATGTGACGTTGATCAACAGTGAGGACTTAACTTTAGGGGACGTCATCTGATCTAATACCATTTGTACAACACGACTTCCTGAAGTTGAAACACCTTATATGAAGCGTTGTGCACGAATTGATTAAAGGCTATTATTTTGTAAGGTGTATTTTCGGGTGTAGGTGTCCAGTTAGTAAAGGCGTTACTTCGTCACGCCTAAAACATGGATTAAATTATTTATGTCAATAGAAAGTGTGAAGCCTTTTCCTTGTGCAATAGTATACTGGTATATTGTAAAAAGCGGCGTGCAATACAACTGACTCACTCTGGTATATTTCAGATATAGGCATCCACATGTCCTCATTACACCACTACGTCAGCCTAACATCACTGAAAACATAGAGCTGCTAATAATAGAACATGTGAAACACCTTACTGGACATCACCCTGAAGAACCACATTGTGTCGATATGAAACAACCACGCAACTGGATACGATGACATGCATCAACCAAGTCAGCGAGCCTGAACACCCGATCCCGTTAATAAGACACATAGTCGACTTTTAGGATAATCATGGAAGCTAAAGACCTACTCCAATCCGGATCTTCACGGGTTTGTCCTGCAATCCAAGCGCCTTGTAGCAGTGGTTGCCGGTCGTAGTCATCAGTCCGTTTGTCTATGTATTTCTTTAGTATACTGTGTCTGAGTGGGGTATTCATGATAAACTGCGGCGTGTATCTGAAAGGGGACACATTAAAAATAATCAAATACCCAAAGAAGCCGCCAATCCTGATTAGTTAGGAATGTGACGTTGATCAACAGTGAGGACTTAACTTTAGGGGACGTCATCTGATCTAATACCATTTGTACAACACGACTTCCTGAAGTTGAAACACCTTATATGAAGCGTTGTGCACGAATTGATTAAAGGCTATTATTTTGTAAGGTGTATTTTCGGGTGTAGGTGTCCAGTTAGTAAAGGCGTTACTTCGTCACGCCTAAAACATGGATTAAATTATTTATGTCAATAGAAAGTGTGAAGCCTTTTCCTTGTGCAATAGTATACTGGTATATTGTAAAAAGCGGCGTGCAATACAACTGACTCACTCTGGTATATTTCAGATATAGGCATCCACATGTCCTCATTACACCACTACGTCAGCCTAACATCACTGAAAACATAGAGCTGCTAATAATAGAACATGTGAAACACCTTACTGGACATCACCCTGAAGAACCACATTGTGTCGATATGAAACAAGGAACAAAGGTGGGTTTTGTTAAATCATATTGTTTAAACGTTTCACAACGGGGGATAGTGGATAGAGTATCTGCCTGGGGAAGCGGAAAGTCGCTGGTTCGATCCCTGGCCACGTCATACCAAAAGACGTTTAAATTGTGACTTGGCATCTCATAGGGCTAACACTATAAAAGACTTAAGTCTGGGCTAGCACACGTAGCCACACACACGGATGAGCAATATCCCGAATTATTTAATCATGGCTACCGAGTGGCATTGTTTAGACAGACGGAATCAATAGAAACGACGAGTCATAGTATGACTATATCAAGACTGCATTCATTTCAGTATCTTTTTACAGTACCTTTTAAAACCAGAATCCAGACGAAATTTGGTAAACCCCTCGGATGACATATCATTGCTAATTGTCAGGGAAATTGGTTGAGTCTGGAATATGATATGGCAGAGATCAGAAGTTATCACGAACCTGTTAGTTTTACATTGTAGGGTTTCCGTTAATAGTCTTACTGTTGTATTTTATACATTCCAGGGTCACGTTCAAGCGAGATTTGATTCCAGCGAACCGCGGATTTCGTCCGCAGCTGTAGCTGGTGTATCAATGGGGATACTGCTGCTTATATGTATAATTGTGGGTACCATTATCCTGCAGAGGTAAGGATACTTGTCATGATGTTTGGTATTTTTTACGTGTGGAAGACATAACTCAGAATCCCTGACATTTCAACACATGCATAATTTAGTGGCAAGTGTATGGTAACACTAAAGCACGTTTTTTATGCCTGCAAATTAAAAACTATCCCCTAAAATCCAAACGTTATCTCCTTCAGATGCTGGGATTATAAAATATGGCCTTCATCCCAAAGGTCAACAGAAACTGGAGCTGTTTCACATAGAAAGGAATGTCAGACGCAGTACAACGTCGATGTCTTTGTGCCGGGGAGTGATGGAGAATGTGCCGTGATTTCGTTGCCCCCAAGATCATGTTCTTTGGGCAGGATTGTTGAGGGGAAACACCGATTGTGAATAAAACATGAACGAGTTTGGAGATGTGTTGGATGGAAGATATACTTGCCATATCACTTTTCAAACCCTGGACCCATTCGCTGCCATACCTTCGTTTAGAAAGTGACGTAACTGTCCGCATTCCTCCTATCAGTAGCGTCACGCATAATTTCTCTCGCTCATGAGTGTTGTTTGATTGGACGGCTATTTTTAGCGGCATCTATTTCCCAACAATGCTATAATGGCGAATATATCTAAGGATACACTGGATAATCGAGTATGATCAAACGGTGTAACTGATTTTTTAGCTGTTTTTGACTGTAAAAAGTACAATTATAAACTGAACCGCAAAAGAAACGTCACCATGGATAGCTATATGAGAAACCGTATTTGTCCAAACACTGTAAACATACTTTGAGACATATTAAAAAGATGAAGCTTTGCAAAACTGATCAACAACGTTGAAACTAAAGTGTCAAATGTTCTTAAAAGGAAACACAACACCAGTCTCTGAGAAAATGGCATCACAAGTCAGTATCTCGTGCGTCCGCCAAGTTCATTGATGACTGCCATGCAACGTCGATACATGGAATGGATGAGGCGGTTGATGAAGGCCATAGGCACTTGAGCCTACACTCACGCAGTTCAGCTGCAGTTGTCGGCCTTGGTCGGACGTCATTGAGTCGTCTTTGAATCTCGTCCTACAGGTGCTCAATGGGATTTAAATCGGGACTGAGGGCAGGCCACTGCATGGTTCTGATGCCATTCTGCTGGAGGAAGTCTCTTGTTGCAGTGTGATGTATGGCGTGTGGTCTCAAGACTTGATCAATGTACCGAGCTGCTGTGACACCATTGCCTCTCCCTGGACCGATGTCCTGGAGTACCACGGGGCCGACCCTCTGTGCAAGATCAAATCCACCCCACACCACGAGTCTCTCTCAACATCCGAAAAACGTTCCCCACGGCGTCCCCAGACTCTCAAAAATATTTAATGTTTTTATTGAAGTTTAAATCCCACAGAAAAATGACATAATACGTTTCTATATAAGCAGTTCAGTAGACACAAGGGCACATTTTACGGTTGTAAAAAGTAAAATAAATCTCTGAGAGGTAACACTGTTTATAAAAGACATATTGCGCTGTAATAATGGCAACATCGTTTCAGGGAAAGTTTGAGGTGTGAATAAAAACATATCTTAGAATCTATATTGAAATATGAACATGCAGTTGTGTTACAGTGAGAAAAATAATACATCAAGAAAGATGGGGTTTTATGTACCCTCGATTCTTTTATTGATGATTTTTACTTGTACCTTTTAAGTACCATTAACTGATATATGTGTAATAACATCTTCATGATAAGTGCTTCATTATACTGAATAAATGCATTGTACGTGAAATTATGTTTCTTTAATAAATTAAGTTAAACGTTACCATTTGACGCGTTCTACAAATACCAATCCTGTCAAATATAGAATCATCCTCGACTATATATTCAGTGTATTATACATCCATTCTGTTAGAATACATACCCTGGATCTTAATCTGTCACAGGATATCTCTCGCCCATGAGTGTAAACTGGTTGGACGGGATTTTGGTTGACATGTTTATGCTTGAAAACGAATGGTAGCGAATGTGCCCATGTTATGTATCTTCACACTGGATTATCGAGGGTGGCACAGAAGCTGACAAGTGTCAGTTTATTATTCGGTTCTTCGTACATGGAATATTTCACATTTGTCTAAAAGGAACAGTAGTCGCTAATCGTGGGTTCGAATCTCAGACTCGACCCGATTATGAGCCTTGGTATATCAGCACCATGTGGGTGTTCACCGGGTGGAATTAATAAACTAAGTTCCATAATCATAAGAAGTCTCTGCTTAGAATCCAGTGTACGATTCCGACTACATCATAAGCATGTACTAATGAATCACTATCCATTAGGGATGATACCAGGTGTTGACAAAAAGGTGAACGTGTCCTGCCCAACCGATGGCACACGTCACAAACACATGCAAAGGCAAGTTAAATGTTCACCTGACTTATTAAGACCTTGAATGTTGTAACCTGATCTTGATAAAACAATTTTTGAGCATGAGTCGTATGAACCTTTTTGAAAGTTTCGTGGAAAGAACCTGCTCGATTGCCCCTCAAAGGTTGTAATATGTAAGCACCTAATGCTGGAGCTGCTGGAATCATGTCGAACAGATGTGTATACTTTACTGTCACTCTAAATCTGTATGCAGAGATCTGATAAAATATAAAAGTATACCAAGCGACATCAGCCTGCATATGGCACGGTGTATGCATTCATACCTCGTTGCCACTCATTTATCAAACGGGCAGATGTCAATATTAAATTATTCGTTCAGCTGGTGTTTTTCCAATCTCGATGAACTCACTGGGAGCAGAAAAGTCCGCACTACCGGGATTTTACTATGCACGAAATTGTGTACACCTGTAGACCTTTTGTGAAGTGGGAACATGTCTGTTTATTTCACCAGCCCAGTGCGGATTATCGGATTAACTTATGCTCATAGGACGAGACAACCAAATTGATCGAGTGGTCAGGCTCGATGACTTTGTGTCATCACTGATTTTCAGTGGTCCATACATATAAAAAAAATTAAATTGCCTCTTACGCCTAATGGAATATGTTTCAGGGGATAATCGAGATGTTTCAGGGGATTTCGTGGGTCGTTGCTCAGAATATCACCAACGGTATTTCTTATCCACAGTCGATTATTTCAGGCAGCCGTCGTACAGATGGAATATTGCAGCAAACAGACAAACAGATTAAATGTTTCAATTTGAAAGAAAATGGTCGCCAGGTGACACATAATGTCCTCCTCCCAATACTCAGTTTAGTCCCTTCAACGTCAAGCCGTAGGCACTTGGAAGTTCTTCAACGCAAAGCCATGGGCACTTGGAAGTTCTTCAACGTCAAGCCTTAGGCACTTGGACGTTCTTCAACGTCAAGCCTTGGGCACTTGGAAGTTCTTCAACGTCAAGCCTTAGGCACTTGGAAGTTCTTCAACGACAACCTTCTGGCACTTTGGTGGTCTTCAACATCAAGCCTCGGGTATTTGGAAGTTCGTCAACGTCCAACCTTTGGCACTTGAAAGTTCTTCAACGTCAAGCCTTTGGCACTAGGAAGTTCTTCAACGTCAAGCCTTTGGAAATGGACGTTCATCAACGTCAAGCCTTAGGCACTTGGAAGTTCTTCAACAACAACCTTCTGGCACTTGGGTGGTCTTCAACATCAAGCCTCATGCACTTGGACGTTCGTCAACGTCCAACCTTAGGCACTTGGAAGTTCTTCAACAAGCCTTGGGAACTTGGAAGGTCTTCAATGTGAAAGCCTTAGGTACTTGGAAGTTCGTCAACGTCAAGCCTTAGGCATTTGAAGGTTTTCAATGTGAAAGCCTTAGGTACTTTGACGTTCTTCAACGTCAAGCATTAGGCACTGGGAAGCTCTTCAACAAGCCTCAGGCAACTTGCAATTGGATTTCATCAACGTCAGACCTAAGGCACTGACAAGGTCATCAACGACAGGATTTAAGCACCGGAGGGCTCTTCATTGACAAGACGTGGGCACTTAAAAATTCTTCAGCAATGAACTTTTGGCACTGGATAGCTCTTAAACGCCAAGCCATAGGTATTTGGAAGCTTCTCAAGTATGACGGGGTGAAATGTTTTGAGAAAATATTACAAACTTTGAAACTGAACCACTCTTATAAGAATTTGTACCACAATAGAAATCAATTACAGTACTAAACATTTTTGCTCAGCCTTGAACTTGTTAGAATCAATGCGATGACAGCCTTTATTTGTTAAATGTCAAGTGAAACTAATATGTCGTTTGGTAATGCTTTACGGGACTTCAAAGGGTATAACAAAAGCGTTCATTACTTTTGCATGCGCCCTGGCGCAAGGGAAGGCAAGTATTACATCTGTAGAAGGAAGATATATGGCTACAATAGAAGCAAAGGAAAGGTTACGAAATGAGTGAACCTAAATAATGTAGACAGAGAGAAAGAGGAGAGGAGGAAGAACGTTGTGCCAATTTTCTATTTTGAATTTTGAATTTAAGATATTGAGAGTCGATGCAGGTCTTAGGTGTGTAACAATTAGCAAAAGGTATTCAGGTCGAATCTCAGATTCGAACCCACAATCATGAGTTTCTGGCTCGCCTAAGGGGTGCGACTCGAGAGAAGATGCTGCAATGAATGCGAGGTAAAGAACACAAGGACCGATCGATGAGTTAGGAGAAAGAATGTGAAAATTAAGATTGTTCGACATATATATTGCGCTGACGCTTCGCTTCATACATGAAATGTTAATGTCCAATAATAGCTAGTTTTTACAGATTCAATGTTTTGCTCGTCATGGCCGTTCTGTTTTGTGAAATACAGATCTGAAAGCGAATCTCAAACTAACGTGTTTTTCATTGTGGAGCGAAATTTAACCTTTAATCCTAACACTGTTTATTTCCTAAGCAGTTAACAAATATTAAAATTATTGCGAAATGTTAAGAGATGCTACCATTCAGATGAATAGTTAAGCGTTAAACGGAACGTATTCAGTTAAACTTGTAACCTTGAAGTCATCAAACAATATACCGAGGTATACATTGCTTGAGACAAGCGGCGTGCGATATTCGTCTATAGAGCCTACATGGACCTTGTCGAGGCTGTCAAGCTACACCATCGTGAATGATATATGTGAATTATGGGGTTAATATATAAAAGTTCTAAAGCTTTACATTATCAACAAATGTCGCCCTTTATGAGATGTTGTGGTCGTGGTGTCATGAGGCTTTTAAATCATAAAGCAACGAAGACGCTGGCGTTGAACGAAAACTATTGATTTATGTGTGTATGGTGAAACTTCTTCATGTATGTTTCATAACATATTAGTTCGTGTCCATGGGAACGAGAACACTAACTGTGATATTTTCAGGCATTTGTGTGACTGTGTTCACGGGCAAAAGTTCTATCAGTGGCACCAAGGGTATGTACTTAATTTGCTTTTAATTGTTGTAAAATAGAAAAATATACTTGGGTGTTATATTGATTGCAAGGTTTGTGTGGAGCTGGGGAGGGGATTGTAAGTTGTGTTTGTTTGTTGTTTAACGCCGCAATCAGCAATATTCCAGCTATATGATGGCGGTCTGTAAATAATCGAGTTTGGACCTGACAATCCAATGATTTTAATATCATTAACATCGATCTACGCAATTGGGATACGATGACATGCATCCACTAAGTCAGCGAGCCTGACCAGCCTGTCCAGTTAGTCGCCTCTTACGACAAGCATGAGTTGCTGAAGACCAATTCTAACACGGATCTTCAGGGGTTTGTGTGTGCGTATGTGAGTAACAATATTGGGATAGATTGTGGTACAGTTCTTGTCATACCTTTGTCATTGTGTGCATAATATATATTGTATTCAGTGATTACCATGTAATGTTACTTATGATAATGATTTCTTTATATGCCCTTAGTGCATTTAGTGTTTAAATTATGATGGAAAACCCTTTTTCTAAAATATATTTTTCATGTAATCATTTCATGCAATAAATACAGTCCCTTATATACATTATAATGTATTCATAAACTTGCCATGCATCATAAACTGCCGAGGAAAAGAAAGTATACATAGTGACAACAAAATATTACTCACGTTATCAAACGTAAGAGCAGTCCCCGAAACACTACGAACCTAAAGTCTAAAACAAAACTATTAAATCTGTATCAAATACATCCATATCGGCATCGAAATAACATTTCTTGTTTGTTGTATTTAAGCCACCAAACGTGTGTATGTACTTTGTTTTCCCCGGCAGTTTATGTTGTATGTAACATAGAAATAATGTAGGTACCAAGGAGTTGTTGTTAACACGTGTTGCAGATGCTGCACTGCCATGGGACTGACTAAGCCTGTTCTGTACATCGTCCTCGTCACATTACATCTCCTTGTATGTAGTCACGGTATTGTATCGTGTACTTTTACAGCGAAACCCCGTTAATACGAACTGTGGTTGAAATTGTCCTGATTAACAAATTGCCAAATTAACGAATAAAGGGTTCTACTGACCTGTAGGCAGTATTTTATTGTACGATTGTACTGTGTGCAGTATTTTATTGTACAACGATCACGAGTTGTTTAGTTCGTATATGAGGTATTAACATTATGTACAGCCTCTTCAATGATATTAAAAAATGTGCAAACTTTGAAAATATGAACCCGTATTTAAATAATGATGAATACAATTCGATCTCGGTAATGAGCACAAGTCCTTTTTATGAACAGGGGAGTGAAGTTTGGTATTTCCCGGATATTCTCACAATTGTCACGGCGACTATCTGTACCTTTTCTCCCCATACCGATTGCCATATCGCTTCCACGTTTGGATGCGGTCGTTCGGCCATTGCGTTTATATGAGTTGTCCAGCTACATCTATGGGGAACAACTACGCATTAGCCACTTCCTTCTAAAAAATAACTTCGTCCAATCTTCGACGTCATCAAGTTGCGAGCCCCAGAAATGACGTCATGATAGAACTGTTTTATCGTGAAATAAAATATGCTTCGTTCTATTTGCGATTTTTCGCGTACCTAATGTTAAATTAAAACATACTGTGTTTTCAATGTACATGTAGAGCTTGGTTAACGAGCTTTATTGAATTCGCAACCGGACATGCAGAGTGAAGCTCGGTTAAATCTACAGGAAACCTATCTCTATATTTACATCTTAAAGTTACCATGGCAACAGTAAACGCGAACTCTTTCGTGGATACAAAGATATTGAGAGAAGCGGCATGGGTTGTGCCTATTGTTTTGAGTAGGTTATTGATCTCAATTAAGGAAACACCGATAATAGTCTTTTAAACTGACACGCGCTCATCCGATCAGTTTCAGATGGCGGCGTGTCTACTGAATGGCACAACACGCATTTTACCAGTTTCAAACTCAGCTGACATCGTTCCCATAACCAGGGTTACAGTAGCCGATGCCACAAGTCTTCATAAACAACAGCTAAAACATCTGGCAACCAAGGCCAATTCTACTGGCGTAAAACCTCCCCTTAAGTTTCCCCCCAAAACGAGATCAAAAGGGCTGGCGTCGTTAGCTTCTTCGCGGAAAACAGAACATGAGGTGAGTGCTTATACATAAGTGACATCCGGCATCTGCTTGTCTGGATCCAAGACCAACTTCCATCGTTCAGTCCCAATGAACAGTGGATGTTTACATGACTAAAGTATTGACAGATCTATATGGTGAGTGACTATGGTCTCTACGTCCTTTCCAGCAGAGTTCAACCGACATCACAACGACAGCCACAAGCACTGTGCCTATATATTGTAATAAATGGGATTCGAACACGGATCGTCGGCTTGACGAGCGAACGCGTACGTAGGCTTTCACTACTCGGCCACAGCACCACCAGCATGTCCTGGGGTGGGCTTATTAAAAATGATATAAAATTTATAATCGTACATGTAAGTATTTGATAAATTCGTGAACAGTTTGTAGTGTTATGCAGATATGCTAAAAACTGATGTCATTTATTGAGGAATATCATCATATATCAATAATATCTATTGATATCAAACCCCCTCCGTGGTCTTGTGGTAGAGCGTCCGCCCGGAGAACGGAAGGTCCAGGGTTCGATCCCGGGCCGCGTCATACAAAAAGACGTTAAAAGATTGTACTTGTTGTTACCCTGTCTGGCGCTCGGCATTAAGGGGCTAAAACAAGGACTGGTCGGCTCGGAGTCAGTATACTGTGTCTGAGTGGGGTATTCATGTTAAACTGCGGCATGGTATCTCAGTGAGCTAGCACTATAAATCGGCATCAGTCCGGACTAGTACAAGCAGCCACACACACACATACACGTGCATGCACGTCGCTATATAAGTGCAATAATCTTGGACGCGACGTTAAACCCAATTTCACCTCACCTCACCTATTGATATCAAACGATTTCGTGTGACATTGAAAACAACCTACTACGACAATATTAGTCGGTTGTATAGTAAATTTACATACATCTTTCTCTTCCTCGACAGTACGGAAATGTCCCCAACCAGTCTCTTGTCGTTGGGCTTGTATTCGGCGTGTTGTCTATAGTGGGGATTATCATCGGAATACTTGTCATAAAATTGTGAGTCATTATTTGTATTGGTACCATTATATAATATATTGTTAATATAAACTGACGGCCAAAAAAATGAAATTGCAAAAATTGAAAAACAAAGGGTTTTTTTTAAAATGCGAAAAACTGAAAAACACATGCCGCTTGGGCAGCCGGAACTGCACGCTCCCCAGACATGTCCCCCAGGGACACCTCCGGGACATCATGGATAGTCGTGTTCGACAGCGACCACATCCTCCAGCTAAACCGATAAGAACTGATCCAGGCCTCCAAGAAGAATAGCGACGAATCTCACGTGACGCCATCAGACGACTGACGTTTTCTGTGCGCCGGAGAGTTTTTGCGTACACGCGTACACGCTATTAATGTGACGTGTAATTGACCTTTTGAATGTGTGTGCCCTGTGTGCATTAGGTTGAAAGCTTGTTTTTGCTACCCTATCTCAATTCGGGCAACTGTCGTGCCAATATCGGATGATGTATGACTGTCATTTTAACTGACTGATTTCGTTGAGATTCTGATTTTTCCATACATTTTACTTCATGCATTCATCTTTTGTGGTTTTTAAACTTGAGTGATTTCAAACTATGGTAAAGTTTCTTTTGGCCGTCAGTTTCTTTTTCATTGTTTCTGAGACCCGTGAAGATTCGGGGTAGAATAGGTCTTCAACAACCCATGCTTGCCATAAATGGTGACTATGCTTGTCGTAAGAGCCGACTAACGGAATCGGGTGGTCAGGCTCGCTGACTTGATTGATGCATGTCATCGATCCCAATTGCGTAGATCGATGCTCATGATATCGATCACTGTATTGTCTGGTCCAGACATTATTGTTTACAGACCGCCGTCATATAGCTGAAATAGCTGATTGTGGATTTCTATACTGTGTGATCAATATCACGCAGACCAAAGACCTGTTACCTCATTGGTAAAACCCAGAATCGCTTATGTATTGTACTTTGTCCAAGAAAACATACATTGTGGTTTCTTGAGTTTCAGAACATACAAATAGCTCATCTCTATCAATATCGGGGGTATGGATGGCCAAGTCGCCAAATGTAAACACATTTCTGTGCAGCTTTCCTTCCCTTAGTCGTGCCAGGATTCTATAATTCGAGTCCTGGATTAGCTCAGATTATAATCCTTGTTTGTCAGCATGAAAGCGGTAAACGTCTTAGACCTGCATCATACCGACATATTGTTCAGAGCGTTGAGCAAAACTGAACATTAATAGTCCCTTAACTCTAATTTGCCACACCAGAAAGTCTGCCTGTGGTGCATGTAGCAGGATACATATTTATTACACATGCCTCATATATTATTTCCCACAGGAGAGGGAAGATTACAACTATGCGTAGTTGCTATGCATAATTTATATGGAACGAGGGAAGAGTAGTGTGCTTGATTGGGGAGCAGTTCAAAAGTTCATGTGGGGTAAAATTCGGGTGATATGTTTTACATTAAGTTTTTTGGGGTTGTTTTTTTTTTTGGGGGGGGGGGGGGTCGGTGGGAATTGTAATACTAACACCATTTAAGGTGAGTGAGTGTCACATTTTGTTATCATATGTACCTATGTCTCATGTTTCAGTCGCATTCATAAGGTATCACCTGTGGCTGCAGCGAGACCTGGCTCTAGTAAAGGGGAGGAATAACTACACGAGGCGCCATGGTAGATCCTTTGTGGACGGTCTCTGTGTGTTTTGTATAAAATCTCAAATCACTGGGAAAGGGGAGCTTAATCGCAACATTTACCCTCCACTCTATGGTGTCACCTACATTTCTTCCAGAGGCTCCCGTCTTAGTGATACTATGACAGTCATCTTCAGTACCAAAACCGAATTCATTTGCCATTATCGAGACATTTCCGCGGATACTGAAGTGACATGTGGTACAGACTGTGCTCTGAGCTGTAGGCGTTACATGGACAATGAACCTAACATTTTAAAATTGATTTGATCTTTGCACTTTCGTAATAATATATAATAATGTCCTAGCTCTGTTGTTGCATTGACCTTTCTTTGAAGATCCCTTTAGATGTTCAGTTACTGGACCAAACTTGCTCATTGTGAATGATGTGTTACAATTTGTTAACGAGAGATTATTTATATCCCCTTTTGTATATCAATATGACGTGGTGGCGTTTGTTTGTTGACACTTTTGCATTGTTCTTTTGTGGGCAGTAATTCCACTTGCTGCTACATTCGTCTTCTGGATAATTGGTAGGAGGTTTGGCGGGGGTTGTTTCGCGGGTTATGGTGGGGCCAGAGGCGCCGGCAGTCGCGTCCGAGAATTCTATGACCGTCGTTCGAATCCCTTATTCGTCCTCTTTAAAATTGTGGGGTTTCCAGTAAAGAGGTAGAGGGCAAAGAAGTGAACTTCAACCGACAATAAGCTGGCAGGGCGTGATATAACTGATATATTGTATTTGACATATCTATTTTATTTGTGTCTGTGGGGCTAGTGTTTGTTGTTTTTGTTTAACGCCGCACTTAGCAATATTCCAGGTATATGACGGCGTTCTGTAATTGATCGAGACTGTACCAGACAATCCAGTTATTTGCTTCATGAGCATTGATCCACGCAACTGGATACGATGAGCCTGACCACCCGATCCCGTTAGTCGCCTCTTGCGACACACATAGTCGACTTTTACGTCAAGCATGGGTTGCTAAAGGCCTATTCTAACCCGGATCTTCACGGATTGAAATAACATTGAGACGAAAATGACAGATTTAGATTTTTATTTCTATTTATATATCTAGATCTGCTATTTATATACTAGTAGCATGACATGCATGAACCAAGTCAGCGCGTCTGATCATCCGATCCCGTTAGTCGCCTCTTACGACAAGCATAGTCATCTCTTAGGGACCGTCCACTTGATATTCGAGCCTCACCCCACCCTCCGAAATATCAAATGGTAGGTCCATTACGACAACAATCATGGGTTACCGAAATTAACTCTAACCCGGGTGTGGGGCTACTGGGCTGACGCTTGCTTCATAAGCTTTCCTTGTTAGAATCTTCACCGAATCTTCTCTATAACTGTAATAAAGAGTTGAGCATCGTGTCATTGGTTAGCTACTTTGTACATGTATGTATTATTCTCAGTATAAAAAGTTTTACTTTGAGCAATGCTTTATTATCATAGTGTATACTCCCTGGGAAGCTGACATTTGAGAACACTCTGATTAAATGGTAATAATGTAGCCCTGTGAGGGTTCGTTCAGGCGAGTAACTTGGCGCTTTAGAAGTGTACTCATTATTGCTTTGTTGATTCGTTTGTTCTTTTACGCCGCACCCAGCAATATTCCAGGTATGTGGCAGCGGTCTATAAATAACTGAGTCTGGACCAGACAATCCAATGATTGGCACTGATCCACGTAGTTAACATGGCCACCCGATTCATTGAGTTGTCAGGCACCCGAACTCGACTCTCCACATGGATACAATGTGTGAAGCCCATTTCCGGGTCAGGCCCGTGTTCGATTCTCCACATGGGTACAATGTGTGAAGCCCATTTCTGGTGCAGGCCCGTGTTCGATTCTCCACATGGGTACAATGTGTGAAGCCCATTTCTGGTGCAGGCCCGTGTTCGATTCTCCACATGGATACAATGTGTGAAGCCCATTTCCGGGTCAGGCCCGTGTTCGATTCTCCACATGGATACAATGTGTGAAGCCCATTTCTGGTGCAGGCCCGTGTTCGATTCTCCACATGGGTACAATGCGTGAAGCCCATTTCTGGTGCAAGCCCGTGTTCGATTCTCCACATGGATACAATGTGTGAAGCCCATTTCTGGTGCAGGCCCGTGTTCGATTCTCCACATGGGTACAATGTGTGAAGCCCATTTCTGGTGCAGGCCCGTGTTCGATTCTCCACATGGGTACAATGCGTGAAGCCCATTTCTGGTGGTGTCGAGATGTGATGTTGGAATATTGCTGAAAACGGCATAACCATATACTCATTCTAACATTAATACCACACTTCTAAAATATACTGCTTTACAATGCACGGTATATTTTGAGTGCATTGAAAAAAATAATTATATTGATACTTGCCTGAAGATTAAGGTGACCGTGATCATATTGTCAAGTCAGGCTGACCTCCAGGCCGTGTTATGTCAAGAAACAGTTGGAGTGGCCGCGTGCCATAAGCTCATGACAATAATTGACATGTTTACAACATAGAGAAGCGGTTTCTCAGTGGCGCAGCAGCGTTGGGCTCTACCAAATCTCTCATAAATTGGGTCAGATCCTTCACGACCACGCCATTTTTCGATGTGGTCGTTTTGAAACCACAATTTGTTTAGATTCCCCCCGTTCATCTGACATGATTACAATTCTCAGGATTCCTAAATAAAGTGATGGGGGCATGGTTTATGTAAATGTTCATTAGAGTAGTATCACTCACTCACTCACTCACTCAATCACTCACTCACTCAATCAATCACTCACTCAACCACTCACTCAACCACTCACTCACTCACTCAACCACTCAACCACTCACTCACTCAACCACTCACTCACTCAACCACTCACTTACTCACTCAACCACTCACTCAACCACTCACTAACTCACTCAACCACTCACTCAACCACTCACTCAAACACCCACCCATCCACTCACTCACTCACTCACTCACTCACTCAATCAATCACTCACTCAACCACTCAACCACTCAACCACTCAACCACTCACTCAACCACTCACTAACTCACTCAACCACTCACTCACTCAACCACTCACTTACTCACTCAACCACTCACTCAACCACTCACTAACTCACTCAACCACTCACTCAACCACTCACTCAAACACCCACCCATCCACTCACTCACTCACTCACTCACTCACTCAACACTATACCGAATGAAAACAGATGCGGTACCTTACATATTTTTAGGACGCTTCATGTGATATTCCTATAACGATCACCTCAGACGCCTAAGTTGCCAAGAAAGCATGACGTACATGCATGCATTGGATGGAAATTACAACTTCCCACATGCCTCGCCGTCTGTAAATAATGATTATAACAACAAGCTCACATCGGCCTTCACTCACTGCACGAAATGTCTACCGTATAATCTTTCGACGGATAATTGTTACAGTAATTTTCGTTTACATGCATTTTAGTCATAAATAATTTTAATTATAACAGCCGAACCTATTTTCCATTGCTATTTATCATGCGAATAATTTCCATGATAACAATAATTAAATAGTAAAGTGCTCGTAATATGCACGTAATTATTTATAAATGTGTGTGTCAAATTGCATATGTCAATCATATGTAACTATATAATGAGAATCTTCATTTGTTTACTGGATAATATATTATTACATTGAACTACATCTCGTACATTTGATATATGAACATATTACGAAGACATTATGAAATATGAAAGAAATAGAAGCCTGTTTAATCAAATTATTTAAACGTCAGATAATTAATGAGCATCTTAATCTTTAACTTATAAAGCATTATGGCAAGGATTAAATAACCCTTTGAGACCCAGTGTGCGATGTCAGGTGAGAGAGTGTCCAGTTGAGATATAGAGCTTGTCCGCCCGGACAAACTCTTTCTCCTCGAAAGAGCAACAGATCGGCGCCGGACGGCTTGTACGATGTATAAAGATGTGTTGAGATCCTGAACACAAACCGAAGCCCGTTCCTTGTCCCATAACTTTGACGCGTTTGAACATGTTTTAAATATAAACGAGTTTAGATTATGGTGATTTTGTGTTTAGGTACTGTTTAGGCAGTGCGACGATAGCAATCTTCCTGAGGCAATGGAGTTAACTGACTATAAAAGTGAAAACTGGACTTGTATAGTCAGTTAACGCCCTTGCCTCGGGAAGATGGACGATAGTTCATTTCATGGGTTCATGTGATGGAAATTATACAAACGGATGACACCAGATATTCACTAAAAGGGTAAGGATATCCTGCTTTGTCGGTAACACCGACCACACACACAATTTTGATATTAAAAAGATTAAGTGAGTTGGGAGGAATGAAAATACCATATGAAGACTCCTAAGATGGGACAGTATCGCGCATCATGTTGACAAGTGCCGTGTCATAGATTTAGTCACATAATCTGAAGCCTATCGTGAAGTAAGGGTGTTCCAACACCAAGCATGACGTTTTGAAAACACAAATAACATGCCCGTCTCCAATTCAGTCCGTTCACAAAGCATACAGTCGAACCTCGTTGTGTCGAAGTTGGATGTGTCGAAAGTCCCCCTGATGTCTCGAACCAAGGTTAACTCGAACTGTTTTCCATGTCCCCACGAGTTCGACTGTACTTCTGATGAACGTATGTAGTGTGTTAGACATTGTGATGTTAACGGTATCTAGACTGAGGAGCAAATGAAACTATACCTCACAGTTGATTTTATTATATGTTTCATATTTAATTGAAAATATCTTACATTATATCCAATAAATGCACTGTACTGGCGCTTACTCAGGACGCAAAGATTACTAGTCTTCTAATAATTTGATTAACAACTTTTGATAATTACTTTGTTTTCGCATTATACACAACTGCTGATGGGTATGTTATCATATCTTCGAAAATTATAAATTTCCTTTTTTTCGGCCCAAATTTACAATATTTTAAACATGGCAAGGGTCATGAGGTCATTGGGTTGAAAGTTCATTTCTTTGCCAAGTCTTCATTGAACTAATATATGTTTTCACAAAGTACCCAGTAAGCAATCACTGTTGCAGGAATGAGTGATGATTAAATAGACACAATCAGATTTAACAACGGTCTGTTTCAGTTTTCAATTACATAAAAACAAACTCGGCTTATTTTCTTTTGCCTCTCAGTTATCAGTGATTAGATATTTTGTTTGATCGTGTTAATATGTAGACTGCCATAAGATTCCATACATAAAAAACGACAATACCATACCATTCCCTCCATTCAGACAGTCACTGAATCTATTGTTAATGACATTATCAATTACTGATGATACCATGGCCAGGTATTCGCGAAAAGGTTAGCATATCCTGCCCTACCGGTGTCACCCGTCACTAACACACGCAAAGGCAGGTTTGGTTGTTACCTGGCCAAGCCAGTAACATGTGGTTCAAGCTAAAATAGGAAAATTACATCCGACATCATTATGGTCACTGATGCATCAAATCAGAGACCAAGTAATAGATTATGGTCTCTGGTCAAATTAAGAAAGCATGAGATGTATTTTCTTACCCGAACCTGCTTTCACCCTGTGACAATATGAGTGATATACCGCCAGTGTCAGGAAGCAATTTGTGATAATTACGAATGAAGACATTGCCCCCATCTGACTGTAATTCATCATACAGTTTCACCTTGTTAAAGCTAAGCTACCAGGCAAAGGAAAGAGAAAGATATATTTGATGATGGCTAAAAATGAAACAACAAGAAATTCTTACTTGTCATGTATTTAACACGGGTATTGTAGTTGTGTTTTGACCCTTAAAGTTTGCATTGTTGCGGCGACTGTTTTCAGCCAAGTAACGTTTTGATAACGTTTGTAAGACTTTAGTCAAATCCAATTTTTAAGTGTATACTTTCTTTTGCTCGGAAGTTTATTGACAGTTTCATCTTCCCAAACTTCAGGCAATACCGAATCAATCATTCGTTTTTCATCCCGCCTATCCATTGGATGGCACAATTTTATTGTCCCCTAGTATTTGCACATAACGAAATTCGCTACATGTGTTCTCTTCGAAATCCCTCCTACATGCAACTCTGAATCATATCCATCGATGGTTAATGTTCACGGATGACTTAAACGGATTTGTTTAATGTATGATATACAATGACTACTTGTTCCAGTTTATCAGATTTTATGAAAATAGGATTATTCACTTATTGTGGCCTAGCTGGCCTAATCATGTAAAAAGCAGATGAGGTCATCTGTAAAAAGTTCATGTACGACCAAGATGAATACACGAATCAACACCCGCATCGGTGATGTGGATTACAGCAATTAGCATCGTTTATATCAGCTGTGTTTTATACTTGTTAGGACGATATGTGTCCCAGACTCTTGTATCTCATTGGATGGCACCAGCGTGTGAACTGTTCAAGCAAACAATACTGGTAATATCGTTACCAATAATCGAATAAATTGAATATAAAACTATGCAGTGAAATCCGTTCATTTGTCAAACCCTCGTTGACAATCGTTAAGAGAAAGAGAAATCTAACATGTGACTGAGTGAATGAGTGGGTGAGTGGGTGAGTGAGTGAGAGTGGCTTGACGCCATTGAACAATGTGTCATTCACACGGAGTGGCAGCTTCTTGTGGTAGGAAAGATCGAAGTGATTTCTTACATGTGAGACAAATATCACCTTGGAAAACGGGTACAGTGCTGATAGAGACCATGAGTAGAGCGCATCTGTGTTTCTAACTAATGATCATAGGATACTGGCACTCCTAAGGAAAGCAACTCTATGCCAGTAGTTTTGGCGTCAGACGAATGGGCCGCATCGAATCAAATAGTCGAAGCTATGAGGATCCTGGTACTGCAGAAAATTGATCGTGATATAGCTTCATTGTGTTGTGTCACTATAGACCACTAGACCACCAGTATAATGGTATTTTAAGAAAAATGGTAAAATAATAATGCTGTTCATACATGTATGGTTAAACGTGCTTATTTTGCAAAATCGAAATGGACTGGCAATGAATGATTTTGATTTGTTTAAATACCGCTCAAATACAATATATTTATATGTACAAGTTTATGCACAATGGTGTTATGGCAAGCATGTTCAAGCCTACATTCAGATACTATAGTTCAATCAAGAGCTAACAATGCATCCTAAATGTGCAAGATTAATAGACCAATTAATAGACCGTAGTTGGTAAATTAAATCTAACGTCAGCTCTAATGATGCACAGGGGGGCACGGGGGGGGCCCAGTCGTCTAAGGCGCCGCGATTCGCTGTACAGAGTTGCGTCCCTTGGGCACGCCAGAAACCTATGATTGTGGGTTCGAATCCCGGTTCGACCCGATTATGTTTCTAGGTTTGTCAGCACCATACCCGTGCTCGTGGGTTTCACCGAAGTGGTAAACGTCTGAGACCTGCATTACTTCGAGCTTTCCTCCCACATTAAGCTGACACGCCGCGATGTAACTGGAATATTGTTAAAAGCGGCGTTAAACCCAACTCACTCACTCACTAATGATGCACAGATTGAATAATTTTAAAGTTTTCGTTAAGCGATTTTTCAATATTTCCATATACATAACATCGTATCCATTTACATAAAATAATGTTATTTGTATGAATGTAATAATATGAACATACATGCATGTAAGTAATTGTATTTTGTGTTTTGATCATAGCGTTTGCTGATACATAGCGAGTAAGTTCATTTTCCACCGCTTTGGACAGTATTTCGGTTATATGACGGTGTGCCAGTTTGAAGAGGATGGAATGTATCTTAAAGGGAACGTTTTGTAACGTAACGATTCCCCACATGGAAGAATTGTGTCAAGAATCATATTCTTGATTTCCATTACCCCGACATGACTGGACTATTGGCTAAGAACTGCGAAAATATCCTTTTAAAATATCACAATTTGCATGTGACGTTTAATTCAACGAAGCTTACAGACGCGGGGTATAATGCATTTAGTGCAGCTCACGGCTGACATAACCGTTTTTGTAGGTTCACAATCAGAGATAATATGATTAGCAAAGCAGGCCCGAATGTAACCCGAGCTCCGCGCTTCACTCTGGCTGTAAGATGCGTCTCATCCCAGTAAATGTCAGGAGTTGCCGTGCCCTGCTGCTGGTGTCGTGTGATGCAACCAGGGCCTGGCTGCTATGGCAATGTTTCAACTGATAGCTGCAGATTTCATTTTAAATACAACGCAAACAACTCATGCCGAAGTATTGAGACTCGTGCAAACATGCACAGGCTATTGTGACATTAATAATTATTGAATAGTTTGAACCTGTGTTATAAGAGGCAGAACAGACGTTGGTCATTTTGCACTGGCATTCACATTTTAACGAAATCAGCATGTATACTTCCAAGGGAGCTGAGAACGCAAGTGGATTAATTGCTCTTGTCTCTTTGGCTGTGGTAATAATGTCAGGCGTTTTGAATAAGCGCCAGGAGCAATCACTGATTTTCGACATAAATATAAATAATTATTATCATTATCATTGTGAAAGTCCGGACTGGAGACAGTGTATGTACAACGTGCAGCGGTATTCGTCATCCTTCACAACACACTAATATTAAAGTTGTAAAAAACAAACCGTGCCATCTTTCAAAACCAACAACCATTTTGCCCCTGCGGGTACTTTCCCTACCTGTAAATGAGGCAATATTCCACATGATTCTTGTCATCAGGGGCCCGTTTCACAAAGAGATCGTAGCGCTAAGACTGTCGTAAGTCTATGTTAAAGTATAGGAGTTACGGCAGTCGTAGCCCTACGATCGCTTTGTGAAACGGGCCCCTGTATATTATGGGGAAGCCATGACGCTGCCATTTAATCCAATGGGTATCAGTTACCGCTTTCTACGTGTAACTTTCACACACCCAAACCTGAATATTAGACAATAAACTTTTCATACCTATTATTTCGATCCTTGCCAGAAACGTCCGACTTCGAAATATCACGTGACATGTATTTGAATTCTATGTAAAGGATCGAAAATCTTCGATGTTCTCATTGTATGGTTCATCTAAGATATCGTGTCACCTTCGAATATCTTTATTTAAAATCTATTTCAGCTACTTTGTGTCACAACTTGTGGCTTTGAGTATTCATTTTGCTGAATTTAATATAAAAAAACCCACCGAAATGAAAGTATGTATATTTTGTGGTGTAGTGTTGCCAGACAGTTGCTCAATATTTGCTTGAAATGGGAAACATGAACTTACCATAATTTCAATCCGGCATTTACTTTTTTTAAACGGGGACAAGACATCATGGTATAAAGACATCCATTTTGTCCTTGTGTTATTATATAGAATATGGGTTAGTCCCCATCCATTCACTCGTATTTTCTATTCCTTGCATCACCTCTTAACCCAGATGTGAAGTGTTGAAATAGAGAGGGCTTGTCAATATTTGATTTGGCAAATAATCATGCGCAAATTGCTATGATCGATCCGACATTATTGGTAAAATTAAGTCTGACGTTTTGATGAAGACGTTTTTTATAAGAAATTCACGACTGTAAGTTGTTCATCACATTGACGTTGTCAGCCTCATATTCCGAAGTCGCCACAGATTACCAAGATCTGTCTTTAAGAAATGAAGAAAAAATACAATATGCACTGATGGATCGATTGGCGATTATTTGTAACTCTGCTCGAGTCGAAAACGCTGATCCAGTTTGCATGGACTTGCTAGGATTTCAGATTGATAACCCACAATACATTGTAACTAGATGGTAGAATGTATTACTTGGCGGTTACCCAAGAAGTAGCTGTTATGTGTTATGAACAATTGTTGTGGACAGAATATTGGCTCTCCAACTCTCCTGACTACAATGCAGACAGACGTCTTCCCATTACACGATACAACGATATGCACATAAATTATTGAATGGAGAATCTGGTTCTAGTTTTATTATGTTTACTGTGATGTTTTATCAAATTAAGTCTTATGTATAGAAGCTGATTTGTTGTCTGCATATTACATCGCAAAAGAGACGCTGCACGGACGAGCCCTGGGGAAGATGTGTAGTATTACCGTTCGTGTATTACTGCGTTGATTTTGTCCGTGTTTCAGGGTTTTAAAATGAAACTGTTGCATAAGCAGTTGAAATTCAATATGTAGCCCAGTCCTCCGCTGCTATCTGACCATATAATCTACAACACAATGGTAGGTATACACAATTGGCAAAAACAGAGCATGACGTTACCATTGTCCTTTAGTCAGGCAATAAAATGAGAAAAAGAAAATAATACATTTCGAAATTAAATACCTGTTGAGCAACCAATTCCCAAATAGCGTCGTCAAGCTAAAGCTGTGGGGAATGAGGGGTAGAATAACCCCCAGTACCTAGAAGCCACTACACGAGGATCGGGTGGTTACAACGAGTGAACTTATTTTCTTGTGTCATCGTGCTCAGGTTATCAACCTCTGATTTACCTGACCAAAACTAAATTATATCCAGTCGCCATGATATGTATGGATATTTCCGACTGCGCCGTAAAAGAGCATTCATTCATAAAAACAATTAGTTCAACTTCACAGTTGTACCAGGCGGTGTTAATAAACGGTCTGTATCTTTCGCTCATACTGAGAGCTGATCAAGGTGTATCACATGTCTGCTACATATGCAGGTTGGATACACGATCCTGTGTTAAAGCTGTGTCTCATTTATTCCACTATATAAGATAACTATGCGATAAATCGCAAAGAACAATGAAGAAGCAAACTGTGTTCTACTATGACGTCATTTCCGGAGATTCGAAGATGTCCTCGAAACTTGTAACTCGTAAATTGGACGTTATTTTTGAGAGGGGGCGTCCAGTGAGTCGTTCCCCATAGATGTAGCCGGACAACGTAGATAAACGTAATGGCCGAACAAATGCATCCCAAAATGGGAGAGATATGACATAGGTCTAGGGGGAAATGGTACAGATAGTCGCCGTTACAATTGTGAGAATATCCGGGAAATTCACACACACACATACACACACACACACACACGTCTGTAATAAAACGGACTTGTCAGATTGTTTTCATTGATATCATTATTTAAATATTATTTAAATACGGTGAAATATAATTGTACATTTAAATACAGATGTTGTACTTAATATTGATATCCCATGCGCCCCTCGTGGTTTAGTCTCCCTGCAGTGTTTTATTGTACGATAAACAACTCACTCGTCGTTTATGTCTTAAATAAAGCATCTCTAAAAGTGAATAATGCTCATTATGTATCCTGCTAATGCAGCATCTTTCAATAAGCACTTCCATACTGAGTTTTTGAATTGGGTTTTACGCGGTTTTTAACAATATGCCAGCTATATCACGGGTGGCCCAGTCGTCTAAGGCCCCGCAATGCAGAGTTGCGTCCCTTGGGCACTCAAGAAAATTTTGACCGTGGGTTTGAATCCCGTGTCGCCCTGATTATGTTTCTAAGCTTGCAGCATCGTACCCGTGATCGTGGGTTTCATCAAAGCTGTAATTGTCTAAGACCTGCATTACTTTTCCTCCATCGAGGAGTTTTCCTCCATCGTCAAGCTGACACGCCGTGATATAGCTGGAATACTGTAAAACCCATCCAACTCACTACCATAATCAAACCGCCCCTGTTGCCTATTGGTTAGGCGTCCTCTCGAAGAGCGGAAGGTCCGGATTTCGATCCCCGGCCGCGTCATACTAGAAGACGTTAAGAGATGATACTTGTTGTTACCCTGTCTGGCGCTCATCATTAAGGGGCTAAAACAAAGACTGGTCGGCTCGGAGTCAGTATACTGTGTCTGAGTGGGGTATTCGTGTTAAACTGCGACATGGTATCTCAGAGGGCTAGCACTATAAACTCTGCCATTCGTTCGGACTAGTAGAATCAGCCACACATACAGACACGTGCATGCACGTCGCTATATAAGTGCAAAAATCTAGGGCGCGACGTTAAGCCCCATTTCAGCTCACCTCTCTACCACACTCATTCATTGTGGAGCCAAGTGTGGTTGAAGTTCACGTGCTCAAAAACAGGAATATCAGAGACAACGATTGATATTTATTACATTTGTACATATCACCTGTCGACTACATTAATATTATGGCAGAATGTCGACACAAACAAGCCGGCAAAGCACAACACCACTGACATTATGTTATGTTCGTGTGTGCTTGAAGCAGTCGCGATGCAATCAACAAATATTAGCACAGTGAGTCTGATATATAGTCAATGACATTTTGATCCAGCACGGCGATTCTAATGCATGAATTTTCATTATCAATTTTCGATCAGATCGAATAACTATTTGCCATTTGACCAGCCACGAAACAACAGAAAGCTACACTGTCACAAGGTGAATGTCATAGTTTCTGTAGGCACGTCATGTCTCAATTATCCCGGCAAACAAACGCAACAACATCCGGGTTCTGATCGCTGCATAACACTCCCGTTGGTATCAAGGACGTCTCAAATGGCCTTGACCCAGCTTCATCATCCCAGTTGTCATGACAACACGTGCCAGTGTGACACTTGTTCCTTCTGATTTGCTACCATTTCATTCCAGTGATCCAGTTCCTTTCCACGTGCAAACATGAAGGATCCAAGCACGACCCGACCAATTGCTTTATCTGGAAACAAATTAATGGTGGTCAGAGTTTGGTATGGACGCTCTGATAACGTACAGGATGTAATCAAGCCGTCATTGAACTAACTGCCTCAGTGTAGGCTTTGCATAACAAAACCACAGGACTCTATACAATGTTTACACCAATAATTGTTTGTTTTCCGAGATGCAATTAATTAAAATGCTGTTGACGAGTGCAGAAAGATAAATCCATTGTGATGTCTTGAGGCCAAGTCTTACTTTAAGTCTTCCAGTCTTTTGGTATGACTCGATGACTATCTTTAGAAATATACACGTGCGTCAATAGCATTTCTTTAAATTATAAGATATCATAAATCTATTATCCAAAATTCATAAAACCAAAAATGTCCGAATTTGTAACTGCGATAAATGACCATGCGTACAATACAGCTTAAATTATATGTTATACAGGTAAACGCGAAAACGTATTGCGTGGTATATTAGAGAGTATTTCTGTTCTATAAGTGCAAGGATCAGCTCGAGGTAGATTCGAATTCTAGAATCATCCCGGTTATAACATTATATTTGCTCAAAGGATGTCCCATCTCTGTTACGATATTTCCAGTAAAGACGGTTATATGAACGTTGTTGCCATTACCTTTGTGCCCGCTGTAATATTGCATAGCTGTGAGAGTGATACTGGCAGTATCAAGGCTGGTCACGGGGAGCTTGAAGGTGAAGGACTCATTGTACGTTGGGCTTGTCGACTTCTTAACCACCTCAGTCTTCTTGCTCTTGACCATCTTGTTTTGAATCATCAGGCTGACTTTAGCGTAGGAATCTGAAATTTCACTTTGCCATTGTTATATCATCAAAACGGTGGTAACCAAAATAACAGCATATATCGCCAACCGCTTTAATGTAACCTTCGCCCTCGCTCACAAGTTGTAGGACAGGCATGTTCGTCCTGGTGTCCACTGCTACTTCACAATGAGTCGTCAGTGAAGGCTTCTTTGACCTTATAGCTTTAAAAACATATTGAACTCTTTACCTGTGACAAGGGTACGAGGATAAATATCCCTTATGCTTCAACGTTTGGCTCTCTCTCTCTCTCTCTCTCTCTCTCTCTCTCTCTCTCTCTCTCTCTCTCTCTCCACACACACTGAAACATTAACCTAAATTGATATGGCATTTACATGTCTACGCTCGTCGCATTAACTTTCCTGTCAGAGGCAGAGTAACAACACCCTTACTATATTACAGCTGACGTGTTATTGAAAAGGAGTTACATGTGTAAGTACATACCTTTCGGTCAAAAAATATTTATTTTAACGTTTATCCTTACCATTGCTGTTATTTAAATCTGTTTAAGGTTGTATTACCGGCAGATGACTGTGACTATGACAAAGAACCCTTCGACCAGACGGGTCATGTGATTATGACACAGACATCCGCGTCAAGCCATAATAACAACAAGGCCAGGTTCTATCCCTCGAACCTCACTTGAAGTGCGCTCTTTCAAGTCCTTAATATAGAGTCCTTAGCATAAGGATAGTCTAGACGTATTACTAGTGATACCGAGAATGCTGGTGTAAACCGTCGTCCAATTATAGCGACAGACAATTGGGAAGACTCGGTGTAAAAACTCTTAATTACGAAAGGTCACTGATCGTATTGCTATCGATACTGTAACATATCGAGATGTTGGCAAACATTCACACACACTGATCAAATAACAGCTTAAGGGGTGTTTATCTAAGAAATATGTCTGGGGCGTTCCTAATTAGGATGTGCCACTGTGGGTGGTTATCTACTTGCACATATATGCTGTATGACCATGCTGATATGCCGTTATTTCTAAAATTACATGCGGGGCGGTCGGGTAGCCTGGTGATTAAAGTGTCGCTCGTCACGCCGAAGACCCGGGTTCAATTCCCGACATGGGTACAATGTGTGAAGCCAATTTCTGGTGTCCATCGTCGTGATATTGCTGGAATATTGCTAAAAGTGGCCTTAAACCATACTCACTCAATCACTAAAATTACATGCAATCTTGGCAGTATAAAATTGAAAAGAATGATGGACAGAAATGGTTTGTGTGTGTAATTATTGTGCAAGGTGCTGCGCATCAATTGGATATACATGCCAGAGAGTGTTGTTTGGTGTGGGATATCGGTTAATTGAGATTGTAAATAGACTGGACTCTTGTAAGTCTTGACCCTGTTAAGCCGGTAACCCTACATTTCGGACAATTTCTGCTTGCAACGATTCCACGCCAACAAAGTGTACTGATCCGTGACACTGATGCGTTAACCTGAAACTATGTTAATCCTGTCGATTTCAGTGGATCCGGAACTCCAGGCTGATGGTTTTATGATGTATCATATATATTTCAGTTGATATAATCAATGTCAGTTCTTGAATTATTTTCAAAAATTATAAAAGAATATTCGCGTGGCATCAGTGGTTCTGTCATATGCAATACATAAGGGATACAGGATAACAGGATAACAGAAGCATTCAACCCAGTGCACACAGATAATATACCTTCTACTCTCCATCTTCACTTACCAAAAGTGTTGTTGGCATCAACCCGATTACACATTTACAAACACTGCATCCAAACTTTGTGCTAGGGTCATCTACCCAAATACATATTTACCTACGCTCCCATGCAGAGCTGTGAAATCATCCCATTTGAATGGCTATCTCCACTACACCCACACACAGCTGTTCTGTAGACATCCAGCCCGATTGAAATGTTAAATAACCATCAGCGCTTACAAACAGTTCTCAGGATATCCATCCATCTGGTTATCATATATTCCACCCAGACTTAACTACACTGATGAAGAAATACAACCTCTTTAGGTTACCCCACCTTTATACACTCATGCTCAGCGACTGCAGTGACGCCGTCCACCCTCATTAAGTTTCCCCCACATCAATACTCCTCTACTTCATTACACCCATACTCAGTGGCAGTACTAGTGGTGACATCGTCTACTCGCTTTCAGTTCCCACCTCAATACGCTAATGCTCACCGACAGTGGTGACGCCGTCCACCCGCTTGAAGGTTTTCCCCTCGAAAACGCTGACAGTGAGTCGCTCCAGGTGGTTGTTGTAGGACAAGGACACAAGAATCTCCCCTCGGTCTGAGGTCGTCTGAAGAAAGAGTGAGTGAGTTATATTTTAACGTTATTTTTGAACAGTCTTCCAGTTACAACACGTGTCAGCTTAGTGTGGTAGGACAGCCGAAACTGACGCAGGTCTTAGACGCGTACCACTTTGGTGAAACCCACGGACACGGTATGGTGCTCACAAACCAAAAATAATAATCAGGGTTAATCTGGAATTCGAACCCACGATCACTGGACTCCGGTAAGCAACTTTGTACAGGAGCACTGTAGCACCTTAGACAACTGGGTCATCTATGTCCCTTCTATGCAAGGGAGTATGCTCTATGGCAACAATATCTTCAGGATAATTACCCTGCATGTCGCAAACAAAATTAAACAGTACGACTTATTTGTGCAGTCAGTTCTCACCACAATTATGCTTGGCTACCTCTTATATTGATTCAGTTTCAGTTTCTTAGCGGAAACTTGACGTCAGAAAATGGTCACACCAAATAATTATGTTGTTACTTGTCAGTGGTTCTGTCATTTTGATAAGACTAAAAAATATTAGATAAGTAAGGCTGTTGCAACTGTCTCCTAAACTGGCAACCTGATACATAAGATGTAACGTAAGTGCTCAAAGATGGAGAGGACGGCATACAACTGATAGTTAAATACATCTGTAAAATATGGTCTGCATCAATGCTATTTCATAGACCCTTTTCCTTTGACAGTAAAAACATAATACCTGTCTTCATAGAAGCACGACCCTCCAATGTACTCAGTGAAACAACTTATTTGGTTATCTCATGCCAGTGGGTGTTTGGAACTGTGAACACTAATGAGTAATGTTATATATCACAGTTCTTCAAACTTCTGTTTGTCTGTGAGCGTGAGTTAAATTGTATGTTTCATTTTCTTAGATGAGCGTGTGTTTGTGCGTGTGCCTGCGTGTGAGCGTCTTCCAAAACCCTTACATGCACAAAACACTACACCCCAATACCCCTCCACTTAGAAGAGTCCAATGAAGGTTAGAGTTAATTAACCCACGACAGTAAGGATAAGTTGAAGATAAGGATTTAGCCGAGGCTGACGATCACATTATCTGTTGGATGTGATGAAAGATATATGCGGTGACAATAACCATTCATTGTGCCAAGGAAATGATCTGAGCAGAAGTGGAAACCATCAGGAGTTGTTAAACATTAGTTAACCAATTCTAATTGACATGTAACATTACATTGGAAAATTACAAGATGTTGAGAACATTGGGTCTAAACTGAAATTTTGTTGACTATAAGCTGTAGGCCTAGGGGTAATGGGATGTAGGGGTTTTGGGAGGATACCCTGTGCGTGCGTATGTGTGCGCGTGTATGTGTGCGCGTGTGTATTTGTGTGTGTTTGTGTGCTGTGTGTTTGTGTTCCATTGTGAAGTAAAACCCAAACAGCTCAGAGACTTAAAACTGCATTAAAAAATCTTCGCCAACCCACTCGCTCGTTAAGTATTTTCAATGTGTATGTCTTTATTTTTTTTAATAACATTTTAATACGAAAAGGTGTGTAAAGTACATTTTCATGAACTTATGAATATTGATTCTAATATTTCTCAAGATAGATGGTATCGATACGTCCCTCGGAACTCACGAAACCTGAAGTGAAAATTCAATACATATGGACTTCGTCACTCTGTTTAAAATAACATGACTGGTGAATGCGGGGATAATCTTCCCCTGGAAATGGATAAAGCTTTTGTAAATTACACATGAATGTTCTGGAGACATAGGTTGATTATTCACGAATCGACAAACGCTAGCCAGAACCGGACAGAAATGTTGAAATGTATCAGAATTAAATGAGATGATTTGAGAGGAGAACATAATGATTCATCACTCAAGAGAGAAAATACAGATTTATATTGATTTTAACGCCGTCTCAATTATTGGGATTTATCAAAGAGAAGCGGGAAGAATGAGTTTATGAGATAACGCCGCCTCCAACGGTCTGTATATTAGGAAACAGAAAAATCGAATATTAGAGAATATGTTTGTTTAACGCCGCACTCAGTAATATTCCAGCTACATGGCGGCGGTCTGTAAATAATTGCGTGTGGACAAGACAATCCAGTGATTGACATCATGAGCATATATCGACGTAATTGGGATACGGCGACCTGCATCAACCAATTCAACGAGCCTGATCACCTGATACCTTAGTCACCTCTTACGACAATCGTGGGTTGCTGAAGACAATTCTTACCCGAATCTTCACGGGTCTTCGTGAATGTGGTTTACACTACATTGAGCAAATTCCATCAAGGCGCAAAGACGCCAAGAACAGACTTCCAACAGTGTACCGATGTGAAAAAACAAATGCGGGACTTCGGTGTGACAAGCGGGCACTTTAACGACTGTGCTACACAAAGGCCGAAGTGAAGCAAGTCAGCGAAACACAAAATGAGTATTCTGGTATTGGGACAGTTGCTTGTTGTCTGAAACAATGTGTTAAAAGACAAATATGGCAATAATAATATCTGTGATGGGTCTCGGGACTTTCGTTCGAGAAAAGTTATGTTTTTTGCAAAAACCTACTATTGTTTTAGTGACCAGAAAAATTGATCATATCGCATAAGAAATCTCAGTTAACATTTAATTACTTTGTAAAAATTGGGGCAAAAAATGTGTTTTAGCATTTTTCTAGAAATATTAAACATCTTTCAATTATAGAAGCGATCATGTTGAAATGACATTTGTTCCTCAACTTGTACAATGTCAACACACCAGTAACCCAAACAAAATTCACCTTAGTACATAATCGTCCAATTTGTTAAATGCTACGAGCGACGGTCTGTGAATGATATTTTCCGTTGTGTAATGAGCAATTAATGCGTTTGAAAAAACACATGCAATCAAAGTCTCATTGGGCTCCCTGGGGAAAAGCTAGCGACAAGCCCTTGAATCGCCGACCACTTACAAACTATGTGTATGAGGTAATTTCGCCTAACAACACTGGCACCCTAATAGATGAAGATGGAAGTCGGCTGTGCGTTGCTTCATCAGCAAAAATGCGCCTGTTTTGATTTTGATCGAGATGCCAGTGCCGCAAATCGATATCCATAACCCGAAGCATATTTATTTATTCAGATAACATCAATAAGCATGCATTTTAGATGTGTCTTACATTGCGTTAGAGAGGTACAAAGGTGAGGGAACAAAAAGTGATTTTTTTTTTCATTAAAACAAATGATGTGTCACTTTCAGGTAAAACTATTCTGTCATCAAATACTCCTCGGACAATGTTTTGTGTATCAAAGTTTCATTTCAATAATTGGAACTGTCATAGATAGAACTTCAAGGTGTTTTTGTTTCATTTCGTATATCGATCTAGATATTTTTTAACCAAACAGCCCGATGGGATGTTTATCGTAAGAGCGACCAAATGGATCAGGTGGTCAGGCTTGGTTCATTGAGTGTCATAGTACCGCGACAGATCTAGAGTGGGAAGTAGCTCACAATATCAATCACTGGATTATCTGGTCCATTCTTTAATTTAAATGCAGCCATAACTGGACTAGTTGTAGGTACAGCGTTAAACAACAAACAAACAATTAACTGAACAATTGTTCCTTGACATGCAAGCACGGACATTGAAAACTCAATAAGGACACGTTTCAGCCAAACAATTCGTTCCCGCGTCAAAGGGACCTTATCTCGTTACTTTCCTAAATCCTTAGACATATTACACATTCTTATTTACCTATATCATGTGCTTCGGTTGTACAAGTTTACGACACGTTCATTGAAATGTAAGATGATTACCGTTACTATGTAATTTGTTTTATTCAAACCAAATAAGAAGAATAAAACGCACTTAATCAAACATATAACGTTGGTTCTCATCCCGTTTTAAGGCTTCTGTTATCCAAGTGTGACAGAGGTGTTCTGGTTTCCAGACATCACAGAAACTTCAGGCATATTATACAATGACCACAAGACACTATGAATAGGCTTCGCGAATTTTACCAATCTTTGCAGGAGAACCCAGATGGTCGGCGTGATGACTTCTAAAGTATTGCGTAAGCTGGATTGTAACAACTCATCAGTTATGGAGTCTGGCCAAGGATGACAGGATGACTTTCTTGATATCTTCTCTCATTGCTATCCATAAGTAATCGTGGAATATTCAATTAAGATAGCATCACGGTATCAATGGCAGAAACCAAGTTGCATTAATCATTCGGGATTAATTATTTCACATCCGTCTTCACAGTGGACTTCAAGATTGGCTGCAGCCCATGCCCAATTTGATAGACACCGAGAACTTGCTAATCTATGACCTTTACCTTGGGGGTCATGACATCCAACTTCCTGCCACCAGCGATGCCACGTATTGAGAATGTCAACGAATTGATGGTAATCTTAGAGGTATCCGTGGCCTGTAGATTCTGTTCAATAATACATATAAGTCTGTCTTTAGATTTAAAAATTGGGACCAGAGAGCAGTGGTGACTCTGGGTCAGGCTTTTGTCAGATACAGTGAAACGTCTCTTATCCGGAAACCCCGTTTGGAACATTTATACAACAATAATTAAAGACATATTAATAGTAACCATTATTCGTTTCTCCGGACGTTAGTTAGCGCATAGCGCAACTTCCGCTGTAAAGAGGGTATTCTGTTATTCTTAAGCTGACTTTTACGAATAGAGGCTGTTGATTAGACGTTATTTGGATAAATTGCTGGGCAAAAGAAAGTATCCACTTAAAAATGGATTTCACAAAGGAATACAAGGGTTATCAAAACGTTACTACTCTGAAAACAGTCACCGAAACACTAGTACTGCATACTTAGGGTCCAAAACACAACTGTGATACACGTATGAAATACATCACCATCAACTAACCATTTCTTGTTTGTTTCAGTTTTACCCAGCATCAAACATCAGACTTTCTTTCAGCCGACTGTTTAGTTTATCCTGCGCGTGTGCCAGTAAACAAAACTGTATAATGGAAAAGAACAGAAAACTATAGTGACGGTTACAAATACAAGACTACAACAAGCCTTATTCGTGTTCTTGTCACTTCCAGGCCTCAGTAAAACTGTTTGGATTTGAGTAACACAGAATATCGGAGTTTCTTCTGCACAGTAACGTTTTACATTAACTAGAAGAATGATGACTCAATTTATTCATCTTGATAATTGTTATTCCAATCCGAAACAGTGTTTAAGAGTCACGTTTTCATGTATATTTCGTCAAGTAACGTAACTTTAAAGGTGTCCTCACTATTTTAGGTTTGGATACATCTACATGTACGTTTAAATAAAAGCGACCAAACCCTTTCCATATGCTGCTTAAGGCAGAGTCGACTGTACGATTCCGACTATATCATGAGCATGTTTTTATAAATCACTATCAAATAGTTCAGGAATCTGATACCAGGTGTTCGCGAAACCCGTCACAAACACATACAAAGGTAAGTCAGTTGTTCACCTGATAAAAAAACACGCCAACAAGGCCGATCCAACGTACACGTCAAAATAGGGACTTGCATCGGACATCACTTTTGTCACTTATGCGCCATATTTAAAATGTCTTCCACATGTCTACCATAAAACCTTTCGAAAGCTTTACTGAGGCCTTGAATGTTGTAACCTTGGTCAAACACCTTCTTAGCAAGAGTCGCATGGCGTTCTTTGAAATCTTGGTAGAACGAGCATGCTCTTTTGTATCTCAAAAGTTGTATGAGAGGTGTATGTTCTCAGTTCTATAAATGTGCACATATCACAAACAGTATCTTTTCAGATTAGAAGGCTGATCCAACATAGTTGCAGCATTGTGATCCACGTTTCCTGGATTTATATACAATGTTGAACTGAAAATCGTTTCGGGGGTGACGTCATCTCCCCCATCTCTTACTTAGCACGAAATTTGTCTCGCTCGTGAGAGTAATTTGGTTACTAGCGTCGCGCCATTCGAATATAAGCTGTGGTGGTGAATGGGTCCAGGGTATTTATCAGGACAGAAAGGATATATACTACCCCGGATAATCGAGGATGTGCTTGTTTGTTTGTTGGTTAATGCCGTACTAATCAATATTCCAGTTATAAGACAGCGGTCTTTCAATAATCGACCCTTGACCTGACCACCCAGTGATTGATATCATGAGCGTCGATCCACGCAATTGGGATACGATGACATGCATCAACAAAGTCTGACTACCCGTTCCATTAGTCGCCTCTTACGACAAGCATGGGTTGTTGAAGACTAACTCTAACCGAGATCTTCACGAGTCAATCGAGGATGTGCTAAAGATGGCGCAGGTGGTAGAGGTTTTCCACTTCGGTGAAACCAACTAGTGCTGACGGTGCTGACAAACTAAAAGCCAGGCCGAATGAAGAATCCAGCTCACCTAGCTGACAAATAAGTGACTTGACATCTTTATGACTTGACGACAAGCATGGGGAATCAGTGCTTTTGCAAATGGACGGGAGTCCTTGTCTCTTACAAAACGAGTGAGCGAGTGAGTCAGGTTTTACACCGAATTGAACGGTATATGTTTTATATCACGTCGAGTCAGCTTGATGTTGGAGTCAAATCCAAGACGATTCACACTTGCATAGGTATGATGCCAAGAATAATAATCAGGGCACATCTGGAATTCGAACCAACGATCATAGGAGTGCCTAAGGGACGCAACTCTTCAATGTGAATCAAGGTCACGTGAGGTTGTTACATGAATTCTGTTTCAAGATGAAAAAGTAACCAGAAGTATCGAAATGGCGAAACGCCTTTAGATAACAGATTCTAAATGTATGAAGTCAACACCAATTTGTTAAGTTCGGCGCCTCCTTGTGACAGTTCGCACCATCATCAGCTATCCTGTGTATAGAGATATATCTCAACAGGTGTCACATCAAAGAGAGGGAGCAGCATGTTAAAAGCAACAATTTAATCTGCCAAAACACGTTTCTTTGAAGCTGATGTCTAATTTAAAAATACTTATTTTTCAAGCGGATTATTGACTGCGGTTGACGCAAATTATAATGGTGTTGAAAGCGACCTCGGTTAGAAAATGCGATTGCTTGCATGTTTGATTAATGTTTCCGTTTTGATATCGCGTGGGCAGAGAACAATTTGTGATTGTAAAGATGTTAATATCCTTGAATAGACAAGGCAGTTTCTTTAAGTTTGTAAATACCTTATTGAATGAGGGATAACGCAGGGTGAATTTAATAAGATAATATAGTAATCTAGCTGGGAACTAAGAGTTCAATAAGAGCTTTACATGTAAAATAAGGCCTTGTGGTCATCTTGTGGTCAAAGCGTTCGCAAGTGACGCAGATGACCCGGGTTTGATCCCTATATGGACACCATGTCTGAAGCCAATTATTGGCCCGCCTCCGACTATTTCTAAAAGCGGCATATAATATCACTCACTAGCTCAATCAATACGTGCACGTATAGTGACCTTTTGCACAGAACACACCTTACTGTACTAGTTCGACCTTGGACATTACCACGTCAGTTCAAACGTCAATTACAACGTAATCATCTTAGAACTAGCATCCCTTTTTATGGAAATTGCAACTAACAGCGGAGTATATTGTTAATGCTCCCTTTGCATTAGGCTTGGAGACAAGCCATTCCTAACCATTTCGTGAGCACCTGAAATCACAGTTATTTGAGAGTGTTGATGTCAGGGCATTGATTTCAACGACACGTCCTAAAGAATAAGGTACAAACTTCGAACCGCGTGTGAAGCCAAACGGGAGGCTACAATGTGTAGGTGTCGCATTCAGGTGTAAATTTTAAGGTCTGATATGTAACAAAAAATGCGTCCTGACTGACAATGAAGCACTATCCCTTTGAAGATTTGATTTAGCTATCGTGAGCGTGATCGAGATGATTAACATTGAACGTCTTATATCAGTGATAGGAGTGCAAAATGTCGACCTCTCCGTACAACAAACCCTCTCACCCGTCATCTTCTCGGCAACCATCCCTCCACCATCACCTTTCTCCCCCAATAACGCTCCTTCCATGGCCAACTCCTTTCCTCAATACCGCTTCCTCAATGACCAACCACCTTCCTCAACAACGCTCCCTCCGTGGTCAATCCCCTTCCCCAATACCGCTCCCTCTATGGCCAACCACCTTCCTCAACAACGCTCCCTCCGTGGTCAATCCCCTTCCCCAATACCGCTCCCTCCATGGCCAACCCCCTTCATCAATACCGCTCCCTCCATGGTAACCCCCCTTCCTCAAAAGCACCCATTCCACCGCCACCCGTCTCTCTCGAATGCACCCCTTCCACCGCCACCCGTCTCTCTCGAAGGCACCTCTTCCACCGCCACCCGTCTGTGACATCTCGCTCAACAACCCTCACTCCACCGTCACAGACCCGTGACACTTCCCTCAACATCCCTCACTCCACCGTCACAGACCCGTGACACTTCCCTCAACATCCCTCACTCCACCGTCACAGACCCGTGACACTTCCCTCAACAACCCTCACTCCACCGTCACAGACCCGTGACACTTCCCTCAACAACCCTCACTCCACCGTCACAGACCCGTGACACTTCCCTCAACAACCCTCACTCCACCGTCACAGACCTGTTTTACCTCCCTGAACAACCCTCAATCCACCGTCACCAACCTCCGACACCTCCTCAACACCCCCTCCACCGTCACCCACCTCCGACACCTCTCTCTCCAGGTCCCTCCACACCACCAGCCTCCCCTCCAGCAGACAGTCGTGGTCACGGAGCGGGTACAGGGCGTGGCCGATGACGTTGTGGCGCTTGTGTCTATCCACGTCGTACACTGTCAGCTTCAGAACGCGGTCGTCAATAGTCCGGGAATTCACCTGAAGACACAAGAGTCCTGCTTGTACCGAAAGACAGTTAGCAGGCCCTTTAACCAGGCTTTCCCAAGTGGTCGATATGCCACGATTTAAAAACATGAACGGCAGCCAAACGACAATACACGTTAAGTATAAACCACAACTTTGTACAACATGTGACTATAGAGACATTTCTGGTCAATTTGGTTACTAACGTGATTACAAGTGTGACACCAGAGGAAAGAATGAATTGTTGTGAATTTAATATAAAAGATGCAAACCGAAGGTTCTCTCTCTCGTAATCAAGACACGTGGATATTTTCCAGCAATGTCCGCTGGGACATACTGCTAAGACTTGCGCTAAGAATTTCATCTTTTCATTATCCGACAAATACAATTATATACAAGTACAAGTACCTGATCCGTTTTATGTGTCTAATCTGATTTAGAATAAAGACGGAAAAACGGCAACAAATTAGATAATGATTTATCAAAAATAGTATTATTTTAGTGTATATATATATATTGTAAATCAGTTGATACTGATGCAAATAATGTTAAAAAGCACTGAACATTAGTTGTGTGAGATAGTTTTATGTATTCTTTGTCACATTAAATAGATTTGAACTCGACGTCAACATTCAATGCATTTCTTAATACCTGGAAGACGTAGCTCTCCTCGAACTTCGGGTTACAGGTTTTCTTTCTAAACTTTGACTGGAGATAACGTCTTTCGTCGGGCATCAGGTACAGTCTGTAACAAAAATAACTTACATTTACTGTCAAATTCTGTCACTGACTTCATACATGTGCGTTGTTCTTCTTCGGAAAATGCTTACATTCGCTGCAAATAAACTAGTAAAAGAAGAAGAAAAATATTTAATCTTTCGAAGTGTCTTTATGTACGACGTGCACCCACAGTATCTTCACTTTTGGGGGTGCGAATAAAAAGTCTTTGTTCACTGATTTAAGATATTCGTACTGAAACACATCCCTTTGGCTTCAGGAAATAGTATCTATGTTCATCTCATTCACCTACATTTATGTTCGCAAATTTAAGATGGTCATCGATTCATACTGAAAGGGTGGAAGACCTAACGTAACACGTGATACTTCAAAGTGGAATTTCCTTATTGTACATGCCAGTAGTACAGCCGATGAAAAACCGCAAAAACAGAGAATTAACTGAGTAAATGTGGTATAATGCCATATGTACACGTATAATCAAGCTGTCTGCGAAATGGCCGCTCGACGACTCTCTTTAATGAATTCTCATCCTGTTTCTAGTGTCTTCAAAAAGGTTTTATCAGTTTACATTGAAATTAGTTACCTGAGATAACAGACTTAATCTGTTTGGTCATCTTTCTAAATGGTGTGATTTAAATTACACAAGCAATACAACACTTTTAACTGTCTATAAACTTTCCTAATATATAACCAAAAACATGAGTTAAATTTGAAACAGGAGTAATGCTGGTCTTGTAAAGGGTTTCTTTGTAAAGGCAAAATACTAAAATATCTTAATCAAATACAGTTCTTCGGGAAACAAAATGAGACTCACCAGGAGGGACTGACTAATAACTTTTTTTCTGACACATAATTTGTTTTTCTTTTTGAAAGAAATTCTATATGTTTTTCATGAAAGTGCTTACGGCAACAAAGAGAGAAAACTGTGAAAACTGTGCTGCAGTAAACGAGTCTATCATGTTGAGACTGTGTTGACAGCAGTGCAAACACTTGTTATGATATTTCAGTGCATTTATGCAAAGACATCGGTTCCTATAGGGACCTACATAGGGACATGGGGGAAAAGGGGGTCCAGTCATCTTCGGCGGGGTGCAGAGTTGCGTCCCTTAAGCGTTCCACCAGCCTATGATCTTTATAATGTATTTTGCTTGTCAGCACCATACCCGTGATCATCGGTTACAGCAAAGTGGAAAACGTCGAAGACCAGCATCAGTTCGGGATTTCCTCCCACATTAAGCTGACACGCCGTGATATAACTGAACAATCGTTCAAACGGAGTAAAATCCAACCCACTCACTCACTCAAGGACATGCAAAGATGGAAATCAACCACAATTATAGTCACAATTCATTAACGTGTATATTATAACACATGCGGGTATAGATGTTTGTACACGATGTTCACAGTGTACGCATACCACGTTGTACGTATCACCGTATAAAATATGCATGATTTGCGGACACACGTGATGGAATATTACATCCATGTTTATACCGTTACTCACATATGGCCAAATTACAACCACATTTCTAGTGTAACACATACATAACATATACAGACATATTACAACGTTAATATTAACTCCCATACGGACATAATACCACGTGTAAACTGTAACACACATGTGGCCAATGTGGACAATGTACAGTCATGTTAATAGTGTAACTCCCATATGGACAATACTTTATTACGATGAGTATATTGTAACACACATGTGGACAATGTGGACATATGTAAGTCATGTTAATAGTGTAACTCCCATATGGACAATACTTTATTACAATGAGTATATTGTAACACACATGTGGCCAATTATGGACATATGACAGTCATGTTAATAGTGTAACTCCCATATGGACAATACTTTATTACAATGAGTATATTGTAACACACATGTGACCAATGTGGACATATGACAGTCATGTTAATAGTGTAACTCCCATATGGACAATACTGTATTACAATGAGTATATTGTAACACACATGTGGCCAATGTGGACATATGACAGTCATGTTAATAGTGTTACTCCCATATGGACAATACTGTATTACAATGAGTATATTGTAACACACATGTGGACAATGTGGACATATGACAGTCATGTTAATAGTGTAACTCCCATATGGACAATACATATGGACATATTACAATGAGTATATTGTAACACACATGTGGACAATGTGGACATATGTAAGTCATGTTTATAGTGTAACTCCCATACATAGACAATACATATGGACATATTACAAACATACTCTACCGTAGATGATATAAGGAAAATTACAACACTATTTCCATTGAAAAACATTCATTTTGGTTTATCACAATAAATTGTACAACTTATATTCACATTTTCCCATAGCAGTACCATATGATAGAGATCCATCGATACCAAACCACGTTTCTATTTAAGCATATACACATTAGTAAAAGATAGGCATCACTCCTCCTTTAGCTATATATAACTCCCATTTAACTTTTCGAAGCATTTTACACATGACATTAATCTCATTTTAATATATACAACCAATATGTACCAAGAACACTCATGTTATTCTACGTAGATTCTCGACCGTCTCCACCGCCTCCGTGGTCTAGTGGTAGAGCGTCCGCCCGGAGAGCGGAAGGTCCGGGGTTCGATCCCCGACCGCGTCATACCAAAAGACGTTAAAAGATGGTACTTGTTGTTACCCTGTCTGGCGCTCGGCATTAAGGGGCTAAAACAAGGACTGGTCGGCTCGGAGTCAGTATACTGTGTCTGAGTGGGGTATTCATGTTAAACTGCGGCATGGTATCTCAGTGAGCTAGCACTATAAATCGGCATCAGTCCGGACTAGTACAAGCAGACACACAAACACATACACGTACATGCACGTCGCTATATAAGTGCAATAATCTTGGACGCGACGTTAAACCCCATTTCACCTCACCTCACCTCGACCGTCTCCGTGGTCTAGTGGTAGAGTGTCCGCCCTTCCATCCCCGGCCGCGTCATACCACAAGACGTTAAAAGATGCTACTTGTCGTTACCCTGCATAGCGCTCGGCATTAAGGGGTAAAACAAGGACTGGTCGGCTCGGAGTCAGTATACTGAGTCTGGGTGGGATATTCATGTTAAACTGCGGCATGGTATCAAAGTGGGCTAGCACTATAAAATCGGCATTAGTCCGGACTAGAACAAGCAGCAACACACACATACACACACGTGCCGTCTTTAACGTGACGTTAAACCCCATTTCACCTCACCTCACGTACATGATACATGTACGTAAATATTCGTAGATAGACACACGTAATGGTTCACATCATATGATCTGACGAAGCAGAGGAAACATACAAAAGGGTACACAAATTAACTATTGCAATGGAACAGTTGGGAATTTATACAGGATACGTTTTTTTCAAAGGAAATTTAATATAGAAATACAGAGTGACTTCTTAAGAGGCGCCTCTCCCTTTTAAGTGTGTATATTCATTTATATTCATCGGATTCAGGCTCGAATGGGCCACATTTATGACAGTCTAGCCTGCAATGAACATGCATGTCAATCCGCAACACACGGTCACTGACATGATGCTCTCTCTGTTCCCTTTATAGACACAAGTGATGAAAACTGAACGCAGCGACGTGCATCTTGTGCTCGCTGCTCCATGAAAAGCAAGGGAATGCTGGTCTGAACATGGAATATTATCAAGTTAATGCGGCTTTTATGTAGTGATTAGATAGCACAGGAGGATGTTATCTCCTCGTTACGTAGAAGAACTTTTTGTCTCTAAAGAGGATTTGTGCCGTCCCAAAGAAAGGTCATTGCAGAGTAGGAGTAACCCATTGCTTGGAAACAAGGAGTTGTTAAAACAAAGAGACTTATAATTACCTCTTTAATACTGTGGAATTCATGATTTTAAGAGCATGATATTTTTTTCTATTATCATGAATAGTTTAGCACGGCAAAGGAACGAAAAGGTTAACAAAGACGGTTTTTTCTTTGCTTGTGACCTGTTTTTTTTCACAAATGAATACGAATTCATAATTTGTCCAAATGTTGTGTATTTCTTGAAAAACTTGTTGAGCAAATATTGTTAAATAATCTTTTATCTTTTGGTATCTAATGCCACGACCGATTTGTGTCTTAGTCGTGAATGCCAGCATTGATATGATACAATATGTAGATACACGATCAAAGCGTTGAAACAGCTGGGTGGCCTAGTGATCGTTAAAAAAATAGGTTTGATTCCCCACATGCTGGCTCACAATCAAAGAAACATAATTGGTCAGAACTGGGAATCGAACCCACGATCATAGGTTTTTGGTGTGCCCAAAGGAGGCAAATATTCACCCGTGTCCCCTCAAAATTTTGAGGATAATAAAACCTGAAATATAGCAAATCTTAATACACACAAAAACAATCAATTTGTAATTTAGGAAATAGGTGTCCGCGATTATTTGAAATAGAAGAATTACAGTATTACAGTGGATTTAAGCCGCTTTTTGATATTCAAGCACGAATATTGGGACGGTGAACACCCGAAAAGGGCTTCACACATGGTACCCAATTAGGGAATTGAAGACGGGGCTTCGGCGTGACGAGTGGTAGCTTTAACACTTGTCTACCAAACCGCCCCATAATATAACATATGGGATTGAACATTAAGACTGAAGATCACATTTAGGATTTTTTTTACAGACAAGAACATCCGTACAACAAGATTGATTGCGTTTGAGTTTTCATAATATCGGTGGTCTACCAATCCCCAAATCAAGTAAAACAATCTCCCTTTCCCTGAATTTGATACGGCCTTGAAGATAATATTATGCATACTCATAAACGATGTTCAATCAAACAAGAAACCCTGGGCCAAAGACAAACTCGTTTATCTAATTGTTGGAATCGGCGAAACGGCGTTATAACACAGTAGACTTTACATACTGTCTTAACGCATCCTTCAATGGAGTGTCTGGTATCAAAGGATGAGTTAACATCAACGTAACGCATTTAACAGCCTTAATTGGATGCATGGTACTAGGCACACTGCAATGACCTGGTAGGCTAAGAGGTCACAACCAGACGGAATGTCATACATAAGAAATAACTGGAAACGGGGAGCTGCTCTTCACGTATTGATCTAAACATTAAGATAAAATCATTGACGATCAATCACGTGACTGGTCGGTGTTACTGCGCGTTAAGAGGTTGCCATGTGACATTTTGACAATATCTCCTGAGAGCAAATTCTCCGCGTTCAAGCAGGGTATGTCTTGAAATAATTACCACGTCCATAGAACAAACTTTAATAAAGCTGTCAAGGGTTTACAACCTTCTTGTCACCGGTTTATTGTCATCCACGAATGTGGGACACTATTAAACCGTTATCCATCCTTGTAATCAGTCTTCGTGACTGATGCCGGGGTTGATGTCGTTTACAATAGTATTTTGCTACACCACGACACGGTACGTGTAAGACTCACACATCAACATTTATCATTTAATAATTAAAAACAATATGTCTCCACCATTTTCTGCAAAAACACCTGTGGCTATATCTAAAAATACTGCTGAAATATATAAATATAATTTTTAAACCTGTTTACTGTATTTAATACTCATTCAAACGAATATAACTCATTCTAATAGTTTCCTTGACATAATCTGTGTAACATATTAGTCAAAGTCGAAGCCTATAAAGGAGGAGGAAAAGAAGAAGAAGAAGAAGAATTTTAGTCATGATTAAAGGCCACATGGCCCAGAGTTCATTTACATAGTGTCCACATGCACTAAGAACAGGCATACTTATATTTTCGATATTTCATCAGCCGATTTCTTTTCAAATATATACAGATATTTATCATTATAAATTCTTTAGTGCTAGATGGATACATTTATGAAAGGATGTTCTACATAATAATACTTGGGGATAATGTGCCCCTGCTAGTATTGTACAAAGGACACATGAATAGGAACTGATAGTAACTGTAACTCATTTTCTAGTTCCGAATGGTTACACTTTGTACATACACTTATTCTTCGTGATGGATCCTTAGTTGTATTAAACTATATGTTTTGTGCATTCAGTTTCTGTGCTGGGCAGAGGCATTTACATAACATTGGAGATCTTCACAGGAATATAGCTGCAAGAAAAATTTGGTATTATATAATAGAATGCCAATTTACATAACATTGGGGATCTCATCACAGGAATATAGCTGCAAGAAAAATTTGGTATTATATAATAAAATTCCAATTTACATAACATTGGAGATCTCTTCACAGGAATATAGCTGCAAGAAGAATTTGTAATTATATAATAAAATTCCAATTTACATAACATTGGAGATCTCTTCACAGGAATATAGCTGCAAGAAGAATTTGGTTTTATATAATAGAATGCCAATTATGAAGTTCGACATTGTTGAGGCCTTGTTTGAATAAAGTATCTAAACAATTCAAATCGACACAGTCTCGAGACATCCATACATATGAAAATTCAGTTTTAAACAAAGGTAATCTTAGCCCAGTTAGGTTTGCCATAGATCAAAAGTCTACAGCATATGATAGCAAGCATACGGATACCGTTTAGATTAAAATAATTAAGCTACACCAGTATATAATACCAAGGCTATGGTAGTTTACACCTACGGGGGTTGTTCTCAGCTCTCCTTTAACCGCATTTTTCGATGTTCTTTTACCACGAGAAAAATAACTTTCACAGAAATTGCTGTGACTCTTCTCAAATGTTGCTTCTGCAAACGTAGATTTACTACCCATACAAATGAATAGGAGTTATTATGTTTGAAAAACATGTTTTAGAAATGGAAATCTTTTAAACATATTCAAGACGGAAAAGCTCGCTTTCCTTGCTTGGATAGATTATGTATCATACCCATTTGTCCAAACATGCCTTGAAGAAAATTAAAAGCAATATATATATATATAGATGCAACTTCAATGTGTGAACCTTAATGATTCCATTTTTCTGCATTTCTTTTGCAACCATAATTTCTGAAAAATATTACCTTCGTCTTATCTTAATTTAAAATCTAAGTGTATGTACTGAAGGGGACCAACAACTGGTAATCTGGCCCCATGCTTACTATACACATTACATTGTGTGTATTATAATGAATAGAAAATATCCTCAATAGCCTTAAAGACAATCTTAGCTGAAACTAAAACGGGTTGGATTGCTCAGAAACAAACAAAACTTTGGTTTCCTTAATATACTCTACAAGATATAGTCAATCCGAAGCCTAAAGACGTATGTACTGAGAGCGAATCAACAATTGGTAGTCTTCCCCCTTGTGGTGCTAATGAGCGGACTTATTTTCATCACACCGATAATAGCTTCAGTATCTTAAATTAGGAATATTTCTCGCTGGCGCCCCGCATTCAAGTTGTAGCGGTTTTTAATGAAGAAACGTCTTCCACCAACAATCTTATGATGTTTGTGAAGCTACAGACACCCCGCTACTAATAACGACAGTTTGCGTCATTTGGTCACTGTCAGGGCTTATAAATAGGACTGTGGAGGTGATACTCTGTGATCCCTGCAGAGAACAAGAAGAGCTTATGACTCTAGGTGCTTGGTCTTGGAGGTCAGTGATGGTCATATGTTGACCTCAGATGTAGGTCAACTAGTACACGCTTCTTGATGTATTGGCATGCCACTTGTCTGACTTTATGAAATATGTTCATTTGCTAAAGGTATCGTTGCCTATCTTTTTTATTTAGAAAAAGTCCTTTTTTATTAGAGTGGTTGATTTGGGTTTCACGCCGCTTTGCTTTTTATGAGACACCATTGAGCTCAGTAGGAAAAGAATTCTCATGAAGACCAGAGGCCATATGGTAACCACGGCTTGGCTTCTCGACCTAAAATTGCATGGCGTGTGTAAAAAGTTGCAATCGGGTGAAAAAGCGAAAAGTAATTTGAAATCGTTTTAGCGTTTAACAATAAGCAAATTACCAGGAGCGGGGGTAAATTTATAGGAACGGGTCGAATAAGACATTATTGCAATGGATGTCTTTCTTGACTCTAAGTTTTGTTTGTTTGTAGTTTAACGCCGCACTCAGCAATATTCAAACTGTGTGACGGCGATCTGTAAATAATCGAGTCTTAACCAGACAATCCAATGATTGGCATCATGAGCATCGATGTACGCACTTGGAATACGATGCATGCATCAACCAAGTCAGCGATCCTGGTGCTATAACCAAGAAACAAACAAATCATGACGAGCATGACGAGTCTATGCCGATGTATTGTGAGTATGTGCCAGAGAATAACAAGTCCCGATTATCCGAAACAAACTCCATTAGGCATAAAGGCAAAATAACAGTGGCAATTATATGAAATGGATCATTTACAATCAGTGATGACACCAGGTGTTCGCGAAAAAAGTTACCATGTATTTTCCTACGGGGAGGTACATACACGCAAGCAACACAAGCGAACTGAACTCGTTTATTTCGTAAATATATTGAGCTAACATTGTTACAGTGACGACCAAGTATTGATTTCCTGATAACGTTTGAATGCCCCTTAAGGTCTAGTATATACATGTATATTGATAGTTCATTTTTCTGACAGCGTCACTGTTACCGTTAAGTCACGTACGCACAGGAGCGACATGCATGAAATTTATTAATACGTTATGTAAACGTGCTTCAATGAAGTTAATAACCAATCATGTAACAATAATGAACACAAATTCTCCATTACAATGTTGAAGAATTTCAGTCAGTGAGAGAAGGGCTTGTCTCTTGCAGCATTTCGTTCAAAAAACATAACTATGTTTGTTGGCGTCTGTAACACGGAATATGTCAAGAAAAAGAATACATCATCATGCCATTTTTACATTGTTTTCATTGCTCTCTGAAATATTTATGCGTTTTGCGAAACTTGCTTGAATTACTGAGTATTAATGGAAATAAGAGGTCATTTGTATACTTGATATGATATCATAATGGAATGATCGATTGGCAAACGAGCCGAAAATCATGGTAATATAAATGAGTCAAAAAAGCATTGTGGTATTTGATACATGTATTAAACATAAGAATCAAACATTTCCACATAATGTGTGCAGCCTATTTGGTTGTCCATGGAAGCTATAACAAAAGTAGGATCGTAAAAATAAGGCATCATTATACGATCAGATTATAGATAATTCTATTTCATGTAAGCATGACATATACGACGTATTTACAAAATAGGCTCTGTTGAATAATTCAAAATACTCTTTAGGTTCATCATGGCCTTTTTGACATGTAACTCGAAATGCGACTCCTTTGGCCAGTTGTCTGAAATGACCGGCACTTAAAGTGTGACTGACTACTCTAGTCTTATCTCGGCAAAGTCGGCCACTGTAAGGGTATGGAAATAGACCGACTCTTGCCTCCTGGAGACTGCTGCTGGTTGTATCGATAACTAGACCAATCCATTACGGCACGTACTTGAATGTCCGTCCTAGCTAGCGTCCCCCTCTTCTGTTGCCTTCTAGAACTTAATCATAGTAAGCGTAACACGAGTTATATACTCACCGCCAAAAGAAATGCGAACCACAGAAGTGAGGTGAAATGGAGTTAAACGTTGCGTCCAAGATTATTGCACTTATATAGCGACGTGTGTGTGTGTGTGTGTGTGTGTGTGTGTGTGTGTGTGTGTGTGTGTGTGTGTGTGTGTAACATGAATACCCCACTCAGACACAGGATACTGACTCCAAGCCGACCAGTCCTTGTTATAGCCCCTTAAAGCCGAGCGCCAGACAGGGTAACAACAAGTACCATCTTTTAACGTCTTTTGGTATGACGCGGCGGACGCTCTACCACTAGACCACGGAGGCGGTCCGCGAACCCTAGAAACATATAGAGAAGTATATATGCTGCGAAAAGATGTTTCCTGTGCGTACCATTTAATGACAAAACTAACAATCAGTCAAGTGTTAACAAGGAGGGTCTTTATCCTCATCACGATATGCTGCACGTGGTTTCCAAACTTAAAACGCTAATCCTGAACGAGACAAATGGTGCATCTCGAGTCATGTGCGTCGGTTCACACAACATAACAGTATGTTCGTTTGTGCATCGAACCAATCTAACATCTCTTGAATATGAGTAATTCTTCATATATTATGAAAATGATCTTCAAAATGCGAAATTTGTTTAAGGCTATAAAATAACATGTATAAATGTATACAATATTAGTCAATATCAATACGTTATTCTTAAAATTGCGTATAAAAGGATATGTCTAATAATACATAGTAACAACAACAATACTCATCGTTATGGTCGTCATCCTCATCCTCATTTATATCATGTATATATCATTATATCATTGAATTCTCTATCCCTTTTGACACTAATGTGATTGACAAGAATCAGGAAAAACATGGCCAATATGCGGACCCCGCTTACGAAATGTCACAGTTGCGTCCCAAGTCCCAAGTTGTCCGACACCCCATTGTTCTCGGTGCCTTAGGATTGGTACATCCCAATCTGTTGACTGACACTGGGAGAGTACCCGGGTTTGCTGCCAGGAACACAACCCTTCTGACCATCTGGCTCATGCAGTGTCGGGGAGTCTTCACATTCTCCGAAAAGTTTTTGGTGGGTTCGATCAGGCCGCACTTCCTGGGAGAAGTCCAATTCTCTGTCTGGGCAGCGTGTAGAGGGGGCAAGGTCTGATGATTAGCCTAACAGGCCTGACTGCCAGGATCACCCTAACCCACTTTGCTGCATTTATTTATTTTAATATGTATATTGATAGTAATATTAATCATCATCATCATTATCATATCCATATATCTCTGTGTGTTGTATCACAGTCTCACGATAAATCAAAAAGTATACATTGAATCGTCGAGTTTCAAAATATACTGATTTCATGACAGAGAAATAGATACCTGAGCCGTTTCCACCATCGTGACCCAAGCGTTGTATTAGGAATCCCATATTCATGAGTCTGTTGAATTGATAACATGGCCCTCGGGGAGACACATGCGTGCGATACAAGCTTCAAGTTGATTAATGCTATTTCACATATGACCTTTACAAATGATTACTTTTTCACAATAATCTTAATGGGAACTAAAACCCATAGATCCATCCTGCTAATCATACTCTCAGCTCGAGCATATTTTGAGGCAGAAGATTAATAACATTCAGTGCGCATGCGCCGACAGTAGCACGACTTGCACGTTCCCGGAAGCGGCGTGTGATTGCTAGTGTTGACACTGGGCCTTTGAAAACATTGACCAGAAACGCTATCCTGCTTGCATCTTTCAATTAAAGACAAGTCGAGTCATTTGATCGTGGATAAAACGCATCTGTAAATAGCAATTTAGTTATTGAAACAATTCGTGTTTGATCGAGTCTGATTTTCGATTTCTCCTGCGTACTATTGTTGTCAAGGGTGGTGACATATCAACTGACATTTAATGATCTGATCTCACACGATGGTTGAAACACGTTGGCAAATAACAAATACCGTCATTTACTAAGCAGTTGAGCCGAACAGTGTGGTAACAATCCTATGTAAAAGAAAACTTCCTGGTATTGTGTATTTTAAGTGTATCAGTTATTAAATATATAATACCATACGGGTAGAAAGATGCTGTGGAATAACTCTCCGACATTTGCACTTCAGCGCATCTCAATGATTCTTGGTGTTGATTGGTCAGTAGAAGAGAGAATAATGCTCATTGTTCTGAACAATACAATATGAAGTCATCCCTTGTTTATGACATCACAAATAAATAACATTTCGCAGTCTGACACGAATGTTTTAGTAAACCATAGGGTTGATATTATTTACATTTTTCTTTACTTACTTTCTTAAGATGACAAAAGGATAACCTTCTCGGTATTGGGAACTACGGATTATAGTGTATCTGACCCCTGTGTATCAAGGACGTAAGTCCCTCGCCAAGGACTCGAGGCTTACAACATTCAGTCACTCGGGGCAGATGATTCGTATCTCGTTTGATTATTTCGCTCGGTTTGGCTGCAATGAGAGCAATGGTAATTATTGTTATGAAATATTTTTCAGATGTCCATAATTTGAATAGAAATGTGGGAGCACGGGTGGCCCAGTCGTCTAAGGTGCCGCGATTCGCTGTGCAGAGTTGCGTCCCTTGGGCACGCCAGAAACCTATGATTGTGGGTTCGAATCCCGGTTCGCCCCGATTATGTTTCTAGGTTTGTCAGCACCGTGCCCATGCTCGTGGGTTTCACCGATGTGGTAAACGTCTGAGACCTGCATCACTTCGGGCTTTCCTCCCACATTAAGCTGACACTCCGTGATAGTCAGTTAAAAGCGGCGTTAAACCCAACTCAATCAATTGAATAGAAATGTATGTGTTCATGCTTATGGTGAGTGTATACATACGTTGGGTGTGGTTGTTGTCGCAAGATATAACCATGGCTAACAAGTTGGCCGGAGCATTGCCTACTTCTTTACAGACCACGTGATATGGTTTCAATATTGCTGAGTAAGACAAGATACAACATCAACACACTCATACTCAATAAAGAATAAATTCACGAAAACAACAATATCTCACTAAAGTTGAAAACGGTACTCTCAACTCTGATTTTAGCAGAGATTTCTTATGAATATGGAAAGGGTATGGGCGCCTTTACTTATAGACCTAATTTTTATATTTACTAAAAGTATCAACTACGAAAAAATGTATAGTGATATAAATACTTTGTGTCACAAAATAAGAAACACCCGAGTTCAATAAGGGGATCGTTCCCCATCGTTTCTCCATGATAGACCACTTGTCTTCTTTCCCCCAGTTCATGGACAAGATTTAAATGGAAGATCACACGCAGCCACAAGGTATTTAAACGTGAACATCAAAAGATAGCAATAACCAGGGGCTTTGTTTTTTCACTATTCTCCAATTATTGAATTTACTAGACGTCTGAAATACTTGAATCTCCTTCATAGTACCCGTACTTGCGGTGGTATACGTCTAAGATCTGCATAATTTTGGTTTTTTCCGGTTTCGTCTTCTGTGTCAGTGAGTGTGATGGGTATAAAATCCATTATCCTCATTTGTTTGAGCTACATGTTAAAGGCTTAAAGGCAGACATGTGTACCACACATTACCGGACAACTTTCAGTGTAACGTGTTTTTATAACACGGTAGACATATGGTAACACATGGTAAACATGTGGAAGACATTTCTAAATTTGACGCATCAGTGACAAAAATAATGGCCGAGTATATGTTTATGAATCACTATCAAATAGTGATGATATCAGGTGTTCGCGAAAAGGTGAGCGTATCCTGCCTCACCGGTACCAAACGTCATAAACACTTGCAAAGTCAGGTCAATCGTTCACCTGAAAAAACACGCCAACATATGGTACAAGTCAAAATAGGGAATTGCATCGGACATCATTTTTGTCACTGCGTCAAATTTGGAAATGTCCTCCACATGTCTACCATAAACCCTTTTGAAAGCTTCACTGAGGCCTTGAATGCTGTAACCGTGATTGAATTATAGCTTCTGAGCAAGCGTTGTATGACGCTCTTGACGATCAGATCATCGATAAACCTGAAACTTAAACGTCTTGGGGGCAAATTTTAACTTTGCCAATCCGAGCAGAGTATTCTGATTCATATCCATGAAGAAACAGGTCAGCAATAAGTGGAGCACAATTGTTGCCCATGGAGATGCCTACTTCTGGCCGAAATGTCTTACCCCCATATTTTAAATAGATGTTTTCAATGAGGAAGTCAGCATTTCACATATTGTTGATTCATTAAACTCCAGATAGGATTTGCTTTCAGTTTTGACAAATTGACCTGAACCTCTGAGGAAACTTATGTAACTATACCTATGGTCACGACGTTTTGTAACATACGCCTCAAAAATCCAATTCAGGCAAGGAGCATTCGTCTTCAGTATTGATTAGTGAACTCATAAAATGTCACCCTTTCCTTCCAATGTCGCCAGGATTTTAGTCCTATTTTAAAGACAGAATTAATATAAAACAATGCAGCATACGCAGGGCATCTGACTAACATTTGAGAATCAGTCTGACACTATTCTACGACGAATACATTAATGCATTTCCTGGATCACTGCTTACATGTGAAACCTTTCACCATTCGGATCCGTAGTATAAATAAACCACGACCTGGCAGCTTCAGGTGTTGGTTGGAAAGTAATTGCGGCCTCATCTGTTTCCTTATTCTCATTTCCTGCTTATTCCTGTTAAAGAAACCTATTTTCTCCTCTGTATCTTGTTCTGTGTGTTTCTCTTTTGAAATATTAATAGCTCGAGTCTGATTTTGCATTGAGTCAATGAGCAGTTTACCGGAAATTCTGAAACAGCTTTAAAATTATTTTATCAACTTGGGACTTAAACATTTCTGCGAATGATCTTTCCTATGGCGTGAAAACAGATATTATTGGTACATATAATTAGATGGGAATACGTTAAGACGTTTCCGCTTCATAAACGAAACAACGCGCGAGGGCAAACATCAAAGATGAAAACATGGTCGATGGAAGTCTTAGTCCTCTTCAGCAGATTTACAAACTTTGTAAATCTACACCTCCGACAGTGAACACACGAACACGCACATCCAATTATGCACGTTCTATTTAACTAAACACCTTAAAGAGGGACTCAGCATTGCCACTTGTCACTCACCACTTTACCCGTCTGCAATAACGCATATCAATCTAGCAGTGAACGATTTGGGGCAAACCTTGTGTTATTGGGTGTAAGTGGGGTGTGTGACATGAACTATAAATCTGTTTCTGATGTTCTGAAATATAATATGCTGTGGATGCAAAATATAGAAGTTCCATGTTTCAGTTTCACACAAAACGCTGACACAGCGTTAAGATTAAACTGAACATAGGTTTTAGAGCATTATCTTCTTAAAGGGTAGAAATGTTGGATGCTAACCTGACAAATGGATCGCATCCATTATCGTTCCCCAATACCCGGCTGGGTAGGTTCTTGGCTTTGATGAGGGTGACCAGCAGCTTCTCTGTTTCCCGTTCATACTCGACGGCGAACCAGATGCGGCCGATGTGGTCCCTCGGGACGTCATAGTCATCATCCTCATCGGCAATTTTGTACAAGCTTGGGTCAATGGATCCCAGGGCATAGGCACCTGAATAATAGCCAACATTTACAACGTGGTTTTATTTATGGTCATGCAATCCGGTGGCATCTGTCTTGGTGTCATGGCTGCTGAAAAGGACAGAGAAAAACATGGCTTGGTCGATAACAAATTCTTAAGCTAGACTCAGACGGACGTTAAACGTGGATCCTTGTACCTTTTTAACTAACGGCCACGTACAAACACGGCCAAGATGACGTCTATGTATTGACAAACCTTAACAGGATCTGGATTGGGATCGACATGCAAGGCTAAAAAGATTATATTTATTGAGTCAACTTTGACGATCAAGGGTCGGTTCAATTATGTTTCTAACAAAGTCTCCTTGTGATAATGAGGTTTAGGCAAGTGTTTTATTCACACTGAATTCATCCAACTCCTGACTAGACGCTTACACTTGACCTTTGGTATCAGTTGGCGAGAACATGATCAACCTTTCTGCAGCCATCTGGCGTTATAAACGTCATTGATTGATATGTGCGACATTGGTGCATGATTTAGAAACCAGATTATCCTTGCACAGAGAAGTATTCGAATCCACAACGGTTTCATTGTAATAAAGACAGTATTACATGGAAGCTCTAGAGACTCTAATGACTAAGTTAAGATATTCCATTCACGTGAAAAGGAGTTCACAACTTACATCGCCCTCTCCCATAGATTAATGAGAAAGCGTATTTACAATTAATACATATATTTGACTGAAAAGAAAGAAGAGGAAACAGGAACTGCATTTACAGTACATATCGTTGTGAGGGGTGGCTGAAAAGTTCTAAGCCAAACGAACTATGGTGGACTGCTCTGATGGAGTTGGTTGCTTGAGTTGGTTGCGAAATATTTTTCAATTTAATCCCCTCCGAGGTCCCTCCTGGACGTAGAATGCTTCTTCCTTGTGATGTATAAATGTGTCCCAATTTTCATTTACAGAGAATACCTTCCCACTTTGATGCCAACAGAAATATGCTGCTTGGTTGTGTATTTGGTTCAAATGCAGCCTCTAAGTACGGTACTTAATACACGGGAACTGTTAAGGGTGTACAATACATCTTTCGTAGTTGGGCATAGAAACTGTGTCATACCCCCTACATACGTCATCTCTTGAAGATGTTTTTGTTGACATGATTAGGAACAGCTGCATTACCAATCTGCATCAAATCAATATGAACATAACAATAGAGTTTGTATCAATTCATTTCTTTCCAACCTTTAAAAATGATTATTTTCACGTGGGTTGGCACATCGACAGTTTGGTCCTCTTTTAAATCTGTTTTAAATAAATCATCCCAATAAAGTAATTATATATAAATAATGCTAATTACCCATTACAGTGTGCTGACCTGGTATGAAACAGCTACTATGTACCGTTTGATCTTTTAATATTATCGATCGCCCTTTTCTCCCTTCAGAATCAAATGATCGTGGATTGAATTCGAATCAGATTCGACCTGATTACGATTATAGGTTTGTCATACGTACTCGCGGATTTCACCTAGCGGCAAACGTCTAAAACCTGCACCACTTTAGCTTTCCTTCCACACAAAAACCGATACGACATGGTGTAGCTGAAACACTGACAGCGTTAAAAGTTGCGTTAAACGCAACCCACACACTCAAATAACAATATGACTGCGAGTGATTACGTCTGAAATGAGATGCTCATGCTCTATCAGCTAGTCTTCGGGCTTTAGTTGTTTATCTATTATGACACCTATAAATTTCATTATATTAAAGTGTGACATGATATTTCTGCTTCATAACACCTTTAACATTATCGCATTACCGCATAAATACATGCATTCCTTCAACGACCATTACTTTGGACATCGTATATACGTATACATATGTTTAAAAAAATTCTTTATTCATTTTATAAAGGCTTCCTACACCACATGTTCTTTTATTCTGTCGATCTTTTTACTTGTTAAAAGGACTGATCTTGCATTTTAGTTGACCTTCTGTCGTGTTTCCATTATACTTATGATGATTTTGATGAAGATGCGTCACGATATGTTGTGCATAATCAAAGAAAAAGTGAGTTTATTATGCCTCATCGGTGGCAGCCGTCATATCACACTCAAAAGTCTTTAATTTTCTGTAGTATGTTTGGAAATAATAAGACATTTCACTATACATTGTGGAAGGTTCACGTAAAGTAAAGATCGGTAGCTGATTTGGTCTGGCCATCTTGTTATATATAATATGAAATATTTTAGACAGCGAGAAATGCGAAAGAAACGAATAGACATTTACAATGACCAATGGCGACACAGCAGAGACAAAATACACCAATCTTATATAATACTTGTCATCCTAAACGACAAATCAATGGCAATCGGTGTTATACGCCAATATCGATCGAAAAAAACTATCAATGAAGGTTCCGGCTGAGGACATTGTTTAAACCTGACGAGGGTGGCGATGACATTGACAGGACAGATTGTTATGTACTGGTTCAAACATGACGTCTACAGGAATTATTTACATAGCGTTGTAACATGTAGAGATCAAAGACCAGGACTGAGAGTCGTGGGATTGGCAATCACTGTGACCCATTGATCTCAACCTGACACCGAAGACTGGAAGGCTGGTCTTGTTCATGAAACATCACTTCCTCAACGGTCAATGCCTCTAATCTAATATACATAGATATAAAACCCCTCAAGGATACGTGACGCATGGTTGATTGAATCCATCTTCGACATTTTCGAGATATCTAACTCTCTTATAGGTCATATTTTTCATGACATTTGGGAAATATGTGCACATTGATTCAATTTTGAATGAAATTAAATTAATTCAAGTTCACTAAAATTTTAAAATACATGTAATTTTTACGCGTGCTTTCCTTCTTATACACATGTATATTCCCTCTCATTCTCCTTCAGTATATGTACAGATATATCTTGTTGTATTCTCTCGCTATATTGACTGAAATAAGTCAGCTTACGACCTGTCAAAGAAAGTTAAATAAAGTAATTGATTTTCCTTTCGATTTCTCTTTTCACAAGCTCTGGACTTTTTAGGGTTTTAATAAAGAGCCATTCTTTATTCTCTGTAAACAGGACCAAGAAAGCCAAAGCTTAAAATAGTTCAGGCCATCTTAAGACTTACTTTAACGACAAAGTAGTCATGCAATAAGATATATAACAAAGGTTTCACACTGGTAGATTAATATCTATTTGCAGCTGAAATGTATAAGGGTGTTATCTCTTAAAAAAACCAACTGAGCCTCTTATATTTCGAATGTGCCTTACTCGGATCTGCTTGTTAGTTATAGAAATACATGCCTATTTATAACAGGTTGACGCAAAAACTAGGATCGTCAAACACATTTATTTTTAGACCAAGAGACATTGGAGATGAGTTATATTTGTTCCGTAAGAGAACAATCAGCTGCTTTGTGTAAATCAATCTGTGGTTCGCTTTCAGTGTGGCCATTTATCATGGAGCATGGAATTATATGATTGATATTAAAAACAAGATAATTATGTCAGTGTATTTTTCTGTAGAAACAACGTTATTAGATAATGGCTGATATGTTATTCACAGATAAACATGCTTCTTTTGAGCAAATACTGTGGGCACTGTCTAAACCTGCCAAGGACATAAGTTTTTTTTACACAAGGGATTGGTCATTCAGTAGGAGGTTGGGGATTGGGGCGTGAGTTTTGTCTTGGGCTGGATCACATTTTGCTGACACCCATCCCCCCCCCCCCCCCCCCCCCCCCACACACACACATTTTAGGAAAGATTGTCTCATGCCCCATCGACCCCAAATTGACAGGAACGCATCAATTCTACTCACACACATATATTATGTAACATCTTCTCTCCTACTAGAACTAATGCTACATATACTAACACTACTACGATTTCTCCTACTACTACTAATACTAATACTAATACTTATACTGCTACTGCTACTTTATTCTAATCATTGAATTGTTTTTCTCAATTTTGACACGAATGTGATTTTCAAGATTCAGAAAATAACCATGGAAATATGCGGACCTCGCTTTCACAATGTCACGCTTGCATCCCAAGTACCAAGTTTCCGACACCCCATTGTTCTCGGTGCCTTAGGTTTGGTGCCTCCCAATTTGTTGACTGCAACTGGGAGAGTACCCGGGTTTGCTGCCGGGAATACAACCCTTCTGACAATCTGGGTAATACAGAAGGCTGCAGTGTTGGGGAGACTTCACATTCTTTTAAAGCTTCTAGGTGGGTGTGACCAGGCAGCGCTTCCTGGGAGAAGTCCCATTCGCTGTCTGGGTTGCGTGTAGATGGGGGAAGGACCCTCAGCCTTACCAGCCTTACTGTGCCAGGATCACCCAACTGCATTTTTATTTTAATCTGTACGTAAAAATAATTATAAAATTACTGATTGTAATCAATGAATGGTGTCCGCAGTTGTAGTATTTTGTCAGTGTGATAAAAGGTAATGTGCAACTGGGACTATGACACAAGAAGATTGCTGCAACTTGTTTGATTAACGATTTCAAGTTATTATAGCTACTGATTGCCATTACACTTTGTTCCATCAATATGGAAATATCATCATGATAGTCCATTTTCATAAATGTTTTAATTATACAATGATACCGACTATTTGAATAGTATTACGTATTGTATTTATAACAGTTGTATTTAATGTTAGCACATCTCGAACAAATACCAAACATGAGTGTATTCTACCCATGTCGGAATAGTCATTTGCAACTACAGAAAAGTGTTGATGTGCGTATGATGAAGTATTGATAATACGGGTAAATATTGGATTCGGAGCAAGGTATGCTGGAATGCCAGTCAAGCAAGCAAGTCGATCATTCGATCAATCGTTTATTGTACTTAAGGTCTTCAACATTTATTATACAGGACAATGCCAGTTTTAAATACATGTACAATCATTAAATGTCATGTCAATGTCATTACATTGAAGACGAATAGAAAACAGAAAATTATGCATACAGAAATACAAAATCATACAGGCTTCTGGACCGAGTTTCTCAGATTAATAGCAGGGATATGTTTCATCACGTGATGTTCCATACGAGATCAATATCCTTATTTACCTCCATTGTATTATGGCAAGTATCTAACAGGGATTATTTTCATATACAAACATGAACTGGTATAATTCGTTTTCAGTTATGTTGCTATATTGGATCTACACATCTAAACGACAAAAGGAAGCGTGTATGAACATCGTAATGTGTGTTAAGATAATAAGGGCAATGTCATACACTGTTTGTGTTTCAAATATCAAACCATTTCATTAGATTTGATTGCATCCGGTGCATCCTCGAGAGATATTAGTGTCCTACAGGTTTGCGCGAGGCTTTCGTCTTAATTCCTTCTGAATAAGCTGCTATGAAATGACGATCGAAAAGATATTGTTTCCTCCTAATTTTTACGGGGGACGAACAAATTTGAATCGTAGAAAATCATATTGAAAAATCCTAATCACGATAAACTAATATAGCACGCTTGTTATTGATTATGTATTTGCTAATGTGTTCCATATGAGATTTTGTCTACAGTGTATCTATAAAACTGAATATGAAAATGCCAAGTTTGCATGGCAGATTTGATATAGATATGACATTTTGTCAGACTTTGAATACGACAACATTACTGGTAAGAAAAAAGAATGACATTTCCAGGAGAGGTTCATCAATAAAACACTAGAGGAAACTAACAGAAACAATAAACAAGGCTGATCGATTTAATTGTGCATCTGGTCGGAGAAATCGTACGCCATTCTGCTCATTCAAGGGAAGCATTGCGTAATAAAAAGCAAACAAAAGAAAATAACATTCTATTTAGAGATCTAAATGAGTCCAATGTAAAGCCTTGCAAAAACAGGCTATTTTTCTTGTCCTCAACAAATCAGAGAAGTCTGCACGATGCAGTAGGATGCTGCCTGTAAATACGTTCAATGTAATGGCGCATTCATCAAAATAGAGCATCAGTTGAACCTCCACAAATTAAATCCTTTACAGGTTGTTTTGAAAATAGCTTGGAATGGGCAGTATTGATTTTGTTGCAAAAGGTTTGCTTGTTGAGAGCATCTCTTTGACTTCACGTCCCTTTTAATGTTATACACAAAAAACATGACATATGTTACACTGTTACACCTTGATATGCCGACGTGGTGGGGATTATGGAATCTATATCGAGTTGCGTGCATGAGTGAGTGAGTTGGACTTAATGCCTTTTTAAACAGTATTAGTTATTTAACTGCAAGTCAGCTGAATGTGGGAAGAAACGGATGCAGGTTCCAGACGTTTACCACTCTGGTGAAACCCACGAGCACGGGTATATATGATGCTGACAAAGCTACATGTAAATACATAATCGGGGCGAACTGGGACTCGAACCCACAACCCCACTCCCCTAAGAGATTCTTTGTAAAGACATGTATTGATGATCCTTGTTTGACTTTTTTAAATAGCAAAATGATATACAGATATGCAATTGGATTTACTAGTATTTCATTATAGTGAACCATATATTTACAGAGTATACAAGCACAAGCACAGTTTGACAACATCTGTTTTTCTGATTATTTCCAAACTCTATTAGATTTAGATGAAGCTGAAGATTGGAAACTTTCTTTTGTAAACAATCTCAAACAGCAACAAAGACGTCATGCCTTTGAAATGTCATCTGGCGAACTGTGGCTCGCGTCAAATCTTCATTGAATGCACCTGGTTCATGTAGTATTTACGAACGGTGGATCAATCGACGTTTTCTTGATTACCATCGCATGTTCACGTTGCTTGACTTCTTCCACGCATTTACAAACACGATGGAGGGGGGTTGTCCCCACAGTGCCCACTGTCCACAAACACATTCATCTGCGCCTTAAGCCCCTGCCCTTTAGGCAATCATGAATCTAAATCAAAACCTTGACCAGTCTGCAATATGCCCGCCGTCCACAATGGCTATCATTATCTTGTCATATGGTAGTCAATGTTGGCCTCGGAGTCATTCCTCATTAATGAACGTAATATTTCATACAGATATTTATATCCATTTATTCCATTTACCAGTATCACATTAACAATATTTCACGGTATATGACATAATGTTGATTATACAACATAGATAACTGTTTAATAACTCTCTGATTGGCCGCCGTCGAATAGCTGGAATATTGCTGAGTGCGTCGTTAAACAACAAACAAATACTTTATGATGCTACACCAGAATACCAAACTTGTTGAATAAGTGTATAGGCTTTACGTTTGTGTAACATCCGATTCCCCGTGATCATTTTGCCATTAAAAAAGAAAACAAGGACCATCGTTACATTTCTTTACATCAAAATATATGGCGTCGGACATCATGGAATGTGATATCGCGCTAACTGGAATTCCGTAAACTCCATATACGGTTTTTGACGAAGAAACGTTATGGTACTGATAGAACCGTCTTCGGCACAATCTGTCTTCGTGTAGGTTTGAGGCATTGGGTAAACATATCAATAATGTATGTTTGAATACAATGCATTTGGTATAATACAACATATATTGTTAAAACAAACCTTCCTTTCATTGTTGAAGGCACAAAATAGGTATCTGAGCAGGGTATTCATACTTTTATCAAACAAATGAAACGACGATGAAATCGATTCTAAAATATTTCCATTAAACACAACCACCGAATTTACGAAAATACGTATAAATGATAGATTTCAAGTTCAAGTACCACTATTACTACAAAAAGAACCAGCGAAATTCACTTTACCTGGTATTTCGACTGATGGGCGTTTCCCCGTGGGGGACGTTGGTTCCGAGCCTCCCCCAAAGGCTGCCTCCTCTTGTAGCCTGACGTCCCCCCTCCTGGAATTCTGACCCGGCCCCTGGGTGGGGACAGTAAAGGGGATCTGTTTCATGCTGCAAGGCAAGAGCAATAGTGAAGAGTACCTTCTAAGCATCTTCCTGTACTACAACCTATTCCATCAGCTCATAGCCACCGTATACAACAGCAGCGTTAGTTTACAAGACCACAAACACTTGACAGGAACATGGCAGTATCACTCAAACATGCCACTTTAGCCTGAGGAGCAGCGGGGCACCATTGTCACAAACTTACAATCTCGAAATTCAGATGTAGTTAATGGATTCATGAAAAGGCGAAGTTGCTCCGCTCAATATTCAAGAAAACAGACCGAATGAGTAATCGATAGGTCTGTCGGTATCATGATACGGTCTCGACGACAGCGGGTAACGCCGTAAATTACCATTATATTTCTTCATGCTTTGCCGTCTTCTACACGGCTGTCATTGATCTGTGGAAATTGGGGGTTTTGTCCCAATGTCAACCGATGTGTTTACCATACAGGCTCTTAAATGTTTAACTCCCGGTTACAAATGCCTACCGGTTAGTAAAGAACTGAGCCATTGTAACTCAGTCCAAGTTGAAAGAGCAACATTATCACACTGTTACACCGATTCCTGGATAAAGACTAATTCTAATGTTGGGATAAGCCAACTAGATAATAGTTCCTGTCATAACAACATATTGACAGCACTCACCGGTGTATCATTGTCCAAGTCCTGTCGACGCCTGAACAGTAAACACTTTGTTATAGAATCGTAAAGTGGGTTATGAAGAGTCTGTCATTACCAGGCTCCGCGACAGAAGCACCGTATCACACCTTATGGTAGAACTCTCTACGTCTCCGCTAAACGCTCTTTATTAATGCGCTCGAGTGCTGTAATTGGTCACGTGGCTACAAGTCACAAAGCGAAGACTTCTAATTTGTTATATCTATAGCGATGTTCTGATGAAACATTGACAGCTAGGAGGTACGAGGTTGAAGAGATCTTGCGCAGATGAAGCTACAGCCGGACCTGATGCCTAGCCTGTCTTCACACCTCACGTGATTTGTGCTTGATGCTAGATAATGCCACTGTAGCATATAACTGTCACTCAGGTATAATACAATACTAGAGGCTGCGGTAGTTCCACAGCTATGACTAACACAAGATCACAAATCTAAACGACAGTGTATTTGCGCACTGCTTAGAAGCTCCCACTGCCGCTGCTGTCAACAGCGTAGGGTTGTTATAGGTAGATACATTACATCAAATTCCACATGCGCCCATACATTAAGGATTTATCTGGGTTTCATCTTCACCATTGCAAGGTCTTGGTATTGGATGAGTTAGGGATGGATGTAAATAAAAGCGTCAAAACTTTTCCTATGATTATAAGAAATCTCTATTAAGTGCCCATTCCGACTCTATCATAAGCATGTGTTTATAAGTCACTATCAAATACAGTAAACTAGGTTTATAACGAACACGCTTATAACGAACTGACGGATATGACGAACTTATTTTTTGTCCAGACCAGTTGCTGTACATATGCTTATAACGAACTACGGTTATGATGAACTAAAATAAGTGACCACTTTGAGTTCGTTATAAAGTTTACTTTAGTGATGATACAGATTGCCGCCAAAAGATCTATCTATCCAGCCCACCGGTGGCACCGTCACAAACACATGCAAAGTGTTTCAGCTTTCAACAGTATCTCATTTATATAACGACATTAGCACTGAAGTCAAAGATAACATACACGTGTACATGTACATCAACGATTGGGGGAGTATGGTTTTACGCCGCTTTCAGCAATAACCCAGCAATATCACAGTGGGGGATGATAAGTGTTATCTTTGCGTCTATTGAGGCTGATCAGGCCATCCGACTGTACATGTGTACAGTATACATTCACCTACAAATTGTGCTTATCCATTCCAACAAGCATCCATTAAAACATAAAACACACTGGCGAATTTTGTGTTTTCTATTGGGTTGCGCGGTTGCTCTCTGTGCTATGAAACGGGATTCTTATTTCCGTTTTGTAGACATGTTTAAAATTCATTTGTGCTTAGAATCAAAGGAGTTCTGAATAGTTTGATTCATGATCGTCAGTTTTTTCAAGTTAAAACATGTCAATTATAAAAAGTGCCTTTCTCCAACTCTTGCGATGCAAAATGAAAAACACCCTATTTGTCAGACACGCCATCTGTAATACATCCTAGTTAATAGACATTCATATTGAAGGGAAATTGATTAAAATCACGACATACATTTAAGCTTACTTCTTGGCCAGCGGATGGCCGGATCTGTACCAAATATCGACAATTATCAAACCCCAGTACAGAATAAAAGACATTCCAAACTTTGAATTAGCATTGTGTGCGACCAGATGTTGTCACCAACCAACACCAAGAGCGAAAACAACCATTGTTGTAACAGTTACACAAATACGTTTTTGCTTTATGCCGATGCCGTAAACCTTCAGTATGTCATTTGTGTATATAGTATACATTCTGTATAGCTACAAGCTGTGTCCATATCAATATTCAGTTTGAATGTTATGATCAGGCGCATATAACCCGAAACTACATAGATGCCACGCAATAAAATGCAATCTTGTGACAGTATATTGAGAGAGAGCAGATGTTGCCATAAACCAATAGTCATAGCGAAAATAGCACAGTCTTAATAATCCATACTAAAGATATCACGCCATTAAAAGTTTGTTCTTTAAATTGAAAGACCATTCTCACATGGATTATACTGAAACAACCGCATGTTGAGTCATATTGTTACCAGAATAAATTACACATTAATTTTGATATAATAGGACATTACAAGCTGCCCACGATGGACAGCACAATATAGAACTAGAATATCCCAATTTTTATTTAAAACTAGTATCAGAGCATTAAAAGTTATTGTTATTCTTTGACACGTCAACATTAAAACAGAATATTGATCACCAGCAACTGAAGTTAGGTAATCGTACTGGGGGCCATCTGGACTTACGGTTCCTCGACAGCCTGCATGGTACCCAAGCAGGATCTACACTCTCCCTCCAGCTGCTAACAATTGTTAGCAGGTTCAACCGAAAATTAAAATGAAGAAATATTCTAAGATACAAAGCGGTGGTAGATATTAGTATTCATTGAATGACATGGTCTTACAGTTGAAATGCGATGCATAACAAGGGATCATCTCAAAATAAGGACAGATGTTTTAGAAGACGAACCCATGATACCATGACAACATGCAATCGTATCCAACAATAAGGGAATGAAGATGGGGTCGATATCAATGTTGAGTGTGTACGAATGAGAGTGTGTACTGCAATTTGATTGATTGAATAAATGGCATTCGAAGCCAGGAAATCTCCTCGACTTTTCAAGCCCAAATTTATAACAATTGCTATTCGGCTTGGCGAAACATTTATGTTTGAGAATTTTATTTATCAGAAAGTTTTCGATATAATTTCGATTTACTCTTCTACCCAGAGAGAGTTCAGTTAGCATAGATGCATGTGACGTCATCTATTGTATCATGGCGTCATCGTATTCCAGGATGACGTCATACCATTCCCGAGTGGTGTTATATCTTCTGTTGTACAACAGCAATCTTATCACCATTTTTGTACATGAGTAGCAAGTAGTTCTTGGTGCCATCGTTGTTGTTGCGTGTTAGCGTGAAAGTATGCAAATAAGAGACATTTTATAAACTTAATAAAAATGTGATACTCTATTTTTTCCCATTTCGTGTCTTTTATACTGCCAAGAAATTTGAATAATGTTAGAAGTGCAATCAACCATGTGTTTTGTATAATAACCTGTGTGACAAATGGACTATGGACACAATCTCTTTCATAAGACAAATATTATCATATTTACTATAGGATAATTATATATAATTCAGTGCGTATGTGTGAAAATAGAAATCGGTGGAATCTACCCTACCCCTACATTGGCAATATTTGTTATTCTTCACAACACTGTGCTTCATATTACCAAGATTAGAGAAATCAGAGCAGTTAATTTAGATCCTCTCGTTAACATTTATCAGGGTAGACAGTGGCGCCATCATTAAATCAGATCAGATGCACGCGTATTATCATTTGACCTGATGACAAAACAGCAAATGTAGAACTTGAGAAATCGAAAGTATTTTTTCATAATTACTCCATAACAATGTTTCATTAATCCGGACATTGGTTTAACCGGAATTTAATGCCACGAGGTTGTCCGGTCTAACGGGGTTTTACTGTAAGATTTCAAATCCAGTATTCCTCTAGTCTTCTCTTCACCGGGTATGTCAAGAAGACATTGCTTAACCAGATTGGAGAAGTATACTGGACTCCTGTACGTCCACTCTGTGTAAACTAAATGTTTCATGCAAGATAGGATTAGCCACAGGTGGGTGTTTATGAAATGTCATTTATTGAAAGTAGACTTAAATGGTCAATACCTATCACGAAAGTGGTGTTTATAACCACAACATTCCTCTGCAATGCAAATCACGTCGCCGCAGAAAGTAGAGTAAGTATTGTAAAGATATGATCCATAAATTATAGGAAAAGCCGAGTCAGTAAATGGCAAAGTTGACAAGGTACATACATGTAGGCACGTAAACCGAGATTCTGTTTATATGCGTGTAATACTACATTCGAAACTTGAAAACATGACGTATCTGAAATCAGATATACATATTGCTGAAAAGCTTGTTTCATAAAATGAAAATGAGTAATCTTTCCCCCGCACTTAATATATATATATATCTGTAAGTCATATTAATCTGGTAACAAGACGCCACACACATGTCTGAAACCTTTTAGAATTTAAAAAACGGAGCGCATTGCAGTGAAGAATATTTCAACAAGATATGCTTTCTAAAGACTTTCTCAGGTTTGAAAGTTTAGTACACGTAGTGTGTCCAGCGAGGTACAACTTTGTTTTCACAAGTGCCTTAGAATATATTGTAACTGTTTTTGGTTTTGAAGTAAAACATTTGTCATTCTTTTGTAATGGCAAGTGTGTTTGTACAGTCCTTTGAAACTGTTTTCGAACACCAGGTGTCAGAAAGAAAATTGATAAGATCAGTGAAAGTATTAACTTGTTTACGTTGTATCGATTTAACTTACTTGGAGGTTGATGGTGGTTGGGGATAGCTTAGGGGTTAAAACGTTCACTTGTAATGCCAAAGTATCGGGTTTGATTCCCATATGGGTTAATGATCGTAGTTCATTCCTTGTTTCTCGGCTGCCACAGTTGTGAGAAACGTTTAGTTGCTATTGTGTGATTGTTTTACGTCAATATTCTAGCTGTATCACGACTGCCACTAAATAATCTAATCGTGGCCAGATGGTTGACAGCATGACCAATGGCATGGGCAGCCGGGGTATGTATACAGGCACCCGATCAGCCAAGTCACGGAACCTGACCGCCCGATCCCCATTTTCTGTCCGCTCTTGCAACAATTCCAACCGTTAAGTGATGTAAAAAAAAATTGCTAAAAATAGTAATACGCACTATTTCGCACACTGGTTTAGTTTGGGTATACGTACTACTGAGTCACACAACAAACGTACAACACTCGCGAAACTACGGACACAGATTTAGTGATGCAAGACAGTGAATAATATCAAGGATAATCAGGAATTCGAACCCACGAACAGCCAATCCAACCATGAGGCTTTGTTCAACTGGCCGAACTGTGCCCCTTTGTAAATACAGAAGTTGTCACATAAATGGGGCAAATGTTTCCCAAGATTAAATATCCAAATGTAGATACAGACGTCAGCAGTTTCTTCAAGTTTCTGCCATTATTACCCATAATAGCATACACCCACGAGATCTTACAAGACGAAAACTGATCTTATTAAACATCAGCGGGGATGAAACTATTAGCAGGGTTGAGTTACCACCACATCATCAATATGGTCCAGCCAATGCTTGCTCAAGAGAAAGTCTGTTCCTTTCAACAATATAGAATATTTACTGAGATGTCAAATTCTTTTGACATCCATGACGTGATTGCACACATTAACAAATATTAAACAGTTGGTTCCGTAATCATGAAATTTTGTCTCAAGAACAAAAATGCCCGACACTCTTTGGACAAAATAATGACCAGTATGCTCATGTTTAATTATGGAATAGAGGCATTAAATATATACACAATAAATACCTTGTGTCCGATCTGCATTATACACGTTGCTGCGTTTGTGGCTTCACCATCTTCCTATCTATGGCACAGAATTACTCTCGCATATGAATTATTGGACGGCTAATTTAAGCGTCATGTCATTCTATTCAGATTCAACGAAGATATGGTGGCGAATGGGATGAGGATATAATATAAGAATAATCATGTGGTTTGGGTGATTCAATGTCGGTGTTATAAACAACGTCTGACCATCTAGGGCGCTGGTAATTTGAGACAAACACGCAACTATGGGAACGGATGGTTTAACTTCTGGTATTCGTTGGCTTTTCATAGTATCTGACGCGGCAGAGTGAGTGAGTTTGGTTTAACGCTGCTTTTAACAGTATTCCAGTTATATCACGGCGTGTCAATGTAATGTGGGAGGAAAGACGTGATGCAGGTCTTGGAGGTTAACCACTTTGGTGAAACCCACTACCACGGGTATGGTGCTGATTATATTAAAACAATATATATTGTCTCCAAAATATCTTCAAAATTATATTCATGTTTCAGGCCGATGAAAAACAAAAAATTGTCTGCCACAAAAAAATATTTCATTTTTGTCACGTGTTTTTCTTTTAAAAAGATTCCTGCTCATAGTTTATCATTAAAGAAGTATCAGGTTTTGTGGCTGCAGCTGAAAAACTATCTAATCTCTATATAAAATCTCAGCGCCCCCCCCCCCCCCCCCCCCCCCAGAATAGCAAATGGCCTGTCCCTTACGATAATTGCAGTCATCGTTTGACAATTGATCCTTTACTGTTGTAGAATCACATATAAGCGGAAATTTATAGGAGATTCAATAAGTTGCTGATTGAAGACATAGAATGTCATGCTTGACAATTGGTTTTATTATTTCTTAACGACGTTTCAGGAATAAGTCTTGTCCCGTCATTAGCGGGAAGGTTATATCAACCCTTCAATTCTAACGTCAAGAATTGTTTCAAACAAGATATATATCCGATGCTGTGCATTCTATGTAAACAAAGGAATAGCGATTACACGTGGCCCGATATGCAATTGAATAAGAACATGATTCAATGTTTGCGTTATATAATTATATTAAACGTCAGCGCCAGAGAATAACCGCCGACTCAGATTCCATTGGTGATGACACCATAAGTTCACTAAGTTGAACACAGCTTATATACTATAAGTTAACATCTATGTCATTTTCTGTAACAATGTTCTATTATGTTTTCGAAACTTCAAACAAAAACAAAATCAACGGGCACATATACTTCATGATCATGGCAAATCAAAGAATAGAACCCACGAAGAGCGGATCATGGAATGGTTCTAAGACTATATTGGTAGCACCAAGGTCTCGCTCGCTGTTCAATCAGTAGATATATCATATAATGGGTAGGTTTTTCGGCAGGATAAAGCCAACGGATAAAAACGATATCCGTTGGGGTCATATGCGGATAGAGATGCAAATATCAAAGGCCCAGTAGGGACACTACAGTGTTTATAAACAAACATGGCGTCGCCCTTATCATTCGGCAATCGAGTCAGAATTAACCATCGGGAATCTGGATAAACTACAGAGATAATTGCTATCATTATCAAAAGAACTGTCTAATATACTAAAAATCAGTGTCTAACTGTGACGTCGCTAAGGCGTTTCATAAGTTTTGGCAACTTTGGATATATAAATTTCGAAACAATTTTGCGAGGGCACTAGGCCTAGCCAAGCGGGATCAGTAGCCATATCTGTGCTTGTAAACCTCTGCGGCTTGAAACCTTTATCCACAAATTAAAATAAACTCACGTCCAAAAGAAACTTTACCAGAGTTTGAAATCACTCTTGCTCAAAAACAACAAAACATACATGCATGAAGTAAACTGTATTGAGAAGATCAATATATCAACATAATCAACACTGAAAATGACAATCATACCGCGACCGAGAATGACGTCAGTGCCCCCCAAAGTTGGGTGTGGTACAAAACTCGAGCTTTCAGAATCATGGACAATAGGCAGAGTACATAAACAATCGCTCACGTTCAATAACAAGTCATAAGTAGCGTGTGTGACCACCAAATGCCTCAATACACGCAAAAACTCTTCGACGCACAGAAAAAGTCTGATGAGGTCACGTTGGGTTTGACGCCATTCTTCTTGGAGGGCCAAGATCAGTTCTTGCCGGTTGGCTGGAGAGTGTGGTCGTTGACGAACAAGACGATCCATCAAGTCCCAGTGGTGTTCTATGGGGGACATGTCGGGTGAGCGTGCAGGCCACGGCAGGAGGTTGACGTTGTTTGCTGCGAGGAAGTTAGTGACAATTCTGGCTGTATGGGCTCTAGCGTTGTCATGCTGATAAATGACACCACGTGGAGAAATGGTAGGACAACTGGACGAAGAATGTTATCCATGTAACGCTGAGCTGTCAAGTTTCCGTCAACGATGACCAGCGGTGTCCTCTCCTGCCCACAGATCCCTCCCCACATCATGACACTCCCTCCACCATATGGTACGACCTCCTGCACGCAACACGCCGCCGTTCGTTCACCCCTTCGGGGGTAAACACGATGTCTTCCATCAGCCCTAAACATACAGAATCGACTTTCGTCAGTGAAGACAACCCTCTGCCAGTCACGTCGTTGCCAACGTCGTACAGTCCGGGCCCATCTCAATCGCAGACGACGATGTTGCGCTGTCAATAGCTGTCCTCTGTATGGTCTAAAAGCCCTGATTCAATGAGCCCTGAGTCTCCTGGCCACTGTCTGTCGACTAACCCTTTGACCTAAGGCATTTGTCGCCGATGACGTCACTGTCAGGAAGCGATTTCGGAGGTGCAAGGTACGCGAGTACCGGTCATCATGGGGCGTGGTCACCCCGGGTCTGCCTGTTCTTGGCCTGTCAGCGGTCCGCCCTGTCTGTCTGTATCGTTGCAGCAAGTTGGTAACGGCAACACGGGAGCAACCGAAGGTTCGTGCAATATGGGCGTGGGTGGCTCCTATCTGTACCATACCCAAGGCTCGTTCACGTTGTTCGACTGTGAGTCGTGGCATTTCTTTTGTGTTTTTTTATCACTGTGGATGTCTGACTTGCCGTTGCAATCGTTTTATACCCTTACCCACAGGTGCATTTGCAGTTGTCCGTGGTGCACGTGTTTTTCACTTTTTCGCGTGTTACATGTATCTCGCAAACATGTAACAGACGATTAACATTTTCTGCATACACTATTGTTATATTTAGGTCATGTGTTTAAGATAGACTTCATCGGAAAAAATATTATACTTTGGCTGAAATTTATATTGGTAAAGTTTCTTTTGGACGTTAGTTTAGTTGTATTTGGCCGAAATATGTTTGAATTGTTACCTTGTTTCGTTTTGTCGCTGTGTGTACATCTGATTGCACTTCTTAACGTTTTGACAGGACAGGCCGCCTGTCAACAACGTCTGAACGTGGCCATGACGTCTCATGGACTAGGGTTAGAGTAGCTTCCCTTTGACAAAGGGCAGTTACTCTAGTGGACAGACCGGTGGATTGCCGCAAAATGCAAGTGAAAACAATTGTTGTTTTGCGTATATGTTGCTGCGCCAGTGTATAAGAAACAAATTTCAATTGGAACTATATTGGCTAGGGTCACTGTCCGACTGACACATCACTTACCCTGTGACGTAATAAATATTAATGGGCGCATTCCTGGAAAACTCGCAATGTTTAGGTAATGTTTGTGAGAGAGGGAAAGCGATTTTCAAGCACAGAATTAAAGAATGACATTATATGATAAAGAGGTTATCACGCTTGTGTGTTTGGGGATGGTAAATATCCTGTATTAGGAATAAACACTATGTATTTAGCTCGCCAAGGCTCGCTAAATACACTGTTTATTCCTACTACAGGATATTCACCATCCCCAAACACACTCGCGTGATAACCTCTATATATCTGACAAATGTATGAACGCATGTATCTTTAACACATGTGGGCAACGTTCCGAAGCACGTGAGGTGCAAATCACGCTCCTTGACATACAGTAACACTGGTATCTTTGCACTTAATTGCAACGAAATGTTACAATCATGAGCAGACAGAACAAGAGAGGGTATTTATAGATTCTATTTTATGTTTTCACGAGCGATATCACCAGAGGCATGCTAGAGAATGCGACATTTCAATACGATCGAATCCCGCTTTTTTTAATTGTTATTGTCTCATTATTTCAGAAGTAATTGTTTGGGCTTTTTACTCGTTGATATTTACAGCCATATTTTTTTGTATCGATGCAAGTTACGCACTTTGCATAAGAGACCAAACATGCAGCGAAGTTGCCAGACAAATTTTGTCCCTGTTGTTAATAAGTGTCACAGCGGCTTTGTGTGCGCGGTTTTGTTTCTAAGTGCGTGTGGGTATTATGTGTGTTGGATTGGTGAATAAACAACAGTTATTTGATATGACCTACATATCGGTTTAGTTTGTTGTTTAACGCCGCACACATCAATATTCCAGCTATATGACCTTGCTCTGTAAATAATCGTCTCTGGATCAGACAATCCAGTGATTGACATTATGAGCATCGATCTACGCAATTGGGACACGATGACATGTATCAACCAAGTCACTCAGCCTGCCCACCCGATCCCGTCAGTCCCTCTTACGACAAGCATAATGGCCTCTTACGGCAAGCATGCGTTGCTGAAGACGTGTTCTCAACCGGATCTTCACGGGTCTACGTGTTGGTACAGGCAGATACGCTAATATATTGATACAGATACAGATACGCTAACATATATGTATGGAAAGCTTCCTTTATGTTCCTAAAGTTTAAATATTTGAGTGAGTTTCATACAAACTCCTTCGGCAGGAAGCGAGTGAATGAATGAATGTTGTTTTGCGCCATTGTGAGTAATATCCCATCTAGACTATAATCATTAGACTATAAATAATCATTCATGGGTCAGCCAAACCAATGGCTGACAGCCGACAGTCGGAGCTATCATGCAGGGTATTAGGGATGCTGGCTCGAACAAAGCATTTTTGTGGCCTGATTCATATGTATTTTCCGTAAAATTGAAAAACTGATATATTTTGTAACTTTTAAGATATTTCACTGTAATATGAATTTCACCCTTATCGTTTGCTCTTACTGAAAATACAAAATATATGAATACTACAAAAATAGATCAATATCAACGAGTGTAAAGGCCAAAATATATAGAAAAGCATTATTAACTAATGTGCAATAGATTGTTTTCCGGGTTTTTTCTTTATGTAATTGAAAATTGAAAGAACTGTTGTTAAATTTGTTTATGTCTATTTAACCATCACTCATTCCTAAACAGTTTGTAAAAAGCAATCTGTGGCTGGGTAATTTTGTGTAGTTCAATGAAGACTGGGTTAAGAATTTGCAAGAACATGGCCAATCCTGTTTGTAATGTAACTTTGTGTGGAGAAAAGCAAATTTATTGATTTTCAAATATATGATGTCAAAGATACCCACCAGCAGTTGTGTATTATGCAAAATCTTTTCCATTTTTTAAGAGTATTAAATCAAAATATATTTAAAAAAATAAAACGTATGATGAAATCAACTGAGAGGTATAATTTCCTTTGCTCCTCACTTTATACTAATGAAGGTATTCCAGTGTATTGCAATAGTGATCATTTAGCCCGTAACGCAGAGCGTATTATGAAGGAGGACAAAGGACACAACGGGAATTATTGCAGGTAATTTCAACAGCTTCCAAAGTTGTATTAGCTAATGTCGAAGAGATTGGCTCTCAAGTGTTATCAATGATATAAAAATTTCAAACACATGTCATTGTTGACTTAGGTTGCTGTGTCAGATTGGGGATGAAATACACCTGTTGACTTGCTTAAGTCGACAGAGAGGTAACTAAGTCCATCAGAAAATGACGTTGTTTCAATAGAATGAAAGGATTAGTTACCGCGGATATGCACTAAAGGACTTCTGTTCCGTATCAGTTCTTTGAACCTTCAATCACTGAACACATGGCACGTTCACAAAAGGATACACTACTATTTAAAACTGATTTCCCCTCAATCGCCATCGACAGGTCATCAACAGATCTGACCGCAATCCGGATGCGGCAAGCGTCCGATCAAATGGTGACGAGTGCAAAATATGATCATGGTGGGGTCGATATGGAGTCGCGATCAGGCTGCGGTAGGATACTGACTTGGTCACAAGCCATTGTCGCGATCCGATCGCGTCAGTTTCGCGACCGAAGTGATGTTAGTTTTGAAAGGTAGTGTAGCTGATCTCGAATATTGAATTGGTGCCGTACATAATGTAAATAATGATGACATAACGTGGGTCAGGCCCCAATTCGCCCGATTTCATGCATGCAGCATGCCTGTTAACAACCTAACATTGCCTGAGATACAAATCTTTATGTCTCGTGGATGAGTGAAATCATAAGGCCTCTCTTCGGTGGCGTCTCAAATTTTCAGTGATCCATTCAAAGAATTTTCCTCGCTCGTTTGCCTTTTACGCCCAATGGAATCTGTTTCGGTGAATAATGGTTATTATCTGGCGTTGACTTTTATATTTACATGTACTCAATACGTGCGTGAGCGTGGTCCAATGGGCTATCCGTGATTCACCATGAATAAGCATATCGGTTTGTCAGCATCATACCCGAGTATGTGGGTTGTCAACGCCCATGACCTCCATGAACCCACATTAACATCACACGCCATGCTATAACTGAAATAATGTTCAAAACACAGTCATTAACTTACTCCAAACAAAGTGAAATAATGTTTTGTGATAGAATTTCAAGATTTCGTTCCCATAAACATGCACTACTAAGCTGTCACGTAATCTTTAAAGCAGCGAGCCAATGTCGACCACTGGGATCAGATAAGTCCTATCTCGGAAATATCATTTGATCTTATACCAGCGAAACCTCCCGTGGGAGCCAGTATTGGACAATAAATATTTGTATCCATTACGCTTATAGAATAATTTGCATAATAATCAGTATGGTTCTGCTATCAATGCACTATTAGATGCATCAGCAATTCCTTCTGCCCTTAATGCAAAGAAACTACCTCATATATCAGACAGCAATTTTCACATATCATGTTATGATTCTTTCTTAAACCATAGCTGTTAGCTTAGCTAAGAACCATATCACTGGAGGAGGAAGTTGGAAACAATGATGACCCTAGGGTCTTCCGTTCCGTGGATGATATTTACACAATGGCTCCAGGAAGCGTGTCACAAACATCATCCCAGGATAACCTTCATGCCTGTGATGTTTGTCATCTCAAGAGATGCTGTCAGTACTTGATGTTTGGCCATTCTTTGGTATGATCTGACTTGAGTGTTGTGTCTCGAGGCGGTCAACGGAAAACCAATTGTGCGTTTTGTCGAATGTTCTACTTATGCGCCCTTCACTGGTCGAGTCGAGTGCTGTCATGGTTCGTGAAAGAAATCCCAGTGGTATATGACGGATGACATACAAGACATGGGGAAATGATAAAGATGTAAATTCATCACTGAAAATCTTGTGTTGTTTTTCTAGATCGCTTACGTTATTGACACCCGGCTAGCTGATGGGATGCTTGTGTCTCATATCGCTGTTCTGTTCTCATTCAAGATTATTGCACCAAATATTACTCTCTGCGTTTGTAGCAGTATTACATAACTTAACGGTAGATATGTTCGCAGGAACCGACTACAATGGAGAGCGGATGGTCAGGTTCCGTGACTTGGTTGATCGTGCCTACATACCCTGAATGTCCATGTCATTGATCATGCTTTCAACCATCTGGCCACGATTCGATTATTTAGTGGCAGTCATGACATGACAGATGGACTATTGACGTAAAACAATCAAACAATTAAACGTTTCCACAAATGCGGGAAACAATACATGTGCCCATTGGCACATGTACAAATCAAACCTTGTACTTTGGCGTTACAAGAGAACGCTTTATCTCCTAAGATATTCCCAAACACCATCAACTCCAAAGTAATGTCAATGGATATAACGTTAACAAGTTTTCACTGATATTTTTTTACCAATTTGCTTTTAAACATCAAGCGTTTAAAAACAGTTCTAATAGAGTACTAGTATATCAAACACACTGGCAATGGCTAGTACCATTGTATCTAAACCAGTTACAATATATTTATATACACATGTGAAAACAAAGTCGTACCTCGCAGGAGACACGTTCGTTTACTGATCTTTTAAGGTATATCAGATTCTTCACAACAATGCGCTCCATTATTGCATTATTTTTTAAAAATTCTAATACTTTTTCAAACATGGTTTGGGTGTCTTGTTACCAGATTAATATGACTTATATTTTAATTGCGGAGGGTGATTTACTAATTTCGTAAAACTTTATAAAACACGCTCTTCATCACTCCATACATGATTTCAAATACGTCATTTTTTGTAAAGTTTCAAATGTAATACATTAGACGTATACAAACGGAAGCTAGGTTCAAATGCCTATGTACCTTGTCTTTTCAACTTTGTCATTTTACTGTCTCGGCTTTTCCCTTCAATTTCATGTCTTTTCAATACTTTCTGCGGCGACGTGATTCGCATTGCGTTGAAAGGTCATGAGTATAAACATCACTGTCGTGATATGTATCCGCCATTTCGGTCTACTTTCAATGTATGACATTTCATCAACACCCACTTGTGGCCAATCCTATCTTGCATGAAACATTTAGTTACACAGCGTAGCCATACAGGAGCCAAGTATACCTCTCCAATCTGGTTAAGCAATGTCTTGTTGACATACCCGGTTAAGAGAAGACTAGACGAATACTGGATTTGAAATCTTACAGTAAAACCCTGGTATACCGGATAGCCTCGTGACATTAAAGTCCGGTTAAACCAATGTCCGCATTAATGAAACATTGTTATGGAGCAATTATAAAAATTACTTCAATTTGTACTTTTGATTCCCCAAGTCCTGCATTAGCAGTTTTGTTATACCTTAAATGATAGCACTCGTTTATACGTTGATCTGTGAATTTTATAATGGCACCACTGAGCATCAAAGTAAATGTTAACGGGAGGTTCTAAATCAACCGCTCTGTTTCTCTAATCTCGGTAAAACATGAAACTGAAATTTGGTAAGAGCAAAGGCTATTGTCAATGTGAGGGTTGGGTAGAATCCAGCGATTCCTACATTTACACGTATGTCCTGGAGTGAATTATCCATCCATCCATCCATACATACATACATAACTTATCAGTCATTCTCTCTCTATCAGTAATTCTCTCTATCAGTAATTCTCTCTCTATCAGTAATTCTCTCTCTCTCTCTCTCTCTCTCTCTCGGCTGCACCACGGTGATGAATCGAAAGACAAGGAGAATCTAAGGAAGAGAAACAAACAATTTCACAGTCAATGACACGTCTAATCACGATCTTTTGCAAATTTAGTTTTACGGTCAGATTTATCTGTTCATTTTGTAAACGTCTTTACATTTCGTTTAACATTAATTGTAATGTGCTTTAAGCATTCAAAAATAGCTGTCGATTCGACACTGACGGAAAAGGTTAACAATGAGAATCGTGAGACTGGGTCCTATTTAGGTATTTGATCGGACTTAAAAGCTGATATTATCAATGTCGTCAACAAGCAACATCACGATTTGTGATGCGTTTCGTAATGGTTAGACCTCCATGCCTTCATTCCTCTCTCTCTCTCTCTCTCTCTCTCTCTCTCTCTCTCTCTCTCTCTCTCTCTCTGTCTCTCTGGGGAAACTTTATACACTGGTGAAAGGCAAAATAGCACTGATAAAAGTAGCGCTTGAAGCAAACGCTCGATTACAACCTAATGTGAAAATGTTTTGAAACACAATATGTTGCAACTGATCATGATACAATTCATAGGCAGTTGCTTGTCTAAACAATTCATCCATAGTGTTGAGTACTGCAAATACTGCAAAGTATGAATTTGTGCGCTGGTGTATGTGTGGTTTAACGTTGATACTATGAGTGATAGTCATATTTTACGTGTTAGATGTGTATTTTGTGCTTAACTCTGTGACATTATTCTGTGCAAATTACCACAGGTAAGACAACATACTTTTGTCAGCATTTGAACACCACATAACAATGACAAGATTCATTAGAGGTCCACGCAAAGAGCATCCCACCACACATCTATGGTACAATGTGTGAAGCCCATTTCTGGCGTCCCCCGTCGTGATATTTCTGGAATATTGCTAACAGCGGCGTGAACCCATACTCACTCACTCACACTACTATGCAAAGCAACTTGTCCCGTCCCGGTTTGTGACACGATTGCTGGTTCACTTCTAGTCAAACAAATATCATACCGATTACAACTGCGGCGCGAAATTATCGCGACCGAGGTGAAGATCCTAACAGCCGAGTTACATGCACAAGTTAAATAATCAGAGTCACTCGTTGGTCTCAAGAATATTTCAATACACATATCAGTGACATCAAAATAAAATTGATTTCTAAATAATAAGCAGTAGGACTTCATGTGGATGACATATCGCTCTTACACCATTGTAATGCAATCTCCAGGCACTAAGTTCCCCTGACAGGCACGCCGCGGTGTCTAACGGGATTAAAGGAGCAGGAAGGCATGTGTCCTCTCAGATTGACATCGCAGCATGGAGGTCCTTCAAGATCCATGTATGAACACATATGTAGGTTACAGTTGATCATACCAAGTCAGTAGGCCCGGGAGCACAAGATGTGACCATAATACATGTACACCCTACAGCATTGGCCGTCGGAGATTGCATGCTTTCTCAGATCGTTATTCAAAAGGCATTCGTTTCTTGTTACAAGAGAAAACATTAAAATACTCTGCACACAGTTTTGTCTGAAGGTTTGACTTTTAATTTAAGTAACGTTATTAATAACAAACAACATATCTTTGGATCATACAGAATATATGTATATCTTCATCACTCTAAAAATATCATATTTTGTTAACCGTGCTAGGACAGTCGTTGGTTCGAATCCCAAATCTGTTCCGAATGTGATACTTGGTTTGTCAGCAAAGTTTCGTATAACAGTTGTTAACGTCTACCTTCCGTACATTAATTTAGTTCCACACTAAGCTGGCATATGTATATTGTCCACAAATATCGTAAACTAAACACATTCACTCTCTCTCCCTCACTAAACGGTTTACAACGACACAGTCGTTAAAGTAGAATAGCATCAATGGCGATCCTAATTGCAAACAACACAGAAACACTGTAAAAAAGCAATATTTGGGTCATACATTGTACAAGGGGTGTCTGAAAAGTTATGAGCCTAACTGTATAGAGTGTATAATGAACTCTTTACAGTTTACATGCATTAAGGTAATTATATATGTCTGCCTATGCTTTGAACCAAATACATAATCAGGCAGCATATTTCAGCAGGCACCAAAGTGACCAGGTTTTTCTGTCGATGGAAATGGACACAGTTGGCTTTAACAATCAGTTTAAACAGACATTCTAGGTTCGAATCTCGGTTCGCCCTGATTATGTTTCTAGGTTTGTCAGCACCATACCCGTGTTCGTGGGTTTCACCGAAGTGGTAAACGTCTGAGACCTGCATCACTTCGGGCTTTCCTCTCACATTAAGCTGACACGCCGCGATATAACTGTAATAATGTTAAAAGCGGCGTTAAATAAACACACTCACTCACTAAACAGACAGTCGAGACTGATTATTCTCTGGCTTTAACGTTTTTAATTTATTCAGATGAACTGATGAATAATGGTATAGGAAAATACAATGACGTGGGGCACGTCGTCATGACGTCACGATCAATCATCACAATGATACACCTGCCTGTGTGAAAGCAGATGAGAAATTCATCTTTTACCAATACTTATCTACCCATACCTTGGTAATGGTATGCCACATATCCACTACATATTTAAATTGAGTCGCTGGGTTTTATAATACTAATACTACTGCCACTACTACTACTATTAATACAGAGACAAAACCCTTTCTACATCCAATAGAAATCTCTGCATAAGGCAGAGTCGATTGTACGATTAAGCATGTGTTCAGAATCACTAGCAAATAGTAATCATACCAGGTGTTCGCGAAAAGGTGAGCGTATCCTGCCCAACCGGTGCAACCCGTCACAAATACATACAAAGGCAAGTCAATTGTTCACCACAAAAAGGACGGGAACATATGGTACAAGTCAAAATAGGGAATCGCGGACATAATTTTTGTCACATACCTGATGTTTTCTGAACATAAAATAACCGAAGCATATAACGCCCCAAGCCCCAGCCCCAGCCCCCAGCCCCCAGCCCCCAGCCCCAGCCCCAGCCCCAGCCCCAGTCCCAGCCCCCAGCCCCAACATCCAACCCGAAATATGACATGGTCCGACCATTACACGAGGGAAGCAGATACAGGTCGAAGCCATGTGCCTACTACCAGCCGCTTGATGGCGCTGACAACATAGATGGCGACATAATGCGTCATTGGTTGTTCTCCTACCTGACAGCGGTGGCGATTATTCCTCCGTTTTCATTGGCTACTTGTTGGTTCCGGTGGTCCGTCATTATCTGTTCATATGTACTGGCCTTGTTCCGCTTTCGGCGACAGATGCGCCACGCCAGCAGTGTCATAAACACGACCATGATGGCGGACAACAAACATCCAACGATGACCCCAGCCAAAGACGCTGAAAAATACAACAGGTTCTGTGAGGTGTGGTTAAATGGGATTTAACTTCGCGTTTCCGATTATTTCCCTTTTGTAGCGACGTGCATGCGCGTGTGTCTGCTTGTACGTATCCGGACTTACCCTTGTCATAGTCCAAGCCCAGGAAGATATCGTGCTGCAGTTAAACATGGATACCCAACTCAGTATACTGAGTTTGTGCCGATAAATCCCCCAAACAACAAGGACAACCTTTTTCACGTCTTTGGGAATGACGTGGCCAGAGGTAACGGATTCAGAGATGGGAGCCTTAGGAAGAGCCCATTTTAAGTGTGTTTTTTATATAACAGAGGAATGAGTGTGTGAGTTGGTTTTAAGGCAGCTTTAAATTATAGTATTTCAGTATTTTATGGCGGTCTGCTAATACTCGAGGGGGCACGGGTGGCCCAGTCGTCTAAGGCGCCGCGATTCGCTGTGCAGAGTTGCGTCCCTTGGGCACGCCAGAAACCTATGATTGTGGGTTCGAATCCCGGTCACTGAGCCTATCTGATAATTAAATAAAATTATTATCGATACGTGTTTTGACCTACGATTAAACATCTTGTCCTCTTTATGCACTCTTGTCTATCACAAAGAGAATTGTCTTTTATATTACATCATGAAAAGGTTACAGTCAGTTAACATTTAAAATCAAATCACAAGAAAGCCTTACGCAATAAACCTTCACATTAGGCTGTCTTAGTGTCTACGAATTCTCCAACCTGACAATTACTATATATATTCCCAAAGGCTAATGATAATTATTTTCACAATCTTCGAACGGTAAGGAAGGGGGTTGGACCTTTGGAGAACATGTCAATTTATGACAAATGTGAAAAAGTTGAAATATATTTGACCTTATTAATAATGATCAGGTTCAGTGAATGCGTTTTGTTTAACGCCACTTTGAGTTGTTCAGTTTTGTCGGCCTGGCGTGGAAGGAAAGCCCAAATTCATCAAACGTGTAGACATGTTCCAGGTTGGTATAACCCAGTAGTACAGGTATGGTACCAAGCAGACAAAAGATCATTACCAGGGCGAACCAGAGATTCTAACTCACGATCAGCGTATCCTAATTACTCCAGAAACTTATTTGTCGTTGTTGATATTGCAACGACAAAAGTGAACTTCTCGGAAATCAGAAATTTACTAATTATAAATCTGGTAAGAAAACGTACCACTTTATGAATACAAACTTCTGGTTTATCGTAATCAAGCTTGATCTCAAACGGCGAATGCGGCAAACTTTCATCAGGCTACTGGAGTACGAGTTACGGGTCAGGGCCTAGATTTTCGAAACGATCTTAGCTGAGATAAATAATAACAACTTACGTTCAAAGATAAGATATCTTAAGGTTAAGATAAGATAGATTTTCGAAACTACCGTAAACCTGTCGCAGATCGTTCAGAGTTACGATACCTATCGTAACTCTGACAGAGAACTCATTTGTGTGAGAGATAGAAAAGCGGGGTGTTTTCCCAATGACGTCACTGGGATTTCCCAGCTGCTGACAATAACAACAACATATATGAGTGACAGGGAATTCATGACCACATTGTCAGGTCACATTGTTTAACATGCACATGAAATTCTGTACAATCCTACATGTAGACGTTTTGTTCTTATGATTTAAAACCCGGTTTATTGAATGCAAACATTATTGTGTTGAAAATGTGTATTTTATATTGATCAGTAAATTTCATTCAATAAGCTTTTTTTCTGCGAACATATATTGGAAAGTGAATTTTGGACAATGTGCAAACTATGCTACTTTTTGACGAGAACCCGAACGAGCATAGGAACCCATTTTTTATTTGATAAGTCGATACGAAAATCTGTGCTTAACTTTTGCTGTCAAAATTTCAGTAAATTGTTATATTAAATGGAATACATCTATATGCCGTTTATCACCTGTTTTTTAAAGAATGCAATTGTTCAACAGACAGTTTTTAATCACTTTTTATCAAATATTTGTCTTTCAAGAGGATATAGATAACATAGGTATTGAATTTAAAACGAAACAAATTACAATTACTTTTGCAAGAAAAATATTAGATATTGTATACAAATATTTGATCACACGTATTTTCTTATTAAGTCAATAAATACTACACTGTATAGTTAAAATTCAATTATTAAAACCACCCGTCCCACACGATTTTAGATGTAAAAACTTATGCGAAACCTATATGTAGATTGATATAATTTTATAAAATGCGAAAATTAAGACTAAAGCATTGACATATTAGGGTTTATATTCATGCAACTCACCTCCATGCACGACGGCCACGTGTTATGCCACCCTTACAAAACGTCATAGTGCCGGACGACAATGACCGTGCTCACCGTGCACGAATCGTCAGTGCTCACCTCCAGCAGCACAACAACCATGGAATGCTTTGACCAGCAATAAGCCCAGACCTTCACCCTACATGCCACATGATAGAGAGACGTGTACGTCAACGCCATGGGCCACCGACCACGTTAGATGAACTTGGACAGGCACTGCAAGAGTGAGTGAATGAGTTGGGTTTAACGCCGCTTTTAACATTATTCCAGTTATATCACGGCGTGTCAGCTTAATGTGAGAGGAAAGCCCGAAGTGATGCAGGTCTCAGGCGTTTACCACTTTGGTGAAACCCACGAGCACGAGTATGGTGCTGACAAACCTAGAGACATAATCGGGGCGAACCGGGATTCGAACCCCGATCTGGCGTGCCCAAGGGACGCAACTCTGCACAGCGAATCGCGGCGCCTTAGACGACTTGGCCACCCGTGCCCCCGGCACTGCAAGAGGAATGTTTGACAAATCGTGACGGTATCACGCACGACTGATCCAAAAACGTCAACTTTAAAATTTCTCATCTTACCCGAATCGTTGACGGTCATAGCATCGACTGGCATTCTTCACTACTGGTTGTAATTCGTTCATCATTATCACATAACTTATACTAGAAACTAATATTTCTTACAATTTTACAAATCATTTCCGATTATTCCATACTTTTAAATACTACTAACACCTCTCGGATCCTCATCAAACCGGACCAAACCGACCAATCCGTCACCCGATTACCGAGGCTCCAGATGTAATACGTCTTTACCTACTCCACTGGGCACAGATCGCGAATTCTTCCTGATGTGCTTAAGGCGTAGGTCAAAGATATTCACTTCAATTTCATGTTTAAACGCCTCCGTGGTGTAAGGGGGGCGAGTGTCTGACCGAAGAGCGGAATGTCGATAGTTCGATTCCTTGGCCGCCCCATACCAAAAGACGTTGAAAAAGGGTACTTGGTGTTGCCCTGCCTGGAGCTAAGCATTAAGGGAATTAAATAATTGGTGTCCATGTTAAACTGCTGCTCTGTGTCTCAATGGGATAGAACTATAAAACAACTGACTACTACAAGCAGCCACACGTCCCTGTATAAGTGAAATAATCTTGAACGCAACGTTTCGACCCATTTCAGCTCGCTTCAGACATCTCTACTAAACCTGTAAGGTAACAAACCAATGTTGACAGAATGAGTACGTTTATATTCATATATGTTTATTTCATGTGAAATAAACATGCTATGGCACTATATTTCAGTACCAGATTCGCTCAACTGTCACGAACACATGCTAGAATCACGGTCACAGTTACCCTAACGATTCTCTTGGGATAAGTTAATCCTGATAGATTGGCACCAATAGCATGTCTCGGTTACACAGAATAATTATAATGTCATATTGTCACGGAATGGTGAAAGTAAACACCTCCTGCCTTGTGTTGGTGGTCGTGGGTGTTTCATTATTTCTCAGGTTATCCGAATCTAGTTAATTAATGACCGATGTTGTAAACATGATATTTTTGTTTTGGTATTATGGAACTGTTGACTATCGGAATTCCTTTAGTGAGTGAGTGAGTGAGTATCGTTTCACGCCGCTTTTAACAATACTCCAGCAATATCACGGCAGGGGACACCAGAAATAGGCTTCAGACATTGTACCCATGTCGGGAATCGAACCCGGTCTTCGGCGTGACTAGCGAACGCTTTAACCACTAGGCTACCCGACCGCCCCTCGGGATTCCTATAACGAGTCAGTTTAAGTTAGTCTATATGAAATGATAAAGCAATGAATCACTGACTTTGTTTGTTTGTTTGTTTATTTATATGTGTTTGTTTGTTTAACGCTGCATTCAGCAATATTGGAGCTACATGACGGAGGTCTGTAAATTATCGAGTCTGGACCAGACAAGGCAATGATTGATATCATGAGCATCGATCCACGCAATTGGGTTACGATGACATGCATTAACCACGTCAGCGAGCCTGACCACCCGATCCCGTTGGTCGCCTGTTACGACATCATGGGTTGTTGAAGATTCTTACCCGGATCTTCACGGGTTGAAGAAAATATATCGTCTAATAAACCGCGTAATATACCCTACAAAAAGTGAATTAAGTCCTATTTTACAAGTCATGTATTGTTTACGTCAAAAAGTGAGTTTGGGTACAGCCACAGCGTTCTTTAGACAATGACGAAATTGTAACCTTGATGCGGGACGTCACAATGGATAGCAAAGTATGACGTCACCAATGGAATGTCTCTTCACTTTACAATTTGAGGGAAATATTTAAATGCGCACGTTTTTATAGCTGTGCACACTAACAAAGACATATTTATTTGTCCTATTATAAAAAAAATTGTCTGATGCAAGTCTCTATTTGGACTTGTACTATATGTTCCCATGAATTCTTTTTAGGTGAACGATTGACGTGACTTTGCATGTGTTTGTGGCGGGTGCCACCGGTGGGGCAGGATATATACGCTCACCATCTCGCAAACACCTGCTATCCTCACTTTTTGAAATATGCTCATTATATAGTCTGAATCGTACAATAGACTGCTTTAAGCAGAGAATTACGTATGACTATGGAAATGTTTTTGTCACTCTCATGTATCCATTTGATGTTGACATATTATAAAAAGTTAAATACTATGGAATATGCGTTTATGCAAAACTGTCTTTCTTTATATTGACAGTAAGATTAAATACCAAAGATTTCAGAAATAACCATTACAGAGAAAGTTTAATACTCTGACGGACATACTTAATCTTATTTATAAAAGTGTTTCCCTCATCATTGAGAGCCATTTAAATAACCCTTCACATCAATACGATTATTTGATAGTGTTTTTCTTTTACAATGGCGCTTAATCAACCAAGTCAGCGAGCGAAACAGTGCCCATTGTCACTCGAATGTTACTGTAACATAAAAGCAAAATGGAAGACACACATGTGCGTGTACCAGGGTAAGGTACAGAAAACTAACATGTATGTCGATTGCTTTGTACCCATGTTATTTGTTTGTTTATTTGTTTGTATGTTTATTTATTTATTTATCATTATTTAACTATTTGAAGGATACATTTACTAATGTCATTATCATTTGCATTTTAAAACTGATCTCTTTGATATATATGTAACAAGTTTGATGGCAATGGCAACAATGTCGTTACTCTTTCATGTGGTTTGCCCGGATAACCCCGATAGGCAAATGCCGCGTCATTTCGACACCTTCGAGAACATTTAATCTCTTTATGTTTCTTGGTGTTTCAGCACAATACCCGTGCTGGCGAGTTTCAGTAAAGTGGAACACGTCATAAACCTGCTTCCCTCCAGGCTTTACTTCTCCAACATCCAGCTGACACGACGTGATATAGCGGGGTTATATTGTTCAACGTGAAGCCAAACTCACTCACTTTCGGAAACATCAATTAACACAGTACATAATAACAGTGGTATTTGACGGGCGTTTCCCCATAACCCAGTTGGGTTTTGTGATTTATGCCACGGAATGACTGCTGTGTTGTTGAGGGCAGGGATTTAATCATCATATAAATCACTGATTTGTCTGCTCCGTAACGACGTTAAACAACAAATAAACATAATACGAGACAAAGTATGTAAAGTGGGAACCCTGAACGGCTACTCATACCAACAAAAAAACTTAGTGTCTTGCTATTGCTATGATTAATATGCCTTGACAAACTTCCATTCTATAACTTTCAAACCCAACCAAACCTTGACTTGCGTTATTTACTTAACAAATACCATTTATTATTATTTTAATTTTATATTGATACATAGAATATCCAATGCGACACAATCCAAGAACAACCTTAAGCAATCGAAAGCAATGATTACCGAATGCAATCGAATCGAAACCAATCTTGTACAGTGTGAAAAAGGTGATAACTCCACAGAAAGGAGCATTTAGTCCATGTTCTTTTCTTCCAGTGTTGTAAAATGTGGCTCGAAAACGATGTGGAATATTTTCATGGAATCGGCGTTTACAGCACAATGGGTCATATACCTTTGAGAGTGACCTGGGTTAAATATCCAGATAACAACCACAGCCCAAACAATATTCGCTATCTCCTAGCTCCTGATTAATTTGATACTAAACCCAGTCATTAATCGACCAAGATTACTTGCCTTTAGAAAAGTATTTTTATCAAAGTGTTACAAACAATGTTTGTCTCCGTATTGACATTTCGCAGAACATACAGTTCTACAGTTCAAGAAGTGTAAGAGGTACTACAATGAGCCTGCTTTTATTAGTCCCGTGACTTATTTACTCCAGGCATTCAGTGCTCTAATATTCTTACAATGTTCGTGTCTATATTTACATAGCCTGATAAGATGCTGATGTAAAGGGAAGCATTTGCAATTTCCTGATCCAGTTCTGGACATGACGTCTCTGAGTGATAACAGAAACTAATAATTTCCACAGAGTAGAACGAACTTAAACGTGCCTCCCGAGGGCTAATAATACAAATGAATGAGAGAAACCACAAGGAATGTATTAAACTCAAAAGTATACCAAAACAATAAAATGAACCACAATTCAACAGTCGATAATGCGGTAATTTTATTATTTATGAAATAATTTAATTGGTAAAGGGTTCTTCTAATGGCATCGTTATTAATACCACGGTATGTGCAAACTTCTGAATGAGTATCAACACACGCGTCATCAGTGTCATCTGGTACCAAGATGTCGTCTATCCAGTTGGTATACACGTCTTCGAGTGAGTGGATATGATAGATGTGGTAATGCCCTAGCCATGTAACGGCGGGTGACACAAGGAATAGGGTTTGCACATAGTACCGTTGGGAATCAAACCCGGATTTGAAGCATGATAAACGAACCACTAGGCTACACCGTATGTCCATATATGCACTACTGTTCACAACTACTTGCGGGAATTCCGCAAAACATTTGTTGATGTAACGTGGAACGTTAGCGGCATTATCAAAGTACCTTTGTGGAATTACCGCGGTTCGTTTGCAGACTTAACTTGGAACATTTCCAGAATTGCCGAGGTACCTTTTTTAAAATTACCGTACCGCTTTGGTGTTGCAATTGTTTCACAGAAATTCCACTAAAAAGCAGATCAGTGCTCGTAAGTAGTCGTGCATCCAGATTTGATAAAAAAAAATACAGTAGAAGGGGCTGAGGTCAAAGGCGCCAGAATTCGTTCTGCAAAGACACGTCCACTGAACGTTGATTTCGAAAAGATCAGGAGTGAGTGAGTATGGTTTTACGCCGCTTTTAGCAATATTCCAGCAATATTAGTGCGGGGAACACCAGAAATGGGCTCCACACATTGTACCCATATGAGGAATCGAACCCAGGTCTTTGGCGTGACGAACGAACGCATTAACCACGAAGCTACACCGCCTCCCCGAACAGATAATGAGGCTTGATTTATCAACACCATACCCACTGTGAGGTTTCAAAGTCTACTACCAGTGTCACAGTGTCCCGTTATCATACTGGTGCCATATAGTCACATAGTGTATCATATGTATGCCAATTAAGCCGAAGTATTTTACATCAAAGATGTTTGTTTAATCGCTGTGATTCCCTGGCGACATTATCAAAGCTTCTTTGACCTTCTATGGCCTTGTATGACCTTCTGATGCATATAGTTGTTAAAATGCCACGACCGAAGTCAGTGCTTGTGCAGTGTCTGAAGTCAAAGCCATGAGGTCACGTAGTGAAACTTGTAATCTTAAATGCCCCAGTAATTTTGAACCTTAATACACCCTGCCAAGACACTTAAACACTAATTTTTATTTTCATAATTTGAATTTTTTATATATGTATATTCGTTGTATCATTTCTCAATGTGTGTGTACTTAATCGCACCGCTTTGCTTTAACTGATCATGGTAGTAAAACAGAGAACGAACGTATATATTACCCTTTACATTATCTGACCGTGCCACTCTCTAACTAAGGGAATAATAGTCTCTTAGAGCTTCAAACGTTGTCTTGTTCGCCCTTTCTTCTTTCACGACCATGCCGCTTACCGCACGACACACGTTGCACCATAGATGGTTACACGTATTTACAGCAACCCAGTGCAAGAAGAACAAACCCTTGTCTACTGCATTGTTCTATTGAACTCGCTGAGGCCAAGCCATTCTCACAATGCAAATAGGCTTATCATCAAATTATTCCCATAATACGGCTTGTCTTTGTTCTAGAGAACATAACAAGCTAACAATATTAAAGTTATAATTTATGGAATGATTTATGTTCCTCGGCATGAAGCTTCTGTCGATGTCCACGGCTTCAATACATCCCGCTACGTGATTCTAGGCCCGAGACATCGACGATCGTTAAACATCGTGAGCATGTGAGCGCTTATTGGTTTTCCTGGACGTCGAAACCGTAAATCGCTACTTATTAGCTCTGACCGCCACCTGATTACCTAAGCCCACCGACAATGCAAAGGTAAACACACTACACGGTAATACTTTTGATGTAAGGGACGCTGTGGATTAGACATTAAAAGTCCATTTACCTGTTGTCGTCTTACCTGGGCCAGGTTTTTACGGCTTCCTGTACTATTATTCTTCATGGCATGTGTCTTGCACAACAGAGAACGGCTCATAATGTTAATATCATGTTCGTATTGGGTAACCTGTTACCGTGCACTGACCTTTCACTTGGGGTGTGTTCTTGTTGATTGACATGAGGATTAATTCCATACAGTGTTAAGAATGATAATTACGTAGGAAGAGAGTGTTAAGATGGGATGCAACTTTCATGATCATGTGGGAAAATGTGTAAATTATCACAATTACATGTCGAGGATGTTTAGGTGTGAGCAAACGTCAAAGAGTTGAACTTCATTATTGATAATTTATGGAGGTCAGGCTCGCTGACTTTCTGGTTCCAAAGCAAAGGAGGGGTATTGAAGTAATGCTTTGAATTCTTAAGAAACTGCGTTTGTTGGCATCATGCCACTTTTGAATAGAAGAAATTCTAAGTTAGCACAGGAAGTACCACGCGATAAAATCGTAACGTGGAATGCTTTTCTTTAAAAAAAACGATGTGAGGAATAAGAACACGACCATGGTTATTATCACATTTGAGTATACGAGGTAGGCCAACATACAATGTACGTCATGGTCAACACACTTGATGTATATACGTCATGTTTAACACAGTGATCATGTGCACGCATCAGACTCAACAGCACTGAAGTCCCAACATCATGCTCAACAAAAACGTCAAGATCAACACACGTGACGTACATACGTCATGTTTAACACACATGAAGTAAATACGTCAAGCTAAAGACTAGTGACGTCCTTACATCATGTTCAACACTAGTGGCGCAAAACACGTCATGCTCAACTATAATGACGTGCATACGTCATGACCAACAGACGTAAGTGACGTAAACACGTCGTGATCAACAGAAGTGACGTTCACACGCCATGCTTAACACTAGTGATGGTCATTTACATACCCCGCCTTCATACTGCTGGAATATTGCTAAAAGCGGCGTAAAACCATACTCACTCACATTTACATACGTCATGCCACAAACAAGTGACGTACATTCAGTACTACTGACGTACATGTTCCACACTAGTGACGTACATAGGTCTTGCTAAGCACCAGTAAGGTGTAGGGGTCACTTAATGCTGATTACAAGAAGAACGGGCAGTGGGGTAGCCTCGTGGTTAAAGGGTTCGCTCGTCACGTCGAAGGCCCGAGTTCGATTTCCCACATGGGTTCAATGTGGGAAGCCCATTTCTGGTGTCTCCTGCCGTGACATTGCTGAAATATTGCTAAAAGCAGAGTAAAAATAGACTCACACACTACCGGAAAGAACAACTGAGGACTTCTTGCCTCATCCTTGTAAGGGGCATTGCTGCCCATGTCGTCTAAGGCCCTAAGTCTTGTGCCTATGACGTGTGAAAAACCCATGATCGTAGGTTCCAATCCATGATTCGCCTTGATAATTTTTCAAGGTTTGCCAGAGCCATATCCGTGCTAGTGGGGGGTGTCATGGATGTGGTAAACATCTGAGACCTGCATCACTTATCTACCTCATCCAGCTGACACGCCAAGATATAGCTAAACTGCAGTTCAAATCAGGGTAAAACCAAACTCACTCAAGTGTCTTTCTTCTAAAATATAACCTGACAAACCATGATAAAACTGAATATTGTACAAATTGGCTATCAGATGTTTCATTGACTCACTGCGTCCTCAAGTTAGACACATTGCATCCGGTTTCAGACCGCCTCCGTGGTCTAGCGGTAGAGCGTCTGCCCGGAGAGCTGAATGTCGTGGGTTCGATCCCAGGTCGCGTCATACCAAAAGACGTTAAAAAGATGGCACTTGTTGTTACCCTGCCTGGTGCTCGGCATTAAGGGGCTAAAACAAGGACCGAGTCTGAGTGGGGTATTCATGTTAAAAGGTACATGGGCTAGCACTAAAAAATCGGCATTAGTTCGGACTAGCACACACACACACACACACACACACACACACACACACACACACACACACACACACACACACACACACACACACACACACACACACACACACACTCTCTCTCTCACACACACACACACACACACACACAAATACACACACACATGCACGTCACTATATAAGTGCAATAATCTTGAACGCGACATTAAGCCCCATTTCAAAACCATGGCCCAGCGTCCGTCTCTTCGTCAAGGGGCATGATAACTAAAGAAGGTCAAATAATGTGGTATATCAGAATCAAAAATTTCTTTTATAGATTTGTAACCCAATAAAGAAAAACATACATAACCCACACACCCTGTCTATCAATCAGTGTATGACATCAACAGAGAGATAGAGGTGTTTGGTTACTTCAAATTACGCCAAGATGCCTGATAAAAGATTTAGGCCCAGCAAACAATACCCACATGATACCAGCGGTGTCATTGTGTCGTTTTCCTCTCCGATTAATCCCAATGACCTTTTGATTATTAATACCTCTTTTCGAATAAACATCCATCTAATGGCGAAATTTGAACAACTTAATATAATTTGAACGTTAAAGTTTGATGTTACGCTGACGATGCTATTTGTTCTTGTTGTTTATTATGAGAAACATCGATGATATCGGATTGGCCTTATTTGAAGACAGCCTATCATGAAATGTAATACGTTCGTCTCTTTACAGCTCGTCATTACCTATTTGAATGTCACACGAGTCATTATTATTGCTTGTCGTGATGTTCTAACGAGAAATATCTTCAGATAATAGATGTCTGAAGCTCACTTTTTAAAATGTTTTATAAGTATTTTTAAGCTGAATCCCTTACTGATTGTTCACGAGGGACGCATAACACCCCATGTACCCCGAGTGATCCCTCTACAAAGAATTCATCTCACCGACATGGTTTAATGTGACGTTGTAAAAGAATTAACTAAAATTTTAAATTCATAGAAAACAGCTGTTTGATTGAGCTGAGGTTAACTGATGCTATGTCACGTGACTTCCCATTGACTCGGAAAAAGCGTGCAGCATAAGGGATTCTGCCTCTGAGCAATCCGCGACAGCCTATATTGCTCGTGGCGGGGCGTAAGAGATTTATTCCCCCGCTGATAAATTTATAAAACCCCAGGGCGGTTGACAAAGGATTTTATCAAGATCACGTGGACCAATCAGATCTCATCCCCGCCGTGATATTGCTGGAATATTGCTAAAAGCGGCGTAAAACCATACTCACTCACTCACTCATCATTCTGACATGGAAGTATGATAACGACGGTTATTATTTGGGGAGAAAAATGCTTACTCCTTGAAAGGTCATTTACCTCATTAAAAACTAGTTAGTATGTACCCAGAAAAGAAAGCGGAGCCCTTATAGATTTTTTATGATTCATCGTTTTTATCACCTACATATATGTTTTCGTGTCTTAATGCAGTGTGTGCATTTCCAGTGGGTTAAAACCATATGGATAGTTAAAGACTCAAAAACTCTGACCCAAAACATAAAACGTACAAAGGGAATATATGTCAGTGGTTGTCCCTCGAGCACACACAATGAGAGCGTTAAGGTCAGCTCTGCGTATTCCACGGTAAAGTAACTATTTATGCCGCTGTCTGATATCTTGCTTAAGCCCCTTTTAGCGTGGATCACTTTCCGTTTGCTTAATGGTTAGTTGAATAATGGAAATATCGTGCTTCGTCAAGCAAGGTGTTAACGCTCGTTTGATAAGAATACCATACCGGGTACCCAGTACACAACGACTGGTAATAGAATGTGTTTGGGCCATTTGTAATATAACTAATTTCAACATCAGATACTTGGTGTCCTTTTTTATATTAGATTAAAAAATAAGGAGCTTTTTGTTACTCAGATGAGATCATGTGTTAACATCCTCCCTTAGTTCATAACTGTCATTTCTTTAACGGTTTCTGCACACCTACTGTGGGTGTTGAATACGACAGTATTGTTGTCTACTTAATATACTCAACGGCAAAGGTGCCTAATAATATATAAGAATTGTATTAAATGAAGCATTTATTAATTATAAGTTTATAATATGGGTTGCATTATTTTAGTGATTCTTGTCCAGTTGTGTACACAAAAAACACTTAATGTGTTTTAAGGTAAAACAGAAAGTCACACCTCAAATATGAGCTTTCTGTTTTAAAACACATGTAATCTCAAATAAGGAATGAAATTTCATCATAATACGTGTAAAACCTTCAGAGGCATATTCCTGTGTTTGTTTAAAGTATCATTTAGAAAATCATTACAAAGGGTGGACCTTTAGACAATTAAACGCCAGTACCCTATGAGTATTCAAAGGGATATCCAGGTTTTGGGTGTCTACATGTTCGTAACGGTTGCTTTTAGTTATTAAGAGAATATACATTATATCACTGGAGGAAGAGATCACCTTTACAAAATTTACAAGGGTGTAAATTTAGACATAAGTTCTGATTAAGGTGTGTAACTTAAGACAAATATTTCCATATATGTATGCACATTTAGACATAAATCCATGTAAATATATGTTTAGGCGTATTACGTATTGTTTACACATTTTAGCCTTGTAAGAGGTGATTTGCAAGCATTTACAAGTAAAGGCACACATTCATTCAGTGTATATAGAGTAGTATTTTACTTACTTAGAAAGTGTTTATATGTAATTAGAATATCTGACCATATATACACAAACAAGATTCAGCGCGATTGTTTGTTTGTTTGTTTGTTTGTTGTTTAATGTCGCACTCAGCAATATTCCAGCTATATGACGGCGGTCTGTAAATAACTGAGTCTGGACCAAACAATCCAGCGATTAACATCATGAGCATCGATCCACGCCATTGGGATCGATGACATCATCATGACTTTACGGCAAGTATGGGTTGCTTAAGACCTATTCTACCCCGGATCTTCATGGGCGTCAGCACGAGAGTCATGTCCTAAAACGTGGCAGACACAGTCAAGCATTCTTCCAATGTTTAATCTACACAGCAATATTCATATCTGTTGTGTATAATATAACATTTTATACTGTTTATTGACCACAAAACTCAAATACGTTTACTCGAATTCTTTATTGAATCAGAGGAGGGGCTGGAACTATCTTGATGACACTTCTCATGAGTGAATATCAGTTATTAATTACCTCTGTTGGCGTAAGAACTTGACGCTGGTCAATGTTTCCGCGTAGCTGAGTCACAGCTGTGTCCCTCAATCGAATGATCGTGCCTCTTGCACACGCAACCCGTGTTCAATTATTGGACAACCGTTCCAGGGAAACAGTGCAGAGAGTTCAAGAATGTATGATCCCCGGATAAATGTGTAAAATTATCTATTGAGAGCTCATTATTTTCAAAGCAACTTAAAGATAGTTTCTAAATGAGCTCAAATTTCCACTTATGTACAGTAGAAATGTCAAGCTGCTATTCTACACACATATACTCACTGACAACAATCGATGAACGTCATGAAAGTTTTTAGAGTGCACGATTCCACGTTTAGATACAAATGCTGGCACCGTTGTCGAACAATCATGTCTTCATTGACACGCAATATATTAATGCATTCAAAGAATTGAAAGTCCCCGCAATTACAGTGAATGTTTTAGTAAATAAGGATACTATTCCTTTACTAAAAAGAAGAATTAGAACAACTGCAATATTTAATCTCATTGAAAAAATAGGACAAGAAGCAAAAGAGTACAATGCCATTTCCTTGCCATTGAATCTGAAAATGTTACACAAACCAGACGTCCCACTTTTATCGGGACCGAAACATATCCAATTCTAACTACAACCCCACCGGGCTTAGCGAGCGGTTGGACATCCCTATAGAGATACATATCTGACATGTGGATTGAAGCTCCTCGAAACCATCTCTCTCGGAGTCGTTAGTGGATATTAATATCTTACACCACGGTTAAACCATTCGTAATTTAATTCTATGACAGTCAACTTAATTACTGTTAGGCTTATCTGTATCCAAACCACAAAGCAATCTCCTGGAACGTTTAAGACACCTGACATGCGTCATCTCGATGGTAAAAGGTTTGGACAGTTCGCGTTCGTGTCTCCAGTGTTAAGACACAACACACAGGTTCAACGATCGTTGTGTATGATCAGAATAAATGAAAAAGAGTCGAACCATAAAAATGTGTATGAGGTGTAAACGGTTAATAAAACATGTTGATGATGTATTTTTGTGGTTATAATAATACTACGGATATCATATTATGACATATTCTGACAGTTTAATGCAACAATTTGCAAAAAATAGGACTTTATATGTAAAGTAAGGAATCGACAGGATTAACATAATTGAAGATGTCATTGAAATGACAATCACCACATGTCAAATTAATATTCAATGTGGGTTTTCTTCACTAATTTTCAGTGATCCATTAAAATCATTTTTACCGCTATTTTGCCTTTTACGCCCAATGCAATCTGTTTCGGCGGATAATCGAGCCTGGTTCTTCTCCGGCATTGACGTTTTATATTTAACTTACCTAATATTAGAAGCAGTACTGCTATTTCATCCTAAAATCACCTCAAGCGTTATCAGGTATAGCGGCGTGAATGCAGGAGACAAGTCCGGTCTTATGCCGGTTTTATAGCGCTAACCAACTGAAATGCAGTTAAACATGGACACCCTAGCTACTCAGACACAGTATACTGACTCCAAGCAGACCAGTTCTTGTTTTATCCCTAGTTACCGAGCGCCAGGCAGGGTAGCAACAAGTACCATCTTTTAACGTCTTTTGGTTTGACGTGGCCAAATCCGGGGATCGATCCACCAACCTTCCGCTATCAGGGCAGGTATTCTATACACTAGACCACGGAGGGTGTCTCTTATAGGGCAGAACACTGTTGGACATTGGACAGTTTTCGATCTATTGCCTTACACGAATGTCCTAGGGCTCAAACATCTAGGGTTTAGGCGTTGATGACACTTCAATGATATTATCCTATGATAACAGGCCGTTACCCTGGTTGTTTATTTTGATTTGTGACAGTGATACGAAGAGCACCCTTAAGGCATTAGCGTTTTTAATAAGCTGCATTCCAAATGCACTATCAACTCAAGATATACTTAATTTAAAATTGGCTCGTACTAAAATACAATAACATTTACAACCTTTGTTTGAAGATAACAGGTCGATTTGCAAAACAACGACTGTCTGCTAAATTCGAAACTGTTGTCATAGGTTTTGTTTGTTTTAGATTGAATAGTATCATGATCAATCGTATGACATATTGTTATAACCAGATATCTACATGCCTTAAAATAATGAACATTATGTCTATTAAACCGAAATATATTCGTTCATTATTGTTATTCAGACTTAACAATTGTTCATGTTAAACTCTCCTATCTATGCACGGTTAATTAAATTGGGTATCTAACGTTAAGCAGCGTCTTTGCAACAAATAGTTTAGTTATATTTGGGAACAGCAATGTGTTGAAACTTTTCAGCAGTCATCTCCGAATTTACTTCTAAAAGTATCTTCTGAAAAGGAGAGACATGGGCCTTTTGCGGATATATATTCTCTATTTAAGCTTTCATCTGCAATGAGCCATATCTTAAATGTATAGTAAAGTATTGTAAACTTTATAATTAGGAATGCGTTGGCCGAGTTTGATGTGGGTCCCACTCTTTATGAATTAAAAAAACTAGATAAGTAGAATATGTAATTTGTTCTACATTGAAGATAGATCACTTCGTGTTTATTTTTAATCCCTATAGTTAAAGTTCCTGAGAAATAAGACAAACACCCAACAAACCATAGATTATGTTGTCAAATGTAAATAAGATTTGAATGCAACATATTGCAACAATGTTTATTCATCATGGAATGTACAAAAGAGGTTCTACTGTCTCTGATTTGTGAACCATATCTCTCTCCGTGTAACCCTTATTGTTATTATACGTTATACGGTAATAAAGAATTGAATCATAAATACTTTTTTTACTGCATTAAACAAGCGAAATAGTGTTTCCAGATTTTAATAGTAAATGTTTAAATCGTTCTGAGGCGGCTGTGGCGCATTCAATTACAAACATTCGCTGACAACGGGCCCTACAACAGTCCTATTTCTACCCAGCGATACACACAGCCACAAAATGAGTCATTGATTTTGAACCACGTCTCCGGCTAAGTGAAATAGAAACCACTCCGAACTCCTATGCACAAGTAGTCTTGGAGATTCTGTATATTTACACAGCGTAGGGGACTAGTGAGGTAACCTTAGCAGGTAAAACAAGGTAAACAGACATGTCGCAGATTAATGTAAATTGTCTCAATCAAATAAGGTTTCTGGATGAAATGAGGTCCAAATTCGACTTGCATTTCTGCTTTCGATGTCCTAGGAATTACCCAGTCGCTCAAATTGACGGAAAAAGCTACTTATTCCGCTGCCAACTCCCGGAGTTTCGGGAAGACATATTTCATAATCATATAAATTATTATCGCATGACCCTCGAGGTAGTGGTTGGCTTTGACAATAATGGAAATCATACGGCACGAGCGACGCAATGTCGCCTCTTCGTAGGTCGGACAGCATCTGGTTTGTGTCTCAGTGTGGGTTAGAGTGTTGTTTAATCTGTGGTGTACCCCAAGGGTCCAGATAAACCTATATACTTGAACCGTATCAGAGTAGACGCAGAAGCTCTCGGATGTCGAAGGAGATTAACTGGCTTAAGAGCGTTTCCCCTTGTAAAGCTCGTCATAGATAATGTATAATGTATAGTGAATAACATGTTATTGCTAAAATGCCGCCTGTAGCTTTATAATAATACTGTATCAACAATCACAGCCACTGCTATGTAAGTGAGTGAGTGAGTGAGTGAGTGAGTGAGTGAGTGAGTGAGTGAGTGATTTCTATCTTGTATGGATGAACCAAGACCTATTCTCCAAAAGGATTATTTCATTTTCAGCTAAATAGTTTTGAACTGAACGAATTCTTTGATTAATGAAATGTAAAGGCTACTGTGATTCGTAGAAAGACACGGGAACCTGTTGCGTGTCACAGTGACCGATGGAGATAGATAAAGTGTGTCACTGCGACTGATAGAAAGAGAAAATTGTTTTGTGTGTCACAGTGACTGGTTGAGAGAGAGAATTGGTTTGTGTCAGTGACTGGTAGAAAGAGAAAATTGTTTTGTGTCAGTGACTGGTTGAGAGAGAGAATTGTTTTGTGTGTCACAGTGACTGGTTGAGAGAGAGAGAATTGGTTTGTGTCAGTGACTGGTAGAGAGAGAGAATTGTTTTGTGTCAGTGACTGGTTGAGAGAGAAAATTGTTTTGTGTGTCACATTGACTGGTTGAGAGAGAGAATTGTTTTGTGTGTCACAGTGACAGGATGAGAGAAAGACTTGTTTTGTGTGTCACAGTGGCTGGATGAGAGAGAGAATTGTTTTGTGTGTCACAGTGACTGTTTGAGAGAGAGAATTGTTTTGTGTGTCACAGTGACTTGTTGAGAGAGAGAATTGTTTTGTGTGTCACATCGACTGGTTGAGAGAGAGAATTGTTTTGTGTCACAGTGACTGGTTGAGAGAGAGACTTGTTTTGTGTGTCACAGTGACTTGTTGAGAGAGAGAATTGTTTTGTGTCACAGTGACTGGCATGGTTGAGAGAGAGACTTGTTTTGTGTGTCAAAGTGACTGGTTGAGAGAGAAATTGTTTTGTGTGTCACAGTGACTGGTTGAGAGAGAGAATTGGTTTGTGTCACAGTGACTGGTTGAGAGAGAGAATTGTTTTGTGTGTCAAAGTGACTGGTTGAGAGAGAAATTGTTTTGTGTGTCACATTGACTGGTTGAGAGAGAGAATTGTTTTGTGTGTCACAGTGACTGAAGGAGATAGAGACTTGTTTTGTGTGTCACAGTGACTGGTTGAGAGAGAGAATTGTTTTGTGTCACAGTGACTGGTTGAGAGAGAGAATTGTTTTGTGTCACAGTGACTGGTTGAGAGAGAGACTTGTTTTGTGTGTCAAAGTGACTGGTTGAGAGAGAAATTGTTTTGTGTGTCACATTGACTGGTTGAGAGAGAGAATTGTTTTGTGTGTCACAGTGACTGAAGGAGATAGAGAATTGTTTTGTGTGTCACAGTGACTGGTTGAGAGAGAGAATTATTTTGTGTCACAGTGACAGGTTGAGAGAGAGACTTGTTTTGTGTGTCAAAGTGACTGGTTGAGAGAGAAATTGTTTTGTGTGTCACAGTGACTGGTTGAGAGAGAGAATTGTTTTGTGTGTCACAGTGACTGAAGGAGATAGAGAATTGTTTTGTGTGTCACAGTGACTGGTTGAGAGAGAGAATTGTTTTGTGTCACAGTGACTGGCATGGTTGAGAGAGAGACTTGTTTTGTGTGTCAAAGTGACTGGTTGAGAGAGAAATTGTTTTGTGTGTCACATTGACTGGTTGAGAGAGAGAGTTGTTTTGTGTCACAGTGACTGGTTGAGAGAGAAATTGTTTTGTGTGTCACATTGACTGGTTGAGAGAGAAAATTGTTTTGTTTGTCACAGTGACTGAAGGAGATAGAGACTTGTTTTGTGTGTCAAAGTGACTGGTTGAGAGAGAGAATTGTTTTGTGTGTCACAGTGACTGGATGAGAGAAAGACTTGTTTTGTGTGTCACAGTGGCTGGATGAGAGAGAGAATTGTTTTGTGTGTCACAGTGACTGTTTGAGAGAGAGAATTGTTTTGTGTGTCACAGTGACTTGTTGAGAGAGAGAATTGTTTTGTGTGTCACATCGACTGGTTGAGAGAGAGAATTGTTTTGTGTCACAGTGACTGGTTGAGAGAGAGACTTGTTTTGTGTGTCACAGTGACTTGTTGAGAGAGAGAATTGTTTTGTGTCACAGTGACTGGCATGGTTGAGAGAGAGACTTGTTTTGTGTGTCAAAGTGACTGGTTGAGAGAGAAATTGTTTTGTGTGTCACATTGACTGGTTGAGAGAGAGAGTTGTTTTGTGTCACAGTGACTGGTTGAGAGAGAGACTTGTTTTGTGTGTCAAAGTGACTGGTTGAGAGAGAAATTGTTTTGTGTGTCACATTGACTGGTTGAGAGAGAAAATTGTTTTGTTTGTCACAGTGACTGAAGGAGATAGAGACTTGTTTTGTGTGTCAAAGTGACTGGTTGAGAGAGAGAATTGTTTTGTGTCACAGTGACTGGTTGAGAGAGAGACTTGTTTTGTGTGTCACAGTGACTGGTTGAGAGAGAGAATTGTTTTGTGTGTCAAAGTGACTGGTTGAGAGAGAATTGTTTTGTGTCACAGTGACTGGTTGAGAGAGTGAATTATTTTGTGTGTCACATTGACTGGTTGAGAGAGAGAATTGTTTTGTGTGTCACAGTGACTGAAGGAGAGAGAGAATTGTTTTGTGTCACAGTGACTGGTTGAGAGAGAGAATTGTTTTGTGTCACAGTGACTGGTTGAGAGAGAGACTTGTTCTGTGTGTCAAAGTGACTGGTTGAGAGAGAATTGTTTTGTGTCACAGTGACTGGTTGAGAGAGAGAATTGTTTGGTTCACAGTGACTGGTTGAGAGAGAGAATTGTTTTGTGTCACAGTGACTGGAGGAGAGAGAGAATTGTTATGTGTGGCACAGTGACTGGTTGAGAGAGAGAATTGTTTTGTGTCACAGTGACTGGAGGAGAGAGAGACTTGTTTTGTGTCAGTGACTGGATGAGAGAGAGAGAATTGTTTTGTGTCACAGTGACTGGAGGAGAGAGAGAATTGTTTTGTGTCACAGTGACTGATTGAGAGTGAGAACTGTTTTGTGTCACAGTGGGTGGAGGAGAGAGAGAATTGTTTGGTTCACATTGACTGGTTGAGAGAGAGAAATTGTTTTGTGTGTCACAGTGACTGGAGGAGAGAGAAAATTGTTTTGTTTGTCACAGTGACTGAAGGAGATAGAGACTTGTTCTGTGTGTCAAAGTGACTGGTTGCGAGAGAATTGTTTTGTGTCACAGTGACTGGTTGAGAGAGAGAATTGTTTGGTTCACAGTGACTGGTTGAGAGAGAGAATTGTTTTGTGTCACAGTGACTGGAGGAGAGAGAGAATTGTTATGTGTGGCACAGTGACTGGTTGAGAGAGAGAATTGTTTTGTGTCACAGTGACTGGAGGAGAGAGAGACTTGTTTTGTGTCAAAGTGACTGGATGAGAGAGAGAGAATTGTTTTGTGTCACAGTGACTGGAGGAGAGAGAGAATTGCTTTGTGTCACAGTGACTGATTGAGAGTGAGAACTGTTTTGTGTCACAGTGGGTGGAGGAGAGAGAGAATTGTTTGGTTCACATTGACTGGTTGAGAGAGAGAATTGTTTTGTGTCACAGTGACTGGAGGAGAGAGAGCCTTGCTTTGTGTGTCACAGTGACAGGAGGAGAGAGAGTATTGGGTTGTGTGTCACACTGACTGGTTGCGAGAGAGACTTGTTATGTGTCACAGTGGCTGCTGGAAAGAGATAATTGTTTTGTTCACATTGACTGGTTGGGAGAGAGAATTGTTTGAATGACTGGTTGAGAGAGCGAATTGTTTTGTGTGTCACAGTGACTGGTGGAAAGATGGAATTGCTGTGGGTCCCAGTGACTGTTTGAGAGATAGGAGTTCCGCGTGTAAACGAATAGCCGAAGTTGGAAGCTGCAGAAGTGATGCGCCTGTGCTGGAGGAGGGAGCCGTATCTCGCCCTGGCATCTGATGTGCTGTAGACGAGTTTAATCACGGAGGGGGAGTAGAGAGATGACGCAGATTACATCCCAGTGTCCTTGACTGCTGACTTCATGCATGATTGTCGGTAAACACTCTTTATCCGGTGTCACTCGAACTGTGACACTCCGTATACTGATCTTCATCACACGTTCTATCCCATGTAATAAGGAAAAAAGTATAACCTAAATACGCCGTGATTTGGTTGTCGTAGAGCTGTGCTCAATTGGTGGCGTTGATGAGATGTCTTGTCGGTGTCATGCTGCACATAGTGGACATGCGGTAGCCAAGAATGTCCGTCACCTTAGCAACGTAATATACGTCCTATCTTAACGCCTTAGATAAGTGAACAGTAGTTCAGTTATATACTAGTTCTGACGTGGCAGCTTGGTGCTGGAAGGAAGCTCAGAGTTACTCAGGTCGTAGGCGTTTACAATGTTGGTGAAAAGACACGCGCACTTGTACGTGTATGGTATTGCCAATCTAAGGATCATAATCGAGAGAATTTGGGATTCCAGCCTCTGATCAGATGATAATGGTTAAGGGACGCAACTCTGTATAGTGAATAGCACTAAATGCTACGGAACTACCACAAAGCAATCAGTGCCTCTTTAAGGACCGACGGGATATCTTGGCAGATAAAGCGTCTCTTCTTATCACTCAAAAGCTCACTGTTTATTCTCCCCACATGTACAATGTCTGAAGCCTATTGTTGGGGTAGGCGGACATGCTGTTCATGGAATATCGCTGTGAGCGGCGTACCTCCAAACCTACTCACTCTATACTGACATGAGAAATACCTGAATGAATGGAGCTTCACTGTAGCGAGCAAAGTCTATATCGTCACATTCAAACGTATCCAGAACAGGATCCCGTTCCACAAAGTAATCTTAGCGCTAAGTCGATCGTAACTCCCATTCTTTAACACTGACTTACGACATTCGTAACGCTAAGATCGTTTTGTGGAACGGGGCCCTGGATTTGGTTAATAAATCAAGTAAGAGTATCGATCGTTCGATGACCCACGAAATCAGGTCGATCATTCGTTTGAGCAAAATCCATACTCGGTGGCCATTGTGGCTATCCGATTACCCCCTTTCGCTACCTTTACACACATGCATACACAGAAGACCTGTCCTGTTTCGACAACCTGAGGAGAGGTTTCCAAAGTCTGAAGGAAAGCCAGAAGAGCATGTAGGACAATAATAGCACACTATGGTATTAAGGATGGAATTTTGATTCCAAATGACTTGGACCTGTTTCCATCCTAGTTATTATCTCTACCTCAACCCCAACCCCAACCCCAACCCCAACCCCAACCAACACCACCAAAACCACCACTAACCTCAACACCAACACCAACACCAACACGGGCCCTTACCAAGACAGCTACGGTCCTTTCATATGACTGAAGAAATGTTCATTGCAGTCGTCTCAAGCGCTGCACTGCGCTGTGCAGATACAGAGATCCACGATTTGTGTATCTTTGTGCTTTCCTCCAAAACAAGTTTGACGCGCCGTGATAAAACTTAAATACAGTTTAAAGAGGCGCAAAATCCACCTCACTCATACAATAGCAAACAAAATGTCACAGGACAACGCAACGAAATATTGAGAAATTAATCCTTTTAAGAAATAATTATTATAATCGCCCTCCAAACATTGTCCTTATTCCGGCAACTGGTGTATAGAGTGAAACCTTGTTAATCCGGAACCCTTTTCTCCAGAAATCACGCCTTCCTCACGTTATTGCTGTGTACTCACAATTCGTTCATCCGGACTTACTTTTGATCGGACGATTTAACTGGTGACGAAATCGTCCGGATTAACGAGGTTCCACTGGTGACAGTGACACGTACCCGAAAGTGTCTATTATATCCAGTACTAATTCTGTTACTAACTTTGTAAATTTTTAAATCGTGTTTGACATTTGTAAACAACCTGTTGTACTTAACATTTAGTATAGGCAACATTTTTACACAACACCGGTCACCAGACATCTCGCGAGACTGCGTGTCAAGCAAAGGTTAAGGTCTGCACTATCGATTGACAAAACACTGTTTACCAGCGAGGTCTGGACCTGTATCTTAGTGATACAAATGTTTTTATATTAGAAATAATCATTACAATATCCACAAATTAATAGTTACTCATTACAGATTCTATCTGTCGAACAGTCAGATGTCATGCCCCGAGATTACAACACATTGATCATGGTGTCTTTCCTATCATGATCAGCTTCAGAGGGAGCGGTCGGGCGGAAGCAAATTACAAAATACATATTTTAAAAAATCCCCTGTGTTGACAAAGCGATAGGTGCGTTTCCTGTCATGTTATACGATATATTGGAAAATGTTGTGCAATGTTTCGTTGCTATAGGGCGAGTTATTTCCCTTCTTCGGATATCCTACAGATATTCACCGAGGATTACAACTTTTTGTTTAAGAAACAAGAATTTCGTTTTTATATGTCTGGAGTGGGTGACATTGGTTGAAATACAATACTTTTTTGTTTTTGAAACACATGAAATACTATAGCTGGATTTATATGCGTATACATGTCCGTGGTCATGACAATTGACATAGATGAGATGGCACATACAAAAATATTTGTACATTTATCAAAATTAAATTAATTCGAAACGTCACCAATTTGCTTTTAAATGTTCAAAATTGTATTCTTGGCATAATGTTACGAACAAATTTTCAGGTGATTTTTAATTTGGAAATATGTTTCTTAAAATAAGCTTCGGATCTAACATCTGACATTTTGCAACGCTCATATATTAGGTAATATCGGTACACAAATCTGTCGAGTTGAGGAAATGAAAATGTACTATATCCTATTTAAATTATGGCCCGGTTCCTTAAATCGCCATCCACATAAGGCGGGACGTGTGAGCAATCGCGTTTACTATGCTATACGTGCGCTTTTACGTGCGCTTCACACAATAATCCCTTTTCTTATGAAATCCATAGTTTTGAAATGGACAGATTAACATATATTGTCATATCTTCAACACACTTATAAATTATTGTATTAATTTGAAAAGTTATGTTAGCTGTGCTTATGTTTTTTTCAGATTAGACTGATATATAATGTGTAAGCTACTCATGCTGTGTGAATCAAATATCGTTCAATCGAGAAATACGATTTCTTATCGGGGATACCCAACTGGCAAAATGAACGGTTATGAACGGGTTAACATTGTGTCACATACGCACTGAATACTTATATATTTAAACACTTTATGAAAATCATTCACTGAATTGAATTACAATCCCCTGGTAGTTTATTGAATATAATATTTTCTCAAGAAAATATATTTGTTGCTTTAGAAACTTTTCATCCGGAAGCTTAAGCATCTATCAAAGAATTGGGACCAAATTCCCTTGTAGCTAATTAAATGTGGCCAGATAATTTGTACAGCGTGTGACTTCAGTTACATAAAGTATGCCATAATTTCTTAACACATCTAAATTATAAAGAAAGCATCGTGCGAAAAAACAAAACACAAGGAAATAAATCGATTCAAAAACAGCCGTAAATCATCCTAGAAAATTATGTTTTCTTATTGACGAAGATATAAGAGATAAATATGTAATAACTAAAGCAGTAACTCCCTTTGTGATAAATTATATTATAAAGAGACAATGAATAATAGTTCCGTGTGCAATAAACCGTTATTATTATATGGTCGTTTAAAGTATTTGAAGGGCTTTAAGAGTTATACAAGTCCTCTCAGGAACTGACAGGTGTCCGGAGATAAATGGCTTCACATGCACACGTGGTGATATCAGAATGCGACTGTGTCAACACGAGGCATAACCAGTTAGTGACTGATGGAGTCTGCGGTATTCACAATGAGTCACCGAAACACTCGAGCGTATTTCCGTCCTTACTCTCACATTACATCAATTCAAAAATGTTTTAGAAAATGGAAATGGCATGATTTTACATATTTATGCATTTCGGTTATCTTTTTAGATGTAAGTATTGATATCATGGGTTGTTATTTTTTTCTTTAACATATGAAGTAACTTGTAGTATATTCACTAATATAGTATATAATTAGCGCGAATTGTGATATATATATCTCAAACGGATGAAAAATAGTCGTTAAGACGAAACAAATTAATTTGAAGACTGCTTCAAGTGCCCCAAGTTATTTAGATATTTCCGAGGCCGACAAAAATCGATAAAATATTTTGTTATTTTAATTATGACGTTGGAATATTTTCCTTTTTTTCACTTTTATCACATTTGGAATTATTTCCACAAGTATAGATATGATGAATTATTATTTGTATTTAAAAGTAATGCATTCTAGTACATACACGCACGCATATACATATTCATAGATTGCTTTTCGCTTCCCATGTATACACATATAGATATGATCAACGAAACAAGATTATATAAACAATACTAGTTCTCAATACTTCAAAACAGACTGTCCTGGTTGACTAAAACAGAATTTTCATTTAGGCTTACAAGTTTTATTCTTATTGATTATCTATCTGAAATAATATTCTTAGCATAATATATTATCATCTTACATAAGTTATTAACACTGCACCTACCTTTCTCCATGGACATAAGGTACTCGTCCCTTCTACCTTTCATTAACCCACCCGAGTATTGCTCAAGGCCGGCGAGTGATGCCACGCCCGCTGTGACCGACAATAAAGCTTCACAAGTCACCGTTTGACGGATTCGCACGATACTATCCCCAAGTCAAATACGGGCGTTTAATCTCCAGTCCCTTCGGGTGGAGTTACATCATATTTGTCAGTGTAGTTTGTTCGAGCTAATCTAAAGTGAGGTGACAATGGCGTAGGAAGCCGATAGAGTGTTGATTGTGTATTACAGCATTGCGCCATACTTCTGCACGTGACAGTTCTCATAATGCACACGGAGGAGCTGGTTTATAACAGCTATCGACTACCATATCAGCAGCTGGGTCAGAAGCTCCAAAACGCAGCGCATCAAAATCTATTACCGTATTCCCGCTATTAGACGCTACGGCGTATATATTTTCGGACATTATAATGAACCGGCATTCTTTGAGAACAGGTCGTACACTAGAGACCGCCTATTGCTTCACCGAAGGTTGGGGCAATTCATTATTGGTTTCTACACGGCAATTGTTTACATTTTTACTGCCCTAAACTACCCGTGAAGATCCGGGTTAGAATAGGTCTTCGGCAACCCATGCTTGTCGTAAGAGGCGACTAACGGGATCGGGTGGTCAGGCTCGCTGACTTGGTTGATGCATGTCATCGTATCCAAATTCATGGATCGATGCTCATGATATCAATCACTGGATTGCCCGGTCCAGACACGATTATTTACAGACATGCTGTCATATATCTGGAATATTGCTGAGTGCGACGTTAAACTACAAACAAACTACTGTAAACACAACAAACGAACCTAGACCTGTTTGATTAAATTGTCGAAATCTAGTATTACAGCAACACTCGTTCTTGTGAGGTGAGGTGAGGTGAGGTGAGGTGAAATTGGGTCCAAGATTATTGCACGCACGTGTGTGTGTGTGTGTGTGTGTGTGTGTGGCTCACTGAGATACCATACCGCAGTTTAACATGAATACCTCACACAGACACAGTATACTGACTCCGAGCCGAGCAGTCCTTGTTTGGGCCCTTAATCCCGAGCGCCAGACAGGGTAACAACAAGTACAATCTTTTAACGTCTTTTGGTATGACGCGGCCGGGGATCGAACCCAGGACCTTCCGCTCTCCGGGCGGACGCTCTACCACTAGACCACGGAGACGGTCCGTTCTTGTGATGTACCAGAGACGAATTGTAGAGATACTGGTGTAAAAGTGTCCGATTCACACGAGTACAAGCTTTGTTTGTTTGTTTGTTTGTTGTTTAATGCCGCACTCAGCAATATTCCAGCTATATGACGGCGGTCTGTTAATAATCAAATCTAGACCAGACAATCCAGTGATTTACATCATGAGCATCGATCCACGCAATTTCGATACGAGGACATGCATCAACCAATTCAGAGACCAGACCACCTGATCCCGTTAGTCGCCTCTTACGATTAGCATAGTCGCTTTTTATGGCAAGCATTGGTTGCTGAAGACCTATTCTACCCCGGATCTTCAGGGGTCAGAGTACATGCAAAAGTGCGTATTAATGCTGCCACGTGGTCCCGTTAAGCTCGTGCTCTAGCTCTGCGTGCATATTCCCAGCGACCCATATCAGCATCCCATAGCACGTAAGATGATGAAATGTTTGTGCCGAGACAATAACACCTGCTCCGACTGCAAAACGAAAGTATTTCTTAAAAGATTTTCTGTACTTGTAAGCAGCAGCGTATCTACACTTCTATACAGCAGACATAATTCAAAATTAGAATATCGTTTTTATTTTCAACATAATCAGTAACGACGACACCAGTGAAGATCCGGATAAAGGTCTTCAGCAACCCGTGCTTGCCGTAAAAGGCGACTATGCTTGTCGTAAGAGGCGACTAACGGGATCGGGTGGTAAGGCTCGCTGACTTGGTTGATGCATGTCATCGATCCCAATTGCGTGGATCGATGCTCATGATATTAATCAATGGATTGTCTGGTCCAGACTCGATTGTTTTCAGACCGCCGTCATAAAGCTGGAATATTGCTGAGTGCGGCGTTAAACAACAAACCAACCAACCAGTAAAGTCGATATCGTGTCACTTGATTTTCTGGTCCATCACTTGACTGTCTGGATTGTTTACAGGCCGCCGTCACATGGCAGGTATATATTAGTTTTGGTTTGGTTGGGGTTGTTTTACGCCGCACTCAGCAATATTCCCGCTATATGACGGCGGTCTGTAAATAATCGAGTCTGGACCAGACAATCCAGTGATTGATATCATGATCATCGATCCACACAATTGGGATCGATGACAAGCATTAACCAAGTCAGCGAGCCTGACCACCCGATCCCGTTAGTCGCCTTTTACGACAAGCATAGTCACCTTTTACGGCAAGCATGGGTTGCTGAAGACCTATTCTACCCCGGATCTTCACGGGTGAGGTATATATTAGAGACAACAAGGTAATTAAAGATACTGTTACCGTGACGTGAAATGGGGTTTAACGTCGCGTCCAAGATCACTGCACTTATATAGCGACGTGCATGTACGTGTGTGTGTTTGTGTGGCTGCTTGTACTAGTCCGGACTGATGCCGATTTATAGTGCTAGCCCATTTAGATACCATGCCGCAGTTTAACATGAATACCCCACTCAGACACAGTATACTGACTCCGAGCCGACCAGTCCTTGTTTTAGCCCCTTAATGCCGAGCGCCAGACAGGGTAACAACAAGTACCATCTTTTAACGTCTTTTGGTATGACGCGGCAGGGGATTGAACCCCGGACCTTCCGCTCTCCGGGCGGACGCTCTACCACTAGACCACGGAGGCGGTCAGATACAGTTACCATCGTATTCTTTTTCAGTCGATAATTTGAAGTGTTAAAACACAATCAACTTACTTAACTGGAGTATTATAACTGATAACTTCGCGCGTTTTAGTCTCTACTGTTAGGCTGTACAACCTTTAAACAGCGACAAATACAACCATCGGTGGGTGTTCAGAAATTGAAAATATAATCCTCGACTGCACGAGAATGTATGGAAGGAAGGCGATACCCGGATAGGAAATAAATGCTATAACTGAGACGGATCCGGTTCAGACTTCAAATCACGATCTTTTACAAATTCAGTTTTATTGTCAGATATATCTGTTCATTTTGTAAACGTCTTCACATTTCGTTTAACATTAATTGTAATGTGCCTTTAGCATTCAACAACGACTGTCGATTTGACACTGACGGAAAGGTTAACAAAGGGAATCGTGATTCCCTATTGAGGTACTTGATCGGTGTTTCGTGACAATCAGAGAAAGATTACGAGCATAAAAGCTGATATTATCAATGTCGTCAAAAAGCGAAATCACGATGTACATGTATAATGTTTTTCTTCAAATGAGATAAGTTGGTCTTGAATGGATAGCTTAAAGATAGAGTCCTGGAAGTCTGGCGCATGCATGTTAGGTTGTTATGAAGCACACATGAGCACAACGACGGTTGTTGGCAATGGTTGGTTTGTTGTTTAACGCCGCACTCAGAACTATTCCAGCTATATGACGGTGGTCTGTAAATGATCGAATCTGGACCTGACAATCCAGTGATTGATATCATGATCATCGATCCAGGGAATTGGGATCGATGACATGCATCAACCAAGTCAGTGAGCCTGACCACCCGATCCCGTTAGTCGCCTCTCACAAGCTTAGTCGCCTGTGGCGGCAAAGCATGGGGTTGTTGGCAATGACGACTCTGGGTACATGGTACCAAAAATAAACACCCCATGACATAAAACAAATCGAACTTACGTTCAACCATCTCGAAAGTCAAGAGCCCAATTGAGAGGTTCACTTCACCGCCCACTTCACCTTTTTTAAAATCCGAAAACGATATATTAACAGAAGCGCACGTATAATAATTGTTCCGCGTCTCTTAAACCCCGATTGAATCCGAAGACATTGGTTTTCTTCCATCATTGAGCTAAATGTCAACGCTTTTTCACAACCCCTCTCATCTAGAGCCTATGTCTGGAATACGACAGATGTAATTATATATGGTATCAGTCTGTTTGTCTGTACAACCAAAATGCGTCATTGCTTTCACTGAAAACAAACCGTGATTTCCCGTAGGAGTATTGCGTTTTGTGTCAGCACACCTCATCACACACAATCGAATGTGACGGTGAAATAATGATATGCAACACGAGAAGTCTTTGTGTCTACCCCTGCTAATATATTCCCTAGTCTGCCGCTGGACTACTGTTACTTTCATACGGCATCATATGTAGAAAACCGAATACAAATTGCAGAACTTGCTCGTTCCGCTCGTTCCGAAAGAAAGATCCACCTTTCTTTATGTATTACTGAAGCTAACATATGGTAATTGTAATTTCTTTTCCACTCAGTCGTGTCTGTGTGTAACATAAGAAGTACTTTAAATAGATAACATATTTTACGCTAATGTCAAGATAGACATGTCATTTCACAATTATAGGAGTTTTTGCTTAACTGAGTCACCGGCCCTTTCAAGAAATGGCTTTGGTATATTCGATATCAGTATGATTTGACTCCCTATCAATATTTTATTACTTATTCTCGTTTAAATACGCCGCGAGGGCAGTATTTGTCTGTGATATGATATGTCTTCAAGAACTTGGTATTTCATGTAATGATTAATCAGGACACATGAAACGCGTCGCGCCAGATGAAGCCCCGTTTCTATAAATATGTAACTGGGGGAGATAGCCAATACTAACTTGTTGGCGAAGAAACAAGCCCTCGCTACAGGCAAACAGTTAATTATCTGGTACAGACAAACCAATTCTGTCAGATGATGACTTAGATCACAAGTGATCCAAGGAATGTCCATCCCTCATGTGGTACATGCCATTCACTACAGGCGTCCTTGGAAATCTGTCCTTGAGATAAATGAATCCATTTCAACAATGTCTGTGACCAAGACTAGTCTTCACGACAGACTGATTATTCTTGGTTTTCTTTTGGTAGAACTCACTTGAAAACAGGTACCATTTAATCTTTGAATGTTATAATTATGATACCACCAACTGATTTCATGAAACTGAAAAACAAAGGATCTGGAAATACAATTTGAAAAGATTGCAATTGCGCAGTATTTGATCTTGTGTTTTGTTTTGTTTGTTGTGTAACGCCGCACTCAGCAATATTCCAGCTATATTACGGCGGTCTGTAAAAAAGACCGAGTCTGGACCAGACAATCCAGTGATTGACATCATGAGCATCGATCCACGCAATTTCGACATGCATCAACCAAGTCAGCGAACCTGACCACCAGATCCCGTAAATCGCTTTTCACGACAAGCATAGTCGCCTTTTACAGCAAGTATGGGTTGCTGAAGACCTATTCTTCCCCGGAATTTGATCTTGTGGGTGATTGTATTAGACACAGTTAACATTGTAGCAAGTGTATTGTCTTTGTTTGTTTGTTGCTTAACGCCGTACTCAGCAAATTCCAGATATATGACGTCAGCATGTAAATAATAATGGACCCCACAATCCAGTGATTGTCAGTAACGATCCACGTCTCCAGATCTAGAGGACGATGACACTCTGTCAACCAAATCACTCAGCCTGACTACCCGATTCATTAGGTCGTCTTTTACGAACATCATAGGTTGCTGAGAAACAATCTAACAGAGATTAACTTTATTGTCATCTTCATCATAAATGTCTTGTGTGTCAGTGTTAATCGTGAAGATCCGGGGTAGAATAGGTCTTCAGCAAGCCATTCTTGCTGTAAAAGGCGACTATGTTTGTCGGAAAAGGCGACTAACGGGATCGGGTGATCAGACTCGCTGACATGGTTGATGAATGTCATCGATCCTAACTGCGTGGATCGTTGCTCATGTTGTCAATCACTGGATTGTCTGGTCCAGACTCGATTATTTACAGACCGCCGTCATATAGCTGGAATATTGCTAAATGCGGCGTTAAACAAACAAACAAACAGTGTTAATCAGCGTGTAAAGAAATTGTCGAACTTTATATTTTATTCAATTCAAAAGTTTATACGTATATTATCCAACCATGATCTTACCCTTTATGCTTCCAAAGCCTGCAATGACGTTTTAACTAAACGACGTCAACTAATATCTAAGTATATATGTATCTGTGAGTGTGTATATATGTTTTTTCTTTCCAAGATATGTTAAGGATACTGACATTATTCGTGTTTTTGATAATATCTTGTCTCTCGTAAATCGCTGGGCGATTGGTTGAAGGTAATTGTATTGTGTGTACAAATATATGTCATACATGTATCCTACAAGTGAGACACAAATAAAATCTTCTGTCTGTCTGTGTCTGTCTACAATGATACTCGGTTTGTATAGAGTGACACCTCATCACTCCGCACGGCATCGTTGCTTTTGAAATCTTCCCGTTAACGAATCATGATTATATATAGACGTACACAATAAGGCTGTCCAGATCGCGAGGTTTCCGGATTAACTGAGTCCAAACTATAGAGGCTTCAGTCTTTACTGCCTTGTTTCTATAAGTTTGGTTGTAGTGCGATAGATGTGGATACAAATTTATGCTTTTTCGTTTTTAAAACGTCAACGGAATAAGTTTCATGAATCATTTATTGGATGGCCTAATGCTTTTAGCGTTAGATAGTCATATTTCGATTTCCCTATGTGAGTTCACTATTTCAATTTCAACAATATTATTAGCGTTCATCCTTTGATATCGTAGGAACACTGCTAAAACGGCACAAAAATCGACTCATTCACACACACAGTGCGTAATATATGTTACAAAGAGATCAATCAATGTATCATGTTCTGTTACTGAGCCCTTCTCACACAGACTGGATGTTTGTGGTTATGCGTTGCGTCACCTTTATGATGTATTTATTACGATCAATGCCAATAAATCCACATATGTGGATGTTCTTGATCTATTTTAATATACAACTTATTTCTCCACTTTAATGTGCTCGCTGATATTAGAAATATCAAATAAGGAAATGTGATGTTTAAGCTGAGTTCATACAGGAACCTAATCAGTTCAAATGGAAATATTTGGACCATAGAGAACGCTCATGTATATACAGACTGAACGTCGCAACGACATTCGCCATTACCACCATCGTTAAAGCTATCATTAATCGAATACATTCAAGCGAACCACGCCTCACCGAGAATGAATACGATAGCAGCACAGTATATTATTTTCGGTCGTGACTTTCTCCCATCCGTTAGGGTCGTCAGACATGGTGAGGAAGGACATTAACATATCTGGTCGGATAAAGCATCAACCGATCCACCAGCTGACTATATTCCAGAGTTGTAGACATATTGATGAAGTGCCGGCCCAGTGCTCATAACTCTTCTTCGGAATGACAACCTGCCGATGCGAACTCCAGCTTGTATACACTACTGATCAAAACAAACGTCCTCTCGGTCGAGGCCTGGTCATGATCCGTCAGAAACCCGATTCTATCGCGACGCGTTCGCGAGCGTATCGCAACCCGATTACGATCAAATTGCGAATGTATCGCGTCACGTTCGCGATCGCGGTACGTTTGGTTTTAACAGTCGTGTTCACACAGGTGTTTACATTGACAGACACTTGATTACAGACACATATTTATTTTAGATTGTATAGGCGATCCCTAACATTGCTATTAATTGAAGGTGGTTATTGTTTTATTAATACATAATTGTAATTAAATATCGTTTTACTTTCTCTGAAACATGTTTCAAATATGAATGCTCACGCATATATGTTTACGTTAATGTTTCTTGTCATATTTTGACCTTTTCACGTTGAAATATGATTGAACACGCATGATGTATATCACAAAGATTAATGGCACTAATAAATTTGTAATATTGGTAATAAAATGAAGCACGGCTTTCTCCGCTTGAAATTTATGTTCTCATATTCATCCTCAGAAATCGCATACCATTTTATCGGTCATTGAAAGATTGAAAAACTGAGATATTCCCGGATCTTGTTTGTGATAGCGTTCTGAGTTGGGCAATATCAATTTCCGCGATCCATAGTGATTTTATCAAAACAACAACTGACAAGACCCTACTCTTGCTCGGTCTGTGAGGTGCATGAGATGAAAGAGCCCGATTGAAAGGAAATACGGGACATAACATGACATGTTTTGTGAAGAACGCAATCAAACAACATCTCAGGCGGCAAACAGTACTCGGAGTGTAACTGGTTTCATTAAAATGAGTAATCTCAGCCCCTGTTTTATATTGTCATCACATATTAATGCTATAGTCAACCCTGACATTGTCATATAATATGACAAAATGAAGTAATCCCTATTTTCAGCGATCCATATTTAATATTTCATGAGCAGTAGGGGAATTATTATAACAAAATCGAGTTTTTATAAATATTGAAATAATTATTGATATAAAAAAACAGGGACGGATTAATTGATTATCAAAATAAACAACAACTTTGTGTATCTAATAATGGAATTGTGATTTCATTAATTCATGTATTTCATATTATCAAATAGAATTGATAAAATCACAAATGTATGTATTGGTATGTTAAAACCAGTAGGCATTTAAGGCATTCTTTCAATCACATTTTACAATAACCGCTCCTGTGGGAAGTGAACTGTCAGCCTGCAAGTGTGAAAACTGATGATTTGTGTCCAAAACAGGTTTGTTACATGATCGCTAGGTACGTTTAATACTGAGGATATCATACATCAGTAGAAACTAGGTAGATTATAATATAGGGGCTAGGAAGTATTAATACTTCCCAAGTATTGGACGACGTGGATTGCTTATTTAATTTCACAAATCAACTATATTTCATTAAGTGTCTAAGATTTGTGATATCTGAAATCATTTATGATATCTAAAATCGATCAATGATTTAATAAATTATTTAAAATATCTTTCATTCGAACTGGTGATATGAAACAGAGTTGACATATTTCGGTTCTTCGTGGCAACAAATGAATTATTGACATCCCTGGAAGAAAAACAGTAAATAGGATGTTACAGTCTGAGGCTCTGAACGATGTTATTCCAACCAAATCCCTTCTCTCCGGTAGCGCATTTAAGTAGAATAACTCCATGGTTTGCGGGGGCCAGGCTTATTCAGGATTTGGTGTATAGTGCCGATTTGTCCTGGAAACACTTACTGAGAGCGTGCTGGGGTTAAACAGACAGAATGAAGCTCGTTACTAAGCTAATGGCATCCTGGCAATTAGAGGCAGGGTCACTTGACCTTTGATTATTCCTTATAAGAACACTCAGCACTAATACTCTTTGTCCACAACAGTTTAGACCAGTAGAGATTTGCATTTCTGTTTTCGATTCGCGGTTTATGTTGTTAGTTTATTTGACATCCCGGGGGATATTTGGAAGAAACTGTTGTGGAGGATTATGTAGAATCTGTGTCGAGAACAGACATGACCCACGTCTGATCTGTTGTTTTGATGGTAACGGCAATGGGTTCTCACTGGGTCGATCCTGTTGTTTTGTACTGATAGGACCTGGGCATTTAGATGTATAAATTGCTTTCTTATTGATCGAATATAGATTCATTTGTAATTCATTCTGTCGGAGTCCTTGGATGTTCTTATGCTTTTCTCTGCCAGTGTTTTTGTACGTAATGGGTTTTACCCTAGGACGAACTGTACACGTACTCTACATATGAACTTCGTATCTAACTACAGCCTTTAGAAGCTTATACTAGTGTTGTAAGACGTCATAGTGAACACAGCCACGTGGATTTGTTCTCCTTCAAATGCGTGAGAATCTGTTGTTCTTAAGTTCATTCTAACCTGTTGTATTTGCATTTCATGGCCATCTGAAGTCCTTCAAATGTGTGAAAATTTGTCTTTTTCAAATGGATGCGAATCTGTTTTCCTCAAATGAAAATGATGAACTTTCCAACCCAATGCATTCCGATTGATTTGTTTGTTTGTTTAACGCCACACTCAGTAATAGTCCAGCTATACAACGGCGATCTGTGAATAGCGAGTCTGGACCAAACAACCCAGTGATTGACGTCATGAGCATCTACGCAATTTGGATACGATGACATGCATCAACCGCGTCACCGAGCCTGACCACCAGATCCCGTTAGTCGCCTCTCGGTACACATGGGTTCCTGAAGAAGAATTCTAACTCGAAATATTCATAGAACACAATCTGATTGTAAAATTATGAGGACATACTAACAGGGAATGACACAATTAAGTTCACTGTACGAGATGCTGTAATAATTAATATAATACTCACACCTTTCTGACTCAAACCCGACCAAACGGACCAATTCGTCTCGCGATTAACGAGGTTCTGAGATACTTTTTCTCATAAAATGCTCTTAAGGCGTAGGCTAAAGATATTTACTCCAAGTTCATGAATATTTTAAGCGTAAGCGCTTCTTGGAGTAGTAGGCCGTAGTGTAGAGAGCGAAAGGTCGGTGGTTTGAATCCTTGGCCGCGTCATACCAAAATGCGTTGAACGATGGTACGGTGTTATCTTGCCTGCCGCTCGGCATAAAAGAAATAAACAATTAAACTATCCAGCTCGGTGTAAGTAAAATGTGTGTTAGTGAGGTATCCATGTCAAACTGCGGCATGGTATCTCAGTGGGTAGCACTATTAAAACGGACAAGTTCAAACACCCACAAACGCGTGCATAATTTTGAACGGAACGTTAAATTCCATTTCACCCCATCTCACCTCGTTTGCGGTTTAGTGGTTCTCCACTAAATTTCAGTAAGCAAGCTTTCAGATTGCATTGTAATAAAGTTAAAACGCATAGAGAACACAAGTATCTTCAACAACAACCATAGGCTCATTAATATAATTACCGGTTTAGACGGGCAAATCCTCAACGGATTACATAGCACAAAAACAGGATCATAAACCTTTGAGGTTCTTACAAATACATATTTTTATGGAAGTCACGTTTACAAAAAAATCCAATCGTGTCATACTCTCAAGGCACAGTCGTTCTTGTCCCAATTTACGACCTAACCTTTGACCAAAAAGCGCCATGGGTCTGCTGACTGTTCTCATCCTCCCTACAAGAGTATGGACGGAAGATACCATGTATGAGCCGCAGGTGGCATTGTGTAATGTCATTTGTGCTTGAATGACGCACCACTTCTATCTACTTAGTTGAAGGACAGCAGGTTATCATAACAACTCGATCACCGTCTTCTGTGTCCTCTGTGGTAATTGTTGTGAGGCATGACTCCTATCTTGTCACCCTGTAAAATAAGTTATAAGCTATTCCCCGAGGCGTCCTTCTATCTCCCTTCTTCTCAAATAGGCATATCCGTCCCAAAGCCCATTATGGCCACAAACTGCGTTAAAAAATAACCCTTTTTGCGATGTGGCTTCGGGCGGAAGCTTTTGTAAAAATAATGAGCTTGTGTTTGCTTGAAATGTGAAAAAACAAAGCCCAGCTGGTAAAGAAGACAATTTGAGCCCAAAGATCAAAAGAACTAGTCAAGCGTATTGATTTCAATGTTCATTCCATTCGCCTCATTCGGCAAGATTTGTCGTCTTCCTCTGAAATGTTTAAGTGAAGGTACACCGACTTAATCACTGGATCGGACATGAAATAATGTGTGGTCATTGTGACATTTGTAATATTGAGTAAAACCATGCAAATGTGGTATTTTGATAGTAGGACTTTCCTTTTGTGGCACTGAACCATACTTCCATGCGGTTTGTTGTGAGTGCATTATGTATCCTGATTTAGGGCGAATGAACAGCACACACAAATTGGGTAGTACACTGGTTATTAACATACAGTCAACGTGGCAATCCAACATTACATGCATATTCACCAAGATTTTCAACGATTTATTGCAAATGAATTCCAGCCAGACAAAGCTGTAAAATATATTTGAAATTGGATTCCCCGTCAGAAAACGATACGCTTTGATATGCGTAGAATTAAATAACAGTTAGAAAGATAATGAAATATTGCTCGTCTAGAATTGAAATTCATACTCGAACATTGTCTCTCGACGATTTTAAGGACATTGAGTTTATGGACAATTTCGCACATTTGCATTCGAGTACACAGTTTCCGTCCATGACTCGCTTTCAGAAGACACGCTATGCTAATTGATTCAGCTGTTGTCTTCCACATTGATTTCAAAAGGAGATAGTATTATGCTTAAAAGGATGATCAAGTCATCAATGGGATATCAATGGAAACTTCCTGCGAAGATCCGGGGTAGAATAGGTCTTTAGCAATCCATGCTTGCCGTGAAAGGCGACCAAGCTTGTCGTAGAAAGCGACTAACGGAATCGCTGACTTTGTTGATGCATGTCATCGATCCCAATTGCGGGGATCAATGCTCATGTTGTCAATCACTGGATTGTCTGGTCCAGACTCGATTACTTACAGACCGCCGCCATAGCTGGAATATTGCTGAGTGCGGCGTTAAACAACACACACACACACACACACAATGGAAGCAATAACAGAATGTCTGGTTAAACACATCTTTAGGCATTAAGATTTAATTGAATTCATTGCAAATCAAAGAGGTGAATGAAGAGGTACCTCTCTACCTAATGAAACCTTCTCTCTTCTGTTCAACGCAAGTTTACGAACATCTTTCGACAGTAAATCGTTATTACATTTTGATTATGTTTTTATTGTAGAGCTGTAAAACGTTTTAGAATGATATTTCAATAGTTTCCAGACAGTTTATTTTGAAACGCATACAAGGTCACGCAGGGACGACCTGTGCCTTGAGAAATGATTAGAATTGTCTTTCTCAAATGTAGCTTTGTCTCCTCTTCTTACATTATCTTGTTCATTATTTAAATAAACTTTCGGGGGAGAGAAAGCATTAACCCATGTTAATGGTGGCTAAAATGAAACAAAATAGAAATGGTTAGTTGATGGTGATTGTTTGAAACTGGTATCACAGTTTTGGACCTTAAGTTTGGAGTTTTTCAGTCAATCCAATTTTCAAGTGTATACTTTCATTAGCCGGGCAGTTTAGATAATAGTAATAACATGCGCCGAAAGAAATTGCAGAGTGAAGCTTTGCTTTCTTTGTTAATGAATCATGGTTCTTTGCCAGGCAGTTAAGTCACCTTTACATTCTGGATTCTCGTAGATCTCCATGATTGAACCATTTCTTGGCTTTTATCAGCCTTGACATTGCACGGTGGAAACAGGAACTCTAGTGAGACAAGCCTAGTGGAGAACGCCGTATATAGAACGAAGTGTTCTAATAAATGGCGCTGTCAACCGAGGTCTACCACAACTGACAAGGAATCTATATCGTATTAAGTTGGTAACCGATATTCCCATCCTTCCCTCACATTACTGACAGAAATAGGCACACCAGGGACCCACATTTCCATCCGAGTTCAGTTACTATCTAACAAGCCCAACAGTTCGTAAATGTTTTTAGTTTGCATTTTTTCGCTTTTTCAGTGAACTGTGACACAACTAAAATTGTTTATTTTATATCTAAATACCTCTTACATGTGCTTTAAAACATCAAAGCATCTCTACCACAATAACAGCTATAAACTAGCGATTAAATAATCATTTTTTTTACTTTTGTTGCACTCCTCTGTGTTACAGCTATATGACTGGAAATAATCGGGTCTAGACCAGACAATCCAGTGACAGATATTAGGAGCAAAGATATGCCTCATGGGTACGACGTCATGTAACCAACTAGTATGAAAATAAAAAAGTACTTGTAAGGAATGATTGGTGATATTCCATTCCCTCCCTCGAACATTCATCACTATCGTGAAATTCGAGATAGCGACTGCATAATCGATCCAAATGAAATTAAAGGAAATAATTCTTCAGAATCTTCTGTACAACGATGCTGGGGTAATCAAAGAATGTGTGTGTCAATTTAATTATAGTTCCAGTACATGTAACATTATATTGAAATCAGTTCTTAATTGACCTCCATCAAACCATATATACTTCATGCAAGTATTTGATGTGGAGGCTGTCCGAAGTCATAGTATTTTGTTTGTTTGTTTGTTGTTTTACGCCACACTCAGCAATATTCCAGCTATATGACGTCGGACTGTAAATAATCGAGTCTGGACCAGACAATCCAGTGATTGATATGAGCATCGATCCACGCAATTGGGATTCGATGACATGTCTTACGACAAGCATAGTCGCCTTTTACGGCAACCATGGGTTGCTGAAGACTTATTCTACCCCGGATCTTCACGGGTCGAACTCATAGTGTCTTTTGCAGAACAAATAATGATAATATCCGATGCTGCATCCCGTGATTCCAGTTTGGAATTGGTCCCCGGGACCTATGCTGGACGTTGTTCCAAAAAGCGGCTGTTGCGCTGAAACGCTCTTAACGCCCACACATCAACATGGACGTACGACAGTCGTAGCGTTACTATCCCTTTGTGGAGTATTGGTATTGAGGTCGTAGCGGCGACGTAATAGATCGGGTAATCGGGTTCGATTACTTGGTTGATTGTTTATGGTTGTAACCAGATGGCGTAGTTCGTTGCTCATAATATCTGTTATTGACTTGTCACTGTCTTGATTATTTACAGTCCGCCGTCATATAGATGGAGTATTACTGAGCCCGGCTGTAAAGAACAAACAAAGATACATCATCGTGCCTCTGTTACATAACAAACATGGAGATTTAACCAATTAGGAAGGACACACAGTAAATGATGCCAAGTTTTCGCGAACGATTAGTTGACTATTGACACGACTGAGTGAGCCAATGCGTTGTACGCCGTAGTCAGTAATATATGGCGGTTATGTGTAAATAATCGAACATCCAGTGGTCGATAGTAAGAGCACCAATTTGTAACCAATAGAGGGCGTGACCTACGGTTTTTACGGTGTAACCCGATTGTGTGGATTGCTCATAATATCTGTCATTGGTCACACACTTGATGATTTAGATAAAGCTGGAATATTCCTAACAACAAACAAACCCAGTTTTATGAGTCACAGAGGTGAAGGTGTTCAAATGTAACAGGCAGTCACATCTATTTGAACAAAGAACTGCCTGTGTATCTGCGTGACGGTGGCTATATTCACCGACTGTTGAGAGTGGTTGTACTAACATCATGACTTTCATTAGCAACTCGTGCAGTTCCGAGATAAGCCGAATGGGCCCCCGAGCAGGTTACGGAAAGATCCGAGAGATGACAGATGGAATTCCAACTGTTCTACACGGAGTCATAGATGACTCTATTTGCTCGGGCATTTGCGTTTCTTCGCTAAATGGTCCACCAAAACGTACTCTGATCAAAGAGGATTGCAACGATTTTCTGCCACGGCTCTGATTTAGCGTCTTGCCAACAAAGAGTGCACATCAAACAAGTGTTAAGAACAGGATAATAAGCAAAGACTTCAATCTGGCCGAGTGCTGTTGTTGAAGAGATCACAATTCAGGCGGTGTTTGAAGCAGTTGTTAGGTCGCCAATTACATCAATGATTCGACTAAGCATTTTACCACTATACTGAAAGATCTATCATCATGCGATGGCCCTAAAAACGGCCTGGTTCTGTGTTGATGTTACTGACGAACAGTGGGAGTTGTTAAAGAGCGATTGTAAGTGTTTAGCGGGAGAAAAGCGTCATAAAAATGTCAGCTGCAGCCTTTGACGTGAACAACAGTTTACCGATGTTCGATTTCAAGACTTAATGCATATTTTATATCCCCAGTTTGACCGTAACCACCCACTGACGATAGATCCATATGCCAAAGATCCATACACAAAAGACAGGTGGTATTTTTACTGGAACGTTTGACATGCGTATAAAAACAATATACTGAGCGCAATTATAGAAGGGTCACCTAGGTATGTTTTTGTTTTGTTTCTTTAACGCCGCACTCAGCAATATCCCAGCTATATAACGCAAGCATATAATCGAGTCTGGACAAGCGTCAACATGTCTAAGTATGTAGAACTCGCTGTTGATGCCTATGTCACACTGACTGCATGATTATATGAAACTAAACTGGACGACTATTGAAAACAGTGCAAGTGTGAAGTGATGGATAACGTTACGCTGAATCAACCAGTGGTTTAACACATGCACATGGCACATAATAGTCAATGTGGCTATGAAAAGGTTCACTTCAGATGCAACTGAACTGCACTCTTGGAAGTTGAAATTGTGACGTTTTTCTCTTATCTTCGTGACCCCTCAGTAGTTATTAGGAAGATGGTTTGGGAGATGCATTGGCATTGACATTCCTGGGAAATTTGATTCAAGTCAGTCGTAACCCATTTTGAATGGTAACTCGAGGTCGATGATATATCAAGCATGTAATCAGACAGGGACGGTGTCTCAGTTTCAAACATCCCATGGTTTGCAATGTCTTGGTCCAGAATGAAATGGACCTCAGTGCGTCGAGAGACCCCTCTTGGTGTAGCCTTGTTGCATTTTGAGAGGGTTTCTTTTGTGAGTGGCGGTGCTTCCGGTTGGGCAGAACTACTGATATTTCTCGCGAACACCTGGTGACATCACTGATTTTTAGTGATCCATTCATATCCTTTTCATCGTGACATTGCCTTTGACGTCTAATGGAGGCTGCTCCGGTGGATAATCGAGACTGACGTTAACGTTCTGTGTTTCCTTGTGTTGATTATAATGTCGGTTGACTGGGACTCTTGCCTTCATGCAATCGGCATCACACTCTTATTCAACATAGAACGTTATGTTTATTCCTTATATAAAAATATCAATACTAATTCATGATATTTCGTACATGAGTGACAATATTTGATAATTATCCATCTATGTTCCAAATTGGAAATATTTTTTTGAAGTTCATAATTCAAACTTCAAATGCAATTTCAATTATGAACTCGTTGATTTTTGTACGAACGACTAATAATATAATTATGTGATTGATCACAAGTTAAATGTTACGCGTCTATGCTTCTCAAAGTAGACGATCTAAAATTAAACTAGACAGTTTCAAGAGAAAGCCAAATAAAATTAGGAATAATTGATTGAAACTATTTTGGTCTGTAACAGAAAATATCTTCGAGATTTCAACTTAATTCGATCATTGACATACAACCTTATATGTCTGACAAGTATCAATCCACTACTGATTAATTTCATCAAGGAAATCCGACCTCACATCTCATTGCCTCTTCAGAAATTCAGCTCCGCGAATATTGAAAATAAAAGTCACGAACAATATCGAAACGAAAAAAACTTCAAAACTGACTGCTGTAAATAAAGATAAAAATTTAATATCACTGAGCAAATATAGCAAGAACTGAAGTTCCATGAGCAGGCATCGACATTTACATGGTGGAGAAACGTCACCATCATCAATATGAACGTTGAAGTAAATCCATGTTTTCTATTGAATATGTGCCATTTATTTCCATGAGACATGTAATTGATGGTCTAAATAGAGATCACGCGAGAGATCGGTCTCATTGATCGCCATGGTGCGGCAATGCGTCCGTTGGGTAATGAGACTAGGCGCATCTTGGTTGAAATCCTCGGTTTTGCTATTGATATATTCACTGAAAGAATAAATTGCAAAGTTAAAACATTTCATTCCGCGTTGTAGATCACAGGTCTACAAAGTCATCTAAATTATATTATTTTGTTAAGATATGCATTTGCTTTAATGTCGTACGTGGTTGCTCAATGGGCTGAACTGCTCTCCCCTTGTTTGGGACAAGAGTTGTTATGGAATAGTATCTATTTTGGGTGTCATAAAAACCTTTTTATGTCACGAAATATATCAAGTTTTCAGAACTTATGAGGGAGTGTACAGTCAAACAAATACATATCGACTGTAATCTTTTACTGCTTCTCCTGGCGAGAAGCCAGATATATGGGTCGAGTCAATGTTGTTTTTTCTACATTTGTCTTTGAACAGCGCTCGATTTGAATGAACATTTTGAGAGCGCCTCCGCGCACACATGTAAGATAAATAGTGGTTTTCGGTGAAGAGTGGATTCCGGACGGTACCGGTTCACGTGAAATCGTCCGGAATAACGAATGTGCGGCTTACCGAATTATAAATACCAAACTACTAAGAAAGTATCCACCCATGTTTAATGGTGGCTTATAATGAAACCAAGAAGAAAATGTTTTTCGATGGTGATGTGTTTGATAGGGGTATCATAGTGGTGTAATTGCCATGATTCGTAGGTCATGAGTTCGAATCCCAGATTATCCCTAATTTGGAACCCTGTTTAACAACTTTATGCTCGTGGAGGTAGTTAAGTAGAGAGCGTCAAAGACTTATTGCCATTGGCCTGTCATAGTATATGATATTAAGCTGTCATGCCGTGATGTAACTGAAAAAGTCATGTACACTTGTTCAAGTGCGCTGTTGTTATCATGTGGAGTTAATGATGACGCGAGTGGCCCAATTCAGAGTTGCGACCCTTAGCTGGAAATGATCTGATGACGGAGAGTTCGAATCTCAAATTCACCACATTAGGGTCATTGCTTTGCCCAATTGCATGGATTTTATCCAAGACCTGTGACAGACCTGTAAACCATACACAGCCGACAAAATATCGCATTTAAAGAATGTGTTTCAATAGACTGCTGGTGCCTCACATTGGAAATACAATGTGATGTTACGCTTAATGTAAGTTTGAAAAAGTTCCGTATGTGCCCAATATACACAAATGAAATCGCTTTAATATGCTGTCATAGTGAAATAGTTGGTTTTAACGCCGCTTTTAACAATATTCCAAATACATCACGGTGTGTCAGCTTAATGTGGGAGGAAATCCCGAAGTGATGCAGGTCTCAGACGTTTACCCCTTTGGTGAAACCCACGAGCACGAGTTTAGTGATGACAAACCTAGAAACATAATTGTGGCGAATCGTGTTCAAGAGATGCAACTCTGCACAGCGAATTGCGACCCCTTTGACGACTAGGCCACCCGTGCCCTATATGGATTCTTGTTTGATGTTATATATAAAGTTATATTAAGTAAACCTATATCATGATTCCCATTAAAGCTGACACGGCGATATTATTTATTGCCACATACAGCTAGTTGGACATCAACAGGTATCAATATGTTCATGTTACAGCCAAGGCTCTAAACAGGCTGACTACTTCGTAAACAGAAAGTCATATTGCAGTTCAGTTTGGTTTGACATTTCAAATAGCATCATAAACATTTACAATTGCTCATTTGCGACCGTCACATCGTTGATGAATGACGTCAGTGTTGCTAAATGTCATAGTTCGGCTGGTGTAGACTGTGACGTCAATGCCTAGAGGACTTACGTAATCGTTAGAGGCGACCGAATGGATCTGGTGGTCAGGCTCGGTGACATGGTTGTGTCATTGTACTCCGACGGCGTGGATCGTTGGTAACAATATCTGTCACTGGATTGTCTGGTCTAGACTCCATTGTTTACAGGCCGCACTCATAAAGTTGGAATATCGCTGAGTCTGGCGTTAAACAACATCAAATAATCTTACATAAAAGTGTCTGTCGCAAAAAAAAATTGACATTGAACAAATTAGAGAAGACACGCTCAATGAAAATACCTGTTTTCGCAAACGAATAGTTGACCATTGACACAGCTGAGTGAGCCAAGGGTGCTGTACGCCGTAGTCAATAATATATGACCGCTATGTGTAAATAATCGGCAAACCAGTGGTCGATAGTATAAGCGGACACCGTTAATCCAAATACCCAGCTTCCCAGGCAGTTATTATTGGGAGACCCGTGAAGATCCGGGGTAGAATAGGTCTTCAGCAACCCATACTTGCCGTAATAAGGCGACTGTGCTTGTCGTAAAAGGCGACTAACGGGATCGGGTGGTCAGACTGGCTGACTTGGTTTATACATGTCATCGGTCCCAATTGTGTGGATGGATGCTCATGATATTAGTCACTGGATGGTCTGGTCCAGACTCCATTATTTACAGACCGCCGTCATATTGCTGGAATATTGCTGAGTACGGCGTTAAACAACAAACCAACCAACCAACTATTATTGGGAACGTCTATGTGTAATCAAAGGGGCACATCCCATGATTAATTAATTCGGACGATTTCATCGGGAATGGTACCATCCGGATTAACGAGGTCTTTCTATGTATCATTTTATAAAATAAATGAGCGAAACTGCCAGCCAATTTTTTGAAAGAAAGTATACACCCATGATTGATGGTGGCTGAAAATGAAACTAACAAGAAATGTTTTTTCGATAGTGATGTCTTTGATATGTGTATCATTGTTTTGAACCTTAAGTTTCGGTGTTTCGACGACTGCTGTCAGCCTTGGAACTGTTTGAAAACGTTGTCCAGTAGAACATGGATATAACGAACTTAAACTTTAATTTATTGGTTCAGTCAACTTTTTAAAGCCTTTTAGGTCATTTTCCCCACGGAAATAATATAGCCTGTCTTACAGACCCTGACACATTTATATCAACTACAGCCCATGCAAGTCTATAATGTTTGGCAAGTCTAGATTACTGCAGTATCTGAACATGAAGAGAATCATTGGGCTCCCTTTTTATTAGATTTTTATTAAGATAACTGAACAACTGTTTTTTTCTGTATGATATGTTCATTTCAGAGACTATATGTTAGTCTAGGAAATGATACTACGGGCACACATGCACGCATTCACGCACACTTACCGGCATATGCATTGCCCAGTGTATCGTTCTAACTGGTGAATTAATACATCTGGTATCAGAGTACATCTGGTACACGCGCTAAGAAATCGGTTATTGAAGGTGAGGTACTGACGTATACGAATAGTCGGTTGTAGTATATCTGGTGCTGCTGTCTCTTAACTAACGTTTTAAAGGATGTATATGGTACAGTGCGATTTGTCTAACCTCTGGCTGAAACAAATATTCGGATAGAATATTCGGGACCGTTATTGTGGGCCGGTTTATTCAGATTAGTCGGTTTTGACACAACCGCATACCAGTATTTTCGTTCTGATTGATGTATAATCTGAATTATGTACATAATAAACAAATACATTCTACATATACATGTATATCATTTCACATAAGAATTTAAGCACTGAGGGACCAGTTCAAAGGTTCCATGTTGCATGAAAAAAAATTGGGGACGTTTTGAGACATACCCTACACTCGCCCCAAAACAGTTCGAAGAGACTGTTAGAAAGAGAAAGTCATAAATCATAAAATCATTTCATAAAGGTTTTGAAAATATAGCCCAAAAGGCAAACAACACGTTTTATCCCGGAATAAACTATTCGGTTTCCAGTCTGTACCGGTACATTTTCTCCGGGGGTTGATTATACCGCGACACCGGCTATTCAACACAAATGTCACTGAACGCAACCGTACTCTGTCCATACCAACACAACGGAGTCCATGGACCTGTGGTGAGCACAATCTGTGCGCATATTGAGTTTTCTCATGTTTTATAGTAAATCAACAGTTATCCTTGACATGACAACGCAGGCCTCATGTACATATCCTCGTGTTGCCGAGCCAAACATAGTAACAGTAAAGATTCATTGATAACTGAAAATAAATAACAATAATGATTATATGGACGAGTTATATGACTGTACAAATTGATCATATCTAATGTGACATTATTTCAACATTACAATTTCAGACACAAGTACCATTGAATTATATCTTCAAACTAAAGACAACCCTAGTGTTTCCGGGTTGGAATTTCTGAAAATAAGCAGATATATCCCCATTACATTTGGATTTGTTGAATATTAATTTGAAAATAAATGTTTAGAAACCATTGGGATACAATTTCAGACCAATTGATATTGAACACAGGTACTCATTAAATTATGTCTTACAGTAAAGACAAAGCTAGACTTAGTGTTTCCGAGTTAGAATACGTCCCGAGCAACATATGTTTGTCGTAAGAAGCAACTGAGTGAACCGTGTGGTCAGGCTTGGTGACTTGATAGCATGCCATTGTATTCTAATTGCTTAGATCGATGCTCACGATGTCACTCACAGGACTGTCTGGTCCAAACTCGATTATTTACAAATCGCCATCATGCAGATGGAATATTGATGCAGTGGGGCGCTAATAAACAAACAAACAAAAGTATAACTAAAACACGACTGAAGTAAGATCTGTGTAATACACACTGTCAAGGATAAGTTTGCCTTTTAGTATAACGGAAAGATGTATGAGGAAATTGTGGCATGAAATGGCTTGATACTGGGCGCACTAGTCTAAAAATGTTTCCAGATTATCTACTGCTAATGCCTCATACTATATTGCGGTATTCTATAGTCTTGAACATGTTGTTTGCTGACCAAGGAGGTACCGACTGTTAACTTCAAGGTAGACCTATTCGCATTTATTACATGCCGTATTTCTGGGTATGGATCGACACTCGTATTAATTTGGTAACTATATTATTATATATTTTCATGACTTACTGTTAAAACGGAGCCGGCCAGTAGATATTTTTTGAAGGGCCTCAGGTTATGAAAAAGAAAAAAGTTTGTTTTTCACTGGACTTGCTGGATGTCATGAAAAAAAGAGTTATTTAAAAGAATATTGTAAAAAAATGTTGGTCTTGAAGGATGAAGTGGCAGAAAAAAATGTTTCTTACAAAAACCCGAGATCCAAGACTGATAAAAGCGGACTCCACTCACATAATCCTCAAGCATGGGTGCCATCACTTGTATTGCAAATATAACACGATAGTTTTACTCTTTGTACAATAATATAACGTCAAGTTCCTTGAAATGGGAGGAAGTGATATCGATACTTCAAAGGTTGTAGATATGAAGGCAAGACATTATCAAATCAGCCCTACAGACGACATGCAAATTAATGGGGCATTGCTGTTATGCTACTCCTGTCGCGATGCACAATGCAACATAACGGTCGCCTATACGTACAACTCTGATATTGATGGACGGTACACACACATGAAAGCCTATACGAGGAACGCTCACAGGATCAAACGCCATTTCAGCATCAAAAGCGGTTGAGTGATTGAAATCGCTTCAAGTGATAATTGCGTTTTTTTCTGCAGTAATACTTTAATGGTTCTCCCTGTATGTGGACTAAAGCTGTAGTGTACTCTGTTGTGTGAACTGTGGCTTAACTTGACGTCAACCCGCGGGCCTGTGTATACTTGTGGTCAGAAGTTAAGCAACTAGTTTAATGTCAGTCACTTAGTGTATTGGGAAATCATTTTCGAATTATTGCATACGTTCCAGGATTTGATGCGTTTGTAATCACGATAATGTACGCCTGCCTTTGAATCGTACTGATGCATATTATTAAGTAAATACAAAGGTTTCTCGGTTTCTCTCAAACAGTAAGGCGGTAGAACTTTTTAAATCCATTTAAAGAAAATAAAAGGGGTGAATAAGGAACACTCTTCAGTTTTTCCAACCAAGCCACAACCCAACCCACACCACACACCACACACCACACACGCCACGCCACGCCACGCCACGCCACGCCACCACACACACCACACCACACATCACACCACACCACACCACACCACCACACACCATACCACACACCACGCACCACGCACCACACAACACAGACACCACGCAACGCCACGCCACGCCACGCCACGCCACGCCACACACCACACAACACAGACACCACACACACCACACAGACACCACACACACCACACAGACACCACACACACCACACCACACCACACCACACCACACCACACACTACACCACACCACTCACCATACCATACCATACCACACACCACACCACACCACACAGACACCACACACAACACACCACACAGACACCACACACACCACACCTCACCACACACCACACCACACCACACCACACCACACCACACCACACCACACCACACCACACCACACCATACCACACCACACACCACAACACACCACCACACACCACACACCACAGACACCACACCACACCACACAGACACCACACCACACACCACACCACACAGACACCACACACACCACACCACCACACACCATACCATACCACACCACACACCACCACACACACCACACCATTTTCAGATTATTGCATACGTTCCAGGATTTGATGCGTTTGTAATCACGATAATGTACGCCTGCCTTTGAATCGTACTGATGCATATTATTAAGTAAATACAAAGGTTTCTCGGGCACGTTTCTCTCAAACAGTAAGGCGGTAGAACTTTTTTAATCCATTTAAAGAAAATAAAAGGGGTGAATAAGGAACACTCTTCAGTTTTTCCAACCAAGCCACAACCCAACCCACACCACACACCACACGCCACGCCACGCCACACACCACACACCACACACCACCACACACACCACACCACACACCACACCACACCACACCACCACACACCATACCACACACCACGCACCACACAACACAGACACCACGCCACGCCACGCCACGCCACGCCACGCCACACACCACACAACACAGACACCACACACACCACACAGACACCACACACACCACACACTACACCACACAACGCACCATACCATACCATACCATACCACACCACACACCACACCACACCACACAGACACCACACACAACACACCACACAGATACCACACACACCACACCTCACCACACACCACACCACACCACACCACACCACACACCATACCATACCACACCACACACCACACCACCACACACCACAGACACCACACCACACCACACAGACACCACACAGACACCACACACACCACCACACAGACACCACACCACACACCATACCATACCACACCTCACAAAACCACACACGCCACACCACACCTAACCTAACCTCACCACACAACACACACCACACTACACCTCACTACACCACACCACACACACACCACAAACACTCACCACACACACCACTCACACCACACTCACAAAATAGGTCACACATTGAATTCGTCACTTTAATTCCAATGTCAGTTGTCAAGCATGGAGTTTTATATGACGCGGGAAATTTGAACAATATTTGTTTGGGGCAATCAAAATAACTGACCTTCAAGTTTTAAACTAGTGACGCACCGATGCCCGAGTTTTAATGTATGCATTTTTATAACTGAAATTAGTTACATTTTCATGAAAAGGTTATTTTACTTCCGCGTATTCTTTTACATTATTCCACATGAATTTTCAAATTTATACTGCAAAATTTTGAATAGGCTTATCCGTGAACTAAGTAAATGTACCATTGTAGAATTCCGACTACATAAGCATATGTTTGTGAATCACTATCATATAATGAACAGGTAAAATAATGCTGTATATTAAACATACATGTGTCTGCTCTGATTGGTGACTCACATAAAAAAATATATACTCTATCTGCGGAAATCAGTCATTGGTTGGTTATAAATGGGTTAGGGCATTTGAAGCGTAGCGGTTAGTGCGTTCACTCACCACACATACGACCTTGTTCGATTCCCACTGCCGTCAATGTCACTATTTGTCTCATGTACGGTTGCAGAAGCACATGCGACCCCAAACAGTATCCCTTCCTCATCACATAACTAACCTTACGCGATAGATGACAACTTTGATTAACGTATTGATTCTTTATTTTGTACCGACAAACCCCAATTTAAACCACACCGGTAGAAATGTTGTATTAGGAAATTGCTGTACCGTGTAGGGTTACGTTTTAAGCGCCAATCCTTTTACAGCGGTCTGTTAAGTGTCACTGGAATATGAAACCATAAACGCATCTCCCCATGGCGCTTCATAAAAGTGCATTTTAGAACGCATTTTACTCTTACTACATGGATGAGACGATATGGTTATTAGAAATGTGAAAACAACAATGTATTACGTTTCCCCTGGAATTAGATGACGTAAACAGCGTCATGACTCGATGGTTCTTAACCCAATAGCCCTGTGTGTGCAACTTACTTATAATTGCGTAGTTACTAAACGAGTTGACGCTTTTTTATTATGCCTCAAGCTTTGGTGTTGAGACTCTTTTTGAGTCGTATTTTTAGGATTTTACTTTACACTGCAGTTGGTATTGAGAGATAATGAATATTGCCCGTCTTGTTGACCTCGCTAAGGATTCCTTCGACGCTCTCATCCATACCAGCCACCATCAAAGCATTCTCGTCCCCGACATCGAATATAACTCACTCGGAACAGAAATGATCGATTCTTATGGAAATTCTAATCAAAAATTGAATTGTTCAGCGTTGCAGATATACGTCTCACTCAATTTCACGCCCTTTCAGCGCCTGCCTGTCTCCATAAAAAAATATGAAGTGGCGAAGTTTGTTCACATCGATGCGTCGCCATCTTCAGGGAACTCACAGTACTGATCGTGCTAAACATGCATCCCTGTTAACAAGAAGAACCAATCAAGTGAACGCACTCGACAGCTTGAGACCCGGACTAATGGCGACAAAGTAGAAAAAAGTACCCATTCGGAAGTCTTACAGAGATGAAAATGAGACGTTTACCAACACGAAGTGCTAACGTAATGAGAGAGTTCACGTCCTCCACGAACTACCACAATTAGACACAGATCGTGTCAAACAAGCATGCGAGAGCTTGATTCATTAAGTACGCGTGTATCATTGAAAGTGGGAAAACAACAATATGGTGAAACCTGATTATTTTTTTTCGTATTTTTAGTAACTACGACATATCCATGTTTGTGTTTTTATATTCATGTTTGTGTCCATTAAAAATTCATATATCTTATCCTTACTTATGAAAACAGGTTTTTCGCGAAACGGGTAAACAGGTGCTTTAACGAGTAAGATTTATTATCGAAACAGTGACCATTCCAGATGAAGGCACGTGTTCACGAAGCGAGTGAGCATGGCCTACAGCGTCTAAGATAACGACACAGTGACCATTCCAGATGACGGCACGTGTTCACGAAGCGAGTGAGCATGGCCTACAGCGTCTAAGATAATGATACAGTGACCATTCCAGATGACGGCACGTGTTCACGAAGCGAGTGAGCATGGACTACAGCGTCTAAGATAACGATACAATGACCATTCCAGATGTCAGCACGTGTTCACGAAGCGAGTGAGCGTGGCCTACAGCGTCTAAGATAACGATACAATGACCATTCCAGATGTCAGCACGTGTTCACGAAGCGAGGTAGCATGGCCTACAGCGTCTAAGATAACGACACAGTGACCATTCCAGATGATAGCACGTGTTCACGAAACGAGTGAACATGGCCTACAGCGTCTAAGATAATGATACAGTGACCATTCCAGATGACGGCACGTGTTCACGAAGCGAGTGAGCATGGCCTACAGCGTCTAAGATAACGATACAGTGACCATTCCAGATGTCAGCACGTGTTCACGAAGCGAGTGAGCATGGCCTACAGCGTCTAAGATAACGATACAATGACCATTCCAGATGTCAGCACGTGTTCACGAAGCGAGGTAGCATGGCCTACAGCGTCTAAGATAACGACACAGTGACCCATCCAGATGATAGCACGTGTTCACGAAGCGAGTGAGCATGGACTACAGCGTCTACGATAACGACACAGTGACCATTCCAGATGATAGCACGTGTTCACGAAGCGAGGTAGCATGGCCTACAGCGTCTAAGATAACGACACAGTGACCATTCCAGATGTCAGCACGTGTTCACGAAGCGAGGTAGCATGGCCTACAGCGTCTAAGATAACGACACAGTGACCCATCCAGATGATAGCACGTGTTCACGAAGCGAGTGAGCATGGCCTACAACATCTAAGATAACGACACAGTGACCATTCCAGATGACAGCACGTGTTCACGACGCGAGTGAGCATGGCCTACATCGCCTAAGATAACGACACATTGACCATTCCAGATGACAGCACGTGTTTACGAAGCGAGTGAGCATGGCCTACAGCGTCTAAGATAACGACACAGTGACCATTCCAGATGATAGCACGTGTTCACGAAGCGAGTGAGCATGGCCTACAGCGTCTGAGATAACGACACATTGACCATTCCAGATGATAGCACGTGTTCACGAAGCGAATGAGCATGGCCTACAGCGTCTAAGATAACGACACAGTGTCCATTCCAGATGATAACACGTGTTCACGAAGCGAATGAACATGGCCTACAGTGTCTAAGATAACGACACAGTGACCATTCCAGATGACAGCACGTGTTCACGAAGCGAGTGAGCATGGCCTACAGCGTCTAAGATAACGACACATTGACCATTCCAGATGATAGCACGTGTTCACGAAGCGAGTGAGCATGGCCTACAGCGTCTAAGATAACGACACAGTGACCATTCCAGATGACGGCACGTGTTCACGAAGCGAGTGAGCATGGCCTACAGCGTCTAAGAGAACGATACAGTGACCATTCAAGATCTCAGTACGTGTTCACGAAGCGAGTGAGCATGTCCAACGCTTAATGTGCATGACGTAATATTATTGATAACGCATTGAACCCGAATAGCTAGGATTGTTTGGACTCTCCAGAAGCTTTGTAAAAATGTTTATAGCCCAGGGGTAGATCCATGTGTGGGTACAGAGATTATTATGTTTATTATATCTGAACTAGTAAAGGAAGGCAGAGATTCTGACCAACAACAAATACATTTTCTGTTCTCTTTTACCTGATACATTTGGAAAGCAATAATAAGAGTGTCACCTTCTTAGGAATCAGCTGACATAAGGCATTTAGCTTCATCTTTATTGACACTACATGTAATTATAATCCTGGTCAAATTTGGTATGTTATGCTGGTGAGTGAGTGAGATTTGACTCGTTTTGAACAGTATTTCAGTTATGTCACGTCGTATCAGCTGGGTGTGTTGAAATGTCCAAGGTGATGCAGGCCCAGACTACTACTAGCACGAGTAGATTTCGGTTTCGGTGTGTTTGTTGTTTAACGCCGCACTCAGCAATCTATACGCCAAACTGTCGTCATGTCCTAGTTTATCTTGCAATGACTTTTTTTTCAAATTTAACTTATTCGTTATACTTAGAATTAGTCACAGCTACTTCTGAATTTAAGCTGACACACTGCAAGCATTTGATCCCAATTCGACATTTTATAATCCATAAAAAACAAGATCACACCTACACCTTCCTTAAAACTATATTATCAGACAAGAAGTCTATTTACGAAATGGACATTGTCAAATTATGGAAATTCATGATTGGAGCCGATTGCATGTTTAAACACTAACTGGATTAAATTCGTTACCAAAGTTTGGTATGTCAGCTGGTTAAGTAACCATGGTACCACCAGACCTGTTATTGATCTTGGAGATTTCAACCAACCCTAATTAAGGTCGCAGGTGACGTAAATCATCAATAGCTGTCAGTCTGGTCACAAAGGTCCTTGATAGAATTCTGTGCAATTGGTCGACGGCGTCTTGAGGTTCATTGCTCGTAAAATTTACATCACAATACCCAAATTAAATCACCAAATTGTATGATACCCATGTCTATATCATTGTCGATTGAAACATTATCGCATTAACGTTCCAAGCGACCTTCTTTATTTGTACCTCGTGCATAATTTCGATCGATCAAGCGATCGATGTATTACCAGGACGGTGACATGGTAATCTTTGACTGGGGTTTGGGAACCGAGTCGTCTAAGCCGCTATCGCTAAATGTGGGTTTGAATCCCGGTGCCCCCGATTATGTTTCGAGATTTGTCAGCACCATACTCGTGCTCGTGGTAAACGTCTGCATCACTGTGGCCTTTCCTCACACAGCTGACACGCCGTGATATAACTTTCAAAACCGCGTTAAACCTTTGTCACACACTAATTTTGACTGTGCAGGTTCTTTGGGAGGCCGTTGTGCAGTTTTTTAACTGAAAAAAAACAGGTTTGGTGGTAAAGAAGTCAAAATATTTAAAAAAAGCGACTATACGTAACTATTATCACTGCGAATGCTTGATCGGTCGATCAGATGGTTAGACAAGCACATAGCGCTGACATTACCAAGTTGCACTATTAAACTGACAGATATTCTCCATTCTGTTTCTGAATTTCGAGTGGTATATTATTTACGGTTTGCTGTAATATATCATATTTACCTTTTTACCGTTAAAATGGAAACAAAAAAAGCCCGGCGTACTATAGTACAAATTACAACTGACAAACCACTTTCGTAGGTGCACCTGTCCGGCGACATAGAATAAACATTTCCAAATATGGAACAAGAATTCCACGTGCACGTGCAAGTCATGCGAGGCATGATTGTCTGTGACAATTAAACTTGATAGTTTTGCAGCAAAATTTATTACGTATTCGCTTAATTATTTTGGTAATTCATAATCCGCTTGATATGTGTTTACACTTTTTACGCCATGAAAATCGGCACAAGAGGAGAACATCTGGTGTCATCACCGGCTGTCGTTGATCCATGCATACATTCACTGCTATTTTGCCCTTTGCGGCCAATGAACAGATAACACGTGTTTAGGGAGCAACTATTTAATTTTCAGAGGAGGAGTATGGATTTTGATGCGTGATCAACATTGTTTTTAACGGCATGGAGTTCAATTATTTTTTCTAACGTAAGCAGGTGCCATATTATTATTTTTGTAAATGCATAGAAATAACTGTTTTTCTTTGGACACTTGTCTGCAGGAAAAAGACACATTATATTATCATGCAATGCGCAGCAGATGTGAAACGCAATTCAGTAGAACAGGGGCATTTTAAGACACACACACACACACACACACACACACACACACACACACACAACGAATCAAATGGTTGCTCTCTCATGTTGCTCAATGATGCCATATAAATTGTCATGACGTGTTTCCTTATGAAGATCAACTTTATTTTCAGCGAGGGTAATTTAAACACACACACAGGGTAAACGTTCCTGACCAGTGATATTTGATCGATAACAGTGCTTCTATTTCTTCTGTTGCTTATGTAACGCTTTATTCTATGAGACATTGTGATGGATAAACTGTCACTATGGTAACGAGAACTTATCGACGGCTACATCGACGAACCAATACTATCATTTACTGAAACGCCTAGACAACAGCTCTAATGTAGGGTCTGTGTGGGTGTAACTGTAAACATCGGTTATGTTTTTACAATGTTCGTCTTCAGTTATGTCTTCAAGTTATTCAATTAAAAGGATGTTGGCAATATATTCTCATCTTTGTTGTTTTTGTTTATGGTTGTTTTCTGTCTGTTGTGTAACGTCTGGATCAAACATTCCAGTGATTGACATCATGAGCATCGATCTATGCAATTGGGTAACGATGACATACATCAACCAAGTCAACAAACCCGATCCCGTTAGTCACTTCTTACGATAAGCTTAGGTGCTAACCCAGATCTTCAAGGGGATATATTCTCAACGACTCCAACATGTCCACTAAAAAAACGTTTTCAGGAGAAGCATTGATGGATGAAACAATATACCCCGTTTTAATTCATAGTTACTTGACCATAGTTTTAATGGACGGTTTAATCTTACTACAAGTGTACCGAGTTTGTGACACAATAAAGAGTGAGTCAGTGAGTCAGTGAGTTTGGAGCCGATTAGAGCATTATTCTTGTTATATAAAGGCCCAAAGTGATGCAGGTCTCAGACGTTCACCAAATCCGTGAAACCCACGAGCACGGGTATGGTTATGACAAACCTAGAACCATAAACGGGGCGAATCGGGAATCGCACTCTCAATCATAGGTTCTGGGTGACCAAGGGACGCAACTCTGCACCACTTATTGCGGCGCCTCAGACGACTAGGCCACCCGTGCCCCTTATGCTGTCATAAGAGAGGATTCTCCTTTGATGTTATATATCAAATTTATATAGAGTTATATTAAGTAAACCTATATCGTGATTCCCATCAAAGCAGACACGGCGATATTATTGAATGCCACATACAGCTAGTTGGACATCAACTGGTATCAATATGTTCATGTTACAGCCAAGGTGTGGCTAAAATAGGCTGACTAGTTCGTAAACAGAAAGTCATATTGCAGTTCTGTTTGTTTTGACATTTCATAAACATTTACAATTGCTCATTTGCGACCGTCACATCGTTGATGAATGACGGCAGTGTTGCTAAATGTCATAGTTCGGCTGGTGTAGAATGTGGGTGGTCAGGCTCGGTGGTTTGATTGTGTCATCGTACTCCGAGGATTGATGCTCATGATGTCCATCACTGGATTGTCTGGTCCAGAATCGATTATTTCCAGACTGCCGTTATATAGCTGGAAAAGTGCTGAGTGCGGCGTTAAACAACAAACAAACAAAAAACAACATTAGTGGTGATTCCGGGTTAGAATTTTTCACAAGCAATCATTAAGTACTCCTAACATATTCTACTACTTACAACCAGTTAAATTATATATAAACACGATTTAGACTTACCATTTTCTTTTATCAAGCTAATTATCTATACCGCAAGAAACCTATAATTGTGGGTTCGAATCCCTGTTCGCCCCGATTATGTTTCTAGGATTGTCAGCACCATTTCCATGCTCGTGGGTTTCACCGAAGTGGTAAACGTCTGAGACCTGCATCACTTCGGGCTTTCCTCCCACATTAAGCTGACACGCCGCGATAAAACTGGAATCCTGATAAAAGCGGCGTTAAACCCAACTCACTCACTCACTAATTGTGTATACTTGTACACAGGATTTAATTAACGCATTCCAAAATATATTAATAACATTCGTTCAATATATACAACAAAGTGAGCCCGGGTAATGATTTCATACCCATCGAGTACATAATCCAATGATTAGATTATTGATATGTCGGTATTGTTTACCTACGTTCAAGACAGGGGTCACCAAACATTCCCAATCCCTAACCACACGTGGCCAAACAGACTTAAACGTCTTTCATTCCTTTTCTCCAGCTGCCCACCACCTTTGTCAATACATATTTGTGTGGTAATTTCATTAGCAAGGCAACGAGTGTTTACAAATGAGGTTGAATGGAGTACTAGATTCATGGAATCCGACGTGGTCGTACCAAATTGCATCCACTAACTTCATCAGGAAATAAATGCATAGATTGACCAATAAAATAGTCTCAGTGTTTGCTAAAAATATCTTTATGGTTTCTGTTCATAGAACATTGGAAGGGGGAAGTAAATGTGTCATCTTTCTTCCGTTATTCTGCGGGACAGATAATGCATGACGTATTCCCTTTGCTTACTTTTCAGTCCAGTTTACAAGAGACGCATAGGCTACAACATATATCTATGGAATACCGGAAGGGACATTGTTACGCTGTCTCGATTCGCATCTTCGGGAATAATGTTTTAGAGAAGTGACTATGGTTTGTACACCGCATTTAGAAAGACTACAGCAACATCACGGCTAGGGCCACGGGCAATGGCGTTATCAGAAATTTACAGTTTTTTTACTACAAGTGAAGTACGAAATTGTTTTATGAAATGCTGGTATCATGCATTATCACGCAATTTCAGGGAAAAGGTTCAAATTGATTAATATTTCTTATAACGTAAATCTGCACCGATTGCCTTAAATTAGTTGACTGTTCGCAACAGCTAGTGTTTGTATAAATGTGGCAACGCATCTTACATTCCGTCTCGGTGAGCCCAAAGTGAATCAAGCCCTGGACGTTAAACACACTGGTGAAATCTACGAGCAAAACAGAGTGATGACAGGCCAACGATCACTATGTGTTTCGAACCTATGATCAGCGGATCCTGGTGGCTAAGGTACGTAACTGCACATCGGATAACCAGGCCATTGACCGCTTGGTCGCCCGGGACTCCGATGTGTATGATTCGTATTCTGGGACGTATTTCCAAGGACATTTTTATATATGGTTATGACCTTCACTTTCAAATGTCAATTAACATCTGTCATATATCTGTATACGATGTTATTGTTCGTGGAAATTTAAACTGAACCGCAAAAGAAATGTCACTTTATGAAAGTATTTCATGAATGTTTCCCATTGAAAAACAATGCATTTTGAGAAGGTGTCTCGTTTTTGACATTAGTCTGTATCTAAATTTCATGATTACGACTAACAAGTGCCACAAATAAGGATAATAGATCGCCAAACAGCTTAAAAGTAGCCAAACAAACTACCATGGTACAAACTACCGAATGCTTTCCATGAAAATTAAAATTCACTTGCGTTTCCTTGTGCCTTTTCTGATAAACGGCAACCCACTACGTGGATCCAACCTTCTTGTATCGACACCAGCGCAATGCCAAAACGAAGAATCAGAGAAACCAGGCTTTAGGAAGACTCCATGCTGTTTGTGGGTGACCTGGTTACGTTGCTGTAATCTGTATGTGTCTCTCACGTGGACATTAAAAGCATTGGCAACCCTTCATGCAGCCTGGCAGGCATGGCGTCGTCCTTAAGCCTGGGTTCTCTGATTCTTCGTAAGTCTTGGCATGGCGCTAGTATCATACAAGAATGTTAGTGACGCTTCTTTTGTGGTCTAGTAGATCTCCTCTGAGCTGGTGATTGAATAATAACATCACTTTATAATCAGCGGTATGTGTTTCTTGTGCATTGCATATGGAACATCTGATAATGCAGAATGTTTACCCATGCATATTCATATGAAGCGGTTAACTGCAATGTATCTGGCGAACGTTAAGCGTCCTCAAAGGACGACATGGTATAATACGAAATACAATTCCATTCAATCTGGAAGTTTACATAAGTATGGAGCTGTACACTGCCATGTACAAGCATCTGGCGAACGTAAAGGGTCCTCTAGAGAGGACATGATTTTGTGCGTACTACAATTCCATTCCAAGATTTGTCAGTACCAATTGTATTAACCCCGCAGGGATTCCTGTTGTAATAGGTCCCCAGCAACCTATGCTTATCATGTGCTTATCCAACCCTTAATAAGTTTCATCTGCTACTATCTGGAAATTATGAAATATTGCAAACGAAACTATGTGAATTTGTGCAGGAGGTTTACGATGATGTGTTGAAGTTAACTGTGTATATTCATGAAAATATCATATATATGGACAAGTGGCCTTCATACGAAATAAAGATATGACTTGACTATTCCATTCATGCAAAACAATATCATAATGCTGAAAGACCCTTGTCAAGATTGTCAACTACAATACTAATTTACTTGGAACAGATGGCAATCCTTAATTCAAGTAATGCTGGTATAGTAGTTTAATAGAGAAATTACATTGCTTCTGCCCAAACCTTCCAGACATGATAAATTCTATTATGGCAAATTCTGTTTGTTGATATCAATTAGCATTAGCGCTCTATGTCTTCAAGCAAGAACTGGAGAACTCTGTCTGGCTCTATACAAGATGGTGACATTGTCATAGACGCAAATAATGCTAGGATAATGTTACGAAGACAAAACCGAAGATATTAGTAAATGTCGAAAAGGTAGAATGTTAAGAGAAACGAAATAGTGTTTGAGCTCGGAAGCTAAAACGCCATCTGAACACTTTTCCTGAGAATAGATACCAAGAACAGTTTCAGATTTACTTTAGGCACGAATTATGATCAGGTGCTGCGGTGATTCCGGTTCAGAATGGGTCCCCGGTACCTCACTCTGAGATTGGCAGCTGGTGGTCATCCTCTGAGAACTGTATCTGGTGTCAACCTCTGTGAAGTGTGCCCCGATGGCGTACATCGTTACTCATATTTGTCTTGTTCCGACTTGATTATTTACAGGTCGCCCTGATGTAGCTAGAATATTGCTGCTTCTGGCGTTTAGCAACATTCAGTCCATCACTATATATGATTAGCTGCTGTGGTCGATGTACAAACACAATATTCTCGTCTTCTCCAGAATGGCTTGAAGGACTGAGTGGATGTGTTTCTTGGATGTCGATGACCATAAGGGGTTTATGTTCGATAAGGAAATAGAAATTTTGATTCTTAAAAAGTTATCATTTTCATAAACTTTAAACGTTTACATAAACATAAAGGCAAAGAAAAAATGTATTCATGATCTATTATGTCACTCTGTCACACAAATGAACATGTTTATTATTATTAGATCATGTCATATAAGTTCGCATTATCATACTTGACACTCACATACTCAAAGAAGGTGTTCTATGTCGTTAAAAAATAATCACATACGAGGGGTGGCTGAATAGTTCTGAGCCTGACTACGAAGGATGTTAAGCACACACTGACAGTTTGAATGTATGAAGTACAATACTTTCCATGCCTGTAGGTTGCATTTGGACCATGTACACAATCAGGTTGGTTGGTTGGTTGTTTTACGCCGCACTCAGCAGTATTCCAGCTATATGACGGCGCTCTGTCAATAATCGAGTCTGGACCAGACAATCCACTGATTAATATCATGAACATCGATCCACGCAATCGGGATCTATGACATGCATCAACCATGTCAGCGAGCCTGACCACCCGATCCCGTTAGTCGCCTATTACGACAAGCATAGTCGCCTAATATGGGTTGCTGAAGACCTATTCTAACCCGGATCTTCACGGGTCGTACACAACCAGGCAACACATTTCTGCAGGTATCAAAGTGACTGGGTATTCACAATCGCGCTGTCATCAAGTAACTCAAACAGCCAGACATGGTTTCAACAAGAAACAGAGGGGAAGAGGGAGCCCAGAAGATTATCAAAGATCAAGAAGAGTTTCAACTGTCACCAACAAGGAAATGTTGATTTAATATTCGATATGATTATGGGTGATCGACTCATCACCTGTCACTTAGCCAATACAGTAGACATATATCGTGAGAGAGTTGAGAACATTCTGAGAAATGACGCTGGGCTCCAAGGCTTGTGAAGCCTGATCAGAAACGTTTCAGGTTTATCATCTCTCATGAGGTACGTCGTTTTGAAGCAGATACAGCTGGTTTTGTTGAGCGGTTTGTTACTATGGATGAGTCTTGGGTTCACCACTATCAGCCAAAGACTAAACATCAGTCAAAGCAGTGGAAACATCTAACGTCTTCGGTCACTTCGGTTTTCTGTGATTCCAAAGGAATACTTCTGATGAACCACCTCCCTAAAGTTCAGATCATTAATTGTCAGTATTATGCTAATCTGCTTTGGCAGTTACGGGACTATCGTGGGTGGGTGTTGTTCCAACAGAACGACAGATATGTTGGACATAAGGCTGCAATGCATGACTGTTGCTTTGAACTCATTGAACACCAGATTTGGCAACGTCAGATTCCCACCTCTTCCCAAACCTGAAGAAATAAATTGTCTGTCAAGTATTATGCAACTACTGGTGACGTGACTGCTGTGGAGTACACCACCGGGATGAAGCCTTCTACATCACCGGGGAACAGGCATTCCAGCATCGTTTGCAGAATAGGGGATTATGTTGAAAAATATTTGGAAACTCCGACAACGCAGTCCATCACTGTTGGACTCAAACTGTTCAGCCAGTCCTCGTAACTATGGAATATGTACTTAACCACTTAAATATAAGAAAGTCTGTATTGTATAACACATTTTTTATATGTCGTGCTGTTTCTGAGCTCTTTGTGTCAGTGAGAATTCATATTGAAATCGTATGACTTCCGTTCAGTTTGTTTGTTGTTTGTTGTTAGCATAATACAAGTGATAATATATATAATATAAGTATATAATAGAGCCTGGACTAGACGAACCCGTGATTAATGTTATATCTACTTCCAACGTCTTCGTGTAACGATGACACTCATAATCCAAACATGACCACCCATCCATTAAGTCGCCTCTTACAACAAGCATAGTTTGACGGGAAACAATTCTAACCCGGAAACCCCCACGGCGGCACTCCATTCATAAATTCTCTAAATTGTCGACTTCCAAAAGTAAAGCATGGATGTTGAAATTTAAAACCGCCTGGGTAATATCTCAGTCATATAGCTGTACTAGCAAACACTTATTTACATAATGTGATTTTTTAAAGAATTCACACCTTTCGATTTAGTATCACGATAGTGAAGAGAATTTATGAATGTCAACTTATTTATTATGAGGAACACAAACAGGTGTCCTGTTGGACCTAATGAAGGAGTAAGTATGTACCTTTACTCCGAAACGCTGTGCTCTTCATAATAAAGTAGTTGACATCCATAAATCCTCTTCCTCATTTGCATCACATCCAGGCGGCCTGTAAATAGTCGAGTGTAGAGCAGACAAACCATTGATTCATATTATGATCTACCCCCTACGCCGACCGGGGAAGATGACACGATGACAACCAAGTCACCAAACCTGACTACCTTTAAGCCACCAAGGTAGACATTCACATGTTCGTCTTATCGTGGCTTCCAATTTTATAGTACACAGACATACAATTTAACTACTAGGGCTGGGGCGGGTAACTCGGATACTCGGGTCGGATGGGTCCCGAGTAGGACCCGGGTACGCACAGGTCTACCCGGACCCATGGTTAGTCACGTGATATATTGTTTGATGACAAAAACTCAATATAGCTCAGTGGTCACACCACAAGTCTCTGATGTTCGCATTTCTTTCTGACGATGCACACATTCCTTTTGACTTATATATGTCTGAGTAAAGATAAAGCTTCAGTCAATTTCAGTGTTCTGATCGTTTGATACATGTATCTTAATAGTTTTGGCCAGGGCTGCGATAAAACAATTCCCAATCAGACATTTTGTTCCCAACTCTTGAAACCTGCAGTGGGTACCCGTGTAGTAAATTTGGACTCGTCCCAGCCCTTATAAGTACATAACAATTGACACAACAAACTTGAGGTAACCAACGTCATTTGATCAAATATGAAATGGGTCCTTGATCAAAAGCAGCACAGGTACAAAAAGGTGCTGCACGCCGACATTTTACCGCACTTACCTGTGGCAATCTTGTGGACGTGAGGATTTCCAGAAAGTTCAATAGGTTTTGTCTTGTCAGGCATAATGTATGGTTCCGGTGGAAAATGGCCTTAACACTTTAACAACAACGATGATTCATCTAGGAAAGTAGAATGTAAATCCAAGGTTTCGCAATACCACACTTGGACTAAAAGCTGGCCATCTGTGAGAAGCCGCAACACCACACCGCGTCCAACAGGACTAAAGTTCGCTCTCCAGCATTAACGCAGCACCAGGTGCGCTGCCTCAGCCCAAGACGGACACGTGATTATAACACAGCACGGTACAGTCCGCGATAGACCAGCTCTTACACCAGCGACGGTTTGGAGACGGAGTCCCTCGGCTTCACTGGTCTATGGCACAATCAAATCCGCGTCTTCCGCTGGCACGGGCCTCTTCACACAGGCTTGTCAATTACCCCAGTCTCTATTGGACGATCAACAGCTTGCCAAGCCCTGTAGCTGGAAAGAAATAAAGTCCTGATTTTCTCAACCACTATAGAGTATGATTGCTCGACGATTTACAGGCACATGTCATGTCACTTGTATCGATTTCCCAGTTTGGTTATCGATTGATTGCTGGGTCCTATGTGTAAACAACGACCAAAATGAAAGTCGTTTTTCTTTTTACCTCGAGATCTGGCTTCTTAACTTCCTGGTTTTTGTTTTGAAGGATGAGTTATTCTTACTTGCTGAGTCGAATTTCGACAACTTTTTACTTATTACCTTAAGGAAAATTAAATTCTCATTCCATTACGTTCCCTTTCAGTAATTAAATGATCTTTGTGTAAAGCTTATATCACAGGATGATTTCTTTGAAAGAAAATATCCTGTAATTATCGTTTGAGGCAAGATATTCGAAACCGATTTTTGTCCATCAAGTTCTGTATATTGATATTCAGAGAGCGTACTTTAGACCTGACATTTTATGCGAAAGATTAAAATAGTTTTATGCAATGTGGAGATTTGTCATCGATTTAATCTAGCATGTAAACATGCATGCTCTTAATGCGCCAGGAGACAATGTTAGCTCTCGTGTAGTTTATGACATTAATCGCACAAGGAGAAACCGCCTTGAGTGGGATAAATGATATTAAGTACATCAGTCCATGAAAGGTGTTAGACTTGCAGTGTCGTGGAATGGTGATTTGGGAAGCGTAACCGAGACTTATAACCAGTCTTGTTTCTCATCAACTCCCGACATTAAAGTTCAGAGTGAACCTCTGTGTTTTTTTTGTATAAATTGCAGTTAATTTTGTTTCCGTTGAAATTTTAAAGAGATTTGTACCATTTGCAGTTTACTAAAAACAAGGCATATCATCTTCCGAAATGTCGTTGTAGTAATACAAATATATTATAGAAACGGACTCAGTGCGTCCGCCTGTGTCTGTCCTTTCGTGTGTCCCGAAAATATTCCAGGAGCAGAAACTCGAAAACTGTAAGTTTTACATTTACGAAATTTGATGCACACCAGAAACTGTAAGTGTACTTGTGCATGATGTTTTTTTCTGGTTTCCTCAACGTCGTTACTATTTATCGGTTTCGTCGGATGCAAGTTTAAACTTTGTGTCTGTGAGGCAGAGGCTGTCGTTTCCGAAACAGAGCTCATAAACTGTTACAGTTATGTTCATGGACTGCAGTACACTCATTCAGCATAAGCTGTAAGTGAATCTTTTGCATTATTGTTTCCCACATATTTGTTCTATTTTTCTTTTCATGGTTACAAGTTTGGACAATCTCTGGAACTGAGTTTGGATGTACTGGCAGAACTCCGAAAATATTAGGGCTCATTTACCAAACTTTGTGCGTTCATTCATCTTAAATGGTAGTTTTTACCTATTGTTATTCTGGTTTCCGAATTTGTTCCATGGATACTCGTTTTGAATGCGAAACTTGGTTGTGGAAGTGGCTGTCGGTTCAGAAGAAATCTGAAAACTGTTTGGATTTACTATATCGTAGTTTGTTTGTTGTTTTACGCCGCACTCAGCATTGTTCCAGCTATATGACTGCACTGTGTAAATAATCGAGCTGGACCAGACAATCCAGTGATTGACATCACAAGCATCGATCCACGCATTTGGGATACGATGACATGCATCAATAAGTCAGCGAACCTGACCACCCGATCCCGTTACTCGCTTCTTACGACAAGCATGGTCGCCTTTTACGGCAAACATGAGTTGCTGAAGAGCTATTCTAACCTAGATCATCACGGGTATTATATATCGGCGTGGTTCTACTTTTAATAGATCTTTAACAGATTCATACTTCCACACATTAGATTGTTGATGGCGTTGCCTTTGAAAGCAATTCTGGTTTTACAAGCTTACATACAAAACAATTACGTGTAGTTGCTGAGAAACTGGAGGTGAATATAGATGACAATGTCTTCTTGTTGAAAACAATCAATGAATATTTATAAATAAGAATCGGACATAAAATGATAATAACCATGAAATAATACAGCTGCTTGCAACTAAATAAACAATTGTTTACGACGTCAATTCGAAGTAGTCAGTGTTATATTTTTGTACCCACGGTCAAAACATAACATGCAATTAAAGTTAGGAGTACTTTATTTACTAACGGTTTCACCTTTTGATGATCATTCATTCATTCATTCATTCATTCATTCATTCAGTCAGTGCCAAAAAGATCATGGTTATCACTTTATCTTCAGAATTCAAACTATGCCATAGGACTTTCCCCTTGAACCTCGTGTGGATTCCAGGTTAGAACAGGTCCCCAGCAACCATTCCGGGTACAAAGACGCTGTGGATCGGGTGGTCCGTCCCGGTGACGTGGCTTACTGCGTGTCATCGTACGCCGACAGTTTGGATCGTTGCTCATAATATCAATCCCTGAAATGTCTTGTCTAGACTCGATTAGTTTCAGGCTACCAGCTTATAGCTGGAATGTTGCTGAATGCGGCGTTGAACAACAATCAGACAGACTTCCTACTTCAAATTCGCTGGTAATCAGAACCCTTTCTGGATTTCACTGAATCACGTGATGTCATATCACAAGAACTACATAGGATTTAATCACCTGCAAATTGCAGGATATCCTTGAGCGGTATTCTCACTTTGTGTTTCTTCCGGCTCCGTGTTCCGACAATCCCATTCCGACATTGAGTTACAACACATACTTGATACCGCGCCACGGTCTGAGGTTGTATTATATTGATCCGTGCGGAAATCGTTTGAGTATCGAACAGCAATTATATACCCCTGTGGTATAAGGCTCTCTTTGTCAGTTTGGTTCATTTTAAACAGTTTGACATATAAATCCGCTGCTTGAAATTGGCTGAAATCGACCCACAAGAATAAATGGTTCTTAATAAGTTTAAGATAATGATTTGGAAAGCTGTTTGAAAGCTGAAATCTGGAACTGTTCACATTTACACGTGGTGGCACGAGGTCCCGTGTACTGAACACGGGTCACAAATCAGTAGAACCTTAAGCAACGTCGGTCGCGGAGAGTAGGTGGATGGGTGTTTGGCTGATTGACTAAAAAATTATGATTGTTATTGTTATTATTATTATTATTATTAAGAAATACTACGCGTGCTCGTTGCCACCACAAACGTGTTGCACGTGCGAAATTGACTTATGGATGGTCGAGTCCACTTCTGGCGAGGGGGCACAAACCATGCGAGAACTTGTCAGAAATATTATTCACATCACTACACACTGATTCAAACATTTTTGTTTGCACTTACATTCGTGAACACTCCGTGGCATTCATCAAACTTCATATACACTTACGTCGTACATTATATCGCACACACAAAGAAACTTTTTGCATCATCTTTTATCGTTTATTTACAACATTGTTCTGTGGTGCTCAATTTGAGGTAAAACTTGGCTGTCTTCCAAATTGAGACTTGGCTCGAAATAAGTACGAATAAAATGAGTTTCATTATATTTCAATTCCCAAGAGAGACACATCTACGAGATAGCCGTTAGATTAAGAGGAAACAGTTCAACTTATTACCCTGTTGATTAACATGAAAAAACCCATTAACTGATGAGATTGGTTCTTGGAGTCATAAAAGAATAGTTAGAATACCTTGAAATGCGACGATAGGTGTACACTGTACCAATGGACCAATGGATGTATGTTACAGTAAGTCTCTTCACAGCAAATGTCCTGAGCTCTACGTCATACTCAACTGTCAGTCCATGCTTCATTTCCATCATTGATCTATGTCTGGTTTCGACACATCCAAGTTCAGCAGAATGAGGTTCGACTGTATATCACGGCGTGTCAGTACAAGTGCGATATGGTGCGAACAAACCATGAATCATAAACAGAAGAAATCTGGGATTCAAACCCGCGATCTGACTCGCCTTAGGGAAGTATCATTGCACAGACGACAAGGGCACCGTTCCCCCGTTGGTGTGATCGCCCAGTAGAGCGGATTACAATGTAAGAACGTCATCACGTGCGGCTGTTGACTTGGTTGAAGTATGTCATCGTATCCCAATTGCGAAGATCGATGCTCATAATGTCAATCACGGGATTGCCTGGACCAGACTCGATTATTTAAATACCGCCGTCATATATCTGTAACAGTGCGGCGTTAAACAACAAACAACTACAACACAACATTAGACATGAGTTTCGTTTTCAACTAGGAAATTATGAGTCATGAACACGTTCAAAATTGAGATATCACCAGTCCTGCAATAAAAAAAATCAACAAACCAATATCGCAGTTGTACGTGTTTGTCATACGTTTAATATATCACCCTGAGTTTCCAGAGTATCAGTACAATGTGTGAAGCCCATTTCTGGTGTCCCCCGCCGTGATGTTGCTGGAATATTGCTAAAAGCGGCGTAAAACCATACTCACTCACTCACTCCAGAGTATCACCCACAGTACAAGTCCAATGTGTCTTCTAAATGTGGAAACTTCTAACAGCGCTTAAGATGCAACATTGAAGCAAATTTGCCACATGGAAGCGTGCTACAACCAATGTTGAATATCAAGTACGGGAGATCAATCAATTTTTCAATTTAATTTAGGCCCATGGGCTTAAAAGCGTTTATTTTCCCTTTTTAAGCCCATGGGCTAAATAAAGAAGGGGCTTAAAACGCGCAGTCCCGGTAAGATTTGTATTCAATGATTGCGTTAATAAAACGCTTTATCGACATAAAGGTATTAAGTTTCAGTACGAAATACCAGTTTTACATTTAAAGTTAAATCATACGATGAATACCACCGTCATATAGTGGCCAAGCAACCCGAGACCCACGCCTGATTCTCTCAACCAGATGGATGAGACTGCCATCCCCCACGTGGACAGAGGGCTTAGATTCCAGCTGAAAGACACATGGCTTGACAAGACACGACACGCGGCCTGGTTGTGACAAGCGACGGTTAGACGGGTCATTATTGTAATCAACCGATTCCGTTATCTTAAACCACAATAATCCAGTTGTATTTTTCTCATTTATCTTGTTACAGCTGTCCCTATCAAAAGTTGAGTAGTATATATAATCTGCTGATCACATTAGTCATTTTATTTAAATATGCACTTGATATTTTGAGAATCAGTTCAGTATATCAGGGACAGATTAAAACCTATCCCTGTCATATGTGGAGTGGTATCTTTTCTCATACCAGCCGTTTTTTTCGGGTTAGAATAGGCAATAAATTATAAGTATGCATTTGAGAGATCCTGTTTTGAAATCCTTCCATTTTCCCATCTATTGTTTTTGTAAGTTTCTCATATTCATATATTTGTTTGTTTGTTTCTTGCACTCTACAAAACCTCAGCTATATGGCGGCGGTTTGTAAATAATCGAGTCTGCACCAGACAATCCAGTGATAGACATCATGAGCATCGATCTTCGCTTTTGGGATACGTTGATATGCATCAAGTAAGTCCGCGAGCCTGACCTCTCGATCACGTTAGTCGACTCTTACAAGCATGGGTTGATAAAGATCAAATCTTACTCGGATTTACACGTGTGCATATGCCTTAAATGACATTAAATGATACTTTGGTGGGGTTCGGCTGGACTTGTCACTTCTCATGGGTTTTTGCATAAATTGATTTTCGACATTACCTACGCTGAAGTTTTTACAAGCAGAAAAATAATTTGAAATCCTCTGAAATAATCATTACACAATCTATAAATTGTTTCGTCTCTGATAGGTATTTAATGGACCCTGTGCACTTTAATTAACCTTTCCCAAAATCGTCCTTGATGCCGGGATTCGATCCGGTATACCGCATGGCATTACGTTATTGATTCCCGTCTCGTCAAGCAGTCGATCACTGACGCCTTTCCTTTTAAAGTCATGCACTGGAAATGTTATAGATATCTCATTTTGATTGGTCTTTTAAACTGGGCATAAGCTGAAATATACATTCGTATCTATGCATTGTCGTATTTATAAGCAGATATATATATACTACGCGTGGTCGTTGCCACCACAAACTTGTTGCACGTGCGAAATTGACTAAGTGATGGTCGAGTCCACTTCTGCCGAGGGGGCACAAACCATGAGAACTTATTTTCACTTGCTATTCGACATGTATTCTCAATCAACTCTGACATATTTCATTTATTTGTTGGTATTTAAGATGGATGAAACCTTCCTCCGTTTGGATTTTGGTTAGTAAACAACCCAGGGACGAAGTTATGTTTTATCCTTTTTCGCAGACCTATATATAAACCTCAGTTTACAATAAACTGCATCGTACGTACCTTCAGAGAGTGCCCCGAGAATAATACTGGTACTCCGAATAGGGTCATTGAGTGAATGTCCAGTGATAACGGTGTAATAATCTACATCGAAACGTCGCTATATGCAACAAACCAGAAGTTGTTTTCCATAAAGTTGTACCTTTTCTTACTTACTCACCAACCAAACAATTAACCGTGTATACGTCAACATAACTTGGGTAGCTTCATGAAAGCGTTAATCACGTGTTCAACGCCTTCCGGTACAACTGTGCGACTTCTTCTCTGTGTCCGCACCCGTGATATTCCTGGATAATGTTAACAGTATATATTACAAATTTAGTAATGTGTCTGTTTATGACTTTTTATATTTGTTGTATGTACACAATGAAATACTTTTGTAACGGAGAGTTCTTCAAATAGGCAATATCCCCGTTGACCAATCCAATTTCATTACTGAAATAAATATTGTTTAAAATACATTGCCTTCGAAATAAAAACCATATTCCCCCACATATACTTCAATGCGCTGATTTGTGAGTGAATATGTCTTTACGCCGCTTTTAGCAATATTCGAGCAATATCACTTGCGGAGACACCAGAAATGGGCTTCACACATTGTACCCATGTTGGGAATCGAACCCGGGTCTTCGGCGTGACGAGCGAACGCTTTAACCACTAGACCACCCCACCGCCCCAGTATTTCATAGAAGTAGGTGCTAATTACCTCTGTTAGAAGCGATGATTGATTACATTTCCGTCGTTATCGATCACAGCTAACCAAACTGTACTGAAAATTCTCTTTGGCACACTTACAAGAAATTATGTTATTTATCATTCAGGTAAAACGAATTCCTTGACACCTTATCATTTACCTGTCCATCCTGAAACAACAGATTGATGTATTCATTAACGTGCGCTGCGCTAGAAGTGGATACGTTGCATGGTTAGACGGTGTACCATTGTCCAAAATCGATATTCTTCATTTCTGATATAAAAACATACTCTAAACTACAGTTATTAGTTATCAAATTATTTATATTAATAATTGCAGCCTATTTTGACACCCAATCGATGCTTTTGCTGTGGATTCACCAATTTGGCACTTTACAAGAACGGGGCATTTTGTAAACACCGGAAAACAATTAACAACGTCACAAGCCATACTGACTCCATCAGTTAAAGGTCAACTGATGCAGACAAAAGCGGTATGTATTCCGTTCCCGTTTATTAAGTAATTGATACGTTTACATTAAGACCACCAGCTTTCAACTGTGAGCAACATGACAACACGACGAACGAATATCGACGTACTCACAATGGTACAAATGTACATCCATGTCACGGTGCAACAGACTGCGACGTTGGCGCACTGTGTTGTTGTTGACGCTGTCTAGAGCACTTGACGTTAATGTACATTAACAGGTTTTTTTTCCGAATGGATTCCATTTTACCCTGGATAAAAACAGTAACTGAACCCTCCGCTGTATTTATATTAATATTAAAATGGTTTCTGGATGATTTTATGCATGGACGTGTACTTGATGTTGTGGGAAACAGTCTGGTATTGATGGTGGCATTGCTGATGTATATTATAGCCTGCAAGTACGTATATAAACGAGGCCAAACAAACCTGTGATCAAAATGAACAATGATCCATGTCATCGGAGCACTATGGCACAAAAACGGCCTTGTCCTTATCATGACCACCAGGGGCGATGGGGTACCCTAGTTATTAAAGACCCGGGTTCGATTCCCCACATGGCTACAATGTGTAAAGCCCATTTCTGGTCGCCGTGAAATTGCGGGAATATTGCTAAAACTGGCGTAAAATCGTATCCACTCACTCACTCACTCATTACCACCCGATTCTCACTTTAGTCTTTCATTCGCACAGCAGAACCATTGTGACACCGGAATCCCCGACCCTTGAAGATCCTGGTGGAGACTAGGTCTTCAGCAACCCATGTTTGCCCTAAGAGGCGACTATGATTGTAAGAGGCGACTAACGGGATCGGGTGGTCATACTTGCTGACTTGATTGATGCATGTCATCGTATCCAAATTGCGTGGATCGATGCTGATGATGTCAGTCACTGGGTTGTCTGGTCAATACTGGATTATTTACAGACCGCCGTCATATAGCTGGAATATTGCTTAGTGCGTCGTTAAACAACAAACAAACAAACAAACAAACAAACAAACGCACGAACCGGAATTCCAAGTGGGATGTAAAGTCGGGACAAAGACGGAATCCTTGAGAACAACATGTAACTATTTTTACTCAAGTTTCGTTTTTCAATATATGTGACGATGTTAATCAACTATTTACAGCCGACAAAGCCCTTTCCATAACCCTGATTCATTACTCATCTTGTTGTAAAGAAAGCAAAGCGTCCCTTCCTTCAATGTATGTTATTACTATTTATTATGTACACTCTAATGTCGTGTGGTTTGTGCAAGTTGGAACGAGTTCGACCCTCAAAATGACTTTCATTTTTGAATTCACTTGACACACTAAATATAGTCTAACCTACATTTGCAGTCCCGTCCCCTGAAATGATGCCCTTTTGCGGGACTCCGAGCGGGAATATATCCTTAAAATCTAATGCTTTAAGTAGACACAATTTATGGATATCCACTGTAATACTGTAAAGGCGACGTCAACGGTATAATGATCTATACCGAAACATCGCCTACAAAGTATTAAATAAGTTGTTATCCATAAATTTTGTCTACTTTGTCGTCCGTCAACTTCTAAGTAATGCCTATGAAACCAATTCATCCTAATGCTTGCCGATAAAAGTCTCAGAGTCTTAAAATAGAATCGGGTGATCAGGCTGATATTATCGCGGTCAATATTGCGAAAGTGGGCGGGTAGTCTTATGCACGGCTTATGCACGGCTTATGCAATGGTTACCTTTTGTTACCAAAATAATCTATTCCCTTCATCAAAAATATCGACTCAAATTCTACATTGAAATTGGACCTTTCGGCATTTAAAACATAATGCCGCTCTGACCTCTCAAACGTTTGAATGATATTCCTGAATAATTATCATAATAACAAAAGAGTTGGACATTCGTGATCATACTCGGACGTGAAGAGACACTCAGAGATCTTCAAAATCAGTTCGTTTCTGAAATAGGCTATTTACAAGAAGGACATTGATTTCCTCGATTTTAGGATGAGAGTTTTACATTCGTTATATGGGTTATTTCAGTATAGAAACAGCCTCGACATTTCCGCCTGCTGAAACACCCAACAGACCATAAATGTATAATTATTGATAATTAATATGAATATTATGCGTCAATCTCATACAAATGAAGATGCGATACCTCTCAGCGTGAAGACAATTCCTCCATCGGACGTGACTTTGACCGCCCAATCTAAATGAACGATGCATCAGTGCTGGAGCCAATCAGATGTCAGCTTTCTGAAACGATTTAACTTCAATTCTATACGACCTTGTTCCGGTAAGTTTGATCTTAACACAAAAAGACACACAACTCAAACGTTCCTCGATATATAAACGTAAATTGAACGCTCGTAAGTGTAGATGCCATGGCTCTAAGAGACGACTGGATATTTATAAATTATACTTTTTACCTACAATATTATAATAACACGACCAGTCCTTATAATTTTGCATTTGGAACTCCGTTATGTTCGTTTTCGACATACAGAAATCGGATATCATGCACTGTATGCTTCACTCGTACCGGCAATTTAGCAGCCTGATTAGAAAGACCTCCTGGGGAGTGTTTATGAAAAGTAATGCCTATGAAACAATTCATCCTAATGCTTGCCGATAAAAGTCTCTTAAAATAGAATCGGGTGATCAGGCTGATATTATCGCGGTCAATATTGCGAAAGTGGGCGGGTAGTCTTATGCACGGCTTATGCACGGCTTATGCAATGGTTACCTTTTGTTACCAAAATAATCTATTCCCTTCATCAAAAATATCGACTCAAATTCTACATTGAAATTGGACCTTTCGGCATTTAAAACATAATGCCGCTCTGACCTCTCAAACGTTTGAATGATATTCCTGAATAATTATCATAATAACAAAAGAGTTGGACATTCGTGATCATACTCGGACGTGAAGAGACACTCAGAGATCTTCAAAATCAGTTCGTTTCTGAAATAGGCTATTTACAAGAAGGAAATTGATTTCCTCGATTTAAGGATGAGAGTTTTACATTCGTTATATGGGTTATTTCAGTATAGAAACAGCCTCGACATTTCCGCCTGCTGAAACACCCAACAGACCATAAATGTATAATTATTGATAATTAATATGAATATTATGCGTCAATCTCATACAAATGAAGATGCGATACCTCTCAGCGTGAAGACAATTCCTCCATCGGACGTGACTTTGACCGCCCAATCTAAATGAACGATGCATCAGTGCTGGAGCCAATCAGATGTCAGCTTTCTGAAACGATTTAACTTCAATTCTATACGACCTTGTTCCGGTAAGTTTGATCTTAACACAAAAAGACACACAACTCAAACGTTCCTCGATATATAAACGTAAATTGAACGCTCGTAAGTGTAGATGCCATGGCTCTAAGAGACGACTGGATATTTATAAATTATACTTTTTACCTACAATATTATAATAACACGACCAGTCCTTATGATTTTGCATTTGGAACTCCGTTATGTTCGTTTTCGACATACAGAAATCGGATATCATGCACTGTATGCTTCACTCGTTTTCTGAAACGATTTAACTTCAATTCTATACGACCTTGTTCCGGTAAGTTTGATCTTAACACAAAAAGACACACAACTCAAACGTTCCTCGATATATAAACGTAAATTGAACGCTCGTAAGTGTAGATGCCATGGCTCTAAGAGACGACTGGATATTTATAAATTATACTTTTTACCTACAATATTATAATAACACGACCAGTCCTTATAATTTTGCATTTGGAACTCCGTTATGTTCGTTTTCGACATACAGAAATCGGATATCATGCACTGTATGCTTCACTCGTACCGGCAATTTAGCAGCCTGATTAGAAAGACCTCCTGGGGAGTGTTTATGAAAAGTAATGCCTATGAAACAATTCATCCTAATGCTTGCCGATAAAAGTCTCTTAAAATAGAATCGGGTGATCAGGCTGATATTATCGCGGTCAATATTGCGAAAGTGGGCGGGTAGTCTTATGCACGGCTTATGCACGGCTTATGCAATGGTTACCTTTTGTTACCAAAATAATCTATTCCCTTCATCAAAAATATCGACTCAAATTCTACATTGAAATTGGACCTTTCGGCATTTAAAACATAATGCCGCTCTGACCTCTCAAACGTTTGAATGATATTCCTGAATAATTATCATAATAACAAAAGAGTTGGACATTCGTGATCATACTCGGACGTGAAGAGACACTCAGAGATCTTCAAAATCAGTTCGTTTCTGAAATAGGCTATTTACAAGAAGGAAATTGATTTCCTCGATTTAAGGATGAGAGTTTTACATTCGTTATATGGGTTATTTCAGTATAGAAACAGCCTCGACATTTCCGCCTGCTGAAACACCCAACAGACCATAAATGTATAATTATTGATAATTAATATGAATATTATGCGTCAATCTCATACAAATGAAGATGCGATACCTCTCAGCGTGAAGACAATTCCTCCATCGGACGTGACTTTGACCGCCCAATCTAAATGAACGATGCATCAGTGCTGGAGCCAATCAGATGTCAGCTTTCTGAAACGATTTAACTTCAATTCTATACGACCTTGTTCCGGTAAGTTTGATCTTAACACAAAAAGACACACAACTCAAACGTTCCTCGATATATAAACGTAAATTGAACGCTCGTAAGTGTAGATGCCATGGCTCTAAGAGACGACTGGATATTTATAAATTATACTTTTTACCTACAATATTATAATAACACGACCAGTCCTTATGATTTTGCATTTGGAACTCCGTTATGTTCGTTTTCGACATACAGAAATCGGATATCATGCACTGTATGCTTCACTCGTACCGGCAATTTAGCAGCCTGATTAGAAAGACCTCCTGGGGAGTGTTTATGAAAAGTAATGCCTATGAAACAATTCATCCTAATGCTTGCCGATAAAAGTCTCTTAAAATAGAATCGGGTGATCAGGCTGATATTATCGCGGTCAATATTGCGAAAGTGGGCGGGTAGTCTTATGCACGGCTTATGCACGGCTTATGCAATGGTTACCTTTTGTTACCAAAATAATCTATTCCCTTCATCAAAAATATCGACTCAAATTCTACATTGAAATTGGACCTTTCGGCATTTAAAACATAATGCCGCTCTGACCTCTCAAACGTTTGAATGATATTCCTGAATAATTATCATAATAACAAAAGAGTTGGACATTCGTGATCATACTCGGACGTGAAGAGACACTCAGAGATCTTCAAAATCAGTTCGTTTCTGAAATAGGCTATTTACAAGAAGGACATTGATTTCCTCGATTTTAGGATGAGAGTTTTACATTCGTTATATGGGTTATTTCAGTATAGAAACAGCCTCGACATTTCCGCCTGCTGAAACACCCAACAGACCATAAATGTATAATTATTGATAATTAATATGAATATTATGCGTCAATCTCATACAAATGAAGATGCGATACCTCTCAGCGTGAAGACAATTCCTCCATCGGACGTGACTTTGACCGCCCAATCTAAATGAACGATGCATCAGTGCTGGAGCCAATCAGATGTCAGCTTTCTGAAACGATTTAACTTCAATTCTATACGACCTTGTTCCGGTAAGTTTGATCTTAACACAAAAAGACACACAACTCAAACGTTCCTCGATATATAAACGTAAATTGAACGCTCGTAAGTGTAGATGCCATGGCTCTAAGAGACGACTGGATATTTATAAATTATACTTTTTACCTACAATATTATAATAACACGACCAGTCCTTATGATTTTGCATTTGGAACTCCGTTATGTTCGTTTTCGACATACAGAAATCGGATATCATGCACTGTATGCTTCACTCGTACCGGCAATTTAGCAGCCTGATTAGAAAGACCTCCTGGGGAGTGTTTATGAAAACTTGATGGAGAGAGGTATCGACTGGGAGTAAAATATTTAAAGGTTATTTAAACAATCGTTCACACTGCATGTTTTGATGGCAGGAACGCTGAAATGAAGCATTTTTTTTACTTTACATTATTTTTAATCAACAGATTGATTTTCACTGCTATTCATAAAACAAGATCGTGATGACCTTCCTTTTGTCAATAGCGCAGCCGTCGGTTCATTGCACATCCGAGATGTTGTCGAACAAATTTCGCTATCCACTTACTCTTTGGAATCATCAAATCTCTAGCTGTATCGCGTCGTAATTGTAAATAATCGAGTGTTGGCGAGTGTGAACAGTGGTTGATAGTATGAGCAACGTCCCACACGGCTTGGGCACGATGATGCAATCATTATGTGTATCGAATGGTAACCACAGATCACTGTTTTATTCGGCTTTATGATCTGAATGCAATACTGGTGATCCATAAATTCTGCCCTGAATCCGACCGTTGTTGGGGTGGGTATCGGTATTGGTATCGTCCAAAAGTTACACCTATATTGTAGAAATAGTGTATAAATGTTACTTAATACTGTGAATGAATGCACGACGAAATACTAAACAAAAGGCATGTATTTATAGATCCATGACAATTAATAGCCATAGATATCATGAGAGACATATGGTTCTCGTTGTGACGTGACGATCCGGGGTAGAATAGTTCTTCAGCAACCAATGCTTGCCGTAAAAGGCGACTATGCTTGTCGTAAGAGGCGACTAACGGGATCGGGTTGTCAGGCTCGCTGACTTGGTTGATACATGTTATCGTAGCCCAATTGCGTGGATTGAGGCTCATGATATCAATCACTCGATTATATACTGACCGCCGTCATATAGCTGGAATATTGCTGAGTGCGGCGTTAAACAACAAACAAACAAATATCGTTGTGACCCTGCATGACGCTCGGATAAAGTAAGGACACAGGTCGGCTCAGAGTCAGTATATTGTGTCTGAGTGAGATATCCATATTAAAAACTGTGGCTTGGTATATTGGTATATTAGTTGGCTAACACTATAAAACCGCATTAGTCCGGACGAAAACAAGCACTTGTTGTTACCCTGCCTGGAGCCCGTCGTCAATGGGCTAAAACAATGACTGGTTGGCTCAGAGTCAGTATACTGTGTCTGAGTGGGGTATTAATTTTAAACCTGCGACACGGTATCTCCGCGGGCTAGCAATATAAAATCGGCATTAGTTCGGAGTACAACAAGCAGACACAGACACAGACACAATAATCAACAATCCCCAACAACCAAGTCACCGAGTGTGACCCTCCGATCCATTAAAATGCCTCTTATGACAATCACATGTTGCTGAGGATCTATTCTAACCCGGAATACCCTGAAGCATGAAATGAGACTTACAGCTATCATGAATCCAACCCTTAGAATGTGAGTGAGAGAGTGAATTGTTTTTAACGTCGCATTGAACAGTATTCCAGTTATATCACTGCGTACCAGCTTACTGTGAGAGGAAAGCCCGACGTGATGGCACTTTGGTGAAAACCCATAAAACACGGGTATGACAAACATAGAAACATAATGGGGACGAATCGGGATTCGAACCCACGATCATAGGTTTGTTGCGTGCCCAAGGGACGCAACTCTCCACAGCGAATTGCGGAGCCCACTTAGAATGGAGGCGTGTTATGATATGCATTACTAGGTGTAGATTATGTTTCAGGTCGCTTCCAGGTTGGCGTGGGACATAAAGCACAACAACAGCTGGACATGATTAATGCACATTGTCAGTTGTATGCCCTCAGTTCGATTGGTTTCACCAGCAAATACACACATTTATTATTGCTATGAAAGCTAGAGACGGAATTAAAAAGTTTGAAACGTCAACATCGACACCACCATGTCTACGGATCTATGACGTATCAACCCGTGAGATATGTTGATGTAATCAAACATATGATAAATGATATCTCATTGTATTCCTGAAGTTAATCTAACCCTTACTCACTAAAGCGTTGTATTACTAACTTTTATTTATTAAATGTACAATAAACCAAGCATTACTAATAGACTTAGTTTAATAATGGACAGTATAATGATGTTAAAATGTCAAAATCGTCATCTACTCTTGACAGCAATGACATTTGCAGTTTTTGAGAATGATTAACAGATGCATAGTTCATTTTACTTTATATAGGATTCTTGAAAGGTTGAGGGATGCGAGGGTTGGTTGATCAGTTCTAATCCTCACGAGGGGCGGTCGGGTAGCCTCGTGGTTAAAGTGTCGAGGACCCGGGTTCGATTCCCGACATGGGTACAATGTGTGAAGCCCATTTCTAGTGTCCCCCGCCATGATATTGCTGGAATATTGCTAAAAGCGGCGTAAAATCATACTCACACATTCACCCTCACGTGGAAGGAACTGCGAAATAGTAAACCTCTTTTATTGTGGACATTACGTGGTGTCATAGAGGTATCGGGAAAGAAAAAATTATTACATAACAAGCTTGAACAAAATACAAGGATTCATGCTGTTGAAAGGAATAGGGATTGTCTGCCCCAAAAATACATTGTTGCAAGATTTTAGGCTCAAAGTTTTAATCAAAAGTCCCAGCAACCCACCAAGAGTGAAAACATTAAATTTCGATTATCACAGAAACTTTGGCAATGAAGACAGTATCAGCTCGTTGGGTTCCAAGGCTTCTGGCATTACCTTGCACAACATTTGTCGTGATAATTAAGATCTGATTGAAGCTGATCCTGAAATGTTCTTGCAACGATTTGTGGCTACGGATGAAACCTGGGTAAAAAGAACCAAACAATCACCACGAGACGACAAATGATGTCCGATCAGATTCAAAGTTTATGGCCTCCGCGTCATCATGTTGGACTATCTTCCAAAAGGCCAAACAATAAATAAAGCTTGATATTAAGACTAAGAGACGTGGGAAGCTGTGAAAAGGTGTGCTCTTCCTTCACATTGCACCATTGCAAAAATCAGTCATTGCCATAGCTACAATCCAAGCATGTGACCTTGAACAACTTCAGCACCCACATCCTGATCTGGCTCCGTTCGACTTCCATCTGTTCCCAAACATGAAGAAAGCTGTAGCGGGAACCTATTGCGACTCGAACAAGGACTTCATAGCAGCTGTGGATAACTTTTTGGACAGTCAACTGAAGTACTTCTACGAAACTTGGATAATCTCCCCTACCCCCAACAACGTTAGCAAAAAATGTATCAATGTGGGGATTTTAATGACTTTAGGTTGAGTATTTTTAGGTTTCTATGCGAGGCTCAGAACTTATCAATCACGCCTCGTACCTAACCCTGAATGTCAATATTATCACAGCCTGGGGCAATGCACATACTCAGTAATAAGTAGGATAGGTGGGAATCCTATAAGTGGATCGTTGCAGTAACACTTATACTTATCTGTGATTTTTCAATATAAAATCAGATTGTACATTCATATGATGACTACACGAGTGTAGGTAATGCAATTGCGTGTTAAAAAGTTACTTTATTTGAATTTAAATGCTTAATGGAACTGCTAGACTGCTGGAATTAGATGTCCGTAACGGGAACGGTATGTGGTCAGCCACTTATACCGCATGCTGCAAGGTAGTTGGGCCTGACATGAGATCCATTAATGTGTAATATCCGTGCAGGTTTTGACAAATTGACGCCAGTGAATGCATATTGCTGTAGCAGGGTCTTATCTCACCTCCAGTATAACAGTACATTGTAGAATCATGATAGATGGCTACTTGTTTGGTTGGTGGTGTCTCATATCGCTGTTCTGTGAGCTGAGGTGAAATGGGGTTCAACGTCCCGTTCAGGATTATTGCACAAGTATTATACTCTAACACTCTCTTTTTCTAACGGAGTCTGAGAATTGCGATAATAAATACGGGTGGATATCACATATTGTGCAGTGATGAAACGTACGGGTGAATTAGCATGTTAGGCAGTGACGAAAAGTACGGATGGATACTAGTATATCACATTTGCAGAGATGAAAAACACGGGTGGAAGTAGTACATTTGCAGTCAGGAAATTTTAAAGTACGGGGAATAAAGCATATTTGCAATGATGAAAAACACGGAAAGATATAGAATATTTTCAGTAGTGAAAAACACGGGTACGGTGAATACAAAATATTGTGCAGTGCTGAAAAACACAGGTGAATATAGCATATGGGCAGTGATTAAAAACGGGTGAATATAGTATATTTGCAGTGATGAAAAACAAAGGTGGATATCAGATATTGGGCAGTCTTGAGAAATAATAAACACTATTTGTGCACAAATACAACTACCATAACACGTAATACAATATCCAATCTATTAAAAATTCCAATAACAAGTTCCTTGTACAGTAACACTATAACCCACTGGGCCAAAATGATGTTCATTTACATTAACGTTGTGATAGGCTGACTATACAATTCATTGTAACCCGCTTAGAAGTCGTAACAGGTGTATAGTTATAGAACATGCCTTCAAAGTTGAACTATCTGCATGTTCAGCAATTGTAGTGACGAAGACAATAACTAAAAGCAGTCAACCCGTCCGCTATATGCATTTAAATTGAAAGAATCAGACATTTTGTAAAGTGACTGATATTTTCTGTCGTTTTACAAATAGACAGAATTTAGCCATGACTCACTCTCAGTTGACTATAGGCAGACAAACAAGACACGTGAAAGGCAAAGCATGCCACACATTCCATCACCCAGTGTCCTGTAACAACTTACAATGGAAAATATAAGCGACAAAACTCTTTCCATGGCTCTAGGAAATCTCAACTCCCGACACACGTAAATTGTACACACGGTTCGGTTGCCAAGACAGCGGTGAAATTGGATAAACAATTCATCAGGCATTATCGCAACATTCTAATAATTTCCTTCAGAACGAGATTAACAGTTTGATCGCTTCCTTGGTGCCAAAGCACCAAACTTTGGAATCTCACGTGGGGCGAATAGTAAAACCATTTCACGATGTTACCAAAAATACTTCTTCTCGATAGAACCTTGTATCAAATCCTTTGTATGGCTGCCAGTTGGCGTCTTAGCGATGTGATAGGCGTCCCCACGGGAAATTTGCTCACCATAATGCACACAGAGACGCCAGAGAAACAGTAATAAATGTCTTGGGAAGAAACATTAATTTGCCCTGTTATACAATGCGAACACACCAAGTGATGAGTAGGATCTTGTACCGAAAATGATAACATACATGAAGCGCCATTCCTCAGTGACAAGATCCTTGTCAAGTGAGTCATTTGTGCGTGTATGCATTAATTTGATTTTTACGAATTTGAAGCATTCAGGCATACAGAAAGGTCACTATGACAATTAAATACATATAACGACTAGCAAAACATCCTGCGATGAATTTGGAAAATACTCGAGTCTGATTGGTCTGAGCTTTTCAAATCACAATACGAGGGTTGATTGACAAGGTCTAAGCCTCACATAAAAGGAAATGCGTAATAGTGTAAGCTTTTGTTGTGGACGTTACACGATGTCATAGAATCATATCCACAGAAACTGCAAATTGCTTCGCTATGGCGAGTCAGTAAATATGCAATGATATGTGACCTTCGCAAAACGGACAAACTTGAGAAACGTCCTGATGGTCGAAAGCGGGTGTATCCACGGAGAGGTAAATGATGGCTGAGATGCATCCAAAAGGTTCCCCCTTTAAAGGGCGACGGCGTTATTGTGCGGGGTGGGATTTGTGGTGAAAGTATTCAATCTCATTAAAATCAGATCTTAGTTCTCGTTACCGCTTAACAAAGATCTGATGACATCCAATTACGGTTGACGTCAGAACCACCTTTCATCCGACCAATCAGAGCATCGCTTACCAGATAAAAAAACTTACAGTCGGAACGGGTTTTCTCTAATCATGCAACCTCGAAAAGGTTAACACGGGGTATTCCGAACAGTTACGTACTGTACGACTGAATCATCGTATATCTCTCCTTCAAGGGATAAACATTTGTATGTTAGAGACTTGGAATAGTCCGTAGGAAGTACTGCCATACAATCTCGGACATCTATTAGACATTCCAGAATGTTCTTTTGTTCAGTTTTCAAATTTTGAATCGAGAACTTTGTCAAAATATGTTTCACAAGCATAATCTTGAATGGAAGTTGTCAGTTTGAAACCAGTGCCATTATAGCTCGAGAAAGCTGTTTTGTGATTGGCAATGTCGACTTCTCAGTAATTTCAGTGGTCGGTCAAAGTTCGCAAGAGGTCGTTCTGACGTATCCTGTAACGGGATATCCTTACATCTTTGTTTGGCGGTTGTGAGAACTAAGATCTGATTTTAATGAAATTGAAGGAACACACGACGTGTCACCCTATTTCGTGGAAGGTTACAGGCAGTTGCTTTACCCTTTCTCAGGACGAATCGTATACCTTTACAGACCTGTACGCAATTAGATAGCGTTCTTATGAAGACCCAGTTCGCGACCGAATCGCGTCCCTTAATTATAATGGACCGTCCGCAATTGCCTCGAGTTCTTATGGAGACTCCTTAGCGTCCGATTCGTGTTCTTATAAGAGCTCTTCGCGACTAGTTCGCGCTTTTATAAGGATATAATCGCGACCACAATCCGTTCGCGATCAAGTGGACGTGATGTATACTGTAACGCTTTTTTTCACTATTAACCATAGACAATGGCTGTGTTCCCTCCAATCAATCATACAATGCATTGCGTCGCGTGAGATTGACGCATTACGTCAGTAAATCCCCCAAACCATGTGGTTCGTTGACGCAGCAGACATATTCGAAGTGATATATCTCCCTTTTACACGCCCAAACTTCTAATGAAAGTTCCAGTGCAGAGTTTGGGTCACTGCCTATTGCCAGCATTGTTACATCAAGTGACAAATCATTCGATATCAGTCTTAAGTAGTTCGCTCATGCATTTCCCTCCTTGTGATATACTCAGCCCCAATATCGATGAACATGAGGATACAGACATCAGACACATTCTATCGGCTCAAGTGTTTGTCAGTCGTTATATCCGATTACTAAAATCAATATTTTTTCGAGATTGAAGATCACAGTCTTCCTTCGCCTTCAGTACACACGAATGACAAGCCTTGATTAATTTGTGCATTTGAGTGTAGACACGTATCGATTGGGATCATGCTGATTAATAAGCAGTGTAAGATACTATACAGGTTGTGTCAATAAAATATACCATATATTGTAGGGATGTTTTGGTAAAAGTGAGTTGGGTTTAACGCCGATTTGAACAGTATTCCAGTTACATCACGGCGTGTCACCCTCATCGGGAAGCAACATAAAACGTCAATGCAAGAGAATACCCAGTTTCGATTATCCACCGAAAACGATTCCATTTAGCGTCATGTGCAAAATGTTCAGGTGTTCGCGAAAAGGGTTCACTACCGGAAGCACCCGCCATTCACACAATTCGCATAAACAAAGATGACTTTATTTAGTATTTATTGCCTGACGCCGCACAACAGTGCTCATGCCAAGAGACGGCGGCCTGGAAACAAACCAGACAATCTCGTGATCTGAGGACCAAAAAATCCAATGATACGATAGTGCATTTACTGATTAACTAAAAGCTCGAAGTGATATTCAATTCAGACGTCTATCACTTTGGTGAAACCCACAAGCCCGGGTATGGTGCTTATCAACCTAAAACATACCACGATCATAGGTTTCTGGCGTGCCCAAGGGGCGCAACTCTACTCACCGACTTGCGGACTAGGCAACCTGTACCCCTTTTGGAAAAAGGACTGTATGGAAGGCTTTTGCTGCTACAGTTTTGTTTTGAATGGTTCTTGTGAAGGAGATACGAATATGAGTATCTTCACTGAAAGAGTGGGTTTAGTTTAACGCTGTTTCAGCTTACCGTGGGAGGAAAGCCCTATGTTATTTACGCCCAATGGAATCAGTTTCGACGGATACTCGAGACTTGTGAATTTCTGACGTTGATTATAAATTTATATATTTACATTCAAACTTAGGGAATCTAGGGTTCGAACCCACGATCATAGGATTCTGGCACCCAAGGGACGCAACTCTGCATGATTATTAAATTCCTGCGCCTTGCACGACTAGGACACATTGCCAACACGTTGTGCATGTGTGTCATGGCCTTGCCTTGAACTTTCTTAAATAAACGGACACTTTCCTTACCTTGCGAATTCAATCACATTTCAGGATGGATGTTAAATACTTGTTATGTCGAAAGGCAAAAATGCCACCATTATTAAGTCCAAATTAGATTTCCAATAACGTCAATAGTTACGACCCCCACCTTAATGTGCCAAGTCTCAAGTCAGAAATGTTGATTCCGCAGATTTATCAGTCTCGTTTCTCAAGTAATCAGTTGCTAATGCCTGATATTGTCAAGTAACAATGGTTGCATACGTGATCTAAGGCTTTGAAATCACTGCTCCACCTCGACCATAGAGTCCGTTACCCACCACACACGACTAAGCTCTTAACCGTTGTATAACAAACGAAGGGATGTTGTCCGCTATTCGTGTGGGTGTCTTACAGAAGCCATCTCTGGGGCATGAAGTTTCATAAATAAATAGAAGAGTTTTGTCACTTTGCATTATTATCAATTTACCTTCTACGTGATAAAAGATTTATCCCATCCTTATTCCAGCTCATTCTTGTTTTGTTTTGGTACGGGAACTCGAATGCAGTTGACCATCCCGACTGAAGTTCATCAAGCACGCGACATTTACGAATTCACCGACTGACGGTTGTTGAACGGAAGAGGCCATACGAACTTATTTTATCGCTTGGGTTATTTTTATTTAATTATCTGGTTTAAGGATCCACATCAGTGTAGGGTGCTGGCGTAAAATTACTCTTTGTCCTCTTGGAATCAGCGTCTTAGAACAGTTACTCCCTGTGACCATTGTACCCTGGATGTAATTATTGTAATGACTAGGACACCGACGACGATGAAACCAGTAGGACACTGGCTCCTAATTATAAGTTCCTTTTTCCATGGTAAATGGTTCCTCCATTAAATTGACCTAACCTAACACATATTCCTAGTACAAAAGCTAGGGCGAGACAATGGCTCCTAGTGTACATTGCCTCCCGGACTCTTGAATACACAGAACAGTGGCAACTACGACACCGGCGATTTCCATCTTGGCCATTTCATTGTCTTTCTTAAATCACCTCAAGAAAACTACTGGTCTGCATGAGATAGATGGTGAAAAATAATCAGAAAAGATGTCTGCACAGTTCAACTAATGAACGCATTATAAAATATTTAAACTGTACTAGGTTTTTAAGAAGGTTGTGTTAAACGAAGCTGTCTACATATGTGTGATCGCGATCTCTTCAGTACTAATAACTATATCCAACTCATTGTCTTCTTATCAATGAGGGCTTAATTCGTCAGTACCAGGCTCATGTATTTTAAGTAAGTAAGGACCCATGTGATTTCTGTCTTGTCTGTCTTGGTGTATTGTATTGTATTGTATTGTATTGTATTGTATTGCTTATACAACTCTGTAACTATTAGCAAGAGGCCTTCACGTGAGATGACCCCAGAAGAATCGAATCCATGCATGTTTCCTTGACAACCATTGCGCGGCTTCTCGAGTGTCCAGGAAATGGAGGGGATGCAGTCTGTTATTAGTCAGAAGACGGGTGTTATCAAGAGAGGTAACGTGATCAGTTATGATGCATTTTCAACACAAAAGTGACAACCAGAGCAGGTCAATCTCATTAAAATTAGATCTTAGTTCTCGCTTCCGCTAAACAAAGATCTGAGGACATCCCATTACGGGTCACGTCAGACCGACCTTACGCGAACTTTGACTGACCAATGGAATGACCAATCAGAAGGCAGCTTTCTCGTGCTTTACGGCACTAATTTCAAATTGGCGACTACGCTTCGAAACATATTTTGACAAATTCTCGATTACAAATTTGAAACCTGAACAAAAGAACATTCTGGAATGGCTAATAGATGGTCTAGATTGTATGAATTCAGTCGTTAAACCCGTAACTATGGTTCGGAATACCCCGTGTTAAAGTTTTCGAGGTTGTATGATTAGAAATCACATTCCGACTGTCACTTTCATGATCTGGTAAGCGACGCTCTGATTGGTCGGATGAAAGGTCGTTCTGACGTGACCCCTAATGGGATGTCTTCAGATCTTTGTCTAGCTGTAGCGAGAACTAAGGTCTGATTTTAATAAGATTGAGAGCAGGTCTACACCAAGCGTAGTTAAATTCAGTGTGTGTCGTGAAATCAGGTCCACGACTGACACCTTTGAACCACAACTGGCAGATCAAGATCATAACATTACGGAATGTTACCTGAGATTATAATTGTGTTAATATGAAGTCATCGTGTATTCAAATAAGCAAAGAGAGTATAGTTTTGTTAAATAACTGGCATAAACTTAATAGTTGTTTTCTTGAAGATTATATTTTTAATTCTTGGTATCTTTTATCGTGTACATATTGTATAAATCCATTGCTATTTCGAGACAGCTTCTCACTATGACAACTTCATGCTACCATTTCTTTACTCTATTTTTTTCGGGAAAGAGATACGGGCATGACTACAACTAGGAAGCTTTGAATCATCCTATTTACTATATGTTATAACGAGTGAGCCTCGTGAAGATTCCTGGTTAGAATTGGTCTTCAGCAACCAATGCTTGTCGGGTGGTCAGGCTCACTGACTTGGTTGATGCGAGTCATCATATCCCATTTGCGTAGATTGATACTCATGATGTCAGTCACTGGATTGTCTAGTTCAGACTTGATTATTCACAGACCGCCGGAATATGCTTGGATATCGCTGAGTGTGAGGTCAAACAACAAACAAAACAAAATGTAACGAATTCTGTTTATTCTTTCATCTAATTGTTAGAAAAGGAGGACTTACTATTTCCTACATATGACTTAGTATCTACCATGTAGGACTTAGTATCTCCTACGTAGGAGTCCGACTTAGTATCTCCTACGTAGGGCTTACTATCTCTTGCGTAGGACTTATTATGGCCTAGAATCACTATCTCCTACGTAGGACTTACTATCTCCTACGTAGGATTGACTATCTCCCACGTAGGACTTACTATCTCCTACGTAGGACTTAGTATCTCCTACGTAGGACTTAGTATCTCCCACGTGGGACTTACTATCTCCTACGTAGGACTTAGTATCTCCTACGTAGGATTGACTATCTCCTACGTGGGACTTACTATTTCCTACGTAGGACTTAATATCTCCTACGTAGGAGATAATAAGTCCTACGTGGAAGATAGTAAGTCCTACGTAGGAGATACTTAGACAAAAGAAATTTTCACCGTGGCCCTACTACGCTTCCGTAGACTGCAGCATTCGCCATGAAAAAGACAGCCAACGAATAAACACTGTTCATCTTCATTATGGTAATACGAGTAAACACATCGTTCGCACACAACGTGACATTCTAATGACACCTGGAGCTAGAAACTCAGCTTTCTAATAGATTTGCTCTGTCTTCATGAGAGGGGCGGTCGAGTCGCCTTGCCGTTAAAGCGTTCGCGACATGGGTAAAATGTGTGCAGCCTATTTCTGGTGTCCCCCGCCGTGATATTGCTGGAATATTGCTAAAAGCGGCGTAAAACCATACTCACTCACTCACTGTCTTCATGTGCACGGGACCATCTCCTTGATCTAGTGGTAGAGCATCCGCCCGGGGAGCGGAAGGTCCGGGGTTCGATCCCCGGCCGCTTTATGCAAAAAGACGTTTAAAGATGCTACTTGTTGTTACCCTGTCTGGCGCTCGGCATTACGGGGCTAAACTAAGAGGGTCGGCTCGGAGTCAGTATACTGTGTCTGAGTGGGGTATTAATGTTAAACTGCGGCATGGTATCTCAGTGAGCTAGCACTATAAATCGGCATCAGTCCGGACTAGTACTACAGACACACACACACACGCACGCACGCACGCACGCACACACACACACACACACGTCGCTATATAAGTGCAATAAACTTAAACCCAAGACGTTAAACCCAATTTCACCACACCTCACCTTAACCAAGGCCGAACTAATTGGTCGTTAGTGACTGGGACAGAGAAAGTGCCGGGGTGATGGTTATAACAGCGTACTCTGTGTTCTGGGAGGGGAATGTATACTGGTACCTGACAGTGTCATTCAAGACTGCGTGATGTCTCCCGCGTGTAGTTAAATCCAACATTGGGTCAACATCAGAGTCCTTTTTTATCGAATTTCGATCAGGATTTCTTGATTAATAATGATTTCTATGCGTATTGACTTTCAACCATATTGACATGTATGAAAATATACTCAACAACAAAAGTTCCTGTGACACCAATATTTTAGTGTATTTTTCAAACAAGAAAAGTTTGGTTTTCAATATTGTAGTACATGTATGGAATCAAAAACGCAACTGCTACAGAAAAGCATGCATTCCATGCAAAAGTTGTCTTTTATGCAAGCCCCATGCTTTTCACTACCCAAGAATGGGTATAAAAATATTTGCGTTAACGGGATTCCATATGCATTGTTTAGCATCGTGCTGACAACAACCACTCAGAAAAACAACAAAATTACGCAATTATTCAACATTACGAAATGCCATGCCTGTCCAAAAATGAGCGTCTGCGAGTCATTGGTATGCTTGAAGCAGGATCGAGTCAACGTGATGTTGCAAGACAAATTAACGTCCACAGAAACACCATTTGGTGTTTATGGCAACGTTGGCACCAGACGAATGCAATCAGAGACCATCCTCAGAGTGGCAGGCCACCCGTAACCAATAATCGACAAGACAACTGGATTCGAACTACACACGTACAAAATCGATTCCAGCCAGCAACAGTGACTGCAAGAAGCATCCCTGGCCTTCGACGAATATCTTCACAAACCGTATACGTCGTCGCCTCAGATGTGCAGGGATTTGTCGCCAGAAGACCCGCCAGACGTCCCATTTTGACAGGAAACCTCCGTCAAGCACGTCTACAGTGGTGCAGACAGCGTCTACGCTGGATGGCCATGCAATGGGGACAAGTTCTGTTCACTGACGAGTCTCGTTTTCACCTCAGCCACAGCGATGGACGTATTCGAGTGTACTTACGTCGAGGTGAACGTTACGTCAATCATTGTGTCATGGAAGAAGATCGGTTCGGGGCCGGCAGCGTTATGGTATGGGGTGGGATTACAGCAAGACAAAGGACCCGTTTGATAGTGGTAGAGGGAAATCTCAATGGACAGCGCTACCGTGAAGAGATCATCGGCCCTGTTGTTCTACCGTTTTTGCGTCGTCATGGCCCAGGCATTACCTTTCAACAGGACAACGCCCGGCCTCACATTGCTCGACTTGTTCAGGATTCTCTTCAACAAGACAACGTGAATGTCATCCCCTGGCCGGCTCGCTCCCCTGATCTCTCACCAATCGAGCACATGTGGGATGAGATGGGTCGGCGCCTTCGACGTCAACCACATGTTCCACAGACACTCCAAGAACTTCGAAACATGCTCCAGCAGATATGGACAGATATCCAACAGGACTTTGTGCGACGCATCGCAACCAGAGGTGGACACACACGCTATTGATTTGTACATTTACATTTTGGCATGTTCATGTTTTTTTTTTATGAAATCACGCATGAAACCATTTAAACACTTACAGGAGTCTTTTATCTGTTGCAAACCGTTATTGTTTCAGATTTGGTGAAAAACATAACTTTGCATTAAATCTTATTCAATGTCACAGGAACCTTTGTTATTCAGTATAGAACTAGTGGCCCTGTTTGAGTGGAGAAGTAAAATTATGTTAAACGCTTTAATCCTGTGCTGTAGTCTCTGCTCTCTGTGGATAATAATGTCTTCAGCAAACATGGCGCTACTTTTTTGTCAGTACACGTTAGCAATTTATAGCAACTTTCTAATGCATATGACGTTACGTTTTCCCTACTTCGTGGTATAGAGTACCGAAACAGCAGAGTGTAATGATAAGTGAGTAAGTTGAAACGCTGCTTAGAAGAACGCTCAAACCACAGCGGTATTCCTCATGTGGCGTTTTTATACGGTACAACCATTTTACGGATACCTTCCCATTTGGCGTCCGGAGGTTTCAGTGAAACGGACACCTCCCGGATTCCTTCTGAAAAAGTGACTTAATCATGTGGTTTCAAAAACGTGTACACCACATAAAAATGGTTTGTGCACACGAAGTCGAGTTTCCAAAGACTGGACACGGGTAAGTTAATGCCCCTGGTCGAATTCGTGAGAGGTTGGCAAATGAAGGCTAAGTGGTACAATAGACCATGTCGCATGTTGTTGTAAGCCGTTAGTCCGGATTACACACATCACTAAACACAAAATTGGGACATTTCTGATAATTATTTACCATTTTATATATCATCATCAAATCACAGTCATGCACACAAATACATAGATTTATCATATAATGGGTAGTTTTCTCGGCAGGATAAAGCCAATTGATAAAAACGATATGCGTTGGGGTCATATGCGGATAGAGATGCAAATATCAAAGGTCAAGTAGGGATTACTTTCAGTGTTTATAAATAAACATGGCGTCGCCCTTGTCATTCGGCAATCGAGTCAGAATTAACCATCAGGAATCTGGATAAACTACAGAGATAATTGCTATCATTATCAAAAGAACAGTCTAATATACTTAATATCAGTGTCTAACTGTGACGTAGCTAAGGCATTTTATAAGTTGTGGCAACTTTGGAGATATAAATTTCGAAACAGTTTTGCGAGGGCACTAGGCCTAGCCAAGCAGGATCAGTTGCCATATCTGTACGGCTTGAAACCTTTTCCACAAATTAAATATAGTTGTATTTGGCCGAAATATGCTTGAATTGTTACCTTGTTTCGTTTTGTCGCTTTGTGTACATCCCATTGCACTTCTTAACGTTATGACAGGACAGGCCGCCTGTCAACAACGTCTGCATGGTTCGAAAGTAGGGAGTGATGCTACCTCGGGTGCTGCACGGAAGGCCTTCATGTCTTCATCATACAAGGTTGGCATGGGTGTCAAGGACGTGGTAACCTTGGTTTTCAAGTCATCCAAGAATCCCTTCATCTGAAACATCACAAAAAATGTGAATAAGAAATATTATTAACCATCATGTCACAAATCGAACACAGGGAACAGGTCTTGGAGACTTTTAAAGATGATATTCAGTTCTCAACTGGATCTTACAAACACATTTAAGCTTCGTTACTCCATTTACCTTAGTGGATATTAAAGACATTTATCTTAATTTCGTCGTGAACTGGAGGACGATTGTGAGTGCACCTATTTTACCCAGAACCCCACGGAGCCATAAACAAGTAGGAGCCATATGTCTTTCTAAGGTCCTATTGAACACCACTCTAGTCTAACACTAAACCGTCCTGGGGGGAAACTTCGGGGTCTGAAACATCATCCTTCTCATGTGACAAGAATACTCACTACCACTGTGGCACAGGAAAGGGTTTCCTTATGACACAATGACATGAGTGTGCTCATGCTCTAACTTAAAATTATTTCTTCAGCTATGCTTATACCCCGAACAGTGTCATCACTGATTTTCAGTGTTCTATTCATATAGTTTTCACAGCTATTTTGCATTTAACGTCAAATGGAATCTGTTTCGGCGGATAATCAATTTAATAATTATTCTTTTGCATTGACGTTATAGTAAACTACGGTAATAACAAACTGAAAGGGAGCACTAATTTTAGTTCGTTATAACCGTAGTTCGTTATAAGCATATATACAGCATAACTACAGCAAAATTTAGGGACAAAACAGTAGGTTCGTTATATCCGTCAGTTCGTTTATAAGGGTGTTCGTTATAAACGTAGTTTGTTGTATATATGTATACATAATACAGTGACTGTTATATTCGGTTAACTGTACATATTGGTTTGCAGATCTCCGTTTTACTGTGAGAAATGTGTTGTTTTTTATTGCAATGTTACGTTTAGCATGGCATGTTAATATGCTAAACACAGAATGCTCAACTGTTTAACAATGTGTTTGTTTATAAGCGAAACATAAACACAAAATATTAAGAGGATATAAGATCAAAAGCTCTAAGAAAGCCAAATTCAAATACCGTTAACTCTGGATATCACGAATAATCGGCTGACCGAATAATCCGATAATAGTCCTGCCATTCGGTGGCGTCCTATAGACAAACGCCATAACCCTGAAGTGATAGTACATTGCTCGACGTCAAGAGGAAATGCACGATAGGAAAATCGAAATGACCACTCTTGTCTTACAGCTTGGTACAGAGGTTGCCATCATTTTGAGTTTCAATGCACAGATCCAGATAGGACACTGAATATGTTTTCTCAGTTGTTTCTTTCATTTCCAACTCTGTTGGCTGAATAAGAGTGAAAATAAAAATACTTAATATATTACTCACTGAAATACGTTGCAGTTTATCCATGGTTTTCGTTGCATTACCTATTTTGAATAATAGACCCCGGCTCAGAATAGCTCCTTGAATTGGTCACTGAAGCGTACACCCACGTCAAGGTTAGGCCTTCCGAACCTCATTTTATCAACCAGGATAAGCTGATGATACAAAACACCAAATTATTACCAAGATCGTGCCAGGGTATTTCCATATAGATTAAGTTGACGCTCGTTGGGGGCTTTACCGAACTTGCAACCTCTCTCGCAGTCATTTACCTGCTGTGGACGGACCGGACAGGCGTCAAATTAAGTCTGATTTTTGTGGCTTTGGGAATATCGGAGACAATCTGCCGGTCAACGGGAAACCGAAATTCCCAAAACAGGAAGCTCCGGACACTAGGTCAACCTTGACCAACCCACAGGAAGCACTAAATATGGTCACAGTCATACCACTACAATCTTTCAGCGTAGTCCCGTTTAGTTAGAAACTTTCCCTGACGGCAGATTCTGAAATAGATAATATTTCTCTTTTTGAATCACATTCAAACTATGCTTTTTTTTAGTTGATCAAAACAATACTTAAAATTTAAAACAATACCGATTAACAATACTCAAATATGTAATAAATATTGTTTTCAAGAGGTTGACATATACATGTAAGACTAGTAAGACGCCAGACACCCTAAACGACCATTGAATAATATATGTAACTAATTTGAAGAACTAACGGTTTCAAATATTTAGAATTGTCCTTGTCTTTGTATTAGCTAATAAACAGGACGCAATATAATGGCTGCAAAACGACGAATTTAAAAACATGTATAACGTTCATCGTCTTCTTATAGGGACATATGCATGTACTTCTTCGACTTCACGAAGAATCAATGTTTTAGTCCCGATGTTATTAGCTCCAAGCACACAGAAACATTACAGAAAATTCGTATTACAAGTTCAGCTGAACAGCCAGGGTTGACATTTGACAATTGCGTGCTATAATATTGCACAAATTTCTTTCTTTTGACAACATGTTCATTTAATTTATCCTTGAAATTGGAAGGTCTCGTCGACGATTCATTCTAGTGTCTTAGATCCTGGCGGCTTGAGACCCAAGTCCACAAGTAATCAAAGGCTCGCATCTTAAGGTCAAGTCGTATATTGGCATTTAAATATGAAAATAAGAATATTTCGGCGATCTTTGGAAAAGAGGGTAAATGTCAGCTGTACATCAATACATCCGCACGTGAACTGGCCACTGGACATCACCATTACGTCATACTGATTAATCGATTCTCATTTTTATTCAAGGTTTATGCCAAATTGTACCCCCATCGGTTCACAGATTTTCAGACTCAAAATCATTCGTCAGAACTCAGAGGCAAAAGTCAATCAGTGAGTGAAAGTTGTTAACATTAGAAGTTTGTAAATAATCGAATCTGGACCAGGTAAACTAGTGGTTGATAGCATGAACATCGATCAGCGACGTTTGGGTACGATGACACAAAATCAGGCATATCACACTTTTTCAACACCTAATGACCATTGTAATTGATCATTAGGTTCCATTACCCATCCGGGACCTGAAGATTTTGTTTGATAACTTATATGATTTGAATGATTATGTAAACACACGGCATATGAGGGAACCTCTGTAACAAAAATCAGTAAACACAAATAGCTTTCGTTAAATCCGCAAATTCAAAAAGCTCTCAATTATGAAATAATGCTGGAAATTGGCTTTTATATGCTATTGGTATCATCAATAAATTGACTTATATGACGTCTTTGAGTATCGGATGTTTATTTGGCTGTTGGTCACGTCAGGCGATGACGAATTATCAGTTGTAAATGGAACATCACCCCCAGCAGTGCATAGGCTCCAAGGAAAGGTGAAGGATGTCAAATCATGGTAAAGGAACAAAAGCACTCTGTGTACTTGTAAGCGTTCCTATTAGTAATCGGCCGGAGGATGAGGTTCCGGATAAAGGAAGTTTCACTGTGTACATACAGATGGAAAATTGCTATTGGTCGGACCCGGTCTTCACAAGAGTCACTAAATTACCCTGGTATCTACATGTCAAAGACAACACTGTTCTAAGTGGGATGAACTTCAGGGCCTCGTTCCACAAACCGATCTCAGTGCTACGACTATCGTAAGCCTTTCTTAAAGTAAGGGAGTTACGACTATCTTAGCGTCACGGTATTCGCCCAAGTCCTCATCAGTATGTTTCTCCATGGAGTTTTATTGATTGAGTTAGAGGCTTCGTTACTTTGAATTAAAACACATCTGTGACGTCATTCTATTGTTTGAACTCTCCATTATTTTTCAGGAATGGAGAGTTGCTTGTCACCTGTACATTATCTTGAAGCAGCATTTGAGTTTTTCAAATATTTTCAACTACAGAATATTTTGTCAAAGTGTAAAAGTAGGGATGAGTTGGTGTCTAGCCGGGAGAGCCACATTTCCGAAATGGCTATTACCGGTAGAGCCACATTTTCAGCTGAGTGCATTTCACCTATTCTAGCGGGTAATTAATTAATCTGATTACCGATACCTTTATATGAATGTCCCACATCTAAATTACTAAGCGTGGTGTTCTTTAAAGATACCTTTAAATGAGTGTCACACATTGAGATATCTGGAGGAGGGTGCAGAAAGAAGGTCTGGTGATGGACTATAAGGAAGATGAGGAGGTGAAGAAGCTGGTGAGAAGAACTGCTGCCCTCCCTCTAGTACCTCGTGACAAAGTGGATGATGTGTGGCTTGATGCCATTGCTGACTCTCCTGCTGGCCCTAAAGTGACTGCCTTCATGGACTACGTGACAACCAGTTGGGTTCAAGGAGGGGCCTTCATGGCAGAGATTTGGAACCATTTCGAAAACCAAGGCCACCGTACCAACAATCACCTGGAAGGGTGGCACAACAAGATAAAGAAACTTGCCAAGAAGTGCCACCCGAACATCTACGACGTAGTGAAGCTATTTCAGCGAGAGCAGTCACTCAAAGAGGTTGCAGTCCTGAGACTCTCTCACCAGTGGTCAGAACCTTCACGAAGAAAGAAGTACAAGGCAATCGATACACGTATTGCGTCCCTCAAGATCCAGCTCCTGAACCCACACCTGAATGAGATGGAATATGCTGACCACGTGGGCGACCTCCTTCATCTGCAGTAATGACATTAAAAATTAATCCATTATGATATTCATATGCTATTCATATTCATCAATGTAAAGTTTTGATGAATATGTTATCCTTGTTGAATAAAAAATGAGAAAATAAGACTTGTTTTGTTATATACGGTAACCTGTTAGAATCACAAAGCATGTTTTGACAGCATAGCCGCGAGAGCCACATTATACAATCACGCAAACATAACCATTGCCGCGAGAGCCACATCAATTGGGCTATCTATTTTCGAAATGTGGCTTTGCCGGCCTGTAACCATCTTTTCGTAGAGGGGAATATCCTCGTGACTCTCCATTCCTTAAAAATAATGGGCCTCGGCCCCTGCGGGGCCTCTGCTCCATTATTTTTAAGGAATGGAGAGTTACTCGGACATTCCCCTCTACGAAAAGAACGCAGGAATTTTGGTTTCGCAGATCACTGCTCTTGGCTATCTGTGTTCTGTAGTTGAGAGACCAAAGATCATTATAAAGGCTGACTTAGATCTAAAAAAATAAGTACTGTCGGAAATGCTAGAAAACTGCTTCCTTACTTTATTTAATAAATACGAGTCAGGGGACTATAATAAGAGCATATATCAAAATAACGCAAATTTCCTAATCTAGCCTGGCCTAACTGACATTGTGATTACCCTTAAAATGTACTTTTACAGGTAAAATTATGATAAACTATGATAAACTAGAAAATATTCGTGTGTTGTCATGCATGTATGAAATGGCCTATAACCTGGGGTATTGACCTCACACCGTCCCGTGCATTCTCCCAGGTGCAAATGTCACCGAGTTTGGTGTGGTCTCAACATATTGCTGTAAGTGTACTTAATTGACATGTGCATTGATGGGGTAGCAATTTAGGATATGTACTGCATTATATTTGCTTGGAAACATGATGGACTAGTTTAGAGCTATGAAACGTGATGAGTATTGGAAGGTTGCGGTTTGGGAATCCAGAAGTATTTGTTGTTCTACAGATGGTTTCTTGAGGTTGCATTTGTCTCCGCTGATGACGTATATGAATCTGTACTTTTTAATGTTGTGTTATGTCTTGCTACGAACCCGTTACACTTAGCCAAGATGGGCACAACAGGGTTGAGCTCACAATGTCTGACTGGCGTACGTAAGACAACGTAACCGTGTTGTGCCGCCAGCACACATGTCTTGTATATACAGCCGAATTTTCTGCATGAATTGAACTTTCGTTTCCTATGATCTGAAGTCGACAATGTCATATATTCCTGTGTGGTCGCCTTCAGACTACACATGGTTTGGGCGACAGTATCTGATTCCCGGACGTTATATTAACTGGCGTTATCCATGACAATCACACTAATGTTGTTTAAAATGGGCAAAAGTTGAAGTTCCAACCAGTCTATGAATACATAACCTTTTATAATTTCCTTATGAAAATCACCAGTTTCCTTTTTCGCCTCGAATACGGTGGAATTTTGTGGAATTACAACGGTACATTTGTAGAATGAACGCGATATGTTTCGTGGAATTACCGCGGTACATTTGTAGAATGAACGCGATATGTTTCGTGGAATTACCGTGGTACTTTTCTAGAATAAACGCGACGTGTTTTTACCGCGGTGCAGATACGGATTCGCATATTAGTTTTCCACCCCATGTGATCAGTGATGTGCATTGTTATATCTGGATTCGTGATGCGACGACTACATTGTAACGAATCAGCATGGACAAGGATGCTCATTGATTACAACACATAGTTTGATACGTGTATACTAATTATTTATTGCTATACCTATCATGTACACTTCGTGCAGATAATCAACATCAAAGAAACACGCCATGTTGTTTCCCTTGGGTTTTTTTCTCACGGTGATTTATCAAAACACTAGACCTTCGTTTTCGACAATTGAACATCGCATTTCAGCTCACTTTATCATTTATACAGAAATATCCTGCAAATTAGACTTGGACAAGTAAACTCGAGTTGATCGAGTGTATCACGCAGTGATCGACTGATGTTATTGAACGGACCAGCAACAGATCGATATCATCTGGAGACATTGTCTGGAAGACCAAAATGTCTGGAGAGTTAACACAGAAGAGCAATACAATAGTGTTTCTTTAGTCTAGATCTGACTCTTCACAAATCTGAAGTCTTTTAATGAAGATCCGTATAAAACATGTTGTTGTTGTTGTTGTTGTTGTTGTTGTTGTTGTTGTTGTTGATGGTGTTTGTATTGGTGGTGTTGGTGGCGTGTGATGGTGGTTGTAATGGTGGGTGTGATGGATGAGAAAGAGATGTCGGTATGAGATTGTATAATATTGGTGCGGTGGTAACGAGTGGTACCGGTGGAGCAGGTTACGCTCATCTTTTCGCGAATACCTGGTATCATCACTAACTGATAATGATAAACACATGCTTATGATATGGTCAGAATCGTACAATGAACTGCTTTTAGCAGAGACTTTTTATGATTATGGAAAGGGTTTTGTCGCTTTTATATAATGTTGCGATGATGGTGGTGGTACTGTTGGTCGTGGTGGTGGTGGTAGTTGGTACCGGTGGTGCTCGTCGTCATCGTTGTCGTCGTAGTTGTAGTGGTACTTGTGGGTGTGTTGGTCAGAGTGAGTGGGTACTGTAGTAGTGGTAGTGATGAAGACAATTCAAGTAACACAAAGCTATTAACTGTGGACACCACTGGCCTTTAAAGACAATTATCGCACTGGCATTCAAGACGGTGTCTGTCATATTACATAGCCGTGTTGTGGTCTGTTAAGGCAATTAATTACGATGAGAGTACGGTGGCCCATAAGGTACATGGAGTCTGATATTTTGATATTTCACTTACTTTTAGCGTAACCTTTTGCAAATCAACACGATTTGTCATACAAATATGTGATAAATCATGTATAAAACAACCGAAAACATGGAAAATGCACTTTCAAGTAGCTATTGAATCGCTGAAATGTGAAGAGAAAATGTCAAAAAATGGAAATGTCAAAAACAAAAACAAAAAGGTTAAAACTAAAATGAAAATGTCAAAAACAAAAACGAAAATGTCAAAAACAAAAGCGAAAATGTCAAAATCTAAAATGAAAATACAGAAAACTGTCCACCCCCATGATAATTATAGATGGCTGCAAATGAAACACGACCTGTATTATCTGCTTGCCAAGTGCGGATTGGTTACCTATCTGAAAACCTCTATTTCCTGACAGCTTCCCACACTACTCCTGATTCAAGAACGGCGCAAGGGCCTCTCACATTTTCATCCCCGCCACGAAGTGTGGAGTGGGTTATGGGAACGGAGTACGTCCGTCTGTCCATCCGCTTCACAAAGGGGACAAATTTTCTCCAAAGCTATTCCAGTCAGAGAAATAAAATTTTACACACTGATGTTACTGGTCCTGATCTCAAATGAGTTCGAAAATTGTTGTCGTAAATTCATTTTTTACATTTATGGCCATGCTTTTCAACTTCGTGCATACTGTGTGAAATTGGGACAAGTTTTCTCAGAAACTACTGAAGTTACATAAATGAAAGTTTGCATGCTTATCTAAGAGATACTTATCCAGACTGAGTTCGAAAATTGGTCATTTCTTTACAGAGTTACGGCCTTTGATCCATGTTATTATACTTAGTACACAGTGGGTGCAATAGGGACAAGTTTTCTTAGAAACTACTCAAGTTGCATGAATGAAAATTAGCTTATCTAAGAGATAATAAACTCTATGTTTACTGTATTAATTTCTTGATTACTCATTGATCTTGTGTGATTATCTATGAGCACGGGATAAAAAATATAGTTTAACAAATCTGAGAAGGAAACTAAGAGTAATCGTTTTTAAAATCAATCAATCTTTGTTAGAAATAAGCAACTGCTGTAGACTTAAACGTCATTTACGGACACTATATTATTGTTATTTTACATTGTCAAATAAGTTCGATTAACCCTCTATGATACAAATCTAGCCAACATGTCATGGCGCATATTCTTTGTTCTCGCATATATTGTAAGCCCCATTCAGCGATATCACATCGGCATGGAGACATGTGTACCAGGTCAGGGCCCCCGGGGCAAGCTCCATGAAGCGATCGTAGCGCTAATACGATCCTAACTGCTGTACTTTAACACAGACTTACGAAGTCGAAAAGGCTAATATCCCTTTGTGGAACGGGCCCAGGGCTCGCTGACTTGGTTGCTGCAAGTCATCGTATACCAAGTGCGTAGATCGATGCTCATGATGACAATCACTGGAGATTCGATTACTTACAGACCGATTCTGGTGTAGAATAGGTCTTCAGCAACCCATGCTTGCCGTAAAAGGTGACTATGCTTGTCGTAAAAGGCGACTAACGGGATCGGGTGGTCAGGCTCGCTGACTTGGTTGACGCATGTCATCGTATCCCAATTGCGTGGATTGATGCTCATGATGTAAATCACTGGATTGTCTGGTCCAGACTTGATTATTTACAGACAGCCGTCATACAAACAACAAACCAACAAACCAACCAACCAACTTACAAACCGTGGTCAATTTTTGCTGAGCTTGGCGATATACATTGTCAAGTAGTTCACGATGTAGGTCCATGGTCCAGTGGTAGAGCGTCCGGCCGGAAAGCGGAAGGTCCTTGGTTCCATCCCCGGCCGCGTCATACCAAAATACGTTATAGATGGTACTTTTTACTTCTTACTGTAAATCGGCATCAGTCCGGACAAGTACCAACAGCCACACACACGTCGCTATATGAGTGCAATAATTTCGGACGCGACGTTAAACCCCATTTCACCTCAGCTCACCTCAGCTCACCTCACTTCAATATTGTCCGCTCTTCAGCAAGACATTCGGCCTGGATTCATTTCCAAGGGGTAGATTTATTCTTTTCAGCCTATTGGAAAAATATATGTAAAATACTGAACTTACTATTGTATTTATAACTTGCCATTTCTAACATTTTTTTTCAAAAACATTAACTGTCGTGTGTGAATAGGCAGATATCTACGCGATCCACAATATAATCCAACTGAGTTTTAAAAAAATAATGCTTAAGACACGTAAACGGTTGACACGTACTATTTAATACCATAGAACCCCTACCTTTAGAATTCAGGGGCCAAGGCCCCGTTCCACAAAGCTATGACAGCGATAAGGTTATGGTAACTCCCATACTATAATATAGACTTACTGTCGTTGTGCTACTATCGCCATGTGGAGTTTACAAGTTTACAAACACGTCGCAATACCCTGTGACGTAATTTGTGGAACTGTGTTCCAAGATCCACCGGCGAAACAATGTCATGAAACGTCATGTGGGGTCATCGGGGGTTCATAAGCTCCTTTAAGTGATCTATCATCTCTACACGCAATTTCGTTGAATAAGCCCAGGCATGTAAGGAGTTTTCGAGACTTTGTAGTGAAACTTGGTCCCGAAGCACGCGTTTCGATATTACACAATGTGTCTTACTAATAAAACTGTATATTTATTAAACGAATGATCTCTTTACGGGCTAGTAATAAAGTTGCTTATATCTATATTCGTCGTCGTGAAGGATAAACTCATGTTGCTTAAGAATATTGATATATGAATTAGTATGCTAGGAACCTACATGGTATTTATATAGAGGCACCATTTTCTCAGGTCTTAGAGTATAATAACCTGGTCGATGGGAAATATCCAAATATAGTACCACTTACCAGTCATTAATTATCGCAGGATATGATTTATGCTTCCATGACATTGAGCAATGCTTGAATCTGCGTCGTTCGCGTGGGGCAGGATAGCAGAAGAAAGACTCCTGTCAAGGTCCGTACGCAAACCGTACTAATTTTGTGGAAGCAACCAATAAATGTTCCACCATTTCGGGAGGAAGACATATTTAAAATGTGAATATTCAGCAAGAGTGGATTATTTGCTGTATACACTACAAAGTAAATTCCCTACCGCCACGAGAGGAATGCGTTCCGTTCGGTTGACGCTCGTGTACTAATGGTCAAAGGAAACTCGACCGTGACGCGAAAGCTACGCGCATCAGCTGGGATCACGGGATGTTAGAAAATAGTGTATTAACATAACTAAAGTTCCAAACGATAGTGTTATTGATGGGAAATGTTTTCACCATTTTGTTTTCGTACCAACAGGTTTAATTTTCTGCTTCTGTTGAGATGTAGGTACTAGTCGGTCGTCAGAGCTGTCCTTTGAGAAGAACCTCGCTATATGATTTAAGCCACATCTCCAATCTAGGTCTATTCGTTGCATTGTAGTGTACTTTAATGCAATAAACATCTTATTTTTTTCACGTCTAGACGCTGTGACGTGTGTATTGTTGGAAAAAGAGAATCTAGGGAAGTGATGGTCGATATCTCAGACTACACATATATCATGTGTTTTGGCAAATAGCTTTGCGGTAGCGAAGGCAGTTGTAAATCTGTGTTAACTCGACCTGATACTTTTCCAAGTTTATTATCAATACAAACAACTCGGTCAACAGAGATATACACGAAAACATGCTCAGCTAATTTGGTTTAGTATTACACAATGATTGACAGCCTCAATAGAATGTGTCAGTTATAGATAAATCAAAAAGAGGTATCGCTACCAGTTTTATACCAGGATGTCCATTACCATTGAGCGTCTGGTGGGAGGCAATACCGACATGTTACCGTTACCAATAAGGGGGTTCCATGAAAATATCTGGCCAGTTAATCGCTGACTTTGAAGCAAGCCGTCAACTGAATCTCTATCACGTTGAGGGGACGTCGCTTATGAGAATCTCGGAAAGAGCAAATGTGATGGACGGTCTTAGGTGGGTCAATATAAGCCGCGGCGATACCGGCGATATGAAGTCAGGGGACACTGTGGCAGGGAGATTTGTTAAAAGCTGCTTTGAAAAGTATGTCAGTTATATCACAGCGTGTCAGTTTAGGTGGGAGGAAGGTGAAGGCCGAGGAGGCTTAGTTTTAGTGAAACAAACGAGTATGATGCTGACAAACCAAGGGCCAAAATCGGGTCAACCTTGGTTTCGGATCCTCAGTCAGCGGATCCTGATATGACTAGGGTACGCACCTCACACACGAAATTGCAGAGCTGACCCCACTCGGCTACCCGTGCCCTAATCAAGAATAGGAAGAAGATTTAGGGGGCCTCTGAGATCATTCCTACGGTGGAAGTTTTGATTAAATAAATCAAATTTTAATGAGTGAAATAAGGAGACTCGTTGTACGCCGTTTGTAGCATTACTCCAGCCATATCACGACGAAAAGTCAGTTTGTGAGTTTGTATAATCAAAACTGGTCTAGGTGAACCAGTGGTTGATAGCACGAACATCGATAAACAACGTTTGACACACAATCAGCCATATCACACTTTTAAACCCCAAATCGGAATCGCACAACGGACTCATACGATTTGAATGATTATGTCAACACAAGACGAATTAGGCATTAAATGGTTTTCGTTACATTGGCAAATTTCAAAGCTCTGACTCAATAATGAATGAATGCTGTAAATTGGCTTTTATATGCTGATGGTATCATCAATAATAACTCATTGAATATTTTGGTGAAACGGCGGGAGATTGAAATTTTGTATATCCCATTATACACCATAATAACCAAAAGAATTGTTATTAACAGATATGTTTTTTTAATCATCCTCTATATCTCCAGGGTTCGCATTTCAGTACACCTACACCTACACCTGGATCCATCCCCCTGGTTCTCGCGATCTTAAATTACCCGCCCTTGATTTCCACTAGCCATTTTAATTTGTTATGTTTCTCAGTCTAACGGACTAACGAGTTACACACCAGCCTCAATGTTGGTTTGGCGATTTCAACACCATGGCGGCCAGTCCCATTGATAACGATAGGGTTTGCGAGAAATCCAACATTGAAAAAACACGCAAAGGAAAGCCTTCAAAAATGTTTTCGATGTGGCGGGATATCGTGGAAACTGGCGTTGGCCATTCGTCACCACTCGCCCCTTTCCGGCTTGTACCGGAATAACACGAGTTGGTCACGAATGTGGCGTTGGCATGTCTTCCCCTTCCCACTTCCTTTGTCGTTATCTAGACGTTTGATTGGTCGGTAAAATGTTAACTAGACAAGGGCAGATAATTGGTGATCGCGAGAACCACGTGAATGGATCCAGGGGTGAGTGTTGGTTTTCATAAATTTGAGGCCTTGAGATATGAAGGATGCCTTTGAATCTGAACAGCATTAGGCAATTCCAAAGAATATCCTTATTTTTCCAGTGCAATTGCAAGAGTTAGTGAGTAGGTTTTACTGCGCATTTAGCAATATTCAGCACTATGACGAGCTGAAATGGTATTCACACTTTGAACCCATGACGCACATTCGGCGTGACGAGCGAACGTTCTAATCACCAGGCTACCCCACCGACCTCTGATTAGAAGAACGAATGTATTTGAGACAGCAACGCATTGATCGTAATTATATGTGTAGGATATTATGAAGTCACGATATCCGTGCAGATTTGCCAGCATGAATATACAACAAAGCCACTCAGATCAGGGCCTCATGCTTCGCGTTCTTCCGTGTCGTCGGTATAGAACTGGCCCGCACAGAAAAATAGCAACCATGAATGACATTATATAAAGCTCTGACTTTGACTAAAATACATATTACATACATACACGATGGAAAATGTCCCGCTCACCAATAATGACATCTAGCCATCCATAAATCCAACAATTCAAATATTCAACAATCCGAAACTCATATCCAACAATTAAGCAAATCCTACAATCTCAACAATTAAACATTTCCAACAATCTTAAAAATTCAACAATTCAATAATCTAACAAACCAATGATGAAACAATCTAACAACCAACGTGGTCACAGAAAAGACATTTTTCTTCCACTCAAGACGATGTACAAAGAACGTTGTCGTCAACAGAGGAGCATATTTATCATGATTGTTCTTCTGACATAAACAAGTTTCTTTACAACACTTATTCTATGGAATTATGACAAAGATATAGTGAGGTTAAAAGATGCCGGTAAGTAGGATTTCCTAATGGAAATAAATCATCGTTTTCATCACCTTGATCATTGCGAACGTACAGGACTGTGTTATCGATAGGTATATTTTTACATTTTCATTGACATTTACCCAAGCATCATAAGAAGTCTGTACACACCTGATATCATCTTTATGGCAACTTGTATGTATATAATGCCATTAGTAACAGAATACAAACACCTCAGAGAGGTATAAGGAGGATCTTCAATTCCATAGCTGCCATACCATTCAGTAGACAGGAGCGAACGTTATTTTAGCTTAGCGGAATTGGATCGATAACGAAAGCCAGATTGGAATAGGCAAGTTAGGACGGATGATGTCTTTAACACGAGCTGAACTTAAGTGTGGGAAATTGACAGGATTTGTTTCGCAAATAACAACGTGTAATTTGTGTCAGCGGTTCTGGGAAGCAAATTAAGTGTTACAGGAGAAGCGACAGATTTAATGCCTTTGAAATGCAAGACAAGTTGTTAAACGTGTTACGGGGCGTTGAGATCAGATGCAATTTCATTCCGGCTTCGAATACATTTTCCTTTCAATTTAACGGTTTCAGTGACTTTTATTTTCCATAAAGTCGTCTTGTTATAGTTGCTGCGTCTGCGAGAAGCGGCTGTTGTTAGGACACGTGGCTGAATTCTAGCAGAATGGTCGCTGGCATGCATGGTTATAGGTTCCAAGCTGTCAGACACTTGGCGTCATGGCATGTATCACTCACGATAAGAGATCCTTGTAAGGAAGGACACATTCATCCACTTTGTGTCATTAAAGTCACTGTGTCATGATTATGCACACATCACTCAACTTAGGTGTCTGCAATGAAGGACGTGAATGTCAACGTCGCGAACACATGGTGTCGAATTTGTTATACATACATGTATATAGTTCACGCAAAGCAGCATCTGCAAGAACATCTCACTCTTTCGTGAACACCCGGTGTCTTTATAGTTTTGAATGCATCGATTGTGCCAGGTGTCAATAGGGCATATACGATAAATTTATTCAGAATGTAGGCCTCACGGCCCATACTTCTCAGTTTAAAATATCAATAATATTACATTATCGTAATTGCCTTTACACATGCAAATGTTTACAATATACTGCTACATTTCTGCAGTTACCTGTCCCGAATTATTACATTACATAATGTTTAGATGAAGGGATACATTTTCAAATTCAAGTGGCTTAAAGTGATATAATGTGTTTAAAACAACATTCATAAATATGAACGTTTACTAGTATCTATCCAATTCTTCCTTAGGATAAAACAGAAATATGGAAAAAGCTCCTACTATCTAAGCTTCCTCTTCCCTAGAATACATGTTTTAATAATAATATATCTTCGGATCAAAGGTTTTCGGACATGATACATTCGGACGGCTTGTGTATCGCGATTACTCGGGGGGAGGGGGGAAGCATCACAAAGACATTGTAAATACTCAGATGATGGCTTGTTTTCAAGAGAAAATTGTCTTTTATGAGTGAATGAGATGTTTTAAAGCTGTTCATGTGATTAAAGAGAAAGCCACGAATGTTTCTCTGGAGTCCGACAACCCATAACACGGGAATAGTATAAATACATAATCCACATTAGACGACTGTAGATCTGTAACTGTTATACATTGGACAAACAAAGAGAAAATGTTTTTCATCTTCCACACCATATAGATATCTGCCGTAGAATGACAGGAACGACAAAGTCGCTCTTTTCTTCCTGCCCTTTCCCACCTGTCCGTCTCTATGTATAAATTAATACTTCCAAATCTAAATCTACTAAGTGCCTGTTTGAATTTGAAGCATTGTATATAGGAGAGATACTTTTCTATATATTTCCCTCATCACGACCAAAAGCTTTAGCGACCAGGCTACCCAAAAGTCACAACCTCATGTAGACGACGACCTGGAATTTCTAAATGTATAACCTGTCTGGTTTAGTTTGTATACTATCGACAGTGTATCATCACAATGTTCACCCTGAATCATTTGCCTTAATTAAAGTTGTTCGATTTGTAAACTTATCTCTGTTGACACAGATGGCACCATTTCAATCAATCGTTGAATATTCGCTTTCATGCAACAATGACTTTCCGAAGAAGACATCCTATTTCGTTTGACACAAAGTGCACATCACGCTCTTAGCATTATTGGCTGTAGTTTTCGAATGAACCTCTACAGTCTTGTAATCATCAACCGTCACCACACTGAGTTACGCCAGTCCACGCCTCTTTTTGGTCAAGGACATCCACGTTGAAGTTGATACACTTTTTCATCCACTGTCTGGCTCCAGTCATCACAACGAGTCCCGCCGGTGTCAACCCCTCTGTTTAGTCATTGACATCAACGTTGATGTTGATACACTGTTTCATCCACCGTCCGACTCCAGTCATCACAACGAGTCCCGTCGGTGTCAACCCCTTTGTTTAGTCATTGACATCAACGTTGATGTTGATACACTGTTTCATCCACCGTCCGACTCCAGTCATCACAACGAGTCCCGCCGGTTTCAACCCCTCTGTTTAGTCATTGACATCAATGTTGATGCTGATACAATGTTTCATCCACCGTCCGACTCTAGTCATCACAACGGGTCCCGTCGGTGTCAACCCCTTTGTTTAGTCATTGACATCAATGTTGATGTTGATACACTGTTTCATCCACCGTCCGACTCCAGTCATCACAACGAGTCCCGACGGTGTCAACCCCTTTGTTTAGTCATTGACATCAATGTTGATGTTAATACACTGTTTCATCCACAGTCCGACTCCAGTCATCACAACGGGTCCCGCCGGTGTCAACCCCTCTGTTTAGTCATTGACATCCAAGTTGATGTTGATACACTGTTTCATCCACAGTCTGGCTCCAGTCATCACACTGGCTCCCCTTCTGTCGATGCCTGTTTGGTCAATGACATCCATGTTGATGTTGATATACTGCATGCTGCTCTTATTCCTGTTCACACCATTGTATTTCCTTATAGATGAGCTGAGATGGATTGACGGGGACGACGTGTTGACTGTGGGCTGTGGAAGCCTTTGTCAAAAGGTGATTGGCCACAAGAACCCAGACCTGACCCCACTTGCCCTTGAAAAAAACTTTCCATGGACACCGGGACTTTAGTTTTCTATATAGCTACTTCCGTTGTTCACCCCTTCGCTTATTGAAAACTTAACTTGTCACAACCAGACTCAACTGATTATATTTTTAATAGACTTTGGCACTGTTTAGACATTGTAGTGTTTTTAACATGGAACGCGGTCAGAAGGTAGTTGGATGGTAGTTGGGTGTATCATGAGAAGATCACCAAACCCTCGGTAGATGGAAGAGCTTTGTAAAACAACACATTGAAACAATTGAGTGCATATTTTACTGGTATGCTGTTGAAAATACATGGTGGTCGTCTTGATATCAAACTATTTTGGCATTGGTTATGAAGTTAGGTTTTTAAAAGGATCATCTCATCTTCCATTTTGGAAGGAACAGTGCATTTTAAAATAGATAATACAATCTCTGGAATAGATTTCCAATATTTAATGACATGCAATGCCTTTTGGCAAGGCTTTGATAAACTGCGCCCCACTCTCTTGTTAGAGTGTTGATAAAGCTATTTTGAAAAACAAATATTTCCAAGTGAATAAATGGGCCTGCTGATCAATAGCTAAATCGGGATAGTGTCACTTGCGTATGTTATTCAAATACTCTTTCCAGCGTGGGTTTAACAATGTTTTCAAAGTATGAACCTAACGACAGAAGCCATTGTATATGGTGCATATTGCTGTATTTCACAATTGTAGGTGCACATAGGTGAAACGCATCTTGTCATGTGTGTAGTTGTAAAGCATCGACAACAACATCTGGTACATTATCCTTTTTCGGTGTTCAAAGAAAAACAATCACACTATTTCGGGCATATGAATCTCTGTGGACCCATTTGTGCTTCTTCAGAAAAACTGATGTCTGAAGAAGTACATCTGACGCCATAGTGTGCGGTCATACGAAGTGCGTCAACGACCCGGTTTCTATTTTTCTTTACTAATCATGTTTTGGTAGGAATGTAGGAATCTTCTATCTGTATTCAAAGGAAGAAGCAATAACAGAATGATGTTAAAGGTAGCAGGAGCAGATGCATCATCAGTAGAGCTTTGACATAACACTGAACATGTAGTAGATGCAACAGCACTGTGTAATTCACCAAATAATAATAAATTCGACATTTGGTCCCCTATACCTTTAGATGGAAATTGGTATCAAAAGTATGGAATGCTTTTTTACCATTTATACACATGTCTGATTGTCATTTTATTACTATTGTGAAGTCATCGGTAGTGGGATGAAAAACAGCTGAATCAAAACTCCCAATCATTTGGGAAGGAACATCTTCTGTTGTGCTTGGACAGTTATAGTGAGTGAGTGAGTATGGTTTTACGCCGCTTTTAGCAATATTCAAGCAATATCACAGCGGGGGACACCAGAAATGGGCTTGATATATTGTACCCATGGACAGTTATAGAGTAACAACTCTGCAACTCTCCCTTGTGTTCATTTAAAATTCACTTGACGCACACAATGAATCTACTTCTCAACTCAAACACATCAATCTTGTTTTGATAGAAATAATTCCAAGTGATCAGTGGAAAGTGTCACTGAGAAAACTGATTTCCAGAATTTCGTTTACATCAATGACAAACATTTCCAGAGCAGCTTTAATACCGTGTCCAAGTACAAATTGAACCACTCACAAGAAGTATTGATACCCCCGCATCTTTGCAACAACAGGTGTTTCCGTGTAAAGTTTTAACATGTACATGTATTTTGAGAGTTGTAAAAGCATTGACAATAACATCTGTTCTTGTTCAAAGTGTTCATGGTAAGCACTATTGGTGTCACAAGGCGAACACATAAACCAACAAACGAAAGAAAACGGACAAAACATTTAACCATTTAAGAGTACTGCGACCTGCAATTCATCTGTGGTTTCAATCAACTCAGGCTTTCTGTCTATGGACCCAGGTGTGCTTCTCCGGGAACATCAACGAGTGAAGAAGTGGCATCTTACGTTGCCGTTCGGACCAATATATATATGTAGAGCGCCTACTTCAGCAATCCGTCTTCAGCTTCTAATATTAGGTCTATATTTCAAGCGTATGAACCTCTTTCGTTCTATTTATACTTTTCAGTCCCATTTTATAATCAAAACTTTCAATTTTTAGTGTGATTATTTTCAGGTCGTTGAGGGAGCACAGCCTGGTGACAAGGCTTGACATTAGAAGTAACAGAAGACTTTCCCACATCCTTATCAAGACACCCTTTCAGGAAACACGGGCACTGAAGAAGGACATTTCTGGCAAGATCAGACGTCAGTAACGACATGTTATATGGTACTACGTGTGCGCATTTATCACTTATAGTGATGCATCAATATTAAAGAGCATTTGTGGAATACATAACGGTTATTTTCATTTAACAGCAAAGACATTGAAGACACGGTTTTCATTTATCTTATATTTGTTGCTGACAACACCACATCGCTTTTGAGGTAAATTTACATTACCAGATCTATCATCTCTGTTGTTTACGCCAAGCTCAGCAATATTCCAGCAATATGACGGCGGTCTGTACATAATCGAGTCTGGACCAGACAACCTAGTGATTGACATCATGAACATCGATCCACGCAATTGGGATCGATGACATGCATCAACCAAGTCAGCGAGCCTGACCACCCGATCCCTTTAGTCGCCACTTACGCCAGCATGGGTTGCTGAAGACCAATTATAATTATAACAACCACTGAAAATAAAAACATGAAGGTAACTATTACATGGTGAGGCTCGCTGAGTTGGTTGATGCATGTCATCGTATCCCAATTGCGCAGAACGATGCGCATGATGTCAATCACTGGATTCGATTTTTTACAGACCGCCTTAATAGTTGAAATATTGCTGAGTTCGGCGTTCAAAGACAAACAAACAAAGTTGCATGAATATCACGATATGTCTAATGATAAAGAACCCTTTACATGTACGGCTTTGTAGTAACGTAATACCCAAGCTACAACGTTATTGAAGCAAAAGAAAGCTTCATATTCTATAACTGGTCAATATGCTCCTGGTCAATAAGCTAAACAGAACCCTATCAAAACAAGTTTAAGATTTCAAAGAGCATCTTACGACTGTTACTTACGGGTTAAAGGATTACACCATTCGGGACCTCAGTGAAGTTTTACGGTAGACTTTATCTGGAGGACTTATGTTCTCATGTTTGCTCAGGTAAACAACTGACTTGCCTTTGTATGTGTTTGTGACGGCGCCACCGGTGGAACTGGATACGCTAACCTTTTCAGGAAAATCTGGTATCATCACTATTTGATAGGGATTCGGAATCGCACAACGGATTTTGCTTTTCTTACGATTTCTTGTGATTATGAAAACGTTTAGTCTCGCCTTTATGAAATATATAGACAATGGATTAGTCCAAATCTATAAACATATGACCATGTCAGAGAATAAAATCATACGTTATAGAAGTAGGTACTGTATTAATGTTTAAGTTATAGAAGTAGTATTAATATTTAAAGCAACAAGTTGGGCTTATAAAAGTAACAGTCCCAAAAGCAGTATGACTTGTAAAATCAGCAGTACTTGAATTCAAAATGAGGTAGAATAAGTTGATTAGTTGCCAAATAAGTGTGTCAGCAGTAGATGGGCAGGGGGCAAATGTGGCAGGTGTAGATGTATTTGAACTGATACAAATCAGCAATTATGAGAGACCTTGTAACGTGCATATCGCATAACTGTTAGGTGCATAACCTTGTGATTTGTCTGGCTTTGTCAATTCATAATAAAAGGGGCGGTCGGGTAGCCTAGTGGTTAAAGCGTTCGCTCGTCACGCCGAAGATCCGGGTTCGATTCCCGACATGGGTACAATGTGTTAAGCCCATTTCTGGTGTCCCCCGCCTCGATCTTGCTGGTATTGCTAAAAGCGGCGTAAAACCACAGTCACTCACTCACTCACACATAATGATAATAATAACAACCTTGAATGTCAGCCAAGAGAAATGCCATATATAATCAGCTCTGACGAGGTCTTCGCGTGGATGAAGTCGTCTGGTCTGAAAGGTGAAACAGGAAGGCCTTCCAGTCCCCACTCGAAACCGTCAGTGTGTGATTTTGCATTAAAATGTAAATAGAAAATGTACATACTGCAATGAATTTAATGAGACTGTCTAACACATTGTCAGTTGATGCCAAGCTTTGGCACAAACACAGAATCTAAAGCGACATGATGGAGTGGCTCGATCTTTTTGTTAAAAATTTGCCACAGACGTCCATCCATGGTACGACCCAGAATATGTAGAGGGCGTCCTGGAAAATGATAAATACAAAATTCTTTGGAATAGGCCCGTATACAGCCTCAGATCTATCAAGGCCAATAAACTTGATCTTGTCCTTTTTGATAAATCCAATGAAATCATTTATATCATTGAATTTTCTATTCCTGTTGATACTAATGTGATTGACAAGATTCAGGAAAAACATGGCAAATATGCTGACATCGCTTTCCAAATGTTTGGTTGGTTTGTTGTTTAACGCCGCACTCAGCAATATTCCAGCTATATGACGGCGGTCTGAATATAATCGAGTGTGGAACAGTCAATCCAGTGATTAATATCATGAGCATCGATCCACGCAATTGGGATCGATGACATGTATCAACCAAGTCAGCGAGCCTGACCACCCATCCCGTTAGTCGCCTTTCACGTCAAACATAGTCGCCTTTCACGGCAAACATCGGTTGCTGAAGACCTATTCTACCCCGGATCTTCACGGGTCCTTTCGAAATGTCACTCTTGCATCCCAAGTACCAAGTTGTCCGACTCCCCATTGTTCTCGGTGGCTTAGGTTTGGTACCTAACAATCTGTTGAATGACATTGGGCGAGTACCCGGGTTTGCTGCCAGGAATACAGTCCTTCTGACAATTTGGGTAATGCAGAAGGCTGCAGTGTTGGGGAGTCTTCACGTTCTCCGGAAAGTTCTGGGTGGGTTTGACAAGGCAGTGCTTCCTGGGAGCTGTTTGGGCTGCGTGTAGGGGGTTGATGATGAGCCTAACCAGCCTGTGCCAGAATCACCCAAACCCTCTGTGCTGCATGTTTATTTTAATCTAATAATAAAGCTCGGTCTTGTGATCCGAGAGTTCCATCAGGAGGGTTCTCAGTAAGGAGCTCGGAGAAGACAGATATGCTGGTGCTTGGTTCATTTGAGGTAACGTGAAAAGTGAATCTTGGAATGAAACCTTGATGTTATGCACTTGATAGCTGCACTGTCATCAGGGCGACATATAGTGTATGTTAGGACAATTTAACATAATATACGTTAAAACACGGGAGTCTTTATGGGTTTTCCATGGATCCAACAAGCCTTATATGGTTCAGTGAGTGAGTGAATTTGGTTTTAGCAATAGTCCAGCATTATCACGGCTAAAGGTCACATGGTCTTGAACATGACAACTAGGATCACAACCACCCCAGACGTTTATGGAAGCACATGAAAGATCTAAACAAACCTCTCTGGATAATGTCGTCCTCCAACGGCGTGTCACCAAGTTCACTCTCTCTTTGAAACGTTTGCTGCATTAAACGCAAGTACAATACTGTTGCCAAAGCCAAGACGTCCAATCAATCGTTGAACTATTCGCTTTCATGTACCAATGAGCCTTTGAAGGATACTGCCCACTTCGTCTGACACAAAGTGCTCGTCACGTCAACGCTCTCCCCAGCGATACGCACTTAACATAATTGGCTGTAGTTTTAGAATGAACTTCTACAGTCTTGTAATCACCCACTGTCTGGTTTCCGCCATCACAGTGAGTTACGCCAGTCCCGTCTGTTTGGCCATCCACGTTGTTATTGATACACTGTAAACTATTCTTATTCCTGCTCACCTCATTTTATCACCGGACAGATTAGCTTCGATGGATTGACAGGGGTGAGGTGTTGACTGCGAACTGTGGAAGTCTTTGTCAATAGAATAGCCTTAGCTGTCCCTCAAGAATGCAAGACAACTGCAGCTAGATGGGGATTGGCCATGAAGGGCCAGGCCTGGCCCCACTTGCCTATGAATAAAGTGTTCATTTGGGCATTGAAATATCTTTGAAGATACATATTTATTCCTTTGTTCGTACCTTATGTTTTTGAAAGAAAGGATAATTGTTGCAGCCATACTCCATTGATAACATGTTGACATATCTGATGATACTGTTCTGACTGGTTGTAATTAAAGATGGTGGTGGCATGGAACATGAAGGTGAATGTGTGCTTTGGATACGAGGGTCACCATACCTGCGACAGGTATATGAGGAGAGGTGTGTGAAACAGTACATGGAAGCAATGGAGTGGATATTTTACTGTTATGATCATGTATACCTGGGGTATACCTGATAGGCTTGCAACGAAACTACACTGACGTCATATGAAAGGTAAATTAAACGACCAAGTATGAGTTGTGACTATGGCTGACATTATCTGAGCCTCTTATGCCAAATTTGTTTGCTTTTACTCCACCATAAACTTTATGTTAGATACTTCAACACGGTTTAGCCTCATGTGGGAAGTATGTATTTATGAAACCCGTAAGCACAGTTCTGGTACTGAAAAGTCAAATATCGGGTGCATCTGGAATTCGAACCTAGGATTATCTATACAACTAATTGCGGAGCCTTAGACTACTAAACCATTCGTGTCTACTGCCACTAAAGAAACTTATTAAATATCAGAAAGTTGATTAGACAATGTTATAACTTTATGCAAGAACTCAAATCTGTATAGATAGATAGATTTGTTCTTCGGGAAGCCAAGCTTGTACGAGGAAACGGGATCGGATGGTCAGACTCGCTGACTTGGTTGATGCATGTCATCGTATCCCCAGTGCGAAGCTTGATGCCCATGATGTCTATCACTGATCTGTCTAGGCACGACTCGTCTATTGACAGACCACCGTCATATAGCTGAAATATTGCTGAGTGTGGCGTTAAACAACAAACAAACAAATGAAAGAATTAAACTCACAATTTAGAATTTGGATATCTGTATACTTTGAAAGGTTCAGGGTTTGTGTTGGCTATTGTACCTTAGCAAGAATTATATTTCAATTGTAGTTTTCTTGACCTCATAGTCAGTTTCCCTTTAGATTATTGTTCAATGCTACAATGTTTATGCATATAGTAACGCTATAACATGTATGCATGTAATAACGCTACAACCTTTATGCATGTTGCTACAACGCTACATGTTTTGTGTCAACGAAAAATGGATGTATGTATGAATTGGTGATTGTATCAGTACTGTACATGTGATTCTTGCCGTCACAGTCTGTTTCCACAATTCTATATATATACTGTAATTATAAAAACATATATTTGTTAATACTCAAATCCACTTTTCAAATTTCAAGTATATGCACTACACAAGTGAAATATAGACGAAGAAAATCGCTAACACGGTAACAAACAAACAACAAAAGACAAAAGATCGAACATGGAAGAACACGTGGAACCTGCTATTCATTTTGTCTTAAACAAATCAGACTCGAGCACATGTGCTTCTTTAGATCGACTGACGAGTGAAGAAATGACATCTAATGATTTCTGCATTTCAGGCTCAAATCCAGTGCACACACGTCAACGATGTTTATACTAAACGGGTATTTCAAGAAGGTATATAGACCTTAAGGTTTTTTTTACTTCTGTTGTTCAATTCTAGTTAGACAGTGTTACCATTTAGAATAATTTGTTTTTCATTCCGTGAGTGAGCACAGATGGATGACAAGCGCAGGACCATCTTTATTATCTGAAGCTTGACAGCATGGTCCAGGTACCGCTTTATGTAATACCCACATCGACAGCGTATATGGCACTGCAGGTGCTTATAACTTATGCCGCCATATTTTAGAGAATTATGGAAACTTGACAATTTCCACTGTGGAATTATGACAACAAATTCATCAAATTTGTTTATGACGACGCGATATCGATTTGGAAGCTAATGTGCTTTGCCAGATCTGTCAGTGAGGATATATCTCAACGTCGATATAACTGAAGGATAAAAAGAATCACAAGAAAAAGTGCCATAGAGAATATAGAAACGAGGCATTTCATTATTTTGTACTGCACAAAAACATAAAACGGTTTCCTTCACACTTCTGTTTCATTCGTCGTGAGTTTGTCGTTTTTTTCTGTTACTGATTGTTCCAGTTCTTGAAGTTTTGATTTGATTGTTATCTTCATATAATAACAAAAGCATAGTTTTAGAAGGATCATCAAAACTGACAATCATTTTGGAACTCCGGGATAATTGTTTTAGAGCAGTTTATAAATAATGATAGATGTGACAATCGCGGTAACAATAAATCAGTACGATTGCGAAATACACTTGGAACAGACAGCTCCACGACGTAGTAATCTCCATCAGATGGGTTGTTGGTCTGTTTCGATTAAAACACATTTTAGTCACCACGTGTTCGTGAAAGACGTGAGTCTACACTGCCCCAAAAGTGGCATTCGTCACAAACACGTTTGAAAAGAACATGATTTGGTAAATGTCAACATAGGGAATTGCATCAGACATCATTTTTGTTGGAAATGTTCTCCCGCACGTCTACCAAAAAAAACATTTTGAAAATTTACCAAAGCTTTGAATTTTGTAGCCTTGATCAAACGACCTTTGAGCAATAGTCGTTTGGCGCACTTTGAAGTCTTCATAAAAGACTACATGGACTATACAATAAAAAGTATTTGTCCATAAAATAAATGCTTTCTGCGTTGTAATTTTAAATAAAAGCGAGAATAACCACTTTCATATTCATAAAACAATCCGTTCTAAAAGCATAGTCTTTTGTACGATTCCGACTTATTCATAACCATGTGTTTATGAATCACTATCAACTAATAATACCAGGTGTTCGAAAAGGTATGCATGTCCTGCCCCACCGTTGGCATGCAAGTCAATTGTTCACCTGAAAATACACGGGAAGATATAGTACAAGTCAAAATGAGAACTTGTACTTCAAAAGTTGTAAAATGTGAACATGTTGCCCGACATGTGTGATGAAAGTTTACTCTTTAAGAAAATGTCAAAATTGTCCTTGACACCAATGCAGTGATGTGTGTAGCTTTTAGTTAAAAAAACGTTGTCGAGGAGGCTAACAAGTTTTGTTTTGTTTCAATAGTGTTGTGGCTTATTGATTTAGCACTTTACAGTAAGTATCATTGTCATGATATCAATCCAAACTAAAATCATTGTTCAACAATTTTCAGTAAGTAGTTCAAAGACAACTAAGGTGAGGTTAGGTGAAATGGGGTTTAACGTCGCGTCCAAGATAATTGCACTTATAGAGCGACGTGTGTGTGTGTGTGTGTGTGTGTGTGTGTGTGTGTGTGTGTGTGTGTGTGTGTGTGTGCTTGTACTAGTCCGGACTGATGCCGATTTATAGTGCTAGCTCACTGAGAAACCATGTCGCAGTTTAACATGAATACCCCACTCAGACACAGTATACTGACTCCGAGCCGACCACTCCTTGTTTTAGCCCATTCATGCCGAGCGCCAGACAGGGTAACAACAAGTACCATCTTTTAACGTCTTTTGGTATGACGCGGCCGGGGATCGAACCCCGGACCTTCCGCTCTCCGGGCGGACGCTCTACCATTAGACCACGGCGGCGGTCCAAAAGATAAATTTAACCCATGCAGTAGGATAATCATAACAGAGAAAACGCCTCAAAGCGGTGAGGAATTATTCTGAAGTGTCAATCAAACACTATTTCATTTTTGTGGAGTTAAGAATAACATTTAAATGTTTCCTTGCGATATTCAGTCTGACCCTGTAGTGACGGTGAGATATATTCTCTCTGATATAACGTTCACTTACTTTAAAATCGATATAAATACCGTGAGAAATACTTCTAAAATGATTATCATCAGAAGATTTCCCCATATCCTGATCCAGACACCCAATCAGGAAACACGGGCACTGAAGAAGGACATTTCTGGCAAAATCCTACTTCGACAACGACATATCATATGGTACTGCGTGTGCGATTTTCTCACTTATGGTGATGCATCAATATTAGAGAGAATTTTTGAAATATATAACGGTTATTTTTATTTAACAGCAAAGACATTGAAGACACGGTTATCATTTTATGACATATTTGTTGCTGACAACACCACATCGCTCTTAAGGTAAATTTACATCGCCAGATTTGTCCGAGAGGATATATTTCAACGTCACTAGGAAGATATATAGTATCAAAAGAAAATGTGTCAGACGAAATGTTGAAATGAGCCATTTAAATGTTGTTGCTTTTCTAAACCTCTATTATAAACATTGAGACGGTTTTGATTGACACTTTTTATTCGTCATTAGTCTGCAGTGTTTACTGTTATCGATTGTCCTGCATGTAGAAATGTTATTGTAATAGTTACCTTCATTTTTTTATGTTCAGTGGTTGTATTTTGCAATATTTTACTTGCATTAATATTACGATATGTTAAAGGATAATGAACCCTTTACATATATGATTATGTAGTAACTTAGTACGTATCTACAACGTTTTTGAATTAAAAGAAAGCTTCATTTTCCCTTACGGGTTAATATTGTCCTTGACAAAAACATTTCTATTTGTTCAATTAAAAGCTACATGGAACCCTGCCAAAAACATTCTTTTCTACTCCACTCAACAAGAAAGTTACACTTGGTCGTTTTGGTTGCGAAACGTTCTTTTCAGCCGTCTACACCTACTGTGAAATCCCTCGAGAATCATCCCAGACCTACTAATGACGGCTCCAACGAGTTTGTTACAAGACGTCAATACTTTACACTGAACAACACCCTAAGTAAACTTTGTTCGACTCGGCAGCGAACATACAGAACCTGTCTTCAAGACAATGTCTCCACAGGCTTGATCGCGCTAACACTGCTGCTGGTAATGAAAATGAATTAAATCGTTGACCTGTCTTAGATCTTACTTCAGAGAGGCCGACTATGACGTCATCCCTCTAGCAGGTCCTTTCAAACATTGTAGGAAGCCTTTTGTCAACGACGATGCTATGACAAGACAAACTGTGGCATGTTGGGATTTCATTCAGATATTGTTTCTAAATATAACATTTGTTAGCGGATAATTTATATTAATTATGTCAGGTAGATGAAGTGACTATTTCAAATCATATATGAATTGAAGCAATATTAAACAATAGCTCCACCCTTTGGAGTCTACATTTCACAATTTGTTAGGTACAGTCGAGCATGCTCTTTCCACGAATAGACTTCGGTTGAGTAGGACTGTACACGGACAAGAAACGCTTATGAGTAGGAAATTGTGAATAGATATGTCTTTCGGCAGGTGTTAATTGTCATTCTATTAGTTGACAAGTAAATAAGAAAACGTTCTGCTTTATGGATAACAATAAATGCAATTAACCAGAAGTTGATCCTTAATGTTTTCTTATTATTTGTCTTTAGGCAGGATTTATTAAATGTGTCCTGTGTTGGGGGAATTAAGCTTGGTCTTATGGTCTGAGAGTTTTAGCAGGTGGGTATACGTATTCAGGAGGGAGCTCCGAGAAATACGCTGGTGCTTGCCTGTGAAGAAATTTAAAGACAAACACGTAGAAACTTAAACTTTTTACGCATTTATATAAAAAATCAAATCTTATTCATTTAACGTGATCAATGAACCTTTGAATGAACCCCTGTCATTTTAAACTTGATAGCTGCAGCACAGCTGTCGATAGCTGAGCGACATAAAGTGTAAGTAAGGGCAATTTGAACATAATATAAGTACAAACACACGAGTCGTTTTGGGCTTTTCAATGGAGCTAAAAAAAACGTTATATGGTTCAGTGAGTGAGTGTATTTGGGGGGACACAACGCATGGTCCTCAGCATAACGACCAAACGCTGTAACCGTCCCAACAGCCCCAAACGTATTTGGACGAAGACTTTGAATATCTAACTAGTAGCCTGTCTGGATATTTTTGTACCTGTTCATCTTGCACTAAAGTTGTTAGCTTTGCAACGCATGTACAACGCTATTATGGAAGTCAAGAACCCAATCAATCGTTGAATAATCGTTTTCATGATCAAATAATAAAATGTTCGTTGTGTTCATTGTAATTCCTGCATTCTGATTAGCTGAATTGGTCAAGTAAGCCACGACCACCGAAGCGAACTACTTTTTATACGGAATGTCGGTGAATCCCAAATTGAAAATTACAGTCGAGGTAGTTCCCTTTCTGCTCGCACAGGACATTTAGCGAAATGCATGCATATTCCTTGTTCAATCTACCCTTTGTGACCGAAGGCCGTGAAGGAAAGAAACAGCTGGCTCGCCTGTTTCTTTTCCGCTCGCTCCACAAATTTCATTCGGTTTTTCGGGTTTCATTTCTAACCCGCATTTTCCAATCTATGTCTTCCCGTTCTCAGGGAACTTAAGTTTTAATCTGACGGTAAGTGACCATGTTATTTGAAACAGCCGCCTTCTCTAGGACATTTTTCTTCCAGTCCGGCTTCTGCAGTTCTTCTTGCCTCTTGCCTAGATTGACAGGTCCCATGACTTGTGTTTTGATTCTACTCTCCTATGAATGGCTTCTGACTTTGCGGGCGTGTCAAGTTATGTGCATAAATCAAACAATCCCATGGTTCATGTCACGCCACAGTATGTATTCCTACACCTAGAATGTTAATCAATCTCATCGTTTTATTCTGCTTTGATACACACAATTGTTTGGTTTGTCTTGTCAAATTTAATTACAAGGAACCTCAATGAACCGGGAAAAAAATCCACAGACAATCCTTAATTGGCTTTTTGAAGGATACTGCCGACTTCGTCTGACACAAATTGGACGTCACGCCAAGGCTTTCCCAGCGATACGCACTTAATATATTTGGCTATGGTTTCAGAATGAACCCCTAGTCTTGTAAGCCTACACTGTCTGGCTCCAGGTAACACATTCAGTCCTGCTTTTCCACGCCTCTGTTTGGTCATCCATGTTGTTGTTGATACACTGCATGCTGTTATTATTCCTGCTCGCCTCAATGGATCAGCGGCAAATGAGATTTGGTTCGTACCTTCTGTAATTGAAAGAAAGGATAATTGTCGCAGCCATACTCCATTGATGACATGTTGACATATCCGATGAGGCTATTCTGACTGATTGTAATTAAAGATTGTGGATGTGTGGTCCGGATGCGAGGGTCACCATACCTGCGACATGTACAATGTATATGAGGACAGGTGTGTGAAACAGCACATGGAAACCATGGAGTGGATATTTTACTGTTATGATGATGTGTACCAGGTGTGATAGGCTAGAAAGTACGCTGGCGTCACATGAAAGGTGAATTAAACTACCAAGAATACGTTGTGACTATGGCTGACTTAATCTGAGCCTCTTATGTCAAATTTGCATTGGTTGGACTCCACCTTAAACTTTATGTTAGATACATCAACGCGGTTTAGCCTCATGTGGGAAGTAAGTATGTTGAAAATCGTAAGCACAGTTCTGGAACTGAAAAGTCAAATATCTGTTTGCATCTTGAATTCGAACCTAGGATGATCAACACAGCGAATTGCGGGGCCACGGACCATTCGTGTCCAGAGCCACTCAAGAAACTTATCAAATATCAGAAAGTCAATTAAACAATGTTATAACTGTGTAAGAACCAAAACCCGTGAAGATCAAGGTTAGAATTGTTCTTCAGCAACCCAAGCTTGTCGTAGGAGGGAACAAACGGGCCCGGGTGGTCAGACTCGCTGACTTGGTTGATGCGTGTCATCGTATCCCAATTGCTAAGATCGATGCTCATAATGTCAATCACTGGATTGTCTGGTCAAGATTATTTAAAGACCAGCGTCATATAGCTGAAATATTGCTGAGTGAGGCGTTAAACAACAAACAAACAAATGTAAGAATTAAACATCACAATTTAGAATTTGGATATCTGTATACTTTGAAAGGTTCCGGTTTGTGTTGGCTATTGTAACATAGTAAGGGTAAAAGTTGTATTGTAGTTTTCTTAACCTCCCCATCAGCTGCCCTCTAGAATATTGTTCAACGCTACAATAATTATGTATGCAGAAACGCTACAACGTTAATGAATGTACTTTGATTCTTGTATACTGCATACTGTAATTGTTTCAACATTGGCAATTACATATACATCGTCAATGTAGCATGCAAACACCTTTTCAACCTTCACGTATATGCACTGTACAGGTGGAATATAGACAAAGAAAATCGCTCACACAGCAACAAACGAAATTAAACGAAAAACACAAATTCGAACGTGGAAGAACACGTGGAGGCTGCTATTTATTTGTTTCTAAAGCAAATCAGACTCGAGCACATGTGCTTCTTTTGAACGACTGACGAGTGAAGAATTGGCATCTAATGATTTCTGTATTTCAGGCTCAAATCCAGTGCACACACGTCAACGATTTTCAGCTTTTTATACTAAACGGGTATTTCAAGAAAATATATAGACAAGAACTTTTTTTGTACTTTTGTTGTTCAATTCTAGTTAAACACAGTTACCAGTGCTAGACTGTCTTTCATTATCCGAAGCTTTAGTAGGTTTTCCTGACAGCATGACAGGCGCCCTTTTATGTAATGCCGACACCGACAGCATATATGGCACTGCATGTGCTAAGTTATAACTTATGCCGCCATATTTTAGAGAATGTTGGGAAACTTGACAATTTGCTCTGTGAACTTGTAATCAGCAATTTATCAGCTTTGTTTCTGACTACACCATATCGATTTAGGAGTTAGTTTACTTTGCCAGATCTGTCAGAGAGGATATATATCAACGTCAGTAGAACTGAAGGATAAAAAGAATCACAAGAAAAAGTGCCACAGAGAATATAGAAACGAGGCATTTCATTATTTTTTACTGCACAAAAACATAAAACGGTTTGCTTGACACTTCTGTTTCATTCGTCGTGAGTTTGTTGTTTTTTCTGTTATTGATTGTCCCACTTCTTGAAGTTTTGATTTGATTGTTATCTTCATATGATAAGAAAAGCATAGTTTCAGAAGAATCATCAAAACTGACAATCATTTTGGAACTCCGGGATAATTGTTTTAGGGCAGATAATAAATATTGATAGATGTGACAATCGCGGTAACAAAGAATTGATTCCATTGCAAAATACATTTGGAACAGATAGCTCCACGACCTAGCTGTAGTGATCTCCATCAGATGGGTTACACTCTGTTTATATCAAAAGTTTAACACATTTTGTGGTCATCACGTGTTCGCGAAAAGTACGCAGGCCCAACAGTGGCATTCGTCAAAATCAATTGAAAAGAACGCGGGAGCATGATAGGTACAAGTCGAAATAGGGAATTGCATCAGACATTATTTTTGGAAATGTCCCCTACATGCCTACCCAAAACTATTTTCAACATTTCACTAAGACTTTGAATGTTGTAACCCTGTCGTATGGCGCCCTTTGAAATCTTCTGAGAAAGTGCATTCTCGATTGTACCTCAAACTTTGTAAAACTTTGACATGTTGCCCGACATATGTGGTGAAAGTTTAGAAATGTCAAAATTGTCCTTGACACCAATGCAGTGATGTGTGTAGCTTTTAGTTGAAATAACAAATGATCGTTGTCAAAGAGACTATGAAATCGTTAAAGAATTTACAAGCCTGTTTTTTGTTTGAATAGTGTTGCGGTTTACTGATTTAATACTGTATGGTATATAGCACTGTCGTGGGATTAATTCAAACTAAAATCATTGTTAAACAATATTCAATAATTAGTTCGAGAACATAATAATCCAAACAGAGAAAACTCTCCAAGACCAATGAAAAACCAAACTGAATTCGTTCCTATAATCAATCTGACCCTGACGTTAAATATGTTATCTTTGATATATTTGGCAATGTTCAATAACTTCAAAATCGATAAGTCCTTGGCAAATCTTCCAAAAATGATTTGAACGCATTTTCAGAGCGACATATTCAAGTGTAAGAAATGTTCTCTTTTACGGCTGCATTTATTTACTGTTCGTACAGGATAAAGAGATAAAGCGTTTTGTTTCCATGTGATTCACTGTCGGAAATACGGTTTTGCCCGTGCAGAAACGTGGTTGTGTCTAGTTATAATGTGCAGACATATTCTTCCTGCACACAGGGAAAACAGCACACCTTCTTCCAAGTCCCAGTATGTTCGCGGTTGGTTAGGTGATAAAATAGCACATGAGGTACCATGTATATACTGACAAATTCATGGCATTTAATTGGCAATCCAAGACACATTTTGGGGCATACCTGGTAGGATGAGATGGCAATGTGGCTGTTAACCTTCTAGTTAGGGTTGTATACTCCCCAGGTAGCTGAGAATAATTGTTAAGTGCACACTGATCCATTGACCGCCGTAATACGTGCCTAACAAGTGCAATTATTATTATTATTTTATAATTGTGTCCTGCCCACCATTACGAATTAAGTACTAATGCCATGCCCGATTCCCTGATTGGTCGATAATACATGTAGGTGGGCGGTTTGGGGGTTCCATTGACTCCATTGATTTCGTACTCTTGTGAACAGCGTTTTTGTCTTCATTTCTATACAAGTTTTCTGTGAAATTATCATTGTTGATTAATTAAGAATTGACCGCAAAATGTTATTTATACGACGCACTCGGATTTACTTGGTGTGTACACCGGGATTTGCCTTTATACCCCCATAAACTAAAAAAGTATTGAACTCACACCTTAATACACTGTCGATCTAAATCAGGCTGTCATGGGTAGATTGTGAAACTTCACACGTCTAACCTTTGTCATGAATGAAAAAAATCAAACACAAAGTCAAAAGTTTCGCTCTAAAAGTGAATAAAAAAACATAAAACCGAAGTACATGTTCAGTAAAAAACCTGACACCCTTTAAAGTGGGCGAAGTGGTTTTGAGCCTGAACTGCATCATTAGATGCCACTTCTTCACAAATGCTCGAACATCAGGTGATAAAGAAACACAGCAGGATGCGCGTGTTCTTCCATTGTTTTTACGTTCGTTTACATTCGTGTGTTGGTTTGTGACCTTTCCGTTGTCAATATTCCACCTGCATAGTGCATATACGAGGGCCGTAAAGGCGGTTGTGTAATAGAATTACATGTTAATGACACCTTTTTACATGTACAAAATACACTAAGAAACGTTTCGCGGGAGCATTTGCCTTTGTCAAATGAAACGAAATACTCAAGATGAGGTTTCAGCAACAATTTGGGCAGATATTTTAATAAGGTTCTTTGAGCGGCTTATTTTTTAGTTTTCGCAAGAGTGTTCAGCTGACTTTCTGAAATATATACACTTATATAGTAATTTTATCATCGGTTTCTTGAAAGACGGGGGAACACAGTGGCTGAGTAGTCGCAGGCGTCGCAATTCGCTGTGCAGATGGTAGTACGTTCGAATTCCAGATACGCCTTCATATTTGGTTTGTCTGCACCTTTCACGTATTCACGGGTTTGATCAAATCTTTCCTCCCACGCGAAGCTGGCACGCGGTTGACTATCTGAAATAACGTTCGGGCCAACGTTAAACCGAAAAAGAATCTGAACATACATTTCATTGATGATTTGAAAACATCTTTTTCATAAAAATGGTTAATGTCCTTATGTTTTATGCAAGCTTTATCTCCCACCTTTCATTTCATAAATCACTAGACATGTTGTGTATGGATATGAAACTGTCTTTGTGGCCAATCTCTCTCTAGCTACAGTTATCTTGTATCCTTGAGGGACAGCGATGGCGATTCCATTGACAAAAACTCTCACAGTTCACAGTCAACACGTCACCTCGTCAATCCATCGAAGCTTAACTGTCTGATGATACAATGAGTGGAGCAGGAATAATAACAGCATGCAGTGTTTCAACATCAACATGGATGACCAAACAGAGGCGTTGAAAGGCGGGACTTAGTGTTGAACCAGACAGGGGAAGTTTACAAGACTGTAGAAGTTCATTCTAAAACTACAGCCACTTATGTTAAGTGCGTATCGCTGGGGAGAGCGTTGGCGTGACGTGCACTTTGTGTCAGACGAAGTGGGCAATATCCTTCAAAGGGTCATTGGAACATGGAAGCGAATAATTCAGCGATTGATTGGATTGATTTTGGTTGCGTCACTTAATAAATATAATTTCACGTATGCGTGCAAAGAGAACATGCAGAATTAAATGACGAGACGCCGTCTGAGTACGATGACATACTAAACTAGACAGGTTCCAGGTGAAGAGGTTGGAGGTCTTCGTCCATATTAGGCAGGGCGACGGGGTATCATGAATGCGTTTGTTTAAGACACCAAAGACCAGATGATTCTCCACATATAAAGCTCTTTTCCAAATTCTTAACTACAACCAGGCATTCATGTCAAGGGAAATTTAAACATTTTATTTCGTTCTGCCCAACAACAAAGTAACACTTGGTCTTTTTATTTTCATATTTTCTTTGCAGCCAATTGCACGTACATTGTCCCATCCCCCGAGTGTCCCATCCCCCGAGAATCCCATCAGACCAACTCCCAACGGCTCCAATTAGTTTGTTACAAGGCGTCAATACTTTACACACTTTAGAAATTGTAACATTTCTTTTCTACTCTATTCAGCAAGAAAGTAACACCTTGTTATATTTTCATTTACACCTCTTGTTACATCCCTCGTGAACAGTCGCAGACTAACTCAAACGATTCCAATGTGTTTGTCACAAGACGTCAATACTTTACACTGAACAGCAGACTTTAAAAGAAAAACCCATGTTCGGTGCTAAACATATAGAACTTGTCTTCAAGACGATGTCCCAACAGATGACGTCGTGCTGTTACTGCTGCTGTTGAGACTGACTCGGACTAGTCTTTTGTTTTATCTTTGATCAGAAGATGTCTCCACAGACGATGTCGTGCTGTTACTGCTGCTGCTGCTTCCGAGTGCAAACTAATCGTTAATTCATCTCAGATAAGACATCTCGACTGTGACGTCATGGCTCTTATCAGATACATTAAAGTAGTGTACGAGTTTTCTGTTATGGAACTTGACACGACAAGGATGAATGTGTTGCATGCTGAGACCTTTTTCTTCTAAATAAAATATATTTGAAAGGATATATATTTATATCCTCCAATAAATGAATTCTGCATAAGTAATTTGTCCATACATAATATATATCCCTGATTGAACACATGGGATATGATTATTGTTAAGTAGCATAATCAGAATATGTAGGATGTTATCATAATTAACTGTCAAATCAGGAGCAGAAACAGTAGGGTTAGTAAAATAGAAGATGAAGTAGGATCAGTTAAGGAAGCAGCAGCAGTAACGGTAGTGATAGTAATATTAGCAACTGTAGCGTAGTGGTGCTAGTTAAAGTAGCAGTAGTAGCAGTGGGGCCAGTTTAAGTAGCAGCAGTAGGAGCAGCAGTAGCAGTAGCAGTAGGGCTAGTTAAAGTAGCAGCAGTAGCATAAGGGCTAGTTAAAGTAGCAGCAGTAGCAGTAGAGCTAGTTTAAGTAGCAGTAGTAGCAGCAGCAGCAGCAGTAGCAGTAGCAGTAGGGCTAGTTACAGTAGCAGCAGTAGCAGTAGGACCAGTTACAGTAGCAGTAGGGCTAGTTAAAGTAGCATCGGTAGTAGTTGGGCTAGTTAAAGTAGCATCGGTAGCAGTTGGGCTAGTTAAAGAAGCAGCAGTAACAGTAGGGCTAGTTAAAATAGCATCGTAAGCAGTAGGGGTAGTTAAAGTAGCAGCAGTAGCAGTAGGGCTAGTTAAAGTAGCAGCGGTAGCAGTAGGGCTAGTTAAAGTAGCATCGGTAGTAGTAGGGCTAGTTAAAGTAGAAGCAGTAGCAGTAGGGCTAGTTAAAGTAGCAGCAATAGCAGTACGGCTAGTTAAAGTAGCAGCAGTAGCAGTAGGGCCAGTTAAAGTAGCAGCAGTAGCAGTAGGGCTAGTTAAAGTAGAAGCAGTAGCAGTAGGGCTAGTTAAAGTAGCAACAGTAGCATTAGGGCCAGTAAAAGAAGTAGCAGTAGGGCCATTTAAAATAGCTGCGGTAGCAGTAGGGTCAGTTAAAGTAGCAGCAGTAGTAGTAAGGATAGTTAAAGTAGCAGCGGTAGCGGTAGGGCTAGTTAAAGTAGGAGCAGTAGCAGTACGGCTAGTTAAAGTAGCATCGGTAGCATAAGGGCTAGTTACAGAATCAGCAGTAGCAGTAGGGCTAGTTAAAGTAGCAGCAGTTGCAGTAGAACTAGTTAAAGTTGCATATTAGAACCAGCAGCAGACGTACATTGTACAATGTAACATACTCAAGATAGCAAATATAGTAGTTTGGGTGGGTCGTACTGGGAGACAATGGTACTGAGATAGTGGTAGTATTAAGAATGATACGTTAAAGATATAAGTCACAATAACCATGTTCCAATTCAACGTTATAATTTCAAACTACGTTTGCGACAATATGTAGAATTCGCCAATTAAAATATATAATTTATGCTATTTGAGTGTTTTCGTAGCTAAAGCTTGCAACTGAGGACGATGGTCTTCTTAACAGTGTGTCATTTACTGACAACACCAGGGGAAAGGCTGTTTCTTGCTGTGAGAACAAGTCTCCATTTGTAAGATACATGCCATTGCCTTTATGGCACAACCAAGGTTTCGGTAATGATAACGTCTGTGAACTGACCGGCTGATATGATATCATTAATTCATCCGCAATTGGATCTTGGCACTTATAGGATAACTTAAAGTACTCGTTCAGAGTATTAAATGCCCTTGTAGTCTCGGTATGGATATCATCAAACATTACTTGGGCTTTGGGAAACAGGATCGATTCCTGGAAAACCTGATTGGAATCAGCACGGTCCATTGGTGGTTCTTTATTAAGTGCCTTGCTAAGGTTAACTTCTATATAGGGAAACGATGCTATTCTTATGTGGCAATGACTGTAAATGATAATGACAATGACGGATGGTTAATATCCGGGCCACAGATCCGTACATTTGTCATGTTAACAGGAGTCTTTGATGATGTTTAACTTCCTCAAGGTTAACGCAGTGTAAACATACATGTATGTATAGTGTGGAGTAGACAGAGATCTATATAACACTTCGACGCCAGAGAATAACCAGTTTCGGTTATCCGCCAAAACAGATTCCATTTGGTGTATATGCCAAAACAGCGGTGAAAATGACACCAGAAGTTCCGAAAGTCAGGTAAAGAGTGAATGAGTGGGTGTGTATGATTACTGCTTTTAGCAATATTCTAGCCATATCCCACCAGAAATGGACTTCTCGGGTGTGAAATCGGATTCGGGCCTCCGGCATGACGAGCGAGCCCTTAAAGCACAAGACTACCCACATTCCCAGTTAGTCTGGAAGGAGTAAAACTTGAACAGTAATTCAGTTATATCAAGGCGTGTCAGCTTAGTGTGGGATACAAGTAATGCAGAGTTAGAAGTTTACCACTTAGCGAAGCCATTCGATGTTTAGTAACAACCACGAGCACAGGTAACTTGTGCAAACTCAGTGCGAATATGGGATTGTATACAGAGAACTTACTTCTCATAGTCATATAGAGGGATACGATCAGTCTCAATCTCTCACTGAAGTTATTCATTTGGTCACCGACGTTGACATTTTGATACTGGATACCCTCCAACACATTAGACAGTTCCGTCGATATTCACACAGATGAGTAACATGAATTCATGCGGACTGACAACCAATCTTGAACAGGACTGTCGCCGTACTGTCTTTGGCCACACTCTTTTGGGAAGATGCAAAATGGTAAAAAGAAAAACACTTTGGATTATATAATTATACTCACAATTGAGGAGTAAAACGTCGCATTAGAGATAAAAAAAAACGCATTTTGAAATTCCAAGAGTGCTTTTAAGTTGCATCTGGATTAAACCATTTTATATCCACATTGACTGTTACTTGTCATGTATTGCACATGCGCTGGTTGCCTTCGGGCATGTGCACGTGTTTTTGGTAGCCATGTTCATCACGTTAAATCTGGCATAATGTATTGTTTGTAAAAGTGGTTGCACATAAATGCATTCAAACAGTGTTACATGGGCACAGACACCATGTTCTTCATGATCAAGACTTAGTGTTAATCAGATTGTCAACATATTCAGACCTATTGACGCTTGTTGGCATATGGTCACGTTTGATACCATAGACAACGACATTGTATATGGTACTACGTGTATTTATTTATCACAATAGTGATATATCAATATAAGACAGCATGTACGGAATACGTTAAGGTTACTTTCGTTAAACAGCAATGACGTTGATAAAACGGTTATATCTTATCACAGATTGTTGCCGACTACACCATATCAGTGCCAGATCTGTCAAAGAGGGTGTCAGTATAACTGAAGGATAAAAAGAATCACAAGAAAAGGTGCCACAGAGAATATAGAATTTATATTATTTATTTTTTTGCTACACAAAGACATTAAATGGTTTGCTTGACAGCTCGGTTACATTCGTCACGAGTTTGTCGTTTTCTTCTCTGTTATTAATACACTTGGAACAGATAGCTCCACGACGTAGTAATCTCCATCAGATGGGTTGCTGTCCGCTCATATAAAAACATTTTAGTCATCACGTAACATCAGTCATCACGTGTTCGCGAAAACCTGAGCGTATGCTGCCCCAGCGGTGGCATTCGTCCGAACACTGTTGAAAAGAAAACGAGAACATGATATGGTCAAAATAGGTAATTGCATCAGACATCAGTTTGGAAATGATCCCCACATGTCTATCAAAATCATTTTGAAAATTGCAGCAAAGCTTTGAATTTTGTAACCTTGATCAAACAATGTTCATTACTAGCGACCGGCTAGTTCCTTTTTCATTTTGGGAAACAGGTGGAAGTCTGACGGGGCCAAATCGGGTGACTAAGGGGGATGGTCAACGAGTTCGAAGCCACAATCATGGATCGCTGACATGGCAACCACCGATTTGTGAACAGGAGTATTGTCTTGGTGGAACAGGACTCCTTTAGTGAGCATTCCCTGTCGCTTAGCTTTGATAGCTTCACGCAACTGTCTCACTAGGTCAGCATAATATCTTCCATTGATAGTCTGGCCTTTTTCAAGATAGTCAATCAGCACAATACCCTTGAATTGGAATCCCAAAAGACTGAAGACATCACCTTCCCAGCAGGAGGAACCGACTTGACTTTTTGGGGGGCTGGTGATTCCGTATGCTTCCTATCTTTTAAACTGAATTTTGGTTTCTGGTTGACAGTGATGAATCCAGGTTTCATCCATAGTAACAAATCGGGCCAAATAATCTTCGGTATCTGCTTCAAAACGGCATAAATTGTCACAGGACGTCAGGAATCTCAAACGTTTCTGATCCGATGTCAAGAGCCTTGGCACCCATCTTGCAGAAACTTTGGTTGGTGATAATGTGCTCAACCCTCTCATGAGGGATGCCCACAACACTGGCAATATGTCGAGTGATCAATCGTCGTTCAGCCATCACCATGTTATGCACCCGGGTTATGTTCCCGGAATGATTGCTGTTGAAGGCCTCCCTGGACGCGGGTCATCGTCAAGGCTCTCTCTGCCACGCTCGAATTCCGCAGCCCACTTCTTTATAATTACAGTGGAAAAGGAAAGGGGATCATCCCCTGAAGTGGAGACCATGTCAGCATGTATCTGTGTTGGAGTTAGCCCTTTCAGTTGCAGGTACTTGATGACTGCCCTATAGCCAGTTTTGTCCATTGCTGGTGATTTCAATGGGTAGGTTCACATGACGGTCTGGTACAAAGACAATAATAACACTACAGTTGCAGTTCTTATGCCTATGATTCATTAAATTATTGTACTTGTTGGTGGCAAAAGTTTGTTTCAATCCGATTGAGATATCCCACTTAGGCTTAGAACTTTTCAGCCAGCCCTCGTATTTCAATTTGTTTCCACTATTTTCTCTATACCTTTTATGCATGTCTATGTTGCTTAATCAGATTGTGTCAAGACATATTGTATTTGGTTTTATTGTCTGTGGCCAGGGCATATTTTCACAAACAGGACCGTTAACTGATATAAGGAATGTTACACCCAGTTGATCTTCCAGTTGTCTTATTTACTCTTACTCAAATTAGAGGACTGTATACGACATCGTCAATCTGTTAACGATGTTTTTACAAATATTATTTTGAAAAAGACAGTTAAACGACAGTTGTGATAGGGAGGATTGTATGGTACATGCATCACTAGGTCATTTGAACGGCAGTGGCCTTGTAGAATGTTACTATACTTTGAGGATTTCTGTGGCAAGTGACGAATGTAATTCAAACTCCTTCCACACTGACATGGTATCAAAGTTATTTGTGTGCCGATTACATAACTCTTACTGACAGAGTGGGTAAGTGGGGTGGTAGTTCACGCCAAACGGACGACATTGTCTGTGTATGCTGGGCGGTTCCTTTGGTATCGCCTCCAAACATATATGTAACAAAATGAACCATTAAACGATGATACTCATCAGGATCGCGGAGAAGATTCGTTCTTGTTGTATATCAAGGCACCAATTCATCTTTCATAAGTGTTTTGTGTCTTCGTGCCTAATATATCCACAATTAACTAAAATATGTAATTAGTGTGTCTACAAAAATATGTATATATAGGCTAAGTATTGCAACAACTGCATAACTGTTTATTCACGGGAGGTGTGGCAGGTTGAAATTGAACATTATGATAACGAGAGCAGGTGTTGTAGATTCACCTGTAAATAAGGCCGACTCCGAATTAGATACAACTTTCTCTCAGGTGAGTGACATTGTGTATTTAAGAGTAAACTGACCTAATCATATGAAGAAGAGATTGTACTGAAGGTATTAGTTAATCTGCAAAATAAAGAGGATTAGAAATTATACACACTCTTCCACGTTCCATTGTGCTCGCGGTTGGTTGACAAATTAGGTGATAAAATAGCACATGCGGTACTGTATGACTGCAAATCCATGGCATTTGATTGGCTAACCAAAATAAAAGTGTGGTGCATCCCCAATTGGCCTGCTTCCAATTTCGCCTGTGAGTCATTTAGCCTAAAGAAATAAAGAAGAAGCTTCCAATATGGCCTCTAACCTTCCAGCGACTCACAGGCAGCTTGCGTTGTATACTCCCCAGGTAGCTGAGAATGATTGTTAAGTGCACACTGATCCATTGACCGGGGTAATACATGTAAGTACCTAACACATGCACATATTATGAGTATTTATTATTATGGCCTGCCCTCAATCAATAAATTATGATAATTATAATTATGCCACGCCCTGTTCCCTGATTGGCTGATAATAGAGTGGGCGGTTTGGGGTTCCATTGATTTCGTATTCTTGTGTACAGTTTTTTTTTGTCCTCATGGCATATAAGAAGTTTTTGAAATTATTATTGTTGACTAAGTTAATTAAGAATTGAGTTCAAAATGGTTTACATTTATGAAGGTATGAACGTAAAGACCGGGTCTGGTTTGGTGTGTACACCGGCATATACGTTTATTGAAGTCATTTCTAAATTCACTGTCGATCTAAATCAGGCTGTCAGGAGTAGACTGTGAAATTCCACACATCTAACCTCTGTCACCCAGCTGAGTCCCTTCAAGGAATGGAAAAGTCAAACATAAACTTAAAGGTTTAGCACAAAAAGGGAACCAAAAAACACATAAAACCTTGAAGTCTTTTCTCATGAAGTACATGCTCAGTATAAAAACCTGACACGTTTTAAAGTGGGCGCACTGGTTTTGAGCCTGAACTGCATCATTAGATGCCACTTCTTCACTCGTCAGTCGTCCTGAAGAAGCACATGTGCTCGAACCTCAGTTGATAAAGAAACAAATGCACAGCAGACTGAACGTGTTCTTCCGTGTTTCTTTTTTTACATTTCGTTTACATTCGTGTGTTGGTTTGTGTTCGCCTTTCTTTCGTCTTTATTCCAACCGCATAGTGCATATACGAAGAGTGAAAAGGTGGTTGTGAAATAGATGTACATGCCGATGCTTTTACGTCTACAAATGGAAACGTTTCACGGTAGTATATGCCGTTGTCAAATGAAACGATATAATCGAGATAAGGTTTTAGCAAACAATTTGGGCATATATTTTAATAGAGTTTCTTGTACGGCTTACATTTTGCTTTGGCAACATTGTTCAGCTGACTTTCTGAAGTATGTAGCAATTTCATCATCAGTTCCTTGAAAGACAGGGAACACAGTTGCCCAGTATCCTGAGGTTTGCTGTGCAAATGGCTGCAAGTTTGAATTCCAGATACGCCTTTATATTCGGTTTGTCTGCTCCATGCCCGAGTTCACTATTTAGGTCAAATCTTTCCTCCCACAAGAAGCTCGCACGAGGTCGACAATCTGAAATATTGCTCAAAGTGGCGTCAAACCAAAAGTGAATCTGGGCATACATTTCACTGGGATTCGCGTATCCATTTACCATTTGGAACCACCTTTTATCACAAAAATGGTTAATGTCATCAAGTTAAGAGCATTATACAATCTTTATCCCAGACCTTTCATTTAATAAATCACTGGACATTATATGTTGGGATAGGAAACTGTCCTTGAACATTATCAATATTCAGGAAAACACACATCTATTTCGCCATCCCCATTCGAGATTATTACAATCATTTCTAAACAGTGTCAAGGGTTATTTCAAAATGACTGACGTCAATAGGGTAAGGTCATGACAAGTATTCTTGCTTTCAAGAACAAATGAAGTAACTACACATGAACAAAGTCAAATCTCCAATGTCCAATGAACAGTTTATTCATATGCCAGTTGGGTCAGGTCTGGGTCTTCGTGGCTAATCTCCCTCAGTCTGCAGTTATCTTGCATCCTTGAAGGACAGCTACGGCGATTCCATTGACAAGACGTCCATAGTTCACAGTCAATACGTCATCCCGTCTATCTATCTAAGCTAATGTGTCCGGATATACAATGAGGTGAGCAGGAAAAACAGCATGCAGTGTTTCAATATCAACATGGATGACCAAACAGAGGAGTTGACAGGCGGGACTCAGTGTGATGACTAAAGCCAGACAGTGGATGATTACAAGGCCAGAAGTTCATTCTAAAACTACAGCCAATTATGTTAAGTGTGTATCGCAGGGGAGGGCCTTGACGTGGCGTGCACTCTGTGTCAGACGAAGTGGGCAATATCCTTCAAAAAGTCATTGGATCATGAAAGCGAGTATTCAACGACTGATTGAATTGGTTTTAGTTTCGTCACTACATAATTATCATTACACGTTTATGTGCATAGCGAACATATACTACTCAAGCAAACGTTATATTTTGAGGGTGAGCATGACGACAGCATACTAAACTAAACAGGTTCCAGGTGAAGAGATGGGAGGTCTTCGTCCCCTATTAGACAGTGCGGTGGGGTATACTGAATGCGTTTGTTCAAGACACCAAAGACCAGATGATTCCCCACATATGAAGCCCTTTTCTAAAAGCTACACTACACCCATGTATTCATGTCAAGGTAGCAGCAGCAGTGGTACGGTTAGTTAAAGTAGCAGCAGTAGCTGTAGGGATAGTTAAGGTAGCAGCAGTAGTAGCAAGACTAGTTAAAGTAGCAGCAGTAGCAGTGGGGATAGTTAAAATAGCAGTGGTAGTAGTAGGACTAGTTAAAGTAGCAGCGGTAGCAGTAGGGATAGTTAAGGTAGCAGCAGTAGTAGCAAGACTAGTTAAATTAGCAGCAGTAGCAGTAGGGATAGTTAAAGTAGCAGCAGTAGTAGCAAGACTAGTTAAAGTAGCAGCAGGAGCAGTAGGGATAGTTAAGGTAGCAGCAGTAGTAGTAAGACTAGTTAAAGTAGCAGCGGTAGCTTAGGGCTAGTTAAAGTAGCAGCAGTAGCAGTAGGGATAGTAACAGTAGCAGCAGTAGTAGTAGGGATAGTTAAAGTAGCAGCAGTAGCAGTAGGGATAGTTAGAGTAGCAGCAGTAGCAGTAGGGATAGTTAAGGTAGCAGTGAAAGTAGTAGGGCTAGTTAAAGTAGCAGCAGTAGCAGTAGGGCTAGTTAAAGTAGCAGCAGTGGTAGTAAGACTAGTTAAAGTAGCAGTAGTAGTAGGGATAGTTAAAGTAGCAGCAGTAGTAGTAAGACAAGTTAAAGTAGCAGCTGTAGCAGTAGGGATAGTTAAAGTAGCAGCAGTAGCAGTAGAGCTAGTTAAAGTAGCAGCAGTAGCAGTAAGACAAGTTAAAGTAGCAGCTGTAGCAGTAGGGATAGTTAAAGTAGCAGCAGTGGTAGCAAGACTAGTTAAAGTAGCAGCAGTATCAGTAGGGCTAGTTAAAGTAGCAGCAGTAGCAGTAGGGCTAGTTAAAGTAGCAGCAGTAGCAGTAGGGCTAGTTAAAGTAGCAGGGTAGCAGTAGGGCTAGTTAAAGTAGCAGGGTAGCAGTAGGGCTAGTTAAAGTAGCAGCAGTAGCAGTAGGGCTAGTTAAAGTAGCAGCAGTAGCAGTAGGGCTAGTTAAAGTAGCAGCAGTAGCAGTAGGGATAGTTAAAGTAGCAGGGTAGCAGTAGGGCTAGTTAAAGTAGCAGCGGTAGCAGTAGGGCTAGTTAAAGTTGCAATCACACAAGCAGAACTCATTACATTTTCAAAAGCATAAGAACATGTAGTGGCATTACTTATAGGAGAGGGCTAGGGCCATTAGCAGACTACAACCAGTAGCAGACTAAAACCAGTAGTAGACGTACAATGCAGCCGACTACAGATAGTAAAGATAGTAGTACCAGTGTGACTGTTATTGACAGACATGGTGTGTCTAAGATAAAAATAGTTGTACTTTCACAACAGACATATTCCTCCTGATCACTCTAATATAGTCGCTGTAACCATGTTGCAATTGAGATCCTTCTAATTCAACGATATATCTTCAACGGATGTCTTCCATTATTGATAATAACAAACATAATGATAAAGACTGCGAACTAGTTTTGTGACAAGATGTGTAATTCTTCAATTAAAACCTATGATGATATTTGAGTGTTTTCGTAATTGAAGCTTCTTAACGTATGATAGTGGTCATGTCTACATATGTAATATTTCTCACTGTGAAGCAACTCTCCATTGTATGTTACATACCATTGCCTTCATAGTACTGCCAAGGTTTCGGTAAGATCTGTGAACTGACCGACTGACATCATATCATTAATTCATCCGCAATTTGATCTTGGCACTTAGGATAACTTAAAGTAATCGTTCGTCGTAGTAAAAGCCCTTGTAGTCTCGGTATGGATATCTTCAAACATTACTTGGCCTTTGGAAAACATGATCGATTCTGGAAAACCTGATTGGAATGCGCAAGGTCCAATTGGGGGTGCTTCATGAAGTGCCTTTGTGAGGTTAACTTCTATATGGGGAATCAACGCGATTAGTTAAGTGGACATGACTACAAATGATAATGACAATGGTGGATGGTTTATATCCGGGCCACAGATCCGTAAATTTGTCATGTTAACAGGAGCCGTTGATGATGATAAACTTCTCAAGGTTAAACACGGTGTAAACACGTACAGTGTGTAGTAAACAGGGCAGAGGTCAATATAAAACGTCAACGCCAGGGAATAACCGTTCCCGATTATCAACCGAAACAGATTCCATAGGGTTTGAGGCAAAACAGCGATGAAAATTATATGAATGGATCACTGAAAATCAGTGATGACATCAGGTGTCCGCGAAGGCAGGTGAGGGAGTTTTGTTTTACGCCGCTTTCAGCAATATTCACTTCTCAGGTTGGAAATCGGACACGGGCCTTCGACATGACCAGAGAACCCTTTAACCACAAGACTACCCCCATTCCCAGAGATGAGAGAAGGAGTGAGGTTTGAACAATATTTCAGTTATATCATGGCTTGTCAGCATGATGTGGACGTAAGCTGGCCCGAGGTGGTGTAAATATCAGGCGTTTACCACTTGGCGATTTTATTCAACCCACGAGCTCGGATAACTTCTGCCAAAATTGGAAATATATAATCAGAGCGAACCATGGTATTGTATACAGAGAACTGACTAATCATATCGACACAAACGGTCAGTCTAAAGGTCTCCTGTAAGTTATTAGTAATTCAGTCAACATTCAGACGTTGACATTTGGATACTGGAAACCTTCCAATATATTAGACAGTTCCGTTGATATTTACTCAGATGAGAAAAGTATGCGGTTTGATAATCAATCTTGAGCAGAACTGTTGCCATACCGTCTTTGGCCACACTCCTTCATGAAGTTGCAAATTGTAAAAAGTATATCTTTCAGATTATATAATTATAAATACCCAGCGTCATTATTGGTTAGTCACGAATAGATAAAACATTGTCTTTTCAACTTCCATGAGTGCAGTTTAGTTGCATCTATAAAGAACCATTTTATACCCACATTGACTGTTACTTTTCATGCCTTGCACGTGCATTAGCTTAACCACTTGTTTTATTCAGGCGTGCGCATGTGTTTTTGGGTTGCTTATTCCATTATATTTATGCAACCAATCAGTTTACATAGACATAAACGCCATGTTTTCAACTGTTAATCACATTGTCAGCATACTCAACCCTATTGACGCGTGTTTTACGTATGTTCATGTTTGACACCCTACATACCGAGGTGACCCTTCAACAATGACGCTGAGTACATATCGCAATGGTTAAAAGTAAATGTAAATAGGTATGGAGACTATTTATAAACCGGGATTTGACTGCGAATACGTACGCCACGACAATCATGAACCTGAAGCAACATGTCATTGCTGGGCTTTGAGGTGGCCTAGTGGTTCCGGGGTTCTATTCCCAACATGGGTACAATGTGCGAAGCCTATTTCTGGCGTTCCCCGTCATAATATTGCTGGAATATTGCTTAAGAAAATGCTGTACTCACATACCCTTGCTCAAATATCGACACATTCTAGCGAGAGGGGAGGTGAGGTGAAATGGAGTTTAACGTCGCGTCCAAGATTATTGCACTTACATAGCGACGTCCCCCGTCATAATATTGCTGGAATATTGCTTAGAAAATGCTATACTCACATACCCTTGCTCAAATATCGACACATTCTAGCGAGAGGGGAGGTGAGGTGAAATGGAGTTTAACGTCGCGTCCAAGATTATTGCACTTACATAGCGACGTCCCCCGTCATAATATTGCTGGAATATTGCTTAGAAAATGCTATACTCACATACCCTTGCTCAAATATCGACACATTCTAGCGAGAGGGGAGGTGAGGTGAAATGGAGTTTAACGTCGCGTCCAAGATTATTGCACTTACATAGCGACGTCCCCCGTCATAATATTGCTGGAATATTGCTTAGAAAATGCTATACTCACATACCCTTGCTCAAATATCGACACATTCTAGCGAGAGGGGAGGTGAGGTGAAATGGAGTTTAACGTCGCGTCCAAGATTATTGCACTTACATAGCGACGTCCCCCGTCATAATATTGCTGGAATATTGCTTAGAAAATGCTATACTCACATACCCTTGCTCAAATATCGACACATTCTAGCGAGAGGGGAGGTGAGGTGAAATGGAGTTTAACGTCGCGTCCAAGATTATTGCACTTACATAGCGACGTCCCCCGTCATAATATTGCTGGAATATTGCTTAGAAAATGCTATACTCACATACCCATGCTCAAATATCGACACATTCTAGCGAGAGGGGAGGTGAGGTGAAATGGAGTTTAACGTCGCGTCCAAGATTATTGCACTTACATAGCGACGTCCCCCGTCATAATATTGCTGGAATATTGCTTAGAAAATGCTATACTCACATACCCTTGCTCAAATATCGACACATTCTAGCGAGAGGGGAGGTGAGGTGAAATGGAGTTTAACGTCGCGTCCAAGATTATTGCACTTACATAGCGACGTGCATGCACGTGTGTGTGTGTGTGTGTGTGTGTGTGTGTGTGTGTGTGTGTGTGTGTGTGTGTGTGTGTGTGTGTGTGTGTGTGTGTGTGTGTGTGTGTGTGTGTGTGTGTGTGTGTGTGTGTGTGTGTGTGTGTGTGTGTGTTTGTGTGTGTGTGTGTGTTTGTGTGTGTGTGGCTGCTTGAACTAGTCCGGACTGATGCCGGTTTATAGTGCTAACCCACTGAGATACCATGCCACAGTTTAAGATGAATACCCCACCCACACACTCCGAGCCAACCAGCTGCAGTCCTTGTTTTAGCCCCTTAATGCCGAGCGCCAGACTGGGTAACAACAAATACCATATGTTAACGTCTTTTGGTATGACGCGGCCGGGGATCGAACCCCGGACATTCCGCTCTCCGGGCGGACGCTCTACTACTAGACCACGGAGGCGGTCCTTCTAGCGAGAAGTTATATTGACGATTACAATCCAGTTCGACTAGGTGTCAGAAGGAATGGTTCCACGGACAAATTAGTGCCACGTAATTTGGTGTTACAGACTGGGGCTGCCTACTGGTGTTGCTTATAGAGAACCTCTGCGACGGTAATATGGGTTTCACTAGTCTCCAGTGTCTACGGGTATTGACAACACAACCCTTGCCAGCATATATGTGTAGACACTTTTCGTTTGAATTTTTTTACTTCCATGCTGTCTCTATCAATGTTGACGCAGATGACAAATCCCATTTGTGTTTGTAGAACGTGGGGTATGTTGTGGTGTTATAATAATGCAAATAGCTGGTCCCATAAGTGTCCTTCACTCAAACACACATACACACATAGACATACGGTATACATACACACAGACACAAAGACAAGCATGTACACAGGCTTATGAAAGGACTGACATCAACATACACCGGTGGCCCATGACCAGGTAAATATGTATAAGTATTCAGTGGGACAGACACGCACATACACACGTAAACGTCAAACAAAAAGACAGCTAAACAGGAAACCTTTCATACTGTTGGAAATAGGAACAGATTAAACACGTATAGAAGGCATAGATATGGTAAACCGACACACAAGCAAATGCACACACACACACACACACACACACACACACACACACACACACACACACACACACACACACACACACACACACACACACACACACACACACACACACACACACACACACACACCTCTCACCCCTCCCTAGAAATGAAATGGATGTTGCCTTATTAACAGTACAGGAGTCTATAAAGGTCAGAAGTTTTCAGCCATTTCTTAATGTTGATACAAGATCCTTGGTAGTCACGTAACATAAAGTTAAATTTATGTTTATTAATCAAGCATTGTTTTTCCTTCTCTTTTGACGGAATGCAACGCACTTTAATTCTTGCTTTTTATGACCTAGTGTAGCACATTATTGCTTTAATTCAAAGCTTCGCAACACCTTTTTACGGCCTCCGTGGTACTGAGCGGTGTTTGTGCAATCAAAACAATCGGTGACTGTTAAATGTCCACGTAATGGTACCAAACAAGAGAGCAAACCGAATCAGTTCACGGCCGTTGTCACCTATGCTGAAACAGTCAAGTGCCCCAAGCCGTGCGTCTCGTCGAGATAGGATTAATCCGGCACAAACGTGCGTAGGCCGTCAAGGTTGTGTCCAGAAAAGGCGTAAAAATATGGACAGAGCATGGAAGAGGAGTCATTAAGTCCTTAAACCCACGTGAACATATATGATTGTCTTTGAAAAGTAATGGGTTGGTTTTACTTTTACGAAATTAACGAATTCGCTTAATTTCACCATTTTCTTTAGAGGGAATTTATAATTTACAGCAAACCCGTTTTCGATGGACCCATTCGCGGACAACGGCCATCACCCGATGACAAGCCACCGCTGGTTTAAGAGAGATGACTACATTAGGTTGTCATGTACCTACATTGTAGATGTTTGTAAATTCACAGTTGACTTACTTAAAGACAACTTGAAGGCTGACAATTACTCAAGGACAAGGCTGTTTGTATGTAAACGTTCCCGAAAGGAACTTACCACGCACCACCAACACAATAACCCCCAAAGCGCGGACACACTTTGCTCACTCACTCACTCACGCAAACTAACACACATTCAAACAAATGCACGAAAACAGAGAATTAGCACCACTTAGGCAAAAGGACACATACATTTACTACATACAAATACATATACACATACACAGAGGTAAACTGCTAGGCAGGTAGACGTGCACGCATGCAAAAAGTCACCCAACCAAACACGTAAAAGACCATAGATACAAGCACACAGAAGCAAATTCCTTCTCGAACACATACAGAAACATCATAAATACAGAACAACAGGCACAAAGGTACAAAAGCATTAATGGATTCAGACATTCCGGTATACAGACCAACGCACAAATACTCACAGGCATGCGCATGTACCACGCACGCTAATACTGAAGTTCAATGGAACAGATACATATGACAATTTTAGGTATCGGGCGGTCAGGCTATGACTGTGGCATAAAACAACATTCACTCGGAAACCCTGAAACCCGTTAATCCAGATAATTCCATCCCGGTGACATCGGCAGTATAAACAAATGATTTTTTCGGGATTTCCGAACTAACGGTATTCGGATACAAAGGCAATTGAATGTTCTTTTATGACACAGTCATCATAGTCCGAATATATCACGTTGGTCTGTACAATAATCGACAATGTAAATACAATTTATGGATAACAACTTCTTTGTTTTACTGTAATAGCAACGTTTCGGTATAGATCCTTATACCGTTGTCAAGCAAGGCGGAAACATATCGAGTCTGAAGCACACTAACCAGTGATTGTCAGACGGACATCGATCGCCGTCGTCGGTTGGCGATACATTCAGTCATAGCCTGACCGCTCGATACCTAAAATTATCTTAAGGAACTTGTAATAACGGGTCTATTGACATACCAACATTATGAACAAAGTCCGTCAAATCAAATTGAAGGATCAATTTAAGAGTAGTTCAACTTAAACTTGAGGTTTATATATTGTGTGTCATACATGCATTGAGCATTAGTGGTGCTCAGAGAAATACCATGGCCTCAGCTTTTTTTTATATTTACATTATACAACATTTCAGAAAGACTTTAGATGTGTTGAGGACAATGATTTCGGAATCTAATGTTTTAAGCATTAGAAATCATATACATGTAAATAAATAAAACAAAATCATATCCATAATTTTGGTACAATGAAGTATTGTTATGCTTCCATTTGCACTTAAATTGAAAGCATAGTTATATTTTTTGTTTACTATATTTTATATAAACTGGCTCGCAAAAATGAAACTTTATCGAACATGTTCACTGTGACGTTATTGTTTCATAATAACATTTTGTTTTCTGAAGTTTTTCCCCTTTCAGTCACGATGATTCCAAATGTCAACTGTCAATAATGTCCCCTCATCATATTCCTGCTCACGTCAGACAACGACTTCGTTATTTCTTTCATATAACGCTAATGTCAACCTTGGGGAAAACAGGAGAATTAATGTGTAGATATAGTTAGATTTTCTATTTTAAGCTTTAATTGTATGTAAGTTTACATAAAAGTGTCCATTCGCATTAATCTATTTCGATAAATAACGATTTAGACATAACAGTTTTCATGTTTGGACACAAACATTACAATGTCCTTCTATATCCTTCTTCCCACATACAGAGGTAAACATTTGTCTTTCTATATCCTCCCCTGTTACATACAGTAGTCTACATGTGTCCTTCTATATCATACAGTGGTCTACGTGTGCATTTCTATATCCTCCCCTGTTACATACAGTAGTCTACATGTGTCCTTCTATATCACACAGTGGTCTACGTGTGCATTTCTATATCCTCCCCTGTTACATACAGTAGTCTACATAGGTGTCCTTCTATATCCTCCCCTATTAAATACAATGTTCTACATGTGTCCTTCTATATCCTCCCCTGTCACATACAGTGTTCTACATGTGTCCTTCTATATCCTCCCCTGTCACATACAGTGTTCTACATGTGTCCTTCTATATACTCCCCTCTCACATAGAGTGTTCTACATGTGTCCTTCTATATCCTCCCCTGTTACATACAGTGGTCTACATGTGTCCTTCTATACCCTCCCCTATTAAATACAATGTTCTACATGTGTCCTTCTATATCCTCCCCTGTTACATACAATGTTCTACATGTGTCCTTCTATATCCTCCCCTCTCACATACAGTGTTCTACATGTGTCCTTCTATATCCTCCCCTCTCACATACAGTGTTCTACATGTGTCCTTCTATATCCTCCCTCTCACATACAGTGTTCTACATGTGTCCTTCTATATCCTCCCCTCTCACATACAGTGTTCTACATGTGTCCTTCTATATCCTCCCCTCTCACATAGAGTGTTCTACATGTGTCCTTCTATATCCTCCCCTCTCACATACAGTGTTCTACATGTGTCCTTCTATATCCCCCCCTCTCACATACAGTGTTCTACATGTGTCCTTCTATATCCTCCCCTGTTATATACAGTGTTCTACATGTGTCCTTCTATATCCCCCCCCTCTCACATAGAATGTTCTACATGTGTCTTTCTATATCCTCCCCTCTCACATACCGTGTTCTACATGTGTCCTTCTCTATCCTCCCTCTCACATACAGTGTTCTACATGTGTCCTTCTATATCCTCCCCTCTCACATACAGTGTTCTACATGTGTCCTTCTATATCATCCCCTCTCACATAGAGTGTTCTACATGTGTCCTTCTATTTCCTCCCCTCTCACATACAGTGTTCTACATGTGTCCTTCTATATCCTCCCCTGTTACATAGAGTGTTCAACATGTGTCCTTCTATATCATACAGTGTTCTACATGTGTCCTTCTATATCCTCCCCTATTAAATACAATGTTCTACATGTGTCCTTCTATATCCTCCCTGTCACATACAGTGTTCTACATGTGTCCTTCTATATCCCCCCCCCCCCCCCTCTGTGACATACAGTGGTCTACATGTGTCTTTCAATATCCTCCCCTGTCACATAGAGTGTTCTACATGTGTCCTTCTATATCCCCCCCCCCCCCTGTCACATACAGTGTCCTACATGTGTCCTTCTATAACCTCCCCTCTCACATACAGTGTTCTATATGTGTCCTTCTATATCCCCCCTCTCACATACAGTGTTCTACATGTGTCCTTCTATATCCCCCCCCCCTGTCACATACAGTGTTCTACATGTGTCCTTCTATATCCCCCCTGTCACATACAGTGTTCTACATGTGTCCTTCTATATCCTCCCCTCTCACATACAGTGTTCTACATGTGTCCTTCTATACCCCCCCCCCCCCCTGTCACATACAGTGTTCTAAATGTGTCCTTCTATATCCCCCCCCCCCCCCCCCCCACCCTGTGACATACAGTGCTCTACATGTGTCTTTCAATATCCTCCCCTGTCACATAGAGTGTTCTACATGTGTCCTTCTATATTCTCCCCTGTTACATATAGTGTCCTTCTATATCCTTGCTTGCTGCATTCAATGTCAAATGGAAGTAACTCTAGTCTATGAGACTTGTTTCTTTAGAGTCTGCCTGGTCATGGCAGTGTCATAACGTTACAAAAAGCAGTCAGGTGGCCCACACAACGACAAAGTGAAACAAAGAATGATTCGGGAAAATACCCCAACCCGCAGAGGTCTATAAGCATTGATATGGGAACTGATCAGGATGCCCAAAGCGATCTATGCCGCTGTGTGTCCTCGCTAATATTGCTTCGCAATTTATATCTCCTATTTTGCCTAACCTTATGAAAAGAACTCAGCTTCACCCCGGTTAGACACTAATTTTCGGTATGCCAGACTATTTATTTGGATAATGATAACAATTATCATAGTAATTTGTTCAGGTCCCGACGGTGAGTTCTGACAAGGTCGCCGAGAGACATTATAGACGCCATATTTCTTTGTAAACACTGAAAAAAGTACCTAACTGATCAAATTTATTTCAATATTGAAACGTAAATAAACCCAACACATACCGTTTTATCTTTTGGCTTTATCTTGCCTAAAAACCGGTCCATTATATGATAAAGAACTACATGTTTCCTTTCCTTGTCAGATACGGGAGTATACATATTTGCGTCTGTGCCAATATGTCCCTGCAGCGTCACATGTTGAAGTATACCTGTACCGCGTACACCCTCGTCATAAATACTAATACACATGTAACTTTCACGTATACCCTTAAGTATGTGCATGTGTGCGTGCATGCGTGCGTGTGTGTGTCCATTTTACAATGATCAATGGCCCCTGCTTATTTTACTGACTTGTCATAGTGAAATTATTTCCTTAATTGACTCAGGTTTTTATGGCTATACCTACTAATGTCCATAACACAAGATTTCACTATTACACAATTCCTCTGTGTGAGGCTTAAAACTTATAAATTAACCCTCGTATATCCAACCATCTCCTCATCGAGATATGCATAATGAATTTAAAGATCATCCGTGTCCCCCATCTTAGTATTGTTTCCCTAGTAACATTTATGCAGGACAGTTCAACCTCTTGTTGTAAAACAGTCTTGTCCAATTTAAAACCTTTACCAGACAAAAGCCCAACTTGTCTATTCCTAGCTAACTGGTTCTGATGAATTCAGTGAAGCACAGTACACTGAAGCCTTATATCAGCTATGAGATTCCCTATAAACCATTGATAAAGTCTCCTTTATTTCTGCTTATAATCACAAAACCAGTTTTATAGGTGCCTGGCAAATCCAGTATCGGGGCAGCACAAGCGTGGCCAAATCCTTAGACAAATAGCCTGACAGTCAGTCGACAAGTGTCTGTGTTTCCCAACAATGACCGTGCATCTGTATTGATTCTATATTATTCTACGTAATAGGCTATTTGTTGTAGTGATTAAGACTTGGTTAGGATCAGCTTGTCGCCCATAAGCCAACACTAATGCCACAGGGGTTACATAAACACAATTTTCAAAAGAATTGACTCAGAAATGTGAGTTTCTTAGGTCTAAAATATTTTCATTCTGTCAATTTCCCCAGCGAAGCTGCCGATTACAACCATGCTATCAGTTTATTATCACATAGTGAATTGACTTACGATGTAGAAATATGAATAAATAACATTATGGCATAGAGTAAACTTATATATGATGTGAAAAAAATGCAATAAATAACAAAAATCACACCAATGTTATAGTACAATGAAATTGACAGTTCGTTATCATACTGTAAAGGACAGTTCCGTCTCATATTGTAGTAGGTTCTTTATTTAAGTGTATTTTAGACCAGAGGCCCATGATGCAAACGGGAAAGTACAGTGGAAGTTTGAGGATCACATTTATGTATTTAACAATGATTGTCTAAGATACATGGCTTTAACAATAAACAAAGATAGACTTTGTTTAGTTGCTCGATTGACAGATGACATTAGAATGTTGAACTTTTGCCTTGTTGGAAATTCATAATATTTTCTTGGTATAAATTCTGCCCTCAGAATCTGGTAACATTTGCATATTAGAATAAAATGGTACTTATCTTCAACATAATTGTATTTAGATGCTTTGCAAACTCGTTCCACTCTGGTTCCATTTTGTGTCTTGCAGTTTCGATACGAAGATGGGGGGAACTACACCGTAATCTAGCCAGAGCATATCTAAATTTCTCTTGTGGTAACATAGTAAGCTATATTTCCAGGCCAAACGTTTGCTTATACAACAAATAGTTATATGATTTTGAGCTTTCTGAAAGAGCTGCATGCCAGAGTTGTTCATATGAAGATTTTAATCTACATAGATATTCATAAATAAACATGGGGATATTCTTAATACATTGGTGCTCCCACACCAGGCCAAAAACTCTTAGCTGAATAATGCTTCTAATTTTTGAAGCCCAGTTAGTTTGACCATTTTGGGGCGCCTTGAGTTGCATGTTATAACATTTCTTTACATATCGTGATTCTGGCATATTCAACATATTACAGCAGTATTTAATAGCTCTTTTATACGCATAAATATACAGCAGAAAACGTCCACATTCACCCCTCACAACATGATTTGAGGTTGAGTTTCGAACTCCTAAAAATCGTTTACAAGCAATCATATGTACGCTCTCAATTTCGTTACAAATGTCAGGACTCAAGCCCTATATTTCTGACCCATGCAACATTGTAGGAGTGGTTCTGGTATCAAATATTTTAAACAAAACGATAACGGCTTCAGCTTTGCTAAAGATTTACGTGCTCCAAATAATACTTTCTTTACATGTACCGCTGCATCCTTCACATGTTTACCCCATGATAAAGATGATAGTAGATGTTAAGCCTAAATATTTATAGGAGTTTTCACAATCGAGCTTGACTACATCAAAAAACCATTTCTCATGCCTTGATAAGTTAAAAACAACAACCTTGAGTTTTTCCAAATTTACATATAAATGATATTCATCTCACAATTTCAATGTATTAATACGTTGCTGACGTCCATACACACTATCAGAAACCAACATGATATCATCAGCAAATAATAACAATAACAAGATCTCATACTGTAAATGGACGTATTATGGATGTATGAAAACGATAACATCTCATACAATAAAATGGCTGTGGCAGATTTGCAATTAAGAACACTCTTCTCATAACTGTTACATATAAAACTATGATGTTGTTTTTCAGATATATTGCAGGTGTGTCATGGAATAAGAGAAATATTCATATCATAAATGGGGTTGTATATACATCACAATGTCTTCTAGAGACATGCATACAAGGTGGACAGAATACGCTAAAGAAGATGACTGTTTCCCATCATCTGCTTGGAATGTCGTTGTTCTCTGTGGTGATCTCAACCAGATATTAACCCAGCATCTCAACCAGAAGCGACCCTTGTGCAAAGTTAAGGCGTTCTAAGTGATTTCTCGGACACATAATCTGATAGCTCAGTTTTATCTGCCCTAAGGTCAACCATGATTGCAATGATCACAGTGACCCTGCCAGCGTCAGTCGTGATGAAATGAAGTTCGTGTAATTACAGTTCGTGTACGTTCTTCCTGACAGTTAAACACGTAGTATCCTGTACAGAACAAAGGCGTTATGGTTCATCGGAGTTAGTGAATAGATCTTGTTAAACATTATAGTCAGGACTGAAAAAAATCAGAATTGTTGGTAGTTTTAATGGCCATACAGAAGGAATATGGACATGAACAAACTGTATGTCATTGGAAAGTGAATGATGAGATGAACTGAATGTGTTTAAATGTACATATCCAGTCTTGATTATTCGATGAAACGTATTCTATTGGACGTAAAAGGCAAACTAGCGGTGGAAATAATATGATGTCATTCATATCAATAACTACGCATGCATATTCAAAACCAATCATATTGTCTTATCATAATTAAACAGCATCCTCAAATCTTTTAGTAGTCTCACCTTGATCCCAACTACTGTCCTGATCCCAAAAATACCACACACACACACGCACACGCACGCACACACACACACACACACACACACACACACACACACACACACACACACACACACACACACACACACACACACACACACACACACACACACACACACACACACACACACACACACACACACACACACACACACTCGTCCTCGGGGACATCAGAGTTCGCACCCTCATCCTCATCTTCATCTTCATTCTCGTCCTCGTCCACTAACCATCGACATCCCAATAAGTACGTTCATCCTCAGTTCCAATCCCTTTCATGTCCCCCACATTTGGTGCACCTGTATTCTCATCACCATCCTCCCCCAATATATTCATCTATATTCTCAGTAATCACCACAAATATCCCCATTGACATACTCAGCGGTATCTCTCTCCCCGATACCTTCCTCCTTATCCTTATCTTCATCAGTTAATATCCCAACCACTATCGGCAATCAGAGCATTTAGGCTCAGGTGTGAGTTTCAATAAATACATGTCAAAGCGTTATTCTCCCCACACCATGACCATGTCGTATATCCAGTGAATCCTGTCAAACGGCACACTCAACTTCTATGTCGGCATCAGAGAAGACTGACGTCTAATATTATTTAATTTACTCTAAATTAGAAGCAGAATACAGGCCTACAATCATTACAGATGGTAATGAGCAACGCCTCACAGGAAGGCAGTGGTGACGGGGAGTCTGGCCGCATGTGCTGTTACATCAATGAAGACTTTTTACATTTCAATAATACGCTAATTATGTCAACTAAAAAATAATGAGATTATCAATCAGAAATCCATTTCCTGCACGTTATCATTCAATCGTGAGTCTTAAAACACGTGTGCATTCTTAAAAGAGTTTTATACACGAACAATAGCAATGAGGTAGCCTAATAGTTCAAACGTTCGCCCGTTACGCTGAATCGGGTTCGATTCCCTATGTACGTACTATGTGTCCAATTTCAGCTGTCCCCTTACGTGATGTCTTTGGGAATATTGGTAATAGTGGTGTGAAACAAATACTCACTCATTCACCACGCCCTTTCACTGTCACGCCTCTTGTGGAGACTCCGTGGACGGAGTCATGTAGGTCCCCTTCTATCCCAGGAGGGGCGGTCGGGTAGCCTAACTAGCGGTAAAAGCGTTCGCTCGTCACGCCAAAGACCCGGGTTCGACTCCCGACATGGGTACAATGTGTGAAGCCCAATCCTGGCGTCCCCGCCGTGATATTGCTGAAATATTGCTGAAAGTGGCGTAAAACCATACCCACTCACTCTATCCCAGGATTGTAATAAATGCCCACTGAAGAAACTAGGGTGGACAGTATTGGTTAAAATTTACCCCAATGCATGAAGGGCGTATCCAAAGAAAAGTATATAACATGTTGATGTATTTCGACAACATTGGTCGTAATACTTGGGTAGCATCTGTTCGTAACATTTTATTTTCGTATGGTTTGGGATTTGTATGGTTAAACCAGTCTGTTGGGGACAATATAGCTTTCATTGGGGTGCTTAAAACGTGTCTTGTAGATGAATTTCGTCAAAACTGGATGTCAACACTCAACAGCAGTACCCGATATATGATGTATAAAGAATATAAATCACTGTTTGAACCTGAAAGATATTTGAGCATTTACAATGGCAAACATGTACGCAGTGTTTTTATTAAATAATTAAGATGTAACATTTTACCTTTACGACAGAACGAGGGTAGATGGTAATCTATTGAATCATGTTTACGTATGTGTCCTGTTTGCAATATGTGTGTTGAAGATGAATATAATTTCGTATTGATCTGTAAACATTATACTGAGCTGCGTAAAGTTTATTTGCCAGAATTGTATTGGAAGTTTCCAACTATATATATATATAAAATTATTGTGTACAACTCAGGATGAGTAATTAAAACGTCTGCAATATTATGTTTATTATGCGTATAAACAAAGACATGAAGTCGTAAAATCTATGTAATGTGCTTCACATTGTATTATTGGCACTGCATTTCTTGTATATGGGCCAAAGGCCTACACGCAAATAAACTAATTTTGACTTTTTTTTAAATCTGGGATTTCGCCAATTACGTGTCACTGAGCCTCGTGGACATGGATCGCTGACATATTGTTATCTGTGACCTACAGCAACATTCTCTTACACGATTAACAAGCACAGGCACATACACTGTGTGGGGGTTATTTAGTTTGACTTGACAAACACAGATAATTGAATAGGAAAGGTGTTGCCATATCATAAATATACTTTTTTTTAAATAAAGATTTTGTCCCACAATCTTGACAAGATGAAGTTCCTTTAAATTTATACAACACGTCTTTGTCACAATTTAATTCAATCTTGCCTTTGTGAAACAAATCTGTTGACCAAATACGATATTAAACATAAAACAAACTCCGGTCCTCATAAACCTTCCCACAAATTGTTCCATCAACTTCAATACACTTTCTTAACTCTTAGAGAATCACATCGACATGCAGTGTAGGCGAAATGTCTGAAACAGGCCAACATCTTGTTAGGTATTGCTACGAATTTAGATCGACACAAATTCCTCAAAAGACAGCGCTTTGGCCTTATTAACGACAGCTCATCTGGCAGTCATTCTGTGAGGGTTATTTTATATGTGCGACCAATTCCTCACGCTGTCCTTTTTATGGAACATTTCTAACTTATATTACCCACTAATTAAACACAGGGGGAACACCATCATGAGTAACTGAAAGCAGTCCGTTTTCGAATCTAAGCCATTGTTCTGTGCTCTTTGATACAAGGAACGCTGCCTTCAAGACACATTGATCATTGTCTAAGGTAGCTCCATTGCTTACGACAATTTAACGTGATCACTGTCGCGGACGTCATAGACGACAACAAGGTGCCTGTGGCTAGGTTCTGTAATTCTAAACATACCCTATGATGCATCACGGTTTATTGTGCGAGACCTCGGGCTGCAGTCGCGCCCTGTCTTTAATGTCTAGAGATGCTCGTTTAAAGTTAAATTGCCTAATATTTGCGTCGTTGCAATTGTCTGTTGTTTCCACGTCGGAAGTGTACTTTTAAACGTTTTGGAGAAAGGGACATTATTATTTTGTTTGTAAATTCTTTTAATACAATGTTATTAAGAACGAATAGAATCCAAAAAAAATCGTTAAGGGAGCATCTATTTGATCTGTACGGGGGAGGGGGTGGGGTGGTGGTGTTAGAACAATCTCTATTTTCCTATCCGTATCCAACAAAGTATTTATTTACTGACCACTGTGTGTTCATTTTCACTATTCAACAAAATAAATTGACGTTTGGGTATTCCCACAAAACAAACTATTCATTTCTCACCACTGCAAACAAAAACTCATCTATGGGGCATATTCTTGAACAAACCATTGATTTAACACACACACACACACACACACACAAACACACACACACACACACACACACACACACACACACACACACACACACACACACACACACACACACACACACACACACACACACACACACACCTCTCACCCCTCCCTAGAAATTAAATGGATGGTGCAGGAGTCTATAAAGGTCAGAAGTTTTCAGCCATTTCTTAATCTTGACACAAGATCCTTGGATGACACGTAACATAAAATTAAATTTATGTTTATTAATCAAGCATAACCTTTTCTTTCGACGGAATTCAACGCACTTTAAATCTTGCTTTTTATGACCTAGTGTAGCACATTATTGTTTTAACTCAAAGCTGCGCAACACCTTTTTACGGCCTCCTTGGTACCAAGCGGTGTTTGTGCAATCAAAACAATTGGTGACTGTTAAATGTCCACGTAATGGTACCTAACAAGAGAGCAAACCGAATCAGTTCACGGCCGTTGTCACCTATGCTAAAACAGTCAAGTGCCCCAAGCCGTGCGTCTCGTCGAGATAGGATTTATCCGGCACAAACGTGCGTAGGCCGTCAAGGTTGTGTCCAGAAAAGGCGTAAAATATGGACAGAGCATGGAAGAGGACCCATTAAGTCCTTAAACCCACGTGAACATATATGATTTTCTTTGAAAAGTAATGGGTTGGTTTTATTTTTACGAAATTAGCGAATTCACTTAATTTCACCATTTTCTTTAAAGGGACAGCAAACCCGTTATCGATGGACCCATTCGCGGACAACGGCCATCACCCGATGACAAGCCACCGCTGGTTTAAGAGAGATGACTACATTAGGTTGTCATGGCACCTACATTGTAGATGTTTGTAAATTCACAGTTGACTTACTTAAAGACAACTTGAAGGCTGACAATTACTCAAGGACAAGGCTGTTTGTATGTAAACGTTCCCGAAAGGAACTTTGTTCGTGCTATCAAACACTAGTCGATACTATAGTGATACCTATTACTGTAGTATATTATGCTGAAATGTATGTGTTTAAACTAACCAGAAATTATTAAGAACACATTGTAATATTGCAGTCAAACGCAAAGTGTTTCAACCCCTTCCTTCCAATTGTTCGATTTTAGAATCGTCTTGGGTTCCATTCAAGGGTGTTATCGATGAAGTTAGCATGATCTCATGCAATATTATGGCAAAGATGCTTTCTTTAGCTTTCTTTTACTGAAAGTCTTTGTAATTCAATTGTGACATGGCTTCACGCCAACGCCAAAGCCAACGCCAACACCAACACCAACCCCAACGCAAACGCCAACGCCAACGCCAAATAATCGAAAAACGAGGACTGAGGATTATATATTTTACGCTTAATAGCTTTTTAACACATCACGTACCCAATAAAATCTAAACCTCCATTTGTTTATTGTTTTCGGTATTAGGGCACGGGTGGCCCACTTATCTCACTTCTCGCTGTGAAGAGTTACCTAACTTAAAGATGATAGGATCCGCTGATATCTTTGGTTCGATTCCCGAATGCCCTAATAGTGTCATCACCACACACGTGCTCTTGAGTTTCACCACACTGTAAAACTTAATCACTTTGACATTTCTTCCAAACTTAAGCTGAACAGTATATAACTGAAATACTGCAGCGTTCTGCCAAACTCAGCGGATCTGTTTGTTTGTAAGTGTCTTGTCTTGTTTAAAGAAGATACAACTAGCTTCCTTAGACCTATGAAAGACCAAGTGAAACTGGTGAAACTGGTGAAACAAACGACATGAACTTGTGATTGTAGGCTGTAATCGTCGTGAATCCAGGATTTTCGATGGAAATTACAAATCTAATATCAAAATGAGTAGCATCGAACCCGGACAATGGAGAGCGAAAGGACTACCCACTAACCCAATCCAATGATTTCTCTCTTCAAGATAATCGATCGCATGTCATCACAGATGTTACCAAGAAGGTGGTACGCCATCATTCTCAACATGGCAGAATTAGGCTAATGCATTGAAACGATCTATGGTCTAGCGTGCGTACTTAGCAAAAACATCATTATCTTTGCTCGCGTGTTTTTTAAACGACACACAAACAGTCGTGCTGACGTCATCCTCTCGTCTCCAACAGCTACGACATCGGTGAACGCCGAGTGACCTCTGACTAATTGAAAGCCTCGGACAGTCTCGTAATCGTTATCTGTATTTACCAATTACATTTCCCCACCTGATTTGTTTGTAATTACGGCTTTCCAGGGCAGGGTGATATGTTTAATTAATCGATAATACAACAATTAGGTCGTGGGATTAGTCAGAGGAAATCTAGGTTTATGAGGAATTAGATGAACACACAAATCTACCTGTGCACCGGAGCCCCATTCGTCTGAACCCTGCAAATCCGAAAACCAGGCTTAACGGACGATGAGTGATGGACGTGTGCTTATTCAAAATACATTATTAGGTGAAATTTGTTAATTTAGACACCTGTTAATCTGAACGAATTCATGATCACTAGGAACGGTCTTGTCTGGATGTGCGGGCAAGGGCCATAACGGCCGCCAATAACACATGGTTTATTCTAATAACATTGCCAGTCCTCTCACCTTGGCTGCATAAGGTGCACACCCCACGTTCACATGTTAACTGCGCCTTTGGACAAGTGACTTCGTGATTTGCTAGTGCAATGTTATATTCCTGGGGCATTCCAAATTTTCTCATCGCAGTCGTGCGAAAGTATCCAACACTATTCAATCTGATCAATTTGAAATTCAAATTGTTTAAACATCGTAATCTTTTTTATTCTTTAATTTCAAAAACTGTTGACATATAATTGTTTGATCAGGACTTTGGTGATATGTATTCACTTTGGATGTATGATAATATGTCTACCTAATATTGATATGAATTTCCTAGGGCGTACTATATCTAGTGACACCATACATTTGACTCAAAAGACGAATTAGGACCGCCTCCGTGGTCTAGTGGTAGAGCTTCCGCATTGAGAGCGGAAGATCCGGGGTTCGATCCCCGGCCGCGTCATACCAAAAGACGTTAAAAGAAGGTACTTGTTGTTACCCTGTCTGGCGCTCGGCATTAAGGGGCTAAAACAAGTACTGGTCGGCTCGGAGTCAGTATAGTCAGAGTGGGGTATTCATGTTAAACTGCGGCATGTTATCTCAGTGAGCGAGCACTATAAATCGGCATCAGGTCCGGACTAGTACAAGCAGCCACACACACACACACACACACACACACACACACACACACACACACACACACACACACACACACACACACACAAACACACACACGCGCGCGTACATGCACGTCGCTATATAAGTGCAATAATCGTGGACCCATTGAACCCCATTTCACCTCACCTCACCAAAAGACGAATACAATGTCACCGGGTCACAGTGGGAGGCGGTAACTCCAGTGTGCAGGTAACATTCCAATCTCTTCCCAGCACATCCGGTTCGTCTCACTCCAAAAGTACTTTGATTAAGCCAAGGAGACTGGACTGTTCGGAGCTGGGTGTAAGGGCATGGTGCCCTGACATTAATTGCTGCTCACACTTTCAATCTATGGTGTGTGGCCCATGGTCAATTCCTTTACACAAACCCATCGTGCCACGTTCTCAATGGCCACGCATTCACTTGTGATCCGTGCATTTTATAGGTGCTTCAAACAGACAGACAAAGACAGATTGAGTGAGTGGTATATCGATTTTTACGCCGCTTTTAGCAATAATCCAGCAATATCACCGCAGGGGACACCAGAAATTGACTTCACACATTGTAACCATGTCGGGAATCAAACCCTCGCCTTCAGCGTGACGAACCAACGCTTTAACCGCTAGGCTACCCCATCGCCACCACAAAAAGGCAGAGCTCCATGACACCTTACTGAAACTGCTGCTTTTTCAAAGGTTTAGAATTGACACTTCAGTGACATGATGATAATGAAGATGATGATGATGATGATGATGAATCACTCTTTTGTTGATCTATTTATCCTGTTGCCATTACTTTTACATAGATGACATGTATTAATTAACTTTGTTTTTTAGCAGCTTTTTCTTTAAAATAACTATAACTTTAAAACGTGTGCAGTTCCTTTTTATTAAGTTTTTGATATGACTCCTAAAGTCCTAAAGTAAGTATCACACTTATTGCAATGTATTGCATTTCATTAACTGCTGTCGTCGGCAGCTAGTTTTCTTCTGCTGCTCTTCTAATGATAACTGTTCAAGTTCTCAGGCTTACTGGGGACATTGATCGGTTAATGTTAAATGAATCCCTTGATTTTAAAAGACATGAAAATTGAAATCTAACGAACCGCATGACGTTTGATTTTATTCAAACTGACAAACTGATTTATGATCTTTGAAGAAATATGCCTTAAAAAGTACAAAGTAATGAAGATAAGAGAATCACGCATGGAAGTTCGTTCAAGGCAATATTACCGACGATTTTTAAATGATGCATGATTTGTGAACAGTCAGAAATTAATCACTGAGGTTTGACTTGAATGCATTGCTTTAACTCGCCGTGACATGAGCTCAGTGATGGAGTGTATCAGTGTAGGAGTCACAGACCTTTCGTCGCCTAAATAACAAGTCAGGTTTGTAATGTGGGGGCGCACTGCCTGTGGGAAGAGGAAGGGGATTAGGGGAGGAAGACTAGCCCGCCTGTGTCACATTGAAGTGTTTCCACACAAGCCCAATACAAGTATGTGTCCAGCATTGGGCAGAGAAGGGCACTATAGTACAGGGCATAGGACACGTCTCAGTATATGGGGAACGGGATGACACATCAAAGTATATGGGGAACAGGAGGACACATCACAGTATATGGGGAACAGGAGGACACATCACAGTATATAGGGAACAGAAGGACACATCACAGTATATGGGGAACAGGATGACACATCACAGTATATGGGGAACAGGAGGACACATCACAGTATATGGGGAACAGGAGGACACATCACAGTATATAGGGAACAGAAGGACACATCACAGTATATGGGGAACAGGATGACACATCACAGTATATGGGGAACAGGATGACACATCACAGTATATGGGGAACAGGATGACACATCCCTGTATATGGGGAACAGGAGGACACATCACAGTATATGGGGAACAGGAGGACACATCACAGTACATAGGGAACGGGATGACACATCACAGTGTATGGGGAACAGGAGGACACATCACAGTATATGGGGAACAGGAGGACACATCACAGTATATAGGGAACAGGAGGACACATCACAGTATATGGGGAACAGGAGGACACATCACAGTATATGGGGAACAGAAGGACACATCACAGTATATGGGGAACAGGAGGACACATCACAGTATATGGGGAACAGGAGGACACATCACAGTATATGGGGAACAGGAGGACACATCACAGTATATAGGGAACAGGAGGACACATCACAGTATATAGGGAACAGGAGGACACATCACAGTATATAGGGAACAGGAGGACACATCACAGTATATGGGGAACAGGAGGACACATCACAGTATATGGGGAACAGGAGGACACATCACAGTATATGGGGAACAGGAGGACACATCACAGTATATGGGGAACAGGATGACACATCACAGTATATGGGGAACAGAAGGACACATCACAGTATATGGGGAACAGGAGGACACATCACAGTATATGGGGAACAGGAGGACACATCACAGTATATGGGGAACGGGATGACACATCACAGTATATGGGGAACAGGAGGACACATCACAGTATATGGGGAACAGGAGGACACATCACAGTATATAGGGAACAGGAGGACACATCACAGTATATGGGGAACGGGAGGACACATTACAGTATATGGGGAACAGGAGGACACATCACAGTATATGGGGAACGGGATGACACATCACAGTATATGGGGAACAGGAGGACACATCACAGTATATGGGGAACAGGAGGACACATCACAGTATATGGGGAACAGGAGGACACATCACAGTATATGGGGAACGGGATGACACATCACAGTATATGGGGAACGGGATGACACATCACAGTATATGGGGAACAGGAGGACACATCACAGTATATGGGGAACAGGAGGACACATCACAGTATATGGGGAACAGGAGGACACATCACAGTATATGGGGAACGGGATGACACATCACAGTGTATGGGGAACGGGATGACACATCACAGTATATGGGGAACAGGAGGACACATCACAGTATATGGGGAACAGGAGGACACATCACAGTATATGGGGAACGGGATGACACATCCCTGTATATGGGGAACTGGAGGACACATCACAGTATATGGGGAAAAGGAGGACACATCACAGTATATGGGGAACAGGAGGACACATCACAGTATATGGGGAACGGGATGACACATCCCTGTATATGGGGAACTGGAGGACACATCCCTGTATATGGGGAACTGGAGGACACATCCCTGTATATGGGGAACAGGAGGACACATCACAGTATATAGGGAACAGGAGGACACATCACAGTATATGGGGAACAGGAGGACACATCCCTGTATATGGGGAACTGGAGGACACATCCCGGTATATGGGGAACAGGAGGACACATCACAGTATATGGGGAACGGGAGGACACATCCCGGTATATGGGGAACAGGAGGACACATCACAGTATATGGGGAACAGGAGGACACATCACAGTATATGGGGAACAGGAGGACACATCACAGTATATGGGGAACAGGAGGACACATCACAGTATATGGGGAACAGGAGGACACATCACAGTATATGGGGAACAGGAGGACACATCACAGTATATAGGGAACAGGAGGACACATCACAGTATATGGGGAACGGGAGGACACATTACAGTATATGGGGAACAGGAGGACACATCACAGTATATGGGGAACGGGATGACACATCACAGTATATGGGGAACAGGAGGACACATCACAGTATATGGGGAACAGGAGGACACATCACAGTATATGGGGAACAGGAGGACACATCACAGTATATGGGGAACGGGATGACACATCACAGTATATGGGGAACGGGATGACACATCACAGTATATGGGGAACAGGAGGACACATCACAGTATATGGGGAACAGGAGGACACATCACAGTATATGGGGAACAGGAGGACACATCACAGTATATGGGGAACGGGATGACACATCACAGTATATGGGGAACAGGAGGACACATCACAGTATATGGGGAACGGGATGACACATCACAGTATATGGGGAACAGGAGGACACATCACAGTATATGGGGAACAGGAGGACACATCACAGTGTATGGGGAACGGGATGACACATCACAGTATATGGGGAACAGGAGGACACATCACAGTATATGGGGAACAGGAGGACACATCCCTGTATATGGGGAACTGGAGGACACATCACAGTATATGGGGAACAGGAGGACACATCACAGTATATGGGGAACAGGAGGACACATCACAGTATATGGGGAACGGGATGACACATCCCTGTGTATGGGGAACTGGAGGACACATCCCTGTATATGGGGAACTGGAGGACACATCCCTGTATATGGGGAACAGGAGGACACATCACAGTACATAGGGAACGGGATGACACATCACAGTATATGGGGAACGGGAGGACACATCACAGTATATGGGGAACAGGAGGACACATCCCTGTATATGGGGAACTGGAGGACACATCCCTGTATATGGGGAACAGGAGGACACATCACAGTATATGGGGAACAGGAGGACCCATCCCTGTATATGGGGAACGGGATGACACATCACAGTATATGGGGAACAGGAGGACACATCACAGTATATGGGGAACAGGAGGACACATCACAGTATATGGGGAACAGGATGACACATCACAGTATATGGGGAACAGAAGGACACATCACAGTATATGGGGAACAGGAGGACACATCACAGTATATGGGGAACAGAAGGACACATCACAGTATATGGGGAACAGAAGGACACATCACAGTGTATGGGGAACAGGAGGACACATCACAGTATATGGGGAACAGGATGACACATCACAGTATATGGGGAACAGAAGGACACATCACAGTATATGGAGAACAGGATGACACATCACAGTATATGGGGAACAGGAGGACACATCACAGTATATAGGGAACAGGAGGACACATCACAGTATATGGAGAACAGGATGACACATCACAGTATATGGGGAACAGGAGGACACATCACAGTATATGGGGAACAGGAGGACACATCACAGTATATGGGGAACAGGATGACACATCACAGTATATGGAGAACAGGATGACACATCCCTGTATATGGGGAACTGGAGGACACATCCCTGTATATGGGGAACAGGAGGACACATCACAGTACATAGGGAACGGGATGACACATCACAGTATATGGGGAACGGGAGGACACATCACAGTATATGGGGAACAGGAGGACACATCCCTGTATATGGGGAACTGGAGGACACATCCCTGTATATGGGGAACAGGAGGACACATCACAGTATATGGGGAACAGGAGGACCCATCCCTGTATATGGGGAACAGGATGACACATCACAGTATATGGGGAACAGGAGGACACATCACAGTATATGGGGAACAGGAGGACACATCACAGTATATGGGGAACAGGATGACACATCACAGTATATGGGGAACAGAAGGACACATCACAGTATATGGGGAACAGGAGGACACATCACAGTATATGGGGAACAGAAGGACACATCACAGTATATGGGGAACAGAAGGACACATCACAGTGTATGGGGAACAGGAGGACACATCACAGTATATGGGGAACAGGATGACACATCACAGTATATGGGGAACAGAAGGACACATCACAGTATATGGAGAACAGGATGACACATCACAGTATATGGGGAACAGGAGGACACATCACAGTATATAGGGAACAGGAGGACACATCACAGTATATGGAGAACAGGATGACACATCACAGTATATGGGGAACAGGAGGACACATCACAGTATATGGGGAACAGGAGGACACATCACAGTATATGGGGAACAGGATGACACATCACAGTATATGGGGAACAGAAGGACACATCACAGTATATGGAGAACAGGAGGACACATCCCTGTGTATGGGGAACTGGAGGACACATCCCTGTATATGGGGAACTGGAGGACACATCCCTGTATATGGGGAACAGGAGGACACATCACAGTACATAGGGAACGGGATGACACATCACAGTATATGGGGAACGGGAGGACACATCACAGTATATGGGGAACAGGAGGACACATCCCTGTATATGGGGAACTGGAGGACACATCCCTGTATATGGGGAACAGGAGGACACATCACAGTATATGGGGAACAGAAGGACACATCACAGTATATGGAGAACAGGATGACACATCACAGTATATGGGGAACAGGAGGACACATCACAGTATATAGGGAACAGGAGGACACATCACAGTATATGGAGAACAGGATGACACATCACAGTATATGGGGAACAGGAGGACACATCACAGTATATAGGGAACAGGAGGACACATCACAGTATATGGAGAACAGGATGACACATCACAGTATATGGGGAACAGGAGGACACATCACAGTATATGGGGAACAGGAGGACACATCACAGTATATGGGGAACAGGAGGACACATCACAGTATATGGGGAACAGAAGGACACATCACAGTATATGGGGAACAGGAGGACACATCACAGTATATAGGGAACAGGAGGACACATCACAGTATATGGAGAACAGGATGACACATCACAGTATATGGGGAACAGAAGGACACATCACAGTATATGGAGAACAGGATGACACATCACAGTATATGGGGAACAGGAGGACACATCACAGTATATAGGGAACAGGAGGACACATCACAGTATATGGGGAACAGGAGGACACATCACAGTATATGGAGAACAGAAGGACACATCACAGTATATGGGGAACAGGAGGACACATCACAGTATATGGAGAACAGAAGGACACATCACAGTATATGGAGAACAGAAGGACACATCACAGTATATGGGGAACAGGAGGACACATCACAGTATATGGGGAACAGGAGGACACATCACAGTATATGGAGAACAGAAGGACACATCACAGTATATGGAGAACAGAAGGACACATCACAGTATATGGGGAACAGGATGACACATCACAGTATATGGGGAACAGGAGGACACATCACAGTATATGGGGAACAGGATGACACATCACAGTATATGGGGAACAGGAGGACACATCACAGTATATGGGGAACAGGATGACACATCACAGTGTATGGGGAACAGGAGGACACATCACAGTATATGGGGAACAGGATGACACATCACAGTATATGGGGAACAGGAGGACACATCACAGTATATGGGGAACAGGAGGACACATCACAGTATATGGGGAACAGGATGACACATCACAGTGTATGGGGAACAGGAGGACACATCACAGTATATGGGGAACAGGATGACACATCACAGTATATGGGGAACAGGAGGACACATCACAGTATATGGGGAACAGGATGACACATCACAGTGTATGGGGAACAGGAGGACACATCACAGTATATGGAGAACAGGATGACACATCACAGTATATGGGGAACAGGAGGACACATCACAGTATATGGGGAACAGGAGGACACATCACAGTATATGGGGAACAGGAGGACACATCACAGTATATGGGGAACAGAAGGACACATCACAGTGTATGGGGAACAGAAGGACACATCACAGTATATGGAGAACAGGATGACACATCACAGTATATAGGGAACAGGAGGACACATCACAGTATATGGGGAACAGAAGGACACATCACAGTATATGGGGAACAGGAGGACACATCACAGTGTATGGGGAACAGGAGGACACATCACAGTATATGGGGAACAGGAGGACACATCACAGTGTATGGGGAACAGGAGGACACATCACAGTATATGGGGAACAGGAGGACACATCACAGTATATGGGGAACAGGAGGACACAATGCAGTATATGGGTAACAGGAGGACGCATCCCTGTATATGGAGAAAAGCAGGACACATCTCTGTATATGGGGAACAGGAGGACACATCCCTGTATATGGGGAACAGGAGGACACATCACAGTATATGGAGAACAGGAGGACACATCCCTGTATATGGGGAACAGGAGGACACATCACAGTATATGGGGAACAGAAGGACACATCACAGTATATGGGGAACAGAAGGACACATCACAGTATATGGGGAACAGGAGGACACATCACAGTATATGGGGAACAGAAGGACACATCACAGTATATGGGGAACAGGAGGACACATCACAGTATATGGGGAACAGGAGGACACATCACAGTGTATGGGGAACAGGAGGACACATCACAGTATATGGGGAACAGGAGGACACATCACAGTATATGGGGAACAGGAGGACACATCACAGTATATGGGAACCAGGGTGACACAATGCAGTATATGGGTAACAGGAGGACGCATCCCTGTATATGGAGAAAAGCAGGACACATCTCTGTATATGGGGAACAGGAGGACACATCACAGTATATGGGGAACAGGAGGACACATCACAGTATATGGGAACCAGGGTGACACAATGCAGTATATGGGTAACAGGAGGACGCATCCCTGTATATGGAGAAAAGCAGGACACATCTCTGTATATGGGGAACAGGAGGACACATCACAGTGTATGGGGGAACAGCAGGATTTTGTATGGGGCGCATGCGGTCAAGATTCTGTATGAAGCAAGTGAGGGCTGGCTGATGTATGGGGCACGTGAGGACAGGATTCTGTATGGGGCACGTGAAGACAAGATTCTGTATGGGGCACGTGAAGACAAGATTCTGTATTGGGGGCATGAGGACAAGCTGATGTATGGGGCACGAGAAGACAAGATTCTGTACGGGGCATATGAGGACAAGATTCTGTATTTGGCACGTGAGGACAAGCTGATGTATGGGGCACGTGAGGACAAGATTCTGTATGGGGCACGTGAAGACAAGATTCTGTATGGGGCACGTGAAGACAAGATTCTGTATTGGGGACATGAGGACAAGATTCCGTATTGGGCACGTGAGGACAAGATTATGTTTGGGGCAGTGAAGAGAAGATTCTGTATGATTCTTAGATGAATAGTTTGTTCAGAAATGTGCCCCATGTGAATAGTTTGTTGGCAGTGGTGGAACAAATGAATTGTTTTTTTGGAGGAAGATACCCAAATGCCAATGTTATGTATTTATAGTGAAAAGGAAGAGATTGTTAGATGATGCTCGGTAAATAAATAGTTTGTTGAGTACAGATGGGGACAAAAATAGATTACTTTCACTGAATCACACAAGTATCGCCGTATCACAGCAAGTGTGCTCGCCCTGAAATGTTGATTTGTTAGACACACCCATAACAGACATAAGGTCGAGCGTTACTAATTTCATTATGAAGGAAAAAGTTGAACTAGATGAACGCCGTGAAAATTACTTCCTTGTACTTGGTTTGAAATTGAGCAATATGTCAGCGAAGCCAGTTTGGACAGGATATGTCATTTCCACAGTGCCAATTGTCTGCACGGTGTCAGATTGCCAGATTGCGTATCACATAAAGATACACGAAATGAAATAGAAAATTATATGTTACAGAAGTCCTCGAAATCGGTTACGGAGCATCCATTTTATGTCTAGTTTGGGGTGGGGTGTTGAGGGGTGGGGGTGGGGTGTGTGTTATAGAGGGTAAATGACTAGTTTGTTCAGAAATATGCCCCAGTTGCAGAGGTGAGAGAAAAATGAAGTGTTTGTTTTTGAGGAAATTTTTGGGAAGATACCAAAATGTCAATGTTTGGTGTTAATTGTGAAAAGGTAGAGATAGTTAGATGGTGCTCAGATAGTTTGTTAGATACAGCTTGGGACAAAGATAGATTGCTCTCAAAACAAATATCCACCCACCCCCATACAAATCAAATGGATACACCCAAATGGGCCATAGTGCATGGAACACCATGGTAGCATCTCCCGTTGAGGGAGAACCGTTTGGTGAAGGTGTTTTACTGAGAGGGGTGGGGGCTTAAAACAGACGGAAATTATCAGTAGATGATGAAGAAAGGAGTCGGAGAATGAGTTGGGTCGAACAGTATTCCAGTTACATTACAGCGGGTCAGCTCAATTTGGGAGGAAAGCCCGAAGTGATGCAGATCTCTGACGTTTATCACTGTGGTGAAACCCGTGAGCACGGGCATGGTGCTGACAAACCTAGAAACATCGGGCCGGACAGGGACTCGAAGCCACGATCACAGGTATCTAGCGTGTCCAAGGGACGCAACTCTGCACAGCGGATTGAGACGCCTCAGAAGACCTGCCCCGGTAGCTAAGAGAGAAAACAGTGGGTTACTTAACACGATATGTGAGGTTGCAGGTCCGATTCACTTCATGGAAATGTGACTTTTAACCAATCATCAAACACAATTGTGTTCACATAAAGAGGCAAGTTTATGAAACGTTAATTGTAAAACCAAGGTATTACAAGGGAATGGTTAAAGCCTTCGCTCGTCACGCAGAAGACCCGGGTTCGATTGTGTGAAGCCCAATTCTGATGTCCCCCGCCGTGATATTGCTGGAATATTGCTAAAGCGGCGTAAAATCAAACTCACTCACTCACTACAAGTGAAAGGCCGGGAGTTTACCAACATTTTGAAGAACCTTCTGTTACCGTAGTGTGACGTCACCAGATGTTTCTAAATGTTGTTTAACGCCGATGGTGTTCCAGCCATATCACTTCAGTCTGTAAACAATCGTGTGTGGTCGAAACAAACCGGTGACTGATGGCATGAACCTGAAGTCGGTGTATAATGACATCAATCAACGTTATCTTAAATGTGACCACCTGATCCCCACTTAAGATCAGAGTAATTGGGACCTATTCTTTCGCGGAATCCACACCTGGTCGGTAGATGATGGATAAGGAAGGTACCTGGACCAGACAAACTAGTGGTTGATAGCATGAGCAACGCCCCATGTCATCGGGGTACGATGACATGCAATCAACCGATTCACTCCTGTAATCTCATTTTAGTCGGTTCCTACAAGCATGAGATACTGGGGGCCTATTCAGCCCCGGAATCCACACAGAGCTGGGGGGAATGATGCGCAGACTACATGTACATGTTGCTGAGACAGGGGTTCTAGCAAACAAAAGAGTCACAAAGGATGTAGGAATGGAGTTTAACTATTAAAGATGTAAAACGATGAGGCCGATGAGGTTACAATACACTATGAGTGAGTGAGTGAGTATGGTTTTACGCCGCTTTTAGCAATATTCCAGCAATATCACGGCGGGGGACACAAGAAATGGGCTTCACATATTGTACCCATGTCGGGAATCGAACCCGGGTCTTCGGCGTGACGAGCGAACGCTTCAACAACTAGGCTACCCGCGCGACCCCAATACACTATGAAAGCTCGTTTATCAGGACGACACTGATATTATTAGCGAAATCATCAGATCTATATAACGAACTGTTTTATGGTCACGTCCATGTGCTGTATATCCCCTTGTTATAGTTTTTTTGATGGTTAAGAAACACACGTAGTTTTTTACTCTTATCACATGAACAAATGTAAAACATCTCATTTACTTTTAAAAGAAGCCATCATCTGAGTATTTACATGGTTACACAGCAGAACGTCCTCCTGTCGAACTCGTGGGACCTTCGAAAATTTCGTACATGTATATAAAAAAAAATGCCCAGAAAGCGTATGACGGACACACAAACAATTAGCATTTGCTTACAATAGATAAACATAAACATAGTGAAACAACACCGAAGCGCATGTAAAATCATACAGTAACTGCAACAAGTACATGTATATATTTTGTTTTTGTATGTTGTTTAACGGCGCACTATTAACTGCAATAGTCCAGGTATAAGACGGAAAGCAGATGCTATATGAAACCTGATCCAGGACATGTTACCTGCTACTAGCACATCTTTGTCAGCTACCGACTGCGACTGTCAGTTACAAAGACGGACTCTCCGCCCCTGGAGACTAACTAACACTACTAGCTGACGGTACAGTCGAATAGTATGTCTACAGTGGCACATTTCACGACATAATGGAACACGCAATGTCCGACACATCAGAGGGTAGGATGTCTGTCATCATTACGACATTTACCAAAAGACGTTAAAAGATGGTACTTGTTGTTACCCTGTCTGGCGCTCGGCATTAAGGGGCTAAAACAAGGATTGGTCAGCTCGGAGTCAGTATACTGTGTCTGAGTTGGGTATTCATGTTAAACTGCGGCTCAGTGAGCTAGCACTATAAATCGACATCAGTCCGGACTAGTACAAGCAGCCACACACACACACACACACACACACACGCGCGCGCACACGCACACGCACACGCACACGCACACACGCACACGCACGTGAATTCACGTCGCTATATGAGTGCAATAATATTGCACGTGATGTTAAACCAAATTTCACCTCATTACGTCATTTATCTCCGGCCATGGTCATAACTGGGTCGTAACAGTTACAGCCAAAGCTAATACCAGACTTGGTATCTCCATATGGTATTACATGTATTTGATACACCACCTAATTACCAGCAACCAATTGATATAAATTTACATGTAGTAATCCGGTTCTAATTATTATATTAGATGGTTTACAGCTTTTATTCATACATGTGGTTGTTTATTTTAATGTGTATATGTTTTGATATAACTATCTATAATTGTAACAACAATCGGTACAATTTTAAAATATTGGCAAACGACAGATCGCCCTGTGGTGGTTAGAAAGAGTTATCGCCCTTGGCGCTCAGTTTTCGATCAATTACATGTCGGTCAGATCTTGCTATTTGTTTATCTGTACTTACTTGCTAATTGGCCATAATGTTATCTAATCTTTGCGCACACAAATGTTTTCCAATACAGTCTACAACCATTCACGTTAGTTTCTTTTTTTTATTTCCAGATACTCAGATCAAGAACGACAGACGTCAACGTGCCTCAGACCGCCTCCGTGATCTTAGTGGTAGAGCGTCCGCCCGGAGAGCGGAAGGTCCGGGGTTCGATACCCGGCCGTGTCATACAAAAAAGACGTTAAAAGATGGTACTTGTTGTTACGCTGTCTGGCGCTCGGCATTAAGGGGCTAAAACAAGGACTGTTCGGCTCGGAGTCAGTATACTGTGTCTAAGTTAGGTATTCATGTTAAACTGCGGCATGGTATATCAGTTAGCTAGCAGTATAAATCGGCATCAGTCCGGACTAGTACAAGCAGCCACACACACACACACACACACACACACACACACACACACACACACACACACACACACACACACACACACACACACGTGCAGGCACGTCGCTATATAAGTGCAATAATCTTGGACGCAACGTTAAACCCAATTTCACCTCACCTCACCTCACCTCACCTCACCTCACCTCACCTCACCTCACCTCACCTCACCTCAACGTGCCTCTGTGCCCGATGCATGCATGTATTCTACGTCTATATGTGTATATCATCAGGGAAGGGTCTTATCTCATCTGGTATGTATGTATGTATGTATGTATGTACGTACGTACGTACGTATGTATGAACGTACGTACGTACGTACGTACGTACGTACGTACGTACGTACGTACGTATGTATGTATGTATGTATGTATGTTCGAGAAAAAACATATTCAGGGGAGCTGCAGAGCCACAAGGCTGTATATATTATAAACACCTTTAGTTTAACAATATCTCTGTCCATCATGAGGACAGTCAGAAATAATGAAGGGGAACTTATCACACGTGTATCAGTTTTATGACACCAATACAATGGGTACATCTGGCCTCAATGAGGTTGAATCTAGTATTCTGTGATTATATGAGCTGACGACATTGAAGCCATATTGAACGTTATGTTGGCCAGGTACTCATGTATGACGTAATTCATTTAACAGGCACTAATACTATGTTTCAATGTGCTGTTTCAATATGTTCCATTTGGTAATGCTGTCATCTTTCACCTTTATGTGCCCTCATAATGTAATGTACGAGTAACAACCTTGTTTTTGCATATTTTCCCATGATATTTTTTGAGAGCTGAAGCTACGATTGTGTATAGTTGTATATATGTATTATTCATGCGCTCCACCAATCTTGTCAAATAGTGTTGTTTTCAGATTGGGGGCGGTCGGGTTGTCGGTGTCGGTGTCGATTCCCGTCATTGGACCAATGTGTGAAGCCCATTTCTGGTATTCCCCGCCGTGATATTGCTGGAATATTGCTAAAAGCGGTGTAAAAAAACATTCTCACTCACTCACTGACTTTTCAGATTGCAGACTTCAGATCCAGTTCTGGAGATACAACTAAAAATCTGTGTCACTGAGGCAAATGTTACCCCATTTCATTCTATACAATAGGTTTTCGCTTTTCGATTAGTTTTTGATCATGCCATGGTCATACCCTTTGCATAACCCTTGTATCTAGATAACCTGTATTTAAACACCGTTTGGACTGATCCAGTTGCATCCAGCGAAGGTAACAGGCATCTCCTCGAAACGTAGATTTCATGTCTTTAAATATACTGGTTGTAATAAAGCATAGGTTATCTCTCCCTGTCCCTATTTAACTGTTTTGTCAGACATGTCACAGATTGTTGTAAAAGGCCACATTATTATGTTTCAGAAAGACTTTTTTCAGGAAAATACTTGTTGAATAGTTGAATACAAAAAACATGGCCTGCTTAACTTTTGTCTGATGTTTGTCGTCCCGACGCATTTATTTATCAGAAACCACAGGATTTATGAGACTTCCGTCCGGAATTCATGTTCCTCAGTTCATGATGACGTCAAATGTCTGGACAACTCGTTCCTCCTTGGAAATAAATTGAGAACTTAATAAACAAAACAGAAACAATCTCCAGAAGGCTGAAGCTTTGTGGAAATGATGATGATAAGCTGTAGCGTACACGAACTGACGGTTCAAATAAGCTTATGTCATGGCTGTCATCTCTGTGTTCATCTGTACCAAAGGAGAAAAAACTGTGGTTCGTTTTGGGTGGTGTAAATTTTCTGTTTCATATTGTAAATAACAACAACACATTCATTGCCAAAACCCATTCCTCGTAACAGGAGACAGAGACAAGCATAAAAGAGGGGCTGTGTAACAACTCAATTAACAATGTCAATATAGGGTGTGACCACCATTTGCGTTGATGCAGCAGTGCCATATTGAAGAATTGAAGACACCAGACGTACCTTGACATCCCTAATGTTTACATCTTTGTGAAACTTAACCGATGTCGGGGATATTTTGTCACCATAAAGTATATGTGTTTGATTAAAACTATTAATAGCAATACTCTTTCCACCATTGTTATAAGAATTGAACGTTATAAAAAATAGTTATGCTCCTTTTTTGCTGACTATCTGATTGTGAAAGGTGTACAGATAAGTGCGAGGGACCTATTAACAACACGTTTAGACTTACGTTTTAAATGTTGTGGACCAGACCATGGAGCCAAGTCTCGTACATTTTAATGAATTCTAACAGTTGTATTATATGTATATGACACAGCAATGATATACGTACTAATCGGAATATTAATTGTGTTATAAGGCAACATGTGTCTGTTGCAAATTGATACAAACATTCTGTAATCATTATCATCAATACAATAGCAGATTGTAATACTAGAGAATCAGATGATTACAACATGTAATTTGTACAACTAAACATATTAAAGATGTGCCCATGACAATGTGGCACTTGCCGCCTAGACAATACAAATAAATGCAGTTGTTATAATAATGCCACACTGCAAAAACAGATTCTCCTTGTCGAATCATATTCTAATGATATTGGCATGTCCTTTGGATTCGACAAATACAACAGTCTTCATCTGAAACGTGGCAAGGTACTAGTAAGTTGGAGGATCAGTCAGTTTACTTCGGGGAGGAGTCATTGACCGACTGGTCAGGCCTATAGGTACTCAGAGATGAAGTTTAGAAACAAATTTATAAATAAAGCGACAAAACCCTTTCCATCTCCAATAGAAATCTCTACAGTTCAAAGTGTTCGCGAAAAAGTGAGCGTATTCTGCCCATCGGTGGCATTCGTCACAAACACATGCAAAGGCAAGTCAATTGTTCACCTGAAAAACACGGGAACATATGGTACAAGTCAAAATAGGGCATTGTATCAGACATCATTTTTGTCTCTGATGCGTCAAATTTGGAAATGTCCTCCACTTTTTGAAAGCTTGAATGTTGTGTAACCTTGATCAAACAACGTCTGAGCAAGAGTCGTATGACGCGCTTTGAAAATCTTGGTAAAAAGAGCATGCTCGATTGAATCTCAAAAGTTGCGAAATCTAAACACCAAAGGCAGGAGCTGCTGGAATACTGCTCCACAAAAAGGGTAAGTTGACTATTGGAAATTTGAAGTCATCCCTATTGTCATACAGTCTTGTGGAGAGCGTTTTCCCACTCTGACTCTTTATGCATAGATCTAAATATGAAACAGATGAGGCGGTCTCATTGGCGGTCCGCAAAAAGGGGAGCACGATTGGTGCCCAACGGGATGCCTACATCTTGCCTCATTGTCTTACCCCCAGACTTTACACAGGTGTTATCAATGAGGAAGTCCAGCATTTCACATATTGTTTTATCAGTAAACTTCAGATAGCATTTGCTTTCATTTTACACAAATTGTCCTGAACCTCTCAATATAGATACGTAACTGTATCTGTGTTCACCACGTTTTGTAAACAAAAGCCGCATTGTTCAAGGAATGAAGTTTTTCCTTAAGTTTGCCATGTGGGATAGTGGTGTACAAAGTTGAAAAATCAAATGTTTTGACAGAAAGGAATTTGGTTCTTTCTGAGATTGCAAAAAGTCAAGCAAATCCTTTGAGGTTTTTGAGATTCTTCATGGTGTTAATTCCACTTGTATCTAATACTTTCTGTGAATATGAAGAAAGACTTCAGGTAAACTTCTTCTGAGACAAACTTCTGGCAGAAGACAAATGTAGAAAATCTGGAGTTCAGAGCAGATCGCTCGCAAGCCACAAATACTGATGATGTACCCGTCCTTTCGTATTCGTTTGGTGTTATTGATTGGACGAAACAAGAAATTCCGGGTATTGACACCCTCACACGAAATATCATGTCAGACAATAGATCGCACCACCCTCTCTCTTCCTAAATCGCTTATATTTACCAACTTTAATCTGAGGGCGTGGTTTGATTAACGTGGTTGGTTTTCATGATAGAATTGTATTGTGCGCTTTGTACACATGTATTTGTCGAATGATCCTCTTGTGAAGCATGTCAAGACTCGTGATGAAAACAAGGCAATCCACTGTTTTCTTAAACGAACCAAGGATGTGGGACATAATCTCAATGTCAATGTTGATTTTGTTGATGGTTCTGTCCGGCTGGACGGTACAGAAATGAGTGTCAACCAAGTGAAGTGCAATGTCCCAGACTCGTTTTTCAAGGAGAGGCTATCTGAACGACCACTGCATCGAGTTATAGTACAGTTGAGAAGATCAGCAACCCCACAGAGTCCTTCTTGGATGAAGTCGGCTGGCCTGAAAAGTGAAACAGAAGGCATTCTGTTCGCTCCTCAGGACCAGTCATTTCCCACTCGAAACCGTCAATGTGTGATTTGGCATCAAAATGTGAATATGAAATGTGGATAATGCAATGAATTTTAATGAGACTGTCCAACACCGTGTCAGTGGATGCCAAGCTTTGGCAAAAACACAGTATCTTAAGCGACATGATGAAGTGGATCGATCCTTCTATTACCTTCTTCACCATAGTTGTGGTTTTGACACAGACGTCCATCCTTGGTACGACCTAGAAAATCTAGAGGCCGTCATGGAAAATGATAAATACAAACTTCTTTGGAATAGGCTCGGATATAGCGTTAGGCCTATCCTGCCCAACAAACCTGATCTTGTCCTTTTTGATAAATCCATTGAAGTCATCTGTATCATTGAATTTTCTGTCCATTCTGACAAAAATGTGATTGACAAGATTCAGGAAAAACATTGCAAATATGCGGACCTCGCTTTCGAAATCTCACGCTTGCATCATCCTAAGTACCAAGTTGTCCGACTCCCTATTGTTCTCTGTGCCTTAGGTTTGGTACCTTCTAATCTGTTGCCTGACATTGGGAGAGTACCCGGCCGGTTTGTTGCCAGGAATACAGCCCTTCTGACAATCTGGGTAATGCAGAAGGCTGCAGTGTTAAGGAGTTTTCACATTCCCCGAAACGTTCTGGGTGGGTTTAACTAGGCAGCGTTTCCTGGGAGAAGTCCCATTCGCTGTCTGGGCTGTGTGTACAGGGGGCAAGGGCCCTGAGCCGATGATGAGCCTCACCAGCCTGCACAGGATCACCCAAACCCTCTTTGCCGCATTGTTTAGTTTAATCTGTAAATAATAACTTTGCACTGCACTTCTCCTACTTGTATAGAAAATGTACCACCCAATTGGAAAAGGATCCGAGAAGTAGAAGGATCTTGCATGGATTGCTGAAGACCAATGGAAGGATGTTTGTCCCAAAGAATGGGTTTTGATGTTTGGGACACAAAATACTGGTACATCTCCTGGTACTGTTATTTGACAAGAAGGTTTTATTTCCATTGCTTTTATTCCCTCAAACACTAAGAAACGAACACATGTGTTCTTAGTCATAATTAAGCTGTACTGGTACTGTACAGTCAACTCTTATTTTGGAGTATTTCAGAAATAACAGAACTACTGCAGGCCGGTAGACAACGTGAATAAGAAAATTATGATATAACCCTGTCAAACATCACTACTTGGCAGCTACTACACTATGACATACGATGTGTGAACAATGACATTATACTTTAGGGATCTGATTATCCTTACTGAACAATAATAATGGATTCTCAGTTTCTTTGCTCATGGACAGATGTCGTGTCTGCTACGGTGAACATTCAAACATTCACCCATCACCCAACTGTATTTGGTTGAGTTAAATGGAGACATATTCGTCAACCAAATGTTGTTTTTCTTCAGACATTCAGTTATCGGACGATAAGGTAGGTAGTTATAATCTTATGCAGATTTAAATATTCAGGTTTAAACGGATAAATTTTATTTCTGTTCACAGAAGTTGCATATAAACAATACAGATGAATATGTAGACTAGTGTAATTAACTTAAATTAGGCATATAGTGATCATTATTTATCATGACGTCTATCAGCCCTTCTTCTGGAAACAAGAAGTTACAAAACAATCACTTTCACCAGCACGACCAGGGACACTAGGTGATGGTGTTTTAGAGCATTTTCAATTGTTTAGGACTTGAACAATTTTTCTCCCTCTAGTGCATACTGCTGAAATGTAAACAAAGTACGGTATATAATGGTACTTACTACTAATTTGGCTGTAAACAAAAAGGGCGAAAACTCAAAAGTAACAACGTGACCCAATCGTCTTTGGACGTCGATGGCAGATCTCAAAACATGGGCGTTTGACACCAGACGACAACTCCAAGACAAAATACAGTGGGTAGTAGGCCAAACTGTAATGATGAAAGGATAACAATATTTGTTTAAAGAATAAACGACATTAATGATGCGTGACCTTGCTTGTGCACGTCGACGCTGTTTCTCGGAGCGCAAAGAATGCAAGGTCAGTGATGCGCATATAGCCTAATGCCAGAAGAAAACCAGCACAACATTACGTACCCATGTGTATAAATGGCAGGAATATTGAAGAGTATTCATTGTAGGTGAGAGTATGGTTTTACGCCGCTTTTAGCAGTATTCAGGCAATATCACAGCGGGAAGCCCCAGGAAATGGGCTTCACACATTGTACCCATGTGGGGTATCGAACCCGGGTTTTCGGCGTAACGGTCAAATGCTTTAACTACTAGGCTACCCCCACCGCCCCTTTATTGTAAGTAAAACACACATGCTGTGCTTTAGTTAGAGAACAGACACAGTTAACTATACCTAGGCTGAGTAGTAGAAATGACGTGACCTGACACAACATGGCGGCCGCGGATGATGTATGACGAGGTCATGTGACCAGGAGGTTATGTTTATTTTAATTATTTGTTATAATCTACCAACCACAGTATATTGTTGTTTATTTCAAGTTTACTTCTATATATAAGCGAAAGATGGTTAACGTTCTTCCTCACTGGTTAAAGGCTGTAGTTGATCTGCGATGATCTGTGATTTTTCAGTAGAGACAGAGCTCGGCTTGCATACGGTCTACGTTGTCTCGTTAACCAATGAAAATCAAAGACATGCTACTTTGCTAGTAGCCTGCAGTAGCAGTAAATGTTCGCCTCCAGGCGCAGAAAGGCAGCCTTTGTAACTGCTACTAGCAGCTCACAGTAGCTAATAAGATGTGCTAGTAGTAGGTAATATTTCTTAGATCGGTACAGAGAGACTGATAGATTTAACTCTATATATACTAGATGGAGATAAACAATAGATAAATATCTACCATCCCCGCTTGTTTGACATATGACGTGTCGTTATCACTCCACACAACGCCACACTCTTGATATTCACAATCTTCAGCTACTTGATTTTCGGGGGTCAGCAGTCAAATGTACGGTCTGCAAATCATTGTGTGCGTCCACAGGCCCTGATTGTTGTACACTGAGCACATATGGGTTACGACAGGGCATGTTGACATATTGGAGGGACAACCCCCTTTTCCACGTGGTTAGTCTCGTCGTCGGACTTGTAAAGACCTGTCCATTGCTCTTGAACTCTGACCCTTGGAGTTGATACGGGTAGATTTTAACTTGTACATTCAAGGATCGATAGCAAGGTAAGTGAATGTTTATGTGTATAAGCATGGATAGAGTTTATCCTAGTGTGGGAGTAAACGTTTCTCTGAATAATTAACCGTAGTTAAATATTTGGAAAGTAGTCCAAATACCGTTAGATGGGAGACACATGACCATAAGCTCACTCGATATTGGGATATATCAAAAGATCTTATCGTGTATGAGCCAAGACCTGTGTCCTGTCATAGTTTTCACACAATACCCAAGTTATAATATATTAGTAATAGAGCCGTAGCAAAACCTTTATAAAACAGAATCCTTGTTTAAAACAAATCTCACATACACACTCACACACACACTCACTCACTCACTCACACACACACTCACACACACTCACTCACTCACTCACACACACACTCACACATACACACACTCACACACACACACACACTCACTCACTCACACACACACACTCACACATACACACTCTCACACAAACACATACACACACACTCACATTCACACACACACACACACACACACACACACACACACACACACACACACACACACACACACACACACACACACACACGTCCAGAGGTTGACGTCCTCTGTAACAGCGTATATTTTCCACGTCTATAGTTTAGCCCCATCATTCCAAGAGACATCGTCCGGATTTATATATGTCTGTCTGCAGATGGCCTTGCAGATATCAAATCCGTGTAAGAGTGACCCTGTTACAATTCGATAAAATAAATACTTCCCTACATTCTACATTACCAGGAATTTGCATTTTCGTCTGCTCAAACTCTAGATGTAACCTTTTCCCATACTCTCGGCTATGACGATGAATGTGGCGACAGAATCCTCCCAGGGACTCAAATCTTCACACACATACACACGGTTCACGGTGAGGGTTGCTGCGACCCACACGCGTTCCCGGGCTAGCGAGCACACAGCTGAAACATACCATGTAACAGGGCCACACATTGTAGAATCATTGTAGAGCTGCAGGAGTGTTCCGTTAGCTGCAACCCCCGGATATAGACGAAAACCGTGGTTGAAGTTGCACTGGTGTTGACTGTCCTTATTACTTGATCCTGATGGTACGTATCGTAGAGTAGAAACCGGTTTCAGTGCAACTAATTAATTTGGATCATAGCTTATCATGCATTAAACCCGTTTTGTGTTGATCTTGTATTGAGAACAGTTATATTGTCATATGTTAACACCGACTCGACAGTATTTTGTCCCTATAACTGTGTCAGTTTTAGGTGGAGCTGTACTGATATATTAGCCCAGCAGCACAGGCATGTTGTGCTAGTTTACACTGTTGAGTTGTGTACATCTATTTAATACATGCCTTCTCTTATCTGAGAGAGCTGCTTTAGCTAACATGACGTCCTTTAAGCTGTTACATTGTGTATGGAAGTGAAAAGGTGTTACCAAAATTCTTGTCAAGTTGTTCAGCAATCCGTGTTGCGTGCGAGTGGTACAAGCTAGCTGAGGCGATGACGGTCTACGATATCAGGGGGATTTCATTTTACGATGACCGTTAAACATCGTGATGTCATATGTTTGAGAGTAGTGTTGGTGTGTAAGTGTGCGTACGTGTGTGCGTGTGTAAGCGTGTGAGTGTGTGGGTGGTGGTGGGGTGGGTTGTGGGTGTTGTAGTGACAGTTCTGCAAAAATGAACTCTCCTTGGATGATGTACAGGTGTAGTCAACAACTTACAGCTCGTCACATTTCGCATTGTACGAACAATTTCTCCACCATATCCAAAATAGGAATTGAGTGGACAAACAGTCGACGTGAAATACTCGATATCTGCCCTCTAAATCATGATAGTATTGGATCGACGAAACAGTCTGTTTAATAATGTTCACGGTTGACATTCACGTTTTTCGGACTTTGGGATATATCTCGGAACCGAAGGAATAAATAATTAGATATTTTAACATAAAACTTCACGCTTAGTTCACTCTTATCTGGCAGTCGAGTACTGAATGAGTAATAGCTCAGTTTGTAACACAATTCACATTTGTTTCAAGTAATCCCAGGAAATGGTTATCTTTAGGCCAGGTTCACAGAGTGCCGATTATGGCTCCCGTTTGAGATCAGACAGCGCTACGACACGAAAAGTGTAAAAGTCGGATTACTATCCTCAATGATCTGGAATGTACTATCATTGTCTGAACGCAGTCGTATACGTTCGTCCTACGGATCGGGAAAGGTCCAGGTCGGCCAAGCACTCTCGACAGTATGGTGCGTCCCGTAACATTCGGGAAACTCAGCCGATGTAGTCTAGTGGGCTTACAATCGTGACTATGTCGTGACAGATTCTGTTGTATCGGATCAAAATCGTAACAATGTCCTGTCTTGTCTGGACGGTGTCCTGTGGATCGGAACGCTGTCGTGATGAACGGGCATGAATTGTTCATTGCTGTTTCTTGTCGATATAGTCCAGATTGCGCCCAGATCTTGCCGAATGCGAACCGTCTTTGTCGGTTCACTGTCCGGTCATTGTCTGGTCTCTGTCGGGTCGCATTCGGGAGAATCGGGACGCTTTCGGGAGAGATTCGGTCGTTTTTTACCATGCGGAAGATACAAATCGGATCAGATTCGGATTTGAGAACGGGAGAATCGGGACAAATTCGGCTGGAAACGGCTCAGTCGGGACGCTTCCTGAACACTATCTGATTGTTTGTGAATTTCCCGCCACGAATCACAGGATCTTGATCAGACTTGACAAATTTTAATCGGGAATGGTCCTATCAAGGACGGCAGTAAAAATCCTGAATGTGTGATTGAGCCCTTACCTGATGTGGCTGTAACGTTGTTTGTCGTTTTGCGATTCGTGATTGTAAACCGCAACTATGAAAGTAAACATGTTTGTTTGGTCTATATGAGTCAAGGGAGGAATTCACACGGGTCTTCCAGAATCCCTGTCGTGGCCGTTAACAGAATTGTTCAAGCGTGGTAAAGTAGGCGGGTAGGTTTGGGACTAAACAATTGCTTAGGAATGTGGTTGTAAGGGACTATTACTCTAAGCGTTGGGATTGGATAAGACATACATCAAGTGCAGTGAACAGTGCAGCATTTCTGTATGAGGGGTGCGATGACCCATTTATTCACATTTCAGGTCACATTCAGTGTTACAAACAAGTTACCTACAAATGTTATAAAAAAAAAAACCATCTCAGAGTTGTGTCCCTTTCCCCATGACAACTGCACAACAACAATATTTCAAGCTGTGGTTGATAGTACGACCAGCATGCACTGCCGGGGTGCGATGACATTCACTCAACCACGCCGGCCATTGTAACCATCTGATCCCCAATATATACGAACCTTACAACAAGAAACGGTAGACTTGCTTGGTGTTTGGGGGGGCCTATTTTGTGTTGTTCAGCAATAGTCCCGCTACAGAAAGGCGGTCTGTTACAATGGAGACAGTATGGGTATCGATCAAAGCAACTGGGAGACGATGACGCGAAATCAACCAAGTCAACGATCCTGATCACCCGATCCATTTAGTCGCCTCTAATTGGCATCCACGAGTTGGGGTACTTGGGTTATAATTTACTCCGTAATTCCCAAGGGGAGCCACGTATATGGATGGAATACTTGTACCTATTCTACCCCGAAAATCCCCACGGGAAAACCCAGGATTGGATACATGAGACCTACTCTATGGGGAATTTCAACAGGTACGGGGGCGGTCGGGTAGCCTAGTGGTTGAAGCGTATGCTCGTCACGCCGAAGACCCGGGTTCTATTCCCGACATAGGTACAATGTGTGAAGCCCATTTCTGGTGTCCCCCGCCGTGATATTGCTGGGATATTGCTAAAGACGGCTAAAATCAAACTCACTCACTCACTAAACAGATACCGAGCAGTAACACATCACTTGCAGTCACTGACCTAGCACTGACCCCCCCCCCCCCCCCCCCCACAAACCCCTCCCCCCCCACACACACAAACAAATACGTGCACATTAATTCAGCTCACTACCTCTTTTCTACCTAATAACAATATACAGCATTCTGTTATATTTACAATGGTAATGTCGAGTAAAATGCGTTATTACGTTTTTTCATTATCATTTCAAAATCTAAGCCAGCTGTGGTTTGTAATATATACTCGTTTATATTTCTCCAATATTGTATTTCCATGTCAGAGCCTGGTTATTAATGTGAAATCTACAGATTTTTCCTGTGAATAGTGTAATCAATTTATTTGAAATTGTCGGAAATGTAACAGAAACTTGATATATTATTTTTTGAATCTGGCGTTAAATCAAGTACAGATGTTGCCGTGATACACCAGTGTACACTTCAAACGATAGTTGGTGTTGCTATCTAATCTTCAATTTCACTTCCAAGCCACGTTCAACTCAGTAAGTATAACCATAATAATTAAGCATATTATTACGCACACCCTACAGGGGTATTTTAATTTCGTATGTAATTGAACCTGGGCGCCGTTACTTAGTCACGTGATGGATCACCTAACTTGCAGTGATAACGTCTATAAAACGAATATCTAACGTTTCACAAGAAGGCGTTACGCTATAAACGTTTACACGTGTGTGTTTTTTGTGAATGTTTGTTTATAAGAACAGTGTTTGTGAAACGTTAGAGAGAGATTTCAAATACGTGGTCACGTGACAGACGTTGACAGAACGTTTTCTACAGTGTGGTTAAACAGATTTTCGTGAAAGGTTGCAAAAACATCCGTCAAACGTAAAATATTAGCGATCGTTGTTTCTAATATTCAAACAACGTCTTGGAAAACCTTGGCCGAAAATTATGTACACGCTGTGAAACAGCACGCATGACTCTTAGGGCAGCTGACCAGTGATGTTTTTGTTTGTTTGTTTGTTTGTTTGTTTAACGCTGCAATCACGAAATTCCAACTATCGGCGGTATGTAAATAATTGAGTCGGGGTACCACTAAGTCTCCCAACTACAAAAGTAGTTTTTGATATAGGGACTAAATTTAATCCAGTTTAATGAAAATGTTTTTGAAAGTCACTGTGAATGTCTTGTGAGTTGTTCGTGAGTGAGTTGGGTTTAAAGCCGCTTTGAACACTATGTATTTCTCTGTGTGTCCAATGTAACGTATGATGTAGCAAGAACGTGGAGCCATATTTAGGAGAAACAAACGATCAGGGTAGCTATTCACGATTACGGGACGCAACTTTCGCTTTAGACAACTGCTCGGCCGTGGATTTGATACAAACTATGTAAAATTCCTTGACACAAACTTGAAAACGTTATCGCCATACTACTCTTGCTCAAAAGTTCCTTGATCAGGGTAACAAACTGCAAGTCCTTAAACGGTTTTATGTAGACATGTGGGAGACGTTTATAAATTCGGAGACAAAAATTATGTTCGTTGCAATTCCCTATTTTAACTTGTACCATATGCCCCCGTGTTTCTGTTTCAGGCGAACAATTGACTTGCCTTTGCATGTATGATTTTCTGGTCCGTGCTCGAGTTCACAAGTGCTGCGTTCTTACCTATTATTACAATGATGGTGTAGTTCAGGGTAGCAAACAATTGTGATAAAAAATAGTCATCAAAATATTACTCATATAAGCGCCTGTAAATGATCTAAATAGCCAATGAGCATAAGTAAAGAAAAGTGAACGAGTTGGATGCGACGTCGCTTTAAACAGTATTTCAGTAACATCAGAGCGTGTCAGCTTGTCGTGGGAGGAAAGCCTGACGTGATGCAGGTACTGGACGTTAAGCACTTTGACGAAACCATGGGCGCGGGCATGGTGCTGGCAATACACATCATCCACATAATATACATAATTTAAGAAATGAGCAAATTTGTAGATATTATTATGAGTGAGTGAGTGAGTGAGTTTAACCCCCTTTTTTAACAGTATAACAGTTATACCGCAATCTCATTAAAATCAGATCTAAGTTTTAGCTACCGCTAAACAAAGATCTGAGGACATCCCATTATGGGTCACGTCAGAACGACCTTTCGCGAATTTTGACCGACCAATGAAATGACTGACAAGTAATCGACATTGGCCAATCAGAAGGTAGCTTTCTCGAGCTTTACGACACTGGTTTCAAACTGGCGACTACGCTTCGAAACATATTTTGACATATTCTCGATTAAATTTTTTAGAACTGATAAGAAGAACATTCTGGAATGGCTTATAGATGGCCTAGATTGTATGGATATAATCATAAAATCCGTAACTATCGTTCGGAAAACCCCGTGTTAAATATATCGCGGTTGCATGATTAGAAAACACATTCCGACTATCACTTACATGATCTGGTAAGCGACGCTTTGATTGGTCGGATGAAAGGTCGTTCTGACGTGACCCGTAATGGGATGTCCTCAGATCTTTCTTTAGCGATAGCAAGAACTAAGATCTGATTTTAATGAGGTTGGTTATATCGCGGCGTGTTAGCTTAATGTGGGAGGAAAGCCCGAAGTGATGCAGGTCTCAGACGTTTAAAAAATTCGATGTGACCCACGAGAACGGGTATGGTGCTGACAAACCTAGAAACATAATCGGGGCGAACCGGGATTCGAACCCACAATCATAGGTTTCCAGCTCGCCCAAGGGACGCAACTCTGCACAGCGAATCGCGGTGCCTTAGACGACTGGGCCACCCGTGCCCCAGATATTGTTATGAAAGTAACAAGATGTTTACAAAAACTAAACTACAACTGTATCTTCATTTTGACACACACAAAACGTACACTTGAAAGTTAACATGTGCTCAAGAATCTGTTTTGAGATGTTTTTAGTATGAATTGTGTTTACATTTGAACAAGAGCAAGCTTTTGGCCCAAGTTAATTTTCGTACCTGATGGAGACAAGTTGTACACACATGGTAAAATCTTCATAGTTAGATTGCTCTTAAATTTCGAAAGTCGTTTTGGTCATAGTAGTAAATTCTTTGAAAATATTTGATCTTGGCAAAAGTCCAAAACATACGGACCTTTAGTAAACAAATGCTACATGAAGTCGTAAACCATTTGAACATGTGTGATTATTTTAATACCAATATTTGACCGCATACAGTAACATTACATTTTCCAGTGCGGCGAAAAAATCCTTTTCCTATCCCGTCCTTCCATGTGTCTTACACCTGATCTCTCGTTAGTAGAGTCCTCGTGTTTATAGGTTGCTCACAAATGGTAACTGACTATGACCTACATCTACGTCACCATCATGTCCTGATATTTTATTTGGTGCAAATCTGCGTTAAATTCACCATCAGTGACTAACGCAGTTATACTTGATTAAAACCAATTAATTTTCGAAATTAATGTTCTCTTAACTAATTCAAATTAACAGCTTTCAATAACGTATGGCGTTGAAACGATTAGTTAAGTTTACTTTGATGCATGTTATGTGAAAGCCTGTTTATATCTTTCTAAATCAACCACACGTGTGTCTGGTGTTTCAATGAAAAATGCACAGCTCAATGAAAAACCACGTTGTTTCTATAAGCGGAAAGTTAGCATTTAGCATTAATCAGAAAAGCTGAGACTAACATTTAGTTTCTGAAATATATACATTTAACTTTTCTTGTTAAATTGTCTTTCAATATTTAATAAAAAGAAACCCAGAGAATGTCGTCATTTTCAGAACTGAAGAAATCTCTATCTTTAAGTGGCACTGTTGAAGTTGTTGTATCACTGAAGCCTCACAGAGTTGACCTTTGGATTTAATCTTCTTAATTCTTTCAGGGCGATGTTTCAGCACAGGTGCTCGAACCTTTATCAAGTATGAACGATAAAAACAATAAAAAAGTTGAAACCCATGAGCAGACCGCTGAACTACGATGAACATGCTTATGAGTTTTCGTGTATTTTTGTTTCATGGTATAAATTGTATTTGATAACAGTACTATACTTTAACAACTGTTTTTTTCTGTAAAACATGTTCATTTCAGAGACTAGATGTTAGTCTATTAGCTAGGGTCCCGTACACTACATTATATGTCTAGGGTCCGGTACACTACATTATATGTCTAGGGTCCGGTACACTACATTATATGTCTAGGGTCCGATAAACTACATTATATGTCTAGGGTCCGATACACTACATTATATGTCTAGGGTCCGATACACTACATTATATGTCTAGGGCCCGAAACACTACATTATATGTCTAGGGTCCGATACACTACATTATATGTCTAGGGTCCGATACACTACATTATATGTCTAGGGTCCGATACACTACATTATATGTCTAGGGCCCGATACACTACATTATATGTCTAGGGTCCGATACACTACATTATATGTCTAGGGTCCGATACACTACATTATATGTCTAGGGTCCGATACACTACATTATATGTCTAGGGTCCGATACACTACATTATATGTCTAGGGTCCGATACACTACATTATATGTCTAGGGCCCGGTACACTACATTATATGTCTAGGGCCCGGTAAACTACATTATATGTCTAGGGTCCGATACACTTCATTATATGTCTAGGGCCCGGTAAACTACATTATATGTCTAGGGTCCGATACACTACATTATATGTCTAGGGTCCGATAAACTACATTATATGTCTAGGGTCCGATACACTACATTATATGTCTAGGGCCCGGTACACTACATTATATGTCTAGGGCCCGGTACACTACATTATATGTCTGAATGTCAATCACGGTCAAAGACAGACGAGTCAAACAACCAGAACAAATTTCATAGTAAAGTTCACGCAAGGGCATTGTTGTATCCCCTCGTCCGTTCCTCGTTAATTATCAAGTTGACTGTTTTCTGTCAGTACTGGGGGCTACGGGGCGACCCGTTGGAAAAGTCAATGCGTACTGTATGAATCTGTATGTCAGATTGTAGAGAAATAATAAATCTATGTTTAAAGTATTCCTAGTTTAACCAAATTTATTTAATTATTTTTTCGATTAACGCGATCATGAGGTATAGTTCTAAGGGAGTTGAGAATGATAACTGGAATGCATATGGATCCACTGTTCGGGGAGCAAATAAACGCATCTGGACATACACAAGTACCTGGATTAGTGCGGTATTATATATCAGTTAACGGTTTATTCTTCCCCGCCCTTAAGGCGGGGAAGTATACGGGAAACGTTAAATTTGTGGCATGTATGTCGACATGTTGGTTTATTTGAAATTTCAAGCCACGCATTTACGGAAACAAAACATACAAATCATGTGCGTCGAATGTTGATGCTATTCTTTTCCAGCAATAAGAGATACTTCAAAATCGTCTTTATGTAGTTAATTGATGCATCTGACCGTTTCTGGTCATTAGCTGACATTATTAAACCATTCATGTGTAATCCGATGTCCTTTTTTCCTCAAGGACTAATTTTCTGATTTTCACGGTGTATACAAAAGAAGAACTGTGCTCCGGAGATCGTAAATAACAGCATAATAAAAAATATGTTCTGAATATGTTTATTCATGAACAACGACGACATCTCAATTTAAATGTAATATGGCTGAATTCCATATTCTACATACCACACTTTTGATTGTTTGGATGCACATGTTCACTGGAAATATTTGGAATAGTTATATTCCGTATTTTGAATTAACCCAGTCCCCCGTGTGTGTTTTTTAATCAGTGCACCGCACATAACCACATGTGAAACGTTTGATAGCAAAGTCAAAGCAAAATCGGAGTAGTGTGTCAGCGAATTTGCATCAAGGCTGTAGTATTTTTCAACCGTTTAATGGAATTCAATGTACAGCCGTAGCTCTGGTCATTCATATATTTTGTGTCCCATAGCTCAAATCTATTTGCGTCTGTACCGTGTTCCACTGACCTCGATAATCTGTTGGATGAAGGCACAGCTCTCTACAGCCACAAAGTTAACACCGAAGGCTATGAGGAGTATTTAGGTCATAATCAGTCCCCAGCAGCCACTGCCTCAAGCGATATTTTCTACATAACAGATCAGTTTTATGGCTCCGTCACAGGTGCTCCAAATATTGAAGCAGGGAAAACAAATTTCATAGAATCATTTCAAAAAGCAATATTGATATCCACGTCACTTTTGGTAACTTTTAATGATGTCTCCATTGCAATTTTTACGGATTTCGATTCGTATGCATTATTTGACTGTCATCAGCGGAATGGTCTTGGTCAGATTGATCCGAATGGACAAGCGGTTTTACTTCTGTTAAATAGTATGGATGAATTGTCATGTTACATCTTAACAGTATATATATATCAGGCTACTATGCTTGTCGTAAGAGGCGTCGATCCCAATTGCGTGGATCGATGCTCATGATATTAGGCACTGGATTGTCTGGTCCAGACTCGATTATTTACAGACCGCCGTCATATAGCTGGGATATTGCTGAGTGCGGCGTTAAACGACAAACCAATCAATCATCATCATATGAACTCAAACCAGTCATTGTTACAAGTAAACCACATTCCACAACAGTTACTGACACTGGATAAAAGACAGTATATAGAAAAAAACCAAGTAACTCAACTCATCATGATCACAATTACTATTCTTTGAAAGAAAGAAATACAAAAAAAACTGACCAAAAAACGTAAAACAAGGGATCTCCGTTATTGATTAGTCCCGGTATTGAAATGTTCTCCAACTACGTGATAATATTTTGAGTATGTGCATCTGTGGTTGTGACAAAGAGACCTTATCTAGTATGACTTTTTTTTGCCATATGGAGCCCTTAGTATTTGCATTTACATTATTATAACCAAATGCTAAGTGTAAAAAGAATGTGATCTATTTTTTGAGTATGTGCATCTGCCAATGTTGTTGGCAGTTTTGATACTATTTCCACATGTTTACATTTGTGCAAGAAATTGCTTCCATTTCCTTCGATCTACTTTTTAAATAAAGACCCAGGTAAGAATAGGTCTTCAGCAACCTATGCTTGCCGTAAGAGGCGACGAACAGGATTGGGTAGTCAGGCTCGCCGACTTGGTCGATGCATAACATCATATTCCAATTGCGTAGTTCGATGCTCTTGGTGTCAATCACTGGATAATCTGGTCCAGACTGGATTATTTACAGACCTCCGTCATATGGCTGGAATAATGCTGAGTGCGGCGTTAAACAAGAAACTATTTTTAAATAGACCTACCCTATGCAAATGTATCAACTGTATTGCCCAATACTCAAAATAAATAATATTTTTTTCCACAACAGCGTTGTGTTATTTGTGGTTAATATAATTATGCTCCATCATGCCTTTCAGTAACATCATAATTATGCGTTTGTGAGGCATCACATATGGCGGGGAACTTTGATGCTCTGCATCAATGTTTTCTTGTTAACAGTTAGTCCAGGTAAATCAGCTTGTAACTAACGAGATTCAACTGTAGGTTTTGCAAAGGCAGCTGAATATACAAAGCTTACCTAAACCTAAGATATCATTATAAAAACGCTAAAAGCCGTCAGATCGTTAAGGGGTATGGCAAATAAGCAATCAGCCAGAAAATGTATTTCCTTCTTTGGTACATACTTGATTATACTTTAATAAATTTTATTTTGTTTAAAATCTTATTGTCGATGTTTTTAACTGTTTGTATCACGACACGATAATTGTTTTTGTAACATACATTTCAGGATGTCTGACACTTCGTCGGCGCTGACGGAAATATTCGAGGGTCACGTGGGGTTAATCGGTGCGAGTGCACTAACGGTTGTTGGATTAGCGGCAGCAAGCTACTACATGACGTCACGGCCCCCGCAGGTGGTCCCCCCAGTGGACCTCAGTGACCAGTCGGTGGAGCTCCAGGTGAGGGGTTGAGGGGGGGGTTAACAGTTATCTTAGAACAATTGGTAGTTGTTGTAGGAGGAGGTGGAGGAGCAGCAGCAGCAGCAGCAGTAGCAGTAGTAGTAGTAGTAGTAATAGTAGTAGTAGTATAGAAGTAGAGGTCGTAGTATTGGTAGTAGTGGTTGCACTAGCATTAGTACATGTAATAGTAATAGTAATAGTAGTAGTAGTAGAAGTAGAAGTGTAGTAGTAGTAGTAGTAGTAGTAGTAGTGGTGGTATAGTAGTAGAGGTCGTAGTATTGGTAGTAGTGGTTGCACTAGCATTAGTACATGCAATAGTAATAGTTATAGTAGTAGTAGTAGTAGAAGTAGAAGTGTAGTAGTAGTAGAAGTAGTAGTAGTAGTAGTAGTAGTAGTAGTAGTAGTAGTAGTGTTATCACTTTAATCATCATCATCATCAATTTCATGATGACATACGTTCTGACTTCAGGATGGAAGTCGGATGACCGCCTACCCGAAGGCCAGGGGTCAGTTGATGCACTACCTGTACAAGGACGCACAGACCCTGTATGAAGTCTTTCAGAGGGGCATACGCCAGTCTAGTAAGTTCAGACCTGTCCGGCTACGCCCGTGGGTCTCTGCAACGGTTTTTTATCCAGGTTTTATTCCCAATGGTGAAATGTGTTGGGTACAAGTTGACCAGCTTAAAACAAAACCTGATACATTTCTGCTGACAACGAGGCCACTGAAAAAATTCAGAAAAAAATCTTTTATTGGTATTGACATGTTACGTTAATGATATCGCGGAGTAAAATATGAAACTCGATTTGGAAGTTCTTCTGAAAATACAATCGTCGATATCAAAATATACATAGGCGTGTGAATGTACCTGGGCCCTATTCCACAAAGCGACCGCAGCGGTAAGGAGATTGTAACATCCAAACTTTAACACAAACTTACGACAGTCGTAGCCCTACGATCTCTGTGTGGAACAGGTAGCTGGTCTTTACATGTATAGTGGAACCTCGTTAATCCGGACGCATTCTCAGTGAAATCGTCAATCGTGACAGGCAACTTTCCGAATAAGTGAGTGAGTATTGTTTTACGCCGTTTTAGCAATATGCCAGCAATATCACGGTGGGGTACATGATCCTCCAAATATCATGCTTGTCGTAAGCTGCGACTTATAGGGTATAGAAATGGAGTACTGTTTGTTGATTGGATGTCACGGTTCACCAACACCGGACCGTGCGGTTGAGTGTAGATGGAACAACTGAGGCAATACAAACAATATATTTTAATAACGATTTCTGTCGACATTAATGAGCATTGTGTCCGCCTCAATGGTCAGGTGGTAGAGCTTCCGCCCGGAGAGCGAAGGTCCGGGGTTCGGTCCTAGGCCGCATCATACCAAAAGACGCAATAACATGGTACTTGTTCTTACCCTGCCTGGCGTTCGACATTAAGGGGTAAAACAAGGACTGGTCGGTTCGGAGTCAGAATACTGTGTCTGAGTGGGCATTCATGTTAAACAACGGCATGGTATCTCAATGGGCAAGCACTATCAACTTGGCATTAGTCCGGACTAGTACAAGCAGCCACGCACTATGTAAGTGCAGTAACTCCATTTCACCTCATATCACCTACAATGGGTATAGGCTTGGAGTACTACTTGGAGATGCTGATTGTATGTCACCGTACGTCGATTCCGTGGATCGATGCTCATGCTTTCAGTCACTGGTTTGCCTTACTCTGAGTTGATTATCTTCAGGCCGCCGCGATGTAGATGACACAAAATATACACACATAATATCCTACTGTTTCACCTCATTGCAGACAATGGCCCCTGCCTTGGAGCTAGGACCGGCCCCAACAAGGAATTTGAGTGGCTATCTTACAACGAGGTAATGACATTTAATATTTCAAAATACTATCTGATAGTCGCAGTTAAGTGTAATGCCGCTTCGGAGTATAAATATGCCAGATTCGCCCCGATTATGTTTCAAGGGTTGTCAGCACCATACCTGTGCTCGTGGCTTTCACCGAAGTGGTGACCGTGCGAGACCTCAATATTCCAGCTTTCATTGACTCAAGCTAACACGCTGATGCAACTGAAATACTCCCAGCTCTCCCAATCTAATATGTGGTATTCATGCCATAATATTATATTCATTTTTCTTAGGATACGGGTTAGAATAGGTCTTCTTTGCTTGTCGTAAGAGGCGTTTAACGGGATCGGGTAGTTAGGCTCGTTAACTTGGTTGATGCATGTCAACGCATCCAAATTGCGTAGAACGATATTCATGATGTCAATCACTGGATTGTCGGTTCCAGATTATTTACAGACCGCCGTCATGTAGTTGGAATATTGCGCAGCGCGGCGATAAACAACACAGAAACAACACAGAAAAAACCTTTAACTGTTTCTGATTGGCCATTAAATCTTATAAGAGCATTTACGTTGACCTAATTTCTACAAAGATGTGACACGTTTCAATATGGCATCACCCACAAACCCTACAGTATAATATATGTCTGTCTTCACGTGAAGGTATACGAGAAAGCCCGTGCCTTTGGATCAGGTCTTCTTCACAAGGGAGTGAAGCCAGGGAAAGACTCTTTCATCGGAATATACAGCAAGAACAAGATTGAAGTAAGTATCATCCTCGATTGTCCAGGGCAATATCTCTACCGCTATCATGGTAAGAACCCTGGATCTACCAACTTCATGGTCCACCTCTCTAACAGTAACGCCCATGCCACTGAGTGTTATTTGATTGGGTGCGTGTTTTTAGAAGTGAAGGGGTTCAGGGTTTGTATAGATATAGATTTGAGATATAATTAATTCGCCGGATAAAGTTCGTAACTGCAATGTTTCGAACCTTTAACCCGTAGATGGGAGGTTGATGAGTGAGGTTGTACTCAATATTCAAGCAATATCACGGCGGGGAACACCAGAAATGGGCTTAACACATCGTACCCATTGAGGTACATTAAGGTGGATGAGCTACAAAAACTGAAATAATTTGCATCTATTGTAACGTTTCAGTATGCGGCGAAATGCACGCCCTATGCATCTACCAAGCTCTTACCACTAAGAGAAACACAGAAATTGACCGCGAATCTCCCTAAACTTCGGAATCTGAACGGGCTTGACAACGCCACCTTCCTCCATCACATAGCTGTAAAGGCTCGTGAAGCAATGACTGTGCATTAACCGATATGTTTTGCGAATCATCCTGTTAAGATCTGCATCATATAGAATCCCATATTGTGTATGTTTATTGTTTTACAGCAGTCTTCAATACCCCAGCTATATATAGACAGACGATAATCATGTCGGACATGTGTCGGTCAAACCAATGATTGGAAGCATGATCACCACAATGTTAGGTTTTCAACCTACAGTACACTCGTTTCATTTTCTACCCTTTTCATTCTTTCAGTGGACAGTGGCTGAGCAAGCCAACAACATGTTCTCCATGGTAACCGTGCCCTTGTACGACACCCTAGGGATCCAGGCCTGCATCTACATCATCAATCAGAGTAGGTGATGGAGAGACGTTGCTCCAGATATTGACTATATGATTGACGTTGACAATATGATTGACGTTGGGATTCATTCATTCATTTCTGTATGGACAAGGTAGGATATCCGGGTCCTAGGACACCTCAGGAACCTCTACTTGTAAGGACCGACTCGAGAGAATCGGATGGTCAGTTTGTGTGATTTGGTTGATAGCGTGTCATCATGGCGTGGATCGTTGCTCTTGCTTTCAACCACTGGTCCAATACGCGACTGAAGCCGCCGAGATGGAGCTGTAATATTGCTGACTATGGCGTTCAACAAGCACTTATTATCTGTTATCTGTTATCTAGTCATCTGTTACCCGATGTAACAACTATATATCATGTGCTTGACTTTAACAAACTACAGAAAACTACGTTTAAAACGAACTGACGGACATAATGAACTGGTTGTTTATTTTGTCCCGACCATTTCCTGTATATATGCTTATAACGAACTACGTTTATAAACGAACTAAAACTAGTGGTCCCTTTGTGTTCGTTAAAGCCGTAGTTTACTTTATAAGGACGAGTATCTTTGTAAATATATGATAATTATAGATTGTGGTACACTTAATATGCTTTTATCGAAGGATAAAAGTCACAAATTTGGTATAAAAGGGATTTTTACTTAATTTATGACGATGCATGTATCAGCTGAGCTGAGCACCATGGTGTGTAACAGTCATGGTTACGTGATGTCATACAATTTGTGACAATGCACTTATAAATTGTCAGTTGAGCTGAGCACCTTTATGTGTGACGGTCACCGTATGTAATGTCATACAATTTGTAACAATATGTTTCCGACAGCCGAGCTGAGCACCTTTATGTGTGACAGTCACCGTATGTAATGTCATACATTATGTAACAATATGTTTCCGACAGCCGAGCTGAGCCCCGTGGTGTGTGACAGTCACCGTATGTAATGTCATACATTTTGTAACAATATGTTTCCGACAGCCGAGCTGAGCACCGTGGTGTGTGACAGTCACCGTATGTAATGTCATACAATTTGTAACACTATGTTTCCGACAGCCGAGCTGAGCACCGTGGTGTGTGACAGTCACCGTATGTAATGTCATACATTATGTAACAATATGTTTCCGACAGCCGAGCTGAGCACCGTGGTGTGTGACAGTCACCGTATGTAATGTCATACATTTTGTAACAATATGTTTCCGACAGCCGAGCTGAGCACCGTGGTGTGTGACAGTCACCGTATGTGATGTCATACATTATGTAACAATATGTTTCCGACAGCCGAGCTGAGCTTCTTGGTGTGTGACGGTCACCGTATGTAATGTCATACAATTTGTAACAATATGTTTCCGACAGCCGAGCTGAGCACCGTGGTGTGTAACAGTCACCGTATGTAATGTCATACATTTTGTAACAATATGTTTCCGACAGCCGAGCTGAGCACCGTGGTGTGTGACAGTCACCGTATGTAATGTCATACATTATGTAACAATATGTTTCCGACAGCCGAGTTGAGCACCTTGGTGTGTGACAGTCACCGTATGTAATGTCATACATTTTGTAACACTATGTTTCCGACAGCCGAGCTGAGCACCGTGGTGTGTGACAGTCACCGTATGTAATGTCATACATTTTGTAACAATATGTTTCCGACAGCCGAGCTGAGCACCTTGGTGTGTGACAGTCACCGTATGTAATGTCATACATTTTGTAACAATATGTTTCCGACAGCCGAGCTGAGCACCGTGGTGTGTGACAGTCACCGTATGTAATGTCATACATTATGTAACAATATGTTTCCGACAGCCGACCTGAGCACCTTGGTGTGTGACAGTCACCGTATGTAATGTCATACAATTTGTAACAATATGTTTCCGACAGCCGAGCTGAGCACCTTGGTGTGTGACAGCCCTGACAAGGCTCAGCTCATACTGGACCAGGCACAACATCTGCCCTCGCTCAGAAGGATCGTCATGATAGAGGCGATCTCCCAACAGAACCAAGACACTGCCAGCAAACACAACATCGATATGGTCCTGTTCGGTGACATAGAGGTATGTGTAATTAGAGACCTTCAACAAATGAGCAGTGTTCGAAATAGCTGCTTGCCCGTCATACCGTGACCAATAATATTTCAGGCGGACCACATATTATTCAAGTCGCTTTCCTCGTATCCTTTTCCCAATAGCTTTCACATAAAGTGAAACCCCTTTAATCCGGACAGATCCGTTACCCTTGAAATCGTCCGAAACATTTAAAAAACATTGACTCATGGATACATTCGTTCCCAACTGTAATTGTCCGCAAGGCAGGGTTTTCAGATTAACGAAGTTTCAACTGTAATTTATAATAAAGTTTCTCAATCTGATTTCACATGTTACGGAGTTACGGTGGTCAAATCGTTAAGAAAACTTTGTAAAACGGGTCCGTGTAATGTACTTTGCATGCAGCAGGATGGTAGGATGAGAGGAGATTTTATATAATTCCCTCACATACGTATTTTACTACATTCAGGTGCTAAATAAATCTTATTCAAAGTAGAGATAATTTACGGATAGTAACTTCTTTATTCACAGACAGCATAGTGCCCAGATGTAATGTCTAGTATATAGTGTACAACTCAACCTGGCACATGCTGATCTTAACGCGTTCCTCACGGGTTTACCTGTGTTCGTGTTTACGGTCCTTGAACAAATCGGATTTTCGCCCCCACTTGGGTACAATGGGTTTAGCCCATTTTCCGATCTCCCCCGCCGTGATATGGCTGGAATATTGCTAAAAGCGGAGTAAAACAATACTCACTCACACCGATTTCCGCGTCCCCCGACACCTTGTAGTCAGGCTTCTAATCCGTCTATTAGTAAAGAATACCCATTTCTATTTATATAATAGACTGAGGATCATTCTATTAACTTTAAAATAAGAATCGAGAAGTAGATGCTGTTAATATTAAAAATATGTAACATACTTTAAAGTTAAGACTTCTAGGCATCACACATTGTGTTCAGACATCAGAACCAATTTGTATGTGACCTTACGTTTCATTGTAGCTATGAAACCATTTGGTTTTCTGTTTTCAGAAACTTGGACGTGAGAATCCCAAAGACCTAGTAGTAAGTGTTAGCCTCACGTTCTTTGTGGTGACATGTTGCTCGTTAAAACAACCTGAGGGGCAGAAGAAAGTATTCCGAGTAGTTGTTTATGTAGTTGAAAAGAATTACGTCTGTTTAACCATCACTCATTCCTGCAAAAGTATTCTGTGGCTGGGTAATTTTGAGTAAATATGTATTAGTTCATTGAAGACGGGGGTAAGAAATGAATTTGCAACTACATGACCCCTACCATGTTTGAAATGTTGTACAGTTGTGCCGGAAGAGTTTGCAAGTTCTTGTTGTTTGTATTTTCAATGACCGTCCTCTTGTAATGAGGGATCCCCTGATCGTCTGTTCGAATCCCAGAGTCACCCTGGTCAATGTCTTTGGTATCTTTGCACCACTTTTGTTCCTGGGTTTCACCGAAGTGACAAACATCTAAAACGTTTTCACTTTTGACTTTCCTTCCACATTAACATGATCACAACACCGTAATGTCACAGACAGGCTGTACATAACGGCATTGAACACACTCAGTTACTCCAGTTATCCTAATAGTATTCTATGGTTTCTGCAATCGTCAGTGTGTTAACCCTGTCCTTGTTTGCATTCTCTTGCAGCTTCCCACCCCGTCTGATCTAGCCACCGTGTGTTACACCAGCGGCACCACAGGTGATGTACCGTTCCTTCAGTCAATAAGGTTCCCAGTACCTCCTGCGTGCCTCAGTGTGGGGATAACGGGGAGAATAGGTCCCCGACCCTGTGAGAATTACAGTTCAGAAGAGGTCCCCAGCACCCCATGCTTGTCTCAGCGTATGATTTCAGGGACAGAACAGGTCCCCTCTACCCCATGCTTGTCTCAACGATTGATCCCAGGCACAGAACAGGTCCCCTCTACCCCATGCTTCTCTCAACGATTGATTTCAGGGACAGAACAGGTCCCCTCTACCCCATGCTTGTCTCAACGATTGATTTCAGGGACAGAACAGGTCCCCTCTACCCCATGATTGTCTCAACGAGTGATTTCAGGGACAGAACAGGTCCCCTCTACCCCATGCTTGTCTCAACGATTGATTTCAGGGACAGAAAAGGTCCCCTCTAACCCATGCTTGTCTCAACGATTGATCCCAGGGACAGAACAGGTCCCCTCTACCCCATGCTTGTCTCAACGAGTGATTCCAGGGACAGAACAGGTCCCCTCTACCCCATGCTTGTCTCAACGATTGATCCCAGGGACAGAACAGGTCCCCTCTACCCCATGATTGTCTCAACGATTGATTCCAGCGACAGAACAGGTCCCCTCTACCCCATGCTTGTCTCAACGATTGATCCCAGGGACAGAACAGGTCCCCTCTACCCCGTGCTTGTCTCAACGATTGATCCCAGGGACAGAACAGGTCCCCTCTACCCCATGCTTGTCACAATGAGTGTTTCAAGGGACAGAACAGGTCCCCTCTACCCCATGCTTGTCTCAACAAGTGATCCCAGGGACAGAACAGGTCCCCTCTACCCCATGCTTGTCTCAACGAGTGATCCCAGGGACAGAACAGGTCCCCTCTACCCCATGCTTGTCTTAGCGAGAAATTTCAGGGACAGAACAGGTCCCCTCTACCCCATGCTTGGGGTTATGACCCAGTGGTACCTGGGAAAACTAGAGCCCCTATAGCCGCTGCTTATCATTGCATATCACCTTGAGCATATTATCTTTTTTAATTGATGGGAACTATCATTCATTGTTGAATGCATGTCCATGTATGTATCCTTAACATTTACACATACATGACGTGATATATATAATTGTAAACTTGTATTTCAGGTGACCCTAAAGGGGTGATGTTGTCCCACGCTAATCTCATCTCCAACATTGGCGCTGTTATGTTCCACATATTGGTAAGAAATCAGCGTCATTAACTCTGAGTCTCGCGGACCTACATGTCCATGTTTGATATATATAAAGAAGCCAAAGTGTCCTCTTTCGGCTGTGTAATCATCAATATATATAGAAATAGTCATCAATAATCAAAAGGTTATGGTAAACTTATATTATTTTAGAGTTTTACACGCGTAAAAATATGACTCTTGCAGAGTCCTGTCTTAATCAGTCTAACATGTTTAGTTTAGACAGATTCCAGTGTGTTTATTAAAGGATCAACCAGTGTTATCAGATAGAAGATGAGGCGAATGCCTTTTCAATATTTTATGTACGGATCCAAGAAAAGTGGACACAAATAGAATATTTTGTATTGATACCATACCTGGCCATCACGCTTAGGAAGAACAACAATTTGTTTCCCTGCCTGCCCTACAGTCTTGTAGACAGGTGCTACATGATCAAAATAGCAGTAACTGTTCGCTTTAATACCAGTTATAGATACAGTTGTACTCCAATCAATGTGTGGCTTTGTTCCCACACTTTACAATTTATAATATCTGTCACATAAATAAAAGTTCCTGACGGTGATATTTAAATCCTAAAGATCCTATGATTTTACGAAAACAAAAGAAATAATTGAAGGATTTAATTTTGCCTTTACCCTCATTTCGACTACCGACTAAAGGTTTTTAGAAAAGCGAGAAAGTTTTTCTTTCGACAGATTTTTTCAATTAAGCATCCATAATTCAGAAATTATTCTCCCGTCCCCCAATGTCTACAGTCCACCATGCCGCCAAAGGAGGATCTGGTGGTTACAATTTGAGATCTTCCTGATTGAGTGTCACCGCATCCTGACGGCGTGGATTCTTTCAACCGCTTGGTTGCCTGGCCAATATTGTATTATTCGTGATGTAGGCGTAAAAGTAGATTCAATCACAGGCTACAACAATGGCTATATCACGTACCGCGCCCTATCGTAGTGACTAGCATTCCATTACAAGCTGATATCGCCCAGTGAAGATCCCGGTTAACATTTGTCTTCAGCAACCCATGCTTGTCATATGAGGCGACTAACGGGATCATGTGATCAGACACGGTTGATGCATGTCAATCACTGGATTGTCTGGTCCAACCTCGATCATTTACAAACCGCCATTATGTTGCTTGAATGTTGCTGAGTGCGGCGTTAAACAACGAACAAAACTCAATGTTTTTTGTTATTTCTGCAGGATCACATTGATCTTGGCCCGAGTGACCGCCATCTCTCCTACCTCCCACTTGCCCACATGTTTGAAAGGGGCATGCAGGTATGCTACAGTAGCCATGGTTACCGTATCTCTCCATCCATTCATCGTTTAATATAAAAATATTTCTATATGTCGATGTGATCGACCCATTAGAAACATCTGCTGCTACAGGTTTGGGAAAGCAAGATGGCCGCCCCACGAAAACGCTAACTGTTTTTGTTTCCGATCTTGAATCCTTATTCAAAGATCATTTTCGACGGCAAAAATATACGTGTTTGTAGGTATGGGATTGAGAAAGATAGTAATAATATGGTTTGCCAATATTTATGAATTTGTAGGCCGTCTGAGATGAAGAATTGAGCTGTAAATCGTACACAGTGATAGACGTCTCTAACGGGACATCCGTAGCGGTATATAGACAATGTGATATTAATTATATTAAACGATGAACGGAGGAGATACGGTAACCGGGATTAACAAAGCACCGTGCTCACACACCATTAAACAAAAAATGATGATTCTGTAAATGTCAACCTTAAAATTGGTGTGCAGCAATTTGTCGTTGAAATAGCTGCATCCCCACTGTGGGCCAATTATTCCTCGCCCGGCCACCGACTTTTCATTGCAAACTACAAATGTATTAACGTTGTTCTGAGTATAACCATTGAGGATCGTCAGATTATTATTGAAATGAATACAAGACGGAGGCCAAGGGAGGCGATTTTAGGAACGATACCAATGTCAGCGTGCATTTTCCAATGAAGACAATATGTAGAATTAGTAGTGGTAGTAGTAGTACTAGTTGTAGTAGAGCTGTAGTGGTAGTAGTGGTAGTAATAACAAAAGTAGCAGTAGTAGTACCAGCAGCTGTGGTAGTAGTAGTAGTGGTGGTGGTGGTGGTGGTGGTGGTGGTGGTGGTTGTAGTAGTAGTAGTAGTAGTAGTAGTAATAGTAGTAGTAGTAGTAGTAGTAGTAGTGGCATCAGTAGTATTACATGTAGTACCTGTAGTAGTAATAGCAGCAGCAGTCGTAGTGGTGGTGGTACCAGAAGCAGCCGATGCAGACTGATATCTTGCGTACATAACATTCTCAAGGCATAGAGCGTTTGCTCCTCGATTCCTGGGTTTGATTCCTCACAAAACTCTATCAACTGAAGCCCTTTCTTTTAGTCTTGTTGTGATACTGCTACAATGTCTGTACCGCCATGTTCTCCATCACCCAGATACTGATGTTCACGGTGGGGGGACAGATCGGCTTCTTCCAGGGGGACATCAAGCTCCTCACCGATGACATGAAGACCCTCCAGCCGTCATTCTTCCCCACGGTGCCCCGCCTCCTCAACAGGATCTACGACAAGGTGAGATAAACATTTATACGTGTGTATAGACTGACTCTTGTGGGGTTGGATAGTCTTACAAAATGGCTTGTTCTTTTAAATACCCGGACAGAGAAAGAGCCGACTGATGAGTGAGTGAATTTGGTTTAACGCCATTTTGAACACAAAGTCAGTCATATCGCGGCTTGGTGTGGGAGGAAAGCCCGAAGGGATGCAAGTTTTACACGGTTACCACGTTGATGAACTCCGCGAGCACGGATATGGTGAAGATGGGTGGGTTCCAACGTGGAACCTGGCGTAGATCTGCGTTCATGTAGATCTGTCCTTCACGGACTTGCCTTCTCTTGGCTCGAATATCTACAAGCCGCCTTCATAAAGCTGGAGAATTCAGATTGTGGCGTCAAACAATATTTACCCATGCATCCGTCTGCAAAATGTCAAAATCAAAATCACACTCACCTGAAAAAGGCGACACTCCCGTTGGGATTCCGGGTAAAAACAGGTCCCCTAACAACCTATGCTGGCGACTTAATGGATCGGGTGTCGTGACTCGGTGAACTGGAAGATTACATGTCAATGTTCCCCTATCACTGCTCATAATACAATCACTGGTTTGTCTAGTCCATATTCAATTATTCAGGGACCGCCGTCATATAACTGAGACGTTAATCAACAGAGAAACAAAGATAACATTAAATATTGATTTAGTATATTTGGTATACCAGGTGATGAACGGCGTCCGTGGCAGCTTCATTAAGACGACGTTGTTGTCGTGGGCGATCAACAGTAAGCTGGTGGAAGTGCGAGAGTGAGTACTGTAACGCTGGTCAAGTTCATCCTTGTTCCACCATTTAAAGATGTACCGGTGACTAGGTTTGGGGTGTTTAAAGGTCTGGTTAGGACGGGTGGAGTAAGATGCCTTTACGCCGCATTTAGCAATATAGAACCCTTTCACGGCGTCCAGAAGTAGGGAATCGAACTCGGATCGGGACGGGACAACGCTTTAACCACAGACTACCCTCAATGGTTATACCACGTACCGGGCCCTATCGTAGTGACCAGCAGTCCATTACAAACTCATATCGCCCCGTGAAGATCCAAGTTAGAATAGGTCTTCAGCAACCCATGTAAGAGGCAACTATGCTTGTGGTAACAGGCGACTAACGGGGTGGTCAGGTTCGCTGATTTGGTTGATGCCTGTCATCGTATCCCAATTGCTTGGATCGATACTCATGACATCAATCACTGGATTGTCTGGTCCAGACTCGATTACAGACCGACATCGTTGGTTTTAAACCAACTTCGTACATACACTGTGGCATGTTTATTTTGTTTTTGTTTTTTTATTTATCTAGCTGTGTGATCCGAAAGAACACAGTCTGGGACCGGCTGTTATTCAAGAAGATTCAGAAAACGCTAGGGGGCAAGATCAGGCTCATCATCTCGGGGTCCGCCCCTCTCTCACCCCCGGTCTTGGACTTCCTTAGGGCATCAATGGGATGCATGGTAGGTGGGGGTTCGCTGTGGGTCGCCTCGCTTCATGCCTTCATAAGCAATGAGCCATAAGAATTTATGACAGACATGGAAAAGATTGGAATATTTTCAGACTACAACAAATTCTACGTTTAGTCTTCTGAATCCTTACAAACAATTTTGAACGTTGTGTATTTAAGGTTTAACCAAAAAAAATTCGTGAACACATAATTGGTTTGTTGGCACCATAGATCTATATTTAAGGCATATGCTGGGGACAAAACCTTTATCATGTGCACATCCACCAGGAGAAATCTTGGATTTTTGATTTTATGATACAATTTGTAATTTAGAATTATTAAGTTAATCCGATAATCCGCACTGGGCTTGTGAAATATGTCCACATGGCGCCCGCAATACCCAGTGGAAATTTGTTTCCCTTGTTCGTGCCAGGATCCGCTGATCGTGGTTCGAATCCAAGATGTGCTCACAGGTTTGACAAAAGTGGCTCACCTCCCACTTCAAGCCGATATGCGCCATACATACGAAATACTGTTCAAAGCCGCGTTTAACACAACTCACTCACTCATCCGTAGGTGCTGGAGGGGTATGGCCAGACGGAATCAACAGCTGGCATCAGCTTCAATATCCCAGGAGAAAGCTCTGCAGGTTTGCTGGACAATCTTATACACCTGTTATCACCTGTTCGTTTACCTGAAAGAATACGAGGGGAGGCCCTCCTGTCAGCAGTCATTATTGATACATAAATGCGTTGTTAAATAAATGCGTTCAAAGACCACTCGTATTTGGCGCATTCATTTTTCTCTCGCATTAATTTCAAGATTTTCAGTATTGGTCATGTGAACAATTGAACAATAACTGTTCCTCTCCTTCATCATTAGTTAAGGGGTCCGGTTTCCTAGTCTTCTTTAGCACGGCAATTCGCTTGTTGCGTCCCTTTGGCATGCCATAAACCTGTGATCGTGAGTTCGAATCCAGGTTCTCTCAGATCATGTTTCTAGGTTTGTGTCAGCATCATACCCGTGCTCATTGGCTTCATCAAAGTGGAAAATGTGTTAAGATCTGCAATATACTGCATTGCTTCGGACACGCCGTTAACCACCTCACATATTTAATTACCCATCCTTCTAATAAAGGGGGCAAGACAGTTTCATATGTTTTCATAAATATATACAAAGCGACATCCTTTTTCTGGAAACTCCTGTATACGGAGGGTAGCTGTAGTGAGAATTTGAAAAGCACATTATTCCTCAACAATGATTCAATATTCTGGGAATTTGTCAAATAAAAATTATCTCGCAAGAATTTAGATCAACAGAGCAATGTGATATTACTGTATCGCTAAAAAACAAACTTTCGAGATGTCGACATGTTTCATTGTTTATTTACATTTTTGTTGGCTAAAAGCGCAAAACTGGGTTCTCTGACCAACAGTGGGACCAGTTTAAGGTTTTGGATTTATACTGGTTTTGACCTATGTATTCTTACGCTGCAGGTCACTGTGGACCGCCTCTGGCGTGCAACTACGTCAAGCTGGTGGATGTTCCCGAAATGGACTACTTCGCCAAAGACCTCAAAGGAGAAGTATGTATTACTGAGACTCAAAACAATTCTTAATTAAAAAAGTTATAATTATTCATACCCCGTCGTCTAAGGCATCGCAATTTGCTGTTTACGGTAGGGTCAAAAACCAAAAACCTTTGATCGTGGGTTCGAATCCATGATTCCCCCTGATTGTGTTTCTTGGTGTTTCGTGTGTTTCACCAGAGTGGTGAACCGCTGTGACCTGCACCACGTCGGGCTATCCTCCAACATTAAGCTGGCACGCCGTGATATGACTGGAATACTGTTCAAAGTGACGTCAAACCCAACTCACTCACGCAGTTATTGGCTTGTCTTATGGTGACATCGGGGGCACGAATGTCCAAGTCGTCTAAGGCGCCGCGATTCGCTGTGCAGAGGTGCGTCCCTTGGGCACGCCACAAACCTATGATTGTAGGTTCGAATCCCGGTTCGCCCCAATTATGTTTCTAGGTTTGTCAGCACCATACCCGTGTTCGTGGGTTTCACCAAAGTAGTAACCGTCTGAGACCTGCATCACTTCGGGCTTTCCTCCCACATTAAGCTGACACGACGTGATATAACTGGAATAATGTTAAAAGCGGCGCCAAACCCAACTCACTCACTTATGGTGACATCGTTCCAAGAGTACATTCTGATCACACACTGGTGTCCACTGACACTGTTTTCTCTCCAGGTCTGCATCAAAGGTCCCAATGTGTTCATTGGCTACTACAAGAACCCAGAGAAGACAGCTGAAGCTATAGACAGTGATGGCTGGCTACATACCGGCGATGTCGGGGAATGGCTGCAGGTACTGCCAGGAACACTAGTTTGTAACACACAAAATTCGGACCACTGGTGGGCTCTCGGGTCATCTCGGCTTTTTCCGCTACGAACATAATACCTCGAACTCGGGCAAAAGTGGAACAGTGATAGTACATGAATTGACTTTAAACCGCGTAACGACAAATCTCGCCGCATATAATTCGTATTTTGAAGACAAGTTTCATTCTTTGTTTAACTAAAATTAGGTAAACACATTGATTTTACGCAAAAGGAGGGGGAACAAACAGAACAGTTAATAGTTTTACGACTGCCGACAGTTTTTGTCCAATTGTGTGATAGTCACGTGCACGAAACGGTTTCCAATATGGATTTCCTCAAGTGCTGCCGAGGCTTTATTTGACTGGGACGAACCGAATGACTACTGGCTAAGTTAAAAAGCAGTTTCAAAGTTCGATTGTGGGATAGAATTCTTGTGTGTTGTTTGTGTTCTTGTCTTTAAACCTGATTCATTTTCTCAGGAAGGAACTCTGCGGATCATAGACAGGAAGAAGAACATTTTTAAACTTTCCCAGGTAATTTTGTTGTTGGCATTAACGAGACGAAAATACCTTAATGCGATTTAGTTCAAATCATCCTGATAAACGGGTCAGGGGTTGCCAATAAAATTCTTTAACAAGTCTAGAGTTACTAAAAAGAGGTTACGTTTTACACGTTTGATCCTTTTTAAGATCAGTTATCAAAATATCTATTGGCGAGAAGTCAAACATGTGAAATAATACCAAGATTCATTATGCTTTTGCACGTTTGTTTATTGTTGTTTAACGCCGCACTCAGCAATATTCCAGCGATATGACGGTGGTCTGTAAATAATCAGGTCTGGACCTGACAGTCCAGTGATTGACACGAGCTGACATGACATAAGCATCAATCTACGGAACTGACGCAAGTTGACATGCGTCAACCAATTCCGCGAGACTGACCACTGGATCCCGTTAGTCGCCTATTTTGACAAGCATGGGTTGGTGGACACCAATTCTAATCCGGATTCTTCACGGGGCGGTTTTGCATGTAAAGAAACAGTCTAAATGTACCTTTTTACAGGCGATGTACACACAACGTGTTAGTATAAACGTAAATGTAGCTAAAATAATAATTGTTATTGTTGTTGTTATTATTATTATTTGTAATTGTATGTTGTTAATACCCCTGGCAGTTACAGTGTTTATTTACTGGTGTGTCCGGTTCTTCCTCCAGGGCGAGTACATTGCCAGTGAGAAGATCGAGAACGTGTACATGAGGAGCCAGTTTGTGGCGCAGTGTTTCGTGGAAGGGTACAGCACACAGGTTCGTGTACAAGGAGGTGACCAGATGGGATGTTACGATGCGTAGGGAATATACATCTTACCGTGTAATACCCGCATGCCTATGTATGGATTCAGATCTAAATCTGTATTAAATGTGTTTCGCGCAGCCGGGACTCGGTCGGTGTGACAGAATATAACGAAGGGATAAAAAAAAAAAAATTCTTGCAAGTGATATGCATGTGTTCGTATTTGTGTCTCGGTTCAACAAGACATCAATTTCATCCATTCAAGGGACGTAACTCCAGCAGTACTGCTTGTTTTGCTTTCTGTTAGTAAATTTTCAAAGGTCGGGTTGTTTGAGACTGGAGTAAACTAATATATCCGGATTCTGAACTGAGCTTCAAATAGAAACGTCCGCCTGAATACACTTTCCACTCATTATTAAGATCTTGACTTTGATGAATTTACTGTTGAACTGGTGATTGAGGGATTCGTGATTTGACGTTATAGCTTTAAAAGAGTTATTTTAGTTATATACAAACTGTATCTTAATGTCAGTGTTTTGATAGTTTAATAGGTATCGTAAAGTGCAGAGGTGGTTGGAGTTCGAACCCCAAGACGTACAATAACTTTCTTCCACTCAAATAATTACCCAGTCCCCTTGCCTCTTCAGTCCTGTGTGATGGGCGTGGTCACTCTCGAGGAAGAATACATCACCAAGTGGGCGAGTAAGCACAGCGTCAGCAAGACACCAGCTGAACTAGCTACAGACAAGGTTCGTAGAGAGACCCCATTTAAACATACAAACCCAAGATAAAATCGACCTCAACGCTCAATTAATCCAATAATGATGTGTAAATAAAGACACGTCAACGCCCGAGAATATCAAGTCTCGATTATCCACCGAAACGGATTCCATTGGGCGTGATAGGCAAAATAGCGATGAAAAATTTATGAATAGATCACTGAACATCAGTGATGACACCAGGTGTTCGCAAAAAGGTAACGTAAAGAATGAACGCATCGGAATCACGAATTTACCTTGTTTTAAGCTATATGTCGAGTTATCAGAATTCGTGTTAACGAGGTGAACTTTGCCATAACAATGCAGGTATAGATCGGGGCATCAACAACTACACCCCGTCCTATAAAAGGAATTAAACTCGGGATATACCGAACTCTGGATATACCGAACCCCCGAATATAACGAATTTCAAGTCAATTCATCTTCACAAAATTCCGCAATAACAATGACCAGAAGCGTAAGGAGATGTGGTTAATGTTGCTTGGTGAAAATGACGTTTTGGACATATCCAGTTGGTGATTTGTTTGTATGTTTGTTTGTTTGTTTGTTGTTTAACGCAGCACTCAGCAATATTCCAGCTATATGACGGCGGTCTGTAAATAATCCAGTCTGGACCAGACAATGCAGTGATTAATATCGTGAGCATCGATCCACGCAATTGGGATACGATGACATGCATCAACCAAGTCAGAGAGCCTGACCACCTGATCCCGTTAGTCGCCTATTACGACGTACATAGTCGCCTTTTACGGCAAGCATAGGTTGCTTAAGACCTATTCTAACCCGGATCTTCACGTGTGATAATCTGTTGATGATGTGTTATGTAGTGAAAATAAAATGACAGTTAAATGTCGATCATGCATACGCTAATACATCAATTACTTGAGTGTATATTTGTGTATTCCCCTGTTCTGCACCAGGACTTGAAGGCCGCTGTCCTGGCTGACATGCTGTCCGTGGGCAAGACCGGTGGTCTAAAGAGCTTTGAACAAGTGAGTCTACAGTCTTGTTTATAAACATTTATATCTGATCAATGCCTGTACACATAAGAACAAGAAACGCTTTTTCTCGAATATTTAAGTTTCTGAAAGCTTTACTTGACCTTTATATTTCATATTTTAATCGAATGCAAACTTTCCCTTTTGCTTATGAAATATTTTAACGAGTAAACGCCAAACGTGTTGAACGTATCGTTTCATTTCATTAATATCGATGTAATAATCGTTTTATTCACGAAAGAGTGAATGAGTGAGTGAATGTATTTTTACGCCCAGTTATTGATATTAAACTACACATAGACATGCGTGTAATCAAATAAGTGAGGGAAAGTAAGTCCGCTGGGGCTTCGGACAAAAGACCCGTCAAAAAGGCGTGCGTCGTCGTCAAGGTTTCACGGTCTTGTGTACACGACGTTCCAGCATCACCCCTTTATACACACGGCCGGTGTTCCGTGGAGTCGCGTGGGGGAACCTGGCGTCAACAAACACGTGAAGTACTGACAATGGTCTTCCGGGATGTGAAAAATGAACTAGGGTGTTGATAGAAATGTTATATTGCCAGGTGAAAGACATCTTTATTTTCCCTGAACTCTTCACGGTGGAGAACGGGTTCATCACCCCCAGCTTCAAGACAAAACGCCCAGCTCTGCGGAAAGCTTTCAAGAAGGAGGTAGAGGCAATGTACGCCAGGCAGTGACCATTTGCCAGCTCGGCAGAAACACATAATACTCAGTGAGGGCCCTTACTGGTCTAAAATTGGCCCTAACCAGGTATCAGAGGGAGAAATTCAAAAGATCAATACAGGCTTAACAATTCAATTCTGTAAGTTTTGAGACACTCCCCATCCTCAGAAACTAACATAATAGTGCAAATGTTGATATCCTCAAATATGTTTGTCTTGCGAATCCTACTTTTTAGAGTGAAAAATTAACGATAAGAATGGTTCATCCTCTGTAGAATTGTTCTTGTAGGACAGGAAACCCGCTATTCTACTTTTTGGATGAAATAGAATCTTAAAGAAAATAACCTTTAATTTCAGCCGAAATTCCCAGTAAATGTTGAACAAATATAGTGATGAGGTGAGTAGTTGCGTTTCCATGGAAACGTACCCAGACTATAACCATAATTATCATGCATGTTACTAAACTGATCACCCCTCTGATGTTGTATAGAGCATGGACGCTGGCACGTGCTGGTTGTACAGCGCATGGAGTCTTAAATTCTGTTAAATTAGATTGTTTAGCTTATCTAGATCTGCACAAAAAGTAAATGTTTCAATACCTTCCTCAGCCCCAGACGAATTCTGCAAATCATTATTTTCAAGCTTTTCTATCGAATTGTGCTCTCGATAACATGTGATTAACACATGACAATATGAATCATGCAATAAAGTGATAAAGTGAAGTTTGAAATATAAAATTCTCACTTTTAAACGTTCTTTGTAGTAATAATATTACATAAACTATGTTTACCTCTAACCATTAATACATACCAGTGACACTAAGCATAAGTCTTATCCAATGGCAACTGTTTATAATGACAGTATGTGGAATTAGTTCTTGGTCGCAAAATGAGTTTGTAATAATATTTTGTTAGATATTTGTGATTTTAGCAGCAGATGTTTGGTAATTTAACCGAAAAATGTTGATAATTGTATCGCAGGATTCGCCCAGGACTGCATACTATAGGTATGTATACACGGGTAGTTTGAGAAAAGTGGGTTAATATTTTGTTTGAAAAAGAAACTGAGTGAATTTTCACTTATTTCACATTTAAGCATGCTCATTGAGGCAATATTATTACACAATTTATACATGTTTCGTTATAATCGGTTTCTGTGCATGTGTGTGTGTGTGTTTTTCAGTATGTTTATCGACTGCTCTATGAGGATAACACTGTATAATGTATGTGTTGAACATAAGCGGCGGTATCAAAGTGTGCAGGTTTCATGATAACAACGCTTGTTATAATATCAGGTGTACATAAATATATTGCAAGGTAGCGGAAACTGGATTTTCATAGTCAGTTAACTCCCTTGCCTCGGGAGTACATTTGTACAATGTTTTATATATATTGATAAAAACCATGTCCAAATTTGTATAATTCTCTGTGTACAATATGCAATAAAACAAGCTCTCTACGGAAAATCGTGTCCTTGTGTTTTTACCCCATTGCGACAGAGGACCGGGATTAAATGGGGATTGAGTGTCTCCAATATGTTACCAAGGCTACTGGTATGGCATGGCGTTCGCTCATTCCATCAACCACTGTATTCCTATATGACGTCGGCCTGTAAATAATCAGGTCTGAAACAGACAATTGGTTGATAGCATTGATAATACCACACGTCGTCGGGGCAGGATGATGTACACTTGGCCACGTCACAGAGACTGATCACTTCTCTCTATCCCATTTCAGTGTGTTTGTTTGTTTGTTTGTTGTTTAACGCCGCACTCAGCAATATTCCAGCTATATGCCGGCGGTCTGTTGATACTCGAGTCTGGACCAGACAATCCAGTGATAAACATCATGAGCATCGATCCACGCTTTAAGGATACGATGACATGCATCAACCAAGTCAGCGAGCCTGACCACCCGAACAAGCATACATGTAGTCGGCTTTTACGGTAAGCATGGGTTGCTGAAGACCTATTCTACCCCGTATCTTCACGGGGCGATGTCAGCTTGTAACAGAATGCTAGTCACTACGATAGGACCCGGTACGTGGTACAGCCATTGGGGTAGCCTGTGGTTAAAACGTTGTCCCGTCACGATCCGAGTTCGAGTCCCTACATCGGAAACAATGCGTGAATCCCACTTCTGGACGACGTGAAAGGGTTGAATATTGCTAAATGGGTTACTGGAGGCCTTCTCACCCGGAATTTCACGGGTGTCCCATTCCAGTCCGATCTTACGACAAATGTAAGTTGATCTTTTTTATACGCAATCCCCAACGCGACGGGTTTGTCTGATCCAATGATGGTCCAGACCGTGATGGAGACGTAATGGTACCGACAACCAGAAGACAACATTTAGTCATCTTGTGAGGGTTGCATACAAAAACATTTCTCGGGCACGTTTTTTTCTCAACAGTGGGGAAGGAGATAGATATTATTTAATGAAAACAAAAGTTATGAATGAGGATTTTTTTATTTGTTTTACACCAATTATTCCAAGACACACAACTGGGCACACATTGAACCCGTCCCTTAAATGCAATGACAGTTGTCATGCATGGATAACAGCGTTTGCTTCATATGACGCGGGACATTTGTATTGATTTTATTGTCAATAAGAATGACAAGCAAGATATAGAATGAGGCGCCGATGCCCGACAAACAACTTCCTGCTTTAGCCTTATCACAATTACGTACCTAAAGACCACAGATTTATGTGGCAAAAAGAGTGGAATGTTGGAACTAAAAGTCCAGGAAACAGGAGACACGGGTGGCACAATTGTCAAAGTGCTGTTGTGTTTGTTTGACTTCAAGAATCGTCTCGATTATGACAGTACCATTCCCGTTCTATTAGGAAGAAGAAGAAGAAGAAGAAAATTATTTTATTTTCGTGTCACACACTGTACAGCAGTGACAATAAAAATACACAAATAGTGTGTACAGTGTCCGGCCATTATGGCCTACGAGACACGCAGGACATCACTTACATATATGAGTAACATATTAGGTAACCAAGGCGGAGAACGTCAATGAACTGAGTGGGTGTGTAAATTTAGTTAAGCGATACAATTAAGATCTTTTCCAAAGTGGCGTTGCCCCAACATCTCCACACCTATGGTTATGGGTTCGACACCCTGTTCGCCCGATTGTTTCTAGGTTTGTCAGCATCATACCCGTGCTTGTGGGTTCACAACAGTGGTAAACGTCTGAGATCTTCATTACTCCAGTCTTTCCACCCACAATAAGCTGACACGCCGTGATAAAATACAATTGTACATGTCTATTCCAAAATTGAAACAATATGTTAACCCAGAAATCTGTACGTACAAGAACTTAGTGTGAAACAAACAACCAACAAGTGGTATACAATCAACAATTGTATGACAAAATTCACTACAATTCAATACAAATTATTGCGCAGCAATTACAATGGCAGTAAACAATAGAGCGGTAGTACACTATTCCATGGCAATAATAATATGATGACAGTGGTCAGTATGAAATAGTGACAGAAAAAGTCAGTATACCCAGCGGCGACAGTGATAGGTTAGGCAGGGAATCAGTGATGATGAGCGTTTCTCACATGAAATCTGGTTCGGATGTGATGAAAATGCGTGAGAGACGAAACGTGTGAGAGATACCTAAACACGCCCTTATATACACGTCCCACTATACATGTATATACACTCAGCCAATTAAGCAACTTGAAATTTCTATACTGTGCCCTCACCACATAGAGCATTACATAAATTTCCATTACATACTATCACCGCCCGCGGTATACCGTACCGGGAGTTTATACACCACACTGGTATCTAAAGATAGTAGCTTCGTGACGACTGATCACTGTCCAAACACAATGCAATGAGCGTCTGTCGCATCTCAACAGAAACAATGTAGCACAGTTACAATCATTGTTAAACAATAAAACATACTGCCATAAACAATAATCACGACCAGTAGAAATTTAGGTGGGTAACAAAACATCACTTTATATACAACATGATGTTATCAAGTTTATAGTCGGAGAGAAACAACAATGAAATGTGTTCGTTACGTCAAAAATCCAAGACGTTTCAATATGCCTTAAATTTTGTTGATCATATATATGCCATAAAGCACTGACTATAAATTGTGGCTTGGTAACCAATTTCTTTCGTAAACCCTCTTGGGGCGTTAAACAACAAACACACAATCCCAGCACGTTGTGTCTCATATATAACAGGCAGTTTTGTGAACAAGTGAGTGACTTTTTAAACCACAACTTTTAATGATATGGTAAAAGACCGTAGTTATCATGATGTGCAGAGTTAGGCACGACATCATCCTATATTATCCTTGATTTGTAGCCGGTTCCTAGGGAAAAGTCAACAATGTCACTCTGTTCCACATTAATATTACATAACGTGATATATCTACTTTTCAAAGTGAGGTTATATTTTCAGGGAGATAGTGTGTTTAAGTGAGTGAGGGAGTTGGGTTTAACGCCGATTTAAACAGTATGTTAGTTACATCGCCGTGTATCAGCTCAAAGTGGGGGGAAAGCCGAAAGTGATGCAGGTCCCTGACGTTTACCACTTTGATGAAACCCACGAGCACGGATAGGATGCTGACAAACCTTAAACAACTGGGCCACTCGTGCTTGGCAACAGACAACGGGACTTCATTTACATAAATCTGCATACACAACACCTTTATTGTTAAATAATCATGACATATGTCGGAACGCTCAGATAGAGTTTTGCTTATACAGACATATGATACTAATTGAGATGCAATTCTAGGAGAGCTGGGAAGAACATCATTGTGTGTACACTATTACAGTGGTTGTATTACGTACCGGTGTCGACTACTTGGATTACATGAAACAAGATATCCGTATGCCTGTTACCATGTGTGAAAAGCGTTTGACGAAAATGGTCAAACTAACTGGGTTTCTTACATAAGACAGTTATTGTTTCAAACTGGGTTTTCATATGTGTGGTTGTCTCAGGATTGCGGCGATGGGAAATGATTCATGGTTATATGCAAACAACGATGTAAAGATATAGAATTCCAAAACTGGCATTACAAAATCACACATTCTTCTTCCCTTGATGTTTATTCATCTTATAAATCATTACTCGAACCAGAAAAATAACTGTTCACTTTAGCATGAGAAAGAGATGTTCTTAGAGCTTTATGTAAATTCCGTTGTTTAAGCCATAATCTAAATGTACTGAAAACTCGATTTAATACAACCAACGTGTCATCGTTTCGTTTATGTATGAAATGTAACCGTCATGAAATTATGAATAAGTATATAATACGATATACTAGACATTTATATAATATATACATTTTGCATTAGGTTGATATGCTTGAAAAGAAGCCAAAACAATTTTAAACTTTCGCCCTACAAAGAAAGCATTCGTTTGTAATACGTTTAAAAAAGGTTTAAGATAAAATGTTTACAAACATGTTAATCTTATAAATTGAATTCTGACTAGTCGATGTCATTAAGATTGACAAAAAATAAGTGAAACAGTTTTTGCAATGGTTAAGAATTCATAATTTAAATCAGAATAACAAGAGTCATCAGAAGTTGACAAATCGTCTCCACAATGGCAAAAGGCGCCACTTCACACTATGGAGAATATGTAGGAATGAATATTATCCTACCCTATTTTTTATCCCGGGGATGAAGTTCTCTAGTGTCAGGATGATTCTCCCTAGTGAATTTGAACCCATACCAATGTGTTTAATCCTATCAACATACATTTATGTTTACAGCTCATTTCTTTCCAAACAGACATGTTGACATTTTTGCCTCAAAGCTCTCTTCTGCTTAAAGTTAAACATGTCTGGATATATTTTGTCTTTTAAGTAATTGAATACTTTGGAATACTCTGTTCCATCCATCCAACTGACAATGTCAATGTCAAACCTCAAAGTCATGAAGTCATGTGATCAGCTGACAGCATGAATATCATGACAGCATGCAATGCATGTGCAAAGGAAGTCTGTCATGGGATAATATACACTGATTCAAGTTAGTGTAAATTTTCCCAGGATACATTTAATTTCCAATTTCCACTTAGTTATGTTTCACTGGGATGAATTACCCTTAATGTTTGGACATAACCTATCCCAGATTTACCACACTAAGGTAGGATACTATGCACTGGACTAAAACGTCCCCCGGGATAATATTTGGGTAGGATATAATCCTTGCTTACAAATACATGTACCAAGTTTGGATGAAAAATCTTTCACGTTATGCTTCGGAAATGAAATACAGGCGGGCAGACAGACTAGATGATGACTATATCCCCCGCATTATATGCCTTGGTGTGGGGGATAAACAGGACATGATAATAAAAATGGTTTCTCATTGTCAACGGTTTACACCTAATATGTCTTGTTTGAATGGGCAACGATCCACGCCATCACGGTGAAATACAATCAGCTTTGACACGAGTGAAGCAATACTTAAACTTCAAGTAATCGCCAAAAAGACGCGGATGTTAATGTCATGGGCAACGATCCACAACGTCGGGCACAACGACACGCTATGAACCAGGTCACACATTGTGACATAGTGTGACATAACCAATTGGATTTTGAAAAGCAATCCATTTTAATATGTCTGCTTCAATGTATTTTGATTACCACGTAAACCATGGACAGATAAAACATCTTCCCCCTGTCAATATCACAAATATGTATGAAAGTACAAATGAACATGTTAAGACATATTTCCGGCTGTAAGACAAATCATTATATAAGCACGTGGAGACCATGCATACCGTGCAAAGTCTATGCAACTTGAGTTGTGGACACAACAATGCTTTCTTTGACGTACACAACAGAAGGGGCAAAGTTCAGCTGAAGTCAAAAGCTCCGAAATTCGCTGGTTCGTAAAATCTCGAGCTTGTGTCACGGGCGAATAGTCTCGCCAGAAGTGGTCGCACAATCCCAGCTCTAGCCTCGGACACGGAAAGTCAACACTGAATTAGGATTCAGCTGTGAGAGGTAAGTTAGCAATGTTGTAAAATACTGTGGATGTAAGCGACCCACAGACGACAGGCTATTAGCGTAGCAAGTATGCATTCATGGTGACAAGCCAGGATACTCATTATATCCCTTATTTTCGGTAATAGGTAACGTGATTGAGTGTCACTGGGTTAAAGGTAACAGGCTATCACAACTGTCTTACTTTTTCGTAACGTTTTAGATCCCTCGGCTATAGATATTATCAGTTGTACTTTTAGACATTGACAGTCTAACGTTAGACTAAGTGTCACCGCTTGCACCTCGCACAGGCACGTGAATACATTTTGAATCGTGAGAAGGCATGAATATTGCATGCAATATTCAAGTGCGTTGTGGTTTTTCAGCCATTCAATCTATTCATAGAACTGAAACCGGACATGTATATATTCACCTTTCAGTAGACAGTCATTAAACTATAATCGAGTATTACCGCCCTCCCCGTTTTAATATCAACACATTACCATAAGGTGTGATGTCCTTTTCTGCATTCCTACTAAATATCCTGAATCTTTAAGTAAAGCATTAATGATTGTCAGTGACAACGCCAAGACCAGTCACGTGATATATAGCTTGTCATATGTATGTTATGTAATCTGTGAAGTCACGCATGAACGACTTACATTAATGCTTATACTGTGATTTGACTCCTGTTTATTTGTCCACAATACTATACCTAAGAATATCGTTATGCGCCAGCGTCACAGGAATCTAGTTTGAACATGCTCATGATAATTATTCGCAATTTCAATGACATGTTGAACACATGCGTTTAAATATCCATGTTCCCAAATGACCTACATCAGATCACGTGAATCCACAACTTGCGTACCGGCGTTTGCAAGCTGACTGACAACCGCGCCGTGTTGACCCTGTTTTCTATATATATGCGCAGCACGCCAAGACGCGTGGCGGTGTCCAGTGCGACGCAGGACTGTCTGACAGTCCCTATGTACAAAGTTCGGTGTACATAGTCCTTGCGTTAATTGACCCGGGTTTTCACTACCTCATTAGATAAAACAACTTCCTATATAGTGACAACGTATACGGCCTATATATTGATATGTAGCTGGCGAGACCCTTTGATAACAGTGCGTATGGTGTCTGCTTTGTGATTTTCTTATCTAAACTATGTATGCCCCTGGGATAACGAAGGTTAGCATCCATGATGAGTTTATAACTATTTCTAACCGTGTAGTTTTGCAATACCACTGAGTGTTGTTCGAATACTATAAACCGACAAGAGAGTTATTCCGGGATCAGTGTAAAAAACTGATAGTCTAAGCTGGGATCTTACATGTCTTAATGCAGTACATTAAGTTTGTTTTGTTTGTTTGGTTGGTTGGTTGTTATTTAACGCCGCACTCAGCAATATTCCAGCTGTATGACGGCGGTCTGTAAGTAATTGAGTCTGGACCAGACAATCCAGTGATTGACTACATGGGCATCGATCCACGCAATTTGGATCGATGACATGCATCAACCAAGTCAGCGAGCCTGACCACCCGATCCCGTTAGTCGCCTCTTACGACAAGCATAATCGCCTTTTACGGCTAGCATGGGTTGCTTATTCTATCCCGGATCTTCACGGGTCCAGTACATTAAGACTGTTCACTGCCACAGCAAAGAATATATTTCTCGTCACCTCCCAAACACGACTGATTTCAAATTTACTGATATTCTTGGTGAACGAATCGCTTTTAATTTTTATGATCATACATAATTGATTATGATATAAACATATGTATGGTATCCGCGAAAGTTTTAATCTATGATTTCATTACCACAAATACTTGATTATTGTATAAATATATTATTTTTAATGACCGTTTGGAATGGAGCTCATGACTTGTGTAACTTCCGAACTGTCCTTTCACAGCAGGTTGAAACGCCGTCATGTAAGTGGAATACTGTTTAAAGCGGCGTGAACTCAAACTCACTCACACCCTGACTAAGAGACTCCCAAATCTCCGTGACATATACCATTCCTGGGACTGGAGCAGGATTCAGGTCTGGGTACACTGCAGTTGATAGCTTATTTGTTCTGCAAAGCCTTTTACTGTTTATTTGCAGATTTCAGGGGGGAAATGACAAGAAAGATGAACCACATTACCCTATTTTATATAATGGTGTCAGACAGGGTTGAATACTAAGCTCTATCTTTTGTCCTCCTTTTATTGTAAAATTAGAAACTTTTTACAGGTCTATCATGGGATAAAAATATTGTAGGTACATTTATGGATATACTTTTATTACTTCGTTTGGTTATACGTTAATTCGTATTGGTTTCGAAAACACTTTCCTTTCCTCCTACTTGAAACTGTATGAAGCGGCGTTAAACCCAAGTCACCCACCAAGCATGAGTTGAACTTGTGTGACACGAACAGACACGACCCGCTGATGTGATCGTGTGACCATGGATATGTAGAGCACAGTTATCTCCCCTGCTTAGTGAACTCGCATTACATTACATCTACACTTATCCCTTATCAACTGTTCCCTACTATATTAATAAGCCGGCGTAAACTAGCTGCAGTAACTACACCATGATCAGCTAAAGGTAAGACGTGCATGTATAACACTGTATTAACCGCTTGAGAAAGTGTTTGGTATTAAATTACAAGCAACTGTATGGATACAGGTCGCCCATGTATGTAACGTTCAGGTGTCGGGTCCAAACTCGATAACTTGCAGACCGCCGTCATAAAGCTTGAATTATTTGAGTGACGCATTACACAAACATGTAAGTACTAGATTGTTGATTATAAAACTTATACTGAAGCAGTTTAATAATTCGCGATGGGGAGGTGAATACCTTTTCATCGGGAGTTAGCGTGGTTTTACGCCGCTTTCAGCAATATCACGGCAGATGGCACCAGAAATGAGCACACATTGAACCCGACTCTTTTTGTGGCGAGCGAACGCTTGAACCACTTGGCTTCCCCACCGCCCCTCTGTGCGGTAGCCTTATGGTTAAAGTGTACGCTCGTCCTGACGTAGATCTCGCTCCGATTTTCCGCTTTGGTATATTTCGCCATATTAAAGATTTACGAAGTGGTATTGTACTCTAAATTGACCATGTCTGACAAGTATTTAACCTTATTTAATAACTGTTTTATAATAAATATGGTCATGATATTGCAACTTATATAAAGCAAGACTCCATACAATTGACGAGATCAAAACCCTACCCCTACTCCCACCCCTCACCCCCACTCCCACCCCTCACCCCCATGATGCTATTACTCTGGTCATGGGTTCGATGTCTCCGTGTAATCAAGTGTCACTCACAATTGTCTAACTGTCTACCTGTCTACCTGTCTACCTGTCTACCTGTGTGGTGTCCTAAATGTGACAACTTACCGCTCTACTTGGCTACTCAGCAGGAGAAGTCTGCAAGGCATATGGACTAAGTATTTTTATCGGCTCAGGCCAACAACTACACTATACCCGTGAAATCGCATAGGCTATTCTATTTTAGACGCCATTTATAGCCAGTGACCAGTGAACCGTACGAGTATCAATACTAGTAGACAATACTGATAATAACAGCACATTTCATAATAATAATAACAACAATAACAATAATAATAATAAATGGTTTAATTATATTTTTTACATTTATACCTGCCTATTTTATTTTTTGCGCGGGGGTTGGGGGTATTTTGCCTTGAGTTTATGGGCAATTCCTTTCGTTCACATGTATAGGTAATACTCCATTAGCAACTAGCTTAAGTCAATATTACATTAACAGGTATTTTCTACAAATATCAATGGTGCAGTTCCTTGGCTAATGACTATATGTTGATGTTGCTTACAGGTGGGGAGATAGGTTGTTAGAATTGTGTGGAATTGTTATTGCATTTTGATAGCTGAGTGAGATCCACTTACACTTGTGACCTTCCCTTCTCGCACAAACGCTGCAATTCACTGTGCAGAGTCCCAAGGCGTCCCAGAAATCTATGATCGTGGGTTCGAATAACAGATCCGCCTGATGGCTGCTGGGTTTGTCAGCTCCAGGGTGTTTAAGCATCTTAATAATATAGACTGACAAAAGACGAAGTACTTTGTTGATCGTGTTAGTGGAGTTGCGTCCTTGAGCTCTCAGGGTCCGCTCATCGTGAGTTCGAATCCCATTTCTGCTCTAACCTTTTGACTGTCCCATTGACTGTCCCTGTCTCTGCATGTCGTTAGAGCTGAAATTTGGATAGCGTGAAAACTGTATGACGTAGTTGATTTGTCGAAGTATACGGTTCGTCTGTAGTTCGATCGCAGAGAAACTGTAAGAATTTCCCTGTGCCAAACTATTACTCTTTTCCAAAACTTATAAAAAAATACCCTGGCATGTTTCTAAGTTGTGCGTGGTAAACGTTTGAGAGCCTCATTCGCATGGAGACTTCAGCTCATGTATTTTTGCATTTGGAATAAAAATACTTATTTGAGAAAATGTATATTTAGTTTCTGTTCACATCAAGCATGCGATCAGAGAGGGGCATGGGTGTAATCTGACATTTGCATACAGGATACTCCTGTTACGTTTCGGGGTTCGTCAGCATCATACCCGTGCTCGTGGGTTTCACCAAGCTGGTGAATGTCTATGATTGAGTCACTTCCTCCAAAATCAAGTTGACACGCCGTGATATGACTGGAATGCTGTTCAAAAGAAGATAAGGAAAAGGTCTTCAGCAACCCTTATGCCGTAAAACGGCGACTATGCTTGTCGTGAGAGGCGACTGACAGGATCGGGTGGTCAGGCTCGCTGACTTGTTTGATGCATGCCATCGTATCCCATTTGCGTAGATCGATGCTCATGATGTCAGTCACTGGATTGTCTGGTCCATACTCGATTATTTATAGACCGCTGTCTGTAGGTGGAATATTGCTGAGTGTTAAACAACAATCAAACAAAATATATATACTCGTGCATGACCTTTTGGAATAGCCTTTTGGCCTGTGTTACTTCGGGCTTCCTCCCACATCAAGGTGACACGCTATAAAATGAAATACTTTTCAAAGCGGCGTTAAAACAAACTCACTCACTTACCAATGGCCGGTTTGACTTCACGTCTGGCTTTGACATTTCTTACTTTTCTCACTTCAAGTACATATGGAGCTGTGTCTTCGCACCTATGTCACGGAAGCATGCTCACAGACATCTCATAACTTAAATATTGCTATGGCTACACATTAAGTTACATATAACACATGCTACACAAAATGAACCACCCGAGTCGTTCATATATCCATAGTCATGGCATTAGGATGCGATGACATGCATCAACCAAGTCAGTGAACACCCGATCCCGTTCGTCGCCTCTTACTTATAGTAATATGAAATGATCGGGTGGTCCTTAATGAGAGATTACTGGAGTAATATGAAACAATCGGGTGGTCCTTAATGAGAGATTACTGGAATAATATGAAATAATCGGGTGGTCCTTAATGACAGATTACTGGAGTAATATGAAATAATCGGGTGGACCTTAATGACAGATTACTAGAGTAATATGAAACAATCGGGTGGTCCTTAATGACAGATTACTGGAGTAATATGAAATAATCGGGTGGTCCTTAATGACAGATTACTGGAGTAATATGAAATAATCGGGTGGTCCTTAATGGCAGATTACTGGAATAATATGAAATAATCGGGTGGTCCTTAATGACAGATTACTGGAGTAATATGAAACAATCGGGTGGTCCTTAATGACAGATTACTGGAGTAATATGAAACAATCGGGTGGTCCTTAATGACAAGATTACTGGAGTAATATGAAATAATCGGGTGGTCCTTAATGACAAGATTACTGGAGTAATATGAAATAATCGGGTGGTCCTTAATGAAAAGATTACTGGAATAATATGAAATAATCGGGTGGTCCTTAATGACAGATTACTGGAGTATTATGAAATAATCGGGTGGTCATTAATGACAGATTACTGGAGTAATATGAAACAATCGGGTGGTCCTTAATGACAGATTACTGGAGTAATATGAAATGATCGGGTGGTCCTTAATGACAGATTACTGGAGTAATATGAAACAATCGGGTGGTCCTTAATGACAGATTACTGGAATAATATGAAATAATCGGGTGGTCCTTAATGACAGATTACTGGAATAATATGAAATGATCGGGTGGTCCTTAATGACAAGATTACTGGAGTAATATGAAATAATCGGGTGGTCCTTAATGACAAGATTACTCGAGTAATATGAAATAATCGGGTGGTCCTTAATGACAGATTACTGGAGTAATATGAAATAATCGGGTGGTCCTTAATGACAGATTACTGGAGTAATATGAAATAATCGGGTGGTCCTTAACGGGGGTTTTCGTAGTATGTTTGACTATTGCTGAGCTATATATGAATACTTACTGTGGGTATGCCATTTGGCAATTAATGTAATTGTCAACATACTGATGAAATATATTTTGGCATTTGCAGTAAGTTAACTGACAAAACAGTCAACCGCCATGTTTGTGCCCGCGCGTTGCCAAGCAGTATATCCAGCTACACACGTCCTGCATAAATCATTTATATATACATGGATTTCTTATATTTAAAGTTAGGAATGTGATGTATTAGCATGAGGTAGTTGATATGTATCTATGTTACAATATGTTCCCAACGAACATACGAGGATATACATGTGTGTACAGACATTCAAACTTCAAAAAATGAAATTAATATCATATGTAGTTCAGGGTTACTGGTGATATAAATTCGTGATATGTTAAGTGAGTTACAGTTCTCTTCGCAGTACGTCATCCATAGTGTGACTGATATTTTATAACGTACATTTATTATCATATGACTAACACACGTGTGCTTCATTTCTAAGGCCAAAAAGCCCCATGTGTGTTGCTATTTAGCTTATCTAAACATAGGGTTGGTAAGTAGGGTTTTAATTTTTTTTTTTTTTTTTTTTTAAATTAGAATGTTTTTATCTATAGTTTTATCTACAGTGACATATTACGCCTGTGGCATAAAATACGGGCAAAGCGAGACTGTTTTGGGTCTAGGTTAGGATCGGTCGAAACTAGAGACAAATATAGTTTTGAAATGGCCCAAAACAGAATGCAACCTGACTGATAGAACAACCGCACTATACAGAGTGTTAGAGCTGGCCTGGATTTTAGATGTGAAACACCAGAGCACCGGTAAGATCGTTTAGACGAGGTGGTCGCATATCGTCGTATATTACCTGATCATATTACGTAAGTTTTTTAAACATGTGTTGCAAACGAGTGGCGATTTATTTCTTTTACATGTAACTTGTTCATTATCGAAATGCCGGAGTATATTTGATGACAGAGTTCGAAACGTCAGCGTTCGACTGGGTGGGTTTTATTATGTTCGCCTTGTGTTTGGGGACACTAATGGGCTCGTTTAGCAACAGATGTTTTTTCTTCAATTAAATCATGTTCATTAATGGATCGTGTTGATGCGTAACTGCCCTAGCATCAGCTATCTATTGTATGCATTGACACAGGAGGCAGCTATATAGGTGCTGTATCTGAATGGATGCACACTGCAAGGAATACTCAACCGTAGACATACGCATTGATGTCGTCAACTCTAATATAGAGGAATAGTGACAACGATTTCTGAGTAAGTTGCGAAACCATATATATTTAAAATCAGACGATACTGAGATGTTGTTCTAATTTAGCACATTGCTAGTTTTAAAAGCACGGCGCCCTTTTTAATCCTTGAAGATTTTGAATGTATTGGTGTAATAATTCTAAGATGGATTGATATGATTTTAATTTATTTTCAAATTAAAGTTTAGTCAACTTTAATCGCCGAGCAATTATCGTGTTCTTTACACAAGTTAGTTGGGCCTATGTATCATTTTTGTGTATTGTTTGTTTCAAATGGCTCTTTTCCCCCGAGGGGCGGTGGGGTAGTCTAGTGGTAAAAGCGTTCGCTCGTCACGCCGAAGACCCGGGTTGAATTCCCCACATGGGTACAACGTTCTGGTTCTGGTGTCCTCCGCCATAATATTGCTTGAATATTGCTAAAAGCGTCGTGAAACCATACTCACTCACTCACTCACTCACTCACTCTTTTTGCCCGAGCGTTTATTCAAGCTATGTATTTATTCAAGGACTATATTTGAATTATCAGAGGTAGTGTACAAACACGACGATGAGCTACTCACACAACTGACGTCGGTCTGACACGAGAAGGGTAGACTTGCTCAAAGGCACATGATGAGATTTTCATTTTTCATTTGGCCTATGTTTCTTTCGTATTTTGTATATTTCGTGTATTTCTCGTCTACACATTAAACATATTTTATAGTTTTACGATAATTGTAAATTGGAACTAAAACTTTCAAAATAGACAAATATGTTTGGCAATTTTGAAATTATTACTAAGATCTATGAGAATATTTCACAACATGTCCCTGCTGTAAGTGATATCTTTCACATACTTAAATAACAACCATGCTTTAATCATATAGTGGCGCAGATATCGTGCAGAGTTGTTTAACGCCGCAGCAGTATTCCAGCTATATGACAGCGGTCTTTAAATAATCGAGTCTTGACCAGACAATCCAGTGATTGACATCATGAGATCGATCTACGCTATTGGGACACGATGATAAGTCAGCGAGCTTGACCACCCGACCCTGTTATTCGCCTCTTACGACAAGCATAGTCGCCTCTTACAGCAAGCATGGGCTGCTGAAGACCTATTTTCTACCCGTATCTTCACGGGTTCATTTCACTAGTATTCCTATTCCTATTAAAAAAACGCTAGTGATATATATTTGTGTGGGATTTGGCAAAATGATAAAAAATATCAGAATACAATCATGTAAATACTTATGTCTTGTGAGTGAGTTGGATTTTACGCCGCTTTTAGCAATATCACGACGACGGACACCATGAATTGGCTTCGCACTTTGTACGCGGGCCTTCGGTGTGACAAACGAACGCTCAAACCACAAGGCAACCCCACCGCCTGTAAAGTCTTGGGAAATTCGGAAAGTCGGTAAAATGTAAATCATTCTAGGTTGTGAACACTGGTAATATCATATTGAAAAAAAATGGTATGGGATTTTGCTAAATTTTAATTAGAAGATAAAATAGTGTACATGTGCCACAACCTATTATGCACAAAATATATTAGAAATACAAAAATCGATATATATGATTCCAGGCTCTTTCATGGCACACAATAAAGTTTGAACATTATACATACAACCATATTTGTCAGTACCTTCTTATTTCGCAACAGCTTGTACATATATCCTATCCTAGATTTCCAATTCGCGTACCGTCAATTTGCCGTTGTACTCAATGCATGGGTAACTAAAATCAGCAGTACTATGACACACATACGGGTACATTTCAAGATTAATGTCTTTAAAAAGATTAATAGACAGTGTAGAAAACCGACATCAAAGAAAATACTTCTGATTCATATTGAAAACATCTCATTCAAATTCCGTCTTAGTTGTCGCTACCGCTACACAGGGACCCGTGAAGACCCGGGGTAGAATAGGTCTTCAGCAACCCATCCTTGCTGTAAAAGGCGACTATGCTTGTCGTAAAAGGCGACTAACGGGATCGGGTGGTCAGGCTCGCTGACTTGGTTAATGCATGTCATTGATCCCAATTGCGTGGACCGATGCTCATGATATTAATCACTAGATTGTTTGGTCCAGACTCGATTATTTACTTTGGTGAAACCCCCTAGCACTGGTATGGTGCTGACAAACCTACGAACCCACGATCATAGATTTCTGGCACACCTAAGGAGCGTAACTCTGTACTGTGAATTGCGGCGCCTGATTTGACTGCAGCCTTTCATATGCCATAGACCCGTGATGGTCGGGCTTAGAAGAGGTCTTCAGCAACCCATGCTTAGGCGACTATTATATACTTGTCGTAAGTGACGACTAACGGGATCGGGTGGTCAGGCTCGCTGACTTGGATGATTGGTTGATTCATGTCATCGTATGCCAGTAGCGTAGATCGATGCTCATGATATCAATCACCTGATTGTCTGGTCCAGCCGTGATTATTTACAGACCGCCGTCCTATAGCTGGAATATTGCCGAGTGTGGCGTTAAACAACAAACAAACAAATAAAGCCGAATTTGCATACACAACAAACACATCACTTTTTACTTAATTCGTTCATATTATACCCACCTATGGCTAGGCTCTCTCAAACTCTTACCATTTGTCTGCTACATATTTGTTTCTGTTTCAGATTCGGTCTGAATCTACAGCCAAGCAGTAAACATGGACGCGGTTAGAGATCTGCTGGTGACCCGAGTGGGGCAAGTCGGAGCTGGGGCTCTCGCTGTGGCGGGCACGGTAGCAGCCTCATATCTTCTGACTGGAGGACCGAGGCCTATCTCCCCTGTCGTCGACCCCCAAAACCAGACCATAGACCTAGGTGTACGTGTTTATTTGCCTACCCCCACGACCTGACCATAGATATAGGGGTTCGTGTTTATTTGTCTACCTTACAACCAGACCATAGACCTAGGTGTACGTGTTTATTTGTCTACCCCCACGACCTGACCATAGATATAGGGGTTCGTGTTTATTTGTCTACCTTACAACCAGACCATAGACTTAGGTGTACGTGTTTATTTGTCTACCCCCACAACCTGACCATAGATATAGGGGTTCGTGTTTATTTGTCTACCTTTCGAACAAACCATAGATCTAGGGGTACGTGTTTATTTGTCTACCTGCATAAACAGACTGTAGATCTAGGGTAGGTGTTCATTTGTCTACCTGCACAACCAGACTGTAGATCTAGGGTAGGTGTTCATTTGTCTACCTGCACAACCAGACTGTAGATCTAGGGTAGGTGCTCATTTGTCTACCTGCACAACCAGACTGTAGATCTAGGGTAGGTGTTCATTTGTCTACCTGCAAAACCAGACTGTAGATCTAGGGTAGGTGTTCATTTGTCTACCTGCACAACCAGACTGTAGATCTAGGGTAGGTGTTCATTTGTCTACCTGCACAACCAGACTGTAGATCTAGGGTAGGTGTTCATTTGTCTACCTGCACAACCAGACTGTAGATCTAGGGTAGGTGCTCATTTGTCTACCTGCACAACCAGACTGTAGATCTAGGGTAGGTGTTCATTTGTCTACCTGCACAACCAGACTGTAGATCTAGGGTAGGTGTTCATTTGTCTACCTGTACAACCAGACTGTAGATCTAGGGTAGGTGTTCATTTGTTTACCTGCACAACCAGACTGTAGATCTAGGGTAGGTGTTAATTTGTCTACCTGCACAACCAGACTGTAGATCTAGGGTAGGTGCTCATTTGTCTACTCTCACAACCAAACTGTAGATCTGGGGTAGGTGTTCATTTGTCTACCTGCACAACCAGACTGTAGATCTAGGGTAGGTGTTCATTTGTCTACCTGCACAACCAGACTGTAGATCTAGGGTAGGTGTTCATTTGTCTACCTGCACAACCAGACTGTAGATCTAGGGTAGGTGTTCATTTGTCTACCTGCACAACCAGACTGTAGATCTAGGGTAGGTGCTCATTTGTCTACCTGCACAACCAGACTGTAGATCTAGGGTAGGTGTTCATTTGTCTACCTGCACAACCAGACTGTAGATCTAGGGTAGGTGTTCATTTGTCTACCTGCACAACCAGACTGTAGATCTAGGGTAGGTGTTCATTTGTCTACCTGCACAACCAGACTGTAGATCTAGGGTAGGTGTTCATTTGTCTACTCTCACAACCAAACTGTAGATCTGGGGGTAGGTAGTCGCTTGTAAGATTTGATCCCGATGGTATTCAGCGCAATTGTAAATTTTCATTTCGAATCTCTTATACAGGGCGGGGTGCGAGGGTCTTCCCTGATGAAAGACTTCAAAGAGAAAAAGCCAGTCGAACGTCTTTCTGACGAAGCTGACACACTACACAAGATCTTCCTTTGTGGTCTCAAGACGTCACGTGAGTTGGACCAGTCATCTTAGGCTCAAAATTCGCTTTGAAGGGTTGCGTCCCTTAGACATGGCCGGATCCTTTGATCGTGGATCCGAATCAAAGTTTGCCAGGTTATGAACCTTTGTTTCCATTGTTTCATTAAAATGCGACCCGTGAAGATCCGACCTAAGCAACCCGTGCTTGCCGTAAGAGGCGACTAACAGGATGGTCAGGCTCGCTGATTTGGTTGATCGTATCCCAATTGCGCAGATCGATGCTCATGATGTCAATCACTGGATTATCTTGTCCCGATTCGATTATTTACAGACCGCTATCATATGGCAGGAATATTGCCGAGTGCGCTGAACAACAAACAACCCAACAAACTATTCAACGGCTCTGATCCCTCTATCAATGTGTAATGTGGGAATACTGTGAGCCAAGGGTCATAACTGTTCACGCACGTAGCCTCAGTTTCAGTCCGTAACTAACTTATCTATATAGAAACGCATCATAGTGTGTCAGTGAGCAGTTGTGAAGCCTTGATAACTTCAGATTCATGCCTTTCATTCACACTGCCTTGAATCCAACAAATAATATATCCGGTGTAGCGTATACCTCTATTTCCCCCTTCTGTCTAGGTCACAGAAAGTGTCTTGGCAGAAGAACGGGACCTAACAAAGAATATGAATTCCTCACATATCAACAGGTAAGAATTCAAAGCACTTCAAAGATCCGGTGTAAAATAGGTCTTCAGCAAACCATGCTTGCCATAAAAGGCGACTATGCTTGTCGTAAAAGGCGACTAACGGGATCGGATGATCGGGAGGTCAGGCTAATTCCCAATTACGTGGATCGATGCTCATGATGTCAATCACTGGCTTGTCTGGTCCAGACTCGATTATTTTACAGACCGCCGTCACATAATATGAAATATTGCTGAGTGCGGCGTTAAACAACAAACAATCAAATAAAAGCACTGCACTGCAAAAAAAGTAGTTATCCCGATTTTCTTCAAGTTTGAAAATATCCTGCTGGGAAACGCTAATACGAAACACTCCTGACTAATTCATTGTCCGTGTACGCCATGTGCTGATTATACGAACATGGAGCTTCCAGGACAAGTTACAGGTGTCAATTTACGTTAACCATTTATTTAAAAATACGTGCAACTGTGAGAAGTGAGTGGGCGCTCCGCTTGAATTATTTCAAGATAGACACCACTTTATAGATAACAACTTCTTTAATACTGTGAAAAGCGACGTTTCGGTATAGATCCTTAAAACCGTTGTCAAGCAAGACAAGTCTACAACGGCATAAGGATCTATACCGAAACGTCGCTTTTCACAGTATTAAAGAAGTTGTTATCACTAAAATAGTGCCTATCTTGTCATCCGTCAACTTCCAAGTAATGCCTATCAAACAATTTGAATTATTTCGTCACGTATTTGTGACAATCAAAATGAAGGCATCAATTCCAGAGCTTGTTCCAGGCTACGTTACAATTTGAAATCGTAGCGCATGTTTAGAAACTATAGGACTATCTGGTTCAGAAATGTCATTAATTTTTTCAAGGGTCAATGACCCGGTGATCTTGACAATATGAAGCATCCGCAAATTAATTTATTGTTCATTACAGCTTTAGCTTCATTTAAGGACGTGCGTAATAAAACGTTTATCAATACAACCGCAATAAAATATTCGAAAATGTGATATGTATCTTTAATAAAATATGCCATATACCTAAAGACCGTCCCCAGTTCCTAACGCTTTGTTGATAGGGTGAAGAGGTTCGGTGCACTTACTCATTGCATGTCGCCTTGCCCCTGTGGGTAGATAGTTGCTTGCTCGTGGGTTCAGGTATTGACCCGCCTGATCCAGACCGACCGCCTCCGTGGTCTTGTGGTAGAGCGTCCGCCCGGAGAGCGGAAGGTCCAGGGTTCGATCCCGGGCCGCGTCATACAAAAAGACGTTAAAAGATTGTACTTGTTGTTACCCTGTCTGGCGCTCGGCATTAAGGGGCTAAAACAAGGACTGGTCGGCTCGGCGTCAGTATACTGTGTCTGAGTGGGATATTCATGTTAAACTGCGGCATGGTATCTCAGTGAGCTAGCACTATAAATCGGCATCAGTCCGGACTAGTACAAGCAGCCACACACACACATACACGTGCATGCACGTCGCTATATAAGTGCAATAATCTTGGACGCGACGTTAAACCCAATTTCACCTCACCTCACCTGATCCAGACCTGATTATTTAGAGACCACCTTGATACCGCTAGAACATTGCTGACCGTGGCGATAAGCAGCATTCACTCACCTGATGTCATTTTACAATTACAGGTGTACGACAAGACCCGAGAGTTCGGCTCCGGGTTGATACAGCTGGGTTTGAAGCCGCACCCAGACACGTTTATTGGCATATACAGTATAAACAGAATAGAGGTGAGTTGCAGGAGGTGCCCAACACCCTTGACCGTGTCAGTAATATACCGTTTGAAAGTTAAGCTGCATTATTTATGTACAGCGCAAAGAGGTAGTCGTGCGTTCAGTGCCCACGCTCTCGCGTATTGGCAGATTTGTAGAACAAGCTCATAAAACGCATGCTCTGGCGCATGTCTTTGAATTAAATTATGAGTGCATCAGACGGGTTCATTTTATTTCAGAAGTTCTCTTTAGGAACATATGCACGTGTGTGTTCTGTTGATAATGACTGTTCGGGGGTTCGGGGATTCGATTGTCTCGCTATTCACATACGTGTTCTGTAGACAGTTGGCTTGTCTCGCTATTCACATATATGTGTTCTGTAGACAGTTGGCTTGTCTCGCTATTCACATACGTGTGTTCTGTAGACAGTTGGCTTGTCTCGCTTTTCACATACGTGTTCTGTAGACAGTTGGCTTGTCTCGCTATTCACATATATGTGTTCTGTAGACAGTTGGCTTGTCTCGCTATTCACATACGTGTGTTCTGTAGACAGTTGGCTTGTCTCGCTATTCACATATGTGTTCTGTAGACAGTTGGCTTGTCTCGCTATTCACATATGTGTTCTGTAGACAGTTGGCTTGTCTCGCTATTCACATACGTGTGTTCTGTAGACAGTTGGCTTGTCTCGCTATTCAGATACATGTGTTCTGTAGACAGTTGGCTTGTCTCGCTATTCACATACGTGTGTTCCGTAGACAGTTGGCTTGTCTCGCTATTCACATACGTGTGTTCCGTAGACCGAGTGCTTGTCTCGCTATTCACATACGTGTGTTCTGTAGACAGTTGGCTTGTCTCGGTATTCACATATGTGTGTTGTGTAGACGGTTGGCTTGTCTCGGTATTCACATACGTGTGTTCCGTAGACCGTTGGCTTGTCTCGCTGTTCACATACGTGTGTTCTGTAGACAGTTGGCTTGTCTCGGTATTCACATACGTGTGTTCTGTAGACGGTTGGCTTGTCTCGGTATTCACATACGTGTGTTGTGTAGACGGTTGGCTTGTCTCGGTATTCACATACGTGTGTTGTGTAGACGGTTGGCTTGTCTCGGTATTCACATATGTGTGTTGTGTAGACGGTTGGCTTGTCTCGGTATTCACATACGTGTGTTGTGTAGACGGTTGGCTTGTCTCGGTATTCACATATGTGTGTTGTATAGACGGTTGGCTTGTCTCGCTATTCACATACGTGTGTTGTGTAGACGGTTGGCTTGTCTCGTTATTAATAATAGCTAACTTGTACTCTTCGTGATTGGCTGCAATATTGCCGATGCGATGTAAAATTGTAACTCACTCAAGTTATTCACATACGTGTGTTCTGTTGACAGTGGGTGGTGACGGAACAGGCATGCAATGCCTACTCCATGGTAACAGTTGCCCTGTACGACACACTGGGACCAAAGGCCTGCCAGTACATCGTTAACCACAGTAAGTTAACAGCTTGTCGCCTGAAACGCCTTCATTGTGCAGAGTTGCGTCCCATAAACACACCGGGATCCGCAGATTGTGGGTTCGGATTCCAGTTTCGCCCTAATTATCATCCATGGTTTGTCAGCACCAGACCAGCGCCATAGTATCAAAAATTGATAAATACTGGCATTCCCTAGCATTGCAGTCTGTCAGCTCTTTCGCGGAGGTTTTAATTTCAATGAGTAATGATTTGTAATAAGTACCTTACTCTTGTTGGTTTGAAGACGTTGTTAAACGCATGGCATTTTATTAGAATGAGTGTAATATTCTAGACAATGGTAGCCTCAACAACAATTTAGTGTGAACTTAGCTGTGGCCAGCGTTAGCTCGCCACACCACATATCCCCCAAAAAATTAAAACCTATTTCTGTTTTCCACCGACGTCATATGGCCGGAATATTGCGAAAAGCGGCATGAAACTATACTCAGTCACTCACTATTGTTGGTGCAAAGATGTTGGTGCGGTGTGAAAATACTACTCACTAACTCCTTACAGTGGAGTTGACGACGGTGGTGTGTGACACGGCAACGCGGGTTGAGAAGCTCCTCGACAGCGCCGAGACGACACCTTCCCTGAAGACCATCATCGTCATGGATGACCCAGGCAGTGACGTCATCAAGCAAGCAGAGGCTCATGGGATACAGATTCTCACATTCGCCGAAGTCGAGGTGATTCTAGGGGTTTATGGAGAACGATAATGTGTATAATTATTATGTGATTTAAAATGAAGCGTATACAATCAAACAAGTCGAATAATGAATCGATTGAAATTGGAATAGAATATCCGGTATGCATGAGAGAAACACCAACAATGTTTTGTGTTTCAAAAACGTATTGAATTTCAAATTTATACGAGTTATTTCGGAGATACACCTACGTTTAGACTTACGAATCTGTAAAAAGTCGGGTATTTTCTTTTCATATTGACACAACACATATCCGTTCATCAGGCTGTATTTAGTCAGGGGTAATAACGAGAAATAATATCCATTTTTTTTAAAAAAAAATTCCAGGCACGCGGCAAAGCGAAACTCGAGATTCCTGTGGTAAGTATTGTTAGAAGCGCTCGTACAATCATCATATCGTTAACCTCAGTCACTAGGAGAGTTTTACAAGACGCAGAAACGGGCGTCCAGTTCTCACAAATGTAGAGAAGAGACGCAGAAAAAAATGTGTTGCGTCCCTCGGCCCTCATCATAATATTCATTGTACGAAATTCTTCACAAGAAATATAAAGGTCCTGTAGTTGGGCTTCCTGTCCGCCTCCAGCTTTGTAAGGCAACATGAAACACTGAAATGTCTGAAAAATGCATTAATAACTGGTATATCAAGCAACATTGTACGTCTAGTAACATCTGAGTTGTACATTAATTGGAGCAGTTTACGTGGACGTATTCAAAGGCATCTTACCAATCTAACGTCTATCCTTCAGCCCCCCAAGCCCTCAGATCTGGCGACAGTTTCATTCACCAGTGGAACAACAGGTAAATATATGTCAGCCAAAACAGTCGTGTGTATTATGCCCCGGGACATAATATCCCATGCCTCTTGTAAGAGCCGACCAGGATATCGGTTGGCCAGGGTAGGTGACTTGTTTGACTGTGTTGCATCGTACCCGATGGTTCATGCTTTCATTCACGTTTGGTCAAGACCCGGCTTACTCACAGGCCGCTATGAAATAGCTGGAATATTGCTGAATGCGGCGTTAAACAACATACACTCGCCGCGAAATGAGATGGTTATGCAATCAAAATTGTTTCACATCTTTCCTAGTCTTACCAGACCGTAAATACTGAAGAGTTTGCTGAATATTCTGCGTGTAATATGATAAATGATTTTCATTTCGATGTCGAAAATGTTATTCATCGTCTTGTTTTTGGTCAGAGTATTAGCCCATACAATTTACGACATTAACAGGTTGATATCAAGGACTTTGAAGAAGTATAGTCATCTGAAAACCGCTCCACCATTACTAATCATGTTTAATTCACACGTATTTTCTTTGGCGCCGCGATTCGCCGTGCAGAGTTGAAATAGAATTTGAAATTTGAAATAGACCATTCTCACTTTTTAACGTGTTTGTAGTGTTATGACTTCGTAAAATACATGTACATGTATATTTACATATAACCATAAATAAATATCAGTGACACTGTGCATATTTCTTTGCAAAATTTTATGCCTTATCCAATGACAACTGTTTATAATTACAGTTAATGGAATTTTGATTCGAGTTTTCGAAAAATGACTTTGTATTAATTGTTTTTAATTGGAAATGGTTATGTTTTTACCGCAGAATTTTGTAATGTCACGCAGAATTTTGATAATTCTATGTCAGAATTCGTCTGGGACTGCGGGAATGATCTGTCACAACTAATAAGTGAGGCATTTCAGGGGAAACAATTTCTGTGTAAAACAATAAAATATACACAAAACCCACATTAAAATATTATCGTAGCTGTCAACAATGTGTGTTTACTTGTACATTGCAGGAGACCCTAAGGGAGTGATGTTGACACACGGCAACTTTGCTGCAGAGTTGGCAGGCTTTATGTACGGAATTACGGTAAGCATATACTGTAGTATATCCATTTAAAACATGTTCATATATGTTATGAGGAGGTATATTTTTTAAATTGCCAGAAATAACATGGGTCGTTCTTTCTGAAGAAAACCTCCGAGGTCAAATTAGATGTACATAGATGTACATTAATCTCTCCCTTGTACGAGGAAATTCGATATATTTGCAGCACTGACACCGACACTCTGTCATCGATGAAGTCTTTTTCATACATATGACTTTGCAGCGCAATTGCACTCTAAGTTCACTCGCGTGGGTTGTCAAGCTGAAGTCATCTTCCCGAGACAAGGGAGTTAACTGTAAATTGGACTTTTATAGTCAGTTAACTACCTTGGGTGGATGGCTATAGTTGTCGAAAGAGTGACTAAAGGGATTTGGTGATCAACTTGTTTGTTGAGCGTCCTCGTACCCCTCATATCAATCATGGTTTTTTTCTGGCCCTTCTGGACCATATTCAATTATATGAACCCGTCGTGAAAGTGCTGGAATCATGGCGTTAAACCACAAAAACAAAAGAACAATCATGTCGGAAGATTGGAAAGGGCTTTTGAAACCATACTCTTATTTCAAATAAAACAAGTAAAATATTAAAATAAATCTTCACTGAATTGAATTGGGGGAATACGGTTTACAAGCAGTCGAGTTCGCCGCAGTTCTCTGTGTAGCGCTGCTTTCCTTAGTCGTGCCAGGATCCTCTGATCCTAGATTCGGACCGATTATGATCCTTGGTCAGGCTATACCTGTACTCGTGGGTGTCAGCAAAAGGGGTACACGTCTACTACCTGGTGTATTGGGATGTTCCTCCCCCAGTCAGTTGACACAACGTGATATTGATGAAATATTGTTGACCCTGAAATTAAGTTACTCGTTAGGACATCAAAGCCGGTAATACAGAGGACCATGGTACAATTCTGCAATAATTCTCAGTTTACTCCGAGCCGCAGAAAACCGAGTCTTTCAAAATACATGTTTGTGTAGAATGAACCATGATGAATGCGTTACAATCAAAGCGAGGCATACAACTTTGAGCTGTTTGCCATAATGAAGCTAGTTTTGATGTGTGATGAAGTTGGTGATCGATTACCTATCCGCTCTGAAGCAATTTTGACAGCATGTAGAGAACTGTTTTCAGACGGGCAATTCAGATCCGTTCAGCCAGATACAGCGTGTCTGAACTTCCTTGTCGGTGAATGACGATTTATGACATTTTGTTCCTTTTGACAAATGCCGCGGCTGACATACTCGTAGCCCCCTGAACTGCTTGGAGGGAAATCTTTGCGATGAAAACCGTTAAACTGTTTGAGTACTTTAAAAAGGGCATAGCTGGATGAACCGAATGATGTGACTGATTTTATTGATGATAAATTGAGGGAAAAAAACTAATTCATGTGTACGCGTTTCTTGTATCTCGTGGTAAGGATTCCCTGTGGTTATTAATTTGAAAGTGTTTAGCCCGGGGCCCCTTGTTATTGGTAGTGTATGGCGGCAACATACCCGTGCGTCAGCGTTATAAACATCTACTGTCTGTGAGGTGGCCCAGTTGTCTACGTCTCCGATTCACCCGTGACGATCCGGGGTAGAATAGGTCTAAAGCAAACCATGCTTGCCGTAAAAGGCGACTGTGCTTGTCGTAAGAGTTGACTAACGGGATCGGGTGGTAAGGCTCGCTGACTTGTTGATGCATGTCATCGTTTTAGCAATATTCCAGCAATATCACAGCGGGGGGACACCAGAAATCGGCTTCACACATTGTAACCATGTCGGGAATCGAACCCGGGTCTTCGGCGTGACGATCGAATGCTTTAACCACTAGGTTACCCGACCGCCCCCCTGCCCAAACTGATTTTGTTTATCGGTCTGTCAGCTTGAGGGTTAGTAAGCGTAAGTATGTCTCCCAGACCCTCAAGAATACATTTAAAATGCCCAATTCAAGTCTAGATGTATTTGCCAAGTCTAGATTGCTTCATGTCTAGGCCTGAAATAAAGGATTCATTTTGGACTCCATTTCTATTTTTAAAAGGTTACTTTATTTCTCGGACTAAATTTAAAGTCTAGGTAAATGTCTAAGACCTGCATCACTTCGGGCTCTGCTCCCATATCAAGTTGTCACGTGCATAGTAATTAAATACTGTTCAACTTGAGCGGCTTTAAACCCAACTCACTCACTCACTTTAGCCCACATAGAGCTAAAACGCAGTGATATACTGTTCAAAATACGTCATGTGTATTCAGCTCAAACATCTCCTCGACAGCAAGTTCTATCATAGGGATTGAACGACCCAGACAGACATACGGACATATTTTATTTATAAGCACAAACGATATTCATGATGTACAGATGTGTATATCAACCAAAACCTGCCTCTTAATTCAACGACATAGACAACATTTATGTGAGAAAATGTTAATTCTGTTCCCCCAACCCCCACCCCCACCCCCAACCCCCACACTCATAACGCTACGTGAGTGGCACGATACATTGCTTTTTATTAAATGACAGTTTCTCGCTGTCGTTCGCATTTGAAATATGTCCCATGTTGGCACACAACCACGACTGCAGGAGCCCAGCAAACTCTGTTTTAGTTGTTTTGTAATCCGTCTGGACTGCGACTAAAATGAGACTCTGGGCGGGGCGTTTGCACAACGCCCTTGGAATGTTTCACACAGATAAGGTTTTACAAAAGTATTATAACATCAAACGTTTGTATAGTCAGTTTTTTTCAGGTTCAGGTTTAAGCTTGTGCACGTGTTTTCTTTATAGGTCTACCATAGGTCGGTAATGCTACACTATAACACGATACTTTGTGGATTTAGCGGCATAAACGTTTCTGATGCCATCAACCACTGGACTGACTCGTTCGGCAGTCAATTATTAATTTTACAATCGATCGTAATATAGCTGAAACATGATTGAATGCGACATAAAACATCATATTGTCACTAATTGTTCAAAATAGGTTCTGTCGTATCTTTTGTCCTCAAGCTAGGTCCGGGACACCGTGGTTGACTAAGTCACTGGGATACGATTTTCAGAGTTGCGTCCCTTTTGCGTACCCGAATCCTATCATCGTGGGTTCGAATTCCAGATTCGCCCTGATTATGTTTAAAGTTTGTCAGAACGACACTCGTGAGTTGCATCAAAGGATTGTACGTCTAAGACCTGATTCAGTTCGGATTTTCGTCCCACATTAAACTGAACGCCGTGATATAAATGAAACACTGTTCAAAGCGGCCATAAACTAAACTCAGTCACTCAAGCTAGTTAAGCTCTCCGCGACTCACTGTCTGACCTTCACCGCAACGTTACGGGAAATGCTCCTTGTAGACCACCTCCATGGTCTAGTGTATAGACCGTCTGTCCGGAGAGCGAAAGGTCGTGGGTTCGATCCCCGGCCGCGTCATAACAAAAGACATTAAACGATGGTACTTGTTGTTACCCTGCCTGGCGTTTGGCATTAAGGGGCTTAAACAAACTAAAAACTGCTCGGCCCGGAGTCAGTATACTGTGTCTGAGTGGGGTATTCATGTTAAACGTCGGCATGGTATCTCAGTGGGCTAGCACTATACATCGGAGTCTGGACTAGTACAATCAGGCACTCTAGCATGCACGTCGCAATAATCTTGAACCCCATTTCACCACACCTAATGTTCCTTCCCCACGGGCTAAGTCTTAACACAATTACCAATTGCGAGTACCAATACGAAGCCAAAGCCTAACGAGACTTTATAACATTAGAACAGCGTCACCTACATGCATACACCTCTGAACAACGTGCTATTTTAAGACAGTTCTCGTAATTGCTTCCTATAACAAGCTTCGAGGCTGATACAGCTAACACCAACTTTAACAGATGCCGCTGTATCCGGCTGTAAGATGAAGCTGTCATGTTATCTGTCTGTTACAGACAGGTCACCATATTCTGTGGAACCCGTTTCTGATACCATTCTCAATATTGATATATGTCGAATATGACTGGTGTGATTGTCAATTTGGCATCGGTGTACATTGATTCTGCTGTCACACTGAGCGCACAATCAATTTAAATGTGGGTTGAGTGACCAAGGGTCATACCACGATGACCGTTGTAATCCTGGTCAGGAAAGGACCTCGTTATCGTGGGACTTCATACATTTTTTATTTGCATGCACCTGCGGGTCGAGGCTAGATCCGTTATCGGGGGGGGGGGGGGTATTTTAAATATTTGGTTTACGGATCCAGCTATGTTCAAAATGAGTAATGCCGAGATAGTCAAGTTGTACATTTCCAATTACCCGTTAGACCCGTGAAGATTCCGGGGTAGAATAGGTCTCCAGCAACCCATGCTTGCCGTAAAAGGCGACTATGCTTGTCGTAAAAGGCGACTAACGGGATCGTGTGGTCAGACTCGCTGACTTGGTTGATGCATGTCATCGATCCCAATTGCGCGGATCGATGCTCATGATGTCAATCACTGTATTGTCTGGTCCAGACTCGATAATTTGCAGACCGCCGTCATACAGCTGGAATATTGCTGAGTGCGGCGTTAAACAACAAACAAACAAACAAACAAACAATAACCCGTTAATGTTAGTGTTTGGCTTTGCTCCAAAACCAAATTGAAAAATTAAGAACTTGGAATAAAAACAACTTCTCACCCAACCAACTCTCCACTTTTACAAAAAGACAAAACAATTGAAATTTCTTATTTGTTTTGATTTTGATTTCGACAGCGGTTTTAAGAAATAAACAAAACCGAAAATAAAAAGAGAATGGCCTTACCGAGAAGCCGAGTTGTCATTATGAAATTGGAACATTGTGACGGACTACATTCCCTCTGAGGATTGTGACAAACACTTGGGGTGACTTGTACCGTGCGGATATGTCTGGAGATGTAAAGAAAAGATTGAGTCATTATTCATATGGCTGGTCACATGACGTCTGTCTCGAGTTGGTCATGCCGACGATTTGTTAATCAAGCTTCATGTAATACGGTTGTCAATCTGTAGTCGGTTCTTGTAATGATAGGCCATGAATTTGCGTTGTTTTATAGATAACAAAAATGACGTTTCAGCTTCATGGCATGGCTTCTTCGGGGACGTTTTCATTGCAGTATGGATTGAATTTAAGAGCACGGTCCAAAATACAAAGGTCAAATTGAAGTATTTTAAGTCATCTCCAAGTATATGTAGGTAAAACCAGAGATTGACAACATTATATCCCTTTCTATAACCTGTCACCCCTACAATGGAAGATGCCATTTTGATTTCAAAGAAAAGACTTGGTTGCGTCAAAGCAGTGCAAATATGCAACATTTTTATATTGAGAAATAAGACGGACGGACCTGGGATTTTGTTTCGAAATTGAATATTTTTTCCGCTACAGATAAAAAACTAGATAAAAAAAATTTCAAAACTATTAGCCTGATTTGTTTTAAAAGAACATTTTGTCATCCCAATTGCCTGTGATCGATGTTCATGATGTTCATGATAACAATCACTGGATTGTCTGGTCCAGACTCGATTATTTACAGACCGCCGTTATATAGCTTGAATATTTCTGAGTGCGGATTTAAACAACAAACAAAACTAATAAAACAGTAGATATGTGAATGTTTCACGACAGCAATAAAACTACGGGATACTATACCAACAAGAATCCGCTTCACACTTTGTACCTATTTGGGGAAACTGGAAAAAAACAACTCTGGTTTTCGGCGTGATGAGCGAACGCTTTAACTGGGCTACTCCATAACGGTTCCATTGCATATTTTAATTATATGCATGTTCTCTTAAAAGGGACGGTCGAGTAGCCTAGTAGTTAAAGCGTTCGCTCGTCACGCCGAAGACCCGGTTTCCATTCCCGACATGGGTACAATGTGTGAAGGCCATTTCTGGTGTCCCCCGCCTTGATATTGCTGGAATATTGCTAAAAGCGGCGTAAAATCAAACTCACTCACTCACTCTCTTAAAGGAGGATACTTTCAAAATAATGTAAACTAACATCATCAGAGTGTAATCTTCTCTTGCAGAATATTCGCGAGTTTTCGCCCGATGACTGCCACTTGTCTTACCTCCCCTTGGCGCACCTGTTCGAGAGGACAATTCAAATGGTCATGTTTTATGGCGGCGGGTACATTGGCTTCTTCTCAGGGGACATAACACTGTTGATTAGCGACGTGCAGACTCTAAGACCTACGATATTCCCTACGGTGCCCCGACTCCTTAACCGAATAAGAGACAAGGTTCGTTATTATTCTGCTATTCAAATATTTTGAACATTTTCTTTGAATGACAAATCAGTTACTTCCCTTTCGATATTATATTTTAGAATCTGTTGTTTACTGAAATTTAGCATGAAATATTGAAGTTTATTCCACATCTTTACAATGTTCAATTGGATAACCCATGAACCATAGTCCCTTTTCAAGAATTACAACAAATTCGTTTCCATGGAAACGCTTGTCACGATTCAGTCGTGATCAGTAATATATCTACTGAATGTGTGGTAGTATATCTCACAATGACCAGTGGACTGTTTCATATTGTACAGGTGTACGCCAATGTGAAGAGTAGCGCCATCAAGTCCTACCTGCTGGACTGGGCACTGTCCAGTAAACTGGTCGAGGTCAGAAGGTAAGTACGTTAGCATTCGTGAATATTGGTAAAAGCTTATGGTTTGTTTCCCGACTGACCTCAAACATTTTTTCTTGTTTTTCTCGAGATGCCTTATCACGTTATTGCCCGTATTTCATACCTCGTGCGTAAAATTCTTGCGCCAATATTGCATATAAAACACACCTGTGACGTCATTTTATTGTTTGAACGCTCCGTTGTTTGTCAACTGGATACTATCTGGAACCAACATTTGAATTTATTTCCACTTGGAATAGATGGAACTATTTTTTACTGACAAGTGAATAATTTCGTTTTTTTTCCCCCGAAAACATATGTCGCCAGCGGGGTTCGAACCCGCATCGTTTGATTTGAGAACATGTAATTGTCAACCTCAGATACGGCGGCACATGAAGGGGTGTTGGGAAATTTTTGTATAAAATATTTTCGTAATTTTGCATAATGCTTTAAAGCTAAATAATATGTATATATTTGTGTTAGAGCAGGTTACCTACAACAATGTTCGTATTCATAGCATTAGATAAATCTTTGGCGAGAAAAAACAAATAAGGTAATATAAATATCCCTTGTTCGGGGGTCTATATTTCCTATTATTCCCGTCAGCATGTAGTATCAATGTGCAAGCGATTGATAAATACTAGTTTAGGATCCAACGAAATTAAGACGAGCCGGGTACCATGCATTGTAAATGTCAGCTCGCGACGGAGCTTGGCGCACGTGCAACTGCGGCAGAGAATGCATTTCCCGTGCATCACGCAAGGGCGACTCACACAGTATAAATACAGACAACAAAGAGTTCTGGTTTATTTTCAAATATTTTCAACAAACGAATATTTTGTCAAAGTGTAGAAGTAGGGGCCTCTGCTCCATTATTTTTTCGGACATTCCCCTCTACTTACAGTTTCTCAAAGAACAAAAAGTACATTATTTTATATATATTTTAAAACAGACTTACCTACCCCATTCTTGGATGGGACGCGATGATAAATACACATTTCAATCAATCAATCAATCGATCAATCACGATGTGTTCCATCACGATGCTGTTAACGCCAGATTTATGTCTGTTCAGGGGAATAGTTCGGCGCGACAGTATATGGGACAAGTTGGTGTTCGGCAAGATCCAGGCAATGCTTGGAGGGCGGGTGGAGTTCCTCATCACAGGGTCGGCGCCCATACCCACAGAAACTCTCGACTTCTTCAAGTGTGCTCTTGGCTGCATGGTAAATAGCTTCTCTTCAGCTTTTTCCAAAAGAAATAACATCGCACGGTGGACATGCTGGATGTTTTGAAAATTTAGGATGTGGATGAAATGAAAAGGTCGACCACTAAACCATTTTATTTTAAAAATATCAAAGATTATTGTGTTAAATTTGGCAAAACGGTGTAACAGATTTGCTCTCACTGTGTTAGGCCCGTTAACATCGGGGTTAGAATAGGTCTCCAGCAACCTATGATTGTGAGAGGCGACTATTGGCGTAAGAGGCGGGGACCACGGGTTGCCCAGTCGTTTGAGGCGTCGCGATTCGCTGTGCAGAGTTGCGTCCCTTGGGCACGCTTATGATTGTGGGTTCGAATCCCGGTCGCCCCTATTATATTTCTAGGTTTGTCAGCCCCATGCCTTTGCTCGTGGGTTTCACCGAAGCGGTAAACGCCTGAGACCTGCATCACTGTGCTTTCCTCCCACATTAAGCTGGCACGCCGCGATATAACTGGAATACTGTTAAAAGCAGCGTTAAACCCAACTTCCTCACTCACGTTAGAGGCGGCTAATGGGATCGGGTGGTCAGGTTCGCTGACTTGGTTGATGCTCGTCATCGTGAATAGATGCTCATGATATCAAGCACTAGATTGTCAAACAAAGAAAACACTGTATGAAAAGGTCATGGTATTGTCAATCACCGGTTTGGGCCACTCTTATTACCGGCAACACTCATGAAAGTCGTATTATGCAACATATGACGAACAGCTGAATGAAAGGATGACAGGTACCGTTTTTACCATCAGGTCGGCGAGGGGTATGGTCAAACCGAGGCTGTGTCAGGGGTCACGGGGCAATATCCCGGAGATGTGACAACAGGTATGTGACAATACATAACGAGGGACAGGTATATTAAATCACCGAAAATAACCGATTTGTAACTGTAACAGGATTAACAGTGCAACTGAGGATACGATGTCTGCAGTATATTATTGACACCATTTAATTACATATGTACTTACCGTAGTAACTGATAGTCTTTTGAGGGGCACGGGTGGCCCAGTTGTCTAAGGTGCAGCCTGTGATCGTTGGTTCGAATGCCGGTTCTCCCCGGTCATGTTTCTCGGGTATGTCATCACCATACCTGTGCTGGTGGGTTTCACCAAAGTGGTAAACGTGCATCAATTCGGGCTTTCCTTCCACATCAAGCTGACACGCTGTGATGCAACTGAAATTCTGTTCAAAGCGGGGTTAAACTTTGCTCACTCACTAATATTGGGACCCGTGAAAATCCGGGGTAGAATAGATCTTCAGCAACCCATGCTTGCCGTAAAAGGCGACTATGCTTGTCGTAAAAGGCGACTAAAGGGATCGGGTGGTCGGTCTCGCTGACTTGGTTGGTGCATGTCATCGTATTCGAATTGCATGGATCGATACCTATGATGTCAATCACTGGATTGTCTGGCCCAGACTCGATTATTTACAGGCCGCCGTCACATAGCTGGAATATTGCTGAGTGCGGCGTTAAACAACAAACAAACAAACTTATTTTTATTTATATATAGTTTATTTCCGGTATTGGCGATGTGACACCCCCAACTCACTCCCCCAACTAATTAAACTTTTACTGGTTTCTACTTGATAGTCTTTTGTCGTTGACTCTTCCTTTTAATATTTAATTTATTAAAAAATCCGAATTGATTACACATTCATTAAATGTCGTATAGTCTTTATTTTATGTCTCTTCTCGTGTACCTGTGTTAGAATGTATTTCATTTCTTTCCAAACAAATGAGTGAGAACGAATATTTCAATGTGAACAGGTCACGTGGGATCACCGTTCGTGTGTAACCTCGTCAAATTGGTTGATGTCCCTGACATGAATTATCTGGCCTCAGACAACAAAGGGGAGGTAAGGCATCAAGTTTCTTACAGTCGAGGCAGTGGAACAGTCGGTGTGATATGTAACATATACGGGGATGTATTATGCATAGTCGATTGTAGGAAAAAGGTTATTCACATACGTTCAGGGAGCACGGGTGGCCCTGTCTCCCGAGGCGCCGCGATTCGCTGTGCAGAGTTGCGTCCCTTGGGCATACCCCAAACCTGTGATTGTGGGTTCGAATCCCGGTTCGCCCCTATTATGTTTCTAGGTTTGTCAGCACCATACCCGTGCTCGTGCGTTTCACCGAAGTGGTAAACGTCTGAGACCTTCATCACTTTGGCTTTCCTCCCACATTAAGCTGACACGCTGCGATATAACTGGAATATTGTTAAAAACGGCGTTAAACCCAACTCACTCACTCGCTCGCAAACGTTCACATATGTAAACTATATCAAAGATCAATCTATTTTTAACTAACAACACAATTTACAATTGTTAAAAAAATCAAAGATGTATTTGTATAGTTTCCTTAAGGTCACAATACCAAGGGCAAAATCACTTTTCAGGTAAAGTGGATTGACAGAGGCATAGAATTAATAACAGAGGCTGGTTATTTACAAATGTGTATATTTGTCCGTGTCAAATAACCAGAGTTTATGGATTTGCTCTGGTAGAAAGAGTTATGGTTTTGAATACATCCAGTCATTGCATAGAAAAAACTGCATACCATCTTTGTATTTTTGCACAGGCGTTTCGTTGCGAATATTGATTGCTGGTGTGTTTTAGAGTATGGCACAATACAATTCGTTTTTGTCCTTCAAACTATTCCTTTTAACTCATATTTTGTTTCTCTTGTCTCATTAAACAAAGGGCGTGATTGATTTTATGCAACAAGCACCACTGGGTAGTGGGCCTTTAAAATGATATAGTAAACAGATGTAGATATATCATAATGATGGGGAGGATTATTTTGCATTTTCAACTATTGCCCATGTAGTTACACAGCTACACAATGTCTTGGTTGCAGAGGTATACAATGTCTTGGTTGGAGAGCTATACAGTGTCTCGGTTGCATAGCTTTGCAGTGTCTCGGTTGCATAGCTATACAATGTCTTGGTTGCAGAGCTATGCAATGTCTTGGTTGCAGAGCTATGCAGTGTCTGGGTTTCATAGCTCTGCAGTGTCTTGGTTGCATAGCTATGCAGTGTCTGGGTTGCATAGCTATGCAGTGTCGTGGTTGTAGAGCTATACAATGTCTTGGTTGCATAGCTATGTAGTGTCATGGTTGGAGAGCTATACAATGTCTTGGTTGCATAGCTATGTAGTGTCATGGTTGGAGAGCTATACAATGTCTTGGTTGCATAGCTATGTAGTGTCATGGTTGGAGAGCTATACAATGTCTTGGTTGCATAGCTATGTAGTGTCATGGTTGGAGAGCTATGCAGTTTCTTGGTTGCATAGCTATGTAGTGTCTCGGTTGCATAGCTATACAGTGTCTGGGTTGCATAGCTATGTAGTGTCATGGTTGGAGAGCTATACAATGTCTGGGTTGCATAGCTATGCAGTGTCTTGGTTGCAGAGCTGAACACTTGATTGCATGGCTATACAACATGTCCTTGTCACGTATACCAGGAACTAATGTCCGACCCCCCTCACTGTATTTCCTCCTCAGTGACTATGAAAGCATTATAGCTGATGGATCGCCAATGACGTAACTGTAATCTCATCCATGTTTCAATTCCATTGTTTGGTGTGAGTTTGTTTTGAATGTAGTCACTATTTTTTGCAGGTTTGTGTATACGGTCCAAATGTGTCGCCAGGGTATTACAAGAATCCGGAGAAAACAGCGGAGGTGATCGACAAGGACGGATGGCTACATACGGGCGATATTGGCGAGTGGCTGCCGGTGAGACTGTTATCTGTTGTGACATCAATCAAGATGTACCTGTCTGCTGCATAGTTAATGTCTGCAAGGCTATTAGTAAGTAGGCTACGCGTTACGTAAAAACGAGAGCTCCGGCAGACTCGGTAACATTTATCAATACGTAATCATGGAGTTCATAGTCGCAGAGGAAAGCAGGTAACAGAGATAAAAACAATATTTACAAGAACATAGGATACAGATCCATGATTAAGCTATTATCATTAAAGGGAACATGGGTGGGCCAGTCGTCCAAGGCACGGGAATTAGCTGTGCATAAATGCGTCCCAAAGGCATGCTATGAACCCATGAGCGTGGGAGCGAATTCCACATTCGCCTTGATTGTTTCAAGGTTTGTGAGCACCACAACTGCTCCTTGGTGTTATCAAAGTGGCCATGGATAAGACATGCATCTTTTCAGGCTTTCCTTTCACATGAAGACGTGGTACAACCATCTGCCAGAGGCAAGAGAGTTAACTGACTATAAAAGTCCAGTTTCCAACCATGCTGAACGAGGCAGGAGTTGTGGAGTGTTATTATATACTTCAGCGTGAAAGACTGAGTTTTCCAAAGTTGAGAAAAGTGATATTTTTATTGCAGTGAACATAACACTTGATATTTCACTGCTGTGAACATAACACTTTGACGGAACTATTGTCATACAAGAGTGACCTCCCCTCAAATTGGATCCCTTTATGGTTGTGTCTCGCCGGTACACCAACTGTTGACTTCCTTTTAACGTTAGTTCCACATTGACAAGGCAAAATAATGCCAGATTATTTTATGGAAAATGTTTCGTTATAAACTGTAAATTTCTCATTTAACTTGTCAATCTTTTCTCAAAATGCCATATTTGTTACTTGACCGACGTGTATTCTTTCGCTTCCAACAGCGGTCTTGTTATTTTCAAGACTACTTTTAGTTAAAGTTGATTTTGTATTTAATCATATCTATATGTATGATATAGAATTTTCGCGACCCTAAATATATTTTTTGCTTTTGTTCATAGTTTTAAGACTTTGCAAAAACGAAACTACATTTTTGTCGCGAATACATGGGGTGGTGAACCGTCCCTGTTTGTTGGGGTAGGGAGAATTTACGTTACATTGTAATGAAATCATTTATTTTTCCGGTAGTCAACTACACAGAACGTATATAATATAAATAGAATATTCCATGTGTGTCGTGAAATATCATGTTTCTCTCATCTCGTTACATCTCGATATTTTCGCTCCACACATGAATATCCTCTATACATTTTGACTGGACGAACGAGTTTTTGCATCGTCCAATCAAAACCGCGTAACGAAATCAACATCCGGTCCACCACAGCGACTGCAGATTTCGGTCGACTGCAGGATTTTGCAGAGTATGTGTGCCGTCAACTGGGGGTCGACAGATTTGCTTTTAATCAAGGTGCTCAAGTGATTTCTTCGCGAGAAGAGACACATTTTATTATGACAAAGATCTTGATTATCGATCGTGACTGAGCGTCGCCATATTTTTTAATAAATGCAAGTGATATGAGAGATGGAACCTGATTGGTCAGTTAGGACGGACATAACTTGTAAAAGCCGCTGGTGTCGCCACGAAATTCCAACCTAGTTCGGCAAGAGTGGAAGCTGGACTTTTACAGTCAGCTAACTCCCTTGCCTCGGGAAGATGTGGTATAACCAAACGCGCTTTGACATACCATGTCCAAAGATCGTGTGTTAGGATATGCACTGTTGAGATTCTAAATCACTTAAGGTCCCCAATACATACCCCATGCTTGTCGTAAGAGGCGACCGAACAGGAACGTCTAAGGCGCCGCTATTCGCTGTGCAGAGTTGCGTCCCTTGGGCACGCTTTATGGCATGGCGAACAATCCACAGCGTCGGTGAGCTATCACGCACATCCAAGTTCAGCAAACCCGAAAAACATACGGGTTTGAAAAGGTCTTCAGCAACTTTTGTTTGTCGTAAGATGCGACTAACGGGCTCGCTGACTTGGTTGATGCATGTAACCGTATACCAAATGCATAGATCGATGCTCACGATGTGAATCACTGGATTGTCTGGTCCGGACTCCAGTTTTTACAGACCGCCGTCATATATCTGAATGTGGCGTTAAGCAGTAAACAAACACATTCAGCAAGACCAGACACTATAACCACCCAGTCCCCATGTAACCGAGCGTTTGCTGCTGGCATGGGGCACGTGGGGCGAATTTTGAATCTGTGAGGAATCGTGATGCGGATGTAGTAGTACCAGCTATTTTGCAAAGAAAACACGATCACATCGCAAAGAAAAACGCATTTAAAACATGTAGTACCATTAACATCAATAAAAAATTTAGTGTTTAATGTTTATCAAAAGTTAAAAATTCTATAGGGCGTTTGATTGACATGCCTATGTACAGACGCGGCTACTCCGACAATGTGATTCCGATAAGGATGCAGTGGGGCTGTTATTGAGGAAGTAATTAGTTCACACAGAAACGCCCCCCAAGGGCCATTAAGAATTTATTTCTGTTGCGATGTAATGAAGTTGGGCTTGCTGTCAGTCGGAATCTAGGACAGGGGTTACAACACTGTTTTTGTAACAACCTACGAGTCGTTCCTTGTGAACAGTTCAGGCAGCGTGCCGTTGGCTTTTTGTAAAAGATGCGTTTGGGAATTTTGTGATCGATCATTTTAAGTAGGAGTGAGTGAAAGTTGTATTTCACTGCTGTCGGCTTCATTCCAGTAGTATTACGACGGCTTGTGAATAATGGAATCTGCTCCAGGCAAACCAGTGGTTGATGGCTTGATTTGTTTGTTGTTTATCGCCGCACTCAGCAATATTCCAGCTATATGACGGCGGTCTGTAAATAATCAGATAACCAGACAATCCAGTGATTGACATCATCAGTATCGATCCACGCAATTGGGATACGATGACATGCATCAACCAAGTCAGCTAGCCTGACCACCGGATCCCATTAGTCGCCTGAACAAAATCCCCATTTTTTTCAATATTTATTATAAATACTTTTGACAGAGATTATTTAGTCCTGTAATGTTAACTACTACCTTCCATCGACCCGTGAAGATCCGGGTTAGAATAAGTCTTCAACAACCCATACTTGCCGTAAAAGGCGACTATGCTTGTCGTTAAAGGCGACTAACGGGATCGGGTGGTCAGGCTCGCTGACTTAATTCATGCTGGTCATCGATCCCAACTGTGTGGATCGATGCTTAATTTCTCATTAAAATCAGACCTTAGTTCTCGCTACCGCTGAACAAAGATCTGAAGTCATCCCATAAGGGGTCGCGTCAGAACGACCTTTCATCCTACTAATCAGAGCGTCGCTTACCAGATTATGAAAATGACAGTCGGAATGTGATTTCTACCTCGAAATGCATAACATGGGGTATTCTGAACGATAGTTACGGGTTTAACGACTGAATCCATACGATCTAGATCATCTATTAGCCATTCAAGAATGTTCTTTTGTTTAGGTTTCAAAATTGTAACAGAGAATTTGTCAAAATATGTTTCGAAGCGTAGTCGCCAATTTGAAATTGGTGCTGTAAAGCACGAGAAAGCTCCCTTCTGATTGGTCAATCTATTGGTCGGTCAAAGTTCGCGCAAGGTCGGTCTGACGTGACCCGTAATGGGATGTCCTCAGATCTTTGTTTAGCGATAGCGAGAACTAAGATCTGATTTTAATGAGATTGCGATGCTCATGACATCAATCACAGGTGTGTTGAAAGCTTTCACTCACTCAGCCTAAAACTCAGCCTAACTTTGTGTGTGGGGGTGGGTGGGTGGGTGGGTGGGTGAGGGGGCGATTAGTAACAAGAATTGTAACAAGCCTTATACTTAAGATTGAGGTGAGGCCTCCGTGGTGTCGTGGGTTGAGCATATGCCCAGGTCTGTGGTTCCCTCCCCTGGTCGGCCCTTACCAAAAGACTTTAAGAAATGGTACTTGTTGTTACCCTGTCTGGCGCTATAAAAGTCCCGACTCATACAATAGGCCACACAGACGTACATGCACGTCACTTTATAAGTGAAATAATCTTGAACCAGACGTAAAACCACATTTCACCTCACCTCACCTCACCTCACCTCACCTCACCTCACCTCACCTCATGTTTAGTTGCTGTGACACGCCGTTCATTTACATGAATGGCCCAAATATCCTACTGGTCATCCTTGATAAGTTGAACCAACTCACAATCCGTGTTTGAGACAAGTAGGTGGTTCACAGAATTTGGGCAAACATATTTGGTGTTACTGGTAGAGAGGGTGTACGCATATTGTGCACGTGCAGGTCATGATGATGAAATTGACTACGCTGCCATGAACACACGTGTGGAGACTACTAAGAGGTCGGTGTGACAAGTACCAAAATTCTCTGAAGTCGTTTGATAGAAGTCAATTACAAACAAATAAACATGTCAAAGCGAGGTGACCATGGCCAAATCATACATTCTCAGGCTCGAGAATTGACCTATAATGTCATAAATTACATGAAGAAAGAATGTACCAATAAATCTCAAGCATTGTCAAAATCTAGCATTGCCACTGGTCTACGCTAAAGCGCATCCGTGCAGAAGGTATCGCTCTTGACAAAAGTATTCCATTTTCACGGCAAATGAATTCCCTTCATTGTCACATACTTCTCAGTTGTTACCTATGCACAATGCTGTCACCCTTTTCACAGTCATAGGGCACCTTACATCAGCACGTACTATTATGTGCTATTGAACTCGAGACAACACGAACATCATCCATCGCACTACATGTCGCGGACCACCCGCTACCCCTTCGTTCACAACGCGCCAGTGGGCGGACCTCATACACAGTCATAAGGGGCTAATTGTCAGGTCACAACTCAACATATCCTGGTTTACCAGTGGATAGGATGCTACTTCCTCTGTGATTGAGCATTCTCGTGCTCTCCTCTGCCACTTTGCTTCATGAAATAACGTTATTTGTAGTTGTACGTGCAACAGAAAATAAACATCAACCAATATCATCGACCATCTACTTCTTTCGTGTGATTTGGTTTCCATAAACGTATACATCAACCTATTTTCCTCCGCAGAATGGCGCTTTGAAGCTGATCGACAGAAAGAAGCATATCTTTAAATTAGCACAGGTACGTGAAATAAAATGCCACAAGCTGATTGTGAGAATACTGATTTATCAACTCACCTGACTAAAAGTCCAGTGTCGTCGTTTATTCGCACTTTTCTAAAATGCCTTTGTTGACATTTTAAGCTGTTGACTTCATATATCCAGGTGAGCTACAATGCCGTATCACTGTTTCTATTACTTAACGCATTGCACTATTCATACACGTATCGTTTTAAATACTTATAATAGTATTTGTTTATGTATGTTTATAAAGTGTATGTTTATTATCAATGTGTTATAGTATTTACCCACTAGCCCGATGCTAGCATTATCTCTGTCGGTCAAGTTTAACTTGGATGTGGTTAGCGTGTGTGAAGTGGGTCTCTTGGTTTTCCTCGTCTGAATCGCCGTCATATGACTGAAATATTGTTCTAAGCGACGTAAAACCCACACACTCATCGATGTTTAAGAACATTCTGCAGACAAGGAAACAGTATATTTTCTATCGCGTAATGTGTTTCTTTGTATAACCGTGACATTAATCGTGAGAACCCCATCCATATGGCCATTGTACTGCTTTAATACTGTATTGCAAAGCAGCTTTAACTAAAAAAATAGCTCTAAGATGAGTCTCATACGATGAGTGTTATGCTACAGTAATGACGTGAATCAGTGAGTGTGTCTAATGCATTAAGCAGAGCGGAAGTGAGCTGATTATCACAAGCCTGTAGCCTCATTTACCCGTGTTTGTCGCCCCAGGGGGAGTACGTGGCCCCGGAGAAGATCGAGGCCATCTATGTTCGCAGCGAGTTCGTGGCCCAGGTCTTTATCGATGGCGACAGCCTGAAGGTAGGTATTCTAGTGGTAAATGTCATGAGTGGTCGATGGCTGACGCGTTCTGTTGGACTCGGTTGTGTCTTCTGCCTGAAAAGTATATATTGGACCTTTTTTTATTGAATCTCATGTTGTGTTTAGATCCTTGGGTCTTCACAGCAATATTGTTGGCCAAATTCCAATGTGGGTTTGACATGTTTCCTGAAATATTTACATTTTATATCTGCAGTGGAAATTGTTTTGGCAGACGTGACCTTGGTATGTAGTACGTTCGATCTGGTCCCGACGTCAGCCAGATTGAATATTTGTATTGTTTAGATGACTGTGCCAGAGTAAAATGTTTGACTACGTAAGGGAATTGTGTCATTGCCTGTTTGCTTCCGTTTATCGTCATCTGGTAACGTCTTCTATGAATCAGTGGGACCCACGAAACTGGGTGTGCCTGCATCAACTCTAAATCGTCAACCCCAGAGAATAATCGTTCTCGATTATTTACCGAAACAGATTATAGTTGGCGGTGAAAATTAAATGCGTGTCCTGTAAATGCCTATAACTAATGTGGCTTTCTAAATAGTACAAATCACATTAAAACAATGATCTTTTTAACGGCTTATGTGTACAGAGATCGGAGAGTTAAAACTGATAATTAATCATCGAATTTCAAATGAACCAAAATTATATTTTCTGAAAATATTTTGCAGATCTGCATTTTGTTTTATAAGAAGGTTTACAAAGTCTTATTTAGAAATCAGATTTTTAAAAATGTAAAAAGACGATGCCATTTGGAGTTTCAGGTTTGTTAGGCAACGTTATCAGCACTCATCATACGGCGTTAAACACAATTCTAAATTAACTTTACCGAAATTACATGGAGGATTGTGCCCATAATGGGATTAGATTTTGAAAAAGGCATGCAATGTGAAACAAATCAATTTTTATCCTTTCCACAATCGCCCGAGAAAGTAAAAGAACAAGACCTCTCAAGCCTTAAGTAGAAACACCGAACACTGGGTTAAAGCCCTTAGGTTCAAGAATGCGCTGGTCGTGGTTTGATCCACATACAGTATATTTCGCAATTAATGCCAATTATGATCCTTGGTTTGGCATCACTAAGCAAGAAGTCATGGGTTTCTACAAAGACGAAAGCGTCAGACCAGTCCACCTTGGGCTCTCCTCCCTCTATAGGTAAAACAGGCATTTCCGGTTTCCCGACCAACCCAAACCTTTTTTCAAAGAATGGGTCTTCAGCAACTCATGCTTCTAATAGGCGGCTATGCTTGTCGTAAGAGGCGACTAACGGGATCGGGTGGTCAGGCTCGCGGACTTGGTTGATGCAAGTCATCGTATCCCAATTGCGTGGATCGATGGTCATGATGTCAATCACAAGACTGCCTGGTCCAGACTCGATTATTTACAGACCACCGTCATATAGCTGGAATATCGCTGAGTGCGCCGTTAAACAACAAACAAACAAATACATTTTGCTCGCGTTGCACCATAGCTTGTATCAGTATCCAGTTACTGTTCGTGTTTTAAACCAGTAGCGTAAATACGTTGCGTTTCTCTACAGACAAACTAGTTATTTAAAAAAGAATAAGTAAAAACCTCGACCTTTCTATCTACCTTATTTTGGATGCAGTACTGCTGTGGTGGCCTTAAACAAAAAGAAACTTCCTTTTTATGCAAATTATGTAAGTGGCGGCCGCTGCAGGGAGAGCTGGACGTGCCTCACCTTATCGCTAACACCTGGTGTCATCGATGACTTTCAGTGATCCGTTCATATAATTTTCACCACAATTTTACTTTTACGCCCAATGGAATCTATTTTGGCAGATAATAGAAACTGATTATTCTCTGGCTTTGACATTTTATATTTAAATAGGAACCACACACATTATTTGTTTGACCTTAAGCTGGCACGCCGTGATAAACAGACCGAAAACAGCATTTTGTACAACTCACTCGCTCGTTTCTTGGGTTTCCTGTCGGTAATTGACTCTTAGATGTTAAGTCAGGAGTGGCGTTTTTGTCTTGTTTTTACCCATCCATGAGTATGACATGAACGGCTAAACTCTGTGATGCAATCTGGTGAATCTGTGTTGCCGGGCGAACATTGAAAATCAATAAACTGGGATCCAAGCAGCAGAAATTGTGTCCTAAACACGTCTCATGTTAAATGATATAACAAGCGCCAATAAAAATAGCCATCCTTTAACATGCACAACTTCTGTAAAGTCTGGAACTTGCATTATCTATTATTGTCGTCCCCGGGGATACCATCCCATTTTGAAAATTTCCATTCTAATACTGAATAAAAGTTCTGATCACAAGCTGTTCTAGAAAGATACATGGTTATAACAAAGTAATGATAATTTGGGTTACTGAGATAGGATTCTTTTATGCAACGGCAAATTTCAAAATTAAGACATTTCGAAAGAGCGACGTTTCATTGTGAGATCCCGTCCCTTCTATATTCCCGAGGTCGTTCAGGGCACAGCGGGTCACCGTGACCTCGTACATTGATTCGATTTAATGCCGATTGGATGTTTTTGTGGATGTCCTATAGGGTTGGCAAAGGACTGGTCCCCTCTTTCTCATTTCCGTCGAGGAATCCGGGATCGATTTTTCTTACTGTGTGTTCGTGAAAACGTGAATGCTTGCCCTACTGATGATATCCGTCACAAACACACGCAAAGACAAGTCAAGTGTTCACCGGAACAGACACGGGAACGTAGAAATTATGGTCAAAATAGAGAATCGGGACATTGTTTATTTTACTTTTATGTGAAATTTGGAAATGTTTTCAACATTTCTATCATAAATCGTGTAAGCTGTACTATAGTCTTGAATACTATTACCCTGATCAAACAATGTTTGAGCAAGAATCGTACGAAATATTCATAGAAAGCGCATGCTCGAGTGTACCTCAGAAGTGAAATGTAGACACCAAAGGCTGGAGCTGCTGGAATATTGCTCGACGTGAAGGCAAAAATGATAATTGTAAACATGAAGTAATTCCTCTTTCAGTGTTGTGTGTAGTTTGTTGTCACTCTGTCATCGACAGGTGATCACTGAAGTACTTTTCACTCTCACTCACTCACTCACTCACTCACACACTCACACACTCACTCACACATCAGTGTTGCATCAAGGAGCACCAGCATAAAGCGATAATAGCACTGATCTGACACCGCTGTTAGTAACATTTAGGCAACAGCTCGATAAAGGACACAAGGGATATCAAGTTTCACCGATGCATCGCTTATTTACACCAGACAATACGACACACGATCATATATCGATTCATGTTTTAAGGCTTTGACATTTTTTTTTTTAAAAAGATCATATTTTCGACTTTTTGCATGAACACGGGTTCGCAACTATGCAGGCTGGTATTGCAACCTTCCTAAATATTACTTTCACAAAAAATGCTAAATCTGAATGCATAATACTATAAGAAAGAGTCTTTCGTCTTGAACACAAGCTGGTTGACAGCAACGACCTTTGGTAGCCGAGCAGTTTAATCATCTCGGTGTCTCGGGTACGTGAGGTTGGCATCACATTTCAACACACACAGCACACACACATGATGGGAAGGGAACCCGGGTCTTCAGTATGACCATCGAATGCTTTAACCACAAGACTACCCGACTTTTTTGTTTGCGCTGAACCTATCGCCCTGTATCATGGTCGTAGCTCCAATTTCATTTTGTACTATTGGACCCAAAAAAAGAGATAAGATCAGTGTGCAAAATGTGATAGTTGAAATTTCTTAACTACAAGTTTGTTTTTAACGACAATCTCGTAACACCTTAAGTAGCATTGGATGTCTGAAGGAGAAGTCTTTGCAGTTGCAGGGTGATACGTGTCGGAGACTGGTTGCGTCGTACTGTTTTTAGGAGACCCTGGAGTCTTAGTTCGATGATTAAGATGAGCTAGTCGCCATCCAAATCTCGTCAGAATGGCTTCACAAACGTTTTTCCTTTCCTTACTACGGCTTGGCTTTTAACACCCACCACCTCCTGGGATCGCCACACGTTGTACCAGACCCTTATCAATCTGCGGGGATCGAGACCCCATTTGTACTGGATCTGTCAAACGTGTGATCCAATTATTATCAACACAAGGCTCCCAATACACTTCCCTCTTGAAGGAAACTCCAGTCGGTCAATGTCGGCCCATGTGAAGCTAAGAGGTCTTCGTTTCATTATCGCCAAGCACATTCAATAGTATTGCCTTTACTTGAAGAGCGCCAGATACTCGTACACGAACGCCGATGTGAAAGATCATCTGATTTCGTGATACCTTCAGCTAAAGATGCCGAAATTAATATGGCTTTTCTAAACTCTGGTCATGGCCAGCCAAGATAACACAGACCAAATACGCAAGGCTTAGTGTCTGGAAGCTAGGCCATATGTGGCTGTGCATTAATAGAGCGTAATAAGTGATAGATAGCTCAATTTCAAACTGTATTTCGGGTTACTGTTGTTGTCTTGATAGCCTGTGCGGGACAAGTACAGCGAGGTATTGGTATTGTACTGAGACTTGCGGAGAAGAGCTTTGTTCCATGAATAAAAAGCTCGAGCTGGCTACAGAGAAGCATGGGTAGACTTTCCACGACATATTTTAGGAATCACTCCTCCCTGTTGCATACGTGATTGATCTTTACAGAGATTCCGTATCTGTGCAGGAAGACACCAGATATTAATGTCTTGTTAATGTTAATGTATATTAATGTCAAATGTTGTGTTTATTGTTCGGTTGCATATTCTTTGTTAAGCCAGTGTATAACTTCACGGCGTCTAAGAAGAAAACGCATATTTCCAGCTTCAGTGGGACTAGAATAGAGCGTCCGCCCAAAGAGCGGAAGGTCCGGGGTTCGATCCCCGGCCACGTCATACCAAACGACGTTTAAATATGACAAGGACTGGTCGGCTCGGAGTATGGTATTCATGTTTAACTGCGGCATTGTATCTCAGTGTGCTAGTGAACGGCATCGGGGCCACGGGTGGCCCAGTCATCTAAAGCGCCGCGATTCGCTGTACAGAGTTGCGTCTCTTGGACACGCCAGAAACCTATGATTGTGGGTTCGAATTCCCGTTTCACCCCAATTATGTTTCTAAGTTTGTCAGCACCATACCCGTGCTCGTGGGTTTCACCGAAGTGGTAAACGTATGAGACCTGCATCACTTCGGGCTTTCCTCCCACATTAAGCTGATACGCCGTGATATAACTGGAATAATGTTGAAAGCGGCGTTAAACCCAACTCAATTACTCACTCTCTCTCTCTCTCTCTCTCTCTCTCTCTCACACACACACACACACACACACACACACACACACACACACACACACACACACACACACATACGTGCATGCACGTTCGCTATTCAAGTGCAATCTTGGACGCTACGTTAAACCCCTCACCTCAGCTCACCTTTGGGGGTAGGGTTGGCCCAGTTGTCTCAGGACCTGAACCCTCTGTGTTGAGTTGGTCTTCTAGAAACCCATGACATGCGTCTGTTAGGCGTGCTATAGACCTATGATCTGGGATTCGAGTTCCAGATTCGCCCTGATTATGTTTCTAGGTATTCTCGTTGGTTTTATGAAAGTGATGAACATCTAGCACATATATTCCTTTGGGGCTTTCCTTCCACATCAAGCTTACATGCAGTGATATTACTGAAATACTGTTTAAAAGCGGACGTTAAACAAAACTCACAATCAATCAAATATGCTCCAATTTAAGACGTCGGTTTTTTTAACTCACCTGATCACCGATCATTGTAGCAGTATGCATCGCCTTAGTAAGTCTGTCGTATAAAACGTTTGACGTAACATACACAATTAACTAACAGTTCAGTTTCCACCCTTGCAGAACTTGGCTGGAATTTCTGGGCTCGATCGTAGTGCCACCAGTGGATATGAAGAGTTACCTCCCATCTTTTCCCCTCCTATTGACGAATCAGATTCCGACCCCCATATCACTTGCATTTGCTTCATACAAAACGGCGGCGCCCAGTGAAGACGATCTGATCGATAATCAAAATATATGTTGTGATAAAACGCGTCTTACTTCGCGAAGTGCATCAAATCACGTGATCACCTTGAAAAATTCTGATGACCTCGAGTTTGCGGTACATATGCTGCAATCGACCGAAATGTGCACGGCTGTTTACGTACCGGACGTCTATTTCGTCACCCGATTGGACTATGCATAGATCCGTTAGTCCAGCCAAAATATAACTCCATAATTCTAACTGACAGCCAAAATTCTAAAATAAACCTCCGAACTATAACAAAAAATGAATTCTTGCAACTAGTTTTTGAGATAGGCCTAAGCAGTCAATGTCACGCAAGTTGATAACTACGTATATTTGTAATATATAGTTTCAGTTAATTTGTGTTTAATGACGACCTCAAATATGATAAAACCCAAGCGTTTGTAAAGTGTATACCCGTGAAGATCCGGGCTAGAATAGGCCTTAAGCAACCTATGCTTGTCGTCAGAGGCGACTATCGGGATCGGGTGGTCAGGCTTGGTGACTTGATGCAGGTCATCGTATCCCTATTGCGTAGATCGATGTTCATGATTTCAATCACTAGTTTGTCTGACCCAGACTCGATTGTTTTACAGATCGCCGTATATATACACGGAATACTGCAGAGTGTGGCGTTAAACAACAAACAAACGTAAACTGTAAATTAAAAGTCTGTCCCCTAGTTTCCTTGTAATGAAACTATAATATGCCGAAATTAAGTTCAACTATGGAGCATCTACGTACAACCTTTCATGTCACTGACAAAAGTTCCCTTCACATTTGCCCCCTTCATCGGGAACAACATACACTGTCTTGAAAAGCCCGAATGGTATGCACGTATTGTACATATTTCTTTGTCTAGTATATTACAAGTCGTAACCGTTATGTTTGCATTACAGATGAGCTGCATGGGCATTGTGGTTCCCGACGCCGAGGTGATGGCTCTTTGGGCAGCAAACAATGGCTTCCCAGCCGACATGGAACAGCTTTGTAAATCCGAGGTAATTTCAGGAAAGGGGCGCTCTAAATGAAGTTGTCACATTCCATTCTTTTCCCTACAGCTTCCATGAGAGACGATAATCCTTTCGCCTTCCGTAAAATTTAATTGGCCCAAGGTTTAAAGGATTCTTTGAAGATTTCTGCCTTTGGTCGACTTTCAGGAGGTCGCCATGTGAAAAGAAGTCTATAGGAAACCGGCTGAATATATTTGTTTTGAGAGACAATGGCGTGGGTACTTAAGAATCATTTAGATGTATCTGAGCGAGATCAATAGAAGTCAATAGGGAAAATATATCCCAAGTATCTTGCCAGTAGCTTCAGACAGAATCAATGGCAGGGGCGGCGTTTCCCTTGCGTAACGCGTGCTATAGCCCGAAACTTTGTACCTCCTGATTATTCACAATATTGATGACTCTTTAGTTAGATTAAGGGTGTATCTTTGACCATGTAACCATGGAAACTAACAAATTACCACAGGCAACTGCATCACAAGGCATATATGAAGAATTTGGTACATTATGATATTGACATTCAGTTTTACATGAGGGTGTTTTTCAAGGGATACGCAACACGTGCACCTGTGTCAGATGGCTTCATATCTATCGCGTAGTCTTTGTAATCATTATTTTGAAATATTCAGTTAATATTGACAAATATTTCTATAATGTTGAAAAACTTTCATTTAAGTGATTTTATGAATGAAAGGCAGCTCTGGTCATCAATGCCACGTGAAGGGGCGGTCGGGTAGCCCAGTGGTTAAAGCGTTCGCTCGTCACGCCAAAGACCCTGGCTCGATTCCCGACATGGGTACAATGGGTGAGCCCATTTCTGGTGTCCCCCGCCGTGATATTGCTGGAATATTGCTAAAAGCGGCGAAAAACCATACTGACTCACTCACTCAATGTCATGTGAAAAATTAAATAAAACGGTTATGCTTATGTTAGAACAGTAAATAAAATATTTGGGGGGGGGGGGGGGGGGGGAATTGAAAAGAAAAGATTAATAATACAAATAAAAAAGGGAAACGTAATTAAATATTTCCTTTGTGATAAAATGATCCAATGTCATATTTGTGTATTTAGACAGTACACATGTTTGTTATTATGAGTCTGGTAATAGTTGAAGTTTTGTTGTACTTTGTTAAAATATATGTTTTACATACATCATTACGCCCTTTGAAAATCGAGACCTGTGTAATTCGGGCTATTGCGACAGCCTACTGTAAGTCGTTGGTTGCCGTCGTGTTTGGATGCTTGTCGTCGGTGACTGCCATATATTTAATGAAATCACTCTCTTTGCAGCAAGTGAAAGATATCATCCTCAAAGACATGCTGGAACAGGGAAAGAAGGCCGGATTCAAAGGCTTCGAACAGGTGATGCGTTTATAGCCAGACTGGGGATTATTTGAAACCGCTGGATAGAGCAATTACTCGCTAGATATGGATGTGTTATCAAAGCATGGGCCATGGGTTCCGATATAAGCTCAGCTATCTTTCGGGTTTAGTCTAATGGAGAACTTAGTGATTAGTGGCTCTTGTTCCCACTTCTTTGACAACGCTGGAAGTCGTTCTGAGTGATGATACTCTCAGAGGGAATCGGACAGAGTATCCGCTTCATGTTAGATAATGGCTGTGGTGCCGGAATCCACAAGGAGACGATCTTGGTTGAATCAATGGGAAAAGAACTCGCAATTATTTGATGATCTTAGAAAGAAAATTGGGTAGGGTCAGATTTTGGAATTTCTCCAATTTTTTCCCTCGATATCTATTGAAATATGACATAAACATCTCACATCTCACAAATGTTTATTATTATGAAACAATGTGTGAAGCCAATTTGTGGTGTCCTCCGCCGTGATATTGCTGGAATATTGCTAAAAGCGGCGTAAAACAATACTCACTCACTCACTCACTAATATTATGAAAAGGTCACTCGCTACGCCGAAGGACCGGATTTCAATCTCCACGTGGGCACTGTGTGTGAAGCCCATTTCTACTGTCCGATGCTGTGATATTGCAGGAAAAGTGTCATAATAATACTCGCTTACAATATAAGGGTTGCCTTGTGGTTAAAGCTTCGGCTCGTCACGCCTACCCCCATTTCCGGTGTCTTGCCTACGTGATATGACAGGTTTCATGTCGCATTTGCATTATTCCTAAGTCACTCACTCACTCACCACTATGTTATTCTAAAGGACAGATGTGTTATATATATTACTCAAAAGAAGTTAAGGACCACCCGATTCTTTCATAATACTATGGCATGGCAGATTAACTATAGTCACTGTGTAATAGGGAAGACGCGGGTAGTTCTTAATTTCTTTTGAGTAGTATTGTTTAAGCTGACATAATCGGATGAATCTAATGGCGCCATGGAATATGTGATTACACTATTTGTCTCTCTTCCCTATATGGGTGTCATAATGCCGATGCAACGTTTAATATTTAACTCGCTTGTAACTCTATATAATGGTTTCAAGGGTAATAATTTTCACTGACATTACCAGGGGTAAGAGGGCCAGGTCGTCCAGTCGTCTATGTCGACGCTATGCACTATGCAGAGTTACATCCCTTAGTCGTGATTCTTGGTGTGTTTCCACCGTACCCTTGATCGTAAACTTCAACAACAAATACCGTCATCCCTTTCGGGTTTCCTCGTCGCTATATGGCTGAAATAATGCCGATGAGACCTTAAGTTTCAATTCACTCACTCACACTTCAGGGGTTTCCACCCGCAAACGGGGGGGGGGGGGGGGGGATGATTCAGTTGGATTCCTGGCTGTGAGAGATTGCTTACTGCTGCGTTAAACACCAGGGGGCACGGGGGACCCAGTCGTCTAAGGCGCCGCGATTCGCTGTGCAGAGTTACGTCCCTTGGGCACGCCAGAAACCTACGATCGAATCCCAGTTCGCCCCGATTATGTTTCTAGGTTTGTCAGCACCATACCCGTGCTCGTGGGTTTCATCGAAGTTGTAAACGTCTGAGACCTGCATCACTTCGGGCTTTCCTCCCACATTAAGCTGACACGCCGCGATATAACTGTAATACTGTTAAAAACGGCGTTAAACCCAACTCACTCACTCACTCACTCCAGCCGCAAACGTTATATGACGGAAATACTGTTCAAAGCAGCCTAAAACTCGGCTCATTTGCTTGACCTAGGATTATAGGGCAGTAGGTCAAATTGGAAGATCAGTATTGTCTTAATTTTTTTTATAGATTTATCAATGCTCTCGAATTTATTATGTACATCCGTTTACCCTTCCGTCCAACTTGCCAGTTCGAATGTAACCCTGATTGAATTTTGATGATGACATGTCGCCCTTCTCCGTCACCTGCCATTCGGCATACATCGGAATGACACAAATGCGACAAGGGCAGACGTCTACCATATTAGGCGTATCTCGGTGCAATTCGAAGCAATTCAATTCAGTCCATAGATCAGAAAGTGATAAAACATCATTATTGAAGGATCAGTGCTGGCGTGCAAACCTTTATTCAACAGATTAAAAACCGATCGTTTGAATTGATTTATCTGAGAGCTGTTTTCAATTGTAATGGATTGCTCACCTCAAGTTCAGGGACGATTTACCACCAGTCCCGCTGGGATGTCGCGAGTATTGATATGCGTTCAGTATGGAGAATTCCCGACACAAACATGGATTCAACTCACGAAGCAAAATCTTGGTGGTCACAGTGGTTAAAATACATCCTGAAGCAGTTATTCATTTATTTGATTTACTTCATTAGTCAATCGTTGAATCAGGAGTTACAGTACATAAAGACCGCATTCCCCATAATTTGATTTGGCCCGTGAAGATCCGGGGTAGAATAGGTCTTCAGCAACCCATGCTTGCCCTCACAGGCGACTATGCTCGTCGTAAGAGCTCGAGGCGACTAACGGGATCGGGTGGTCAGGCTCGCTGACTTGGTTGATGCATTTCATCGATCCCGACTGTGTGGATCGATGCGCATGTTGTCAATCACTGGATTGTCTGGTCCAGACTCGATTATTTACAGACCGCCGTCATATAGCTGGAATATTGCTGAGTGCAGCGTTAAACAACTAACAAACAAATCATTTGATTTGGTGATTGGATTTCTGACGGGTAGCCTACTGGTTAAAGCGTTCGCTCGTCACGCCGAATAACCTTATTCGATTCCCGACATGGGTACAATGTGTGAAGCCCATTTCTGGTGTCCCCCGACGAGATATTGCTGGAATATTGCTAAAAGCGGCGTAAAACAATACTCACTCACTCACTCACTAATATTATGAAAAGGTCACTCGCTACGCCGAAGGACCGGATTTCAATCTCCACGTGGGCACTGTGTGTGAAGCCCATTTCTACTGTCCGATGCTGTGATATTGCAGGAAAAGTGTCATAATAATACTCGCTTACAATATAAGGGTTGCCTTGTGGTTAAAGCTTCGGCTCGTCACGCCTACCCCCATTTCCGGTGTCTTGCCTACGTGATATGACAGGTTTCATGTCGCATTTGCATTATTCCTAAGTCACTCACTCACTCACCACTATGTTATTCTAAAGGACAGATGTGTTATATATATTACTCAAAAGAAGTTAAGGACCACCCGATTCTTTCATAATACTATGGCATGGCAGATTAACTATAGTCACTGTGTAATAGGGAAGACGCGGGTAGTTCTTAATTTCTTTTGAGTAGTATTGTTTAAGCTGACATAATCGGATGAATCTAATGGCGCCATGGAATATGTGATTACACTATTTGTCTCTCTTCCCTATATGGGTGTCATAATGCCGATGCAACGTTTAATATTTAACTCGCTTGTAACTCTATATAATGGTTTCAAGGGTAATAATTTTCACTGACATTACCAGGGGTAAGAGGGCCAGGTCGTCCAGTCGTCTATGTCGACGCTATGCACTATGCAGAGTTACATCCCTTAGTCGTGATTCTTGGTGTGTTTCCACCGTACCCTTGATCGTAAACTTCAACAACAAATACCGTCATCCCTTTCGGGTTTCCTCGTCGCTATATGGCTGAAATAATGCCGATGAGACCTTAAGTTTCAATTCACTCACTCACACTTCAGGGGTTTCCACCCGCAAACGGGGGGGGGGGGATGATTCAGTTGGATTCCTGGCTGTGAGAGATTGCTTACTGCTGCGTTAAACACCAGGGGGCACGGGGGACCCAGTCGTCTAAGGCGCCGCGATTCGCTGTGCAGAGTTACGTCCCTTGGGCACGCCAGAAACCTACGATCGAATCCCAGTTCGCCCCGATTATGTTTCTAGGTTTGTCAGCACCATACCCGTGCTCGTGGGTTTCATCGAAGTTGTAAACGTCTGAGACCTGCATCACTTCGGGCTTTCCTCCCACATTAAGCTGACACGCCGCGATATAACTGTAATACTGTTAAAAACGGCGTTAAACCCAACTCACTCACTCACTCACTCCAGCCGCAAACGTTATATGACGGAAATACTGTTCAAAGCAGCCTAAAACTCGGCTCATTTGCTTGACCTAGGATTATAGGGCAGTAGGTCAAATTGGAAGATCAGTATTGTCTTAATTTTTTTATAGATTTATCAATGCTCTCGAATTTATTATGTACATCCGTTTACCCTTCCGTCCAACTTGCCAGTTCGAATGTAACCCTGATTGAATTTTGATGATGACATGTCGCCCTTCTCCGTCACCTGCCATTCGGCATACATCGGAATGACACAAATGCGACAAGGGCAGACGTCTACCATATTAGGCGTATCTCGGTGCAATTCGAAGCAATTCAATTCAGTCCATAGATCAGAAAGTGATAAAACATCATTATTGAAGGATCAGTGCTGGCGTGCAAACCTTTATTCAACAGATTAAAAACCGATCGTTTGAATTGATTTATCTGAGAGCTGTTTTCAATTGTAATGGATTGCTCACCTCAAGTTCAGGGACGATTTACCACCAGTCCCGCTGGGATGTCGCGAGTATTGATATGCGTTCAGTATGGAGAATTCCCGACACAAACATGGATTCAACTCACGAAGCAAAATCTTGGTGGTCACAGTGGTTAAAATACATCCTGAAGCAGTTATTCATTTATTTGATTTACTTCATTAGTCAATCGTTGAATCAGGAGTTACAGTACATAAAGACCGCATTCCCCATAATTTGATTTGGCCCGTGAAGATCCGGGGTAGAATAGGTCTTCAGCAACCCATGCTTGCCCTCACAGGCGACTATGCTCGTCGTAAGAGCTCGAGGCGACTAACGGGATCGGGTGGTCAGGCTCGCTGACTTGGTTGATGCATTTCATCGATCCCGACTGTGTGGATCGATGCGCATGTTGTCAATCACTGGATTGTCTGGTCCAGACTCGATTATTTACAGACCGCCGTCATATAGCTGGAATATTGCTGAGTGCAGCGTTAAACAACTAACAAACAAATCATTTGATTTGGTGATTGGATTTCTGACGGGTAGCCTACTGGTTAAAGCGTTCGCTCGTCACGCCGAATAACCTTATTCGATTCCCGACATGGGTACAATGTGTGAAGCCCATTTCTGGTGTCCCCCGACGAGATATTGCTGGAATATTGCTAAAAGCGGCCTAAAATTCGATTATTTCTCCGCTCTGTCTTTCAACTGCCAGAACCTGCTAGTCGTGGGTTTAAATCACAGATTTCTTCTGAATATGGTAACTTGTTTGTTAGCATGATACTTGTTCTCGGGTGTCACTTAAGCTGTAATTATAAACAACCTGCGTCGTGGTGTGCTTTTCATTCAGTATCAGTCATTTTGAATAGTCCCGAACGTTCATGTATATCTTTTTGAAATATTGACAGATTACAGAAGTTGGTTCAAGATCACTGTTTGTTTCTCAAAAGTGGTTGAAATGACTTTCTCCCATAACTCGGCAAAGCCTCGTTCTAATCGTGACAGATTAATCACTCGTTTGTAGATTTTTCGGTAACAACCGAACACAGTGGTTAATTCTCTGTCATTTAACCTGGTGCAAGAAAGCTGTGAAATTAATTGAAAGGGTATTCCAGGAGCTATTGTCGTGGAAAAGCAACAAAACGTTAGATTATCGATTTTGTAGGTTTTTTTTACATTGCCGTCACTTTGTAAACAAAAACAAATAAGTCCTATTTGAAGACGAATATATTGTCTCAAGGTACAGTGAGTGAGTAGCCGCTTTTAGCAGTATCCCAGCAATTTCACGGCGGGGGGCACAACAAATGGGCATCACACATTGTACGTCTCGCGGCACAGCTAGAATGTAAGCCATGCTACCAAGGACTTTGGTAATAAGGCTTCATTTGACCTCAGCTCCCTGCCGTGATTGATTTAGTACGTCACTCATGTGTCACGTGTGCACTTTATTACGAGTAGTCGGTGTTTAGTAGGTTCTACATGGGGCTCTACTATGACCAACGTGCCCGTGGAACATCGAGCTGGAAGAGACAACCTTAACGTTAGTTTATTGCCGGAATTAAACGAGCGTACACCCGCGGTCTTTGATCTTGTGGAATGAGTTTCAAACTGTCTCATCGGTGATGCAAGTCCTCCGTTGTGTCTGTTGCTTCCTTTGAACAGACCTGAACGTGTACGTTTCATGTGGCAGACATGAACTGAGTGGTTTTAAATATATAAGAGGTCGTGGGCACCTCAACCTTCGGTTATTCTTTCATACTTTGTCGTAAGAGGCGACTAACGGGATCGGGTGGTCAGGATCGCTGACTTGGTTGATGCATGTCATCGACGCGTGGATCGATGCTCATGATGTCAATCAATGGATTGTCTGGTCCAGACTCGATTATTTACAGACCGTCATCATATAGTTGGAATATTGCTGAGTGCGGCGTTAAACGACAAACAAACGAACAAATCTTGCATACTACTGTGTTCAATATGCTGATCCTGAAACTTAATTTTCGCATGCTGTACAATCGGATATGTTATTGGTGAAGTGAGAAATTTGCTGATATTGAACCCATTCGAAAATATTTTTGTTGTGACATGGGTACCCGATAGTGAGGATTAAAGCCTTTGATTTCGTGTATTTAATATTGTTTGGAACTATAGGTCTGCATTCTGACAAATAAGGTTGTCTTTTTGAGAACAAATTAACTTCAATCGGATTTCAAAGTTTAATGCAGACTTTTCGTTTTGTTATGGGTACCCGATAAAAAGGCTTTTTATGTGGTCCTCCAAATGGTTTACTATTTTCATTGTTTTCATCGTTATCATTATCGTTGCTCATGCTATCAGTCCCCTGCTTACCTGGCCAAGATGTTTATTTAGAGCCCGTGTGAATTTGCTGGGATATCGTTACTGTGGCGTAAAACATTTACTCGTCATATTATGTTTTCACTTTACCATCAGACCCGTGAAGATCCGGGTTTGACGTGATCGTCAGCAACCGATACTTGTCATATGAGGCGAGGGGGCACGGGTGGCCCAGTCGTCTAAGGCGCCGCGATTCGCTGTGCAGAGTTGCGTCCCTTGAGCATGCCAGAAACCTATGGTTGTGGGTTCGAATCCCAGTTCGCCCCAATTATGTTTCTAGGTTTGTCGGCACCATACCCGTGCTCGTGGGTTTCACCGAAGTGGTAAACGTCTGAGACCTGTATCACTTCGGGCTTTCCTCCCACATTAAGCTGACACGCCGTGATATAACTGGAATAATGTTAAAAGCGGCGTTAAACCCAACTCACTCACTCACTCATAAGAGGCGACTTACGGGATCGAATGGTCTGGATCTGTTACTTGGTTATTGTATGTCATCGTATCCCAATTGCATAGATCGATGCTAATGATGACAAATCATTGGATTGTCTTGACCAGACTCGATTATTTACAGACCGCTGTCAAATAGCTGGAATATTTTTGATTACGGCGTTAAACAACAAACAAAACTCATCATCAGGTTTGTTGTTTTTTTTCAGGTGAAGGACATCCAACTCCAAGCTGAACTCTTCTCCGTTGAGAACGGCCTCCTGACGCCCACATTCAAGTCCAAGCGGCCTCAGCTGAGGCTAAAGTTTAAACCTGTGATGGCGGAACTCTACGAGAAGAACAACATGTAACAATATAGCAGCGCATGCGTGTTGGCAATACTGCTGGATTTACGACTATTGTCGTTACTGCCTTGTGACACACCAACACAATTGCAAAACAACTTAATATACTGATAGAAAGAAATAAGGGCACGGTGAGGGATAGCATGTGTTGGAGGGGCGTCCCGTGTGTACGCCAAAATGATATTTTAAATGAGAAGCATTTGTTTAGCACAGAAGTTGATATTATTCTGCAACATTCATCCATCTTCCCGAGGCAAGAGTTAAATGACTTTAAAAGTTCAGTTACCACCCTTGCCGAACTGGACTGGTATTATGGAGTTAGAATTTGGCTGGACGAACGAGTCTTTGCATAGTCCAATCAAAATCGCGCAATGAAATCGAAATCCGGTTCGTAAACTGTAAAACAGATTTCGGTCGATTGCAGGATTTGCAAAGCATGTGCACCGGCAACTCGTTGTCAACAGATATTTTCCAAATCTTTTCATGTTTTTCATCAAGGTGCTCACGTGGTTTGATGCACTTCGCGAAAGACCCGTTTTTTCACAACACAGATATTGATTATCGATCAGATCGTCTGGACTGGGCGCCGCCATATTGTTTGAAGCAAATGCAAGCGACACTGAGAGATGGAATCTGATTAGTCCATAGGAGAGGCATAGAAGGGACGTAACTCGTAATAACAACCGGTGGCGCTACGATCGAGTCCAGGGATTCCAGCCAAGTTCGGCAAGGGTGAAAACTGGACTAAGTCAGTTAACTCTCTTGTCTCAGGATGATGCATTCATCATGTACCAGTGACTGGTTTAACCAATCCAGATTCGATTATTTTCCAACCACCGTGATAATAATTGCAACATTGCTGCCTGCGTTGTTAAACGATACCCATTCATTACACTACTGCTATGTTCTCTTATTAATTTCCATCTGTATATGTGTGTGTGTTCCTAATATATTAGCTCAAACTGTATATATGTTGAAAATTTACTTGTCCATATTTCAGGACACATTTCCAATGGTCTGTATTATACTATGTATATATTTCGGAAACCAGAGAAAGTATATATATATATATTGTTTGTTGCTACGAACAAATAGCAAATGTCTGACGAAGCCACCGTTGTTATCGCATTCGTTCCATTATAAAGGTCATCAGGGACCGACTATAGACAGATCAAATACAGTTTACAGTTACTCATACTTAGAGCTAAGCAAATTTATGATGTTCCCCTTGAGAGCATAATAAAGTCGGTTTGATACACTGTTGTACAAAATACGTTTAGATCCTAGACAGAACCTTATCACGTGTCCCATATTGTAAATGCGTTTAGTGACCTAAAAATGTTCATAGAGATAAGCATGCTTAAAATTGTTTGAAATCTTAACATGTTAAGTTTCCCGATGTGTTGAAGGTCTATTTCTGTTTTAAATCTAACATGTTTTGAACCAACACATGTTGATATATTGATTCCTGATCTGTTTTGCCATGTCTGTAGTAGCCCCTGGCGGTGTAGAGGGCAAACATAGAGGGCAAAGTACAATACAGCCTCAACGTTAACACTAGGGGCTTGCAAGTCACAACAAGTATAGTTCGCTACGATCCTCTTGAGTGCTGCTGTATTTATGAAAGCATTAGGGGCAGTGGGTGGCCTAGTGTTAAAGCGTTCGCTTGTCACGCCTTAGTTCCGGGTTCGATTCCCTACATGGGTACAATGTGTGAAATTCATTTCTGGGGTCACCGCCCAGATGTTACTGAAATATTGCTGAAAGCGAAACCATACTCACTATCAAAGCATTATGAAATCTTAACTCTATTCAGAGAATTCAATATACTTGGACGGAAAAATATTATTCGAATATGATAATATGACTTATCACTACTAAAAGACAGTAAAAGACAATCCCAACAAGATTACAACTGAACGGTCTGACATGATATTCTGTTTCATAGCTAAGGCCAGGTTCACACAGTGCCGATTATGGCTCCCGTTTGAAATGAGACCGCGCTACGACACGAAAAGTGAAAAAGTCTGATTACTATCCTCAATGATCTGGAATGTCCTATCATTGTCTGAACGCAGTCGTATACGTTCGTAACAGAGTCCTACGGATCGGGAAAGGTCCAGAGAGGTCGGCCAAGCACTCCCGACAGTTTGGTGCGTCCCGTAACATTCGGGAAACTCAGCCGATTTTGTCTAGTCGGATTACAATCGTGATTATGTCGAGACAGATTCTGTTGTATCTGATGAAAATCGTAACAATGTAATGTTTTGTCTGGGCGGTGTCCTGTGCATCGGGACGCTGTCGTGATGAACGGGCATGAATTGTTCTTTGCTGTTTCTTGTCGACTGCGTCCAGATTGCGTTCAGATCTTGCCGAATGCGAACCGTCTTTGTCGGTTCACTGTCCGTTCACTGTCTGGTCGCATTCGGGAGAATCGGGACGCTGTCGGGACAGATTCGGTCGTTGTTTATCATGTGGAAGATACTAATCGGATCAGATTCGGATTGAGAACGGGAGAATCGGGACGAATTCGGCCGGAAACGGCTCAATCGGAACGCTTCCTGAACAATATCCGATTGTTTGTGAATTTCCCGCCACGAACCACAGGATCTTGATCAGACTTTTGCCAAATTTTAATCGGGAATGGTCCTATGGAGGACGGCAGTAAAAATCCTGAATGTGTGACTGAACCCTAACGCATGTTTTACAGTGTAGTATACTGTCTCGAGAAGGGGGTCAGTCCCAAGGTGTAACATATATCCCCATGATACAGAGTGTGAGAGGGTGTATGGTATCAATCGTGAATACATGGCCACGCCAGTGGTGGAAATAGAACAATTATATTAAAACGTTTGTAACATCACAATTTGTTGTTGTCTGTTGTGATGTTCCCGCTGGTGCGGAATCGGCACATCGTGGCGCAGGAGTCGGGATCGGGTGGTCAGGCCCGCTGAAGTGGTTGATGCATGTCATCGTATCCATCGATGCTCATGATGTCAATCACTGGATTGTCTGGTCCAGACTCGATTATTTACAGACGGCCGTCATGTAGCTGGCATATTGCTGAGTGCGGCGTTAAACAACAAACACACAAATACTGCTCTCGATTAAATACAGAAACCGAACACATTTAGATCTAATGACAGTTTGTAACTGTTCCAGGGTAATAGTTATTTCACTACCCTTTCACTTGCTTCCTCTGCATATTTGCATGAGGCACCAGTGAAGGTCCGGGTAGAGAATAGGTGGGCGTTGAACAACAAACAAACAAATCTTTGCATCATGGGGTCACGGCTGACCCAGTCGCTGTGCAGAGTTGCGAGCCTTTGGCACCCAGAAACCGACGATCGTGGGTTCGAATCCCAGTTCGCCTCGATGTGATTTCTGAGTTTGTAAGCAATACACCCGTGCTCATGGGTTTCTAAGACATGCGTCACTGTTCAAAGGCGCGTTAAACACAACACACTGCCTAATATAATATATACTTGCGACCATTTGGATGAACATCCTCTTCATGCCAAGTACTCGGCAAAAATCGGTTGTATCTTAGAAATTGATCAAATTTAGATCAATGTATGACTTAGATATTTTCTAGAGGTTCATGAAGTTCGGGCTTTGTGGAAGGGTGAAGCTTAACACATGTCCCACTGTAAATACTTGTATATGTCTTTCAGAAGGGAATAATACGTTATGCGTTATGGTATTAAAGCTGAACCAAATGTTTGCTACTCACAAACATCATATGTTCAGCTCGAAACATTAAATTGATTATTATATTTGCTCTACGTATTTTTTTACGGTGGTTCTGCCATCACTGACTTGATCAAATGTTTGGATAAGATAATTACTGGAATCTCCGCGTTAAACAATCACTTCAATCACATGATTAACAAACATCAAAGACGTTAGAGCGGTGTATATGTAATAAAAGAAGACATTGCTTAGAATGAGGACGCGAATATCGATGACAGCGGTACATAACCGATTCTTATTAATCGGCCCATAATTGTGAATCATTGAACTCCTCCGACCAGGATAGTTGATTTATCGTTGATTAAAAGCTGATATTCTGCGTTTGAGACCAGACGAACCTGACGAATTGAGACCAGATTCTTATTGCGTCAGTGAGTGTAATGGATGCGCGCCTTCACTGAAGAGACGGAATACATGAAGTCTTAAATACCTGCACATCGTCAGCACAACAGACGGAATGGGGATTGAATCGGAGGTGACGATGGTTTGGCGACCTCTGACGATTGAAAACAGATTAAGATCGCCTATTAAGGCGATTCCATGTCAGCGATTGTTGGTGATTTGTTCTGGGTGTAATTAAAGCGGGATCCGCGATATGGGAATCCATACGACAGATTCACAGTCGCTACTCCGGATGCGGATTGAGCACTGAGAGGGCAATAGGTTGGCGAAAAGGTAATGCCAAATATCAGCGGGTAGGACCAGGAATACAAATATCCAGCTTAGCTTTAATCGAGTGCTAACTATTGATTCTGTCCATGTCTTTGAGAGACTAAAATTCAAATGTTTGCTCTTTCGGTCCCACTCTACTGGTATCGATTGTGGCGTGCCTGCGATGGGGCCAAACGTGAGCCGACAAAATACCCGCAGTGATTGCTCTCTCTAAATGCACGTTTTAGGACTATTTTCCATCAACAGGGAGTGGACTCAAGATCAATTTATAGCCGTTTGCTGCTCTTTTAACTGATTAAAGTACGTTTTTTATATAAATATGCTTCGCCGATTTTTCTCCCGTCTTTGCAGTAATGTAGTTGTTCGTGTTCAACAGAGATGCTGCGATTCTGATCTTCGTTATCTTCAAGGTGCTCGGCGGAGTGTGTGAGGGTATTTACGTCATAATAAGCATATTTCTTATCATTGCTTACTTCAACGGTCTGTTTAGGCCATACGACGGTGGCGTATCGAGTCTGGACCACACAATCCAGTAATAGACATTATGAGAAACGACGACGACGTCGGGGTGGAATGACAAGCAATCAAGCAAGCCACTGAGCCTGATCACGTGATCCATCATGTCGCCTCGTACGACAAGCATAGGTTGCTGTGGACCTGTTATAAACCGGGATCCTGATGGGATATTTATAACTGAAAATTGATAATGTATATGATGATACAGACTTTAAAGCGTTACATACTCGGTTTACTTGGGTAAAAGGTGCAACTTGTTTTTCATTTTCAAATTGCTATACATGTTTATGGAATTAATTTCACAATAGTTTGTTTAAAGAACGGGAAAATAGCAAGGAAGAACAAAAAATGTGTTATCTTAAAAACATTTAATCTTTCTAAAACATATGGGGTACGTCTTTATTCATATTCTTAAAAGAATTTAAGTCATGTTCCTTTTGAAAAGATCAAAATATGATTAATAATGTAGGTCATAACACTATGTTCACTGTTGTCTTTTGGCTATCATAAACATATTAAATATGGTCCTTCCTACAGTTTGAACAGGTTTATCAAAGAGTCTTAAATATTAATTTTGATCTACGTATTTGCTGGATTTGTTTTACAATTGCTTTTAAGGACGAAATATTTGGCACCAATCTCAACCTACCTATTATGAAATCCATGTAAACAGAACCAGTCTATGTCTAGGTACACTCAACTACAGGTGGCGGTTGATAAACGGTTCAGCTTGTGCAGTATCATACGGACGCCATTGTGACCATCTGGTCGCGTTTTGTTTACCTTGACGATTGAACCCCTTTTGGTCACCTTTCCAATGTAACCCGTTTCGGTCACATTGACGATCGAACGTCTTTTGGTCATCTAGACGATGTAATCCGTTTCGGTCACCTTGACTATCGAACGTCTTTTGGTCATCTAGACGATGTAATCCGTTTCGGTCACCTTGACGATTGCACCCCTTTTGGTCACCTTTCCAATGTAACCCGTTTCGGTCACCTTGACTATCGAACGTCTTTTGGTCATCTAGACGATGTAATCCGTTTCGGTCACCTTGACGATCGAACGTCTATTGGTCACCTTGACGATGTAACCCGTTTCGGTCACCTTGACGATCGAAACCCCTTTGGTCTCCTTGACTATCGATCCCGTTTTGATCACCTTGACGATCAAAACCCGTGAAAAATCCGGGTTAGAATAATGTCATGATGCCGAGCTTTTCAAAAAAGGCGACTAACGGGATCGGGTGGTCAGGCTCGGTGACTTGGTTGATGCATGTCATCGTATCCCAATTGCAATTGTCTTGTCTAGACTCGATTATTAACAGACCGCCGTCATAAAGCCGGACTATTACTGAGTGTGGGACCCGTTAAGATCCGGGTAAGAATAGGTCTTCAACACCCATGCTCGTCGTAAGAGGTGACAGTGCTTGTAGAGGCGACTAGTGAGATCGGATGGTCAGACTCGCTGACTTGGTTGATGCATGTCATCGCATCCCAACTGCGTGATTCGATGCTCATGATATCAATCACTGGATTGTCTGGTCCACACCCGATTATTACAGACCGCCGTTCTATTGCCGTCTTCAACACCCATGCTTGTCGTAAGAGGTGACAGTGCTTGTAGAGGCGACTAATGAGATCGGGTGGTCAGGCTCGCTGACTTGGTTGATGCATGTCATCGTACCCAACTGCGTGATTCGATGCTCATGATATCAATCACTGTATTGTCTGGACCAGACTCGATTATTACAGACCGCCGTCATGAAACTGGAATAATGTTGCGTTGACAACAAACAAACCATGACGATCGAACCTGTTTTGGTCATCTTGACGATCGAACCCCTTTGGGAAATTGATTCCAAAGTGACGGTGAACCTCCTCATTAGTCAACCATCACACAATAAGCTCGGATAGGCCCTTCTGTTTATGGTACTAGACTTAATCAGAACAAATTATTTTTGTTTCACGACGTTTGGGCACAGATGGACTGAGGCCCCTCAATTCATCCCCAAACTGCCCTGATCCACAGGCCGCTGTAAGTCTTGGTGTGCCAGCACCACATTGTGCTCGTGGGTTTTCCAAGTAAACAACCTGTCTTGGCTCTCCCGAACGCTGACACCCCGTGGTATAACAGAAATATAGTTCAACGTTAAACCTACTCAGACAGTTTCCTGCATTCCTACACCACACTGATGCAGCTTCATGGCAGTGTATTGATACAGTAAACAGACTTTTAGATGTCCTGTGTTTGCTCTCTCTCCCCTCTAGAGCGTCAGTGATAGGTCATCTCTCAGATTAGACTGGTCCGTTGTTTCAACCTAGACTGACAGTTAGTCCCAGAAATAAAGTTATTTTATTTAAAAAATATATATCTACAAAACATAAATAATATAATTCAAATAGACCCCAGAACCATCCTTAGAGCTGAGGCAATATAGACTTGAGTTGGACTCCTTTTTAAATTATTTTCTCTAGAGTCTGGGAGACAGACTAGGTTCAACCGTCCGCTTGCACTCGACGTCACTGATGTTCTGCTTGTAATGGTTCATTGCATGTCCCATACAGATATTTGCAACCGATATTTTGGATAATGGAACTGAATACTTGGTCTTGTCACGACTTGATTGGTGCGTGCGTGGGGCGGTAGGGATAGCCTAGTGGTTAAAGCGTTCGCTCATCACGCCAAAGGCCCGGGTTCGATGCCCCACATGGGTACAATGCATAAAACCTATTTCTGGTGTTCTCCGCCGTGATATTGTTGGACTATACTCACTCTCTTTGTAAGTGAGTTTGGTTTAATTGTGCATTTGGACATTCAGTCGGGGTACCTGTTTCCTGTGATAGTTATTAGCGACGGAGATCGTAGATGTGTCAACGTTTGTGAAACAAACGAGCGTGGCAATATAGGTTAAAAACAACCAATGATTATAATCAGGGAGTATCTAAGATTCGAACCAGGGTCATCGACTCTGGCTAGCCAAATTAGGGCAATTCCGAACAACATATGGGGAACCATAGGGCTACCTGTACCCTCATACAATTCAACCTGGTTGTGATATGGCCTTTATTACCTCAGTCATGGTGAAGGCAAATCACGGATCATTGTTAACGAGGTAGACTCATGTCGAGAAATATGCTGTCACTGTCGTCCATGACACTCCATCGTCCATCCAACTGCATTGTCGTGACTGAGCACGGAGGACCCAGTCGTCTAAGGCGCCACAATTCTGTGTTTAGAGTTGCGTGTTTAGAGTTGCGTGTTTAGAGTTGCGTGTTTAGAGTTGCGCATCCTATGAAACCCGATAATGTTTCTAAGTTTGTCAGCAACATACCCGTGCTCGTGGGAATCACCGAAGTGTCAAACGTCTAAGACCTGCATCACTCCGGGCCTTCCTCCCATATTAAGCAGACACGACTGGAATACTGTTCAAAGCGGCATTAAACCTAACACACTCACTTACTGTCCTCCCAATCACCCACTCCCCCAGGTTATTGGATTCGTACTACAACTTAAGATATCCTTTTCTGACCTGGAGATTACCATATGTCCAAGGGTCATCTTAATCGGATCCCGGCCCACAAACGGCCCTTCCTGCCTACTAGCGTTGGTGCCCGAGCTGGGCACTCCTTACCCAAGGGCTTTGTTGAGTAACGGCGCAGGTTCATTGTGTTTGACTGAGAGATTACTGCGTAGTGTTTGTGGAGAGATGGTCATTGACTTTTCGACCTTTCTCGTTCCCCAGTCCACAAATCGATGTTTGCTTGTGCATTACCGTTATTAAACTTCAAAAGTCAAATTGGGACAGATAGACTGTGTTTGACGAGATAAGATCTACGGGGAGCGAACGGCGTTAATTTTACGAAATGGTTTCTACAAACTGTGTCTAAGTCGGTCTCTTGCCACGGTTTAGGTGCAGCTAGATAGTTGGTCGTGCTGGTGCTGGTGGGCCTACAGTCACTACATGCCCTTAATACAGCTGTTGTCTACAGTCTCTGTTCACTACAGACCCATAACTGTTGTCTACAGTCTCTGTTCACTAAGTACCCTTATATACAGCTGTTGTCTACAGTCTCTGTTCACTACATACCCTTATATACCGCTGTTGTCTACAGTCACTGTTCACTACATACCCTTATGTACACATCATTTTATCAAGATCACGTGAACCAATCAGATCTCATCATTCTGACATGGAAGTATCATAAACAACTGTTGTGACTATGCTGTCATGTTGTTTTGATCAGAGTACAGAGATCCGACTCATATACTAGAATCTCCACATACAAGGCGTTATGGATGTCTCCCCACTGTAAATATGCTGAAGGTTATACTGAATGAGGATGAGGCAATCCCTGCCAGGCTAACCTTACCACGCCGGCGTGTGGTTAAAAGGCTGCAGACCGCGAACTACTTAGCTGGGGAATTGGAACTGGTCTTTCTTCTGATGTGAAATTGGTAAAATCAAAGAGCCCTTTAGACTGCTGAAAAATGAGTATTTATATCTGACCATGTCTGGCCAGAACACCACCCACCGACCCTCCCCACTCGTCAAGCTCTCTTGGTCGATACATAGCTGTGCCTTGTAGAAACCAATGAGACACAGAAAGGTTTTTGTGGCTTATTTTAATATATTTTCAATGACAGCCTTGAGGGCCATGTTTAAAATATGAATGGAAATCTGTGAGCATGGAGATAACATAACTAAGATCATTCATGCACAGCTTCTAAGACCTAATATTTTAAAGAAATGGTTGAGGATTCGTTGTTGTCGCGAGTAATATGTGTTGCACGTGTAAAAATGACTAGGAGCTGGCCGAGTCTACTTTAGTACTTTTGCTCCATATTGACCAATTTACTCAATATATTGAATTATTTGATGCTTATGATTTGCCATTTAATCAAGATTAAACACTTCTTGGGATTAACCTGATTCCTCTCCTAGAGAAAGACCTAGGTCTTACTTTCCATCGGGTTTTACAATCCCAAGGAGTCCACATAATGTCTGCATTGCTAAGATGGCCAATTCGGTCCGTAAAGCAAACTGTCAGTCGAAACTGTGACAGTTGTCTCGGGATTATTTCGTCTGAGCGGTTTTAGCCGGAAACAACCGAATGGTCATCAGACTTGGGCGAAAACTGTCCCTTGCTTGAGGTGACGTAGACGTGTTGGTTAGACGCCACTTATAACTGTATATTTCAGTTAAATCGTGATGTGTGGGCTTAATGTGGAAATGTACGAATCACATTTCTGTCCCGCGCAGTGATATTGCTGAAATACTGCTCAAAGCAGCGGAAACCTCCTTCACTCACTACTGTGGAAGCCCGACTCAGGTCGAAAACGTACCGCCTTGGTGACACAACCCGCTGTTACGTTTATGATCCTGACAGACCAAGAATGAAAGACGGAGACAACAGTCATCAGATCCTGGCACCAGTAAATGTTGACAGCGAGCTGCGACGCTTTAAACATCAGGACAACCAGTTCCCCCAGTAGACAGAGAGTGAACGAATATGACAGAAACATATTCAGAGAGGGAGATTTTGTGTGTTCGTTCTGTTTGATGTTTAACGTCGCACTCGGCAAGATTCTCGCCATATGACGGCGGTCTGTAAATAGTCGAGTCTGGACCAGACAATACAGTGACTCACAGCATGAGCAACGATCCACACAATTGGGATACGATGACATGTATCAACCATGTCAACGATACTGACCACCCGATCCCGTAAGTCGCCTCTTACGACAAGCATGTATTGCTGAAGACCTATTGTAACCCGGATTTTCACAGGAGGTGTAGGTTAGTAGACACACACGTTTGGGTGAAACGACTGGTCGGTGCATAGCAATTAACCCTGGACCGATGAATATATACTCATTACTGATGGGTCACACAGATGAAAAGAGATTAAAGCATTCAGAAAACGTCACATTTTCAACTTCCAATCAAGTAGTTCCGTTGCATCTGGAGTCTATTATATACCCACACTGACTGTTACTTGTCATGCCATGCACGTGCTAAACCACTGGGTCCATATGTGTATTTTGGGGTAGCGTTGCCCATCACCTTCAACCTTACACTTTGTTTTTAATAGTCGTTGTCTGTTTTTCCATTTTAAAAAAGCATCCAATCAGTGTGACATAAACAACAAGTTCTTCAACTGTTAAACACATCGTCAACATACTCAGACCTATTGACGGTTGTATGTTCATGTCTGACACTCAACACACCTAGGTGACTCTTCAATAATGACGCAGAGTATACATCGACAAATTAAAACATCGTTAGCTCATACCGATACTGCGCAACACTATCGATAGTTGTGATAAATGAAAAGTCCTGACGAACATGCGCTTTACCTTTCGCTGTGTGAAGACACTCGTAGGTCTGGTATAGGAGTCATCAATTACCGCCCTAAACCAGCTTTATGTGACGGACCCAAGCATCTATCTTGTTCTTATAGCCATGACCCAGACTTAAGTTTACACATAGATCTACACAAGACTATAAATAAGACGGAAAAGAAATACCGCAAATAAAATAAACCCACTGTCACACTTTCACCATTTATATCCACGGATGGGCAAACACAATTTTAGTTTCTTAAGTACATTTAACAATAATATGCGTAGATTTGTTCCCTTTTATCAAATTAAATGACAACTCGCCTGCACTGCAACCCATATTTTTCTTTCAAAGTGATTGCCGCGTAACTCTATAGTTCATTATTTAGTTAAAGCTGACATCAGCCACGAGTTCCCGACGGTAAGCAAAGAACTGCATGATGGACAAGACTACACGACTTCTCTCCCGGGTGTTGCCTGTCTAAACACTGTATAAACAGTCGGCGTACAGCGCAGCAATTAGGAACAGACCGGTTTTAGAGGTTTATATGGGGATGGAAATTGCATTAGCTATAACTCTGCAGACAGGAGTACAGATTAAGAGATATATGCCACTCCACTGCCAAAAGCCTCTGCGAAGGGTATTCACAAACACTTCCGGGTTTGTTAACGAGACAGTATCCGTGACTGGGAATCGGCTTAATCAATCAGACAGGCTGATAAAAAAGACACGCGAAGATTGCTATCTTTTTTCCCGGATATTATCCCGATACATTAAATTTCAGTTGAGCAGAGCAAGGAATGCACCACAATGTTAAATTGAATGATCCGATTGGGAAAATACTGCTAATAGGGTAACTACTGCTGTGTAAAATGATCCCCAAGAGAGAATTATTTGAATTCAATATTTTCAATTTGTGAAAATAATTACGAATCAAGGAGGGAACGGGAGCCCTGTCTTAGACGCCGCAATCTGATATAGAGTGTCGCCGCATATGGCTGCATCGCTAAGTAATTCCGGATCCGCTGGTCGTTAGTTCTAATCCAAGATACGTCCCGATTATGATTATGGTGTTAGAACGATAGCCGTAACTGGCTACGAATTGCACAAGTGGCCCTGACTAAGGCGCAATGTTCTATGAAGAGTTATGGCCCTTAGCCGTACCAGGCTATGCTATTCGTGATTTCGAACTCAAAGTATGATTATGATCCATGGTCTCTCAGCGCCATACCCGTGCGCATGGGTAAAGGTGTCCTAACTGTGACACGTTGGGGTAACTGCACACATGTCGTGCTAAATACCGTTCAAAGCAGCATTAAACCTATACGCTCTCATGAAATGAAACTGTAATTTCGGGCATGATTTTTCATAGATCGGTTCTTCTATAATCTAGTGATTGTCACTGTAACACTGTAATTTACCTCAGATGTACAAAAGCCATGGTCCATACGTGACTTGCTTGTGCACAGTAATATGCTATTAGCGAGACGGGATTCGTCAGTGGGAAGGCCATGCTGTTTGTTTTAAGAAAACCCTACTGAATTAAATCCCGTTATTGGATCGGATTACATAATGTCAGTTTGCATCAAACCCCGAGCCGCACTTCTGTCTGTAAAGTATGGTTCTCATCTGCAGAACACTCTTCCCCGGTGGGGACTCTCTGCTTAACCTGGCGACTTAATGGACTGAGTGGTCAGGCTTGGAGACTTGGTTGATGTTGTCGCCTCGTACGACAAGCATAGGTTTCTGGGGACCTATAGTCAACAACAAAAGTTCCTGTGACACCTATATTTTAGTGTATTTTTCAAACAAGTAAAGTTTGGTTTTCAATATTGTAGTACATGTATGGAATCAAGTCACAAAAATGAAACTGCTACAGAAAAGCATGCATTCCATGCAAAAGTTGACTTTTATGCAAGCCCCATGCATTTCACTACCCAAGAATGGGTATAAAAACATGTGCGTTAACGGGATTCCATAAGCATTGTTTAGAATCGTGCTGACAACAACCACTCAGAAAAACAACAAAATTACGCAATTATTAAACATTACGAAATGCCACGCCTGTCCGAAAATGAGCGTCTGCGGGCCATTGGTATGCTTGAAGCAGGATCGAGTCAACGTGATGTTGCAAGACAATTTAACGTTCACAGAAACACCATTCGGTGTTTATTGCAACGTTGGCAACAGACGAATACAGTTAGAGACCATCCTCGGAGTGACAGGCCACGCGTAACCAATAATCGACAAGACAACTGGATTCGAACAACACACCTACGAAATCGATTCCAGCCAGCAACAGTGACTTCGAGAAGCATCCCTGGCCTTCGACGAATATCTTCACAAACCGTACGTCGTCGCCTCAGATGTGCAGGGATTGTCGCCAGAAGACCCGCCAGACGTCCCATTTTGACAGGAAACCACCGTCAAGCACGTCTACAGTGGTGCAGACAGCGTCTACGCTGGACGGCCATGCAGTGGGGACAAGTTCTATTCACTGAGTCTCGTTTCCACCTCAGCCACAGCGATGGACGGATTCGAGTGTACCGACGTCGAGGTGAACGTTACGTCAATCATTGTGTCATGGAAGAAGATCGGTTCGGGGCCGGCAGCGTTATGGTATGGGGTGGGATTACAGCAAGACAGGGGACCCGTTTGATAGTGGTAGAGGGAAATCTCAATGGACAGCGCTACCGGGGCGAGATCATCGGCCCTGTTGTTCTACCGTTTTTTGCGTCGTCATGGCTCAGGCATTACCTTTCAACATGACAACGCCCGGCCTCATATTGCTCGACTTGTTCAGGATTCTCTTCAACAAAACGTGAATGTCATCCCCTGGCCGGCTCGCACCCCTGATCTCTCACCAATCGATCACATGTGGGATGTGATGGATCGGCGCCTTCGACGTCAACCACGTGTTCCACAGACGCTCCAGCAGATATGGACAGATATCCCACACCTGGTCCATTCCATGAGACGAAGATGTGTTGCTTGCATCGCAACCAGAGGTGTCATACCAAAAGACGTTAAAATATGGTACTTGTTGTTAACCTGTCTGGCGGTCGGCATTAAGGGGCAAAAACAAGGACTGGTCGGTTTACTGTGTCTGAGTAGGGTATTCATGTAAAACTGCGGCATGGTATCTCAGTGGGCTAGCACTATAGTTCGGCATCAGTCCGGACTAGTACAAGCAGCCACACACACGCTTGCATGCACGTCGCTATATAAGTGCAATAATCTTTGACCCAATTAAACCCAATTTCATCTCACCTCTCCTAGTCACCATTAACTTAATTTATTTGTTTAGATAGAACACACCAAATATGAATACCGTTTAGGATTTAAACAAATTCCTGAGCATGTCCACATTCTTAACACATATTTTCATAGTGTGGTTGAAGAAGTGAATTATACTAATTTAAAAATTGATATTTACTAATCTTCAGCATCTTCGTGCTATCTACCAGGCAGGATAGTAAATTCGTTTTAGAATTCACTTGGCTTTTTTCTCAGTGTTTTAATAAGATATGGTTGAAAACCTTATTACTATATATATATATATATAACCGTGGTAATTATTGCACGATTATGTCACGTTTGCAAGGAGAATACATGTCAAGACACAATTTGTGAAGAAAACCTAAAACAGGTATAAAATGTGTAATTTACAGTCGGAATCGAAAGCATATGTTATAAAAACCAGGGCCTTTCACAGAGGCGAATATCGGCATGAAAAACACATTGTGAGATCATGCAATTTTCTCTTATGTTTTTATTTGAACAATTTAGATCAAAAATATAATAAATGGTCACCCGTTCACTCACAGCAACCACCACCCGTCAGTCAGTATGATTGATCTCTGGCACTCGATGGACTCTTGCGTGTTGTGTAGAACACTCTGTTACAGCAGCCCTCCAGGGGCTTGTCCTTAAAAGCACTATAAGTAAGACAGTAAGCCTTTGAATGTAAATGTCCTGCCGTGTGACCTGTCAATGTGTATGTTGCCTTCGATGTTACACCTTGACAAATATGTGTGGTGTGAGTAAGTGAGTTGGGTTTAAATTCGCTTTGAATAGTATTCCAGTTATATCACGGCGTCGGTACAGTTTCGAAACAAATGAGTTTAAAGACCCTTTCAGCACAATTCTGTCATGTATGACAGGGGACACCAAAGACGTCTTCATATATCCGCAGGTCATTACTCAGTAACAATGATTCGCTTATCTGATAATTCGGACGAATCCACTGGAATGGTGGCCTCCAGATTAATGGGATGTCCCAAATTGTTAATACAAAGCTGCATAATATTTAACTATGGTTTGATATATTTCACCCAAACGCATGCAACATGCCCGATTTTGAAAACGTTAGTTTGATCGCGTAAATACGTATGAAATCACTTTAAACGTTTAAAAAATGTAATTCACATTCAGGGGATTCAGCATTTCCCCAATCAGTACAAGGGTATAAAAAACTGTGGAAGCGTAACATCGACGTTTAGCATCGGACCTGACCAAAAATCACAACGATCATGTCAGAGTATTACCTCAGCAGACGCCCATAGCCAAGTCGAAACAACTTTAGGCTGCGCGCGCATCACAATTACCAGACAGATGTCTCAATTCCGCCAAACTGGCAGTACCTAGCTCAGGCCAAGAAGCGGAAGACCACCCGTGACCAGGGCCAACGAGGACGTTACCTTCGAGATTTTGCACCTGGGGAACAGATTTTTGACGGTGACGTCTTCAGCTGCGATCATCCTTTATCGTCCAGTCAGAATGAGGACAGTGTCTAGAATACTGAGAGTGCATGGTATTCGGGCGTTTAGACCGTTCCGATGTGTATCGCCAAAACGCCAACATCGACGTCAAATATTGCACGCCCCGAAAAGTACACCAGGGGCGGAACAGGATCTTTTTCTGATGAGAATCAGAGTACACAGCTGACTAGGGGAAAGGGGGTCATGTTGTGTTCAGCAGGTCGTATGGTCGAGGTAGCGTCATTGAGGAATCCGTGGTGACGTCACAACAGATCTTTTCGTTTTCGATGCCAATCTGACCGTCCAACGCTTCATCGAATAGGTACTTCGTGATGATGTCCTTCCTACTCTGCAGCGGAACCGGAACACCTTGTTCCAACTTGACGACGTCAGACTGCACACGACAACTGTAACTTTCCACGAGAAACACGCCAACGTCTTAACCGCCAATATGTCTTCTAAAGAGCATCTGTGGTCCTTTCTGAATTGCTGGATCAGAGAACTACCAGTTCCTTCACTCACATGACAAGGTCTTGCTCAGGCACTTGTTGACGAATGGCGCTTGATTCAAGCAGCCCTCATCAGACGTCTGACGTTCCCTGTTCGGCGTCGAGATATAACTGGTTTACGTGCCAATGAGGGATTACACGTTAGGGACTGATCTGTGTCAGATTTTCAAGGTGACTTCTGAACACTTAACGCTACCTTCATAACCGTGAAGTGCATGTGACAATTATCTTTGAAAATTCTGTTCACATAAAACATCATGATGTGCCTTCAAAATAAAATTGGGGCGATCGGATAGCCTAGTGGTTAAAGCGTTAGCTCGTCACGCCGACGACCCGGGTTCGATTCCCGACATGAATACAATGTGTGAAGCCCATTTCTGGTGTCCCCCGCTGTGATATTGCTGGAATATTGCTAAAAGCGGCGTAAAACCATACTCACTCACTTAAAATGAAATTATTTTGTTTTGAATAACATTGTTCAGAAAATGCGATGTTGTGTTTGGTATCTGTCTTTTTCGCCTGTCAATTTATGAAGAAATCTCATCACTTTTCGTGAGTTTCTTTTTTTAAATAGTCGCTTCCACTTATATATTTCATATACCGTGTATACCGAATTGAATTCGGTGAACCCAAAGTAGTTGGTGTTATTGTGAGTGATTGTGAGAAGTTTAAGGCGCGTTTTGCAATATTCCGTCGGCATCATGGCGTGTTTCACAATATAACCATGTGTGGAATCAAACCAGGGTATTCGGCATGACGTGCCAATGCCTTCACATTTAGGCTACTTACTCAACCGACCCTATTCTTAAGGTGAATAATGAAGTTCAGATAAACAGAACTGTCAAGTTAGTTATTTTCAGAGTTGGTTAGATTGTCAACATTCAATTATTTTCATTAAGTGGAAACTTTTCAACTGTCATTCATCAGTTATTTTAGTTTCATAATAAACCTGCACGTATAAAAATACAAATTGGATGAAGTAATAAATCGGACGCTGGTGATGCCTTGAAATCCGTTAAACCCCGCCATCCTCGACAACATGTATCAGCTGCAATGTCGTCTCCCACTTCTCCTACTCCACAGTCTCATGAAAGTCAAGTGCAGGTTCCCATTCAGCCCACTTTCCGTATAGGCCTCTAATTCTAAATTCTCATAAAGCCATCGTTGTCTGGCGACGACTACGACAACGACCATCATGCGTCGTACAATCTGTTCAGGGTTCACCTATAATTACCGACATATTTGGACAAAATTGATATACTTTCGACTACGATGGTCTAAGAAACCTGTTAATTGTCCGGCCGATAGGAAAGTAATAACCTGACCAGGGTAGATACGATATTTCCCGGATTACTTTATCGAATTACGAGTCTATTGATTTCGGCAGAACGCTAGTGCCCCGTGAAACCCTCGTCTGCCATGAACTGAGGTCATTCCAGGCAGTAGAACAAGCGTGTTGATTTAACCTCGGGATATTTAAACGTCTTTATTTTATGGAAGAAGAACAATGATAACAAAAGCTAGACAGATGTAGATTTCCTGCCGCTTGAAACAAGCGTCCTGTGTGAATATAGATGGCTTGGCGTCGAATAATGAAGCTTGGTATATCTTAGATACGATCGACAATATTTCTTTGATTCAGGAATGGTTGGTTACTAGGCTACGGTTACCATATAAGACGTCCATATGCCTGATGCGGAGATGCTGTGTTGTACTGCTTCACTAGACGATCGACAGAGCCTGGATGAGGCTGAATGTCATCGTATACGAGGATTGCTGATTTTGAGTTTTTAGGTTTTATTTCAATGTTTTTTTATTCCTATGTTCCAATAAAGTTATCAGGTATACGTCATAAGCTTTGCCACCATCTATCTAGACAGTGGATTGTTTAACGCTGCAGGCTATTCGCGGTCCAGAAATGTATACCCCGTGATATTTCGGGGAAGGATAGACCCCTACTGTCCCATTCTTGTCATGATTTACGCGTTTAAAAGGGACTATTCATAACGGTCTGGAACCAGTTTTCAGACAAGGCCCAGCCGTTTTAATCAGTGACTGATGGGTATTCACGGTGCGTGACCCAGCTGATTGTGTGACAGCGTACGCCGACGTCGTGAATTGTTCAGACCGGGCCAGCAAAGTTATAGCCCTTTTACGGATATCGTTTCTGGGTCAATGAAACTAGTTGTTGAAAGTATGAGCGACGAACTCGGATTTTCTGACACAGCATGGTATACTCCATTGTGTTACGGTATAACTTGGACCTATATATACGCTGCTATATCATATGTTGTCAACCGATCTCGAGATGCATATGATGTGATGTACACAGGGTACAATACACCATATGTCACCAGGGATCGGTTGACAATGAACGTATCTCATCGACCCGGAATAGATGTCCGAGGTTTTACCGAGGAAAACGCCTTCTTTCAGCCATGTTTACAGCAGGCAAACGACGCAAACGAAAGGTTACTTCCCTTTACCCACTGCATTCGAATAAGCATCGGTTCATTTCATTCAACAATACTCATGCCAGATAAGCAAGTTACCTACGGTGTGTTCCGATTGATTTCTCAGCAGGGTATGTGAGCAGGCTACATGAGTGGGCAACATGGAAAATAACTGTCCGCGCCTCAACCAATCAGAAGCTAGCACTTTAATGTAAGGTGAGATAAAGCTTCATATTGGAATACCACTTAACACCCTCATAATTACTTGTATCTCTTGTCACAAATGTCTCTGATTTGAATTGACGGGTAATCGAATCTGACCTCAAAGCGAAGCTGTGGGGGCGAATGGCGAATGTATCACAATAGAATGGCGACATAACACACTGCATAACCGAGGATGGAATCTATATTCTCACCCTGGATCCCACGCCACGCTTAAAGCACTTACTGTGTGTCTGTCTTGAACAGAATTTCATCACCAGAACATGCCTGTCGATAGCTCGGATGTAACGAATAACGGGGAAAGTTATGTGATAAAATATTGTATAGAGAATGAACGGTTGCCTGGTAACCATAGGTAGGATCTGATACGATCAAGTTTAGTTCTTGAGGCGAGGAGTTGCGAAAGTAATATAAATCGACCGTCTCGGGTTTCTTGGGAGGCTACCGCCTGTCGGCGATGGAGAGAGGCCATGGAAGACGAGATTGATCATAGAGCCTGCAGGTTACAAGTTTACCGTCAAGTCACCTAGTTAGGGAGTGAATAATACTTCACGCATTGGGACTTTGGGACGCATGTAGTTTCCTTTAACAGTATAGTTACCTGACAAGTTTATGTTCATCCAAGATTAATATCATGAGGAAAATGTTGACATATTTTCATGGTCTGATTCAATCTCATTAAAATCAGATCTTAGTTCTCGCTATCGCTAAACAAAGCTTTGTTTATCGGCAGAGAGAACTTAGATCTGATTTTAATGAGATTGGGTCTGATTTTGTTAACGTTTATCACATCACTTTATTTGCTACTTGGTGGTTAATTATAAAGTTGAGTAAATGAGTAAATTGGGTTTAACGCCGCTTTGTATTTGTCAGCCTCATGTGGGAAGAAAGCCCAAAGTGACCTCTCTCGAAGACCTCTTAACCCTCGTGCTTCAGTTAGTCGTGGTGGGTCGAATTGGCAGTGATTGGTTGTGTGATGCGTTGATTGGTTGTTGTCAGTTTCCTGCCAACCGTATATCGGTTGGTGTAGGATTCCCTGTGAAATAGCGTGTCGGGTACCAGCTAACGACTTACACACTCATATATTACACGACAGCCTGTTCATCCCTATCAGATCTATCAAAACATCAGTCAAAAACAGTTCGGTCCATCTTCCCGAGGCAAGGGACGATAAAAGTCCACTTCCACCCTTGCCATCTTCCCGAGACAAGGGAGTTAAATGACTAGGAAAGTCCACTGGAAACTGGACTTTTAAAGTCAGTTAACTCCCTACCCTCAGGACGATGACCCTTGCCGAACTAGGCTGGAAATGAGTATGGAGTTTTATGTTGGCTGGACTGACGAGACTATACACAGTCAAATCAAAATCGCGCAACCAAAATCGACATCCGGTTTGTAAACTGCTCTGCAGATTTCGGTCGATTGCAGGATTTGCAAAGCATGTATACCGCCAACTCCGCATCAACAGATATTTTCCAATCTTTTCATGTTTTTAATCAAGGTGTTCACGTAATTTCTTACACTTCGCGGAGCAAAAACCGTTTTATCACAATATAGATTTTTGTTTTATCATCAATCAAACCGCCTTGACTTGGCGACACCATTTTGTGAGGTGGAATCTGATTGGTGAATAGGAGGGACATAGCAGGGACATAACTCGTAATATCAACTGGTGGTGCTTCGGTCGAGCCCAGAAGTTCCAGCCTAGTTCGGCAAGGGTGGAACTGGACTTTTACAGTCAGTTAACTCCCTTACCTCGGCAGGATGAGTCGGTCTAGTAACGGGTGCAGGTTATCTTGATACAGCTTAGGTTATATATTGTCTTCACGACATAATTTGTTTGTATGTTGTATAGCGCCTCGGGGTATGAGTCGGTCTGGTAACGGGTGCAGGTTATCCTGATATAGCTTTGGGTATATATTGTCTTCACGACATAATCTGTTTGTTTGTTTGTTTGTTTGTTTGTTGTATAGCGCCTCGGGAGGATGAGTCGGTCTGGTCACCCGTGCAGGTTATCTTGATATAGCTTAGGTTATATATTGTCTTCACGGCATAGTATGTTTGTTGTACAACGCCGCAGTCGGTAATATCCCAGCTATATGACGTTAGCTTGTAAATAATCATGTCTGAAACATACAAACCAGTGAATGATATTATGCGCAACGTCCCACGCCAGCCTGACCGCCGATCCATTTAGTCACCTCCTTCAACGAACAGTTGTGTTATGGTCCCCGGGCACACGACATAAAGCCACCAGTGGCTAATACACAGTGATCAGATGCAGTTGCAGCATTCTGTCAGTGGAAACAGGTCGTTAAAGACAATCCGATTCCTTAGTTTCAGGCTCCAATCTGTTGATTGAATGCCGAGCTCTTGATTTATTGAGGCAAATCCCTTAAAATCGTGTAGCCAACGAGATATAGTAGTCAAATAAGTGCTGCATGTTTTATAAATTGAGATATAATTATGTTCTGTCACTTTTGAAATCTAGACACATTATCTTTCCCCCAACAGGTTATACACATATTTATGAGCATTAATTATAGGCACCACCTGTTTCAAAATCCAATTCCGAAAATTAATGACAAACAATGGAACTTGTCAGCATGTTGTATAAATGCACTGCCGCCAAATGAGAGCTAGAGACCTTCCAGTTCCAGACCTGAATGAACTGACCCAGACGCTGCACCAGGAAGGGGGCCCGAATTTGAGAATCAGACGCTGATCAGCATGAGGAGAAGCCTCACGAATGTCATCCGTGAGATGGTAGATACTCAAGATACTGAGGGCAGTCAGGGGTGGTTCCCGGGCTGACAATAATCGTGTTTCACTGCATTATGTGACAGTCCGATTCGTGGTGTGCGCTGGGTGCTTTTCAGAGGTGTTGAAATGAACGTTTTAGACTTCTTCGCATGACGCCAAAACATCGATACCGAATGCTTACTGACAGCTTCATTATTTGTGTGATGGGAGTGCCAGGCGTTGTTCATCACTTTTCTGCTCTCTTGTCGTGTTTCCAACAATGATTCACACCAATCATTTTTTTAATGTAGCACATAAGAAAGTGGGTGGTGCTTAATTAATGCCCATGTGTATATGTTGTATTCGGTAGTTTTTGTTGTATTTTGCCGACTCAGCATGGATTTGTCTCAGACGTATGTAAGACATCAATTGTGAGTGCTGTTTCCTTCTACAGGATCAATATTAAAGTGTCCCGTTCCATTACTGGGGGAAACATAAATGGCCGTAACCCATTCAATATTGCGTTCCTAGTCATATAAAATAATGTCTGTTTTTGTTCTTCTGGATGTTACACAGAGTTTATGTCTTAACCCAAACTAACACACACACTACACAACAAAACAGTTTTGGTATTAGGACATAACATGGTGGACATAATCAATATGTATTAACGTTATTACCAGGCATTGATTGCATTGCTGACTGGCATACTAAAGCTGTATTCATATTTCATTGATAATTATACGATTATGAATTACTAATCTCATTAAAATCAGATCTTAGTTCTCGGTACCGCTAAACAAACTTTGTTTAAGGGTAGCGAGAACTAAGAACTGATTTTACATGACATTAAAGAAATACAAGACAAAGACATGACCTCATTCCAAATATTTATTTTGAAGTTAAACTGCACGAGGCTGCCTAGTCTGTCTTACAGACCCTGATACAAATATATCAACTACAGCCCATGCAAGTCTATAATGTTTGGCAAGTCTAAATTACAGCAGTATCAGGAAATGAAGAGAATCACTGGGCCCCTTTTTTATTATATTTTTATTAAGATAACTGAGTAACTGTTTTTTTTCTGTACGATATGTTCATTTCAAAGACTATATGTTAGTCTAGAGGCTGCCAACTCCCTTCTGGTGTCAGATTCATTGGTCTTTTTGGAGGTTTGTCGGGTCTCAGCAGTGTGGTACGCGGGACGCAAACTTCAAAATTTAAAAAGAAATATTGGTGTACGTATAAAACGGTCCTTTATATACTTTTAAATTAAAATGCGCTATATTTCATTATCCCCTACTTTTTTTTTAATTTAAAAGAATATAATGCAGGGATGGTGGTTGAACCGCATGAACCCCCTGACCCTGGATCAATCAGTTGTCGGGATCAGTAATGAAGAATGACATAGCCTTGTGAACTTCGGGGAAAAGTTAGCTGATGAAAGCGCAATGTTCCAGCCAATTCTTCCCATATAGCTGCTATGCTTCAGGACATTGTATAGTCAGCAGCTCAATGGTATTGTCTATTTGAACACCAACACATCAGATAGATTTATTAGTCATCAAGAAAGTATGGCTAATCTTGAATTTTCAAGATGTTTTATTCATTTCATTTGATTTATTCTATATTGGAAACTAAAACCCAAGTACGCCATATATAACATGGTCTGATGTCGATATTGAAATTAGACAAAAGGGAAATCTCAATATGAACATCAGCTAAGAATAGGTTCACAAGACTAGACTGCAAACTACAAAGGGCAGCTTTGCTCAGAACAGTACACCAGTTACAAGGCCTGTCAGTTTGATGTGGGAGGAGAGTCCAAGTGATGCAGGCTTCAGACATTTGCCACTGAATCCAACGAGCAGTGGCATGTTGCTGACATACCAAGAAACATGATCAGGACGAATCTGAGATTTGAACCCATGATGCAGGTTTCTGACATGCATAAGGGAGACAACTCTGCTCCACGAATTGCAGAACCTCAGGCACTGACACACCTGTGCCTCTGTACCCTGGAGCATGAAGACATACATTCGGCACAAGATGTCAAATTCAGGGCCCCAAAAGTGGACCAGGTCAGAAAAGGCCCCCAGCAGTCCACTGCTTCTAATTAGAGGCAACCTCACAGGATCAGTTGGTCAGGCGAGGTGTCTAGATTGATTGCTGTTATTGTACCCTGACAGATTGGAAGTTTGCTCATAGCATCAACCACTAGTTTGTCTGGCTAAAACTGTACCATTCATAGGCCCCCATGATAAAGTTGGACCATCGGTAAATACCGAAACAAAAAACCCAAATCAAATACATGTTCTCTTGTAATATACTGAACTAAAAAGGTTAGAGATCATGAATATGTTTGGTGGTATTTTTTATGAAATTGTGTGCTCCATCATCACTACAAAAAATATCCCCCAAAATATGCAGTACTCTTGAATTTGAAATGCTTCTATACAAGCCTCTCAGTCAATACAAACAATGCAGTTCAATATTTCGACTTCTTTATTGGATATTTATCGCATAGTTTCAATATTTGCAAATGAAAAATACAAAATATGACATTTCACCATATATTATGGCTGGATTATGATACACAAATTGGCCCCTTCACTTCAGACACTTTCTGTACAATAGGTGTAGGGGTCGTCCCACAGTTATATTATCTCATTTATGTATAGTTATATTTATGTGATCACAATACTCGCAAAGCCCAACAACAGTACAGAAACAAAAACAGACCTATGAAACACACATTCATTTACACAACAAAGTCCCAATTTTAAACAAAATTTAAATTTCATTAAATACTAGTACCCTTCAACAAATGGCCTTAAAGGCTTCTGTGACAAGCCCCGAAGTATACAGAGCGTTGGCATGGAAGTGATTAGCCATCAATGCCTCATATTGCTGAATGGCACTGGATTGTCCCATAATAGTCTTCAAGTAGTCTAGATAATCATGGCCTTCCGTTGACAGATGCCAGAACCAGATGCTGCATTCAGACAAGTAGTTGTCCTAGGTTTGGGCGTCAATGCGATTATGCCAACATTGCCCTCTAAGACATTATAGAAATATTCATTGCGCCCTAACCTTGGAAAGGAAACTAAAGATTTATGGATAATCATGGTTTGACCATCGCTGGTCCTCTGACAAATGCTAGCAAACATTAATCAGGGCCAGTTATATAAAACTGTGGTTTAACCAGTGGACATAAAGTCCTGATTTTGTTTACTCTTAAAGTGAGCATTTGAATGATTTGTTGCACGTCAGTCAGCAATATTCCAGCTGTATCACAGCTACCTGTAAACAAACCATCCCTTCTTGGCAAGGCGAACCAGTGAGCGAAAGCATGAACATAAAATAAATGCCCACTGGGACACAATGACACACAATCAGCCAGGTCACACATTGTGACCACAAGATTTTAACTTTATAAACTACTATGACAAAATAAAATAGCAGACACTTCTAGAATATCAATATACATACAATAGTGATGCTATTTAAGAGGATTTGTAGTTTTCTGACAATGTTTTTTGTGGGACATGTGACCCTGCACTGGCCATGCTGGCTCATGACTCTATAACAGTTGTTGTTGAAACCCACTGAAAACACCACACACAAATGTTCCTAGGAATCTCTGGGGGGAACAGTATACCAGGATGCCAGTTTTCCACATCCCTTGTATGTCATTACAGATCGATAAACTGTGCGTTGAATTATTGAAGAAACATGCATCAGGCACTTGTTTGTCTGCTTTTCAGGAAGAAATCAATTTAATAACCTCATAGTCACGTCTCAAGGCATGAACACATGTCATATCTACCAGAAGCATAAACATGATTACCATATTAATAAAATATGTTAAATTCAATAATCCTATTAATATTCAAGACTTTCGAAACACTATCACCATCTTCATCTTAAATATAGTACTATGTAATACTTAACAGACATACCAACACGACTAACAACCCAAATATAAGATAGGTGAGTGAGTGAGTTTGATGTCATTGTGCATTGAACAGTATTTTAGTTATTTTATTGCAAACACTTGTATGAAACCCATGAGCGCTGGTATAGTGCCATGGGTTGTAGTCAGGTAACTTGTGATTATAACCACTGACCAGTGCGTCCTTGCCCTTGTCATAAAGGGACACAACTCTGCACAGCAGTTGCACTTAGTGCATGGATGGACAAGGGTTGTACAGGGATGAGTCCCTTTGCTACCAGGATATGCTGATTGCTGTGGGTTTGTGATATAAGAAAATGGAAATGAAATTTCAAGATGGATGTAATTGACTCAAAATCTTCAATAATTAAACCCTACCCTGCCCTGTGGTTTTAGACTAACAATAAATCTGTATCCAGGAATGCAATGAGCATGTATTCATGTAAGAGAGAATACAATGTTCCCCATGGGTAGAACTTATATAATAAATACATAGTATCAACATATGAATGAGAAGAGCAAAATGTAAGTGTCTTTGGCCATTTGGAAAAATATTTCAAGGAGTGCTTATCTTTGTATAAAGGTGAGTGAGTTTGGTTTAAAGCCGTTTTGAACAGTAGTTTGTATAAATGTGATGAAGTATACAATAGAAGTAGAGACATTAATAGACTTTTGTTGTGTCTGTGGTCGCTAGATTTTGAAAACCTGATCAAACTGTTATTGTTTCAATTAATACAGAAACATATAATTGTTGAAACTGTCAAACAATAAATGACAAAGGACTCTCTAAAGTTAGAGGGGTCTGGAATGTATGATTACAACACCTCAACTATGATCCTAGTTCAAGGCAAAAAGGAACTGCTCATTTTTAAATATTCCCAACTAAGGCACCCCCAAATACTATCCCCCTTTTATTACATCTGCTGCTTATGCACATACAGAAAGGGAAACTGGAGAGCTTCCTCACATGAACTTTTCAAGACTTCCGTCCTTTACAAGAAATGTTGCTTCTTGTTGGGTTTAGCAAGGTTTTTCATTTTCAAAATTATCCAGATTTTAACAAGGGAGACATTGTATGGAGAAACATACATTAATGTGGCAATATGTGTACACCACCTTCTCGCAATACCTACAATAATCAAATTGTATGTAATCTGAATGTAATTTCATTCACTGGTCAATGGTCAGGAAGAAATTAATAACTTGCTTATTTGGTTCTGCATTCCAACAATTTATCATCATCTTGTTCATGTTCATTATAGAAAATCCCATTAACAAGTGCTGAGTTTTGTCGTGGCCAAACTTAATTTGTGCCTGTGAGGTTGGCAGGAAGGAGGCAGGGGGCAGACTGCACAGACCAGATCACTAATTGTAACCAGAGGTTTGTTTTAATCTGAGTCAACTGGACCAGTACTTACAACTGTCTGGCAATTACTGGGTGTCCTGCAGATATTGGAGAACCTCTAATAGACTATTGGTAAACTGTGCAGGGACTGTCCGACAAGAGAGTTAAGAGCTATGACGATCGGAAGTCAATGTTAAAGTGTGGGAGTTATGACTGTTGTGACACAAAGGCTTCTCTGTTAAACTCAGCCAAGAACACATAACAGTGACACATTAGAAATTTTACTGTGTACAGATTTGAACAACAGGAGCTAAAAACCACAATCAGAAAAAAAGAGAGTTAAAATTTGTTTTTCTCAATCTTCAGATCTTTTCGGATTAGAAAACTAGTTTGAACATCAAGTTGCAATATCTACATTTTGTTTAAAAGGTCACAAGCATGATTCCTTATTATGCAAAAACTATCATATTTTTTAATACATACACTGACACTTTAACCTTTAGTGTAGCAACCCAAAGCAATTAATTTTTGCATTCAAGTAATAGGTTTTTGGGAAAATAGATGTTTTGATTTTCTTTATCATGTTTATAAACTTTACGTCAGAAAAGCTACATATTTTCAACACTCTTCCAAACACAAGGAATGACTTGCTCGTGCATTCATGAAATATATTTTCAAGATGACTTATTCATAGAGCACAAACTAAAGAAACTGGTCTAACATGGTCTATTAATGTGGGTTGTTTTTTTTTCATTCAATGAGTAAGATCAAAACTCTTCATTGTCACAATAAGAAAGATAATATTCTCAGCAGAAAGCCATTTTTGCAACTTGAACACTTCCCAAATAACAAATCTAAAAATCATTTGCATAAATGTTAAATAACATGAAACACGGATCCATATTAAAAAGAAAACCTATTACATAAACCAAAACCCATTCTCAATCAAAAGACACCAATATGAGATCTATGACCTGTTTATTTTAATAGTGTACTCCCAAGGGAGCTGAGAATGAAATTTGAGAGCACACTGATCCATAGACTGGGATAATAACAATGTATGCAGTGAGCATTTACTTATACTCAAATTTATTAAGAGGTATTTGCAATCAAACCATTTAAACTTGAGAATCAGAAAAGGACTTTCACAGGTACTCAATACAAAGACATTTTGTTTTTTGTTGTGGTCTTATGGCTGGGGGGGGGGGGGGGGGGGGGGAGATATTTTTTTTTTAAAAGTGGAGACTGGGATGGGGGTTGAGTGAGGTTGAATGCCAGGAAACTCTGCAGTACTTTCTTTGTTGAGGTTCACTAGATTTGACCTTGACAACCATCAAGGCCCCAAGTGCGTGGAATAGTTAGTAAAACAAAAATTTATTAAACTTAGTGGCGTAATTGGGTAGTGACATTTTGACGAATGTTCGTGGACAAAGTAAAAAAAATCGAACACACAGACAGGTCTCAGAAAGGGTTCCAACATCTCAGTGTAACCAGGGATTTATCTTGATTCTAAACTAAGTGCTCTTGGACATGTTTGAAGGCAAACTGGGAAAAATTGTTTTTTTAAAAATAGGGATTTTTTTTACAGTTCTTGTTTTCCTAAATTAACAGATAATTTAACATTGAATTTAAACATTCGATTCAATGCAAGAATGTTTAACTAAACATGATAGCCTCTTCCTCTATATTCACCTCAACAAAGCATGAATTGGGAAATAATTAATTCTAATTTGAGAAATTCTACATTTGCTTCAGTCTTAGAGCCGAATATAAGCCTCTGAGCGGGTCGAGATAGATCCCTAATCCCTTCCAGTTGAGTTGAATAATTCAGATTCCGATGGCACATATATCCCTGTCTCAGTGCCAGTCTCTCGCCTTGGCTATGACCTTATATACTTGCAGTACTTGCATTACAAACAAAACAAGACCACCATTCTCAAGTTACATTTTGCTTTGTAAAATGTAAAACAAAACTTGGCACAAAAAAACAGTTGTTTCAGGAATCCTGTTAGAATGGCAGAAGTAGGTGAATTAGGACTTTGTGTGATGTTCAGATATTGTACACACATGTATGAGGACGATAAAACACCACCAAACTGGAAATAAAACAATCATTATACCTACTGCTTTGGTCAAGGGTATGTTACCATGGTTACTTGAACCACTATTTTATTTCTGGCCCTAAAGCTCATCAGACCAGGAAGATCCATTTAGTGGATTGGATGGATACTACATAGGGTATTGTCTGCCATTCTTATTCAATCACATTTGATTATGAACAGATGAGCAGATGATTTCTTTTGCCATTTATTCAACTCACACAATGTTCTTACCAACCATATTTAAGATTATTTTAGAGATATCAATTATTCACTAATAATCTCCATCACAAGGCAATAAATATTTTTTTCCAAAGTGTTTTTTTCTTGTTTATTTCATTTAAAAATCCAATCAGAACCAATTATGTTATTTAATCATGTAACTATGCTTTAACAATTCATGAAGTTTCATTTTCATCACAAAAATCCTCAACATTCTCTCCCATCACCCAATCTCCCCGCCAGAAATACCTTCAGCTTGGCGCAACAGGTTTCATTCATACACAAGCAAACTAATCACACAGACCAGAAATGTTGATAAATACAATATTTGTCTGTAATACACTGTAATGCTATATACATTCCGTGTAACAATATTTTCATTGCTCTGGTTACCATGCCTACACTGCCATGTTTCCACTGTTCTCTGCAAATATTGTGAAAAGGTCTACAAGACTATGGTCAACATGGTCAACCCATTCAACATGGCAGACAGGAATAACCAGCCATCTAAATCCTGAAATTCTATTGGAAAACCTACAACTCATTTGGTGAAATATTTTCAACAAAATAACTGAATTACTAACTAATTATAAATTGACAAATCACAAAATCCATCCCTCCTTTTTCAAAAAGCTGTATCCCTGTTTGCATGGCGAAATAATTGGACTAATTATCATTTTGCTCTGTGGAAGGAAAGCAAAATTTGGCATTAAACATGTTAAATGTTATTTTGGGTGCAGTCCTTTTATCTTGACCAGAGCATGTGAAATGATTACAGAACTAGACTCCTGATGAATATAATACTTGCTCCACTGACTTACCAGGAACAACAGAACCACGGAGATCTACAGTGGTCTTGTCTTCAAAAAAGCAACATATTATCAGAACTTCTAAAAGATATAAAAACATGTAACAAAGGCAATAAGACCATGGTCTCATAATCATGATAATAGATGTCAACAACGATAACAATAAATTTGCTATTGCTTCTTGTCACAGAGGAGTAGAGCTACTTGGAAGTTGGCCATGAAAGATGAGATCAATGCTGCTTTCTACCCTTAACCCATCATTAACTCCACATCTGTTTCTTGTAAAATCAACACACATCAGTTGCCCACCATTATACCACTCAACTGGTGATAGGGACATCACCCCTCCTTATTATCCTTATCAAAAGTGGTGTAGTGTATTACATTTTTTAAGCTGTTTAAAAATTGAGATTCTTTTTTTCAATTTAACTTTCATTGACATCGAATGCAATATTTTGAAAAGACATCTGGGCGATATGAAGAACACCTAATATCACTCATGGTTAGTTTCTACGAAATGCAATAATTAAGAACTTTCTATGATATATCATTAACTGGTCATCTTCCCTAGGCAAGGGGTTTAACTGACTATAAAAGTCCAGTTTCCACCCTTGCCGAACTAGGCTGGAATTATGGAGTTACATTTTGACTTGACGAACAAGTCTATGCATAGTCCAACCAAAATCGTGTACTGTAATTGATATCTGGTTCGTAAACTTCAGTGCAGATTTTGGTTGATTGGGGGATTTCCAAAGCATGTGTACTGTCAACTCTGCGTTGACAGATATGTTTCAAATTTTTTCATGTTTTTAGTCAAGGTGTTCAAGTGATCTAATCCATTTTGCATGGTAAGACCTGTGTTATTACAATAAAGATCGCGCTTATTGATCAGATTGTCTTGACTTGGTGCCGCCATTTTGTTTGAAGCAAATGCAAGAGATATGAGAGGTGGAATCTGATTGGCCTGTAGGAGGGACATAAAAGGGACATAACTCATAATAGCCACTGGTGGTGTTACAATCGAGCCACAAATATCCAGGTTAGTTCGGCAAGGGTGGAAACTGGACTTTTACAGTCAGTTAACGTCCTTCCCTCAGGTAAATGTAAGTTGGAAGGAATGTTCCATACATTCTTCTCTAGGTTTACAACAGCCCAGCCCCACTCAGTCAAATACTAGTACATCAAACAGCATCCTACCCACTGACAGATCCACACCCTACATGTTCCCCTTTCACATACAGTGCTTCATTTCAAGATCTGGCCACTGGATGTCCTCACATGGGTGGAAGGGTCTACAAAGGCTGCTTGGCTCTGCCTATATATATTTAGAGGAAATAAAAACATGTCTTGAAGCAAGGACAGGAAACAACATTCCAGGCCCCCTAGAATACTAAATCAATCTTAAATCTATCCCCATTAAGACCACACTAAGAACATGATCCCTTCATCTTTCATGGAAGCAGTGCACTACATATCAATGACACTTTAACAGAACAATAATTATAATATTGATAATTAATAATAATAATAATAATCCCAGCATTCATCCTCAGACTCAGCAGATGCTCCCAAGTGAATACACGGTTGGTCGCCTGGCATCAAGCACTACCTACATCAAACAGACAGCATTTGTACAACATGGCTCAGTATTCACGTTCATCCCAGAATGTTCCACATATACACACAGCTATCATTACATGATATGCACGTATCCAACCAGTGAATCGTCATATGTCATCCATCAGCTTGTACACACGTGTTCACAAGGCCAGGCACATAGAAGGCGATGAGAGTGTTGTTCTCCTTGCCACATCACAACATTGATTATTTTACATGGTCCACATGTTGTCCTATATCCATACTGGAATGTTTCTTCTGTTCCTTGTGCTGCTGAATATTTACATGTAAAAGTCAGCTTGAAATCACATCCTCCGTATCTGAGATATATAGGTCAAAGTCATATCTTGAATGCAGGTCAAGGTCACTGACCTACTTTTGACAGCTTGACTTGACCTTTGACTGGGGTCCTTGTTAATGGTATGTCTCTAAATGCATGGTTTCAATTCTCTTGCAGAATGTCTAGCAACACCACTATCACCGCACATTGGAATGTGATATCAATTGTTCTTTTTCTAATTCTTCTGCACTTACAAAGTCATTGTCCCACTCAAGGTCGTTTGAGTTCATGGGGCTGTCCTTTGTAAGGCCTACCAGGTTTTCTTCTGTGGAGGACCTCTGTCGTAACTGAGGAACAACACCTGCAAAAGAAAAAGTAGGTTTATCCTTGCACAATATAATCAATTAAAGGATGTATTTCACTATGTGTGAGTGATGTCTTTAATTTGTTTGAGCTTCCAACAACTGCCATCATTGTCTACCTACCTGCTTCATGTTCCCACTCAAGGTCAAGAGATGACCCTTCAGTTTTGTCCCGATGGGCAGTACTACTGGACGAACTCTGACCATCACCAGAACCTGCGAGCCAAACACCATCATCAGATCAGCATCATTGCAATCATCATAACAGCAGCCACACCATGATCTCATCATCACATCACATCACATCATCATATCAGCCAGCACCATGATCTCATCATCACATCACATCACATCATCATATCAGCCAGCACCATGATCTCATCATCACATCACATCACATCATCATATCAGCCAGCACCATGATCTCATCATCACATCACATCGCATCATCATATCAGCCAGCACCATGATCTCATCATCACATCACATCATCAAGCAGCCAGCACCATGATCTCATCATCACATCACATCATCAAGCAGCCAGCACCATGATCTCATCATCACATCACATCATCATATCAGCCAGCACCATGATCTCATCATCACATCACATCATCATATCAGCCAGCACCATGATCTCATCATCACATCACATCGCATCATCATATCAGCCAGCACCATAATCTCATCATCCCATCACATCGCATCATCATATCAGCCAGCACCATGATCTCATCATCACATCACATCGCATCATCATATCAGCCAGCACCATGATCTCATCATCACATCACATCATATCATCATATCAGCCAGCACCATGATCTCATCATCACATCACATCATCATATCAGCCACCAGCATGATCTCATCATCACATCATCATATCAGCCAGCACCATGATCTCATCATCACATCACATAAACTTCCAGACTCACCACCATCATCACAGGATTTATCACATAATGGACTGTGTTATCAATGCAATAAACCAATCTGATAAAACTAGATATCAAAGTCTGATAAATATGCAAATAAGGTCACCTGGCAGAAACTACCTTTTTGTTCCATTTTTGCAATGTCTTCTTGATCAACACACTTTTGACTAACATTCCCATTATGGTTAGATAAGGTTTTTATGAAATGTGGATGATTCGGTAGACAAACATGACAAGTCATGATGCAGTATATGATAAATCGGGCAAGTTCGCTCAAACAATTAATATGCGGTTTTTAAACCTGCTTCATTAAGAATGATTACATCTTAAATATTGATTATTTTAAAAAAGACATTACGGAGATTACAACCTTCAATTATTTTTGGATATATTAGGAATACAAAATCGGTGTGACCAAAGGATTGCATAATTATAACATAATTCTTATTCCTAACATATGATATATAATTCTTATTCCTAACATATGATATATAATTCTTATTCCTGATATATGATATATAATTCTTATTCCTCCATATGATATTTAATTCGTATTCCTAACATGATATATAATTTTTATTCCTAACATATGATATATAATTCTTATTCCTAAATATATGATATTTAATTCTTATTTCTGACGTATGATATATCATTCTTATTCCTACATATGATATTTAATTCTTGTTCCTAACATATGATATATAATTCTTATTCCTCCATATGATATTTAATTCATATTCCTACCACACGATAGATAATTATTATTCCTAACATATGATATATAATACTTATTCCTAACATATGATATATAATTCTTATTCCTACATATATGATATTTAATTCTTGTTCCTTACATATGATATATAATTCTTATTCCGAACATGATATATAATTTTTATTTCTAACATATATGATATATAATTTGTTTTCCTAACATGATATATAATTCTTATTCTTACATAAATGATATATAATTCTTATTCCTAACATATGATATATAATTCTTATTCCTACATATATGATATTCAATTCTTGTTCCTAACATGTTATATAATTCTGATTCCTAACATGATATATAATTCTTACTTCTAACATATATGATATATAATTCTTATTCCTACCATGATATTTAATTCTTGTTCCTAACATATGATTTTTAATTCTTATTCCTAACATATGATATATAGTTCTTATTCCTACATATGTGATATTTAATTCTTATTCCTAACATATGATATATAATTCTTACTTCTAACATATATGATATATAATTTGTTTTCCTAACATGATATATAATTCTTATTCTTACATAAATGATATATAATTCTTATTCCTAACATATGATATATAATTCTTATTCCTACATATATGATATTCAATTCTTGTTCCTAACATGTTATATAATTCTGATTCCTAACATGATATATAATTCTTACTTCTAACATATATGATATATAATTCTTATTCCTACCATGATATTTAATTCTTGTTCCTAACATATGATTTTTAATTCTTATTCCTAACATATGATATATAGTTCTTATTCCTACATATGTGATATTTAATTCTTATTCCTAACATATGATATATAATTCTTATTCCTAATATGTATGATATATAATTTCTATTGCTAACATATATGATATATAATGTTTATTCCTAGCTTATGATATATAATTCTTATTCCTAACATATATGATATATAATTTTTATTCCTAACTTGTGATATTTAATTCTTATTCCTAACATATGACATTTAATTCTTATTCGTAACATATATGATATATAATTTTTATTCCTAACATATGATATCTAACTCTTATTCCTAACATATGATATTTACAATACAACTACCATTCATATAACATGATAATAGTCAGAATGTTCTGACATATTGCTTTGAACAAAAACGCCACATTTAATATAAAACTAATTACAAATGACTTGCTCTTTCTGGCAAGACAAGCACTTGATCAAAAGACATATTTGTCTGTATGTTCATGTATGAGAGTGGTCTGAAAATAATCATGTTTGGACCAGACAAACCAATGACTGATATTAGTTCCACGCTATCGGTGTATGATGACCTATCACACAGCCTGATCACCTAATGGTCCCAATCCATTTACACACCTCTTACAACCAGCACAGGTTGCTTTGAACCTTTCCAACCCAAGTTCCCATGTGGATATAATACGTTAGATAATCAAGGATGGTCTGACTGTCATACAACAACCTTATTAACATCCGATCTTTCATTCTGATCCGATACTCCACGACATGAAGATAGGAGGCCACCTCCTGTAGAGGTTGCATCGGATGAACTTTCTGATCAGCAAATCGGTGTTAAAGCTCCTACATTTTCGGAATAAGTGAGCAAAGTATTCAGACCAGCATATCTGACTTCTGTATTTCGGAAACAAACTTGAAAGACCTTTCTCCTACGTACATAATACATAACGAAGTCAGCGCCAGTATGTCGTAGATATTTTATACATCCTGTCATTTCTGACCTCCATGGCATCTACACCCTGAAGGGAGTACCATTGAAGGCATAATTGTGCTTTGTGTGTATTTCCCATCGCCCAAATCTAAAGCCAGTACATTCAGAACCAACACATCTATCGTTTAGACTGGGCAGTCAAAGTTTGCTCAGAGTTCACCTTACACAAGCTTATATGGAGATGTCCTCAGATCTTCACGCAGAAAGGTCAGAGAATAAACGATCTCATTTTAATGAGATTGATATGACAAGAATGTCCAGATTCCACTCAGGATAAACAGTCATCACAAAACAGAACAGGATACAGAGCATCTCATTCCAGCTTGGAGATGCATTAACTTCACAGCACATACCTTGCCTCAGCTGTGCACGAGCGGCGAGGGAGCGTGCTTTCACACTTGCTAAGAAGATCTCAAAATCATCCTCACCACCAGCACTGGAAATAAAAGCAAAATACATCTCCACATATTGAGTGCATGAGAGCTGGTGTTATGTATCTTTTAGCAACCTTGCTTCCAAGAAATAACATAACAGGATTTTGAGAAGCTAGGGATTTCAAATAAGATTCATGTTCTGAACATGAGTGAGTCAGTCAGTCAGTCAGTCAGTCAGTCAGTCAGTCAGTGAGAGAGGGAGGGAGGGAGGAAAGGAAGGGAGGCTGGAATATCTGGACTCGATTGTAGCTCCACCAGTTGCTATTACCAGTTATCCCTTCTATGTCCCTCCTACTGACCAATCAGAAACCACCTCTCATAGAAGATGATCTGATCGATATTCAAGATCAATATTGTAATAAACCGGGTCCTACTTCAAGAAGTAAATCAAATCATGTGAGCACCTTGATTGAAAACACGTAAAGATTTGGAAAAATATCTGTTGATGCCAAGTTGTCAATACACATGCTTTGCAAATCCTGCAATCAACCGAAACCTGCACAGCAGTTTACGAAACAGATGTCGATTTTGTTACACCATTTTGATTGGACTATGCAGCCAAAAAATAACTTCATAATTCAAGCCTAGTTCGGCAAGGGTGGAAACTAGACTTTATTAGTCAGTTAGCCATGTTAACTCCCTTGCCTCAGGAAAAAGATGTTTACACCACTCTGATCAGTCATACAATGGCATGTCAGCTTGAGGTTGTCCAATGGTCTGTCATTGGTCTGTACTATATTTACCGTTTTCTAAGATGATCTAACAGACAGTTCAAATGAAAATAGAAGGGACTATATTTTGTCACACCAGGTTCACTTGTTTAATATTCTCTCTTTAATATATATATATAAACATATAGGAAATCATTCACCACATTAACTGTTTAGCTAAAACACATGATAAAAGGATAATAAATAGTGATTAACTTCTTAAAATATTAAACCACATATGAATAAAGTGTTTATCTAAGACAACATAAAATATATTTAGTATATATATAGAGTATATATGTTAGTGTTCTGTTTATTTCACTAATCTATAAAAATATAAGCATAACACATTTCCCTCAATTTCTGATATGCAGTAAAATTGACGACCTTCAACGAGGTTACAATGCAGTGATGACACAGATTAAAGTATGATACAGGTTTACTCAAGGAATTTATGTTACGCACATATGTTGAGATAGGACACAGAAAAAAATAATATTCATGGTAGCCACAGCTTATCAAGAGCAGTTATTGGTGTCTGATATGTCACTGTCCACATCGTCATTGATTCATTCCAGGCTCTCAAGTAATTATCAAAACATACATAGACTACTTTTTTACTTTACAGGACCCTCATATTTCCTGCAAGGACCCATCAATAACTTATTGGGGATCCTTAGTCAAGGTAAAACCCTGTTTACTCCCAATGGGTTTTACTGTAAGCTATACACAAAATGACACATAAAGGGAACCTATGCCAGATTTGTTCCATATATAGTGCCATGTCTTTTCAAGATTTGTCGTTTAGTCTACAATTCTCACCATCACTGCTTCATATCTGTGAATGATGTTGTAGAATACTTCCATACATGAAAGTTTGAGTTGCAGTCATTACAATTCTACCAACCAACATTCTTAATGTCAGATGGAGGGTCAGGGTCAAAATGAAAGAGATTATTGACCTTTACAATGGGGAACCAACAAGAGGCACGGTGTGGATTGGGTTTCACACCAATGAATAGCAGATCTTGGCACACTTAAGGGATGCAACTCTGCACAGAAAAATTAAAATAACATCCAACATTAAAAATGAAGAGGATCTGAAAATACAAAATTCAGTAACAAGACTCACACTTCCCAGTCGTCTTCATCTCCCAGCCAGGACCGTGGACCATTGGTGGTGGCATTCTTTTTGGCAGCGGCCTCCTTGGCCCGCTGAAGTTTGGTAATGCGAGCTGCCTCGCGCTTGGCTTCATAATATGCTTCCTCCTCCCTTTCTATTTCTTCTTCCTGTTGTGCCAGCTAGAGCAGGAAGGACACACAGACAGACAAGTGAGAGCACCGTGTGACCACAGGTGACAATGTAATGTACATGCTTATGTCATCAATAAATTCTACTTTTTTGTGAAACTTCATATACAAATAAATTACAGTTGTTAAAGAGAATTGTGTTTGATATCCCACACACAAAAAACAGAAAGAACTTGTGGATTCTTTTTCAAAATATGCCAATTTAAATTTGAATTTTCTTCTTATAGCAATCATTATGTTGAACATGTTGAATGCAGATCAGGTATTTTGTACAATATGAAGAAATTTGGAGTTTTGTTTGGAACTAATTTGATTTTTCCTAATTGTATCTTGCTTACAAATTTACAAATTCAGTTACCATGGTTACAACTAAGTGTGCTACAGAGACCAATTGCAGTTTAAATTATATATGACTTTGTTGACTGAACAAAAACATTTAAGAAGAGCAGAGGAGAGAGTTAAATTGTGATTTATTTATTTGCTCCTAGCCTTTTCAAAAAGATTTGACAAATATCTTAAATTTGCAACAGACATCTGATATTGAGTTAAACATTCCGTGAAAAATATTCATTGAACACATCATGAACGCCAAACTAGAATAATTTTGTAATCTTTCTTTACACCGATCAAATTCAAATTTAATTAATTTCATGGCTTTTGAGGGAAACGCTCCGGAAAAAATGGCTATATCAATCAAATAGAATTCTCTTCATTTAGTGTATTATGAATAAATGACCAACTTATTCATTGGAACACCAAACATGATGGCATAGGCTGCTGACGAGGCTGACATAACCATGGTTACCGATTTACATTTTAATAGTTTTTCACATTTAACAAGAAAGAAATGAGGAGGATGGTTGTGATTAAAAGGTGATTAGTTCTAAAACATTTAACCATCACTTTCCATTCATGTCACAATCAACTATCTTCCAAAGTCAAATTACGTAAATGATACGTATGTGTTATCACATGAGATTTTTGACATTTGAATTCAAGTTTTTTTGGGTGATTATCAACCTTAGATCAAGTAAATGAGAGAAACACCAGTGTTGAAGCAACAGTGATGTAACAGAAATAGTACAAGGTTCAACCTATCATATTTAGTTTGACTTTTTAATGCACATTTTCTTTTTTTATCATACAGTATAATTAAACTGTGTTTGCAGCTTTTCATTAGATTAGAATAAGAGGACAAAATCAACATTCTGTTATTTCAGTCAGTGCCAGTGTACCAGATTACTAGCCTGAACATGTCTCCAGCATCATTGTCAAGCTACTTGAACATAGGCGTTCTTACATTAGCATATTTTATCAGGCAGACACTTTTTTCCTTTTTACATATTAGACCATCCCGAGCCAGAAAACAATAAAAGAAAAATTAATGTAAATATATTTTTATCTGTCTGGATGGTCTCGGACACTACAAACTTCTTGACTTTTTCTATCCCTTATTGAGTCACTGGCCACTGCAAACACCTTTTTACTTATAACCTTATGTTACAGATTGTTTGTTGTTTGATGCCTCACTCAGAAATATTCCAGCTATATGCAGCCTGTAAATATCAAGTCTGGACCAGGCAAACCAGTGACTTATCAATTAGGTAACATCCCATGCCAACAACTTAAGGAATAACCATTTGATTTTCAGGAGAATTTTTTTTTAAAAATATTTATGACAGAAGCAGATTCTTTGGAAACCAATTAGTATAGGTAGGTAAAATATGTTTATAAATCTGTGCAGCTCAATACTTTTTATGGTCGATGATGTGGAACATGTACCTGTGGAAACAGTTTAAAGATCAGGATGTTTGAGGACAGTTAAATGTACTAGTACTAATTTGTCAAGGACTTTGATCTCTGTTTAAGGGGTTTGCTGTGGCCAATATCCATTGTATACAATACTTCTAATCAATCATCATTCAAAAGAATAACAGGTATATTTTGTTAGCTTTCGTATTAATGACCATAAATTGATGGGACTACCGTATGTAGATAAATTGAATACCATAGTAGATTATTAATCAACCTGATCAATAGGGCTGGGACGGGTGGCTTGGGTATTCGGGTTGTGTGGGTACTGAGGACCAGGGTATGCACAGGACTACCTGGACCCATGGTGTGTCACGTGATATATTGTTTAGTGACAAAAATTATCTAGAACTCTATGGTTACACTACATGTCCTTAATGTTGGCATTTCTTTTGAACTAGGCGCCTATTCCTTCTAACGTTTATAGGTTTGAATAAAGATAAAACTTCAGTCAACTTCAGTGTATGCATGACCATATCGTTTTATATGTGTATCTAAATACATTTTGCCAGGGCTAGAGCCAAACTATTCCCAATCGGACATTTTGTACCCATCAAAATCTCTTGAGACCGCAGTGGGGACACAGGTAGGGTCGGGTAATAGCGGCTCGGGCACCCGGGTATTAAATTTGGACTCGTCCCAGCCCTACTGATCAAATAGCCTACAGATATTTCATTTTGAAATTATGAAATTATGAACTGCTCTTTTTGGTTACAATTATCATTTCAACACTATAATTCTGTTCTTATAGATCATCTCTGTATGAAATAAAATACTTTTCATTGAAAGAATTGATATTTAGCAATGTCCATCACTTTCCCATGTCTATGGTGGCTGAAGTAAACTTTGATTTTATCAAACAGCACAGTTGATGCTCATCTCAAACACATACAGTTAGAGCCGGTATTTGCCCGAGTAAGACATATCTAATTCTAATTAAATAACAGTTATGAGTCAGTTTTGTCCTCACATGATCAATCATTGTCAACTGATCAAATGTATAACAATGTACAGTTACAGCTTATATCCGCCTGCTGACAACATATTATTCATCCCTTACCTCTTTATCTGCTTAACTTCAAGTCATAATAATGTTTTATTACCTAAGATTACTACATGTACCAAGCGACTACCGGTTGTCATTTATAGGGTTTTTTGTGGGGGAGGAGAGAGAAAGGGTGTGTGTGTGAGAGAAGGAGAAAGAATACTATTTTAGGGTATATATATCAGTTTGTATATTTTGCTGACCCTCATTTTATGTAACATCTTCCCCTCATACATGTTACATTTCTTCAGGGCATACACCCCGTCCCTACAATCAATCACCGCTCCCCTAAATCGTGATCAAATTTATAACTTTTTCTTTCTCTTTCTCTGTGTCACCCACATTCCCCCATAGAGACCATCCCCCATCCCCCATACCCTAGAACCTCATACTGTTTTACCATGTTCACAGGCCAAAAACAATTTAAACTAAACTGGGGATTGCGCCTTGTGATTATTATTAATGGCCTCTGAAGCAACTTCCAATAGAGAGGTTGTTAAATTTTCATGCAGAGAGGTATAATATTTGGGTAAAATATCTGATTTTAATGAGAAATGTATAGGCTTTATCAATATCTAGGTTAAACCTTGTTTTCTGACAATTATCTGAGTGTTCACACAAGAGATATAATAAAAAAAAGGATTTCTAAAAATGACTGGGATCAACATGAGTGAGTGAGGATGATTTTACGCCGCTTTCAGCAATATTCCAGCAATATCATGGCGGGGGACATCAGCAATGGGCTTCACACACTGTATCTATGTCTGGAATCAAACCCAGGTCTTCAGTGTGACGAGCAATCGCTTTAACCACCAGGCTACTCGATCATCCCGGGACAACATAATCAAGAGTGAGTGAATGAGTGAGTGAATGAGTGACTGAAAGTTGTTTACAATATTACATCTATATATTGCAGCCTGTAAATCATCAAATCTGGACCAGATAAACAAGTGGTTGACAGATTGACACACAAATTGGTCAGACATTGTGACCAACGGATCCACAATTTAGTCGGCTATTACGACAGGCATGGGTACTAGGGAACTATCCTGTCCCAGAATCCCCACAGGGACCGAGATAAACAGCTACATTTATCACAACACCTGACAGCATTTCATCACAGCACGACAAAAGGAGCTAAATAAAAACACTATCACAAGTACGATACAAATCTGACAAAGCGTGGGCAGCATTTGTTAAAAAGCTGAGCACATGCGAAAATACTCAACATAAAAGACAATTACCTTAGCATCAATTTCAGCATCAACTTGTTTTTGTTCATGCACAATTGCATCATACTGGTGGTGGGACAACAGCAATCGTTCACGTTCAGTCAACGGGCTGAACAAAATAAATCATACAAATAATAAACAACAAAACTTTAATTCTAAAAACAATACAACAGCTACAGCATGCCATTCCCCAATGTGTAGTAAAAAACTAACTCCTAGTCAATATACTCAAACACTTTAAAAACGCAACAGTTTCAGTTTGTTTTGTTTGTTGTTTAATGCTGCACTCAGCAATATTCTAGCTAATTGACGGTTGTCTGCAAAATAATCAGGTCTGGACCAGACAATCAAGTGATTGACATCATGAGCATCGATCCACGCAATTGGGATTCGATGGCATGCATCAACCAAGTCAGCGAGCCTGACCATCCGATCCTGTTTACGGCAAACTGTGGTTGCTGGAGACCTATGCTTCCCCGGATATTCATGGCAACAGTTTCAGTGTCACATGACAGATACCAAACATTACTGTAATTATTATTGAGAAACATAGAAATCATGTAAGCAAGTTGACTTATAAAATGCCAAATTAAGAATTGACTTTCACTTTGTGTGAGTTCATTGGAGTATGAAGGTTCATTTTTTAAATCACTATTTTTAAACCTCAAAGGATGTAGACCATGACCTATACGCAATTATATTTAGTATGTGTGACTAAATGTTTACACTGATAGCCATATTTCAAACAGCTGTATCACGGAACAAAATAGTTCCTCCAAACAAGAAGTGACATGAGCGTATGTATGCTCAACATGTTCTACAGGAACATCTTTCGTAGTTTCTTTACAACAAATGGATTCAAATAATATCCTCATTAGATGAAAAAGTTTAAGAACTACCTCAGTAAGTAAGTCACAATGACAGCACGTCGTAATAATTACATCAAGTACAAGACGTTAAAATGGCCGACACAATAAACGTGAAGGGAGAGATTTCCGAAGTTGTTAATGAACCTGTGTTAGTCATCACTGATTAATTGGCTGATTATTGAAAGGTGATTGAAAAGATGTATCCAATAGATACTAAGGTAAATTTAAACATAATTCACACACTTATGAAGTTTCGCGGTCATGTGACCAACCTCTCATCCAGTGGAAAAGCTGTATTTCGTGTAATCTTCCAATAAAAAAATCATTATGTTTTGACAGTGATTTGTGATAGATTTTGCATTTTACACAGTTACTTCCCCTGAGTACATCTTCTGTGTCTTCTTTATCAGATTACCAGAGCCAATCCTACTCTTGGTGCTAACTCTAATATGGATGTAATAATAAAGTCAAACAGTATTTCTCTTATTTGCGTAAATCATGTACAAGAGCAACTGGCAGTGCCTCAGGCCAACTGTCCATCTGTAGCCATGATTCAGCCATTGTTATGAACCATATTAATCATACTCACAGCAAAGTGCAATATATTTCATAGACTAATGGATTGGATCCCCCAAAGAGTGATAGCGAATGTATAATTTTTTAAAACTGCAATGATAATCATCCATCCTAATATCCATTAGATAGTTAAATTGAGAAAATATATTTTTCATCAATGAGATTTTATGTCGCTGATATTTTTGATAATATTTAAGTTCTTTCCATGTTTTTAACTAATGTTCATTTTCAGCTGTAACAATTTCTACAATAAAGGCATTTTATTAAACTATTCCACCACAGATAATGAGTAACAGGTGTTTCAGCCAACACTTCACAGAGCGCCACATATCGAGAAAAGCGTGTCTGGCTTGTATCTACTGCAACAGGTGCCTCATAAGCATTGTTAAGATGGCTGACAAATTGATGCTAATGTCTGCTGTCTTGATGCATGGTTACAACACAAACTACAGCTGTGACTACATCCTCGATTATCCAGTGTATTTAATCTCCCTTCTATTTGGATAAATACCCCCAGGCCTATTCGCTACTATAGCTTTATTGTTTTGAGCCACATTTGGAAGACATGACAATAAAAATGGCCACCCAATGAGATCACACTGAGTGAGAGAAATCCAGTGCTTAGTTGGTGACAGGAGACGGCCAAGTCTCTAACTAAATGAAGGGAATCGGTCCAGGGTATTATCACACTAAAATGGGCGTATAATACACTGGATTATTGAGGATGATGTGACTATAGACAGCAGACAAAGGAGAAAAGAAGAATAAATGGATGGACAGTGGGACTGAACAAGTGTTGAGTGGTTTGGGCACCTACCCATTTGACATAGTTGGAAACTGTGAAAGGGCCGCTAGTTAACTCTAGCTGTCCTCTGCATTCGGGGTGGGTGCAATGAGAGGTTTAGAAAGACAAAATGTTTAGCAAGAAAACATACGCATTCAAATGATTTTAGTTGAACAGTTTTCCAGCATCTTCACAGAAGAACTGAAATCAGTCAGGACCCTTTTTCTCAACAGCATGGGTACTGTCGAACTCTGTGTCGAGTACATCTTGGTGACATTTAGAGAAGCATAAAAAGTCTACATCCCCTACTGGCTGTGTTCTGGTTTCATGAGCTCCAGTAAAACATAAAACAGTTTTCTGGCATTTGATGGTCCCAATGAACTCAAGCAAGCCTAATACAGCTAGTTGGCATTACTCACAGACTTATTGGATAAAAAGACAGAGATTCTATTAGGGTCTTTTGCCCGAAGCAAAAGTGATCAGTTAAGTGTAGACAATTAGATATAAATAGTTTGAGACTGGAATATCAACTACATCAATCGTCTACAACAATACTACATTATCTACCTCTGTCTTCCTTCAAACACTTCAATTTGTGCAGCATCAGAATCAGATGGGAGAGCCAATAGTGCAAACATTTCATTAAACAATTATCTACTTGCTGATAAATTCTTTGAACATAACCGTGAAATACACCTGTCGTACATATTTCATTAAAATAAACTATGTATACTAACTCATACAATGAGTACCATGCATACAATTGTGAAAAGAGTTTGAATATTGATTTTATTGTTTGTTCAAATTTGGCTAATATAAAGTTTGGCTGTAAAGACGGAAGTCCTGACCTGACAAACCAGTGATTGATATTGTGATATCGCTGTCGGGGTACACATAGGGGTACCAATCACCCAAATCACCAAGCCTGACATACAATCCATATAGTCTCCTTATAGGACAAGCATATGCAGTGTGTGAATGAAACACCATCTCAACCACAACAATAACTCAGGGTTGTTCTTCTGAGGTCAACATCAAGGTCACAACTCAGGGTTACTCTTTCCACATGGTCACCATCAAGGTCGCAACTCTGGGTTGTTCTCAGATCACCATCAAGGTCACAACTCAGGGTTGTTCTGAGGTCACCATCAAGGTCACAACTCAGGGTTGTTCTGAGGTCACCATCAAGGTCACAACTCAGGGTTGTTCTGAGGTCACCATCAGGGTCACAACTCTGGGTTGTTCTGAGGTCACCATCAGGGTCACAACTCAGGGTTGTTCTCAGATCACCATCAAGGTCACAACTCAGGGTTACTCTTTCCACATGGTCACCATCAAGGTCACAACTCTGGGTTACTCTTTCCACATGGTCACCATTAAGGTTACAACTCAGGGTTGTTCTGAGGTCACCTTCAAGGTCACAACTCAGGGTTGTTCTCAGATCACCATCAAGGTCACAACTCAGGGTTGTTCTCAGATCACCATCAGGGTCACAACTCAGGGTTGTTCTGAGGTCACCATCAAGGTCACAACTCAGGGTTGTTCTGAGGTCACCATCAAGGTCACAACTCAGGGTTGTTCTCAGATCACCATCAAGGTCACAACTCAGGGTTGTTCTCAGGTCACCATCAGGGTAACAACTCAGGGTTGTTCTGAGGTCACCATCAAGGTCACAACTCAGGGTTGTTCTCAGATCACCATCAAGGTCACAACTCAGGGTTGTTCTCAGATCACCATCAAGGTCACAACTCAGGGTTGTTCTCAGGTCACCATCAAGGTCACAACTCAGGGTTGTTCTGAGGTCACCATCAAGGTCACAACTCAGGGTTGTTCTCAGATCACCATCAAGGTCACAACTCTGGGTTGTTCTCAGGTCACCATCAAGGTCACAACTCAGGGTTGTTCTGAGGTCACCATCAAGGTCACAACTCAGGGTTGTTCTCAGATCACCATCAAGGTCACAACTCAGGGTTGTTCTCAGGTCACCATCAAGGTCACAACTCAGGGTTGTTCTGAGGTCACCATCAAGGTCACAACTCAGGGTTGTTCTCAGATCACCATCAAGGTCACAACTCAGGGTTGTTCTCAGATCACCATCAAGGTCACAACTCAGGGTTGTTCTCAGATCACCATCAAGGTCACAACTCAGGGTTGTTCTCAGATCACCATCAAGGTCACAACTCAGGGTTGTTCTCAGGTCACCATCAGGGTCACAACTCAGGGTTGTTCTCAGATCACCATCAGGGTCACAACTCAGGGTTGTTCTGAGGTCACCATCAGGGTCACAACTCAGGGTTGTTCTGAGGTCACCATCAGGGTCACAACTCAGGGTTGTTCTGAGGTCACCATCAAGGTCACAACTCTGGGTTGTTCTGAGGTCACCATTAAGGTCGCAACTCTGGGTTGTTCTCAGATCACCATCAGGGTCACAACTCAGGGTTGTTCTGAGGTCACCATTAAGGTCACAACTCTGGGTTGTTCTCAGATCACCATCAGGGTCACAACTCAGGGTTGTTCTGAGGTCACCATTAAGGTCACAACTCAGGGTTGTTCTGAGGTTACCTTCAAGGTCACAACTCTGGGTTGTTCTCAGATCACCATCAGGGTCACAACTCAGGGTTGTTCTGAGGTCACCATTAAGGTCACAACTCAGGGTTGTTCTCAGATCACCATCAGGGTCACAACTCAGGGTTGTTCTGAGGTCACCATTAAGGTTACAACTCTTGGTTGTTCTCAGATCACCATTAAGGTCACAACTCTGGGTTGTTCTGAGGTCACCATCAGGGTCACAACTCAGGGTTGTTCTCAGATCACCATCAGGGTCACAACTCAGGGTTGTTCTCAGATCACCATCAGGGTCACAACTCAGGGTTGTTCTCAGATCACCATCAGGGTCACAACTCAGGGTTGTTCTCAGATCACCATCAGGGTCACAACTCAGGGTTGTTCTGAGGTCACCATCAGGGTCACAACTCAGGGTTGTTCTGAGGTCACCATCAGGGTCACAACTCAGGGTTGTTCTCAGATCACCATCAGGGTCACAACTCAGGGTTGTTCTCAGATCACCATCAGGGTCACAACTCAGGGTTGTTCTGAGGTCACCATTAAGGTTACAACTCAGGGTTGTTCTCAGATCACCATCAAGGTCACAACTCAGGGTTGTTCTGAGGTCACCTTCAAGGTCACAACTCAGGGTTGTTCTGAGGTCACCTTCAAGGTCACAACTCAGGGTTGTTCTCAGATCACCATCAAGGTCACAACTCAGGGTTGTTCTTTACAACTCAATTAAGATCACAATTTGATCTTAACAGGTTTTATGGCTGATTTTTGTCTTAATTTGTAAGAAGTTTAAAGAAAGAAATCAGAGAAAATAATGTAATGCTTAAATAAAAATACATGAAATATAACTTCCAACTGCAGAATAGAAACAAAATGATCCAAAATATACATCACTTATCACTTATCACTGAATCTAATAGTTCAATCACAATCAAGATAATGAAACATGTTTCATAGCCATGTCTACAACAAATAGTTACTGTAATCCATTTCGAATTTGAGCTGGAAACAATCATATGACAAGTATTTGAGAATAGTGCCAGGATATGTTTCAAGACCTGACATTACTACCCTGCATGGAATTCAGACAGGTTTTCAATTACAACATGGAAGGTGATGCCAGTCCTAGACGTTTACCACTTTGTGACCCCAATGAGCACAGGTATGAACACCATACTCAGTCCAAATCATAGGATTCTTGACGTTTATGCAAAATTCCAGCTATGGCTGCCAAGCCAAGGCAAACCAATGGTTGATAGATTTAACACTGATCCACATCATGGGGTCAGGTGACACACCTCCAGGTCACCCACCTAATTCCCAGGTTCAAAATTGGTAAATACATTAAGCATCAGCCTCAGGGGGCCTTTTCACAGTTCAGTCTAGGATCTTCTGGAAGTTTATGTGACAAAGCATCTTTTTTATTCTGGCTACCAAGCCTGCTGTATGGGCAGGGATGTTGCTGGAGACAAATGGCATTAAGACATTTTAAGATTTCATCAACTTCTGATAGGACATTCTTCTATATCTCTATGAAATATGAAAAAATATCTTTGCACATTTTGGACGTCAATTAGCCAATGTCCTGGAAAATGAACAGATCGGGAACCAAGATCATGCTGACAGGAAATGTTAAAAAAGCGGGGTCTTCCCATCGTGTGTAATTGACTACAACTGTTATATACATGGACTACAACAGTGTACAACATCTTCATACAACACTCACCGGTTCATGTCATCCTGAGGCTCCTGGAACAAACAACATGCAACACATGATGGATGGCGTTCTACACATTCACCTACAATATAGTTTTCAAATATGATTATGACCCTCACAATGAAACCCTGTTAGTCCAGAACCTATTGGACCTGAACCACTGGTGCCTACACAATTCTTGGTGGCATTGTCGAAATATATCTTGTAAATATACAAGCAACAATGAAATTAGATCTTTTACTTTGCTACTATACATCACTTTGAGAAGATCTAAAGACACCTACATAGGAGTGAGTGAGTGAGTGAGTATGGTTTTACGCTGCTTTTAGCAATATTCCAGCAATATCACAGCGGGGGACACCAGAAATGGGCTTCACACATTGTACCCAAATCACAAATTGTTGGGATTCGAACCCGGATCTTCGGCATGACAAGCGAACACTTTAACCGTTATGCTACCCGACCGCCCCTCCTACATAGGAGGTTGGGTCAAGTGAACTTTCTATTCAGCCAATCAGCATCAAAGCTTCTAAATTCTCTGTACAGATAAGCGTAGTTTTCAAACAAGCATATCTGATTTCTGTATCTCGAAAACAAACTAAAACGGTAAGCTTTGAATGTAGAGAACTAAGGCCATGCCATGATATTGGTGTGGATGATTTATACACCTGGCGCCGTGGTGTCTACACCTTAAACGGAGTGCCATCAAAGGAATAGTCAGTTCTGTGTGGTTTTCGTTTGTACAAATTAAAGTATCAAATCAAAGTGGAATGAAAATGCAACTGAACCATTTTAGAAAATTGACACCTGACTGGCTCAAGAACCCACACATCCTTCTTTTAGAATGGGCGGTGAACGTTCTCCCCGGGGTCAGCTGACATGACCTTCTATGGAGGTGTCATCAGATCTTCACACAGAGAGGTATCATATCAGGGAAAAGATCAGATTATAATGAGGCTGCATTATTCTGTAACACTGACTTCATGAAGATCAGAAAGATTTGTTAATCCAGACAAACAGGGTTCAACAGAAGGAACATTAGACTAAGTTAAGATTGCAGTTCAGGTTATCCAAAAAATAACATTTGGAATAAGTTTAGCATGTTGAGTAAGTGCTATGATATTTTTTAATAAGATATATATGGTAAAAATTGGATATTAAAAATTGTTATATTCATTCAGGTATTCAACTTCATGATTTGTTAGCATCAAGGGTGTCTACTTGTCAGCAATAGGAGGATATAACTAGGATAGGATGTTTCAAAATCTAAATTATTTGATGATGTTAATATAACTGTCCACAGGTTCTTTGACATGGTGTGTAATTCCTGAGTACTCCTGAGTGCTGTTTTCTGATGCAGACAGCAGTATTCCAGCTGTATCACTGCCAGTAAAAAATCAAATCTGCACGAGACAAACCAGTGGTAGATATCATGAGCATTAATCCATGTCTTTGGAGTATGATGACACAATCAGTCAAGTCACACTCCTCAACCATGTGATCCACATTTAAGTAGTCTCTTACAACATGCAATGATGCATGGGAATTCAGGACTGTTATTCCCATGTGGGGGACAAGCATGGGTACTAGGGACGAATGATGCCCTTGTAATTCCCAAAGTGAAACAAGCATGGGCACTGAGACAAGTTGTGCCTTGTAATTCGAATGATGAGGCAAGCATAGGGTACTGGGGGCTACTTGTGCTCTGTAATTCACAAGATGAGTGAGTGAGTATGTTTTAACGCTTCTTTTAGCAATATTCCAGCAACATCATGGCGGGGGACACCAGTAATGGGCTTCACACATTGTACCCATGTCGGGAATCGAACCCGTGTCTTCGGCGTGACGAGCAAACGCTTAAACCACTAGGCTACCCGACCGCCCCAATTCACAAGATGAGACAAGCATGGTGTACTGGGGACACTCACAATCCCCACAGGGAGGTACAACCTGAAAATCAAGCCTTCCAGTATATTAGCTTCTTATTAACATCACAAGCATAAGAAGAGTGACCTGAGTCAGTAGAAATACACAAGAGGAAAGTGTATGTGGTGTAAGGCCAAAACAATAAATACTTGTGTTTCAGGTAACATGCCCAACCATACATGACATAAACTGGTAAGAAAAAGAAAACATTAAACAAAGATTTCTCAACAACTATTTACCATGTTTACAACTGTATTAAAATTTCAGAATATCCATTGCAGGGCTCGATTTAGCTATATAAAATATGCACCACTGAACCTATTATTGAAAAATGTAACCTAATATTTATGTCTACATGCACCTAGTGCACGTCAAAATCTTTCAAATTTGTCCACACAAGTGTGGATCATAGAAAACATACACTCAATACCTCTAAGATTTATTTACCTTATTACATCACTAATCCCTGTTTTATGTGTAATTTGTCATGCTTTCTAGGGATTGACATCAATCTGTGGGTACTTCAAGATAATGTGCACATGTTTCAATATTGATAAATTAATGGGACCAGGGTGCAATGTGGTTTTGTCTGGTGCAACTAGGTTTTCATGTCAACATCAAATAAATCAAGTTCCTAAATTGAGCCCTGCATTGAAGTGCAGGTATGGTCATGTTACCATGGATACAGAAACACTAGTATTTTCTTTAGCTCTAAGAGGGGTTGTGAGTACTTACATCATCCATCAAGTTCTCGAACTGAAAGAAAAACAGGGATGAGGTGTACATGGTGTAAGCCTGACGTGGGAACAAAGCTGGTACCAAGTTGTGGCTATTGGGCATGTTGGGAGAGTGCATGGTTCTCACACTGGGAATATTGGTTCAAATATTACAATGCTCCTTAAAACAATTATGTGATGGCTTCATCTTCCCTTGTAAACTGGTAACATTAACTGTTCATGATTGAAAAATACTTATTTAGGTAACTGCTTTATGTTACATTTTCAACAATACTAGTGAATGTGAGAGCGAGTGAATGTTGTTCTATGCCACAGTCATCAATATTTCAGCCAGATTATGGCAGCCTGTAAATAATTTCTTTTTCAAGCAAGCCAACAGTTGTGACTTAAACTGTGATCAATGCCATCAAAAGCAGCCAGCTTCACAAACACTGCAAACATTTTTTAAAACACTATACTTGCTGCACGAGAAATTAATTCAAGCACTCAAAAGTCTTTTCAAATCAGAGCCATGTTTTAAGAACAGCATCTGCTACAAAACAGCCAGCATGAAATCACATTACCAATTTCAATCGACATACCATGATGTAACATGAGAAACACATGGGTGAGGTGAAATTCAGTTTAACGTCGCGTGCGTGTATGTGTTGCTGCATGTAATAGTCCAGAGTGATGCTGATTGATAGTGCCAGCTAAATGAGATATCATGCCATAGTTTAACATGAATACCCCACTTAGACACAGTATACTGAAGCCGAGCCGACCAGTCCTTGTTTTAGCCCCTTAATGCCGAGCGCCAGACAGGGTAACAACAAGTACCATTTTTTAACGTCTTTTGGCATGACGCAGTCGGGGATCAAACCTCGGACCTTCCGCTCTCCGGAGGACGCTCTACCTCTAAACCATGGAGATGGTCAGAAACACATGGGAAATGCATATGAAACTTACATTGTATTGTGACCTTATTAGTCCTTTCTTAAAAGCCTTCACTCAGTTTCACAAGACAATAATGGTCTTAGAAACAAGGAACTTGACATGATATACACAAGATATATGAATGATGATTAACATGATAAATATGCTGGGTCAATACACTGATATAATATGCTAGGTATACCTCTGGATATGGTGGTTGCTGAAAATAGAAATAGTTTGATCATCATCGCCTTCTCCGACATTTCCATGTCATAAATAGATATATGCTAATTTAACTTCACGTAAAACACCTTGCCTGAAGATGTGAAAGATAGGTAAACAGTAAAAGTTGACATTTGTCTTGAGACAAGTTATCTTATACTTATCACATACACATCGAGGAACAACTTTGATATTTCCACACTCATGCACGAGAGATAATCATTGTGTCATGTTATCATGAAAAAAGACATTGATTCCATCAAATAGCATAAGCTGTTTATGATGTTTATCACTTCAACAAAGAGGACCATACATCGCATAATGGCACTACTTTGACATATCGGTCTGTAAATAATCGAGTCTGGACCAGACAATCCAGTGATTGACATCATGAGCATTGATCCACAGAAATGGGATACAATGACATGCATCACCCAAGTCAGCGAGCCTGACCACCCAATCCCACCAGTCACCTCTTATGACAAGCATAGTCGCCTGTGACGGCAAGCATGGGTTGCTGAAGACTGTTCTGGGTTACTGTTCTGACCTGGATCTTCACGAGTCTTGACATATCTAATCATGCTAATGAGGCTTAACAATTTGAGTGAGTTGATTTACCGTGGGTAGGGATTTACGCCCCTTTTCGAAACATTCCAGGTATATTAGGCCATAATAAATAACTTAATAGATTTTCACCCCCCTCTTACAAAGAAACACTTCACATCATTTCACTGTCCCTAAGTAGCTAGAGAAACTGGATGTTTCTCTCTGTTCTCTTCCTTACTTACTTGATGAAATAGACTATTGTTATAGTCCTATACCAGACAGTGCTTCATCCCATCAGGTTAATGTACACAGATGCCTTCATCAGTTTAGAAAAAAACTTACATTCTGATTCAATATGTATTTTTAAATGTCTCACTTCCAAAAATTATGGATGAAAATCTATTCTATTTATTGTGGCCTTAAAATCAGATCTTAGGTCTCACAATAGCTAAACAAAGAACTAAGGACATCCCAGTTCAGGTCACATCAGAACGACCTTTCATCTGACTATCAGAGCGTCGCTTACCAGATCAGGAAAGTGACAGTCGGAATATATTTTCTAATCATGCAACCTCAAAAGATTTAACTCTGGGTATTTCGAACCACAGTTACAGGTTTTATGACAGAATCCATACAATCTAGGCCATCTATTAGCCATTCCAGAATGTTCCTTTGTTCAGTTTTCAAATTTTTAATCGAGACATGTCAAAATATGTTTCAAAGCATAGTCGCCACTTTGAAACAAGTGCCGTTGGCTAATGTCAACTTCTTGTCAGTCATTCTATTGGTTGGCCAAAGTTAGCAAAAGGTTGGTCTGTCGTGACCCATAAAGGGATGTCATCAGATCTTTGTTTAGTGGAAGCGATAACAAGATCTCATTTTAATATAGGGGTCACCCAAACATTGGCTTCACACTGTCACTTTGTACAGAGGCAACGAAACCTAGGTCTTCAATTTGAATACACTACCCCACAGCCCCTCATAAAACCATACCATACGTTTACAGTCAGTGAGTGAGTGTGTGAGTTTGTTTTAACACATCCTTAAACAGTAGTCCAGTTGTATCACAGCGTGTCAGCTTTATGTGGGAGGAAAGCCCTAAGTGATGCAGGTCTCCAATGTTGACCATTTTGGTAAAACCTACGAGCAATGGTACGGTGCTGACAAACCTAGAAACATAACCGGGGGGAAAGGGGATTGAACCCACAATCAAAGGTTTCTGGCATGCCCAAAGGATGCAACTCTGCACAGCGAATTGTGGCACCTTAGACGACTGGGTCACTAGTGCCCCGATATATATATATGAACGGGCCTCACTTTAACACAGTTCATTCATAAGGGTAATCAAATAAATGTTAACCTATGCACAATGATGTACTTGGTTGTCTGTTTATTGTTATTATCTGAAGATTCCCACAGCCATTTTTGATCAAACAATTACTGTGTGCCAGTGTCCAGAAATGTTTCAAAAACTGCTGTTGTTGCTTTTAGAGATCTACTAAAAAATATAAAGGTCTTTAAATCTAAAGTCATTATTCTATTTGTCCTTGAACATGTTGAAATATCTGATTACTGGCATCAATGATCTAATGAGTTACATGACTTGTTTTTCCTTGGCAGATAGAATATCAAAAGGTTCAAGTATTTTGTTACTACACACATTGCTTAGATCATGAGATGCACCACAGCTACATTCAATCTTTTAAGTTATAGCTTTCCCATCAGAATTACCGCTATCAATGGGTCTTGGTGCCATCTAGTCTGTCCCACTGATGTCACACAATCACGGAACAAAACAGGAAGTGTGCAAAGCTTGCAAAGTGAAGAGTGTGACTTTGTTTTCTATGTACAAGTAAACAAGATGAATTTAGAGTTTGATTCACGCACCTAACAATTGTCACTTTTGTAAATGTTGCTTATTTTATATTAAGGTGCCTTTACAACACTGCAAGGTAATTACATCAAAAGAAATAGAATGTTGGTGACAGAGCAGAATCATTTCAAAAGCTGAAGCCCTCATAAATACGAATGCACGTTCTGTCCCCAGTGAGCAATGATTAAATCCATTTAAGCATGGTTAGATGAGTAAGATACAATATGGTAACACTTGCATCACAAATGATATACAATGATATACCCTGGTAAGACTTACCTCAATGGAAAAATCCCTCTCCACATTGTATCTAGTTTTTAGATACTTACGGCTGAAACAAACAGTAAGAAACAATTACATTTTATGCAAAGCTTTGACTTAAGTGAGTGAGTATGGTTTAATGATATGCTCAGCAATATTCCAACTATACAGCATTAGATATTGGCACTAGTCCTATAGTCCTTGCCAAACTGCCCAACAGTTAAGGTATGATAAGGACTAGTAAAAATTTTCCTTTTTTTAAGTGTTTTCCTCTACAGTGATCCCTGGCTACAACGCTACCCTCGGGTCCAAATAATTGATGAGTGTTATAGATGGTCAGCGGTTTAATAGAGGTCGAATCGTAGGTGGTAGATGACCAACAAAACAGTAAACATGCTCTGCCTACCTTACACTATCTATGTTGCACGTTTCAGAGTTTAAAAAAAAATAGAATAGAAGTTGTTTATGATATTAATATGCACTTTCAAAAAAAAACCAGCGTATCCCTTCAGCGAATTCAGGTGAATAAACAGGTATAACAAACTTGGTCAATAAAAGTATGAAATTTGATATAAAACATCACTAGACATGATTATTTACCATTTAAAATGTATTTCCTGCTCTCCAAGGCATTGTTTTATATGCAAAGATTAAGATTACCATGTGTATTTTCTCGTAAGCCGGAAATAGCAATCAGCTTTGTTCACGTTTCCTCCCAATCTACCGGTTATTCAGTTTAAAAGTACCCAATGATACAACTTCAAAGATTTTTTATTCAATGGTTGGAAGAAATTGTATCTGAAATTATTTTATCAGGAATAAATTCAATAATATATTCCAATATCGTGTTTTTTTAGTTGCAGCTTCCACTATATATATATACTTAAAATCATAAGAATCATAAGCGTAGCACTTTGGTACAGGTGATATGCAGGATATTCTTTTATGTATGGAACAATTGGACCGGTCACCCTAGGGACTTCCCGTGCAACATGTATTTCGATTGTGAAAATGTTATGTTAACATAGTCAAACTGCCTCAAATATGACTTTTAGCAAGTCATGGTACAGCATTTATGATATGTGTATCCATTCTCTTGCAACTAAAATTCATTTCAAGGCGTCAATAGCAGTAATCTGACCATGATTGCTATAAATAATGGTGAGTTGTGCGATCTACCGATCATTTCGCTTAGATGTCACCGAAATTATTGTAAACATCATTATAATTATTGAATGAAATTTTGAATATAATTAATAAAATATATTGCAAACATTAGTCCAGATAAACAATTAAATCTTTTTTTATAATCAGATATTATAATAATAGGACCAAATTGCGTACTTCAGTTCGGATTTGTTGACTGGCATTTCAGGTGTTACGTGATCGCCGTGAACAGCTGATGTTTTCTAAGATGGGGGGAAAACATCATGACATTGGAAAACTTGAGTTTATTAAAAATGTTAGTTAATTTTGGGAGCCATGCTTTACCGCACGCTATAACCGAGTAAGCGCTATATTGAAGAGCGCAATAGCGAGGGAACCCTGTAAGTTATCATTATAAGGACTAGTGGTTCAAACCTGTTAGTTTCTATCGCTGCAATATCTTAATATTTTACTCTGATACGACACATGTCTGCGTAAAAGATATGGCAACATCTCCATAGGAGGTCGTGTCACATGAACTTTCCAATCAGCACTGAGGCTTCTAAATTCTAGGGAGGAATGATCAAAGCATTCAGACCAGCATATCTGATTTCTGTATCTCAAAAACAAACTCAAAACAACCAGTTCTGAATGTAAATAGCTAAGGCAGGCCACATCATATTGTTGTGGATATCTGACCCAGCCATTGTTTCTGAGTGGCATGACATCTATGCCCAAACCCAAGTTCCATTGAAGTAATTTTGTGTTTGGGGTTCAAATCAAAATTGTCGAATCAAGGTTGAAAAGAAGTTAATCTGAATGGTCTTAAAGGTGCACACCCTTCATTTAGATTGGGCAGTTTAAGTGCAATAAGGTTTAATCAGACTCAAAAGATGGGTGTGTCGTCACCCAACCATGCAGCGTGTCCATGCAGAGAGGCATCATATCGGAGTAAAATATATGATTTTTAATGACATTGATTTTAAAGTAACCCTTGGGACAATTGCAATTTCAAGATTGAGTGTCACTCCACATATGATATTCAGTTTTGTGACCTTACTGACATATTTCCAATAAAAAATGGTACAAGGTATCATGATGGTGAGGAGATCTACCATGATGAACATCAGTAAATAGATTAAGGATATTACACCAAACAATATATACATGTACAAGACATGATTCGATTGAAAATAAAATTAATCAGTAAACTAAGGTACTAAATCACACTAGATGAGATTGAAACACAAACAGTTGATCAGTTCAACATTCTGCCTGTTGAAAATAATTGCAAATAGTGTATGACATTAGGTATGAGAATTCAGAACAAAAGACAGCGTGTATCATAACATAGGAATGATATCAGGAAAATTAGTGAATTGTTTCAGTTCCCAAGTCCCCCGTAATCCATAAGAGATAGATCATGTACATCTTATAGCAAAATCTTCCAGTATTATACTGTACATGTTCTACAGAACCAAATAACCCAATGTACCAACTACCATTTGAGAATATACAAACACAAATCCTGACATCATGGTAAAATATCTCAACTTGAAAAAATAAATTAATAACCTAATGCATATGGTTAGAAAACATTTCTGGAAAATGGAAAATATGATGAAATACAGATTTTGACAAGCAAACGTCACACAACAATGGCCATTGTTGCACGTTTTTAGTTAACATGTAACACTGTGTTTTACAAATGTCAGTGTGCCAGTGAGTCAGGCTTAAATACGCCAGACCATGCACTTTTCCATCTGCCGTGAGCAGATCAATACACTACAGATCTCAACTCGGTCGGTTCAAGTGACCGTCACACGCATTTATACTCACTTCATCCGGAAATCATTGTTTCACATGTCAATATTATTCATAACAAACACAACAAATTAAAATCAGGTTGCATACATGGTAAGTAAGTGAATATACAAACATGAAGTCGATCGTGTTGTGATCACTGAAAAAAGAGGCGTGCCCTCCATTCTTACATTACATGCGAATCACAGAAGATTTTTAAGTGTTTTTTATTCTTACCGTTTGTCAAACAGCCCACAACATTTCCTGAGGCAGTTGCCCATATTGAAACTGACCACAATCATTCACTATCTACAAGAAATATACATGATATTATCACTTAAACTCGTGACATGTCACATCCTTGATTCCAAGCAGCCGAATACGGAAGCGGAAATGAAAAACGTAGTCGGTGTAAAAGCGAATCTGAAATATAGCGAAATAAGAATTAGTTTTGAATTTACATATCTCCATAAGTATAATTAAACAAATATATACAAAATAAAAATAAATTTAAAGAAAATATAATTAATAAGTAAAATTATTTAAATAACAAAAACTATAGAGCATCTTGGATCTATATAATTATTTTGACTTTGACCTGTTGCCTTAATTTGATGTTATTTAATTAATTGTTATTTATTAATTATTGAGGCAACAGATCAAAGTCAAAATGACTAAATAAATCCAAGATGCTCTATAGTTCAAGCACTAATTTAAATATTGAAACAAAACATTCAAATCCAATCTTCATGACATATGTTTTATGACGGATGTTCCATGAGTCGTAAAAAATACACATACCTACCATTAATACCTATACCATACTTGTAGATATATAGCGAATATGAGTATATAAGTATATATATAAAAATATTCAATTTTATATTTTTAAAATGTGTACATTTAAACCCCTACAAACGTAGCTCACTCGGTCACCTCAACCTAAATGTGCTCGGTCAAATAGGAAACGGAATAAGCCGAGTGGACCCGAGTGGTAGTGGTTGTCATGGCTACACTAAATCAAAATACTCACACAAAAATGATACAGTGAAACCCTGTTAGTTCGGAAACACGGTTATCTGGGCTGTGACCATGATGAACATCTTTCTTAATTTTATACAAAGGGCATATTACACTCTAACAATAATTTGCATTTAACAATAATTTGTATAATATCAAAGAGAGCGGTACCGACCAGATTAAAGGTGTTTCGCTATATATATCATTGACAATTACCCGTCCAAATGTGAACACCGAATATCCAGTTTCGCGTTGATACATGCCAATATATGGTCTATTATAGGACAAAATACAAAATAAAAATAGCTGCCATACCGTTGCAATGAAGTTTGACAATACATGTAGGCTCAAAGATCATTGCCCATTTGAAATCTATCTCTAGTATGAACAGTTATCTCTAGACCCGTGAAGATTCCGGGGTAGAATAGGTCTTCAGCAACCCATGCTTGCCGTAAAGGCGACTATGCTTGTCGTAAAAGACGACTAACGGGATAGGGTGGTCAGGCTCGTTGACTTGGTTGATACATGACATATAGCTGAAATATTGCTGAGTGCGACGTTAAACAACAATAAAGCAAGCAACGAGTACGTTCTCTCTAGTATAGTTGTAACTTGTGCATAACTGAGATTGTCGCTGTGTAATTGTGATGACCATCAACTTCTAGATTCATCTGCAACAGACAACTTGAGTTAGCAGAAACAGGCGGTAGCTGAATGATTTCATCTTGCTGCTGGGACTGGCCAATGTTAGCCTGTGACAAATTCACCTTTAAAATCGTTTGGTAATTCTGAAAGCAAGTTTCAAAGAAAGCTTTTCATAGAAACGTCCAGTTTCATAAACTGACATGTAGTCACCATTGCACTATCGCTTGATTAGTTGGAGGTGAACGTGAAGATGAAATGTCATGGTAGACATAAAGTCAATATTAATACTATACCAATTTTCATCAGAAATACATCAGAATTGTCTGGGTATTGGGCTACTGGCAAGAAAAGCGGTAAAGTTAACAAATATATATCAATGTAATTATATATCGTGAAACCTGGTTAGTCTGGACATCCTGTCTCCTAGGTGATCATGTTTGGAACTTAGAGTGAACATTACTCTGCACCCATGTTTCGTTAATCCGAAAATGTGTTAATCCGTGTTCACTGGATACGGTGTCGTCTTGTTTAATGAAGTTTCACTGTAGTGACTGAGTTGAAATTTAACGTCACATCGGCAGTATTTTAGCCATTACAGTGACGAGAAAATCAAAAAAGATATCAGCCATATAGTGACTAACATAAGTAAAACAATTACACATATTAAACAAAACAAGTCGACGATGGTCAGTAAAATAACTAGATTATCACAGATTTGTATTCCAAACGAGTGTTAAAGAGGTACGATTATTACATGTAAAAAATATAAACCGAACTATAGATAGCCAGCAACCAAAGTTAGGCCACCATACTAGGGACCATGGGGACTTACATTCATCTGATACCTGCATGGTACCCCATGATTTAAACCATCCTTCGTATCCTTACTTAGTACTCCAACTTTTAAATGCCCCTCAAAGAAACTTTAGTACATTACTTATGTGAATATATGTGATAAGATGGTTACTGGCGATTGTTAAGAGAACATTGACATCAACAAGTATACCACGATTAACTGTGGTAGGAATAAAAGCAATGGCGTGGTCTTACTTTGTTTCACTGCACTACAACTTTGATAAGGTAATGCACCCCCTTCGTCTAAAACTAGGAACATCACTTGCATGTATAATTAAAGTTCTATATTTGTCTCGACTCGATAGCGATCTGCTGACCCTGGACTGATCTTCAGCGAGCAAGCGGACACCTACCCTGCGGTGGTCTGTGTCACCAGGTAGCCGGAAAACCAGGGATTGATAGCGTGTACACTGACCAAACTGACGGGGCGTGATGGCACTCTAAATGACCCTCGTGACACATAGACAAAGCTCCTCGAAGACTGCCACCCACATACATACATGATGGATGCATGTGGCCATTTTGGACACCAGATCCTTCGAGCGCAGGTTTAATCTGTCCGCAGTAATCACACCGAGTCGCATAAATTTGTGTTTGTATTGTTGATAAAACATGTATTTGACCGTACAGGCGGCTTATGGTTTTACGGGGCTTTGTTCAGGTAAGGGACCAGTTAACAAGTTCATTGTAGGATTAAAAAACAACTCAATTCCTTAAGTTATAGAACCACCACCACCACCACCACCATCCCCCACCCCACCCACACACACGCCCCAACCCTATCCCATCCCCATCCCCATCCCCCACACGCACACACGCACACGCAAACGCACACGCACGCACACACACACACACACACACACACACACAAAGCCCTTAATTAAGAAAATAAATAATGAATTACTTGTATTACTAAAAAACACATTGTCATTTCTTGCTTAGTTTAGTTACTATATAAAACAGGTAAATCAGGTGAGTTGATTTTGTCGGATGGAAAACTTGCATGGACATTAACACCCCCAACACCAACACTAACACTAACCCTGAGGAATGAAGATTTTATCATACATCGAAATTTTGAACTGTTCCTTTTTTGTCGCTGACAGTGGGCATAACTACACCTTTTACCAGGTACACACCTACACACACCTTCGTAACCCTGTAAATCACTTTGTATCCCTACTGACCACGAAAAAACAAAGCACCTTTGTGTATTGAAATATCGACGAATTAATTCATCAGATTTCTTTGTCCGATTGTCTAACTTGAACTCCTAACGACAAATTGTTACTTTTGGGCTGCCCTTTATACAGCCAAAACACTGCAGGCTTCAGGTCCAAAACATACTTATGATACCCGTATGAAATACCATTTCTTATTGTTTCACCTGTAGCTACCATCAACATGGGTGTATAAATTTACTTTCATTGCCCGACAGTTTAGTTAATTGGCAACTTTGTCTGGTTGCGTTTAGATTTGAATAAGGATATACCTTTTATAAAATATTTGGATCGATTTTATATTTTTGGTCTCTTAAAACATATTTCTTAACGTCATGATCATTATTTACTAAATATTTGTTTTAAAGTAATTATTTTCCCTAATAAAATATTATGTGATAATTTATTTGCCCTCCCTAAATGTTTGTCCGTTTTCACAACTCTTTTAGGAGTTAAAGAACTGTCATTATTTACGCTTATAACAATAAATTAGGTCAATTACTTTATTCCCTAACGAAATGTGCCTCCTCGTAAACCGTCCAAGTGTTATGGTAATATCCTTTGATTACGGGCATACCTTCAGTACATTACTGATTACAATATATAAATGACAATATATTAAAATGAAATGCAATATAATCCGGAAAAGGTGACAACAAATCAATAACGAACACGTATTGAATTAATCATGACGTAAAGTTGCAAAATAGGGAGTCAGGAGTTATCTCCCTTTAAAGCAAACCACCACTCGGCGCATCGGGCAATTTGAAAATTGTGAAAGTAGCGGAATAAGCCGAGCGAACCCGAGTATACTGCGGTCACGGGACAAGACATGGAGTGTCTTTGAAGGACAGAGCAAACCGCATGACACCGAAAAGGGCCATTACACATATTCCAGTTCATTTGGAAGCAGATTTATTTTGTTTAAACTACACGAGAACTTTGTGGAATCTGAAGGTTACAATATGTGACAAAATGTAAAATGGAGTGTTTTTGTCTTATTTAAGGCATAAATTTCACATAACACAAGCTCAATCACGAAACTGTTCTTCCGTACAGCATATCCTACAGACAGAGAGAATTCATTCTGTACTTTAGGCCCCAGACTCATAATACAAACAAGATCGAAACAAAGAGTTAAATGTACATGTTCAATAAACGGTTTGAGTAAAATACACTTTATGATACAGGGATATGTTTTGCTTCTTATCTTTGTGACTTGACAGAAATTTAATTAAGCATTAAATAATATCTTACAATAGTGTATAGTAAGTAATTGTAGTATGTTAATGCGTTCTCATTTTGAGAATGTCTAAAAACTGTTTCGAATGTAACATATGTAAGTTCCGTATGCATGCATGTAACAACTCGCGTGTGATAGCAGTCGCTTTCATATCAGAGTTTAGATTGATATAAAGACCCAGAGGCTAGAGGGTGCCAACCTCCAACCCCTACTCCTCTCAAGGCATCCGACATACCGCATAATTTGTTTTGTCATCCAGTTTAAGAACTCTTTACAACTATAATCGTCTGGGATTTTCAGCATAGCGCTAAATATTTTATTGAGTATTTCAATATAGAAATATTTTAGGGCATCCAGCGTATTGCAATTAACAGGGCCCTATAGAATTGTACTATGGGCCTGAGGCCTTTCAGTATGGAATAAAACTTATCCTATCCTATCCAGACATGGCTCGGTATCCCGTGTACCAAAAGGGAACTTAGACTAGGATCGATCTGCCCCATCGGGATATGTGTCACGACCCAAGTGTAATCAGACATATTGGTGTCCGAACAAAATGTAACACCAACATCTCAACAGCCTCGTGTCTGGGGAACACGTTACACTGCAAGATCAGGCTTGCGTCAGAGGCCAACTTTACACTAAAACCTCCACTGGCTTGTGTCAAGGTCAAAGTTTACACCAGAAACTCAACAGTAATTTGTATGGGGGCAATTTTACACCAGAATATCAACAGGCTTGTCCGGGGTCAGTTTAACAACGGTATGTCGACAGGACGCGCGCGCAGCAAAGTAGCGTCATGACTAAAGTAAGCAAGAACACAAAAGCACGAGAGCTGGTGATGTTGTTTTGTATCATAAATATTTGTCACGTTTCAAATCTTACGCTAATTCAGTTTTGCACAGTATTTGAGAACCCAATGAAGTCTGCATATAGGCCTACGTACAAACGTACGATCAACGTTCCATATAAGAGTTAACCTAAGGGCTCAGTCACACATTCAGGATTTTTACTGCCGTCCTTGGTAGGACATTCCCTGTTAAAATTTGTCAAAAGTCTGATCAAGATCCTGTGATTCGTAGCGGGAAATTCACAAACAATCAGATATTGTTCAGGAAGCGTCCCGATTTAGCCGAATTCGTCCCGATTCTCCTGTTCTCATTCCGAATCTGATCCGATTTGTATCTTCAGCATGGTAAAAACCGACCGAATCTGTCCGACAGCGTCCCGATTCACCCGAATGCGATCCGACAGAGATCAGACAGTGGCCGGACAGTGAACCGACAAAGACGGTTTGCCTTCGGCAAGATCTTGACGCAATCTGGACTCAATCGACAAGAAACAGCAATGAACAATTCATGCCCGTTCACCACGACGGTTCATCCACAGAACACGGTCCAGACAACACAGGACATTGTTACGATTTTGAACCGATACAGCAGAATCTGTCTCGACATAGTCACGATTGTAATCCGACTAGACAAAATCGGCTGAGTTTCCCGAATGTTAGGGGACGCACCATACTGTCGGGAGTGCTTGGCCGATCTCTCTGGACCTTTCCCGATCCGTAGGACTCCCGTTACGAACGCATACGACCTCGTTCAGACAATGATAGGACATTGCAGATCATTGAGGATAGTAATCCGACCTTTCCACTTTTCGTTTCGTAACGCTGTCTGATCTCAAACGGGAGCCATAATCGGAACTGTGTGAACCTGGCCTTACGGCTGCCGGTTAGGCTATTATACTGGAGTATGTGAATGACTGTATATCTATGCAATTTTGTAATCTTATCTCAAATCCTTTAAAATGTTGCACACATAATCATTGGGAATTTCTCTTCTTTTTTTTCAAATTAACAGGAAACATTGAATGTAATTGTTGTTGAAAGACGCTTTCCCATCGAAATATTATTCACATACATTTGACAGTTAAATATTATATTTCACATGAATAACCCTGATTGCTTTTACTTCTCATCCAGGATTTTAAATAAGGTTTACTTCATACAGTATGAACAGTTTTTGTTCACTTGCACACAATTTCCGTTAAGTTTCAGTTCAGTCTTCACGCTACCTTGATTCCGACAAGGGCGGTGAGGGTAATCTATCATCCTCGTTATTTTCGAGGCTCGCATTTCGGTAAACCTACACTAACAGGAATGCGAGCCCCGGAGATTTAGAGGATGGTAATACAGCGGTTTTTACTTTTGCTCGTAATGCTGAAGACCCGGGTTCGATTACCCACATTCGTTTCCCGCAGTGATACTGCTGAACTCACTCACTCACCCCAGTCGTAATTGGTTTTAAAGGTATAAAACGGTATATCTTTTGGCGCTAAGACACAGATTAGAATAACGGGTATTCAATAATGATCTCAATATATCTAAAACAGGGAGTCTTTATGATATATAAACGAAAAGAAGTTCAAGGAGAGAAAATCTATAATAATAGCGGTACGCAATTTAGCAATAAACGTTATACATTTGGAGTTATGCCCCTTCTCGTTTGACCGAAATGGCGGATAAGTCAAGGTATAAACTTAAAGTTTTATAAGTCTTATATTTATTGATAGGCGTCCGAAGACTTTGTTTATGATTGTACTTAACAGAAAACATTTTGTTTAATTTTGTCGCTGATAACGAATGTAGTTCAGTTGTGTTTGTTTGTGTATTGAAAGTTAGGCTAATTGAAAAACTTAACTTTGAGGTATTTAAATTCTAAAAACGGATTTGCGTAAACCCTTTGTAAAGAGTAAGTCAGAGACTGTTAGAGAAACCAACCGGAGTATCACCTTGTCTGGTGTAAATGTTCTCGTGGTTGTGGTATGTTATGTATCAATGTCATACCATAGCGCACGATAAATCAGCTGATTTTATCCAAGGCCTATTTTCATTTTCTAACTGTAAATAATATTGATTTTGAACAGTAACTGGATGCCATTTAGCGTGTCATTTAAAGACACAGAATAACAAAAGAAAACACCAATTATTCTTTCTTGACAAAATGATCTTTATATTCCTGTCTTAGCTTGTGCTTGAATGGCAGTTGGGAATGGTGAATCAAAATTACTGTGAGGTTTCAGTATCCTATGTTTGTAAGAACTTATACAAGAGGATCACATTGTCTGGCTTGGTGTCTTGTCTGAATGCATGTCATCTTGCAGCAATGGCTTGGACCATTGTTCATGCCTTCAGTTACATAGTGACTTGATTATTTACAAGACACCAAGATGTACCTGTACTAGTATTGTTGACTGCGGAATATAACCATATTCCTAACACACTCTCACTCTCTACATTTCTATCAATTTGCCAATTTATGTCAAATGGAAATTTTAAGAAATTTGATTCCATGTACGCAGCCACTTAAAACCTTTCAATCCAGCAGTGACAACGAAAGTTATTTGTAGTAGCAACTGACAAGGTATCTTGTATCAAGGACCGGTATATAGGATCAGTACATAAACATGACCCTCATGCAGCTATATTGTGCTTGTTGTTTTCCTGCCTATTGCTCGGCATTAAACAAGGACTGGTCGTCTCAGCATCACTATACTGTGTATGAGTAGGGTATTCATGTTATGCTATGGCATGGTATGCACAAATGTTGTGATTGGATGCAGAAAAAGAATATGCTGCGATAAATTGCACAATAAATCATCAATCATGACCACTGTCGACGTGATCATTGTTTTTTTCCAAGCTCTAAAGTAATTATCAAAATCCACATTACACAATACCATTTCATTTTTTTACAGGACCCTAATATTGCCTGCAAGGACCCTTAAAATTAATTATTGTGGGTCCCTCATTTTCATAAGTCAGGTAAAACCCTGCTGCATGTGTCATGAAATTAGATTTGTATCAAGCATGGGGTTTGAGCAATGTTATCTTTTATTAGTTTATTCTTTTTACTGTGATCAGCACTACATGCTTTGGCTTTCATATATGCCCTGTTAATGTAGATTTTCTGCATTGTCAATGTCTCTTAAAGCTGAATGTTTTTAGTGAAGAATCATTTTACATATGTGTGAAAATATTCACAGTACACGTATTTGGATGTGATGCATATCCTGGCTTCAATGCTAATGATAACTGAACTGAAGACCGCAATATGTCCTTACATTGTGAGTGAACATATTCATCTTCAGCTCCATACCCTTGACACAACATGCATAATGTTGGCCATTCTATAGGTTATTGAGTAGGTTATTCTGTACCTAGGTCATTGTTGATTTAGGAAATGAAATCAAAGTAAACATATGAAATGTTAACACTACAGAGCAACTTTACTGAAGTCGAATATTGTCAAGATGACATAATCTTATCAATTAGTGACATCAGGAGCAATGGATGACATCATTCTTAACATTGAATCAGTGAGAATGATGTCATTATGATCACATGCTTCAACTGACCAATCAACACTAAGTATCACCAAATTCCCACTTGCATATATTGCAAAGTTATTACAATTTCAGCATGAGTCCAACCCTTATAGGTTATCTCATATTACCACTTTTTGTTATTGTCTGACCAATCATATGTTTTGCTTCCAGAAGTGGTCCTCCTGAGTATGTGGTAGTACGAGAGATCTACGAACATGAGGACGCACAGGAGGAATTTGAGCTGGAGCTGGAGAAAGCCCTGGATGCTAATGCCAAGATTATCATCATAGAGCCTTCCAAACTCGGGGATGAAACAGCTCATTGGATCAGTGTAGGCAACTGTCTGCACAAAACATCAGTCCTGACTGGACTTGGTGCTCTAATATCAGGAGGCTGCTGGCCCAAGAGAGGCCTGCTGTTTCTGCCGCTCGGTTCCATGAGTGTATTGTGTGCAGGAGTATATGCCATCTCCTGGCAGTTTGATCCATGTTGTAAATATCAAGTCGAACACAATAAGAACCGGATTAAGAAAATCCCAGTGCACACATTGACTACTACCACACCTGTGGTGTTAGTTAGGCGAGACGACAAACGGCGCAAACTTCTTCACAATACTGTGTCCCTTTGTGCAGGTGCTTTCTGTGCATGGAAGATATATCAGTGGTATATAGAATAGTGGTTATGTATGCAATGCCTATGATGTCAGACTACGTGGCAGTTATCAATGAGAAATATCCTGCAACTTGTGCCTGGATGACTGAATAAGACAGTGTATGGACAAATTTCAAGGGTGATGATGTGTGCAGTGTTTCGTCTGTGATGACGCCTATTTGTACAAAGTTGTCTCTTCAAGATCCACATAGATGCCGAATCAGAAAGTTGCACCCTTTTACCCTCGAGTGAAATGTTGAGAGCCATGTGGTTCATGAACTTAATTCCACATAATCAAAACGTTATTTTTGGGGACCTTTGACATAGTGTAATACTTATATGGATTTGGAAAAAGCTATTATATTTGAGTATTTTCAGATAATGAAGACTACTTGTTGCCATAATTCAGGGAATGAATTATTCACATGTTTATTGACCAGTTATTAAAATGTGTTTAATTGTAGCGTTTTGTGCTGTGTTTACACATGACACCAGTATTAAGAGGTTGTCTTATGATTACTTTGTTTACTTCTACAAGGAGTTTGTAAATGTCATGTTTGTGCATCAAAGGGACACAGGGAGTCTCTCTCATGCAGAGTTACATCCCTTATGCCTGGATCCTAGAAAATCCTTAATTGCCAGCCCGTACTCATACTCATGGATGTCATTGTGGTAAACTAGAACCTGCATGAGCTTTCCTCCTAAATGAAACTGGCACTTCGTAATATAACTGAAATATTGTTTTAAGTGGTGTCGGGTGCAAAACAGCACTCACCCACACAGTCATAGCTTCAGACCATATATGTACATGCTATATTCACACTCTGTTAAAGGGGAAGTGTACACGCAAAAATCACTTTCTTTCTTTTTCTAAACAAAACGCAATTTTAGAATTAGTTAGTATCTGTGTTTGAAAATATACACTCATTTTGTTTCACAGTGAAAGTAGGAAGCTCACAATAGTGTGAAAATGATATGCCGTTATGAAGCCTTCGTTTTACGAGCGAAATAGGCCTGAGTTATCCCCCTTAGATTATGACGTAATTGGTGCCAATTCAACTGGGTCCCTGTCTATTCTCAACGCAAAAGATATCAACGACCAGTTTGCGGTAAAACAACATGGTCTACGACACACTCCGGTGCAGTGGTGACTCAGCATAACACAATTCTGGCTGGCATCTGAGACGCTAGAATCACAAAACTGTACCTACACCACGTGAAGCGGCTCTAACAAAGCATGATGACGTCATAATGTTTATCAATTGGCACCAATGACGTCATATTGCAAGGGGCATAAGCCATGGTGTTTTTGTTATGGAAATAGAACACTTGGTAAAAGTGAAAAATATAAATCGTTTTAATGCAAAAAATATGTTAATTAAATTTGATGTTTTTATATTTTTGTCTATGACACTTCTATGTCAACACTTTTAATGTGGAAAAAGTACAAGAAAAATTGGTTCATTTCCGTGTGAACTTGCCCTTTAAACAAGGGGAGTGAGCAATGCAGTCACAGGGTACTGCCAAGTGTTGGGAATATGGTTGGGAATCATGATTGATGATTGGATCATCCCAACCAATCAATCATAAAAAAGAACCGTTACCATTATTCTGCTATTTTTCAGTGGTAAGTGCAGACAAGATCCACGCCTAACAAAAACAAACACAAATACTTACTTCAGCACTTTCTCATTGTCTCACTCCCAAGTAGTACGTAGTGAATAAACCAAAACCAATAAACCAAAACTATTTCCAGGTTTTGAAAAAGCGTCGCAATATTGTGTGTAATCTTTTTTTCAAAGATTAGATCAGCATAGAACTTGAGATAGGTGGCAATTTTGTTTGTGTTTTTTTTAATTATGAAATATTGCTTTCAATTGCTTGGTTGTGTGGATGTTCGGATCAATCTCTGATTATTTCAGTTAATCAGAACAGCACTGGTACTGCGGCTACTGCTGTGTCTGGTGTGTCTGGTGACCTGGCTGAGCAAGGATGAGTTTGAACCCAAATGAAATGGCTTGAGTTTCAGCGTTGTCCCGGTTTGTCTCAGTGTTTCCAGACATATTGACCAGTAGCTATTTTAATACGGCCGAGATGACCCGACACTAAAGTATTTTTCAATGAAATTTCCAGTCCATGTATGTTTTACAGGTCAAGAACTGGTAAATACCAAGTCTTTTATAGGCATTTAGCAAATAGGAAGAACAAGAACATGATGAAGACAGTATTATATTTAAATGGATAACTTCTTCTGTTTGTATTGATGTTCGGGGCAACTTCTTGCCTCTTCATCAGGTGAATACTGAGTAGGTGTATGTTGTGTTAATACCAGTAAATCGAAACACTTCTTCAGCATCCCTATTGTTTCAATTTTGATTACGGACAAAACAGTTTTTTAGAGAGCACATGCAGGCAGTAAAGTGTGTGAGCTATGGCTTCAAACAGTATTTTAGTGTGACAGCTTCATTTCTGGAGGACGGCCAGTAGAGAAGCAGATTGTGGATGTTTTCCAGTAAATGCTGACAAACCAGGAATCATAATCAGGGCAAATCTGGGATTTGAAACCAAGACCAGCAGTTCCTAAAATGTTCGAGGTGGTAGGGTAGTGTTTGCTCATCACTCCGAAGGACCGGGTTTGATTCCCCACATGGGTAAAATGTATAAGGCCCATTTCTGGTGTACCCCACAGTTATATTGCTGGAATAGTGCTAAAAGCGGCGTAAAATCATACTCACTCTCTCTTAAAATGTTCAGGCTGGGGGATGCAACGCTGCACAGCAAGTCCCCACACCTTACAGGCAGCCATCAAGTGGTAATTTCAAAAACGTCTTTGGTGTTGGCATTATGTAACGAAAACCCATTGCACAGGCTTTTAGCCTTTTAGTATGGCTTGATGACTATCTTTAAATCACTAGCCACACCCTGTGCCATGTCACTTTAAAGAGGCATGATACTGGATACATGGACCCTTCTCACTACATGAACTTGCTAACTTGGATGTTTCAAAATGACAATACAGTTTCTACAATTTCCAATATGATAAATGACAAGTTGATTTGTAGCAGAAAATAATGTGATTACTTAAGTAATCAGTCCTGCCTGTGTGAGTTCCAGGACAGGTTCCAAACAGCCCTGTTATTCTTAAGGGAGATCCAGTCCAGAGCTAGACACTGTAGTTAATACTCTGTGTGAAACTGTGCACTAGCCCTTAGACAAAGTCGGACTTAAAACAAATTTACTGGGACTACCAACTGAACCTAGTTCCCCCTAACCTTTTTCACCGAGAAGGGCTGGTTGCAATGTGCGACAGGGCCAATTCCAATCTCATAAAAATCATTTAGCTACTGCTAAACAAAGATCTGAGGACATCCCATTACGGGTCATGTCAGACCGACCTTGCGCAAACTTTGATCGACCAATGGAATGACTGACAAGAAGTCGACACTAGCCAATCAGAAGGCAGCTTACTCATGCTTTACGGCACTAATTTCAAATCGGCGACTACGCTTGAAACATATTTTGACAAATTCTCGATTAAAATTTTTAAACCTGAACAAAAGAACATTCTGGAATGGCAAATATATGGTCTAGATTGTATGGATTCAGTCATTAACCCCGTAACTATCGTTCGGAATACCCCGTGTAAAATGTTTTCTAGGATGCATGATTAGAAATCACATTCTGACTGTCACTTTCATGATCTGGTAAGTGACGCTGTGATTGGTCAGATGAAAGGTCGTTCTGACGTGACCCCTAATGGGATGTCCTCAGATCTTTGTTTAACGGTAGCAAGAACTACGATCTGATTTTAATGAGATTGGGCCAATTCAGCTGTCTACCAAAAAGTGCTCTTAAAATTCTTGTCAATCTTGACAGGTTGCATTTGTTTTTGCTTTGGGTATTTTGTTTTTCTTAACACCGCACTTATCAATATTCCAGCTATATGACAGCGATCTGTAAATAATTGAGTCTGGCCCAGACGATCCACTGATTGACATCATGAGCATCGATCCACACATTTGGGATACAATGACATGCGTCTACCAAGTCAGCCATACTGAATACGTCAGTCGCCTCTTAAAGACAAGAATGGGTTGCTGAAGACCTATTCTAACCCAGAACTTCATGGGTCCAGGTTGCAGTGATCTGTCAGTACCGATAGAGAACCTATGAAGTTTTTGGTCCAAAACTTTATATATCATCCATGACAGTCCCTGTATATGTTGCATTTATTATTGAATCATTAGTTCATCAATGTCTCAATGTACAACCCAGTTAGGGACTTGGGGTAAGAATAGGTCCCAAGCAGCCTAGTGCTTGTGAGATTGTTTATTTCTTGTTTAATGCTGCAAATAATCAAGTCTGGACCTATTAAAATCCAATCTTTGTGCTCGCTACGATTACACAAAGATACCTTGGTTATCAGGAGCGAGAACAAGGTTCTGATTTTAATGAGATTGGTCTGGACCAAACTAAGTGACATGAAAGCCATGTTGAGACGCTCATTTGTACCCATTACTGTCATTTTGACCGCCTTCGTAGACTGGTGGATGGAGCACCTGCCCGAAGAGCAGAAGGTCAGGGGTTTGACCACATCATACCAAGAGACATTAAAAGATGGTACCCTGCCTGGCGCTCAGGTTTAAGGGGCTAAAATAAGGACTGGTCAGCCCGGGGTCAGTATACTGGGTCTGAGTGGGGTATTTATGTTAAACTGCGGCATGGTATCTCAGTGGGCTAGCTCTCTAAAATCGGCCTTAATCCAGACTAGGACAAGCACGCACACACACACGCACACATGCACAATGCTGTATAAGTGCAATAATCTTGAATGTGATGTTAAACTCCATTTCTGTTAAACTCCATTTCCTGCACCTGTTAGCAAAAATACACACCATAGGGGTTCAATGACACGTCAAAGAGTCTGACCACCCAATCCACTTGGTCGCCTCTCACAGGGTGCAAGACATTAAGAGATAACATTTCAAGTGTCATTTTCAAGGCTTTTTTAGTTGAGTTCAGTCTGTCAATACTTTTCAAAGTCCAGCATACTGTATATGAGTCGTAAGACCACACAACATATTATTAAGACCTAATCACAGATTTTCAAACAAGATTGATTTTCACAACCAACAAATGAAACAAATTAAATCTGTCATGAATTCTTCAAGGTGTTTGGCAAAGTGTCAAATCTATCACTGTGATAAATCACACTTAAACATCCTTGGTATGTAACTATTAGTTTTGTGCATTTTAATACTTTTATGAACATGTTTATGTCATTTTGTACAATTTCAAGGCTTTTGAAGCTATTCTGGTGATTTTAAAGGCTTTTTAAGGTTGACACTAAAAATCAAGGCTTTTCAAGAGGGACCATAAAATTCAAGGCCTTTACAAGCCTGTACAAATCTTGCTAATCGTATAGGGTTGTCAGGCTCTGTGTTGGTTGATTGAGCTGTTACAGACCACATGATACAGGCAGGATCTTGCCCACTGGGGCATAAAACAACATTCACTCTCAATGTTTAATTTGATATGAAGAAGTATGTGTCCTGTGGTAGAATCTGTGGTGGTTGCTTGGTTGCCAATCCAAGATAGATTTTTTCAGATACCTGCTCTAATAAATTCAAAATCATGTATGTATAGAAATATATACAACTCAGTTGTTTATAGAGATACTGAGATGATTCAGTAGAAACTGTCTTAACCAGACCCTGTTAATACAGCACCAAATTTACAATCCTGTACTTACTATGTTAATACATCAAGTGAAATTAAATCCAAAACTTCCTTCACTCAAGATTCTGGGCTGCACTTGCTGGACAAAGGATACTCCCAAGTCCGGATTAGCTTTCTACACAATCATTGCACTTTCAGGTCTGGAAAGCCCTCCTGGTCTTCAAACAATGATTACAATGTTGATTGTTGCTGAGAATAGGCACAGCTCAGCCATAACAGTTTTGATGACACAATGTACACATACCTACCATTATGCCCAAAGTTCATCATGATTTGACTATAGGGAACATATGAGGGGCTTTCAATCAGTTTTGCAACTTCAATATAAGACCAAGTCGCAGAATATCTTTTGCACTTTTATTTTTCAATATAATCTCCATTCACCTCAATACACTTATTCCATGTATTGGTCAAAAAACACTATTGGTGGTTTGGAACAGAAACAATAAAATTAAAAACATATTATTCTTTAAGTATTGTCTTCTCAGGTGAATTTTGTCTTTCAAAAAGACAAGTCAAAGTGGCACTCGCTTTTATGTAAGCCTTTGAATTTCTAAAACTAAAATTTGACTTGAAAAAGATTTCCTAAAGTTTGAGAGCAGTGGGAATGTAAACCAAGTAATAGGAAAACAGCTTGACATCGAATTATCCATAGGGCCATTGAAATACAATTTTATACCTGCATATTATAGGTATCGTTACAAGCACTGTTCATCCTCATGCTGTTAGCAATCCCCACCTGCACACTACATCACAAAAAATGATTGCAAAAGAAGTTGTTCATTTCAAAGATGAAATAAAGCAAGTTTTCTGTAGATAGATTTAGATGTCACTGGGTGAAAATCTCAACACCGTAACAATTTCCCACTTGACCTGTACATCAGTAGTTTGTTTGCAGAAATGTATTTTAAAATATTTGATTTCCTTTTCAAGACTATTCACAAGTAGATTACCTTTCTTCAAATGTAAAATGCTAAAAAAATGTACTTTCAAGTTAATATTTGTTTGTTTATAAGCAAATATTTTCTGGATTTACTAAAAACATGGCTGTCCCTCAGCTGGACCAGAATAAAAAATAATACCTAATCTATATCTAAATATTCTAAAAATGTAACAAATTTTGTTTTTCACACTCTCAAATGAACATTAATTACATGTATCCTATCATTATTATCTAAAACCTAATTGAAAAAAAATAAATTAGGAAAAAAAAGATGTCCCTCAAAAGGCACCCAACTCCGTTACAACGTACCAATACTAAAAAAATAATTGTGCTATGGGAGATAACTCTCATACGCTTCCGCTTTTGGCAACATGTGTATGAAGTTCATCTGCTGGTGATAGATAGATGCCACATTTATGTACAATGTTCAAGCCAATGACATCAAGATATGTCTGTTAAGTACAGTATGTTTTCTGAGCCTCAACTCTGTTACACTGTCTATAGATCTATATCTCATTCTAATTTCCTTCACTTTTCCAAGAGAAATTGGTTAGCAAGACCATGTTAGCAGTGAGTATTTTAATTTCCATAAAAAGCAACGCATGCTGGGATATGAGCCATTTATAGTAAGGTTTCTCAACTCCGTTACACTCAACTCTGTAATGCTGTACAGCGTAACGGAGAGGAAAAAATTGTGCATCTGCACAATTTTGATAGTTATTGTCAGTACATAGCTTTGTTCTTCACGAATATTTTATTTTATTTTAACCCTATACCTGACAAATAATTTTCCCACAGTCTGTAGTAAGAACTTTTTTTTTAAATAGTCACTCAGACTGCTCTGATGTTTCGGATGAACAAGATGTTAGGACCTGTGCAAAATGTGGATTTGATACTATTGATAGCGCTCTTTCAGACAGTGGACTATTTATTGAAGACAGAACTGTTGTCTTTTACATTGATGGGAGTGCCTGGCTATGGTGTTTTGGCTGCAGAAAGCAATTTCATTATGCATGTACAAGCAACATATTTTCTGACAGTGTTGATGATATGATTGATCTGAAATTTGATCTTGAAGTTTTATAATATATTATAGTGATCTAAAATGGCATTTTAAGCAACTTTGTGCTTATTTATTTCAACGTCTATACAAAGGGTTGAACATTAGTAATTTAGTAGACCCACTTTTGTATGCCATTACTGCAGTAACTGGCTCATAAACCATGAGTACCAAAGTCCTGACAAGTAACACAACACAGTGCATGTATTTTCACATTTCATCTCAAAAGGGATGAAAAGGTTGTTATGTTATGCTAGAGAGCAATAACAAAATATATGAGTTACAACTCCGTTACAACAAACTCAACTCGGTTACGTCAGGATTTTTTTAATAGATGACTTCTTTTGACAACTGACGAAAAACTTTGTTGTTTTTATGAGTTTTAACTTTAGATTAGGATTAATGATAATATATGTTGTGACAAAAGATGAAACATACTATATTTTGGATACCGTCTTTCATGTAAATGACTTTGTTGTCTAGGCAAACTTTTGAAATATGGAGCGAGCACTTACAAATGTCCAATCATACATTTTATTTAGCCAGTTTGCATTTGTTTAACACTGAATTGTATTCACACTTTATGTTAATTGCTGAATACGATTTTATATTTCAAAGCAACCTAGCGCTATTAAAATTACTTTCCATTTTGTGATCCGTAACGGAGTTGAATGTCCTAGCAGATTAGGCTAATTCATTAATTATTTTCTAATTAATTAAACTCATCACTGCACTGCATTGAACTAGAAAGTACTTCTCAAGTATCATATTCTCTAATATCAAGAGAAAAATTATATTAGGGACACTTTTATTTTTGCAAGTTGATATCAGAAAATTTGTCAGTTTTGAGATTTTTACCCCACTATGAGAATAAGAATCATTCACCTTTCAAAAGAACCATATTCATTTTCCATTTCAGGTGGCCATTTCAAGTCTATTCTAAACAAACGTAAGAAAAAGCAGGCCTTATCAGCATGATCAGTGCAGTCAATAAGAACAGCAGGGGTCATTGGCCAGCATTGATGAGTCCCCTGTCCAATGGAAATGGATTCTTCCGCTGCATGCAGAACGCCTTCTGTCCCAAAGCACGGTGTTCATATCAATTTCTGTTTGTTCAGCAGCTGGTCTATGTGATGCAGGCTAGAAGGAAGGAAATTTCCCCAACCATCGCAAGGATCTCTTTTATTTGTACTATGGGGGGCACAGGTGGCCCAGTCGTCAAAGGTGCCGCGAATCGCTGTGCAGAGTTGCATCACTTGGGCACGCCAGAAACCTATGATTGGGGGATCGAATATAACTGGAATACTGTTAAAAGCGGCGTTAAACCCAACTCACTTACACTATTTGTACTATGAAATGCAAGACTGAAATACTACAGGCCTGTTCTGTAATTAGCGCTGTGTGTGAAACGAAGCCATTGTGTGTGTGAGTAGTTACACTGATATACATCTACAATTTGACTTGGCACACAAACCAAACGGAATTTGAACAACTTGAATTAAAATTGCTAGAACTGCTGAATTTATTAAGGTGCATTGTGATCACTGATGTCTCAAGACTTCTCAAACATGTGATGTGGGTGACTTCTTTTTCGAAAAAAAAATCCAGTCAAAAAGGATTTTCATTATCACAACAAACAACAAACCTGAAAGATGGTAGCTATATATTCATGATCAAATATAAAATATGAACCATATCATAAAAAGTATGTAATGAATAGTTGATAAATCTGGTGAAGATCTGAAATTATATAATAAAAAAAAGAACAGGGATTGCAGAGAACAGTCACTGTCCTTTAGCAAAAGGGGTGCACGGGTGTCCCAGTTATCTAAGGCGCCGCGATTCGCTGTGCAGAGTTGCGTCCCTTGGGCTTGCCAGAAACCTATGATTGTGGGTTCGAATCCCGGTTCGCCCCGATTATGTTTCTAGGTTTGTCAGCACCATACCCTTGCTCGTGGGTTTCATTGAAGTGGTAAATGTCTGAGACCTGCATCACTTCAGGCTTTCCTTCCACATTAAGCTGACACGCCGTGATATAACTGGAATAATGTTAAAAGAGGCGTTAAACACAACTCACTCACTCACTTTAGCAAAAGAGCATGATGCTATGGCGACACTTTCCATATTTTAGTCGATGGCTCAAGAGAAATAAATGTTTGGTAATGACCATCAATACAGTGCACCATAGCTCAGTTAGCTGTTATTTGTTCCCACTAAATGAACGGACCCACCAACGTTATGTGAAATAAAACAAAAACTCCAATCCACACAAAAGAATTTTATTTTGACCTACCCAAGCTTACATCCGAAAAGTATAAAAACCGACAAGTGTCGCCTACGTGAGCAATCTCAATTTCCTGATTTACAAGTAGTATCATGTCAACAAGATGAATAAAACTGTAACCATTCATGTCTCATTCAATATATCTAAAACAAGTACATATTACATACCGGTGTAGGTACATACTAAAATAGGGGTCTATAAATAACCATTATATCTTTGTAAATACTACAAACAATTTCATATCAGCAAAAAAAAACCATTCCATAAGAAGGCATGTAAGTTAAAAAATGTTAACGAAACACTCATGGCAATGTTAAACTGTCAATAGGAATTTACGGATATTATCAAGTTATCTGTTCCAGTGACTTTTGTGCGACAATGATACAACATAACTGTGCAAAACTTGGGTGAATGAACTGACTTCCTTTCATACATTCTGTAAACCCTGACATTATCTTATTGAATCATTTCAACACTTCTCTCATACATCTAGGGCCTCATACTTCTTCCATGTATTCACGCATTAGACACTATGAATCCTACTGTGAAGTCCATCCTTGAATATCCAGGGTATTGCATCACTATTTTGTAGAATGGATGCACAATTTTTCCTTTGATGTCAGCTATACAATAACTCCCGACACATTATCAAGGACTAGAGCCTCTGATACCCTGTTTAGGAGGTGGAGATACCATTAAACAAGTAGCTCATGTGTACAATTATTTATCAATACATACACACATCAGGCCAAAAACAATGTCTCAAGTTTCAAGCTATGTAACATAACCGTTATTGTTTCCATTTCAAGTTGGTAGTACACATTAATGCAATATCTGCATCTCTGTTAAAAGAATAATAATTGAGGCTGGCGTTTGAAAATGAAAAAACATTTTGTCATGTATCTTGTCTGCACGTCAAATGGATGGATCATAATGGGAGTTACGAACACACCTCATTTATCCAGTGTATCGTATATCCATTCCATAATAATATATACCCATTCACCACAATGTCTTTTTAATAACTAGACATCCAATCAAGTTTGAAACAAGTGACAATATCCCCAGTCCTCCGCTTGACTTCAGCGAGCCGTCTCAAATACAAATCTTCTTGTGTAAGGACTTACCTCCCATATTTAATAGTACCCAGAAAAACATCTTTTAAAGTTTAAAATTCATAAATAAGTCTTCTGATTCAGTTAAAATACCATACTGATAGACTGCTTAGAAAAGCCACCATTTTTAATGTTGATGTATCATTCTGAGAAGGCATTTGATTGGTTGTTGATGAGCAAGAGAAATTCTGTGCAAAATTACTGATAAGAGAGAGATGGAGCTGATGATATCACTTCTATCACAAAGCTATGGTGGTGAATGGATTCAGGTATTTATCACAACAGAATGGAGATGTATTACCCTTGATAACTGAGGATGAATGTTAGGTTGAACTGGTGCACGTTTTATATAGCTAAATCGCATCCTGTATTCACAGTCTCACAATGTAATGGATATCATTACGAATAAAGCTTGTTGCAGCTCTCACTCTAACCAGCAGCACCTTGCCATCAGCCAATAAAATCACAAACAATCATTAGTAAATTCATCCCTTCCTTCATACAGAATAATCTACACACAATGACCATAAAGTGACACGGATATCAATCTCATTAAAATCAGATCTTAGTTTTTGCTACCGCTAAACAAAGATCTGAGGACGTCCCATTACGGGTCACGTCAGACCGACCTTGTGCGAACTTTGACCAACCAATGGAATGACCAATCAGAAGGCAGCTTTCTCGTGCTTTACAGCACTAATTTCAAATTGGCGACTAATCTTCGAAACATATTTTGACAAATTCTTGATTATAAATTTGAAACCTGAACAAAAGAACATTCTGGAATGGCTAACAGATGGTCTAGATTGTATTAATTCAGTCGTTAAACCCGTAGTTATCGTTCGGAGTTGAAGTTTTCGGGGTTGCATGATTAGAAATCACATTCCGACTGTCACTTTCATAATCTGGTAAGCGTTGCTCTGATTGGTCGGATGAAAGGTCGTTCTGACATGACCCCTAATGGGATGTCCTCAGATCTTTGTTCAGAGGTAGCAAGAACTAAGGTCTGATTTTAATGAGATTGCACGGATATGAAGTTAACACTTGTGAACGTGAAAACTACCTACGGCCACAGCAAAGCTCCATGACAAAATAAAAAACTACTAAATCATCCCTGAACATAATCTGAACTCTACATCACACATTGTTCAATAGGCACATATTTAAACATACAGAAATCATTTGAATGGTGTTTCCTTGGCACATTATATAAGAAATATAACAAAGAATTATCACGCCATCATGAACTAAAAATTAGGACCAACAAAGTGTATGTTTATTGAACTGCATCACTTTTATTGTGTTTGTTAACATACGGTTAAATATTGTTGTGTTTTTGTTTGTTTGTTGCTTAATGCCACACTCAGCTATATTTCAGTTACATGACAGTGGTCTGTAAATAATCGAGTCCAGACCAGACAACCCAGTGGTTGATATCATGAGCATCAATCCACGCAATTCTGATAAGATGACATGCATCATCAACCAAGTCAGCAAACTTGACCACCTGATCCTGTTAGTTGCCTCTTACGACAAGCAGGATCTTCACGGGTCCTATGGTTAAACTAAAGACATTTCTCACCAAAGTTAGCTGCAATATTGCTTATGTGGCGTTATGAGCAATATTCACTCACTTGTTTTATGAAATGACAGTAATGTTAAAAAGAATAATCTAATTCCAAATGAAATGTCTCATTCATAATACATAATCTGCTTTATGAAATGATGGCATCGATACAGTCTATCATAATACTGAAGATCATATCTGCATTCAAAACATTTGACACTTTGTACTTCATCAGCACCATCCATAACAATCAGAAAGTTCAAGCTGTGCAACAGAGAAATGTTAGCACCTTGTCAGAACCAGTGATTGATATTATGAGCAATGTTCCACGCCATCAAGGAAGGATGACATACAGCCATGTCACCAAGCCTGACTGCTAATCCATCTAGTCATGCAAGAAGCATAGGTAGCTGGGAACCTGCTCTAGCCCAGATTCCCCAGTGGAAGTTGTTCATCTATCAATAAAACATTCAGTGACCTTCTGGCACATTTTCCTCAAAAGTGGAGAGGGGGTAAGACATTTTTAAATTATTTTTATTGAAACAAAAGTGATGCGTGAGGAACACATTTGATTCCCCCCCCCAATAATTGAGCTCAATCGTGATTTGAATTCCCTGATTAGTGAAAAGCGTCTAAGGTATTCTAAACAGCACAGAGAATTGAAACCCATTTGCAATAAGGGCCACACATCCCACCACCTATGCTGGTCCAAAACACAATACAAGAACTAAATTGTCTCCATAAGAGAAAAAGACTATAGCAAGGACACTTTGGCAACTGAAACACCGACATCTGGCCTACTGAACACTCTCAAACAACAAATTATTCTGACAAATCAATCACACAGTGCTACCTCACACAGACACTTCAAATCACTTATTCTTCAAATAGTCTATTTTCTGTTTCCTGGCACGAGATCTCATCAGAGAGAAATATGTTTTTGGAAACAAAACTCTTGTGTAGTAGGCTAGTTTGGGCATGAGCGTTGCTAGAATGACATCAGCCTGGTTGAACTCGATGGCTTGGAGTACACGCTGTGCCACATACTCGGGGCTCATTCCTGATGCTGTGGTGGGATCTGTTACTGTAAAAAAAGAGAAGTTGAAAATTGTCAGTCTGTTTGCTACTGAAATAACATAAAGAGTGACACAGTATTTCACTTATATCACAGCAGTCAGTTTCTGATGTGACTCTGGTCCAGCCATATCATGGCATTATCCCCATGATCAACCTTAATAAGTTTGGTGTTCCTTGGTGGTTGGGTAGCTCTGTGGTTAATGCATTTGTTCATCATGCCGCAGGCTGGTTGTTTGTTGTTTAATGCCACATGCAGCAATATTCCAGCTACCGTATATGACGTTGTGATATTGTACCAGAATCACACAATATCACAGCTGCATGTATCAGTATCACACAATATCACAGCTGCACGTACCAGAATCACACAATATCACAGCTGCATGTACCAGTATCACACAATATCACAGCTGCACGCACCAGAATCACACAACACCACAGCTCCATGTACCAGTATCACAGCTGCATGTAGCAGTATCACACAATATCACTGCTGCATGTACCAGTATCACACAATATCACAGCAGCATGTACCAGTATCACACAATATCACAGCAGCATGTACCAGAATCACACAATATCACAGCTGCATGTACCAGTATCACACAATATCACATCTGCACATACCAGTATCACACAATATCACAGCTGCACGCACCAGAATCACACAACACCACAGCTCCATGTACCAGTATCACACTATATTACGGCTGCATGTACCAGTATCACACAATATAACAGCTGTATGTACCAGTATCACACAATATCACAGCTGCATGTACCAGTATCACACAATATCACATCTGCACATACCAGTATCACACAATCACAGCTGCATGTACCAGTATCACACAAATTCACAGCTGCACATACCAGTATCACACAATATCACAGCTGCATGTACCAGTATCACACAATATCACAGCTGCACGCACCAGAATCACACAACACCACAGCTCCATGTACCAGTATCACAGCTGCATGTACCAGTATCACACAATATTACAGCTGCATGTACCAGTATCACAGCTGCATGTACAAATATCACACAATATCACAGCTGCATGTACCAGGATCACACAATATCACTGCTGCATGTACCAGTATCACTGCTGCATGTACCAGTATCACACAATATCACAGCTGCATGTACCAGAATCACACAATATTACAGCTGTATGTACCAGTATCACAGCTGCATGTACCAGTATCACAGCTGCATGTACCAGTATCACACAATATCACAGCTGCATGTACAGTATCACAGCTGCATGTACCAATATCACTCAATATCACTACTCCATGTACCAGAATCACACTATATCACAGCTGCATGTACCAGTATCACACAATATTACAGCTGCATGTAACAGTATCACACAATATCACTGCTGCATGTACCAGTATCACAGCTGTATGTACCAGTATCACAGCTGCATGTACCAATATCACTGCTGCATGTACCAGAATCACACAATATCACAGCAGCATGTACCAGAATCACACAATATCACAGCTGCATGTACCAGTATCACACTATATTACAGCTGCATGTACCAATATCACACAATATTACAGCTGCATGTACCAGTATCACACAATATCACAGCTGCATGTACCAGTATCACACTATATTACAGCTGCATGTACCAATATCACACAATATTACAGCTGCATGTACCAGTATCACACAATATCACAGCTGCATGTACCAGTATCACACTATATTACAGCAGCATGTACCAGTATCACACAATATCACAGCTGCATATACCAGTATCACACAAAATCACAGCTGCATGTACCAGTATCACACAATATTACAGCAGCATGTACCAGAATCACACAATATCACAGCTGCATGTACCAGTATCACTTGATATCACTACTGCGTGTACCAGAATCACACAATATCACAGCTGCATGTACCAGTATCACACAATATTACAGCTGAATGTGTACCAGTACCACACAATATCACAGCAGCATGTACCAATACACAATATCACAGCTGCATGTACCAAAATCACACATTATCACAGCTGCATGTACCAGTATCACACAATCTTACAGCTGCATGTACCAGTATCACAGTTGCATGTACCAATATCATTCGATATCACTGCTGCTTGTACCAGAATCACACTATATCACAACTGCATGTACCAGGATCACACAATGTCACAGCAGCATGTACCAGTATCACACTATATCACAGCTGCATGTTCCAGTGTCACACAATATCACAGCTAAACTATATCACTGATCCTACCTCCATGTTTTGATCCATCAGAACAGACTGCATTCTGGGAGAGATTTGTGTGCATGTACCCTGGACTGATGATGCTAACTTTAACATTTCTATCAGCAACTTCAGCTCGTAGGCAATCAAAAAATGCCTGAAATGCATGCTTTGATGCAGAGTCTGGAAAAAATATGTAAAACCATCATTACTTAACACTGCTTAATACAGTGACCTATCTCAAAGTGAGTGAGTAAGTTTAATGTCTCTTTGAACTTCTCCTTGATCACCAACTGTACCATATCTCCATTCAAAAACACTGAGGACTCATCTTCTCCCTGAGGCAAGTGAGTTAACTCTCTATTTAAGTCCAGTTTCCATGTCAGTCAACTCCAATATCACAAGAAGCTGTAGACCCATTTGCCTCCAAAGCTTTGTTTCAGTAGTGACGTCACCATCTCTATCCATCTTATCTCAAACATAACACATTAGTTCTCTAGCTCAGGAACTCTAGCTCTGGCTCAAAAATCAATCAAAAACAATCTACACCCAGAATCAATCTCATTAAAATCAGATCTTCGTTTTCGCTACCGCTAAACAAAGATCTGAGGACATCCCTTTACGGGTCACGTCAGAACGACCTTTCACGAACTTTGACCGACCAATGAAATGACTGACAAGAAATCGACATTAGCCAATCAGAAGGCAGCTTTCTCGAGCTTTACGACACTAGTTTCAAACTGGGACTACGCTTCAAAACATATTTTGACGTATTCTCAATTAAATTTTTTTAAACTGATCAAAAGATCATTCTGGAATGGCTTATAGTAGGTCTAGATTGTAGGGATATAATCATAAAACTCGTAACTGTCGTTCGGAATACCCTCTGTTAAATATTTCGAGGTTGCATAATTAGAAAACACATTCCGACTGTCACTTTCATGATCTGGTAAGCGACGCTCTGATTGGTTGGATGAAAGGTCGTTCTGACGTGACCCGTAATGGGATGTCCTCAGATCTTTGTTTAGCGGTAGCGAGAACTAAGATCTGATTTTAATGAGATTGCATCCAAAATTGGGGCCTCATACAGCAAGCCTTCTGTATATTTAATTAAATCAAAGATTGTATAAAATACTATTTGCTCGTATTGACCAGGAAAAGAAACTACAGTAAATTTTGTTGTTCAGTTTAATTTCAATCTTTTTAATCCTTTTCAAGTTGAGCATTTTTTTCTTTAGATATTTGGACAGTGTGTTCTGTTTTATGCTGGCTGTCATGTTCTCGAATTATGTCCCATGGGCCCGCCATCATGTAATTTCTAATTTCTACTGATTATTTCTACAACAGAAAACCCAGCATTTGCTGCAACGTTCATTATGCATCCTTGGGTATTTTTTGTGATCCATTTGCAACATTTAGTGTTAGTGACAAAGTGGTATGCTGTAGTGGCCAGAAAATGCTTAGAAATCAAAAGGTCTAGCATAAATCTACCAGATAGAGGGACAGCCTGCCCATGAATTTACCAGTCCAAGCCATGGTTTACAGGTCAATACTGGTACATAGTGGAGAATACACTTTCATGTATACTGAACACAAAACGTAACTCACATGCTGATCTATATGGAATGGAGAATTTCCCCTGGACACTGCTGATGCCAACTATATAACCGCCACCTTGACTCAGCATGATAGGGAGGAGAGCTGCAGAGACAGAAACAGTTTGACAGATATTTGAATAAAACGTATATGAGTGCGCATGGTTTTACGCCGCTTTTAGCAATATTCCAGGAATATGACGGCAGGGGACACCAGAAATGGGCTTCATACATTGTACCCATGTCGGGAATCGAAAAAACGTATATGATATATACCAGATACGATGAAAGTAATTTCCTTCGTTCTTAATTATCTGTAACACCAGAGTGAAAACTAATTGCTTGAACGCACCTACAGTCACTAATTTGGAGTTACCTCCCTTCATCCACCTCTTGCTTCCACATTACCAAGGAAGGAACCAGAATGAGGGGAGGTCAGGTGGGCCTTATCCCTGTCATATCAGGTTACGAATATCATATGCAAGATATTCAAATAATGATAAGCCTCATCATCCCCCTCCATCTTGCTGGTACAGGTGACTGACAGGAAGAGTAATTTGCACTGCCATGGGTGAGGCCACATCACCTTCAGGTGTTCAGGGAGTAAGCAAAAGTCCTCCTCATCATGCTGCTCCAGGATTGAAGAGCACAGGAAGATCCTAAATCTTCGGTCTTCCTGGTCCAGTCACTGTCGCCAAAGATATCAGGAAAACAGTTTTCTGAGTCAGAAGTTGATGATCTGATGAATAGAGATTCGCAGCTTTGTAGTTAGATGTCTTAGAACTACACTGAGGAGGTCAGAACTTCTGTCATTGATCTTCTTACAAGATCCCTTTCACGGCAATAATCTTTGGTTTGATCTTGTGACACTGTGCCTGTACGAAGGTAGCAATCATACACCCACATACATTCTTTGACTTCCTAAGAAAGAGGAAGAAATCAGCAACAAACTGTGCCAATGTCTTTGAGCTGAATATCTTTTCCCCCTGTTCTTATCCTTGAGGGGACCAAGTGCTTAAGATCCTATAAACACAGACAACAGCTTGAGCTGCTCTCCTGGAAAAGCCATGTTACAAAAGCGCCCTTTGCAGATCCCAGTTTCTCCAAAACATTCTCAGTCTGCCACCAACAGGTGTGGATTGGCTGGGGGTGACACTGCTGATCCCATCACTTTCAGGGCTTGTGTTAAAAAGGACTTAGCAGATTGATGTAGTTCTTTTGAATAAACCTTTTTATGACCCTTCTCTCACACGGCAAAAACTGGAACATCGTCAGAGCATCACCCAAACAAAGATCCTCCAACACTGCCCAACACTGCCCAAGGACTAGCAGCTGGGGGACAGCAATCTGGGCAGGCAGTGTTGTGTGTCAAGCCTTGATGCACTAAGTCAACACTGGGAACAAGTAGCTGGAAACAGTGTGGCAGCCACGTCATCGTCTAACCACTGAACAACTACAGAATGCACCAAATCACCCTCAGATATGTTCTTAAATAAGACATAACAGATGCGACATTGAAAGCATGGTTACGATCATTATGAGGGGAACAGAATGCATCACAACCAAAAAGAAGCTTTCAAAGCTCTCTAATAGATGGCAAATATATGTTAAAACAAGGCAAAAACACCAAACAGTCATCGTCTATGCCAAAATGTGTCGACCTCACAACAGGATGACCATAGGAAGTAACTCTGAACAAGTGACTGTAGTCTGTTGCAGGGTTAAAAACTAACAGTTATTGTCCACAAGTCCTTATAATGATAACATATAGCAAAACCCTTAAAATGGGCCAATTTCTACTTGTCCTAAGGATACCTTTACTATTGGGCAGTTTGGTAAGGACTACAGGACTAGTGCCAATTTCTAACGCTGTGTTGGCGAATAAGTTAACAGTTTTCACTCTGTGTTATAGATATTAAAAAAACGAAGGAAATTGCAAATTGTCACGGCTGAAATATAACATTTTTCAAAGTGGTTACTGGATAGTATAGTTGGCAGGGTGGAAACATACAGTTCATAACCCGTTTTAAAACTATTAAATCAACCAGTAGGCAATGGCAAGAACTATTACACACATTCTCTTTAATATCATTTACATTATGGGTCTCGAAGACAGGCTATGCCTGCTACACAATTATTTTTCTTTTCATGTGATATATTACTCAGGAATTATAAATGACACATTTTTGAAATTTAGGGTCAGCAAATCCTAAATCAAGGAAAGAAATGCCTCACTAACAGTGTGTGAAAAAGCCACCTAACCGCTGAAATTAAAGTAAAAAAAAATTGAATGAAATCTTTGATAAAAGTAATATAATGGATTACAAATGTAAGTCCAGATACAAAATGAACACTTTTATAGCCACAAAGTGTTATAACAGGAGTAACTTGCATACTTCAGTACAGATTTTTTTACATGCTTCTTCCGTTGTTTTGTGCTCACGATAACGTTTTCTCATTGTGAAATAGAATCAAAGCTCATTGTATGCGTGTATTATGCACTTACTGGTAGTCCAACTGTAGAATATTGTATTCCAGTATATAACTCATCAAGGAATACATTTATCTAGGGAGGCCCCTTCCCAGGTTGTTGACATGCTCTTTCCGGTGTTGTGTGCTCCCGATAATGTCTTTGTGTTGTGAAATAAATCGAAGCTCGCTGTATACATGTATTATGCATACACTGGTAGTCCAACAGTAGTCAAATACTGTATTCCAGTATTATACTCATCAAGGAATAGGGAGGCCCTACCGAGGTTGATTGCACACAACTGTTAATTTGCCTACATACTAGTTTGAACAACCAAAAAACATAGGGGGCATTGCACTATATTTACAAAAAACATTCCCTGAGAACTAATTCTGTATTCTTTTAAGCCTTGGTTGTAATTCGCAGTATAACCAATCACAAATTTTGACTACCCATGTTAAATATTGCAGCATGATGAATGTTTTCGCTTCTATTTTGACAATTTAACTGTGAGTCTGTGACACATCCAAAATATCGCAACAGGGCAAATTGCATTCCTTTTTTCGTGTGAAGGCAACCTGGCCCATTTATTAAGCGAAAAATTAAGTAGGACAAAAACAGAAATTTCTCCCAAAATGATCGGGTCCCATGGCTCGTAAAATTTGAAGCAGGCTATAACTTTTAAGGCTGGCTAGCCCACCTGGCCAGCAATATTTTAGGACTATTTCATACCTTGCTCACTAATGTATTTTCTTCCTTGTAATACCTTTAGTTATGGCTATTTGGCCAAAGTAGTTGACCATCATGACCTTTCGGTCCACCTCCATAGCTGTGTCTTCAATCTGCCCCCGATAGCTGATCCCAGCGTTGTTGACCAGGATGTCTACCCTACCATGGAACCTCAGCGCATCCTTCACCTTGCTGGGCAGACTGGACACATCCTCCAGATCCATCACCAGAAGCTTCGGATCATGCAGCTGTCGCTTCTGAAACATCACAACAGGTAGTTATTCACCATTGGGAGAAAGAAAGCACTGTCAATGTTCCACAGGTTTGTATGTTCTATATTCCTCCATCACCTGTGAATACATACGATCGCTTTGCCTCGGGGTTGCTATTCTTTAGCCAACAAATCAAGACATTGCCTGGTTTCATCGATAGGTAAACAAGCAAGTACTCAAACCAATGAGTGGTCAGATTATATTGCCAAAGTGGCAATATTTCTTGTGAGCATAGCCTTGCGGACATCTGCTCTACACACTGCTTAAGTATCAGGCAGTGGTAGCATTTGCACAAAGAGGTCATGCACAGAGTAGGGCTCACTTGACTTGTGTGAGTTATGAACAGACTAATTGAATTTGCTGGCTAAAACTAGACACATTTCACAACAACACTGCAAAGAGGTCGTGATGGTGTAAATTAGTTTACAAAACCAATGAGTGAGTGAGTGAGTGAGTGAGTGAGTGAGTTTGGTTTAACGCCACTTTTAACAGTATTCCAGTAATATCACGGCATGTCAGCTTAATGTGGGAGGAAAGCCCGAAGTGATGCAGGTCTCAGACGTTAACCACTTCGGTGAAACCTACGAGCACAGACATGGTGCTGACAAACCTAGAAACATAATCGGGGCGAACCTGGATTCGAACCCACAATCATAGATTTCTGATGAGCCCAAGGGACGAATCTCTGCACAGCAAATCGCGGCGCCTTAGACGACTGGGCCACCCGTGCCCCTACAAAACCTATGAAGAATTGTTGAGAGAGAGACTAGGAACTGTTTTAGGATGACCTTAATGATCTGACTTTTAGGCTATGATTCTCCGCTGTTCTGTATTACTATTCGCGACAGATGGACATAAACTATCTCATTAAAAACACTCTCAATATACACAAAAGTTTGAACTACCCAGTAACACAAAATCATACCAGCAGAAATCATTAATACAGTATTCCCATATTTACTTACTCCTAACTCAGTTCTGAGGATGTCTGAAGTCTCCTTTAGCTTGTCAACACTCCTACCTGCCAATATCACATGGCAGCCAGCCTGCAGGAAGATTTTTGCACATGCTGTAAAAACAAAGAGGAAAGCTACATATACAATATATCTGAGTGAGTGAGTTTGGTTTCAGTCTACTTTGATAGTAATAACTGATCAACGGACGGTCGTAGTGTAGCATCAGATCAGGAATGGTTTAGACAAACCAAGGATTGTACTCATCTCTGGGACTCGAATCACTCTCCATGGCCCAATTCCACAAAGGGATCTTAGCACCAAGATCATAACTCATGTACTTTACAATTTGAAATCAAGCATAAAAATCGCCAGGGCCCACTTGCACAAAGCGATCTTAGCGCTAAGATGATCGTAACTCCCATGATTTAACACAGACTTACAATAGTCGTAGCACTTAGATCACTTTGTGCAAGTGAGCCCAGGAGTCCTTGTCATGACTATAATCTAAAAGCCTAAACATATTGGGGTTTCCAGATGATATACATGTAGAAGCAAACCTCAAAGATTCCAGACCCAGCATCAGAAATTGGCACTAGTCCTGTAGTCCTTGCCAAAATGCCCAATAGTTAAGGTATCATAAGGACTTGTAGAAATTTGCCATTTTTAAGGGGTTTGCTACATGTTATCATTATAAGGACTAGTGGGCTAAAACTGTTAGTTTCTACCGCTGCAGAACAACTCTGAATTTTGAACAATACTATATCATTCACTCATGACAGTCTTAGCGCTAACATCGCTTGTGGAACAGTGCCCAGGAGACTGGCAGCTGCAGGATGCAACTCTGTATAGTGACATGGAGCACCTTAGACCAGGCTCGCCTCCTGTACTTCCTTATAGCATAGTTTTTGTTAGGATATTAACATACAACAGTCTAAACATGTCAGTGATTAAATAAGAAAATGGTGATGTTATGGTGTATTGAACGTACCTTTTCCTAGTCCAGATGTCGCTCCTGTTATAAGAACTACTTTGTCCTTGACCAAGGTTTTCTTCCTATATCCCCATACAATGTACAGCAGGCACAACAAACCAATGGGTGCACCTACTATACTACCAATGACCTCCCACGAGATTTTACCCATCTCAGTAGGGCATCATGACTGCATCATTCTGAAACATATCATAGTAGGCCAATGAACATGGTACAAAATGTGATGTTTTGAGGTCTCTCTGTTCATGAAGGTGGATTAACTATCAGTTGCAGACAATTTGTTAGCATAAAAATGAGTATTACTTGCTATTTATTACATATTTCTTATTGTTCATCAACATGCTGGACAAAAATGGACTATGCTATTATTCACCATGTCGTTTACATGAACTTTTACTGTCTTAAGAAAATCTTGAAATATTAGTCAGTATATGTGTCCTGATTCACCAGCATATTCATGCAATGCAAATTTACACCTGATGATATGACATACCATGTATACATTACGCCTTTCATTTATTGACTTATGATTTAATTCTGCATTGATTTTCAAAAAGTAATATGTACAGAGGTTTGTAATAAGTACTAATAATACAAGCTGATAACTACTTGGGTTTGTGTCAACTTAACACCTGTCAAAAACAAAACAAAATGCCCAATTTGATTGCATAATACAATAAGAACAAGTGTGAGTTGGTTAACTGGTAGATGGCACAAATCAAATATCACGATATGTCCCTCAAGTATCACAATATGTATTGACATGTGGCATTCTGTGACACACACCCCATGGACATTGATATATCTATGTTGTATGTATGAACATTTTGCTTTCTGAGTTTGGACAAAAAAAAGAAACACTGTTATTATTGAATAACATGGGTCACTCAAACAGTGATTAATGCTCATTCTAGACTTTTAAGTTTTGTTTGATTTGGTTTTATTGATATCAGTATCTGTAGAGCGTTTAAGGACATTCTTTGGTTTCAGGTCAGCAACAAATTACAATAATCTGCAACTTCCATAGACAACTTTCATAAACATTTCCTTCATTGTAGTGGGCCAAATTATTACTCTACCTTGAAAAATTAGTCCAAAAAGTACGAGAAAACTTTTTTAGGAGCAAAAGATTAGCAACAGTACTATATAATGTTTCTATGAATGTATCAACTTGTTGAGAACATGTTCATACGTGTATAATAAATTCAGGTTGATTTGATATCGAGGAGTGTCTTGCTGGTAAGATAAGGAGTGTTTTGACAGTCCACCCTTTCCATGAATCAAAACACAGGAAACGGAAGTGTAAGTCAACAACACCGCATGTGCGCAGACACTGCCGGATTGAGTTGCTCTGCGCATAACCTTTGTTGAGCATTTTGGTGATAAATCTGACTCGAAGTTCACATGAAGTTTGCGTCGCTCGAAAGTCACAGGAGGGGGGAAAGATGAGTGTCGATGGCTGCTCACACTTAAGTAGTTTCAAAGCAGCCAAAGGGACCGAACCTTTCCGTTTCATTCATTCCTATTTTATCGCCTGCACGACAGCTGACACAAGACGACAGAAGGTGAAAGCCTCTCTTGAAACTTCACAATAAAATGTTTGACTGTTTTATATGCACTGTCTACTATCAGTTCTTTAATGATGATGTCATAAGTAAAGATTGCGTAGTTCGAACAGTGACTTCCTATATTACGCATTAGCCTTGCAGTATGCGATGCCCACTTGCTTACATGCACTTAATACTCCGTTGAGCGAAATCCGGGTTTCCTGGAAATGTCAGACGATATTTTGCAGTGAGATGTGAATTATTTTACGTTTTGTGGAATCAATACGGCTTTTGGCAATAAATAACATACTTATCAAACTATAAATACTGACTAAATTCAAAATCACAGTCATTAGTCGTTTGGTTCAATCGAAATACTGTGACTTCAAATGTACACAAACAAACAAAAGACATTGAAAAAACAACTGCTGATTTGAAATTGGAGTCATAAACTGTCACAAGTATTTTTGCAAAGTACTACTCTGTAGTACATGTGTATATGACTCTTGTAACTGATACTTGCATATCTTTTCTGTTGCCACAGTTTGGCAATATGTATGGCCCTGTTACATTTTGAGTACAAAACAGTTGCCCTACATAGTGGGATGGTAAAATATTTTAGAGAATGTTATTTTCCTATGAAATTATAATGTTTGGGCTACATTTTAAGTTCATATTTACAATATGACACAGTGTCTTCTTTTTGCTTTTCTCTGATGGACAAATGACATTCTCATTAAATGAGAATAGCTATTTACTTTTTTTTTATGACAAACAGCAACTAAATGCACCATTTCAGGTACAATTAGGTAAATTGTTCACTTTTTAATGTAAAATATTCACAAGACAACCAAAACATGTTAATCCACAAGCTACAAACATATGTAGGTTTTATTGAGTGAACATGTTCTGAATGTTTTCATTCGGTAATATAAATTTGTCCATTGTCCTTCCTGCTGCTTGTTTCCAGGATTCATTTCAGTTGCAAATATTGTACATAAAATAATGAATTTCTCTCAACTTAAGCATTGTATGTGACTTTTCAGGCCAAGTCCTGCCTGTGTCACACATGTAGGAAGCACTGTGTGCGTCTCCATGCCTGTCTGTTCTGTGTCTACTTCGGCTGCTACAGTGATCGACACATCCATGACCATGCCAGGAGCAAGAAACACAACCTTGGTAAAATAAAACTGTCATGTATGCAGTGCTTTAAATTGAGGGGTGGTGCTGTCTTTAAGGCTTGCGTTTATCGTACTGCATTTGCAGTAATAGCGCTCCAGGTGCCTTGAGAATTGACCAAGAGGGGAACTTATTCAGCGTTCCTGTTTACCTGTAATTACCAGTTTTTTTACCAGTAAAATTAAGCTTGGACTGGTAGTTCATGTGACTGCCAGTACCTTATAAATCTTTGTTGTTGAGCAAAACAATGGTGATATTCAATAATTCATATAAGTACATTTTTCGAACAAAGTCAGAGGGTTTCCTCTTGTCTATTTCTAGGTTAAATATCCATTAGTAGTGACTTCGTCTCGAAATATTTTTAAAAAAGCAGAAGAGAAAATTGTGACTGAATTTCAATTTCAAAAGCCAGCGGGAAAACTGTTATTAAACATGTTAAAACAATACAAATATTAAGTTTGTTTTCAGATGTTGAGCGGTAGTGAACAATCCTAGTTCAAACGTTGATGAACCTAAAGCTTTTTTGGTAATAGTTACTAGTCAGTGATATAGGTCAACCCTGCTGTTTTATATAACAAATATTTGATACACACAAGAAGATATGGACTGTCTGATTATTAGGGCTGGGACGAGTTCAAATTTACTACCCGGGTACCCACTGTAGGTCTCAGGAGATGTCTCATAGCCCTGGCAAAATATATTAAAATACATGTATTAAACAATCTGGTCATTCATACACTGAAGTTGAATTAAGATATATCTTTGTTCAGCCATATGAAAAATCAGAAGGAATGGGTGCATGGTCAAAAAGAAATGCAAACATTAGTGACTTGTTGTGTGACACAGAGTTCAAGATAATTTTGTCATTAAACAATATATCACATGACCAACCACGGGTCCGAGTAGTTCTGCTGTGGGTACCCGGGTCCTTCTCAGTACCCACCCGACCCGGGTACCCGAGTTACCCATCCCAGCCCTACATATTATGTACATTTTTGTTCTTATTTTGGGGGTGCTTATAATTAGTTACTTGAAATGTGGTTTATTTCAGCCATTGACATGGTGTATGGAGCCATCTACTGTTTCTCCTGCCATGACTACGTGTATGACCGAGAACTGGAGCTGTTGGCTTATGGACTGGGGCGGAAATCGGCATCCTCGCTTGGTCAGTCGGACACATGTAATATCCTGTCATTCTTCTTGCATCCATAATATCCAGAATAATAGTATGATGGCTGGAATGAGATGTACTGATGTTTGAAGGGATCTGCACTTAGTGAAGTTTATTATATTTTCTCTTTGATACTAATAGTTATAAATTTGGTGGGGAAGAACTATTCAAAGATATATTCACCATGTCCATCCTCACTAAAAGATTTTTCAGTTACATTATCGCATTTAACATGTTTAACTTGGGCAAGGTAAATTTAAGAATAAATGTAAGTACATGTGAGTCGGGTGTCTTGCAGCAGCGATTTAACCATGGTAACAAGATTTCCTGTAACATTTGCAGGCCTGAAAGGGTCACTGACTCCTTGGGACCCATCAGAAGAGGAAGTTGCACTCCTGAAACTGAACCCCAAACGAAGGAAAGTTGAAGAGAAATCGACCATAGGTATGTCCCATCACATCATCATGGTGAGATAGTGGAACAATACACTTAAAATGGGGGTTTGGTTTTATATAAAGATGTAACATTGAATTATGTGTTAAACATGTTATAAGAGGGTTCTGATTGGTTCTAACAGCAACAGAAACTAACTGTTTTAGTCCACTAGTCCTTATAATGATAATGTATAGCAAACCCCTTAAAAATGGCAAATTTCTATTTCTATTATGATACCTTAACCTTTGGGCAGTTTTGCAAGGACTACAGGACTAGTGCCAATTTCTAATGCTGTTCTGATGCTGTGACAACATTGGTCTGATTTTTTAGAGAGTTCCTTTTCAAGCAATCCAGTCATGTAGGTGTAGATTTATCCCAATGGTAGGTGTGAGCAAATTGTGGAGCACATCTCACTAGCTGCTGATGTTGCTGTGTATTATTATGCAAGTGTCATTGGCAGGTCTTCGCGGTTTGATCAATCTGGGCAATACCTGCTTCATGAACTGCATCGTCCAGGCCCTTACTCACACACCCATCCTCCGTGACTACTTCCTGTCTGACCAGCACAACTGCCAGACATCCAGCAACTCCAAGCAGTGCCTCGTCTGTGAGATGTCACGCCTGTTTCAGGAGGTATGTTAATAAATCTCATTACAATCAGGTCTTTCACCTCATTACATTATTACTCTGCATGAAGATCTGAAAAACCCTCCATAGAGGGTCACGTCAGGTGTACTGAGTGATCTTTGGTCCTAATCTAAATGGACCCGTGAAGATTCCGGGGTAGAATAGGTCTTCAGCAACCCATGCTTGCCGTAAAAGGTGACTATGCTTGTCGTAAAAGGCGACTAACGGGATCGGGTGGTCAGGCTCGCTGATAGGTTGATGCATGTCATCGATTCCAATTGCCTAGATCGATGTTCGTGATATCAATCACTGGATTGTCTGGTCAAGACTCGATTATTTACAGACCACCGTCATATAGCTGGAATATTGCTGAGTGCGGCGTTAAACAACAAACCAACCAACCAACCTAATCTAAATGAAGGATGCTTGTATTGTTTTTTTAACCAATCAGATCAGATGTCAGTTTTCTAAAATGATTTGACTTCAATGTTTAACCCCTTTGATTTCGAAATTTCAGCCTTAACAGTGGAAAACCGACACAGAACATGAGTAGTCCTTAGATGTTCTCCCTTTTGGATGTAGATACCGTGGCACTCATAAACATAATGATGTAATAGCGGTCATTACTTTTTCCATTCAGAACTGCTGTTTATGCTCCTTTTCAAGATACTGAAATCAGATATGCTGCTCTGATTCAGTCTGAATGCTTCACTTGGTCATACCAGGAACATAAGCTTCAATGCTAGTTGACCTACTGCAATGTTCACCTGACTACCTCTTATAGAGGGTTTTCAGATGTTCGCACAGAGAGTAAATGATTTTAATGAGACTGTGTTGATGGACCTAATGTCCAAGAAGTCTTGTTTTGTATTATAACTGTTTGTCTTATGTCGCCTGCATCTCAATATTCACCGTGAAGAACTGCAAAGTGACTGACATTAATCGCATGCTTGTGTCAGGCAATACTCACTGTCTCCTGTATCTAGTCCAGTTGGTTACTGAAACAATGGAGGGCCAGACTAGCTGCTGCAGTAACTGCAATGTTACACCCCCTAAACTTGCCAGGGTTTGCTGGTTGCTGTTTTAGGGCTAAAAATAATCCTGATAAGAATATTGGTCTGTAAAAAATGCTGTCCATACCCTTGCTCATGGCTTTTATCAATGTAAACATTTGCAACCTAAGGCTTTCCAGTTACATCAAGCTGACACACAGTGATAGTATAGACCCTGTTAGTTTGCAAACTCTTCCTTCATGATGATAACTGTTGTGAATAGTGGGATGTAAGGACATTACTCCTTACCAATATTTGGTAATCCAGAAAATGGTTGCAGGTAATCTAGTTCATTTCACATGAAACACTGTTGTCAGGATTGACAAGATTTCCCTTGAATGGTAGGATGTTTCTCAACCCGATGCACTATTTTGAGCATTTTACTGACTGTTCTTTTTTCTGTTGTATTGTATTCCAAAGGGTTTAATCAGAGAGTAAGGTATTCCAATATTTGGAGTCAACAGAAACCTTTGACCTTCATCTTCAGTTAGGAATGTCACAGTGGATCATGTTTTAATAGACAGCTAAATGGTTATTTACGACAGTCTTTTAATTAAATTAAATATACGAAGGGCTCTTTTGTACAAGGCTGCAATTTTGAAAGTTAATCTATGTCGAACACTCTTTCAAACAAGCCACTATTGATTGCTAGTTAATTTCAAGATCATGAGCTAGAAATTCTGTGCTAAGTTTGTGATAGATAAACAGACAAATGGAGATCACATCACTTCCGTAACAATGCTACAGTGTGATAGTATGAAATGGGCCCATGGTGTTTATCAAAAAGTATGGAGATATAATACCCTGGATAGACTGCAGTTTGAAGTGTCCCAATTGGTGTTTGTAAAACATGCTTTTGTTTGTTACAGTTCTACTCAGGGGTTCGGACACCTCACATCCCGTATCGACTGCTGCACTTAGTGTGGACCAATGCTCGGCATCTAGCTGGCTATGAACAACAGGATGCTCATGAGTTCCTCATAGCTGCACTAGATGTTCTACATAGACATTGCAAGGGTAAGATTTCCAAATTAACACAAGGCAGGTCAAATTTGCACCTTTGTTACCTTGGTCTTGAAACACTACTAATATCTATTTGATAAGACTGTTTGCAGACTGGTGTTAGAGAATCATCAGATCCATTCGTCCAAGTGGACTTAATGTCAAGGACAATTTTTAAAGTTATCCTATCTCACACTATGCATTTCTCTTTCTTCTTTAGATTCTGAGTGGAAACATGTTTGAAATAAAGGTTTTCAGCTTCTGAAGTTACTGTATCCGTACATACCTCATGTGGCCACGATCAGCGCCCAGATCTAGGTCCTGCAAGCTGTGCAAGGTGGTTGACATACTTGAGCTGATCACATGTCTATCCCATTCAACTCATTCTTTTTCAAATCGCCACACAGTGGTGACGTGTTGTTAGTAATAGGGAGGGATACTCGTCTTATGACTCGGAGACTATGCATCACATCTGGGGTCGGAGGATGAACGTTACAATGATTCTATTGGTCATTCATCCTACATGTCTCAATCTTCTTCTTTCACCTATCCGGGTTTCAAACCAAGAGACTACCCTCACACTTTTTACTTTTGTCAAAGACAGGATTATCCTTGGAACCCTGCCTAATACAGTACTTACGCACATGAATTGGAACGATGTCCACACTACAGGGATTCCTATCCTCCAATGCAACGAAACCCCCATGATCCTGCCTTTCCGAATTACAGAACCTTTTGTTCAAGCCATTTTCCCTCTTCTCATCATGATGTTTCTCCCCAGCGTTATAGGGATAGACCACTCCCATCAGCTACCATTGGTAGATGTCCTTCACCTATGGACAGGCACAGTTCTACTTCACCTACTCGTTATTCCGGCTGACCATCTCCACCCCCATTTGGATGGCTTGCTGTTCCTTCTGAACCACATCATACACTTCTGAACCTACTACATGACAGACTCCATCTCAAGCTATCCCTACATCATGGATCTCTAGTTACAGGCTGTAATACCAGCATGTCTTCCCCAGTCGACAACCACTGTACTGACTGTGGTACCTCCCTCTGCATCGACAGCTGCTACATCCCTTTCAGTGAATCAACCTCTAGAATCCGAATCAGACCACTATACCTCCCCAGCCATCTGGGAGCTTCGACATCGCAGATCTGTGCTTATCTTGATAGCAGAGAAGCTACAACTGTCGAAAAGCACTTAAACGGAAGACACCTTATCATCATTTGTTGTAACTTCAGCCTCATCGCTGAACATCACACTCCCTCTAAGACCAGTTCTGCAGGATATGGCATCCAGTTTAGACAAAGAATTTGGATCCTATCACTGTCTTCATGATTGGCTTCAATCTCCACACTTTGTATTGGCAAACGCAGGCACTCAAGGCTTGGCTACAGTTGCTCCTGAACTGGATGGAGACTTCGCAACATTAGCTCCAAAGTCTGTACTCTTGTTCTTCGGTGGATGAGAGGGATCTCATTCACCTCAATACCACTGTTTGAAGGACACTCCCTTTGATCTCTACCATTTTATCGCTTTAGCTCATGCATCTTCCCCAGAAAAATCTTGTATTTGAGGTGCTGTGACCCTCATCCAGGATAAAACGACAGCTTTACTAGAACTTCTAGCTCACCATGTGGGATCCATCACTACTCTTTGTGGACACGAAAATTGTACCATCTACATCTAAGGGATGACCTTCTTCATCAACCATACTCTCACTCTCAGCTCAACCATTGATAGCTAAGGGCTATTCTGTACAAGTGGCCAAGACCATTGCAGGGGCTCACAGGTCATCTACGAAAGCATTGTATGACCATAAATGGAAGGCATTTGAATCGTACTGTCATTCACATGCTATTACATTTCTCCTCTCTCGAGGGGGCTTTTTAATCCTTTTTAGAAGATTGCAGAGGCTAGAAACTTTTAAGTGCATTTGATCAATTATTGGAGTTACTTTAAATTTGTATGATTTGTCATAGTTGTATGTTTATATGTTTGTAATCCATTACAAAAATGCGAAAGATGAAGCTGTCATGGATATGTAAATGCAAATTAAGGCTAAGCTAGAACATTTTTCTTTGGTGGGATTTGGCCATGGTCATTCATAAAATAAAGAGCTGCCTAGTCTAAAGCTGCAAATATTCTTCCTTTCATCTCTGAAGTCTGGTTTATGTCTAGGGTTACAAACCTTTCAAAATATTCCTGATATGAGATATTGAGATGGTGTGATGAGTGTTGTATTTGACCAGGTACCAATGGCCTCAACTCTAACAACCCACATCACTGCAACTGTATCATAGACCAAATCTTCACGGGGGGCCTGCAGTCAGATGTCACCTGCAAAGAGTGCAAGTAAGTCGACAATAACGTGGACATTTAAGTCGTGCAAGATAGTTTGTTTGTTTGCAATAACAAGATGATGTCAGTGATTTACGTAGACCTGCTCGGAGGCCCCATTCTACAGCTGATGTCAGTATGCATTCCCAATTGGAAATAAGTCCCGTCTCATGTTTATCAATTACTGTTATAGCTTCACTGCATCTGTGGTCTAGCGGATAGTGTCTGCCTGGAAATGAAAGGTCGGTGGTTCAAACCCCGATCACGTCATACCAAAAGACGTTAATAGATACTTGTTGTTACTTTGCTTTGGCACTCGGCTTTAACGGAATAGGAGGGGATACTGTGCCTGAGCAGGGTATCTATGTTATCTCAGTCAGCTAGCTAGCTCTATAAAACCAGCATTAGTCCAGATTAGTACAGACAGACACACATCCCTATTTACATGCAATACTTTTGATCTCAATGTTTAGCCTCACCTGACCTGGTTCTGCCTTTGTAGAGCGACTTGTATCTCACTGATAACAGGACCAATCAGGAGATGGATGGGAAGAGGATTTAATGTTTAGTTGTACATTATTCCATTGAATGCAATGTTAAAACACAATTGAACAAAATAATGTTTTCCCTCCAATTTTCCGGCCAAGGACACATGGTTTGGATTACTAGATAAATCCCTGTACACACAGACCTATGAACATCCAGGTTAGAATAAGTTGTCAGACTTGCTGACTTTGTTCATGCATGTCATTATATCCCAATTGTGTGGATCAATGCTCATGATGTCAATCTCTGGATTGTCTAGCCCAGACTTGATTATTGTCAGAAAGACGTCATGTAGCTGGAATATTGCTGAGTGCGGCTTTAGACAACAAACACATACTCAAAACAGATATGACACCGAGCATGCTGAGAAGTTTATAGAATGTGTTAAAAAGGAGGGTGAGGGGATGGAATGTTGTGACAGGAAGGTGGGGTGAGTTTAATGTAGAACCATAAGTTGGGGAGCTGTGTGAGGCAGGGTGTAGTTCCATTATGTATTCTATAATATGTATTCTAACCAAACCTGTGGAAAGTGTCCTATAAACTGTCCATGCTTTGTATAAACTTTTGAGTGGTGTTATCAGAATGGGGGTGGTGGGATGTGGAGTGAACAGGTTGGGGAATGAAAGGTTGGGTGAGAGAGTTGAGAGAAAATGGTGGAATTGAGAATACAGCCTCTTGTTTGGCCTGATATATTTGTAGGAGGGGATGTCTGTAGTATGTGACTGTTTCTAATGTTCAGATTCTGACATTGAACATACCTTTTTTGTGTGTACGAAATGTTGATAATTTATGACTAAATATGTGTTTCATGTTTCAGTAACGTTTCCACAACGATTGACCCTATATGGGACATCTCACTAGACTTGGGCCCAGGGCCCCCTTCCTCTAACAACAACAACTCTCACCTCTCTATCGAATCAGGTATATCGAGAAGTAAATATATTTCCAGCAAACCTTTTATTTTGACGTACCTGCATCACCCCTTTCTCATTCAGGAAGTATGAAATATTGGACATGTTCGACACTCATTTTGTAAAATCAGTACGAGACACACATACATGTGTGAATCTGTTTACTGTTTATTGTGGACCCGTGAAGATCCGGGTTGGAAGAGGTCTTCAAAAACCCATTCTTGTTGTAAGAGATGACTGATGGGATCAGGTGATCAAGCTCGCTGACTTGGTTGATGCAAGTCATCATATCCCAATTGGATCAATGCTCATGACACCAATCCCTGGATTGTCTGGTCCAGACTCAATCATTTACAGTTTGCTGTCATATAGTTGGAATATTGCTGAGTGTGGAATAAACAACAAACAAACAAATCATGTATATTGTGGACATGTTGAGTTGTAACTTTTGTCTGTTAATTGTTAATCATTTTACAAGTGTTGAAGCTTGATGGAAACAGGTTATTCTTGTTGCAAATAACAGCTTGATTCACTTTGATAGTTGCAGGGTGTCTGTCTGGTCTAACTCACAGCAGTTCACAATACAAGTTGCATCCTTCAGCAATGCCAGGATCCACCTGTCTTGGGTTTGAATCCTAAATTGATGGATTGTGAATTTTGGTCTGTCATCACCATACATGAGCTCTTAGCTTTTGCCAGAGTGGTAGTTGTCAATGACCTGCATCACTTTATGGCTTCCACCTGCTCAACGCTAAGCTGATCATTAACCAGTACTTTACCTGACAATGTAGCATCACACATCTGTAAGCATCCTATCAGTTCCCTTCTACGCATAAATATCCAAGAGTTACCGATCTTTTCTTAGGTATTACAGCAAAGCTACTACAGTGGTCACTCTTCTAACCTACGTTCACCTACATTTTGTCTAACTTAGTGTTTAGTTTGACAAGGGAAAAAGTTTGAAAAAAAAAAGATTTTGAATTTGTGTCAATGTACCTCCTTTGCTATCAATAACCTCGTCTTAGGATATGATGTCATATGAGCCTGAAACAGCTCTAGGGCCCCCAACAAGAAATGATGGTTTCATTTTGCTTTGCAGAAGTAGAAGGATATGAAATAATCTTGGATTGAAAATAAGACATGTCACATGAGGCTTGCTAAGGAACATGTAAAGTGCCCAGAACTTTCATTTTGTCCAGAAAAGTTTGTGATTCAAGTTGCATTCAGTCGACTGTCATGCTGCGGACATTTGGAAGACCTGTGTTGATACAACATTTTGTATTTTCCAGGCTACACTAACAGTCCAGGGACCTATGAACCTACCTCATTGATTGAGTGCTTGAAAAGGTAGGTGACTTGGTAATGCTTCTGTATGTTTACAGCCTACTGTACGACACACCATTGGGTGGATAAATCATTTTTATGTGATAGTTGATGTCATCAGTTTGTCATTTTGCATGAGGAATGTGAACAGACATTTTTTTAAATAAATCAAATTTCAAAGGTTTATTGTAAACATGATAGTATTTTGCAAGCAGCAATTCAAAAACCAGATCTCTTTTTGATAATATTGGAAAGACCTGATGAACATGATTTAGATTTCTTTCAATATGATATGGTTGTATTTCATTGTTTACAAATACACATTCTGGAAAGTTGAGGTGTATGTTTTGTAAATAATTTCAATGGTTAATGGTCACATTATTATGTTTATATCCATCCATATTCTCATTTGGTTTATCCAGTCATCTGTGGAATTCACCCTGAATAGTGTGCCTAAGGTGTGACTGGAACTATGGTCATGGGTTCGATTCACTGTTTGCCCTGATTATTTTTCTAGGTGTGTCAGCACCTTCCAATGTTCATGGGTTTCACCAAAGTGTTAAACAACAGAGACATGCATCATTCGGACTTTCCTTTCCACATTAAGCTGACACAAGTGACATAACTGGAATACTGTTCAAAGCATCGTTGAACCAAACTCTCATGTTGTGCACCAAGACAGTATTTCGACACACATTGTCTCCTATACAGTCAAATCCTGTTAATCCGACATGGTTGCATATGATTATGTTGGATTAACAAGTATGTCAGATAAACAGAGTTAAGTAGTATAAATGTTTGTGATCAAAAATCGAATAACTAAGCAACAGATAACATGAAACATGTATGTTGTAATTAAAAAATTAACTAGCAAATATAAATATTATTATGTTATCATGGTTCTATTGTTAGTGGAATATGTTCTCTTATCATGCAACCTCGAAAGGCTTAACACAGGGTATTCTGATCTACAGTTACGGATTGTACGACTGATTCAAAATACTTTTCAAAGAATAAAATGGAATGTAAGTCGCCAGTTTAAAACTAGTGTAACAAAGCTCAAGAAAACTGCTTTCTTAATGGTTATTGTTGACTTCCTGTTAGTCATTTCATTGGCCAGAGTTTGTTCTGATGTGACCTGTAATGGGATGTCCTCAGCAGTAGTGAGAACTTAGATCTGATTTTAAAGAGATTGAGGTAATCTAGAAATGTAATTAATCTTGTCTTGTTTATGTAAAGGATTAATTGTTTGTTGTTAAGCAAGTTTCACTCCAGCCATTGAGTATGCAGCCACAGCCGACTCAGCTCGCATCAAAACATGGGGTGGTGTACTCATCGGCAGATGACCGCAGAGTATACTGATCATCGTGTTGGATTAACAGAAACTGATTAATGTGTGATTTTAGCAATTTGTTGCAAATAAGGTGTGTAAGAGAGCCAAACTGTTGGATTAAGGGATCTAATTAGTGCTGATTTAATACGTTAATAAGTGTTGGATAAAGCTGATTGTCGGATTAACGAGACTTTTCAACTATGTTCATAATTTTATTTTCGACAATATTCATTTTTTCAATTTTCAATGACATCCTCCCAGTGAGTGCACCCAAATAGGTCCCCAGCAAACTATGATTGTCGTAAGAGCTGACAGAATAGATCATGTTGTCATTTGGTTGATTGTGTGTCCATCCTACACCCACAACATGGATTATTGTTCATAATATCAATCTGGTTGGATTGGTCCTGGCATATAGCCAGAATATTTCGTAATGGGGCAAACAACAAATCAGCGACATCCCCATCACAATCAAAGTGGTCTGATGCTTGTTGTGTCTGCAGGTTTACAAAACCTGAGCACTTGGGCAGTTCAGCCAAGATCAAGTGTAGCAAGTGTCACAGCTACCAGGAGTCCACCAAACAGTTGACAATGAAGAAACTGCCGGTGGTGGCATGCTTCCATCTGAAGGTGAGTGGCTACACAAATATTCCCCTAATATTGCAGCAGGTGACACATTGAATGAACTTCAAACATATGTGCCCATATGAGGAATTGATGAGCAAATGCTTTGACCCTTGACATACCCAGAGACATGTTTTGTCAAAAAATAGATTTTGATTATTGATCAGATTGTCTTGACTGGGCACTGCCATTTTGTTTGAAGCAAATACGGAGCACCTTTAGAATACAGTACCACAACTTCTCGTGAGGACGGTCTCTGCCGTAGGTCACATGTCTCAAAGACAAGCAACCAGTTTTTGTGAGAATCCGTAGGATCCCAACTCGCGACCTTCGGATTCTTAGCCCGACAGCTAACCGACTGAGCTACGTCCACACTGTGAAACAAAGTGCAAATTTACCTAGTCAAGCCTACAACGTTACGGAACTGAACGAAAAGGGTCAAATAGGTGACGAACCCTTACAAAGGTTACGGGTAGGCATGGTGTCTCGTGACTTTAGTCTATCGACACTTACGAATGATCCCGATGCCATTTGGCACACTCGTCCCATTCCGTAATCTACAAGATACCGAGTGGCGAGGAATGATCCGATAACGCTCGAACTGAAAACGGCTCAGGGCATCAGACGTCAGACGTCGAACTCGCGAGTGCATGAATGACGAGTTATGTAGTAATTCGTCGGGTGGATTTTGTGACAGAAAAGTGTGGTAGGGAACACTGTAAGGATGATGTGGAAAATAGTAAGGAACGAGGGAGGCATGTGCATGGTTAGTGACGACACAATGGTGAGTTCGCTTTTGAATCACTACTGAAATAATGTAGCTGGTGAAAGTGGCTCGTGTGAATGTTCCAGGACAGTTTCCAGTAGCCAAAGTATTTGACACAAAACCATTTAATTCTTTTTACTCTATGTTTTTGGGTGAAGAATTACGTTTAGGAGAAACTGAACAGGTAGATTTACCGAACCCTAATGATCGTGAAGGGATGATTGATCGTAAAGGGGATCCAAGGGCTAAGGACAGAATTCGGGTAATCTAATAGCCACTAAACCGGTACCTAACCCTAATGATCGAAAAGGGGTGATTGATCGTAAAGGGGATCCAAGGGCTAAGGATGGAGTTCGGGGTAATCTACCCTAACACTAGCAAATTTGGATGTGTTCAGCGTCAATATAATATCCCTAATAAACTACATTCTTGTGCATAATAATGAAAATTAATGCACCGAAAAAATAATATATGTATATTAGTTCCCATTTATAACCCTTTAAGCCACTTGAATTATGAGAAAAACAAAATAAAAAATATATAAAAAATAAAAGTGCTTTCGTAAACTAGCACTTGCTATAAAATGCGCCGCCGCAGGCTATATTCAGTAAACAAATATTCAAAACTCTCCACAGCGCTTGGCGTATTCAATGACATTTCTTTTAGAGATGGTAGATCACTGGGAGGAGCTTATGCACACTCAATGACCCTTGACGTCACAGGACATTGTTTCGCCAGTGTGACTGGCAACAAAATACTACAAATTACGTCATAGGCTATTGTCACGTGTTTGAAAAGTTTGTGGTACTGTAAAGGTAGGCCGCAAATGCAAGTGATAAGAGAGGTGGAATCTGATTGGTCTGTAGGAGGGACATTGAATTGACACAGCTCGTAATAGCCTAGTTGGGCAAGGGTGGAAAGTGGACTTTTACAGTCTGTTAACTCCCTTGCCTAGGGAAGATGACCCATATACGATATAGTACAGTGTGAATTTTGCACAGTAGATAATCAGTGAGACTAATGCAACACAATGCATGCTAACCCCACTTGTTTATCAAGTACCTATCCCAGAAAAAGATTGATACAGTACCACAAGTTTCTGTTTTGATGTGTCTATTTTTGTGGTTAAATAGTTATAAATCTTGATGCTCCACCCACTAACAATGTGTCATTTAGAGTTTATATGCCTTAGTGAACATTAGAGTTTAGCTTAAAATGAAGAGTCTGTGTAGTGCTAATTATGTTGAAAATAGTGACTGTTGCAGCAGTCAGGTATATGCCAGTTATATCACAGCAAAAAATATCAAGGCATAGCAAGAAAGGATATCTGTGGAAACCTGCTGAATTGGTCAGTGTTGTCATGATTAAGGTGGTCACATACATTTACCCATATTTGTTTTGAGTTATTTTGAATTATTTTGCAACCTCATGTGTTTAAGTGTTTTTAAGAAGATGTTATTTTGTTTATTGCAGAGATTTGAGCATTCCACAGGCTACCATAAGAAGATCTCAACATTTGTATCATTCCCAGAAGAACTAGACATGACACCCTTCATGTCTTCTTCGAGAAACAACAACAATGGCTACTCAAATCAAATTGTGCAGGTCTCTGCCAAAGGTCTTTCATGTGAAAACAAGTGAGTGGGAGAAACAAGAAGTTGACTTTTGTAGATGCAGCATCGGTTGACTTCAGTAGATGCAGCGTCGGTTGACTTCCGTAGATGCAGTATCGGTTGGCATCAATAGATGCAGCGTTGGTTGACTTCTGTAGATGCAGCTCGGTTGAATTCTGTAGATGCAGCGTTGGTTGACTTCCGTAGATGCAGCATTGGTTGACTTCTGTAGATGCAGCATGGGTTGACTTCTGTAGATGCAGTATCGGTTGACTACCGTAGATGCAGTATCGGTTGGCATCAATAGATGCAGCGTTGGTTGACTTCTGTAGATGCAGCGTTGGTTGACTTCTGTAGATGCAGCGTTGGTTGACTTCCGTAGATGCAGTATCGGTTGGCATCAATAGATGCAGCATCGGTTAGCATCAGTTGATGCAGCATTGGTTGACTTCAGTAGATGCAGCATTGGTTGACTTCAGAAGATGCAGCATTGGTTGACTTCAGTAGATGCAGCATTGGTTGACTTCAGTAGATGCAGCATTGGTTGACTTCTGTAGATGCAGCATTGGTTGACTTCTGTAGATGCAGCATTGGTTGACTTCTGTAGATGCAGCATGGGTTGACTTCCGTAGATGCAGCATTGGTTGACTTCAGTAGATGCAGCATTGGTTGACTTCAGTAGATGCAGCATTGGTTGACTTCTGTAGATGCAGCATTGGTTGACTTCTGTAGATGCAGCATGGGTTGACTTCCGTAGATGCAGCATTGGTTGACTTCTGTAGATGCAGCATGGGTTGACTTCCGTAGATGCAGCATTGGTTGACTTCAGTAGATGCAGCATTGGTTGACTTCAGTAGATGCAGCATTGGTTGACTTCTGTGGATGCAGCATTGGTTGACTTCTGTAGATGCAGCATGGGTTGACTTCCGTAGATGCAGCATTGGTTGACTTCAGTAGATGCAGCATTGGTTGACTTCCGTAGATGCAGCATTGGTTGACTTCAGTAGATGCAGCATTGGTTGACTTCCGTAGTTGAATCTCGGTTGACTTCTGTAGATTCAGCATTGTTTGACTTCTGTAGATGCAGCATTGGTTGACTTCTGTAGATGCAGCGGCCGTTGGCATCAGTAGATTCCGTATCGGTTGACTTCTGTAAATTCAGCAACGGTTGACTTCCGTAGATGCAGCATCGGTTGACTTTGGTTACAAATGATGAGCTTCTAAAACTTGTACAACTACAATGGGCAATGTATCATCGATTTTCATTAGAAGATCAATTTGTTTGAAGTTTCTGTGTGATAACTAGGTCTATCCTGTGCCACCAGAGGTCTCTCAGTATGGCAATTCAGGGCAAACTATCCACAACATGCAGTGCAAGGGACAGTGACCATCTCCATCGATCTCACCTATCAGTAACTTCACACAACATTTCTCCTGTTTATTATTTGATTTGATGGATGTTTTACAAAGAAATCTTTCTATTTTGGTTTCTTGTTCTGACTTGACTTTTTTCTCTGGTTGGTCGAATCTGTAAACCAAAAATTTAGATAAGTACTCCCTGAGCAAGTATTTATACATTCACATTTTATATAAAATTTGTTACTTATTGATTTTCTTGAAGCATAAATTTGTATACTGATCACTGATGTTTCAGATACTCTTTGTTCTCTGTGGTGAATCACAGTGGTACCATAGAAACCGGTCACTACACATGCTACATCCGCCTCCACAAGGACCAGTGGTTCAAGTGTGAAGATCACATGATCACAAAGGCATCACCAGAAGAAGTTCTCAATAGTGAAGGGTAATGCCTTCTGCAAAGTCCTATCTGAATGAGAAACCTGTTGTGGCAGAACACATAGCAGTGAGCAGTAGACAGTCCTACCTAGAAACTACAAACATAATTGTACACCACATTCTAGGTGACCAGGGTGGAATGTGTCCCCAGCTTCCCACTGCTATGAATACACAAAGTCGATTTATCTCAATGTCCCCATTGCGAGTTGTAAAAGGCAACTAATTTGGGATAATGTACAGGACAGAGTCAAATTGATCCCTTGTAATATATGATGGTTGTACTGGTTTGTCTGGTCCACTTGATTATTTACAGGCTGCCCTCATATGGCTGGAGTACTTCAAGACAACAGAGAGATACTTGTTACCCCTTTCATCTTTCACTTCAGTTATGTTTCACTTTTTTTCTTGGTGGAAACCTCTAAAACATAATGATAGTTTGCCCAGTCCTTTCCATCATAGACAAGGGCACTCCTTTAAGATCAATGACCTGTTACAACTGTTTACACAAAGGGCATTGAGTATGCCATTTAAACAATCCCTGTCTTATTATAGCCCAGTACTTAATGCTTTTAGAGCTAAATAAAATATGCTTTGGGACATTATTACCAAAAGTGATCTTAGCACATATTTAGCAATTTTGTATGTGAGCCGATGGACAGATAACATGATTTTCATAAGATGTGTGTGACGTTTTCTGTTTCCTAATTGTTTCTTTTCTCTTTCAGGTACCTTTTGTTCTACCACAAGCAGATCCTGGAGTATGAATGACATACGTGGCTCTTAGGAAATGTTTAATTTGTCAATTACTTGCTCAACTGTTGTAATTCAGGTGAAATCAAACGGATGCACTACACCTTGCCTGTCGCTGCCTCATCATTTTGCCAAGCCATGATTAACCCTCATCCAATAACCTTGAGCTGTACCTTGGGTGGCACCTTGGGTTACACTTTGGTTTGTACCGGCCCAGCAATGTGACATGACTGTAAAGCCAGTCTACCGGTGGAACACACTCTATATGGTTGATAGCTGGTATAGCAAGTTGGTGATATTACAGACATATATTGCCATAATTACCACTCACTTCTTGCTGTTGGCAATGACAATTAAAACACTGCGTTTAAAAAGTCACAATGGGTAAAGGGTTACCGTGCTGATGTACAACCACAATCACTCTGCCCCACCCTAGTATTCCACCCTGTGTTGAGCTGCATCTGTATCAGACAAGTCTGATATACGGGTACTCAGATGAACGGCCAACACCACACAGCAGCCATCTACCTTGATGGCCTGGCATCAGTGGGAGAGAGCCTGCAAGGGTATTATGTGAATGCTGTATAGATTAGCTAATCAAGCCACGAGGAGTGTCGGCTATCATCTGTACATATCATGAGAGTACTTCTACTTCAGTGTGAACAATACATGTGTATTGTCAAGTAGCTGTTTTACTATGCCAAAGATTATTTTGTTACTTTATGTTGTGATACGCTTCTTGCCTGAATGTGAAGCTAGGTTGGAGCTGTCAAATCGGCACCTTGACTTGTGCTGAAGTCTTTCAGTCAGTTTCTAGATTTACAACATCCTTCTCATTAAGTCGACAACAGTGACTGTAAAGTAGTGCTTCTTGGTAGATCAACAAACTAAATCAAAAACAAGTGCTGCCCTTTGATTGATTCTGAGTTGGTCTGTTTTGTTGAATTGTAACATACTATTTATAGTCCTTTGAATGTCATTTGGGAAAATTAATTACTACTTAACTATAACACTGCCATTCTCACCTGGTGTGAGTTTTTTAAGTATTTATCAAAACAATTCTTTTGATTGGTAACATTGTGAGGTGTGGAAATTGCGTTTCTTTAACACACAGCATAGCTTTAGAATTAAAGCGATATACCAAGTTCATTAATTACATGCTTTGTAGTGGTTTCGGTTTTTATTTATGGTCAAGTTTAAATATCAAGATGGAGGGTGATTGTTATATTATGGTCCTGATTCTTGTTCCTATGTAATAACGAGTTCAATTGTTGCATTGTTGTTTTCAAAGCACCTTTGATGTTTATTGCTCTTGCACCTGGTCTTGTTTAGTTTTCTGATCTTTACATGGTATTTCTTGGTTATCATTTTTCAATTTACCTTTAAGATTAAAAATTCTGTCAGATGGAAACAGTAGAAACAGCTAGTAATAAATGATGCATGTGACAACATAATGGTTAACAGCTCCAAATATTTAGAAATCCTAAGTAATCTAGATATGAGGTCACACAGAAAAATTATAAAAAAGAAATCAAAAATAATTTTGGTCACAATTAGTTTATTTAATTTATCAAAGAGGGAATGATGGGATGTTTTAACAATATAAGTCAGAATGTTCTCTATTTGACATTTTGTGATGTCATTTAGAAACATTTTTAAAGAGTTATTATATAAGTTCCTTTGATTTAATTAGATAAGTACTTGTACAATATTAGACTGTACCTTTCTGATTTTTTTATTATTGGAATAATTTCCTGTTTTGGGGTGATACTTAATAAGGTTCCAATAACTTGATTCATTTTGACAAACTATCTTATCAAGCTGTTAACAGAATTAAGAACTTAATCCAGAGTCATTTAATATCAATTTCACCAACTTTTCCTGTCCACTCCCCCCAAATAAGCATAAAAAAGTGCATATGGCTTTTTGTATTTTCTAATGGATGTTAGATCATTTAGAGCTGATTTGGTTGATTGTTATCAGAATGTTAAGTTTCTCACACCTGACAGAGATTTAATGTTCTTGTGTGTTCGAAAAGACAAATCCACCCCTTACTCTGATCCATCATTTAGCATTAAGATCCTTATTCATGCATTTGGGATGATTTGTTTGTAAGCTTTATACTTGTTAAACCTCTGCCATGACACAAGATCTCTTATGGGTTTCAGTATTTTGACAGAATATCATTGATCATGTCGAAGACAATACAAACTTTGTGCTAAAATATCCAGATATCACAACCACTTTGTCTTGAGAGGATGTCAGTTATTTTTTATTGAAACTTTAGGGTATGGACAATAGGTGTCACAGTTCAGTGTCAGTGAAACGATATGTGTGTCCATAATATATTGTTCACTGTTTATCTTCCTCTATCAATACACAATTCTTAGAGTTAACCATAAATGTCAATACAGTCTTTTCTGTGATGGTTCAACAGGACTGCACAGATGCACAATGCTATGCTCAGATGTACACTAGGTTATTCAGAATCTTTTAAGTCTGTGGATAAGTTGGGGGACGTTTGCCATGTATTTTATTACCTTGTTTACCAATTCATTGACAATGTGTCAAAACAAATTCAACAGGGTGTCGTCAGAACCCTCTATATTCCTCCAGGCAATTATGTACAGTTAACCAGATTAACCAGCTTATCCAGATTGTATTGATGCAGTGGTATCTGCTAGATTAACCAATTGCTGCATTAAGAAAGTTTTCCAGATTTACAAAAGGGCTATGAGATCTGCATCAATTTGGGCTTTCTTCCCACATAAAGCTGACACGCAAGGATATAACTGGAATACTGTAAAAAACGGTGTTAAACCTAATTCGCTCACTCACTAGATTAACGAAACATTGTTATGTAATAAGTTTGCTTCATTACAAAATTAAGTTTGCCATCAATAATCCCCCACAGGTTGTCGGAGTAAAAGGGTGTCATCGCATAAGGTAAGTGTTGTTAGACCTTGCCAATTTCTGCCAAAGGGACTCAATGCTTCTAACAAATGACAACCAAGTTTTGTTTGTCAACCCAAATGATACGATGGTGTGTTCTGTAATCTGTATCTTTATCAGTGTTTTACCAGCCACCACTTATGTCTGTCAGGGAGCTAGACCATAGGGAAAGGTTTTGTACTGTAGGAACCAGCTATACAGTATACCTCAGTGTAAGAAATGGTTTAATACCAAACATGACAGCGAATTGCAAGTATTAGTGATAATACTTATATTAATTGCCTTTTTGTACATTTATTATATTTTCTTCCTATCCTCTAGAAAGCTGTGATATGTTGCAAGAAAGTTTTGCAAAGTATGTTTACTAAACTGCATTGTCTTGAGCTTACAGATAATGCTTCCGGGACACTTTGCGTTCTGACAAAGAAATTATGTTTTGACAGTTCACAAATTAAGTATTTGTTGAACACTCAAAAGGTTAGGGAAACAAGATTAATACAGCAATTTTGAACATGGTTAAAGGGTTAAAGGGCTTCTTTAACTCATGTTCTGGCCTTAGTGCTCAAGTACATCTTATGACTTAAGTCTGACTTACAAAGATTATTTTAGAAAAATGTCCTCCTTGTTTTGTGATGATGTTCATTCAAACTTTTTGATCGTATTTGTATTTGAAATGCGTTTTCCATGTTTCAACATGTTGTAAATTTGAATTTCAATTTAACCAAAAATGGCCCTTATACCTTGTCCTTCAAAAACTGCATGGTTTGGCAATGTTGACCCCGATGTTATAAACATGAGAAATGATAGAAACTAATCTTTGAATGGTCATTTTGTTTTCAGGATGCACAGATAAGTATGAATGTTTAATTATGTGTTAAAGCTAAGTTTGCATATGCATTGAATTTGAAAATGCTTTAAAGTTTTTGTAATTGATTATTTTTTTGCTGTCTTGTTGGTAGAGATGTCAGCCATAAGGCTGGTTTGCCATTCTTCACTGTGTATTGTGTACAGTAATTTTTAGTTTCCATGATCATTTGCCAATGTTGTGTCAAATATAGTCTAGATAACTTGTTTGTGGATAAGTTGGCAGTGTGGTGTAAACTTTGGTTCAAATGCTGCAGGTAAGGGTCTACCAATCTCTCGGAATTTGATATTTGTATATGTGCCTGGCAACAATAATTCTGTTATGTGTATTGTAAAGGGGAAAGACAATATTACCAGTATATATAGTAGTGTTATTACTGGTTGTTAAAATAGAGCAAACATTATTTAAGTTTCCTTTAAATGACAGATTCCTCCTTAAAGTAAGATTAAAATCATTTTGGCCTTCTTCACACATCAAGCTGGCACACCCTGATACAATTGAAATATTTTAAAAAAAAACATTAAATCAAACCTGCTCTTCATTTATGTTGCTAAATTAAAACATGAATTCACAAAAAAATGAAAGTTGATTCTGATGAATAATTAATTTGAGACCCTATTACAATTGTTTAAAGGAAATTAGATTTCTGTATTATGTGATAACTGTCCAGAAGAATATAGTGAGGACTGACATTTAATCTGGATCACTGTAACCTTGACTAAAATCCTGGGGTGGAAGTGGTAGCAGATGCTCAAGTAATATACAGACAGAGCTACTTTTTGAGTATGAAAGAATAACCGGGTACTGAACCAAGTAGATTACATTTCTTTACCAGAAGGGAAATCATCCTTTGATTGTTCGTGACATTTGACCACACAGATGACATGCATCAATACAATGGCTCACCTTTGACATAAATATATGAATTGTGGTTTTGGTTCCTATTACACTCAATTTCAGAACATGGGTAGGTAGGTAGCCTTGTTTTTTTGGCTCACCTGACTAAAAGTCAAGCAAGCGCAAGTCATGGCCAGCTCGTCCCGCTTCATTGTTGTCAGCAGCTGTAAACATCTCAAACCACTGGATCAATGAAGCTGAAAATTCACATGCTTATTCCTTCCAAAGGTGCCACCTTACTTTCTTGAAGGGGTTTGAATCCAATTTTCAATATGGCCGCCCTAGCAGCCATATTGAAGCTTTTTATGGCCATTTTGCATTATTTGAATTGTTTAATAGTATATCCACCTGAATTTCTCTCAAAATACATTTTTGGCCCTGCAGACATTACTGAAATTGCACACTGCGGATACGGAACCAGGAAACCTTTTTTTGAAATTTAGTTACTTGTTTCATATTTGTTAATACATTTTCCCTCTGTATTTATGCAGACAATTTGACAGCAACCTTTATGTTGTTGTCTTTTTAACATCTAAAACTGTTGACTACATGTCAAGGTGAGCTACAGTGCCGTGGCATTATTTAAAAAGAATAACGCACCTATGTTGGTGCTGTGTGCCCCTTCATCTGTATCAAAGAGTGGCGAACATAGGTGGCCAAGGCATGCAAAGTTGAGCCAGAATCCTACAATACTGGGTTCGAATCCCAGGATTGCCCTGATTATCATACTTTGTTTGTCAGCACTATACCCTTGCTCGTAGGTTTCACCAAAGTGGTAAATGTCTTTGATCTGCATCACTTCAAACTTTTCATCCACATCAAGTTTAAATGAAATACTGTTCAAGTGATTAGCACTGAAAATGAAAGAGGGTTGGCACCTTAATTTAGGCTCAGTTGGGTAATTGCAACCACATCACTTTCTTTAAATCCCCAACTGAAATACTGTCCAGAGAGTCATTAATCAAACTTACACATTACCCAGAGACTGTTTTTCAAACAGTTTATGGTTTCTCTCACATGTTGTATTGTGGATCAGAACTCATGAGTCTTATCATCACTTGTAAGTGTAGTGAGCCTATTGGTAACACTGTGAGAAACTTGCTTTATAGACCATGATTTTTTTTGTCAATGCTTAAGTAATTGTCAAAGATGTACATCACAAACAAACATTCCTTAATATTCCTCTGTATTGCTTGTAAATTCTGCAAGTTGACACCAGCTAAGGCCATCTGTACTTTTCTCTGTTTCTCATCTACTGATCCCAAATTACTTTTATTAAATTATTTTTATATGAATTTCCTGTCAGTGCTATGTTATTGTAGGAGGTTTTGAAAGAAAGGAAGGAGCTCAACCAATTTACATCTTTTAAGCCCGTTGAACATCTGGGTCAGAATAGGTCTTCAGCAAACCCAGGCTTTCCGTAAGAGGTGACTGACAGGATCGGGCGGTCAAGCTCGCTGACTTGGTCCTTGCATGTCATCGTATCCCAGTTGCATGGATTGATGTTCATGATATCAATCACTGGATTGTCTGGTCAACTATTTAGGCTGCTGTCATATAGCTCAAATATTGCTGAGTGTGGCATTAAATCACAAACAAAAACATCTTATTTCATCTTTTAAAACCAATGGTAGTTTTTTGGAGGATTTAAAAAATACAATTGGTAAGTTTTTTCCAACTGACCACTGCTCCATCTGAAGCTGATCGTGGAAATGGGAAACAAAAAATAATATGGATGGCCTAATGTCCAGTTGTTATGTTGTGCACAGGTCTTCTTCAGGGTATTAAAGTTCCTCCTCACATGTGTACTCCTTGCAAGATCCTTATTGAATGTTGGTACTTTGGAGTAGTTTTTTATATAACATCATCTGAATCACATTTCAGCTCCCAATGGATGATTAAATAGGGCATTCGTATTTCTTAACTCTCAACATGTATTTTCTCGCAAAACTGTTGGCATTATCTGAATCTGATATATTGTGTTCATGTGACAAAGTGTGAGTATCTGAGTAAACATATTAGACTGTGTAGACCAGTTAAATGAATGATCTCAATATTGGCAGTGAGATATTATATTAACCCTGTGTAATTGAGATGGATAGTGACATATTTGACACATTAAGTGCTAGCTACAACTGTGAGACTTTGTATATTTCTGCTTGTGAGTGTTGACATGGAGCCTACATGTCCTTTACATGGATGTTAAGTCCATATTTTACTGTATCTTGTTTGTTGGTGCTACTGTCGGGACCCTTCAGGCTCACTTTGTTATGTATAATGATAGAATGCTTGTTCAGTTGACAGGGCAGATAACTCCAGTTGCAGGAGACATTTTCTGATCAAACTCTTTATCTCCATAACCTTTATAGTGGGTTGGCCTTATGGTCCAGCTACCACAATAGTGAAGGGTTGCATCCCTTTGCAGGATCCGTTGATTGTGGGTTCAAGTCCTAGATTTTTCTGGATAATGATCCATGTTTGTCGGCACCATAGCCATCATAGCCATCATTTTGAGAGGCCCTGGGTACTTATTACATTGAATATGGTATTTGCATTTGTACTACTTTTGTTCTTACAGAAATAACATTAATTCATAAGAAGTTAAGGTAAGCTTCAGTTAAGACTGAACACCCCATGTTGATGTGCCAGGCTGCCACACAGCCTCTCCCTGTAGTTTCCCCAGTGACAACTAGTCCCCAGTTAATAATGCTTGTATGGAAGCCGACTGAAATAAGGATTGGCAGGCTGCAATCTGCTGCCTCATTGTCCTACCCTTTTGCTGTGGATCCCTGCTCTGGTCTGATGCTAGTCATCAATTCCTCAAGAGCATGACACCTGACCCTCATTATTGTAATGGATAAGCATCAATGATTGCACTGATAAGTACCAAATGATATCTGTCCTGTTGACTGAGCTGAAGATTGCTAATGTTTGTAGCTCAAGTCAGTTTGAGTTGTGTGTGTTAAGTTATACCAGTCCTAGTGTTAAGTTTGATCATGGTTCCAATGAAATGTAATTGTTGATTTGTACTGGATGTATATTCAGATCTGAGAAGTCTTCTACCCCTGAAGTGCTGACTTTGACTGCTGATTACTATACTATTGCACAGAGTGCAAGTTCAAGTCGTATATTTATCATTGATACTTGCTACTGATTTTCAGAATTATACATATTGATTGTTGCGAGAGTTTTGTATGTAAAAATGTGTATGTGTATGTGTTATGCTGAATGGAATGATATTACAAACATCAAATGAAATACCTTGTCACTTTTCTTTTCTTGTGAACATTAGATTATTAGTCATCTGATTGGCAAAGAGTTGCCAAACATCGCCAATACAAGTTGGTTGATGGTGTGGTTGAAATGATCTTATTCATTCGCATGGTGAGTGTTCATTCACCAAAGAGGGGCGGTGGGGTAGCCTGGTGGTTGAAGCGTTTGCTCGTCACGCCGAAGACCCGGGTTCGATTCCCCACATGGGTACAATGTGTGAAGCCCATTTTCCGGTGTCCCCCGCCGTGATATTGCTGGAATACTGCTAAAAGCGGCGTAAAACCATACTCACTCACTCATTCACCAAAGTCTGGGTTCAATTCCTGCATAGGTACATTGTAAGAAAATAAAAGCGACGAATCCCTTTCCATATTCATATGAAATCTTTGCCAAAAAAAGATTTACGATTCGGACTGTCATGAGCATATGTAGTGTTTATGAATCACTATCAAATAGTGATGATACCAGTTGGACGCGAATAGATGAGCGTATCTTGCCCCATAGGTGGCATCCATCACAAACACATACAGAGGCAAGTCAATTGTTCACCTGAAAAAAACCAAGGGAACATATGGTACAAGTCAAAATAAGGATATGCATCGGACATCGTTTTTGTCACTGATGCGTCAAATTTTAAATGTCCTCCACATGTCTACCATAAAATTTTTGGAAAGCTTTACAGAGGGTTTGAGGGGCGGTCGGGTACCCGAGTGGTTAAAGGGTTCGCTCGTCACGCTGAAGACCCGGGTTCGATTCCCAACATGGGAACCATGTGTGAAGCCCATTTCTGGTGTCCCCCCCCCCCCCCCCCCCCCCCCCCCACACCTTGATATTGCTGGAATATTGCTAAAGCGGCGTAAAACCATACCCGCTCACGACTGAGGGTTTGAATGTTGTAACCTTGATAAAACAAACTTCTGACCAAGTCGTATAACGCTCTTTGAAACCTTGGGAGAAAGAGCGATTGTACCTCAAAAGTTGTGAAATGTAGACGCCAAATGCTTGAGCTCCTAGAATATTGCTCCACAAAAAGGGAAAGTTAACTTTTGGAAAGTTGAAGTCATCCCTCTTGTCATACAGTCTTGTGGAGATTGTTTTGTCACTTTGAATCTTTATGCACAGATATCTGATACAGCGCATATCTTGTGTCTTCCGCTATGGTGTTGCTGGAATATTGCAAAAAGGGACATGAAACCATAGTCCCACTCACTCTTATTCACAACATGAGTACACGCTTGCACTTTGAATCATTGTTATCGATTGTTCACAAAGGTGAAGACCGCCTCCGTGGTCTTGTGGTAGAGCGTCCGCCCGGAGAGCGGAAGGTCCAGGGTTCGATCCCGGGCCGCGTCATACAAAAAGACGTTAAAAGATTGTACTTGTTGTTACCCTGTCTTGCGCTCGGCATTAAGGGGCTAAAACAAGGACTGGTCGGCTCGGAGTCAGTATACTGTGTCTGAGTGGGGTATTCATGTTAAACTGCGGCATGGTATCTCAGTGAGCTAGCACTATAAATCGGCATCAGTACGGACTAGTACTAGCAGCCACACACACACATACACGTGCATGCACGTCGCTATATAAGTGCAATAATCTTGGACGCGACGTTAAACCCAATTTCACCTCACCTCACAAAGGTGACTATCATACTTCAATGAAAACTAATCTATATGAACTGAGTTATGATAGATTTGTTACATATCTCTATCAACCTCCAGTTTCAGGCTGTACAAGCTCATTATACTCAGAATTCCCCAAGCAACCATCCTACCAAATGAAAAAATTTAGAAGGGCGTTGAATGATAAGTTAGTGACTCGCATTGAAGGAATTGAATAATAATAAAATCTTTTGTCGTAGATAATACATGATGTAATAGGTATATCCGAACACAAAAACTTGTTTCGCTATGACAAACTGTTAAATTAAGCAGGGGTCTCTGACGTTCATTGATCAAGTACTTGCAAAAGAAACGACTTAACACCAAAAGCATCCATGAAGATAATGAACACAACACAAGGGAAGGGTGCCCCTTCCTGTGCCACTGTAAAGAGGTGGGCAGAAGCGTTTCAGCGTAGCAGGGAGAGCATTGAAGGCGAACCATGTCAAGGAAGGCCAATGACGCCAGCAGCTCCAGAGAATCCACGATAAGTGACGACAGCGTCATATTGCTAGCTCAGTTGGCATTTCGTAGCAAATATACATTCCATTATCACAGTAAATTTGACAAAGAAACAAGTATCAGCTCGTTGGAATTTATAGCTTCTGGCATCTGATGAAAAACGCACCAACCAACATGTTTTGTGATAATCAAGCTATGTTTGAAGCTGAACCAGAAAGGTTCTTGCAATGATTTGCAATCATGGATTAAACATGGATTCATCATTTCCAGCCTTAGTCCAAACAACAATCAAAACGATGGGAGCATTTGACATCACCACCACCAAATAAGACAAAGGCTGCCCCCTCAGCTGAAAAGGTGATGGCCTCCGTGTTCGTGCCGAGGGTGTCGTCATGATTGACTGTCTTCCGAAAAGGCAAGACGGCAACCGGAGCATATCATGGTATGTTTAGGGAAGCTGTCCAAGAGTTCACCCGTTCTTTGTTTCTCCACGGACAAAATATAAAACGATTCAAGATACTTCCACTTTCGCTTCCTTTGTGTATGGAAACATCAAATGTAACAGCAAGCAGGTTTGGGAACACTTCCAGAAGAGTACAAGAGCTATCATTTGGTGCCTTTTGCTTTGATAATTTCAACTTCAATAATATTTTGTATCATTAAATGCTTAAGAGCATTCACACTCAGGATAAGGAGTTTGATCAAGTACTACTTAGTATCCAAATACAACAATTCACGTTTTGGTGAGGGTTATGGAACTATTTTCAGTTTGCGAAAGACAAATTCTAAAACTGATCATTTGTTAAGGTAAATTAGAGATGAAATACAAGGTATGATGAGTTAGTTTCTCAGGTATATCAATCTTTGGGTTGTTAGTGAATGAAACTTATAAAAAGAACGCAACCTTACAGAAATACGTTTGCATACATTTCGGATGGCATTAGTACAGTTTAGATTTCGTTCCCATATAGGAATGGATAGAAAAGAAAGGATATGCAAAATGTGTATTGCCTCAAGCGGTACGTTTGCCTTGTGGCTCCAGATTTTAGTACGGGTGACTGTGGTCTGGGGCGCCTCAATCTACTGTTCAGTTGATTCCCTTATCAGTATCGGTATCTGCTTCTACAATTCTCTTGGGGGCACAGATGGCCCAGTCGTCTAAGGCGCCGCGATTCGCTGTGCAGAGTTGCGTCCCTTGTGCACGCCAGAAACCTATGATTGTGTGTTCGAAGCTCGGTTCGCCCCGATTATGTTTCAGCACCATACCCGTGCTCGTGGGTTTCACCGAGGTGGTAAACGTCTGAGACCTGCATCACTTCGGGCTTTCCTCCCACATTAAGCTGACACGCCGTGATATAACTTGAATACTGTTATAAGCGGCGTTAAACCCAACACACTCACTCACTCTACAATTCTCTCCAAGTGTGATACTGACTGTCGGCGCATACGTGTACATGAGTTTCATCAACCTGGTAAATGATCTACGTCACTCCAATGCACTCGGAGATGACAACTCTGACGCTAAATTAATGTTCAAAGCGGCCTTAAACCTCTTCAAGTAACGGGAGGCTAGTTAAATCCCACCGAACTCGATCAGGTTTCTACTATTTAATAGCCAAGCATGGATGAGTAATATGTTCGCTTTAGTAATAATGCATACAGGTTATTAGCTGAGTGTTTTGGTTTCGCACATAACTTATATTAGGAGTACAAAATGTATAATGGGCCCTTTGGCGAAATGTCATGCAGCCATGTTTGTTTGCGTGTTTAGACTACACATTGGAAAACCCCTATCTAAGAATATTGGGAACGTTAGTCAATAGTTTAATAAGAAAGAAGCATCGCTTTGTACATGGAGCTTAAAAGTACATGTACCTCTGCTTGGCGACCTCATTTGCATATTTGGATCACAATACGGCCAAATTTATCGGATTGGTGTATCTCATCGATAACACAAGCCTTGTATGATACACTACTGTGAATCTGCGTACTTTATTGGATAAACTTCAGAATACATAACAGGTAAACAAACCGTTCATGCATATACACAGTGGAAACCCATCAATCCGGTCTTACCGTTCCTTGTAAAATCGTCGGGATTAACTAATAGTAAATAGTAGTGTTCCTTTGACTATATATGTATATAAACTGCAGAGTAAACAGAAGTATACACTTGAAAATTGAATTTGACCCAGAAAATACAAACATTTAGTTCGCAAACACATTGTCTGGAATACGGGCTTCTGGGTTGACAAGGTGTCCTTGTATTTTCAGAACGAGGGATGTCGTTTCCTGGTGAAACCAGGTGAATATGGTATGAAATGGTATTAAAATCCCCAAAGGACAAGAATTTGTGTCCGCAATCCGTGTCAGGAACCAGGCGGGTTCGAATCGAAGACTTGCACCAGTTGTGATCATTGGTCTGTCAACACACCCGTGCTTTTGGGTTTCACCAAAATGCTATATTCTACGGCTTATACGCCATTGGCCGTATTTCCCATCTTAACCTGACAGGCTGTGATGAAGCTTCAATACTGTCTGAAGCGGCGTTAACCCGAAAATTACTCCAAGGGTATAATAATGATGTAAATATATACACATTCTAAATGTTCGAGTACCCACATAGCAGTCGTACCAAAATTATCTTATACAAAAAATAAAAAAACTGTGCCAGTATTATGACCTGACAATATACAATGTGTGCTCAGGGCACTTCGAATTCCAAGCCTTCACATTTATTCAAATAAGAAATGCTAGCATTAGAGCCAGTATCCTGAACACACGTTTTAAACATTGCGAAGCCAATGTGGGCGGTTTTGTCAGGCTTTCTGGCAAGGCTATACATTTTGTTTAATTTTTGTTAAAAGCCGCATCAATATTCCAGCTATATGACGACATCCCGTTAGTCGCCCTTTAGGGCAAGAATGGGTTGCTGAAGACCTATTCTCTACCGGATATTCATGGTTGACTCGGCTGTAGGCCTGTCATCTGACACTACCGCGTGGTCGTTGCTCATGCTCTCAACTTGTTTGCCAGTTCCAAACCCAAAACAATACAAATCTTTGACATGTGATCATCTACTGAAACTGAGCTTTCAGCGCCATCTTGAAGGCAGACCTCTGCTCCAGCCGCTTGACGTAGTCTCGGACCTCAGGGTAATCTTTCAGCAAGGATCCCTTGTTGAACATGTCGTCTGTCGCCGCCCACACGCTGTACCCCAAGATGCAGTCGACAGCTGTTAAACTGAAAAGATATAAACATTTGTAATACAGCATTCTCGATTATCCAGGGTAATAGATCTCCATTCTATTATGATACATACTATAGACCCAATCGTCACCATCTCATGCTCTCATTACTGACTTGGCACAGTTCTCTCGCTCACGAGTGGAATCTTATTGTGCGGCCATTTTTAAAGACGTGTCTTTCGGACACGGTTCAAAACAAAGTTTTGGTGTAGAATGGGTCCAGGGTGTTCGTCAGAATAGAAAAGAGTGAGTGAGTGAGTTTAGTTTTACACCGCTTTTCGCAACATTCCAGAAATGTCACTCAATGGTGGAAACCAGGGCCCTGTTCCACAAAGCGATCGTACGCGCTAAGATGATCGTAACTCCCATACTTTATCATAGGCTTACGACAGTCGTGGCGCTATGATCGCTTTGTGGAACGGGGCCCTGAAATGGGCTTCACACATTGTACACATGTGGAGAATCGAACCCGAGCCTTCGGCCTGACGAGCGAACGTTTTCACCACTAGGCTACCCAACCACATCTTCAACTGTTGAGGAACTGTCCATATAAACTACTTGTGCGTTGTTATCGGATGTCAATAGGGGTCCGTGCATCCTCCAGTCTCGAAACAGTCACGATATGGCTGAAATATTGCTGATGTGACTTTAAATATTAACTCACTCACTCACTTCACTCTCAAAGCTCGAACTCGCTTGTAGTTTCCTAACGCCAAGTTTGGAAAATGAAATGAAAAAGCATTATCCCTAATATGTTGAATACCTAACATGCACAGACCATCACAAATCATTACATATATTTCCATTTCCCTTTTTACCTGTCGCCACAGACATACTGCCTTCCTTCCAGAGTCTTGGTGAGACGCTTCATGCAGGTGTCCATCTTTGTCACCATCTTGTCCACTCCCTGTGGGTCGGGCTTCTCGGGTGTGACGGCCCATTGCCAATACAACAGCTCCATTGCCTCGTCTATAGTCACGCTAGCATACAGTGCCCAGCTAGAACAGTGAGAAACATAAAGGTAACATTTTTGGTCACGTGTTACCTTGGGTCTTCCAGCTTTTGGGTTTCGCTCTATGGCTTCCGTTTCATGGGCATTACCCTATGAGGGAGTGTAAATTTACGCCAGTTCAATGGTGGTGAACGTGTAGAATGGGATTCACACGCATATTTTAGCTGAGGGACAAAACCCTACATGTGCCACCCGTGTCACGCATGATGACGATGACGACGACGACGACGACGACGACGATGATGATGATGATGATGGTGGTGGTGGTTGAAATGGAATAACTTATGCATCTGCCAGAACCAGTTTGCAGTAAACATTTTTTAATCCAATACATTTCCGGAACCATTCCTTCACTAACAGGTTAATAGGCATTCTTAACTCACATCATATCAAATATACTACCCAAAAGAAGTTAATGAACACCCAATATATAGTATCGGTTGTTCTTTGATTTCTGTGGAATATGGTATCTATCGTTTAAGTCCACTCACTCATAGTAGTCCATCCTCTGTCCGAGGGGAGGCGCTAGTTTGCCGTAACGGTCAGCCAGGTACAGGCAGATCGCACCCGACTCGATGATCGCACCCTCACCCTCAGTCTGTAGGGCGGGGATGGTGCCGTGGGGGTGGACGGAACGCTTATATTCCTCGTATGCCTCAGTGTCTTTACCCTTAATGGAGTCCAGCTTCACAATTTCGAAATCGTCGACAGCGTCAAGTTCTGCAATCCATGACAAAATAAGACATAGTATATAGTTTATATCCGACCATCTTCCCGAGGCAAGTGAGTTAACTGTCTATAAATGTCCAGTTTCCACCCTACTAGGCTGGTATTATGGAGTTACATTTTGGCTGGACTAACGAGTCTATGCATAGTCCAATCAAAATCGCGCACCGAAATCGAAATCCGGTTCGTAAAGTGTCATGCAGATTTCGATCGACTGCAGGATTTGCAAAACATGTGCACCGCTAACTCGTTGTCGACAGATATTTTTCTAAACCTTTTCATGTTTTTAATCAAGGTGCTCACGTGATTTGATGCACTTCGCGACGTAATACTCGTTTTATCACAATATACATCCTGATTATCGATCAGATCGTCTTGGCTGGGCTCCACCGTTTTGTTTGAAGCAAATGCAAGTGATACGAGAGTTTGAATCTGATTGGTCAATAGGAGAGGCATAGAAAGGACATAACTCGTAATAGCCACTGGTGGCGCTACGATCGAGCCCAGGAATTCCAGCCAAGTTCGGCAAGGGTGGAAACTGGACTTTTAAAGTCAGTTAACTCTCTTGCCTCGGGAAGATGATATCCGACTGACTAATTATATCTCTATAAGTATTTTCTGTCTCCTCAAAAGAGATTCAAGTCGTTCAGAGACTAGTTGGTTTGTCTGCTAACTTAAAATTGGAGTACATATAAATTCAACAGTTATAATGAATACAGTAATGATTGCGTGTATATTCATAAGGCGCCATTTCCGCTCCATAAAGCATACTCAAAGGAATACGTGCATTATTAGTATGTAATGAAAATTTGACACAACCGAATTGACTTTCCGTGATTTTTCTTCATTACCCGTGAAGATCCTGATCTTAATTGATCTTCCGCAACCAAAGCCTGTCGTAAGCGGCGACTAACGGGAGCGAGTGGTCAGGCTCGGTTGCATCTTCCCGAGGCAAGGGAGTTAACTGACTGTAAAAGTCCACTACTTTTATAGTTAGTTAACTCCCTTGCCCCGGGAAGATGACTTGGTTGATGCATGTCATTGTGTACTACAGACTGTAAATGCGTAGATCGATGCTCATGAGATCAGTCATCGGATTGTCTGATCCAGGCTCGATTATTTACAGACCGATGGCATACATGTGGAATTTTGCTAAATGCAGCATTAAACAACAAACAAACTATTCGACTTTCCTAAAATAAACAAAAGTTAAAATGAAAGAGTGGACAATATGTTCGACACAATCGAGTTCGACATAACGGTGTTCAGCTGCAATTACAACGTATTTATATAATATGGGTCTGTACTGGGAATATTCAGCATACCGTCTCCATGTAACAGCTCAACAACGGTTTAGAGTGTATGCTGACCACCCGCATGGCCACCCACCTCTTTCAACCCAACACATTGGGGCTACCGATCGATACACCTATTACAGCGAACACCCTTATGTATGTATACACCCACCCCGAGCACATACACTCACCGTGTATAAGCCACATACACCTGAACGACCTGTACATAGGACACTGATACAACTTCATAACTGCACGTTTTGCTTTCTTCGCCGCGTCAGCCATGACTTCGGGAACACGGGTGATACAATGTCCCGCGCTTTCTTGCCTGTCAAAATAGGTCAACCTCTTTATATACATATACTGTGTGATGTTCCCACTGAGCAACCGACCATGGGGATCAACATCCTGTTGAAAGTGACCGTGCCTAAGAAATGTTTGTTACTCTGGGTATTTTTAGGATAGCAATATTTTATTTTATGTCTTATCAGTAAGCACTCTTGAACGAACTGAACTTCTATAATTCGAATGTATGATTTTGTAGCGTTAATATGACCATGATCATTTAAAAATATATATTGTTCAATGTTGGCTTTATACCGGTATATGGTCTCTGATTTAATCAACGCTTAATCCTATATTTACACACACGCGCGCGCGCACACACATACACACACACCTATTGTGGAAATGAAATAAACGATACATATTAAAAGTATTTTCTTATTTAAATCATGATTCTATCGGTATACAGTGCATTATGAATAACGTATTTTGTTCTAGGGAGGGAGATGGGGGGTAACCGCAATTAGAAAATACACAGGTCTAGTTTTTATTTGATGAAATTCCCGAAATTCCAGTGTTACCTACAATGTATATATAGATGCTAATATATTCATATGTTTGTTTCTATTATTTTGTATGTGTACATATTCAATTAACCTGCGTCGACCTGCCTGAAATTATTTCCAATAATTATCAGCAAGAAATGGCAGAAAAATAACCCTGTAAAAACATTTCGCTCTCCCGATTTATTTTGTGTATGTAACATACTTAAATAATTTAAGTTCGTGTGATGTTTTCATTAAAAAAAGGCTGGTGTCTCGGATAACAGTACAGAAACCGGTGTTACCAGCCTCAGATATTTCCGTACAGACACAGCGGAAGTCATGGTGGCTGATGTTGTGGTGCATGTTGGGTAATCTTCAAACATGGCTGCCATCTTGAGAAACGTGAGGAGTGCATGCAGCATTGCCGCTGTCTCATTACGCACAACTTTGCCAAGAGTCAGTGCGATTGCACTCCTACATAATACACAGTCAAGATGCATGCATACCCCAGCTCTTCTATCCAATGTCACACTCACAAAGGTATGAAACTTTGTAACCGGTGCCCGGGTCGTGATTGACATCGTTGACATTGAAAGATGGAACCTTACTCCGATCGCTCTCGTGTTATCGTGCGTTTCGTATTTTCTCTTTGCTATTCAGAAGCTTCCACAAACGATGCACCCGCAGTGCATTTAGTGATTTAATAGACACCAAACAATTAATTCTGCTATCTGTTCGGAGAAAAGGGGTGGAACAGTAGATGATTATGTATCGTTTATGTGCTCCGAAATTATCCCATGTCCAAGCCTTCCACGGTCACAAACAACAATAGTTTGTCTTTGGAGAATAAAGAAGTAACTGTTCGTGACAATACTGAAAATGGTTTGGCGATACTATTGTTAAGTGAGTTCACCCATTCATTAGGTTGTCTTATTTTCCACCAGCATGCGTTTACCAAACTGACGTGTTGCTTTTGGTTGATGTGAGTTACATTTCATTTCTAGTCTACTATAGTCAATGAATGTACAAACATGGCTTATTGTATTCTTTCATCTGGACATGCTTAAGGTGGTAATACTTACAAATAAATAGTTTATCTGATAATCCAAATGACAAATGAACTGTCAAGTGTGAGAAATGTTCCTTTATGTGTAAATGACATCTGCAGTTTAGCTTGAATGTCATGCCTTTTGTGGTATGTTATAAGGCTCTTAGTCCTCAAGTTTTATAACTTAGAGTTTACCATGCTTACACACACAAAAAAGAAAGAGACTAAATTTTAGGTGTGTCATGATTCAGCTATCCATTGCAATTTTACACCTGCCAGTATGATATACTATATGTCCATCTATGTAATGATTCATGTTTTAATTGTGTATTGATTTTCGAACAGTAATATTATTTACCAAATTTTAAAATAACTGCATGATAACTACTCCAACTAGCATAACCTTACTGCCTCTCTTGGAACAAAAAGCAGACTCTGGTTGTTTACTTATATCAGCATGATAAGAAAACCCAGTTGAACTCCTCATGTGATTTAAACAAACAGGTTGATAGCATCAGCCTTTCTCACCTGGTCCACATGGAACACAGAGACATTTCACGCAGAAACAGCACAAACTACATACCGCAATAAATATTGATAAATGAGGTAACTGTATCATGATCCTTCCACTATACTTATGGTTGCAAATATTTGATTGTCTTTGTCCATTCAGGCATGGAAAGTGTAGATCACCAACGCACCTAGTCTACAATAATTCAGTAGTTTTTTCCGGGAGACAATTTGGGTTAATTTCGGCAAAGTCTGTGTATGAGGGACAAGCAACTCTAGATTTGTTATGCAAGAAATTTAGCTATAACTCATTAGTTGAATGATAAATTTTATAGATGACATGTATTAAAACACTGAGTAGTTATTGTATGGCCAATGTGGGTTTGATGTTAATCAGTGAAGAAGACAGTTTATCATTCCGGCAGCTATAAGTTAAATGTTTTCTAGTAGATGTAGAAGGAGCCTCATGAAACATCTAAAGCAATACAAAACATTCTGTCGCTTAACAGGTTGGCGTGAATGTTATCAACTTCTCAACCGCCACCACTATCACCTCAGTGGAAGAGATCCAGCAGAGAGTCCTCAATGTGTGCAAGCTTTATGACAAAATCAATGCAGAAAAGGTACTCAGTATTTTCAACTCTCATTTCAGAACACAGTCAAAGATGTCAGGTTGTACAGCTCCAAGCCTCCTCTCACTATTGAAATGATACAAGAAAGAGTATTGCTGGTTTTGAAATTGTATGACAAAATTAATCCAGAAAAGGTACAAAAATCATTTATTTTCCCTTTGAATTACAAGACTTTACAATATCTTAATTAAATAGTACCAACCATTATATATTTTCAAAATGTTTTCTTCTAGAAAAGAATAAACAAAAATAATTTTGCCTCAGATTTTACTCATTTTAGTCATTTAATTTTTACCCCCCTGCAAATAGCATTTCCCTGGATGCCCAGAAAAGAAATGTGTCGGGGTAAATGTTACTCCAATATTTAATGATCAGTCCCTGATTAAGGTAACACTATGCCCATTTCTTCTTGTATAAATACTTGGGGCCAAGATGCAGGAAGCCAGTATTTTGAGATATTTTGTGTCTTGCAATGATTAGGACAAGTTGTCACTGGTTTAATCTTTTCAGTGTTTTCTTTCTGATTATGAGTTAGTTTGCACTTAATTACACAGCAATTTTTGTCAACTGTTATTATTCAATTCATTTGGTCCATGTTTCATTAAGCAGTGATGTTCTTGTTTCAGCTCTCCCTGGAAAGCCACTTCATGAACGACTTGGGGCTGGATAGTTTAGACCAGGTGGAGATAATCATGGCGATGGAAGATGAATTTGGTAAATTGCGTTAAAACAAATATGGTTTATACAGCAGAACTAGAAGTATTCCTTTGTTGTAATTATACCCCAATACATTTTATAACAGTGATTAAGATACTGCTCAAGGGAGCGTTAACACTAACTCAAGAACTTGTTGAAGGACTATGCCTGCGCAGTATTGTCACTATGCTGCAATACACTTTTCAAACGATACGTTTTGCAATTTTTTTTCTGTTCTTGTATATTGTGTTTAAAAAATATTAAACAAGTTTTGTTATTGTTCGGTTAAACATAAAATCTACACAGAAATTCACTCACAATGATGTTTCCCTTTGAAATTGTTTGACACTATAGTGATTTTTCTTTCACATTGTTATCTCCCCTGTAAGTTGGTGATGACTGACCATGCTGATTATTATTTACTTTAGTATGTAGAAAATAGGATCTGCATATACAGTCAGTGTCACTGTCAATCACTATCAAATGCTTTAGCCCCTGATATGTTACAATGCGTATCACAATACAGGTACATGTAGTGCAATATATTGCAATACAATTGCTTGACCAATACACAGCTAGACAAATGACCCTCTTAAGTCTATCACTTAGGAGTAGGACATCTTGACTTTGATCCTTGATGTCAAACACTGTGTACATGGTGTAAGTTGAGGAAATGTATTATGATTTGCACCACTGTATTAAATTCAAGAAATGATTTTCGTATTGTTTTTCAGGGTTCGAGATCCCTGATGCGGATTCTGAGCGCCTCATGAGACCAAGAGACATTGTACAATATATAGCTGACAAAGAGGATATTTTTGATTAGAGAAAATGAGAGGAATTGTAAGTTGTTGAAAGTTTACCATCTTTTCTGTGTTACTGATCAGCACACGGGATAGAAGTCTTGACTTAAATTTAATTGCTTTCTACTGTAACTACGCAGTCTAGATGAAATCTATATTAGCTGTAGTTGTTTTAAGTGGTTCGCCAGGGATTTCTTGGCAGGATTTAGTCACTGAAAACTCAAATAACATAACAGTATAGAACAAATTTGATGCATTTAGTCTCTGCATTTTGTTTACCGTTACCCTTCAGATAAATGTTTTATAGATCCTGAGATTTCTCTTATGACCCCTGAGCATGATGGATGGGGATCCCAGGTTAGTGTAGGCCCTCTATGCTTGACTTTGATGCGATATATGGATCGGATGAACGGTTTGGTTGATAGCAAGTTATCATACGATGTGGCTGGAATATTGCAGATTGTGACTTAGCCACAGGCTAATTTGCATATCATGTGACCCGACAAACAAACACACTTTTTCAGAAATCAGAACAGAACAGACTAAGTATTTGTATTGGCGGGTTTTTCATATTGTTTTGCATAATTATATAAATATGCTACTACAACTGCAACAGTGAGTTGCATGACAATACATATTTACACATCAAAGTGACCATATCGCTAGCTCTTCATAGGGCTTCAATGTCAGCACATGGTGTCGTACAACCAATGTAAACATAGGATAACAACGCAAATGGAAATAGCTTTTCACGATTTAGGATATTTTCTCAATGAAAGTTAACCATTTTATCACATATGTTTGTCTGGATATGTAGACTTGTCCAAAATGAAACAAAGGAAAAATATATGCAATATCTTGAATGGACTGTGTAAGATGTGATGAATCGTCACATGGCGCTGTCCTGTGACAGGTACTATGCTGGTCCCATGGAACTCTGAGTAGGAGAGTGATTTTAGCCATATATGATGATTGGGATGGTGGGTTACCGCAATGGTTGTATGTGTTGGTGTAAAGGATGTGTGAAGACTTGGTTTTTTCACTGCCAATCAAAGTGGTATATATCCAAACTCAGATTATCAGCTTCACGTTGTTGACAAGGTTACTCTCTTTGCACTGGCAATATGCAGCAGAATTTGGCATGCATTAATTTAACTTATTTTGTGAGTCCCTTGGACATGCCAGAAACCTATGATTGTGGGTTCGAAACCTGGTTTGTCTCTATTTATGTTTCTAGGTATGTCAGCACCATACCCTGGCTCATGGGTTTCACCAGAGTGGTTCAAGTTTGAGCCCTGTATCACATCAGGCTTTCCTTCCAATTTATCTCGCACACCATTAAAAAAATGGAATACTGTTCAAACCCAACTCACTCACTTAAGACAAGAGCATTGTGGTCTATTTTAGTACAAACTGTCATATTTTTGTTGTTGAAAATTTCCTAATCACGTTTTTGTGTTTGGTTTCCAGATGTTTTAGTGCTAAAAAAAAGGAAGATGTTTGCGGCTCTTGGAGGACAACTGTACAAATAAGAGACTGTTACGTTACATATGTCCCCTCCTCACTAGTATGGTGTGACGATCTGTGTATTATTGCTTGTACATGTTGGCTTGGAATAAATCATGTTGTATGAAGACATTCCTGTGTTCTGTATTTTCCGATGAATTAGGCTGTGCCAATGTCACCCCTGAGAAACAAACAGATTTGCTTGTAGCTAAGATTTTAAAGGACAGCTGGGACACTATATCATTCTGTGACTTGAGTCACTAGTTAGCTCACCGGGTCCGTAGGACCAAGGTGAGCTTATGCCATACCGTGGCGTCCGTCGTCTGTCCGTCAACAATTTATTCAAATGACTTCTTCTGAACCACTAATTGGAAATTAACAAAATTTGACTGGAAGCATCCCTAGGTGGTGGGGATTCAAAATTGTACAAATGGTGGGGCTGAGGGGCGGGGCCAAATAGGGGTAATTTGGCTATATTGCTTTAAAAGACTTCTTCTCTGGAACTAAGAGATAGATGTCAACCATATTTGGTTGGAAGCATTCTCCGTTGGTGAGGATTCAAAATTGTACAAATGGAGGGGCTAAGGGGCAGGGCCAAAAAGAGTTTATAACTTGGACACAGTTAAGATCCCCTCCAAATAACCATATGTACAATTGCTGAGTATAATGAGATGAATGCACATATGCTACCAGGACTGGTCCTTTTGTTCATCTGTCCGGCACTCCCAAAGGAGTTAGAACCTTGACCATAACATGCAAACCGATATTATCGCCACAGTATAATTAACAGATACATTGTATACATTTGATTGTTATGAAGAGAATAATACATTTATGCCAATAGGATTCGCCCTGGGGTCCAGCCTTGCCTCTGGAAACTTAGATCCTGGATCATAACATGGAAACGGTTCAGATCTTTATGCTACATTTGTATCTAGAGAAGTAAATGTACATGCTGTCAGATATGCCATCCACCTATTTTGAATGCTGACAGAGTCAAAATTACGAGATATTTGCACGATTATATACATGTACAATGCAGATGTATATTTTGTCATGATTGTGTAAATATCCAGTGGATTTCAGAGTTTTTGGCACAGACTGTTATATCATTTATTACCTCCAAAAGAGTGAGTTACTGTTTTTGTCATATATAATCAAATCTGGTCCAGGAAAAGTGGTGGTGGAGAGCATGATTATGATAATCTTAGCTCATGCAATCAATCTGTGGGTTGCCAGTCCCTAGTTCACCAGTGGTGATTCCAGGTTAGAACTGGTCCCCAGCAACCAGTGCTTGTCTGCAGGGTGATTCAATGGATCAGGTAAGACTGGTGACTTGGTTGATTAGGTATAGTGTCAAGATGGTTTGGTATTGGTGAACTGTTGATCATTTTGATGTTTCTCATGCAAAGTAAATGCTACCTACAACATTCAGCCTTGCAAAATTCATCAACACACAGACTATGTTCAGATTACAAGATCTGTTGCTTTTAAGATGAGACAAAAAACATGAATATAACAATATTATTTATTCCATTAGAAAAACTTTCACGGATGCATGCACTTAAGAATGGACCCGACAGTTTGGGTCTATGCTCATAATATTAATCATTGGTCTGTCTTGTCCAGATGCTTTATATTTCCAGCCTGCCCCCCAAAAGCTGGAATATTGCTGAGTGTAGCTTTAAACAACAAGCAAACCAGCGAAGATGATAATATACATCAATAAAAATTTAGAAAGGGGATTTATAAAAACAATACTGAATAAAGCATATCAATGCATAAATGTGAAGCATGTTTAAATAAACTATTGGGTCCTTTCATGTTTTGCATAGGGGTGGGTAGGGTAGTCCCAGCGTTTAAATGAAAATATGTATTAGAAATATGCCCTGAATGAATAGTTTGTTGGTAGTGGTGCAAAGAATGAATAGTTTGTTTTGTGGAAAATACTCAATGTGCTAAAAGTGAAAATGTGTTTGATGGTGCTCATTAAAATATAGTGTGTTGATTATGGCTGGGGACAAGAATAAACTTCATATGGATCTATTTATACTATGTTGCCAATTTGTAGTTATATTACTACAAATATTTTTAGAAGGATTAGTCGAAATGAATTTTTCGATAAGGGAGATTCAAGATTTTATGTCATTCAACAGTAAAACATATATCCAAATCACATGCGTGTCATTCCGAGAGAAACAGGTTACGGAAAGGAGCGAGAGTCGACGATTGCTGATGGATCTCCATGGAGACCGTTGCCACTTCCGTTATTCACAAACGACGCCATTTTGGTTGTTGCTGCTGCACTTAGTTTCCACGTCTGTGTTTGCATTTTGCTCTTTATCCCGCACGTATCGCACGTTCTGCACGATGTATGCCTCTGTTGCTTTGGTTTATCATCAAGGTATCTAATAGTGGTCTCAGTGTTAAAATATGTTTGCTTCTCATCTTGATTTCAAAGGTTTCAGATTGATACATTTTGAGGCCCACTTGGGCGGATTGTAGGCCTATTCCAAACTTGATTCCTGTTACCCTTAGCCTAGGTAACAATAAAAGTAAAAGAGAATGACTCATTACCAAATGGGACACGTACTTCGCCGGTCCCTTGTATATTGGTGTAGGGGATTTATATGTTGTTTTGCAAAAGATCAAGTGTTTTGTGAAGTGAATGTGTATGGATGTGAATGTATGTCGATGTATGCTTCCTTAATTAAAGCTCATAATTATCTCAGTGAAGTGATTTCAGTGATTAATATTAATTGTATAAATTCACTTCCATGGTAAAATCATGTGAATCACTGTTAGGTATCATGATAAATGATAAAACGGACAATAAATGTAGATATGTTTTCTAGTCCCTTAGCCTACTTCCCCTGGGATCTACTCGAGGCTTTTCTGACAATAAATACTGTCAATTATGAAACGTGTCAGAAGAGTTTATGCATATCGTATTCATGGTGTGGGTTTTTAAGTACCCTCTCCCAACTACGCTTGTTGTCAAGGGGACTGGTAGAGTCTTGCATGTTCCATAATGTCCAAAGGGGACCACATTACCTCAACCAAAGTTCCTGTAATGTTGCAATAATTTGATTTGGCAGCTAAAACACAAGCACGCCGTTTCTTTTAATAAACTCAGTCTATTTTCTAGTCTATACAATGAGGATAGGTAGGATTTTGTATTTTATTGTATTTATTTTATTGTAGCTCTGGACGATCTCCACAGGTTTAGGACCTCCCCGGCCCCCGTCTCCCAAACAAATCCTCCTGTCCCAGATCCTGTAGGTCATCATTAGGTTCAAGTTGTGTGAATGTGTCCTATAAATAAGAAAAACATATTCGAGAACAGTTGCAACTAACGTTCGAAACAAGTCAAACATTACAAAGACAAATATTACATATTCAGTACTCAGTAGTCAGGAAGCGTCTTACAATCAGTACTCGTTCTAACAAACAACACAGACTTTCATTTTTCTGCCACTTCCTTACATAGCCAAAGCCCTTATTCTGAAATGTATGATAAAACTTACATCTGAATACATGACCTTTTCGTCAACACCTGTCACCACCACAATTTGATAGTGATTCAGAAACACATGCCCATAATATAGCCTGACTCGTACACGTGAAGATTTCTTGTGATTATGGGATGTTTTTTTGTCGCTTTTATTCTGTCGGTAGGTTATTTGTCTTCACTTGCTTCTTTGTTTAAATGACCAGGTAAAACAGAGTATTAATGACGAAAATGGTCGACGTTCTCAATTCACTCTCGATTATAAAATACCGATTTCAATTATTAAGAAATATATTTCCTCTCTATTAGCGCCTCAGTGTCTTCACCATCACTGTCAACCCCCTCTCATCCCAGCCCGACCCCCAGACCTCCCTCCTCGCCCCTTCCCCCAGAGCCCGCCCTCAAGTTGTGGAGATAGATCTTGGTGAAGAAACCAAGCAGCCCCAGTCGTGCTCGGCCGTCCTTGTGTCCTGTTTGAAATACATTTTCCAGAGTTTCTTCACGGAGAGATAGATTTTGGATTTATTGTCTCTGCCAGTGTAGTTTGAACTACAAGTTTTTTTTACCTTTCGGACGAACAATTTGGACTATTTTGGCTTATCTCCTTTAAATGTACATGTTTATGATAAAAGTTGTTGCTTGAAAAAAGCGTCATGTATATTCGTATTTTATTATTATTCACTACGTTTTCTGCACTCCTTGTGAAAACCGATGACAAACGAATCGAGAGATGGCTTCGCAGGTGGTCCATGCCAAAGGCTTGCTTCAAACAACCTAGCGTTATTTCAAGAGTCGACTAAGATGGTGACTGTGTGGATAAAATCCTCGGTTTTCCTTTTATGATAATGTGAGAATTTAAGAACTTGTTTGCTGTGTCAGAGAAGTTTTGGACTTTTTTCGCACACATGCATTTTGTTTTCATTAATTAAAAATTAAATCAAATTAATTCTCCTAATAAATTTCTTGAACTCAATGTGTTTTATATCTTTATGTGCTCGTTCTTCGTTATTGTACACATTGCTTCCTAATCAATCGGACCGTAACCACGGAGCCCATGCTGGTCGTACGAGACTCGGTGACTTGGTTGATTGGGTGTCCTTGTACCCCGACGGTGAGAATCGTTGCTCACGATATCAATAACTGGATTGTTTGGCCCAGACTCGATTATTTAAGGACGCCGCCATATAGCAGGAATATTGATGAGTGCGGCTTTAGACCACAAAGAAAGGTACGTAGCTGTAGCTTATATACATTGATATATTTGATGTAGATCTACAGCTACGAAAAACAAAACTTCGCATGTGGTCAAGCTCTCCACAAAATGACTCCACCCCATACCGAGCAGAATAGGTCTTCAGCAACCCATGCTTGCCGTAAAAGGTGAATATGCTTGTCGTAACATGCGACTAACGGGATCGGGTGGTCAGGCTCGCTGACTTGGTTTCCAATTGCGTGGATCGATGCTCATGATATCAATCACTGGGTTGTCTGGTCCAGACTCGAATATTTTACAGACCGCCGTCATATAGGTGGAATATTGCTGAGTTCGGCGTTAAACAACCAACCAACCAACCAACCACTGCAGCCATCTAGTCGTTATTCAAACACGGTATGGAATCGCTGAACGGCAGATTTGAATTGCACCATCCATTTTGAACGGATAACATACAAAATGGCGGCAATTGTTATGACATACATGAACACAATTAGGTCCACAGATTTTGTTTACACGACTTAAATATATACTTGACTGTGCAGTGTAACGATATCTATGAATTTTGTGTAACTTAAAGGTCAAGTTACCAGTCAGCGTTAGAAATTGGCACCTATAGTCCTTGCTAAACTGCCCAACAGTTACGGTATCATAAGGACAAGTAGAAATGTGCCCTTTTTAAGGTTTTTGCTATATGTTATCATTATAAGGACTAGTGGACTAAAACTGTTAGTTTCTACCGCTGCTGGGGACAATTGAGCAAAATATACACTGCAATTCGACATCCTAATCTTTACATCAGAAAATGAAAATGATATTGCTTATACAAACAAATAATTTCTAAATAAAGACAACGTTCATACAAAACTGAAAGACAATGTTGAAGTAAGAAAACTCAATACGTTCTCAGGAAGTATCTATTGGAACAGAAAGAGAATAAATGTGCATTGAACGAGTACATCATTTACACTTTAAGCGATTGAAAGATTTATACATTGAACTGGGGTTGCAATACGTTTTCACGAATAATTTACAAAATACAACTTCTTCTAATTTTAGATTGATATTGAACCATTAAAGTCAGATTTCAAATGCAACTGCTATGATCTTAGTTACGATATCTTTCAGTATAATAAACCACTGTGTAGAGGCCCACAGTAGTGAACCACTCCAGTTTGGTGGACTTTCTCTTGATCGATACTGGTAAGCAACCTAGTTCGGAATTACCTCTACATTCCATATGAAATACGCAACTCTAGACAAATTATGTGTACCGTTTGGAGAACAAAAATTGGTTTTCAAAATTTACAAGTAAGCAGCAGGTTACCAATGAGGATCAATCCAGATGTCAAGGTCAAAGTATACGAAAACCGCTGTTGCATCAAATTAAAATATAGGTACGAGTTTATAGCAGATATGTGTATCTGCTTGTCTTTTGAGTCGGAGGTCCAACGAAATATCAGCAACTTTGAAATCATAAATAAATGATTCATACACTAATGACAGTACAATGGCAATATCCACCTTTTTCTTACAACAATATATCAATTAAGCGAAAATAACCAAATATATAAGCATCACAGTTGCAAAAGACTGTAAAAACGTAAACCTGTGTCCAAGATAAACAGGATAATCAGACGCTGGATCAATGCTTCGGCTTACTGCGGTTTCAACCATTTCTTGTGACCCCCGCCGTGATGTTGCAGGACCATTGGTAAAAGCGGCATAAAACCTACCCATTTCGGTTTCAAAGCTCTTGTCTAAGACACTGTATGCGTATATATAGCGACATACATTCAATGTCCAAAATAGCATGCCGTAAATGACGAAAACTGATTTTTCTCTATGAAGTCAAAAGGCGACAGAGAGGTTACACACGTACAAAGAAAAGGGGACATAACTCCGCTATGCTTAGCACTAGTTTATTGTAACTCGGGTCACTCGGTGAGAATTAGCTGTGGGTAGGGACAATATATTTTCGTGGTGTTTTGTTCAGGAGGAACCAAACTATCCCAACACAAATATCGATATTGAAACTGTATACGTTTAGTTATAAAAAAACAAACCCAAAACAATCATAAGAAATGATGAAATCGTACTTCATAAAAAAAGAGGTAATAGAGAAATGGATGGCCCTATCTAACCTATAAATTAGTCTCCTGATTGTGTAAGTGTAATTTGACTAATGTTGTACAATTATTAATGGAGCACTAGCCTTATCAAATGTAATGAAATACCAAAAACATAACACCATTCGTTTTGACGTCATGGCTGGTTCAATGTCTTTGATAACGTCGGCGCAAGACGACACTGGTATTTTGATTAATATATATCTCCCCTAATTTTCGTTCACGGAACGGAGACCCGTGAAGATTCCGGGAGAGAAAAGGTCTTCAGCAACCCATACTTGCCGTAAAAGGTGACTATGCTTGTGGTAAAAGGCGACTAACGGGATCGGGTTGTCAGGCTCGCTGACTTGGTTGATGCATGTCATCGATCCCAATGGCGTGGATCGATGCTCATGACATTAATCACTGGAATGTCTGGTTCAGATTCGAGTATTTACAGACCGCCGTCATATAGCTAGAATATTGCTGAGTGTGGCGTAAAACAACAAACCAACCTAACCAACAACATGGAACGGAAAATCTCGATGTGTAAAACGGAATTTGACGCTTTTTCGACACAAAATAAAACGGCTGCTTTCACCAAGTACATAATGTCTTGAATATGTAAACAATTAGATAGTTTATCGTTTATCTTAATTGGACAAGACACGCATCTGTTTGGCATCAATTTACGTAATGAAATACCCAAAAGAATATTTCAAAACAACCAAACTTATATTCAATATTGGACATATATTTGTTCATTATTATGTTTATTATTTCTCTTCATCTCGTCTCAGAATTACACAATAAAAGATGCGAAGAAATCTCTATTGGTATAAATAGAATTATCAGGATAATCGTATATACGGTTGAACCAAAGGGGTTCATGGCATGGGTTTTATTCTTATACTTTTTAACAATTCCTGGAGAAATAAAGAAAACAGTTTAATATCCTGTGATCACAATATTGAAAAAAAATGAACCAATTGATTATATAATGCAAAACGAGAGGAATAATTCGTAAATTGTTTGTAACAAACGCGCACCTGACGAATCGTTAGATATCACTGTTCTGTGTATCAAACGACATAAAAAAAACAATTCAAAGACCAAGATAAAAAGTATTATCCATTTTGTTAAAGTAATATATTCAGTTTTGGTTATAAAATACAATGAAACTGCTATTCATGGACATTGGTTATATGAACTTATAATATTGAATATGAAACATCCCAAGAAATACGTACATGCTGCAGTTACATTTATACTTCATCTTGTAACACTTGTCCGAAGGAAAGAAATATCGTATTCGTCACTATAAACGTATCAATTGTTATGTAAACAATGTTCAAACAAACAGGAGATGATCAAAGGTTCGATCGTTCATACATGTTGTGGCCTATATTTACGTATATGATATCATTTTGAAGATTGACAAATATCCAAAGTGAAATTAATTGTGTGAAAAAATGTATAAAAGATATGTAAAATCTACATCACAACTGAAACTGTAAACAGCATGATACAATGATCGTGTGCCTTCAACTCAAAGAAATTACCAAATATGTACAACAATGTTGACGTATGACATCACAACCGGTGACCGACTTTTACCAAATGGCGTGTTCACTGTCAACAGTACGCGGGATTTTACGAGGGGACTCTCGTCGATTCAGGGATCGTATATACATAAATGTGACATGTAAGTAATCAGAAACATTCTGACAATCTATGTACTGTTATTTGTTGTTATAATTTTCACTGAAACCAACGGAGATAGTCAGAAATTCCGATAAATACCCTTGTGGTTGTGCGTGATTTTGCGTCAGTCATGGAGTCACAGGACGGTTACTTTGACGATTTCTGTTGAAAATACAAAATCATTGCAATTTGTTTATTTTAAATTCCCTTATTCTTCAAACGATTCTCTTCCCATTTTTATTCTGAAAATGTTAAGCCAATAGCTTGAACGAATAGACGAATGGATAGCTCAAAATAGAAAAATTGCTACACTGTGTAAAATCTGAATTTTGCTTTGCCTACATTTCAAACAAGTGCAGTTTTTCGAGCACAGCGTTCGTTTTCACACCTAACTTATTTTGCCTGATTTCATCCAGCCACTTCGTATTGGTGACAAAGACCATTGTTCATTCGATTCTAAAATGTATGAGGAATTCAAGGATGTATGTATCGCAGCTAAGTTTGAAATATACGTGATGTTACAGGCGTCGCATAACCGGTGTACCTGAAACGTGATTTTGTAAACACTATCCATTATGGCGGAAAGTTCACTTCGGCGTTCGTGGTTGCGTATTTTCCAAAACATTCGAAACGATTGTAGGGTTATCGGAGACGTATTGGAATGATCATTGGTGATTTGATATAAGACAGATACCCGTGATCACTAATACGCTATTTTTGAAATTCATTTCTCCGAGTGAATATCCGAAATTTAGATTTCAAAACATATGCTGTAAATAACGCCGTGAGTCGTGTTTTAGTAATGTGTAAAAAATGGCGACATTTAAGATGTACCTAATTTTTAGGGGTCATTTTGAGTACTTATGCTTGGCCTCAAATGGATGATATCACAGAACAGGGAATTTCCCACCTTATTCAAAACTGTGAAGTGTATTTGTGTGGGTGATGTATTTTGAATTTTAATCGACTTCAAAGTAAGTGTTGTAGAGGAGGGACATATATGTCCCTGTGGCATCCAGGGGGTTAACATAAGTTAGTCCTTGATATCTACTACGGCCGACCGTTTTCTTGTATAATTTTTTTTCTGTTTCTGAATGAAACACAAGTACAAGTATATAGATTATCTTAAACTTAGATGAATACAAATATTATTCTCAGTGATGATAATCGGCGATAAAGAAGGTTAATTTATGCTGTTTTCTCTGTGAAAGAAAAACCCCTATGAGAGGCAAGAGGTTCAGAATAAACTTCTTTATATGGATCTATTTATACTATGTTGCCAATTTGTAGTTAAATTACTACAAATATTTTTAGAAGGGTTAGTCGAAATGAATTTTTCGATTAGGAAGATTCAAGATTCTATGTCATTCAACAGTAAAACAGATTTCCCAATCATATGCGTGTCATTCCGAGAGAAACAGGTTACGGAAAGGAGCGAGAGACGACGATCGCTGATGGATCTCCATGGAGACCGTTGCCCCTTCCGTTATTCACAAACGACGCCATTTTGGTTGTTGCTGCTGCACTTTGTTTCCACGTCTGTGTTTGCATTTTGCTCTTTATCCCGCACGTATCGCACGTTTTGCACGATGTATGCCTCTGTTGCTTTGGTTTATCATCAAGGTATCTATTAGTGTTCTCAGTGTTAAAATATGTTTGCTTCTCATCTTGATTTCAAAGGTTTCAGATTGATACATTTTGAGGCCCACTTGGGCGGATTATAGGCCTATTCCAAACTTGATTCCTGTTACCCTTAGCCTAGGTAACAATAAAAGTAAAAGAGAATGACTCATTACCAAATGTAACACGTACTTCGCCGGTCCCTTGTATATTGGTGTAGGGGATTTATATGTTGTTTTGCAAAAGATCAAGTGTTTTGTGAAGTGAATGTGTATGGATGTGAATGTATGTCGATGTATGCTTCCCTAATTAAAGCTCATAATTATCTCAGTGAAGTGATTTCAGTGATTAATATTAATTGTATAAATTCACTTCCATGGTAAAATCATGTGAATCACTGTTAGGTATCATGATAAATGAAAAAACGGACAATAAATGTAGATATGTTTTCTAGTCCCTTAGCCTACTTCCCCTAGCTGTGGGATCTACTCGAGGCTTTTCTGACAATAAAAACTGTCAATTATGAAACATGTCAGAAGAGTTTATGCATATCGTATTCATAGTGTGGGCTTTTAAGTACCCTCTCCCAACTACGTTTGGTGTCAAAGGGAGTGGTAAAGTACATCTTTCATGTTCCATAATGTCCAAAGGGGACCACATTACCTCAACCAAAGTTCCTGTAACGTTGCAATAATTTGATTTGGCAGCTAAAACACAAGCACGCCGTTTCTTTTAATAAACTCAGTCTATTTTCTAGTCTATACAATGAGGATAGGTAGGATTTTGTATTTTATTGTATTTATTTTATTGTAGCTCTGGACGATCTCCACAGGTTTAGGACCTCCCCGGCCCCCGTCTCCCAAACAAATCCTCCTGTCCCAGATCCTGTAGGTCATTATAAGGTTCAAGTTGTGTGAATGTGTCCTATAAATAAGAAAAACATATTCGAGAACAGTTGCAACTAACGTTCGAAACAAGTCAAACATTACAGAGACAAATATTACATATTCAGTAGTCAGGAAGCGTCTTACAATCAGTACTCGTTTCTAACAAACAACACAGACTTTCATTTTTCTGCCACTTCCTTACCTAGCCAAAGCCCTTATTCTGAAATGTATGATAAAACTTACATCCGAATACATGACCTTTTCGTCAACACCTGTCACCACCACAATTTGATAGTGATTCAGAAACACATGCCCATAATATAGTCTGACTCGTACACGTGAAGATTTCTTGTGATTATGGGATGTTTTTGTCGCTTTTACTCTGTCGGTAGGTAATTTGTCTTCACTTGCTTCTTTGTTTAAATGACCAGGTAAAACAGAGTATTAATGACGAAAATGGTCGACGTTCTCAATTCACTCTCGATTATAAAATACCGATTTCAATGATTAAGCAATTTATTTCCTCTCTATTAGCGCCTCAGTGTCTTCACCATCACTGTCAACCCCCTCTCATCCCAGCCCGACCCCCAGACCTCCCTTCTCGCCCCTTCCCCCAGAGCCCGCCCTCAAGTTGTGGAGATAGATCTTGGTGAAGAAACCAAGCAGCCCCAGTCATGCTCGGCCGTCCTTGTGTCCTGTGTGAAATACATTTTCCAGAGTTTCTTCACAGAGAGATAGAGTTTGGATTTATTGTCTCTGCCAGTGTAGTTTGAACTACAAGTTTTTTTACCTTTCGGACGAACAATTTGGACTATTTTGGCTTATCTCCTTTAAATGTACATGTTTATGATAAAAGTTGTTGCTTGAAGAAAGCGTCATGTATATTCGTATTTTATTATTATTCACTACGTTTTCTGCACTCCTTGTGAAAACCGATGACAAACGAATCGAGAGATGGCTTCGCAGGTGGTCCATGCCAAAGGCTTGCTTCAAACAACCTAGCGTTATTTCAAGAGTCGACTAAGATGGTGACTTGGTGGATAAAATCCTCGGTTTTCCTTTTTATGATAATGTGAGAATTTAAGAACTTGTTTGCTGTGTCAGAGAAGTTTTGGACTTTTTTCGCACAGATGCATTTTGTTTTCATTAATTAAAAATTAAATCAAATTAATTCTCCTAATAAATTACTTGAAATCAATGTGTTTTATATCTTTATGTGCTCGTTCTTCGTTATTGTACACATTGCTTCCTAATCAATCGGACCGTAACCACGGAGCCAATGCTGGTCGTAAGAGACTCGGTGACTTGGTTGATTGGGTGTCCTTGTACCCCGACGGTGAGAATCGTTGCTCACGATATCAATCACTGGATTGTTTGGCCCAGACTCGATTATTAAGGACGCCGCCATATAGCAGGAATATTGATGAGTGCGGCTTTAGACCACAAAGAAAGATACGTAGCTGTAGCTTATATACATTGATATATTTGATGTAGATCTACAGCTACGAAAAACAAAACTTCGCATGTGGTCAAGCTCTCCACAAAATGACTCCATCCCATACCGAGCAGAATAGGTCTTCAGCAACCCATGCTTGCCGTAAAAGGTGAATATGCTTGTCGTAACATGCGACTAACGGGATCGGGTGGTCAGGCTCGCTGACTTGGTTGATGCATGCCATCTATCCCAATTGCGTGGATCGATGCTCATGATATCAATCACTGGGTTGTCTGGTCCAGACTCGAATATTTTACAGACCGCCGTCATATAGCTGGAATATTGCTGAGTGCGGCGTTAAACAACCAACCAACCAACCAACCACTGCAGCCATCCAGTCGTTATTTAAGCACGGTATGGAATCGCTGAACGGCAGATTTGAATTGCACCATCCAGTTTGAACGGATAACATACAAAATAGCGGCAATTTTTATGACATACATGAACACAATTAGGTCCACAGATTTTGTTTACACGACTTAAATATATACTTGACTGTGCAGTGTAACGATATCTATGAATTCTGTGTAATTTAAATGTCGAGTTACCAGTCAGCGTTAGAAATTGGCACCTATAGTCCTTGCTTAACTGCCCAAGAGTTAAGGTATCATAAGGACAAGTAGAAATGTGCCCTTTTTAAGGGTTTTGCTATATGTTATCATTATAAGGACTAGTGGACTAAAACTCTTAGTTTCTACCGCTGCTGGGGACAATTGAGCAAAATATACACTGAAATTCGACATCATAATCTTTACATCAGAAAATGAAAATGATATTGCTCATACAAACAAATAATTTCTAAATAAAGACAACGTTCATACAAAACTGAAAGACAATGTTGAAGTAAGAAAACTCAATACGTTCTCAGGAAGTATCTATTGGAACAGAAAGAGAATAAATGTGCATTGAACGAATACATCATTTACACTTTAAGCGATTGAAAGAATTATACATTGAACTGGGGTTGCAATACGTTTTCACGAATAATTTACAAAATACAACTTCTTCTAATTTTAGATTGATATTGAACCATTAAAGTCAGATTTCAAATGCAACCGCTATGATCTTAGTTACCATATCTTTCAGTATAATAAACCACTGTGTAGAGGCCCACAGTAGTGAACCACTCAAGTTTGGTGGACTTTCTCTTGATCGATACTGGTAAGCAACCTAGTTCGGAATTACCTCTACATTCCATATGAAATACGCAACTCTAGACAAATTATGTGTACCGTTTGGAGAACAAAAATTGGTTTTCAAAATTTACAAGTAAGCAGCAGGTTACCAATGAGGATCAATCCAGATGTCAAGGTCAAAGTATACGAAAACCGCTGTTGCATCAAATTAAAATATAGGTACGAGTTTATAGCAGATATGTGTATCTGCTTGTCTTTTGAGTCGGAGGTCCAACGAAATATCAGCAACTTTGAAATCATAAATAAATGATTCATACACTAATGACAGTACAATGGCAATATCCACCTTTTTCTTACAACAATATATCAATTAAGCGAAAATAACCAAATATATAAGCATCACAGTTGCAAAAGACTGTAAAAACGTAAACCTGTGTCCAAGATAAACAGGATAATCAGACGCTGGATCAATGCTTCGGCTTACTGCGTTTGCAACCATTTCTGGTGACCCCCGCCGTGATGTTGCAGGAACATTGGTAAAAGCGGCATAAAACCTACCCATTTCGGTTTCAAAGCTCTTGTCTAAGACACTGTATGCGTATATATAGCGACATACATTCAATGCCCAAAATAACATGCCGTAAATGACAAAAACTGATTTTTCTCTATGACGTCAAAAGGCGACAGAGAGGTTACACACGTACAAAGAAAAGGGGACATAACTCCGCTATGCTTAGCACTAGTTTATTGTAACTCGGGTCACTTGGTGAGAATTAGCTGTGGGTAAGGACAATATATTTTCATGGTGTTTTGTTCACGAGGAACCAAACTACCCCAACACAAATATCGATATTGAAACTGTATAGGTTTAGTTATAAAAAAACAAACCCAAAACAATCATAAGAAATGATGAAATCGTACTTCATAAAAAAAGAGGTAATAGAGAAATGGATGGCCCTATCTAACCTATAACTTAGTCTCCTGATTGTGTAAGTGTAATTTGACTAATGTTGTACAATTATTAATGGAGCACTAGCCTTATCAAATGTAATGAAATACCAAAAACATAACACCATTCCTTTTGACGTCATGGCTGGTTCAATGTCTTTGATAACGTCGGCGCAAGACGACACTGGTATTTTGATTAATATATATCTCCCCTAATTTTCGTTCACGGAACGGTGACCCGTGAAGATTCCGGGAGAGAATAGGTTTTCAGCAACCCATACTTGCCGTAAAAGGTGACTATGCTTGTGATAAAAGGCGACTAACGGGATCGGGTGGTCAGGCTCGCTGACTTGGTTGATGCATGTCATCGATCCCAATGGCGTGGATCGATGCTAATGACATTAATCACATGATTGTCTGGTCCAGACTCGATTATTTACAGACCGCCGTCATATAGATGGAATATTGCTGAGTGCGGCGTAAAACAACAAACCAACCAAACCAACAACATGGAACGGAAAATCTCGATGTGTAAAACGGAATTTGACGCTTTTTCGACACAACATAAAACGGCTGCTTTCACCAAGTACATAATGTCTTGAATATGTAAACAATTAGATAGTTTATCGTTTATCTTAATTGTATCGTATTATTCAGAAGTGGCGGGGTTTAGAATGCAGTTTGCGGGTCACTTTCACCGAGCGTCAGTGTTGATATTAATATTTCATACACAGAACAAGATGTATATAGAGGTGAAGGAGGCCCACGACTTTTTTCCATTTTATTATATTATGGATACCAAGGGTAATTACCAAGGGCAAGCAGTATATGTTTGACCAGAATTCAGTCTTGCGGCGTTTTGTGGCCGTCATATTATGTTCGGGTTTCGATCGTAAGCGTATAGGTCTGTAAATAGGCCTAACTTATGCATCGCCTTCTGACCACTGACAGTTATCGCCATTTCTTCCGTGTTATTTCTGAAATCATTACATCTACTATAATCTTCTGACTTTGATTTTTGTGAAACAATGTGGCTCATTCGGGCCATGGGAAAGGTTGAGTAGATTTCTCTTATACAGCGAAGAGAGAGAATCCAAACAATGGAAGTATTTTCAGATCGACTCTCTGTAGGCTGCTAGTTATAGCCTTAGCCTAAAGCGCTCAATGATGTTATGAAAAATTGTATTTTCGGGAAGAGACAGAAACATACTTGTTTTCGAAAAGGCCTAATTAGCACTGACTGAAGTAGCCTAAATCATTTGGTTGTTGGTGCTGTCTATAAAGTTTATTTTAGCAAGGCGCTAATCATGTGTATTTTTAATATTTCAAAAAAAGAATCAATTCATCATTTTCCGATAACTAGATCTATAGTTTCTAATGAAAACGAGCAAAAGTAAAACGAGTCTCTCGTCGCGAACTATAACGGGGTGTTTGCTTTATTGTCCTCGCTGGTGATGATAAGCTGGTCGATAGTCAAAAGTTAAATATCACCATATATTGTCAGTGAGTTGGTCATCGTTTGTTGATTATCTTGGTGTAGCCAATGTGCACCAATGAAAAATACAATGCTACCAACCATATTCGTTCGGTTTTCGATCTCAATATGTTGCCACGTAGGCTACCACACTACAGAATTATATTTAACGATATTGAACTGTATTAAATAAATTTCATATGATACTTGGTTCTCTGAAACTTTTTGACAATGAGATGGTGATCGAAAACTGAACGAGTAAGATCCAGTGCTCGCTACGAAATCGTACTGTAGCTATATAAACAGCGCTGCGATGAAGATGTGAGTCGTAATTAGCTACAATGCCTCTCTAATATATCTGTTCTCGTTTGGATTCCGGTTTAGAAAAGGTCCCCAACAAACCATGTTTGTACTAACATGATTGTGTGTCATGGTACTCTGACAGTGGTTGTGAGACGTGGCTCACTATAACAATAACTGGTTTGCCTGACCGGTTTGTCAGACCGGTGTATATGGAAATCAAATTACATTAGGTGTTTGTTTTATGATGGTACTCATAATTTTATTTCTTATATCTGTAGCCTGAGATATTTCCCATCGGACGTTATACACGGGGGCTTTAGATTTACAGTTTTTCCTAAATTTTAGGCAATTATACAATGTATGTTATCTTTTTGGATAGACTATAGATTTAAATGTATGCTTATTGAATATAGTTCTAGTTTTGACTTTTATATATGTTTTCGTTGCAGCAAGGGTGAAAATGTTACACGACCATTCCAGGAGATAAAATGAAGAATGTTGAATCATTGAGGAACACAAATAAACCCTGGGCTGTGAATTATGTTAACGTAAGTACAATTGTTTACAGTTACATTCCATTGTCTATATCCATGTTAATTGTTTTTTTTTGTTTTTTTTAAATGAATGCTAAGAATGTAGATCTATTTATATAAATCTATGCTCGTACCACGTTTTGTATTCAACCTGATTCTTGATGTCTCTGAATGAATGTTAAAATTCGTTTCCATCAGACTCTTGCATTATACATTATTGTTTGAATATTGATAAAGCTTTATCTCCAAATTAGGTCTGCAACGAATACACTATGAGGCGAATACGATTCATATCACGAATATAGGGTAACGAATACGAATATTAATTAACAATTACAATAACAAGTCAGCAATTTATGTATTATTTATTATATTCAGTGAAACAATAACAACATAATTTATTTGACATGGTTTGTTAATTATTAATAAATTAAACATTTATATACTGCACTTATCCGGGTACTAGTATCTGCTCAAATGCGACAATGACCAGTGAAAACAATACTATCAAATTAAATATTATTAGAGTGTTGTCATTGAAAGAATCTATGCATATAATATGTTGTTATGGATATTTTTAGGTACAGGATATGTACATATACATGATAGCATATTCATAAATATTCGATTCTAGTGGCCATGAATAACGAATTCAATTCACGAATGGTTACGGTTCGATTCACCGAATACGCGAGTGAATCGTAACAGCCCTACTCCAAATGAATGTTTCTCGTCATATAGTATCTTTCAAATACCTGCTCGAGATTTATTAAGCTGTTTGTATTTCAGGGAAGTGGAAGTGAACACCAAAGAAAGAAGATTCTGGCATTCAATAATTTCGAAAAGTGTATAAATTTTCAATTATCTAAAAATATTAAAATGTCAACACAAATGTGTCTTGGAGTTCTTTGTTGAATGGTGACGTCGCATGACTGAAAGTTGAAGAATACTATATGGACTTGATTAGAGACCGACCATTTGATATTCAAGGAGGTGGGGACCTGGAACTTTTCTATGGAGATTACATATATTTTCGGTCACAGCTACAAAATCAGATATATGATTTTATTTAACTCTATGAGCCTGAAGATAAGCACCTTGCAACTAGATCTATGTCCTTTTTGTGGCAGGCATTTTTTCCACCAGTCTGAACCGGAATTATTTTTGTCAAGAATTTTCGGTGACAATATATTTTTTCGATAAAATTCCAGGACCCGACCCGCCCCAGAAAATATCATATGGTCAACCCCTTTCAATGTCTGCCATTCTTATTTTGTTTCCTGCAGTACTTGCCTATTTATTAAAGGGTAATGGTGTCTGCCTTTGTTATAGTCATATGTATCTAGTTAACAGCTCAGGGGTGTTTTTACTTTTTGAACATTGTCAGCAAAACAAGATCTAACTGTTAACTAGGCTATTCGACGCCCTGGTTTTAAAACATTGGTAAAAGGTGTCTCGAATCATACACATTCACGTGACTAAAGCATATTCTAAAACATTTCCGGAACATGTTTTTAGGTTGGTTATACAACATTTTAGTGGGGAATGTTCACAACGTATTTAATCCTGGTAACAGTTATTTCACGTCGTTGTGACAACGTCCATGGTAGTACACAGAATAACGTTGTAGGGACGCATTATTATAACATTGCCACAACGTAAAATACAACATTACCACAACGTCAAATACAACGTCATCACAACGTTGTCACGACGTGAAGATGACGTAACACAACGTTAGGCTATGACGTTGTGACAACATAAATGGGAGTCCACAGAATAACGTTATATGGACGTAACACCCCCAACGTTACCACAACGTTGTCACAACGTGAAATTGTTAGCTGGGCTGACGAATCGTTAGATATCACTGTTCTGTGTATCAAAAGACATAAAAAAACCAATTCAAAAGCCAAGACAATTGCATATATTTTAATGAAAAGTATTATCAATTTTGTTAAAGTAATATATTCAGTTTTGGTTTTAAAATACAATGAAACGGCTATTCATGGATATTGGTTATATGAACTTATAATATTGAATATTACAAATCCCAAGAAATACGTACATGCTGCAGTTACATTTACACTTCATCTTGTAACACTTGTCCGAAGGAAAGAAATATCGTATTCGTCACTATAAACGTATCAATTGTTATGTAAACAATGTTCAAACAAACAGGAGATGATCAAAGGTTCGATCGTTCATACATGTTGTGGCCTATATTTACGTATGATATCATTTTGAAGATTGACAAATATCCAAAGTGAAATTAATTGTGTGAAAAAATGTATAAAAGATATGTAAAATCTACATCACAACTGAAACTGTAAACAGCATGATACAATGATCGTGTGCACTCTCATCCAAGGACCTTCAACTCAAAGAAATTACCAAATATGTCCAACAATGTTGACGTATGACATCACAACCGGTGACCGACTTTTACAAAATGGCGTGTTCACTGTCAACAGTACGCGGGATTTTAGGAGGGGACTTTCGTTGATTCAGGGATCGTATATACATAAATGTGACATGTAAGTAATCAGAAACATTCTGACAATCTATGGCGACATTTACGATGTAACTAATTTTTAGGGGTCATTTTGAGTACTTATGCTTGGCCTCAAATGGATGATATCACAGAACAGGGAATTTCCCACCTTATTCAAAACTGTGAAGTGTATTTGTGTGGGTGATGTATTTTGAATTTTAATCGACTTCAAAGTAAGGGTTGTAGAGGAGGGACATATATGTCCCTGTGGCATCCAATGGGTTAACATAAATTAGTCCTTGATATCTACTACGGCCGACCGTTTTCTTGTATAATTTTTTTTCTGTTTCTGAATGAAACACAAGTACAAGTATAGATTATCTTAAACTTAGATGAATACAAATATTATTCTCAGTGATGATAATCGGCGATTAGAAGGTTAATTTATGCTGTTTTCGCTGTGAAAGGAAAACCCCTAAGAGAGGCAAGAGGTTCAGAATAAACTTCATATGGATCTATTTATACTATGTTGCCAATTTGTAGTTATATTACTACAAATATATTTAGAAGGATTAGTCGAAATGAATTTTTCGATCAGGAAGATTCAATATTCTATGTCATTCAACAGTAAAACAGATTTCCCAATCATAGCGTGTCATTCCGAGAGAAACAGGTTACGGAAAGGAGCGAGAGACGACGATCGCTGATGGATCTCCATGGAGACCGTTGCCACTTCCGTTATTCACAAACGACGCCATTTTGGTTGTTGCTGCTGCACTTTGTTTCCACGTCTGTGTTTGCATTTTGCTCTTTATCCCGCACGTATCGCACGTTCTGCACGATGTATGCCTCTGTTGCTTTGGTTTATCATCAAGGTATCTAATAGTGGTCTCAGTGTTAAAATATGTTTGCTTCTCATCTTGATTTCAAAGGTTTCAGATTGATACATTTTGAGGCCCACTTGGGCTGATTGTAGGCCTATTCCAAACTTGATTCCCTTAGCCTAGGTAACAATAAAAGTAAAAGAGAATGACTCATTACCAAATGTAACACGTACTTCGCCGGTCCCTTGTATATTGGTGTAGGGGATTTATATGTTGTTTTGCAAAAGATCAAGTGTTTGTCTTTTGTGAAGTGAATGTGTATGGATGTTAATGTATGTCGACCAAGGCTTCCTTTAATTTTGTAAAAAGCTCATAATTATCTCAGCGAAGTGATTTCAGTGATTAATATTAATTGTACAAATTCACTTCCATGGTAGTATCATATGAATCCCTGTAAAGTATCATGATAAATGAAAAAACGGACAATAAATGTAGATAAGTTTTCTAGTCCCTTAGCCTACTTCCCCTAGCTGTGGGATCTACTCGAGGCTTTTCTGACAATAAAAACTGTCAATTATGAAACATGTCAGAAGAGTTTATGCATACCGTATTCATAGTGTGGGTTTTTAAGTACCCTCTCCCAACTACGTTTGGTGTCAAAGGGACTGGTAAAGTCTTTCATGTTCCATAATGTCCAAAGGAGACCAAATTACCTCAACCAAAGTCCCTGTAACGTTGCAATAATTTTATTTGGCAGCTAAAACACAAGCACGCCGTTTCTTTTAATAAACTCAGTCTATTTTCTAGTCTATACAATGAGGATAGGTAGGATTTTGTATTTTATTGTATTTATTTTATTGTAGCTCTGGACGATCTCCACAGGTTTAGGACCTCCCCGGCCCCCGTCTCCCAAACAAATCCTCCTGTCCCAGATCCTGTAGGTCATCATTAGGTTCAAGCTGTGTGAATGTGTCCTATAAATAAGAAATACATATTCGAGTTGCAGTTGCAACTAACGTTGGAAACAAGTCAAACATTAAAAAGACAAATATTACATATTCAGTAGTCATGAAGCTTCTAACAATCAGTACTCATTTCTAAAAAAACACACAAGGGAGGAGACTTTTATTATTCTGCCACGTCCTTACCTAGCCAAAGCCCTTATTCTGAAATGTATGATAAAACTTTATTCCGACCTTTTCGCCAATACCTGTTACCACCACAATTTGATAGTGATTCAGAAACTAATGCTCATGTTTGTCGGTAGGTAATTTGTCTTCACTTGCTTCTTTGTTTAAATGTCCAGGTAAAACAGAGTATTAATGACGAAAATGGTCGACGTTCTCAAGTCACTCTCGATTATTATATACCGATTTCAATGATTAAGAAATTTATTTCCTCTCTATTAGCGCCTCAGTGTCTTCACCATCACTGTCAACCCCCTCTCATCCCAGCCCGACCCCCAGACCTCCCTTCTCGCCCCTTCCCCCAGAGCCCGCCCTCAAGTTGTGGAGATAGATCTTGGTGAAGAAACCAAGCAGCCCCAGTCATGCTCGGCCGTCCTTGTGTCCTGTGTGAAATACATTTTCCAGAGTTTCTTCACGGAGAGATAGACTTTGGATTTATTGTCTCTGCCAGTGTAGTTTGAACTACACTGTAGTTTTTGGACCTTTCGGACGAACAATTTGGACTATTTTGGCTTATCTCCTTTAAATGTACATGTTTATGATAAAAGTTGTTGCTTGAAGAAAGCGTCATGTATATTCGTATTTTATTATTATTCACTACGTTTTCTGCACTCCTTGTGAAAACCGATGACAAACGAATCGAGAGATGGCTTCGCAGGTGGTCCATGCCAAAGGCTTGCTTCAAACAACCTAGCGTTATTTCAAGAGTCGACTAAGATGGTGACTGGGTGGATAAAATCCTCGGTTTTCCTTTTATGATAATGTGAGAATTTAAGAACTTGTTTGCTGTGTCAGAGAAGTTTTGGACTTTTTTCGCACAGATGCATTTTGTTTTCATTAATTAAAAATTAAATCAAATTAATTCTCCTAATAAATTACTTGAACTCAATGTGTTTTATATCTTTATGTGCTCTTTCTTCGTTATTGTACACATTGCTTCCTTGACAATCGGACCGTAACCACGGAGCCAATGCTGGTCGTAAGAGACTCGGTGACTTGGTTGATTGGGTGTCCTCGTACCCCGACGGTGAGAATCGTTGCTCACGATATCAATCACTGGGTTGTTTGGCCCAGACTCGATGATTAAGGACGCCGCCATATAGCAGGAATATTGGTGAGTGCGGCTTTAGACCACAAAGAAAGATACGTAGCTGTAGCTTATATACATTGATATATTTGATGTAGATCTACAGCTACGAAAAACAAAACTTCGCATGTGGTCAAGCTCTCCACAAAATGACTCCATCCCATACCGAGCAGAATAGGTCTTCAGCAACCCATGCTTGCCGTAAAAGGTGAATATGCTTGTCGTAACATGCGACTAACGGGATCGGGTGGTCAGGCTCGCTGACTTGGTTGATGCATGCCATCGATCCCAATTGCGTTGATCGATGCTCATGATATCAATCACTGGGTTGTCTGGTCCAGACTCTAATATTTTACAGACCGCCGTCGTATAGCTGGAATATTGCTGAGTGCGGCGTTAAACAACCAACCAACCACTGCAGCCATCCAGTCGTTATTTAAGCACGGTATGGAATCGCTGAACGGCAGATTTGAATTGCACCATCCATTTTGAACGGATAACATACAAAATGGCGGCAATTTTTATGACATACATGAACACAATTAGGTCCACAGATTTTGTTTACACGACTTAAATATATACTTGACTGTGCAGTGTAACGATATCTATGAATTCTGTGTAATTTAAATGTCGAGTTACCAGTCAGCGTTAGAAATTGGCACCTATAGTCCTTGCTAAACTGCCCAACAGTTAAGGTATCATAAGGACAAGTAGAAATGTGCCCTTTTTAAGGGTTTTGCTATATGTTATCATTATAAGGACTAGTGGACTAAAACTCTTAGTTTCTACCGCTGCTGGGGACAATTGAGCAAAATATACACTGAAATTCGACATCATAATCTTTACATCAGAAAATGAAAATGATATTGCTCATACAAACAAATAATTTCTAAATAAAGACAACGTTCATACAAAACTGAAAGACAATGTTGAAGTAAGAAAACTCAATACGTTCTCAGGAAGTATCTATTGGAACAGAAAGAGATTTCAAATGCAACCGCTATGATCTTAGTTACCATATCTTTCAGTATAATAAACCACTGTGTAGAGGCCCACAGTAGTGAACCACTCAAGTTTGGTGGACTTTCTCTTGATCGTGATACTGGTAAGCAACCTAGTTCGGAATTACCTCTACATTCCATATGAAATACGCAACTCTAGACAAATTATGTGTACCGTTTGGAGAACAAAAATTGGTTTTCAAAATTTACAAGTAAGCAACAGGTTACCAATGAGGATCAATCCAGATGTCAAGGTCAAAGTATACGAACCGCTGTTGCATCAAATTAAAATATAAGTACGAGTTTATAGCAGATATGTGTATCTGCTTGTCTTTTGAGTCGGAGGTCCAACGAAATATCAGCAACTTTGAAATCATAAATAAATGATTCATACACTAATGACAGTACAATGGCAATATCCACCTTTTTCTTACAACAATATATCAATTAAGCGAAAATAACCAAATATATAAGCATCACAGTTGCAAAAGACTGTAAAAACGTAAACCTGTGTCCAAGATAAACAGGATAATCAGACGCTGGATCAATGCTTCGGCTTACTGCGGTTTCAACCATTTCTGGTGACCCCCGCCGTGATGTTGCAGGAACATTGGTAAAAGCGGCATAAAACCTACCCATTTCGGTTTCAAAGCTCTTGTCTAAGACACTGTATGCGTATATATAGCGACATACATTCAATGTCCAAAATAACATGCCGTAAATGACGAAAACTGATTTTTCTCTATGACGTCAAAAGGCGACAGAGAGGTTACACACGTACACAAGCTCCTCACAGCGATAGTACGTTCCCGGAGCTCTCTATACTATACTGGTGGCAGCGATGTTACCGAGAGTGTAACGAAGGTGTCACGCGCTGGGAAGGAGCTTGACACGTACAAAGAAAAGGGGACATAACTCCGCTATGCTTAGCACTAGTTTATTGTAACTCGGGTCACTTGGTGAGAATTAGCTGTGGGTAAGGACAATACATTTTCGTGGTGTTTTGTTCACGAGGAACCAAACTATCCCAACACAAATTTCGATTTTGAAACTGTATAGGTTTAGTTATAAAAAAACAAACCCAAAACAATCATAAGAAATGATGAAATCGTACTTCATAAAAAAAAGAGGTAATAGAGAAATGGATGGCCCTATCTAACCTATAACTTAGTCTCCTGATTGTGTAAGTGTAATTTGACTAATGTTGTACAATTATTAATGGAGCACTAGCCTTATCAAATGTAATGAAATACCAAAAACATAACACCATTCCTTTTGACGTCATGAGTGGTTCAATTTCTTTGATAACGTCGGCGCAGGACGACACTGGTATTTTGATTAATATATATCTCCCCTAATATTCGTTCACGGAACGGAGACCCGTGAAGATTCCGGGAGAAAATAGGTCTTCAGCAACCCACACTTGCCGTAAAAGGTGACTATGCGACTAACGGGATCGGGTGGTCAGGCTCGCTGACTTGGTTGATACATGTCATCGATCCCAATGGCGTGGATCGATGCTCATGACATTAATCACAGGATTGTCTGGTCCAGACTCGATTATTTACAGACCGCCGTCACTATATAGCTAGAATATTGCTGAGTGCGGCGTAAAACAACAAACCAACCAAACCAACAACATGGAACGGAAAATCTCGATGTGTAAAACGGAATTTGACGCTTTTTCGACACAACATAAAACGGCTGCTTTCACCAAGTACATAATGTCTTGAATATGTAAACAATTAGATAGTTTATCGTTTATCTTAATTGGACAAGACACGCACCTGTTTGGCATCAATTTACGTAATGAAATACCCAAAAGAATATTTCAAAACAACCAAAGTTATATTCAATATTGGACATATATTTGTTCATTATTATGTTTATTATTTCTCTTCATCTCGCCGCAGAATTACACAATAAAAGATGCGAAGAAAGCTCTATTGGTACAGAATTATCAGGATAATCGTATACGGTTGAACCAAAGAGGTACATGGTATGGGTTATATTTTCATACTTTTTAACAATTCCTGGAGAAATAAAGAAAACAGTTTAATATCCAGTGATCACAATATTGAAAAAAGAATGAACCCATTGATTATATGATGCAAAACGAGAGGAATAATTCGTAAATTGTTTGTGACAAACGCGCACCTGACGAATTGTTAAATATCACAGTTCTGTGTATCAAACGACATAAAAAAAAACAATTCAAAGACCAAGACAATTCTTTCAGAAATGTGTGCATATATTTTAATGAAAAGTATTATCAATTTTGTTAAAGTAATATATTCTGTTTTGGTTATAAAATAAAATGAAACGGCTATTCATGGACATTGGTTATAAGAACTTATAATATTGACTATTACACATCCCAAGAAATACGTACATGCTGCAGTTACATTTACACTTCATCTTGTAACACTTGTCCGAAGGAAAGAAATGTCGTATTCATCACTATAAACGTATCAATTGTTATGTAAACAATGTTCAAACAAACAGGAGATGATCAAAGGTTCGTTCATACATGTTGTGGCCTATATTTACGTATGATATCATTTTGAAGATTGACAAATATCCAAAGTGAAATTAATTGTGTGAAAAAATGTATAAAAGATATGTAAAATCCACATCACAACTGAAACTGTAAACAGCATGATGCAATGATCGTGTGCACTCTCATTCAACAGGTAAAATTCCATTTTCTATTTTGGCCTGTGTCGATATTTTTGTATAATATAAATTATATAATATTTAAAAGAAATTACTCACTATTCACAACGTTCAGAATATAGACAAGCGTTGTTCATAAACAATGTCTAACACGAAGAAATGTTTTTCATACGTCTTGCTCCCTCTATCGCCAATGTTTGAATGACGTTTCATCATATCAATTTCAATTCAATATGTTCAAGGACCTTCAACTCAAAAAAATTACCAAATATGTACAACAATGTTGACGTATGACATCACAACCGGTGACCGACTTTTACAAAATGGCGTGTTCACTGTCAAAAGTACGCGGGATTTTACGAGGGGACTCTCGTCGATTCAGGGATCGTATATACATAAATGTGACATGTAAGTAATCAGAAACATTCTGACAATCTATGTACTGTTATTTGTTGTTATGATTTTCATTGAAACCAACGGAGATAGATCTAGTCATCCGATTTTGCGTCAGTCATGGAGTCACACGTACAGGACGGTAACTTTGACGATTTCTGTTGAAAATACAAAATCATTGCAATGTGTCTATTTTAAATTCCCTAATTCTTCCTACGATTCTCTTCCCATGTTTATTCTGAAATAGTTGAGCCAATACCTTGAACGAATAGACGAATGGATAATTGCTACACTATGTAAAATCTGAATTTTGCTTTGTTTACATTTCAAACAAGTGCAGTTGTTCGAGCACAGCGTTCGTTTTCACATCTAACTTATTTTGCTTGATTTCATCTAGCCACTTTGTATTGGGGACAAAGACCATTGGTCATTTGATTCTAAAATGTATGAGGAATTCAAGGATGTATGTATCGCAGCTAAGTTTGAAATATACGTGATGTACAGGCGTCTCATAACCGGTGTACCTGAAACGTGATTTTGTAAACACTATCCAATATGGCGGAAAGTTCACTTCGGCGTTCGTGTTTGCGTATTTTCCAAAACATTCGAAACGATTGTAGGGTTATCGGAGACGTATTGGAATGATCATTGGAGATTTGATATAAGACAGATACCCGTGATCACTAATACGCTATTTTTGAAATTCATTTCTCCGAGTAAATATCCGAAATTTAGATTTCAAAACATGCTGTAGATAACCCCGTGAGTCATTTTGAGTACTTATGCTTGGCCTAAAATGGATGATATCACAGAACAGGGAATTTAAAATTCCAACCTTATTCAAAACTGTGAAGTGTATTTGTGTGGGTGGTGTATTTTGAATTTTAATCGACTTCAAAGTAAGGGTTGAAGAGGAGGGACATATATGTCCCTGTGGCATAGGGGGGTAACATAAATTAGTCCTTGATATCTATTACGGCCGACCGTTTTCTTGTATAATTTTGTTCTGTTTCCGAATGAAACACAAGTACAAGTATAGATTATCTTAAACTTAGATGAATACAAATATTATTCTCAGTTATGATAATCGGCGGTAAGAAGGTTAATTTATGCTGTTTTCGCTGTGAAAGGAAAACCCCAAAGAGAGGCAAGAGGTTCAGAATAAAATTCTTTATATAGATCTATTAATACTATGTTACCAATTTGTAGTTATATTACTACAAATGTTTTTAGAAGGATTAGTCGAAATCAATTTTTCAAAATTCTATGTCATTCAACAATAAAACAGATTTCCCAATCACATGCGTGTCATTCCGAGAAAAACAGGTTACGGAAAGGAGCGAGCGACGACGATCGCTGATGGATCTCCATGGAGACCGTTGCCACTTCCGTTATTCACAAACGACGCCATTTTGGTTGTTGCTGCTACACTTTGTTTCCACGTCTGTGTTTGCATTTTGCTCTTTATCCCGCACGTATCGCACGTTCTGCACGATGTATGCCTCTGTTGCTTTGGTTTATCATCAAGGTATCTATTAGTGTTCTCAGTGTTAAAATATTTTTGCTTCTCATCTTGATTTCAAAGGTTTCAGATTGATACATTTTGTGGCCCACGGGCGGATTGTAGGCCTATTCCAAACTTGATTCCTGTTACCCTTAGCCAAGGTATTAGGTAACAATAAAAGTAAAAGAGAATGACTCATTACCAAATGGGACACGTACTTCGCCGGTCCCTTGTATATTGGTGTAGGGGATTTACATGTTGTTTTGCAAAAGATCAAGTGTTTGTCTTTTGTGAAGTGAATGTGTAGGGATGTTAATGTATGTCGATGTATGCTACCTTTAGGCCTAATTCAAGCTCATAATTATCTGAGTGAAGTGATTTCAGTGATTAATATTAATTGTATAAATTCACTTCCATGGTAGTATCATATGAATCCCTGTAAAGTATCATGATAAATGATAAAACGGACAACAAATGTAGATATGTTTTCTAGTCCCTTAGCCTACTTCCCCTAGCTGTGGGATCTACTCGAGGCTTTTCTGACAATAAAATCTGTCAATTATGAAACATGTCAGAAGAGTTTATGCATATCGTATTCATAGTGTGGGTTTTTAGTACCCTCTCCTAACTACGCTTGTTGTCAAGGGGATTGGTAGAGTCTTGCATGTTCCATAATGTCCGAAGGGGACCAAATTACCTTAACCAAAGTTCCTGTAACGTTGCAATAATTTGATTTGGCAGCTAAAACACAAGCACGCCGTTTCATTTAATAAACTCAGTCTATATTTTCTAGTCTATACAATGAGGATAGGTAGGAGGATTTTGTATTTTATTGTATTTATTTTATTGTAGCTCTGGACGATCTCCACAGGTTTAGGACCTCCCCGGCCCCCGTCTCCCAAACAAATCCTCCTGTCCCAGATCCTGTAGGTCATCATTAGGTTCAAGCTGTGTGAATGTGTCCTATAAATAAGAAAAACATATTCTAGAACAGTTGCAACTAACGTTCGAAACAAGTCAAACATTACAAAGACAAATATTACATATTCAGTAAGCTTCTAACAATCCGTACTAGTTTCTAACAAACAACACAAGGGAGGAGACTTTCATTATTCTGCCACTTCCATACATAGCCAAAGCCCTTATTCTGAAATGTATGATAAAACTTTATTCCGACCTTTTCGCCAATACCTGTTTCCACCACAATTTGATAGTGATTCAGAAACACATGCTCATGTTTGTCGGTAGGTAATTTGTCTTCACTTGCTTCTTTGTTTAAATGTCCAGGTAAAACAGAGTATTAATGACGAAAATGGTCGACGTTCTCAAGTCACTCTCGATTATTAAATACCGATTTCAATGATTAAGAAATTTATTTCCTCTCTATTAGCGCCTCAGTGTCTTCACCATCACTGTCAACCCCCTCTCATCCCAGCCCGACCCCCAGACCTCCCTTCTCGCCCCTTCCCCCAGAGCCCGCCCTCAAGTTGTGGAGATAGATCTTGGTGAAGAAACCAAGCAGCCCCAGTCATGCTCGGCCGTCCTTGTGTCCTGTGTGAAATACATTTTCCAGAGTTTCTTCACGGAGAGATAGACTTTTGATTTATTGTCTCTGCCAATGTAGTTTGAAGTACAAGTTTTTTTTACCTTTCGGACGAACAATTTGGACTATTTTGGCTTATCTCCTTTAAATGTACATGTTTATGATAAAAGTTGTTGCTTGAAGAAAGCGTCATGTATATTCGTATTTTATTATTATTCACTAAGTTTTCTGCACTCCTTGTGAAAACCGATGACAAACGAATCGAGAGATGGCTTCGCAGGTGGTCCATGCCAAAGGCTTGCTTCAAACAACCTAGCGTTATTTCAAGAGTCGACTAAGATGGTGACTGGGTGGATAAAATCCACGGGTTTACTTTTATGATAATGTGAGAATTTAAGAACTTGTTTGCTGTGTCAGAGACGTTTTGGACTTTTTTCGCACACATGCATTTTGTTTTCATTAATTAAAAATTAAATCAAATTAATTCTCCTAATAAATTACTTGAAATCAATGTGCTCGTTCTTCGTTATTGTACACATTGCTTCCTAATCAATCGGACGTAACCACGGAGCCAATGCTGGTCGTACGAGACTCGGTGACTTGGTTGATTGGGTGTCCTCGTACCCCGACGGTGAGAATCGTTGCTCACGATATCAATCACTGGATTGTTTGGTCCAGACTCGATTATTTAAGGACGCCGCCATATAGCAGGAATATTTGTGAGTGCGGATTTAGACCACAAAGAAAGAAAGGTACGTAGCTGTAGCTAATATACATTGATATATTTAATGTAGATCTACAGCTACGAATCTTTCGGAAAAACAGAACTTCGCAGCCATCCAGTCTTATTTAAGCACGGTATGGAATCGCTGAAAGGCAGATTTAAATTACACCCTCCATTTTGAACGGATAACATATTTATGACATACATGAACACAAATAGGTCCACAGGTTTTGTTTACACGACTTAAATATATACTTGACTGTGCAGTGTAGCGATATCTATCAATTCTGTGCAATTTAAAGGTCAAGTTACCAGACTGAGTACGGTTGCGCAAAATATACACTGAAATTCGACATCATAATCTTTACATCAGAAAATGAAAATGATATTGCTCATACAAACAAATATTTTATAAATAAAGACAACGTTCATACAAAACTGAAAGACATTGTTGAAGTAAGAAAACTCTACGTTCTCAAGAAGTAGCTATTGGAACTGAAAGAGGATAAATAAGCATTGAACGAATTACATCATTTACATTTTAAGCGATTGAAAGAATTATACATTGAACTGGGGTTGCAATACGTTTTCACGAATAATTTACAAAATACGACTTCTAATTTTAGATTGATATTGATATCTGATAAGCCAGATTTCAAATGCTACTACTGTCATCTTAGTTACGATATCTTTCAGTAGGTAATAAACCACCGTGTAGAGGCCCACAGTAGTGAACCACTCCAGTTTAGTGGACTTTCTCTTGATCGATACTGGTAAGCAACCTAGTTCGGTATGCTTCGGCTTATATATTTTTAGATTTCCTATCATTTTTATTTCTTCCAAGAATTAATCTTTTTCGATAAAATAACAGGCACCTGTACCTTTTTCTATTGCCTATTTGTTTTCATTTCATCATTTGTAATGATATCACCCTCTGAAAATAAACATCTTTGTTTTCTGATATTTCTACCACCGACCTTACAACATACGGAAAATAAAAAAGTACAATCAGGCACACCAGGTATGTCTTTCTAATTTTGATACCTGAAGTGGCACACATAGCCCGTTCCCGAAGTACTTTGAGTAACGAATGTAACGCCACTTTCCTACCCGGAGTTGCTTGTGACCAACCTAGTATCTGTGTCAGAGACGATTTTGTCACATCTTACACTGTCCATTGAAACAAGTTATGTTTCCATAATATTTCCATTGCCGTATTTGTCCTTTGTTTGCATTGGTTGTACGGCTCCACGTGCTGTCATCAAAGATATAGGGATACGGTCACTTTTAATGTGCACAAATATATTTTCATTCGCCTCACTGTCAAAGTTGTAACATATCTAGTATATAATTATGCAAACCAGTAAGAACAGCGCACTGAAAGGCTTGCATCAGACCAGTCTGATGTGATTTCATAATAAGTTCGTTTGATTACAAACAAGAGAAAAATCTAGTCAGGTGATTTGCAAATTACGGCAGAGGTGTTATGCTAAGTTCTCATTGCGTCGGATTGTGGGCGTAACGCGTGAAGGATATAATTTAAAGGGAAGCAACTCCGGCGGCCTAGGTAAACCGTTGGTAATTAACCCCCTTTATTCTTTGAGCGGCAAGCTACTCACAGCGATAGTACGTTCCCGGAGCTCTCTATACTATCGCTGCCACCAGTCAAAACTCCCCACTGTGAGTAGGTGGCCACAACCATGCTTGGAGTTGAACTCGCAATCGAATGACGACTGTCGTGACGCCGAATACACTTATCCCTGCTAAATTACTTTCTTCGTTTGTCAATTTAAATTTCTGTTTCATTAAAACTATCGTGTTATTGATAAAGTAAGAATGTAAGGGAGAAGTTGGTTGATTTTCCGTTAGTCTGCAATCTCGAACCAATCTGATTATCAAAACAACAAAGTAAATTCATCTGGAAAACATGGTCAGTCGTAAACCTTTTCAAATTGAAATATGATGGCATTCCCAAAGACATAAACAAAAGTATAAACGTTACTACACATGGGGTTGGAGGGCAAATTTCAAGATTCTTGTAATGGCCGCGCCCACACTGGTGGCAGCGATGTTGTCGAGAGTGTAACTAAGGTGTCACGCGTTGGGAAGGAGCTTGTTTGAGCGGGAGGTCGACAAACAACAACATGGCCGCTGCAAATGCTTGTGTTGTGAAGTGGAAACAGAGGTCGAGCGTTCACAAAACATGGATGGGTTGGCGGACAACACGTGGTGAAGGTGTCATCTTGGGAATCCATATTGTGACGGGTTTGTAAACTTGTGTGGTGCTGAATTCTAAAGGTAGATCTAGGCCGACTGTCGATGGACTGCCACGTCAAAAGACTTAAGTCATGGTATTTTATGAAAAGAATAAGCCTAAATCCTGGATACATCGGATAAGATACTCCCTAGCCATGGATATAGTGACTGTGCTATTCATTGAATCGGAAATCCCTGTGAACAACGTTTCAGGAAAATCTCAAAACTTTCCGTGGTTAACTATGCCTAACTTCGGTCACACCTAGGTCTAACGGTGTTGAAAATCTTGACCCAAAAAAGTTTGATTAATCATTTAGACAAAGTTCATCCGGGGTTGCCGGCATTACAATGTCACGTGGGTTGGATATGAACTTGACAGAAAATAGACACTATCCACAAAATGTTACTGACAAAACGTTACTTCATCAGGAGTCGGGAGTCAAAGGAATTACTAACACACTGACTGATGCTCCACACTTTTTCTGGACCTAGCCTAGTGATTACGGGTTATGTTGAATTAATCCAATGTCCCCCAGACTTTGAATTCGTCAGGTGTATATACTTGTCGCGGCTACAGAAGAACTTTACAAATTCATATTCATGCCCTGTCAGTCAGGTATATTTTGGTTATCAGCCTATATATTGCACGGCGCCAGGCGCCTTGCTTTTTTCCGTTTGAGAAAGTTACATGCACTCTCCTATATGTACAATGATATGCGTACATACGAAATACATGTATAATTATGAAAATAGTTTTTAAAATATACCTAAGTGTAAATTATAACTCTAAACATGTTTATATTATTCGGGCACAATCATGAGGGAGCCACGTTCTTTCCTTGACTGGTTTACTGGCCCCAGAGCGCCTGCGCCCCTCGCCTGCAGCCGCTACGAGGCAAAGGGCAGGGTTCCAGTCTAGCGCTATCGACACATTTCCCCATACATCATTTGGAGAAGGACTCAAAGGAAGGACCTGTCGAGAAAGACTGTGAATAATTGACGTGTCAGCCCACAGGAGTAAACTGATTTACATAAGAATCATTGCGAAGTATAGTTCGTGGTTAACGACGTTGTATGGTACGTTGTTCACAACATTTTGGGTTTCAATTTTAACATTATCTATATGTCTCCACTGATCTACTTCATTATGAAATAACATTACAACAATGTCGCTATTACTTTTAAAAGATTAAATTATAAAAACAATATTCATAACTTTTCCACTGTAGATCAAGATATATCAATGTCAACAGTATCATGTAAACCACTTTGATTGTGTCCATTTAATACCCATTACGGCTTACTATTGTAACCACCACATAGATGACGCAAACTATAGGAGGCCAATTCTCCTTGTATGAAATATAGGGTAAATTAAAGCATCTGTTTATTGCATTGTCTTGTTTCTGGGTGGTTGCTGTGCATTTGTTCGTGTTCAAGTCGTGATGCTAAATCCTTGGATATGTTACTAGGTTAACAATATTTAATCCTCACCGTTTACATACCTTTAGAGGTCCCCTTGTATTGTTCCTGGTACTGATTGTCTCTGATCTTTTAAAGTTATATTGGACAGTTGTACTGTTTGCTTTTTTGCTTTCCAATTTGCCTTTACTTCAAGCTAGCTAGGACAACTGTAAAAGCATGTGATTTATTTCATGCATGTGTTCAATCTTTCATGTTTCTCTCATGTGAATTGAAAAGGGTCATGTTCTGATTAAGGTATAGTTTTTTCTAGTGTAGAATTTGTATGTTTGAAACAATGTTGCATTTAATCAATGTCTTAGAAATTAAGATTTTTACTTACTACAGTATTATAAGCAAATTATATGGTTTTATTCAGGTTTCAGGAAAATGTTGTTTTTTTTATTATTGAGAATTAATATTATAGTTCTGGTAGGAATTATGACGATTTGAAAATAAATATTTTAGGGGTGCGTATAATTTAAATAATTTACGGGGGTAAATACTTGGATTTTGACGAATATACTTTGTCACTCTTCATAAGCACAATAATTGGCAAGTGCTTATGAAGGTCTGTACTGAGCTTGTCTTCAAGTTCTTGTATTTGACATCTTTGATTGGCAATGGACTGGCGTAAAGTGGATATTTATCCATGACTCATTGGGATATCGTTTGTACAGCCGTACCACGCCTTCCTGACACAGAACAACACGCGATCGTCCATCTGGACAGCTGTAGTTTTCAGTCTTAACCTCTTTGAACTCGAACGCTCTATCCGTGTCTTCTGCTTGACTTTCATTTTCTTTTCTTTTCGCGATATGCCCTTCGTTTTGGTAACATTTGGAGAGAAACACTCCCACAGCTTTCTTTGCTCAAAGAATAAATTCATTTTTCAACTTTCCCATTTGCATTCGTAGGTTGGTAGGGTAGCCAGAATCCCCATCAGTTCCACGTTTGGGCTTCTCACAGCTACTCCGGGACCCTTTTCTCCTTTGTCGTATTTCCTCTTTTGACACCCCTGTTGCAACTTCTTTTGGGCAACATGATTTTTACTTGGAACAAGTGGTTTTTTAAACAAATCGTCGCCATTGTTCGATCCCTACCACGCATGAAGCAACAGGGCAGGTCCAGTTTTCAGTCTTTACCTCTTTGAACTCAAACCTTAGGTCAAGTGCCTACTCCTTGATTTTCTCTTTTCTCTTTGCGACATCCGCTGTGTCATGACAGCATCGGTTTCCTTCTTTTTAACGAAAGGGGATAACTTTCCCAGTCAGTTGTATAAGTATTGTATCAGGTGAGAAGGAGGACGAAGATCTTGACTGTTTAAAGAAACATTCATCGTAGGTTGGTAGGGTAGCCAGAACCATCAGCGATTCCACGCTGAGGCTTCTCACCGCTCCTTCTCTTCCTTTTTTCTTTAAACTCAAATGTTAGGTCTAGGTGCCTAGTCTTGGATATTCTTCTTCTTCCGCCCAACAAAGGCTGCGAACAGGAACGAGTTTTGTGAAGGAATGCTATTTTGGGACAACAACTACAAAGAAGACTTTTTATATTTAAAAAATAACCCCAAACCCGCTGATATTTACTGCTTTGTACTGACTGATCGGATATGTTGTCGAACTCCCGTCCTGAAGGATTCAAGTTTCTTAGCAGGAGCGCTTTTCTCTTTCACCTCGGGCAGAATTGAAGCTTTAAAAAGTCTGTCCTTTGTATACTGTTCAAACGAAAGATATATTGGTAACAAAGTCAAATGTTCCTGTGACTGACTGACTCATCTTTTTGTGTGTGAGTGACTGACTAGTCTGTGTCCTTCCTCCGCGTGCATTGTTTGAACTTATGACATGATCAAGTACAAACGTATGACTGTTAAGATGGTGCAAATGGCCGATATCTCGAACGTTTGGGGGAATTTTGTTTTTATTTGGAACAAGTTATTTTTAAACGAATCGTCACCATGGTGACAGCCCTACGACTTCCTGACATTAAGCAACAGAAGATTGTCAATCTAGACAGCGCCAGTTTTCAGTCTTTACCTCTTTGAACTCAGTGGTTTCACCAATTGCCTTCTCCTTGATCTTCTTTTTTTCTTTTCGCGACATGCCCTTTGTCATGGCCGCTTTTGCGAAAACCTCTGCTGCGTCAACCGCACAAATAATTAAAGAATATTTTTTTTCAGACTAGGCATAACTTTCCCATTCGGTTTTATAATAGTCGTGGGACGTTGAGAAGAATGATGATGGTCGTGATTGTTCATTGAAGAATTCTTCATACGTGGGTTAGTTGGCCACTCCTTCCGGCCCCTGCTCTGCCTGGAGTAAATGTAAAATGTATGTAACAATAGAGAGTCAAACATTATACTGTGCAACAAACACTGGAACGGTTAATACACGGCCGCAGTCGCTGATCAGTATAACTGACGATTACATCTTTGAACCCGTGAAGATTCCGGGGTAGAATAGGTCTTCAGCAACCCATACTTGCCGTAAAAGGCGACTATGCTTGTCGTAAAAGGCGACTATCGGGTGGTCAGGCTCGCTGACTTGGTTGATACATGTCATCGATCCCAATTGCGTGGATCGATGCTCATGATGTCAATCACTGGATTGTCTGGTCCAGACTCGATTATTTTACAGACCGCCGTCATAAAGGCTGGAATATTGCTGAGTGCGGCGTTAAACAACAAACAAACAAAACATCTTTTGAAATAATAATGCTCCTTCCCTCGTGTGTATAATGTTAATAATGTCGTTAATAATAATGTGGTTACACCAATTGCCTTCTGCTTGATTTTCTTTTTTGTCTTTTCGCGACATGCTCTTTGTCGTGACCGCTTTTGAAAAAGACCTCTGCTGCGTCAATCGCACAAATAATTAGGGAATATTTTTTCCGACCGGGCATAGCTTTCCCATTCGGTTTCATAAGTGTCGTGAGACGTGGAGAATGATGTTGATTTTCTTTTTGTTGTCTTTTCGCGACATGCTCTTTGTCGTGACCGCTTTTGTGAAGACCTCTTTTACTCGATCGCACTTTATAATAAGTGCATTTTTTTCCGACTGGGCATAGTTTTCCCAGTCCGTTTCATAAGTATCGTATGAGGTAGAGTATTAAACGATAACCGTGATTGTTCATAGAAGCATTCACCATATGTCGGTAAGTTGGCCATAATCACGAGCTATTCAACGCTGAGACTTCTCACAGCTCCTTCTCCGGGGCCCTTCTCTTCTTTTTCTTCGAGCTTCTTTTTGGACACCCCTGTTGTTTTCCTCCCTTTGTTGAAACTTTCACAGCCTCTTTGAATTCAAACGTTTAATCGAGGATCTTCTTGATTACATTTCTGGACATATCCTTTGCTGACATCTCTTTGATGAAAATTTCCGCAGTGTCGATTCTACAAATATAACTTCGTTGTTTCTTTTTCACCGACCGGCACCACCTAGTCGATTTCGTTAGGATCAAATAAGATTGATTACAGAACTTATTCATCGCAAGTGGGTAAAGTGGAGAGACTTCGTACGTTGGTAATATCGTCAGCATCATCAATGAATTTACGCTTTACTCGAGTAATTTCTCTTCCTGCGTGTAACATTAATGTCTTTCCTTCCTCCCTTGCGTCCTTTCGAAATTCCCTGTTTTTTACAATTCCACAGTATGACCCAGCGTAGTACCTTATTTTATTGACGTGACAGTTCCCAAAGGATTATGTTCTTGTTCCCCACTCGCGGAGGGATTATGTTCACCTAAGCCCGACAGCGTGGATAGTTGCTCACAATATCAATCACTGGGTTGTCTGGTCCAGACTCGATTTACAGGCTGCCGTCATATAGGTAGAATATTACTGAGTGCTGCGTTTAACAAACACAGTGTCATTTGACACATCACAGTTACTCCCTTCCTCTCGACCAAACAATCCAATGGTTGATATTATGAGCAACGATCCACGTCGTCGACACACAAGTCGCCGAGCCTGCCTACCAGATCCATTAAGTCACCTCTCACGACTAGCATAGGTTGGTAGGGACATTTTTTCCCCGGATCCTGGGTCCTAGGTCGGGTGCAGGGAATACATTCTATTCCGGGTAGTGTAATGTTCACAGTATTGCCACAGCGAAAACCTGTCCTGTGTTTTTAAGCTGTTATTAAGGAATATTTAAATTAAAAGGAATACCCTCGACTTAATATGGATTCCCCGACATTTCGTAGTAATATAAGTAGCCCCCCACGGTGGTCGTGGATTATGTTTTTACATTCATTGTGAAAAGAATGCAATAACACGTGACCAATTCAGCTAATCAGAATGCAGGAATTTCAATGAACACGACGGGAATTTAATTTTTACGCTTGTTGCCACTCGTGTGTATAATGTTCATATAGATGCCACCTTCTCCCGAGAGTATAATGATAATAATAATGCTCACTTCTCTCGTGAGTATGATGACAATAATAATGCCCCCTTTCCTAGAGAATAATGTTCAAAACATCATGTACAAGCAAGCTAATAATTGTCTTGTTACCAACCTGTGGTTAAAGCTCGTCTCATTTGTGAGTTGTTCCTGATGAATAAATGATGATAATGACTATATGGATATTTTTCTTATGTGTCTCCTGTCAGGCCTTTTGGGATACGATTACATGCATCATCCAAGTCAGCGAGCCTGTTAGTCTTACGACCAGCGCGGGTTGCTCAAGACAAATTCCTATCCGGATCTTCACTCGTAATTTGCGGTTAGGAACTAAGTGACACACTGACAGTGAAATTAGGAATCAATGCCCCGGTCAATGGCAACACGGTGTCGAATTCGATACGTATCCTTACGATACTGTTGAATTTGTTTTTAAATATATAATTATATATTATAAGTATATTTCCCGAATAATGTCTTCCTGTAACATGTGTAAAGGAACATGTTCGGATCACCCAGCTGTCAACAATATGGGTACCCACAATTAGGTCACGGCTGAGAAGTTTCTGCTCGTCAGACAATACGACCGCTAGATCCCTATTTTAGTCTTCAAGACAAACTTGAGGCACTGAGGATCTTGCCATCGCGGAATTTCAAGGCGGCAGAAAACAAGTGGCACTATAGTTACAGTTGTTAGCTCGAGGGAACTCCATATTATTGTCCTTATCTAGGGACCATGGCAGAAAATGCCTCACATCAAGAATGGCCGTCAATGTTCCAGTCATAATCCAGTTTTTACGGCGTTCTATTTAACATTTTTACGATCTCTGAGAAAGTGATTGAATTTGGCATAATGTCTCTTTGAACTGTTGTAGTTATTTTCGCCGCGTGTCAGCTTAATGTGTGGCCGGTTGTAGGTGTGTACCTTTATAGCGATGGATTTTAGATCTTCGTTTGCAAACAGGCATATTTTTGTTGTTGTGGCATCATTTGCATCAATATATTATACACAAACTATTTTGTTCTGTAATCTTCAAATGGCAGGTCCCTTCGTGTGTAGTATTTGTGTTGCCCGCATTCGAGTTTTACACTCTCTAATCTTGTGTAGATAACTACCATATACCCCGTTCACTGCCACCATTGTTTTCCAACAGACTGAATCTCGAGGCAGAACTGGCTTCCAGTGACCCTGACCCGGGAAGTTCCAGGGTAGAATAGGTCTTCAGCGTCCAATGCTTGCCTCAAAAGGCGACTATGCTTGTCTAAGAGGCAACTAACGGGATCGGGTGGTCAGACTCGCTGACTTGGTTGAAGCATGTCATCGATCCCAATTGCGTGGTTCGATGCTCTTGATATAAATCACTGGATTGTCAAGTCCATACTCTATTATTTACAGATTGACGTGACGTCATATAGATGGAATATTGCTGAGTGCTGCGTAAATCAACAAACCAACCAAACCAATCTAATGCCCCTTGCTAGTCCTCGGAGCCGAGTCATGAACCGACACATCGTGCCCCCACGTCGTGGGTCTCTGCTCATGTTATCAACCACTGGGTTGCCCGACACACACATTCTGCTGGGTAACACGACACTCCCTCATCCATTCTCCAGTGGTGTTCTTCGTGCAGACAAATGATACTTCCACTGTTTGGCTTTGCATGTTGTCGGGACCACAGAGATGGCAAGATCATAAACACGAAGAAACACAAATTTTAAGTAAAAGGGTTTATTGCAGCCTCACAAAAAAATGCGTCACGGCTGACTGCATATGAGAGTGTAAATCACAAATATTGATGACAACAGCATAGTATATATTATATACTCCATCCACACGAGAAGGTTATTTGACAACGTTACATCCATATAAGCAGATTATATGACAAGACTGCATCCAACATGATAATTTGTTTGTTTGTTTGTTGTTTAACGCCGCACTCAGCAATATTCCAGCTATATGACGGCGGTCGATAACATAATCGAGTCTGGACCAGACAATCCAGTGGTTGACATCATGAACATTGATCCACGCAATTGGGATCGGTGCCATGTATCAACCAAGTCAGCGAGCCTGACCACCCGATCCCGTTAGTCGCCTTTTACGAAAAGCACAGTCGCCTTTTATGGCATGCATGGGTTGCTGAAGACCTATTCTAACCCGGAATCTTCACGGGTCTCCAACATGATAAGCAGGTTATATGACAATACTACATTCACACAAGAAGGTACAATGTGTGAAGCCCATTTCTGGTGTCCCCCACCGTAATATGGCTGGAATATTGCAAAAAGCGGCGTAAAACCACACACACACACACACACACACACACGCACACGCACATGACAAGAATGGCATATGACAATGTTACATCCACACACGAGCAGCTTATATGACAATGTTACATCCACACAAACAATTTATATGGCAGTGTTACATAGATACAAGCAGGTTATATGACACTACCACATCTAAACAAGCAGGTTGTATGTTAATACGACATCCACACAAATAGGTCATAAGACAATACTACATTCAACATGATCAGCAGGATATATGAGATTTAAAACCCACATCCTCAGAATAAGACCATCAGTTGCGGACTTAAACTCTCACAACAAAACTCTATAATCTTCATATAAAACACTATGAAGGGCTCCTCTACTTAAGCATACATAGGTACTCTGTATTGCTTGCTTTAAACATCAACCAAAATGCGAAGAAAGATATTTATAGTGTATTTTATTTTTGTATATTTATATAACAAGACATTTGTATTATACTCTTTGAAGACAAGAACTATTCGTTCAAATAACAAATGACATAATCAGTCTGTACAAAACACAACAGGTGTTTAGATTTCATAATTCAAACCATTGTTTCTCTCTCCTTTTTCGTGAATGTATAAAATATCCATTCAATCTTCTCAGGACCTTGACAGAAACGGGGCACCATGTGCCCACATACCTGTAACATCTGACAAACTAAACGGATCATCATAGAAAGGGGGCGAGTTTGTTTTAACACCGATTTCAACAGTATTCCAGTTATATCACGGCATGTCAGCTTGATGTGGGAGGTAAGCCCGATGTGATGCATGTCTCCCACGTTAACCACTTTGGTGAAACCATGAACACGAGTATGGTGCTGACAAACCTAGAAACATAATTAGGGCTTACCGGGATTCGAACCCATATGCATAAGTTTCTGGCGCGCCCAAGAGACGCAACTCTGCGCAGCGACTTGCGGCGACTTAGACGACTGGGCCATCCGTGCCCCATCTTGATGATTAATAACATAAACAATGTAAGGACTTTATTTATCATCCTGAGAGTGACATCGAACAAAATTTGTAGCACTTGAGAAAGACCATGCCTTCACAGATCTATCGGCAACAGCACAGCCTGGAGAGCAGTGCTCGGAATCTCGAGAAACGCCCTATCTTCTTGGATGTTGATACATCTGTGTCTGGAGACTTCCGCCTGCTGTCTGCTGGGCCTGGATATGAGATTTATAAAAGAATATAATAACAAAATATAATTTAATTTAATATACAAAAGAATAATATCAGCACTCAGCAATATTCCAGCTATACGACAGCGGTCTGTAAATAATAGAGTCTGGACCAGACAATCCAGTGATTGACATCATCCGCATCGATCCACGCAATTGGGATACGATGACATGCATCAACCAAACCAGCGAGCTTGACCAATCAATCCCGTTAGTCGCATCTTGCAAAAAGCATAGTCGCCTTTAACGGGAAGCATGGGTTGCTGAAGACATATTCTACCCCGGATCATCACGGGTCTGATCATAACCGATATGTCTTCATATCCTTACACTAGCATTAATTATCACATATTCCCATATCGAATCATATTTGGGACAATTCGCTACGTGCAAGCAAAGAAAAAGATTAAGCAAGGACATGTTTTCTTTGCTCTTATAGAGGAAAAGTGAGCAGTTTTCTTAATCTTTCAAACAATATTTCCCTTTTGAATGTTCAACTAATAACTAAACAAAAATACTATTTTATATCCTTTTTTCCTCTGAATTATAAACTTTCATACACTATATGTGTGTAGGAGTACATGTTCAAAAAATGACTTCACACAAAAATGATAGTTCATAGCATTTGTACGGCATGGTTGTGACATAAAAGAGTTCTGGTTTTTGACTGATATTCTTGTTAAATTAAGTATTTGGTTGAGGACAATAAACAGCACGCGACTAAATGACGGTAAAACACACAATGACATAAGAACATAAAGAAAATGTCAAAGGTGCAATAGTTTGCGGGATAGCCAAGAAGATAAACAGTTAGCTCATCACGCCGAAGACCCCGGTTCGATTCCAGACATAGGCCCCCAAGCCGTGATATGACTGGAATACTATTTTAAACAGTGTAAATCCATAACCCATCACAAACAATGGTTTGTGAGACTGAATTACACAACAATGTGACCAATTGTTACACCATTTTGATTGGTCAATAGTTAAATAAATATCCCAATATATTGAAAATTCCCAAACGTGCTAAACTCATTTCTTAATGTATCTGAGTATGTATGTATATTTTCCCGACCTACAAGTGATGGGGTTACCGAGTTGAACTGCTCACCTGTCGAGCTGTAGACGACCAGACTAAGACTTCCTGCATTCTCCACATCTCCATCCCGCTTCTTGGCATCCTTCAGGCCTGTCTTCCGGCTAACAAAGGCCGCGAGCTGGAACGATATTTGTGAATGAATGCTGTTTGGGGACAGAAATAACACCGATAAAGAGGTCTAATTTATAAACACAAAACGCTGATATTTTCAACTTTCTACTTACAGATCGGATATGTTCTCGAACTCCTGTCCTGAAGGATTCCACTTTTTTAGCAGCAGCGCTTTTCTCTCTCACCTCTGGGAGAATTGAGGCTTTGAAAGGTCTTCCCTGTGTATACTGTAAAAACGAAAGATACATTGGCAATATCAAAGTTACAGCAAATTCCAAGTATTACTATGACAGCTGTCGGAAATGTTCCTGTGAGTGACTGACGAGTCTTTGTCCTTCAACCACGAGCATTGTTTGCACGGTACTAGGCCGTTTCCTGTTACTTGTTTGCATCAATGATACTACTGATAAATTGAACTGTTCAACAAGATTATTTTACGACGACACATCACCTGGGCATATCATCTAATAACATTGAATATACAGACACTACTATGAATAGCAATTTAAACAAAATTAATGAAAGGGCTCAAGACTGGCTAATTCTATACACACTGTAATCCCAGCAAAACAAAATCAATTCTTGTTTCCACAAAAGCGTCGCATCAAACTCTGAAATTGCTTTTGGATAATAAAAACATCTATAATGCTAAAACGCACAAACACATGGCTGTTATATTGTCGTCAACGGGAAAAGGTCATTAATCTTGCAATAATCTTGGACGCAACTTTTCACAACATTTCACCTCACCTCACCTTCTACGGGGGGCACGGGGGGCCCAGTCGTCTAAGGCGCCGCGATTCGCTGTGCCGAGTTGCGTCCCTTGGGCACGCCAGAAACCTATGATTGTGGGATCGAATCCCGATTATGTTTCTAGGTTTGTCTGCACCATACCCGTGCTCGTGGGTTTCACCGAAGTGGTAAACGTCTGAGACCTGCATCACTTCGGGCTTTCCTCCCACATTAAGCTGACACGCCGCGATATAACTGGAATACTGTTGAAATAGCGTTAAACCCAGCTCACTCACTCATTTTCTAAGGCCAGCATGGGTAGCTGAAGAGCTATTCTACCCCGGATCTTCACGGGTCTTATCAAATGAATTTGAAAATAGGTAATTTGATAATTAATGAGTTAGCCGTACCAGTTATATCACTGGGTGTGAGATTCACGCGCGGGTTATCACGGAAGATTTTTAAGACAGTAGTTCGCATCAAGGTTGAATGTGAAGATGTCCTATTCATAATCCGGTTTTGTTTTAGGAAAGGCTTTAAGATCGCCGTTTACGAGACAGTTCAGATCGATATTACTCTGCTAGGACCCCTCTTCAAATCCTTGGTGTGATTGTTTATGTATATAATACACATCGGATCGCAACAGTTGTAACTGGCAAAGTAAGAGAGTGAGTTGGGTTTAACGCTGCTCAGAATGGTATATCAGATGCATCACGGCGTGTCAGCTTGATGTTGGAGGAAACCAATATGTCGCAGGTCGCAGTTGATTACCACTTTTGTGAAATCCACGAGAGCGGATATCGTGCAGACAAACCAAGTTTCATATTAGTCCGAATCTTCAGTATATGCTACATGTACGATATGTAATAATTATTGATATACCCCAGTATATGCTAAATGTACGATATGTAATTGATATACTCCAGTATATGCTGCATGTACGATATGTAATTGATATACTTCAGTATATGCTGCTTGTACGATATGTTTTTGATATATTCGAGTATATGCTGCATATACGATATGTAATACATTTATTTTATTGATATACTCCAGTATATGTGCTACATGTGTGATATGTAACTGACATACTCCAGTATATATGCTAAATGTACGATATGTTATTGATATACTCCAGTATATATGCTACATGTGCGATATGTAACTGATATACTCCAGTAACGAGAAACAAAACATATGCGACAGTTTATGTTAATCTGTGTCGTAGACGAAGTCAACTGATACGTCCGGTGATAATAATCTATTGTCTATATGTATATATTTCATATAGAATATCAGCATAAGCCACAAAATAGACTCAAGCATACAGCAACGAAACCATACTATATACTGGAGACACTAGTAAATAGATTTATGCAATATTTGGTCATTTGCTTACGACAGGGAAGTCTGGTGGTTTTCCAGCCATCACTCCAAAAATATGACACCTTCTCTATAAATACGACCCTTAGAAGACGAGAAGTCAAAAGAATGTTATCTTAAGAAAAACATACAATGTTCTGAATTGCAACTTTTAAAAAATCACAACAGACTAATTATGATAGGATTAGAAGACACACAAAAATATACATTGACTTTTGTTTTCTTTTGATCCTCTCAGTGTTCAGTAACTGGGTGATGAAATTAAACATCAAAATGTTTGGAATCCATTATAATAATAAATATATGGACAGATTTTTCAGTCAATTTGTAAAATTACTAAAATATGTAGGCATTCTGTAAATTGCCTAAGGGGACATTTCAGTCATTTTGACTGTAACAAGTATACATCGACAAGTTATGAATAATGAACATATCTTAATATTCAAAAGTATTGGAATTTCATAATACTTGGCTCTTAAGTGAATGTATAAGTATATATATTTCTTCATCGTGGAGTAAAGTGAAAAGTGGTGTTCGTTTTTCTACCTCAGCATTTATTTTATCGGACATTTGACGTGTGCCACGTATGGCCCCTCTACCAACACACTTTATCAAGGCAACATTACTTAGAGTTATCTGCCCTAAAGTTTGACGATGGACTTTGAGGAAGTGGACACGGTCACACCAATGCATTGATATTGCCTTTATCTGCCACTGTCAACTTAATCGATAGTTGGTGCTGCACACACAGAGTCACAATGTCCACGACTAAATGTGACGTTGTTGTCGTCGGGGCTGGCATATCGGGAATGGCAGCTGCCTACCGCCTCAAAAAGAAGGACCAAAGTCTGCACGTTGTTGTCTTGGAGGCCAAAGGTTATCCCTAAACTTATAGTGATGCTGCTCCGTAGAAATTATACGTAATTTCATTGTATGTAACGGCCTGCAATTATATTCCCAACTTTGCTTTCTATTTAAAAATACTACAACAGAGTAAGGAAAATGAAAATTATATATGAAGTACTTTGAACATGATCTTGTTTATTGCAATTGCGACCAGGTACTAAAATGAAAAACTGCCATTTTCCTATGATAATATATCTGTAATTGTGCTGTTATATGAAAGCATTCCTTTCTGTTACAATGCATAATAAATTATGTCAGTGTGAGATCTTGAGCAATTTTGCACGCTCTGGCTGAGAACTTGTGTCTGTACTGTTTATGTCTATCCAGCGTATTACAGATTATGACCAAGAAAGTTAACCTATGTTTTGCATTTGAAACCTCCTGCTAAAGGCATCAAATACTCAATGACATATGCAAGTCTGAAAACACATAATGTTGATCTTCTATTATTGTCATGATTATTAATTGTTGATTATTTTGAAGAAATGTTATATTTTTCTTGAGAATAACCAAGAATAATTACAGTAATATGCGTGCGTTTATGAGTTTTGTTTGTCAACTTAGATCGTGTGGGTGGTCGAACGCAAACTGTCCCCATGAAGGCTGCCTCGGGGACTGACCACTGGGACCTTGGTGGTCAGTGGGTTGGAAGGTGAGTACAGATTAGGCATAAAACAACTGACGTGTTTCCGATTACTGGACTGACCTCGGTTGAATGACTGTTGATGAATTTTGGAAAATAGTTGTATGCACTTTACGTTAATTGGGTACATTCAATTCAGTTTACTGTTGCATCATTTGAGATTCCATCACATGCAATGTTAATTGTAGCATAAAAGAAGGTATGTTCTCTGATCTGTTTGTTTAAAAAATGATGTCGAATGAGCATAACATCACTGAATTATTTTGGTCTGATCACTGTGTATGTATACATTAATTAATGGATGGAAATTTTCCCTGACTTCCACTTCGGAGATTTCGATGAAATATTTAGTGAATGGGTCGACACATTTTTACCACAAGATAAGCTGTCATTGCATATATTTTTTTGAGGAGTTTATGTTTTGATTCAGGTTTCAAGTAGCCAATGGAAACTGAGAGTCACCATGACTGCCGGCATATGTGTGAGCACAATTTGGAGAGTCATGGATATTTATAGCCAAAAAAAAAAAGTAAAAATGTTTTGATTTCAGCCTTGAAGAATTTAGAAATGTAAATCAGATGCAAATGAGACATTGCGTAACTTCTGCTACTGACATATAGGTAACGTCTATCTGCATCTTGTCCCCAGATGCCAGCCCCACATCATGGCCCTCCTAGAGGAGCTCCAGCTCAAGATCTACCCCCAGTTCCTCCAGGGCATCAAGTTCATGCAGCTCGCTGACCACACCATCAGCTCCTACAAGTCTGATATCCCCTCGCTCTCTGTCCTAGCTCTTATTGATCTTCAGCGGTTCATAAACAAGGTAGAGACAGACATTTTCTTTAGCTCACCTGTCCGAACACATGGTCTAGGTGAGCTTATGGCATGGCATGTTGGCCTGGTCGTCTGTCTGTTTATTTCTTAAATGAAACTGATGATTGGAAGATACTAAAACTTCAGGAGGATTACTAGCATTATACTTATACTGAGATTAGTTCATGGCGTTAAAATATTATTTAATTTCTTTTTTTTTAATAATGGAAAAACATTTATTTGTGATAAATCTTTAGTTTAATTATGTGTAAGTTCTAGTTTCTGTTGACAAACCTAGAAGCATAATCTCAGGGCAAATCACAGATTCCAATCTCGGATCATAGGTTTCTGGCATGCCTAAGGGAAGCAACTCTGCAAAGCAAATTGTGGCACCTTTAATGATAGGGTTACCTATGCCTTTTTTTAAAATTCATCAGTAATTGAGAGGATGGTAAAATATGGATAGATCTAAGGTTACAAAATGTTGAAAAAAAGATTTAAAAATATGAAATAGAGTTTTTACCTTACCTGACACTACACCTATAGCACTGTGTAGCGTCAGGTAAGTATAAAAACATTGCATTTAATTAGAAATGCTCATTTAAAAAAAATATATATTTGCCTGTATTTCCAACAGATTGATGAGCTGCGTAGAGAGGTGAATGTGGAGGACCCTTGGTTGTGTCGGCACGCTGCAGAGTGGGACGCCATCACCATGGATACCTTCATTCAACAGACTATGTGGACAAAAGGTGGCAATGATTCTAATTTTTTCACCTTTTCTCTACAACTGAACTAAAAGACTCTATTCCTTGTAATATTTATTTCTCCAACCACAATGATGAGAAACAAGGTATACTAAACAACAGTAACTAACAAGACCGTCCTCAAAGGCAGCAGTAATCGTGATCATGTTCTTATTTGTCATATTGTCCTTTATCCAAGACAAATACTATATTTGCTGTATTGAGAACTCTGCTCCATTAAGCTGATTTCTAAACCTATCTGTAAGCTCCTCCTGCTGAGGACTGTTGTAAAAGGCGACTGCTTGTCGTAAGAGGGGACTAACGACATTGGGTGGTCAGGCTCGATGACTTGGTTGATGCATGTCATCGTATCCCAATTGTGTGGATCGATGCTCATGATGTCTATCACTGGAGACCGCCTCCGTGGTCTTGTGGTAGAGCGTCCGCCCGGAGAGCGGAAGGTCCAGGGTTCGATCCCGGGCCGCGTCATGCAAAAAGACGTTAAAAGATTGTACTTGTTGTTACCCTGTCTGGCGCTCGGCATTAAGGGGCTAAAACAAGGACTGGTCGGCTCGGAGTCAGTATACTGTGTCTGAGTGGGGTATTCATGTTAAACTGCGGCATGGTATCTCAATGAGCTAGCACTATAAACGGCATCAGTCCGGACTAGTACAAGCAGCCACACACACACATACACGTGCATGCACGTCGCTATATAAGTGCAATAATCTTGGACGCGACGTTAAACCCAATTTCACCTCACCTCACCTATCACTGGAATGTCTGGTCCAGACTCGATTATTTACAGACCGCCGTCATATAGCTGGAATATTGCTGAGTGAGGCGTCAAACAACAAACAAACAAACAAACAAAGCACACATGTACATGAGTTGGTAGAAACTTGCAGTGAAAAAGGGGTCTATAATTGCCTTATAACCATTATCAAAAAGTTTTAATTTTACCTAAGTTTGAAGTAAGTTTGTTCACTACCACTTGATATCAGACCACAAATTTAGCTTCTTGTGTATGGTTTTAGTAAGTGTACATGTGCTTACTGCAGTTAATATAATACTAAAAAAAACAGTTTCTGACGATGTGAAGGGTATGGGGATTAATTGGGCTGAAGACTTTCTGATCATTGAATTTCTTTAAGATTAAGAATTACAACAAATTTAAATTACAAATTCACATAAGTGTCAAATGTCTGGTTATATGAGAGATGTTCACTTTCCTTTTTCACACCACTATGTCCCAAAAGAACTGCAAATAAATACAAAACTGGTCATGGTTCACTGCACCAAGTTGTCCGAACATTTGTTCCAAGACAACATTTCATTTGGAATGTTGTTACTTAACATGCTCAGGTTATACATGTACTGAGTTATATTATACCATGAATTGGTAGTTCCACTAATTCACAATATTTTCATGGCTGGGACTGTTTTAGTTGTAGTATATTTGTTCTGAAGTTTAATTGCGGGATAGTTTTTCTAACAGTACATTCTACTGGGCTACAAAAAGTCCTCGCAGTCCCCAGTAATGCATCTTCCCGAGGCAAGAGAGTTAACTGACTTTAAAAGTCCAGTTCCCACCCTTGCCGAACTAGGCTGGAATTCCTGGGCTCAATCATAGCGCCACCAGTAATTATTATGAGTTATGTCCCTTCTAAGCCTCTCCTATGGACCATTCAACTTCCACCTCTCGTATCATTTGCATTTGCTTTAAACAAAATGGCGGCGGCCAGTCAAGACGATCTGATCATGATCAAGATCTATATTATGATAAAACGGGCCTTACATCGCGAAGTGCACCAAATCACTTGAGCACTTTGATTAAAAACATAAAAAAAAATGAAAAATATCTGTTGACAATGAGTTGGCGGTACATATGCTTTGCAAATCCTGCAATCGATCAAAATCTGCACGACAGTTTAAAAACCGGATTTCGATTTCGTAGCACGATTTTGATTGGACTATGCATGGACTTGTTAGTCCAGCCAAACTGTAACTCCATAATACCAGCCTAGTTCGGCAAGGGTGGAAACTGGACTTTGATAGTCAGTTTACTCGCTTGCCTTGAGAAAATGCAGTAATGTGGCTTATCTTTGGTCTCCAGTGATCTATAACCTGAATGATTTATTGTCATTTTGCAGTTATATCTGTAATATCTTCCTACTGGTTTTAAATGGTAATCTGTGATACATTGCAGGTTATTATACTTTCTTGTCAACAGGTTTTATAAGTATAAATGTATTGCATATTCTAGTCACAATACAGCTGAAATTCTCCCGAAGTGACTTTATATTTTGACTCACTGTGTCACTAACTCATTCACTCCCTCACAAAGGTGCTAAGGAAGCAGTTGAATCTGCTGGACGTTGCATGATGGGAATGGAGACGACTCAAGTGTCTTTATTGTTCTACTTAATGTACGTGAGTGCAGCTGATGGTATCAAGAACCTTGTCGAAGCCACAGAGTTCACGGCCCAGGAGTTCAAGATACAGGTACCTGCTTTTGTTCATCGTACAATACGATATGCTATGGCTGATGTAAAAGCCCTGCATTGGTGAGGGCTTTCCTTCCACTTCGAGCTGACATGATAAAACTGATATACTGTTGAAGACCATGTTAAACCAGACACACTTGCTTGCTTACTTCAGAATATGTAAAGTACGGTTCAAGTTGATCCTGCAGTGAAACATTTAATTCTGATCAGTGATCTATGTTATCATTATTATTCCTTCTTCAGGGTGGTTCACAGCAGGTCTCACAGCGGATGGTGTCCACCGTGGGAGCCATGAATGTGAACCTGGATGAACCAGTATCCTCTATCATACAGGTAGGTGGACCAGTGTCCTCTATCATACAGGTAGGTGGACCAGTGTCCTCTATCATACAGGTAGGTGGACCAGTGTCCTCTATCATACAGGTAGGTGGACCAGTGTCCTCTGTCATACAGGTAGGTGGCCCCGATCCCTCTGTCATACAGGTAGGTGGACCAGTGTCCTCTATCATACAGGTAGGTGGACCAGTGTCCTCTGTCATACAGGTAGGTGGACCAGTGTCCTTTATCATACAGGTAGGTGGACCAGTGTCCTCTGTCGTACAGGTAGGTGGACCAGTGTCCTTTATCATACAGGTAGGTGGACCAGTGTCCTCTGTCGTACAGGTAGGTGGACCAGTGTCCTCTATCATACAGGTAGGTGGACCAGTGTCCTCTATCATACAGGTAGGTGGACCAGTGTCCTCTATCGTACAGGTAGGTGGACCAGTGTCCTCTATCATACAGGTAGGTGGACCAGTGTCCTCTGTCATACAGGTAGGTGGCCCCGATCCCTCTGTCATACAGGTAGGTGGGCCAGTGTCCTTTATCATACAGGTAGGTGGACCAGTGTCCTCTGTCATACAGGTAGGTGGACCAGTGTCCTCTATCGTACAGGTAGGTGGACCAGTGTCCTCTGTCATACAGGTAGGTGGACCAGTGTCCTCTATCATACAGGTAGGTGGACCAGTGTCCTCTATCATACAGGTAGGTGGACCAGTACCCTCTATCATACAGGTAGGTGGACCAGTGTCCTCTATCGTACAGGTAGGTGGACCAGTGTCCTCTATCATACAGGTAGGTGGACCAGTGTCCTCTGTCATACAGGTAGGTGGCCCCGATCCCTCTGTCATACAGGTAGGTGGGCCAGTGTCCTCTGTCATACAGGTAGGTGGCCCCGATCCCTCTGTCATACAGGTAGGTGGACCAGTGTCCTCTATCATACAGGTAGGTGGACCTGTACCCTCTGTCATACAGGTAGGTGGACCAGGTACATACAATCTTGGTACAATGTAATGTCAAGACTTTTCATGTATAATGTTAGGACATTCTCATATTCTAAGACTTCCTGCATAGGTTTCTGTAAATTTATGATGAACTGCTAAAGTTGACATTGATGGGTTTTTTTCATCCCTCGGTCTACTCAGTATCAGTGGGTGTAGGGTAGGGCCCTAGTGTGCTGGCGAACTGTGTTTTTGGGAGGAGCGGTTTTTGGAGCTCACATTCGGCTCACTGTCCACCATGTTTTGGTGGTTGAAGGGGTGTCTTGTTAGATAGTGTCTCAGGTGCTAATTAATGTGTGGCACTGTCTCTCAACACTGTGGCTTTGGTGGTGGTTGGACTGTCAGTGTTAATGTGGATTGGTTGTCATGGGCTCCTGGTCTACTGGGTACAGGCCACCCTGTCTGATAGCATCTCTGGTACCAGCTAACAAGTGTAGGCTTGCTTTTTGAGTTTGTAGCATTCAGCTACCAAGAAATATTGAATGTCAAGAAGATCTTAACATATTTTGTACAATTGTGAAATATCAGAAAATACAACAACAAAAACATTTATGTATATGTTGCAACACCTATGTGCTTTGATTGCATATAATATGTTTCCTCTTGGATAGAATCAGAACTTATATATCACCGACTTTCATTCCTGATCCACACACGTCATGAACCTCTGCTAGTTGATTTGTATACAAGACTAGTCTACTGCTTTGTGTTTCAGAACGAGACAGGTGTCACTGTGAAGACTGTCCCCGGTCACAAGTACGAGTGTAAGAGGGTGATCTGTGCCGTGCCGCCACCTGCCCTCGGTGAGCAACTAGAGTGGTTGACAGATGTCTCCCAACAAAAGAATTGAGCAATTATTAACAGAACCTCCCTTCCAAATCATAAACAGTTTTGCACATCTTTGCTTTGATGATGATATTTTAGTCCTATTTGACCTCACTACCAGAAAGCCAGGTTCCCATGGTGACTGATGAGGCTTGGCAACCTCCAGAGAACAGAATCCCATGGTGTAGACTTGAATAATAACATGCCAACATGATGTAGACATGGAAAACTGCTGACTTTTGGGTGAAACAACAAATATATATCCGTTTTATATTAATTCAAAAAACAACTAAATACTAATCTTAGAGATGCAGTCAAAATAGAATAGTGAAACTCAGTCCATTAATGTTCTTGGTACTTGTTCTGCTCCATAGCGCAACATCTTCCCAAGGCAAGGGAAGTAACTGACTATAAAAGTCCACTTTCCCGTCTTCCTGAGGCAAGGGAGGTAACTACAAAAGTCCAGTTTCCATCCTTGCCAAACTAGGCTGGGATTCCTGAGTTATATTTTGGCTGGACTAACGAGTCTATACATAGTCCAATCAAAATCATGTTACAATCTAGACATCTGGTTTGTAAACAACATGGATTTCAATGTGCAGATTTCATTTGTCTACTAGATTTGCAAAGCATGTGTACAGCCAACTGGGCGTCAACAGATATTTTGCAAATCTTTACATATTTTTGAATAATGTGCTCAAGTGATTTAATGCGCTTCACGAGGTAAGACCTGTTTTATTACAATATGGATTATGATTATCCATCATATTGTCTTGAGTGGGCGCCGCCATTTTGTTTGAAGCAAAGGTGATAGAGAGATGGAATCTAACTGGTCAATAGGAGGGTCACAGAAGGGACATAAGTTGTAATAGCTCGGAAATTGCAGCCTAGTTCTGCAAGGTTGGAAACTGGACTTTTATAGTCAGCTAACGCCCTTGCCTCGGGAAACTGCAGGCTCCCAAGAGCTAAGTGTTGGATGCCACAAGTCATCATGTCAGTGTAATGCCCCTCCCAAACAGCATGCCTACAACCGATATCTGGAAATGCCATTGAGGAAAATGGACAGCAGACAGGTGATTAAGCAGTATGTAAATGATAAGGCTGTAGTTTGTACATCACAATTTCCATTGTGTCCCCTACAGGTCACATCGACTTCCACCCTCTACTGCCCCCACAAAAACAGGAGCTGATCAAGAGGATGCCCCTTGGTAACATGATCAAGGTCATCATAACATACAGGACGGTAAGCATCCATCATCAGTATAAAATACAGGACAGTAAGGGTCCATCATCAGTATAACATACAGGACGGTAAGGGTCCATCATCAGTATAACATACAGGACGGTAAGGATCCATCATCAGTATAACATACAGGAGGGTAAGGGTCCATCATCAGTATAACATACAGGATTGTAAGGATCCATCATCAGTATAACATACAGGATTGTAAGGATCCATCATCAGTATAACATACAGGAGGGTAAGGATCCATCATCAGTATAACATACAGGAGGGTAAGGGTCCATCATCAGTATAACATACAGGAGGGTAAGGGTCCATCATCAGTATAACACACAGGACGGTAAGGGTCCATCATCAGTATAACATACAGGAGGGTAAGGATCCATCATCAGTATAACACACAGGAGGGTAAGGATCCATCATCAGTATAACACACAGGACGGTAAGGGTCCATCATCAGTATAACATACAGGAGGGTAAGGATCCCTCAACAGTATAACATACAGGACAGTAAGGAACCATCATCAGTATAAAACACAGGAGGGTAAGGATCCATCATCAGTATAACATACAGGAGGGTAAGGGTCCATCATCAGTATAACACACAAGAGGGTAAGGATCCCTCATCAGTATAACATACAGGAGGGTAAGGATCCATCATCTGTATAACACACAGGACGGTAAGGGTCCATCATCAGTATAACATACAGGAGGGTAAGGATCCCTCATCAGTATAACATACAGGAGGGTAAGGATCCATCATCAGTATAACATACAGGAGGGTAAGGATCCATCATCAGTAGAACATACAGGACGGTAAGGGTCCATCATCAGTATAACATACAGGATTGTAAGGATCCATCATCAGTATAACATACAGGATTGTAAGGATCCATCATCAGTATAACACACAGAAGGGTAAGGATCCATCATCAGTATAACATACAGGATGGTAAGGGTCAATCATCGGTATAACATACAGGACGGTAAGGATCCATCATCAGTATAACACACAGGATTGTAAGGATCCATCATCAGTATAACATACAGGATGGTAAGGATCCATCATCTGTGTAACATACAGGATGGTAAGGATCCATCATCAGTATAACATACAGGATGGTAAGGGTCCATCATCAGTGTAACATACAGGATTGTAAGGATCCGTCATCATTATAACATACAGGATGGTAAGGATCGATCATCAATCTAACATGCAGGATATATAATAGCAAGGCTTTTGGAAGTCAAAACTTTAGAAATTTGAATATCATATGTGTATATGTACAGACAACCCAAAACTGATGTGACTAGTAAACTACCTTGCAGAATCGATTTTCAGAACAGTAATTTATATTCTTTTAGATGTCTAACCAAGAAATATCTTAACAAACCGTTTTCTATTCCGTAGGCTTTTTGGCGAGAACAGGGTCAGTCTGGCGAGGCAGTATCTAATGGCGGCCCATCGTTGTTACCGTGTTGTGATTCAGGGCCCCTGTGCATTGTTTACGATGCTACGTCTCCTAAAGGGAATCCAGCTCTCGTGGGCTTCCTGGGAGGACATCAAGCAGTACAGTGGGCAGCAACCAGTGTGAGTACAGTGATCCCGCACTACAACGCTACCCTCGTTGGGTTAAAATGCGTACTTCAGATTTGTTGACTGGTATTTCCGGTGTTACGTGATGGCGGTGATCAGCTGAAAATGTTTTCTGAGATGGGGGAAAACATTGTGTCATTGAAAAACTTGAGGTTTTTTTATTGAAAATGTTAGTAAATTTTGGGAGCCATGCTTTACCACACGCTATAATGGAGTAAGCGCTATATTGAAGAGCACAATAACGAGGGAGCACTGTATAGTCACAGAAACAGACAAGAGGACTTTGTACTTTGTTCACCAGAACCATCATGGCTGTTTGTATATAAACACTTTGTACGTGGACTTATGGGTAGAAAAACATGTATGCTGAAAATAGCACGATATTGTCCTCGTATTGTGATTGTGCAGCAGATAGACTGAGCACGTGATGGCTTCCATTTCCTACATGGCTTTCTCATCCCAGTCTCTGGCACACAATTATATTCACTCTTATCCTTCCGAACTCAGTAAGCTCAACTGTATTCCAGTAAGAAAGTGACTGGGTTGTTGGGATTCCCCTGTATTCACAATGACATATTTCAAAAAAAGAAGAAAGAGCGGAAAGTCCGGGGTTTGATCCCAGGCTACGTTCATACCAAAAGATGTTAAAAGATGGTACTTGTTGTTGTTACCCTGTCTGGCGCTCAGCATTAAGGTGCTAAAACAAGGACTGGTATTCATGTTAAACAGCGGCATGGTATCTCTGTGAGCTAGCACTATACATCGGCATCAGTCCAGACTAGTACAAGCAGCCACTCACACACATGCATGTCGCTATATAAGTGCAATATTCCTGGACGTGACGTTAAACCCAATTTCACCTCACCTCATCTCATAATTCCAATTGATCACACGATTGATGGCTTTTCTGCCAAGCCTAAACTCTGTTTCTTCATATGTACAAACTTTTGCTAATTATGGGTAAAACTTTGTTAGACTATCCACTGAGGTGACATCGTAAATGTGTATTACACAGGCAGAAGATCGGCAGCACTGTGTGTTGCATCAACTGTCCACGTATTTTGGCCAGTCAGCCCTGGAGGTGTTGGAGTACCAGGAGAAGGACTGGAACGTGGAGCCGTACACCAGGGGTGGCCCGGTCTGCTGTCTGGGGACAGGAGCCATGCAGTACTTCGCTGCCGGACTCAGGGAGCCAGTGAACAGGTTAGTGGATGGAGAATCTCTCCAGAGCATCTTTTTGTATCAGCTACATCAACACAAGACGATACCGTAACAGAAGTCAGAGGCTTGTAGAAGGCTTCCGATCTTTCTTGTTGAGTCTGTGATATTTAATATTAAGAGACATGAGGGTGAGATGATTTTATCAAATATCAGTAACAAAATGATGTATTGATTTGATGGTCATATTTACTTTTAGACCATCTTGAAACTCATATTGCAAGAAAATAGCAAAATACACTTCTTCATTCAAGTGAAATGTTTGCAGTGATCTATTTTATATATCTTTAAATATCTATATCCTGTCAGTTCCTAAATACTGTAGTTATTGTTCATAAGTTGAATTGAATTAAGACATGAAGTTTTACAGAATATATTGTATATCTTTTGTACGCAAAGAACACTTGTAGGTCACATAGATTGGTCTAGTCTGTCTCAGTCTGTTAACCATATTTTCCCCTTCCGCTCAGCCTTCTAGAGTTTCCACTGAATCTTCCTTCTCAGTGGGAGTCCTCTTCAATTTAAATGGAGTTGTTTGTTTCTGTCAAAAGTTTTTGTTTTCAGAGACTAAGTATTTGTCTAAGACTGACCACCCAATCCTCAATTTAGTTAACATTGTCTGCTGGGTCTGACCCTGGATCCCCCAAGTGTTACTGAAATAATTGATATAAAGATCATGTTTGTACTGCCTCTGTACCACCTTTGTACCGCCTTTGTACCACCTGTTTACCACTCTGTTCCAGGGTCCACTTTGCCGGCACGGAGACGGCGACTCAGTGGTGTGGGTATATGAGTGGAGCTGTGCAGGCCGGGTACCGCACCGCCATCGAAGTTCTGTCTCACATTCACCCTGACCTTGTATCACAGGATGACCATGACCTTTATGCCTCTCGAATCATAACCCCAAAGATCAAGGCTAATGTTCCCTGGATAAAACTGACACTTTGTCTTGGAGCGTGTGTTGCAATGGGATTTGCTTTGTCCAAAAGAGGAGCCATTTTGTCATTAATAAGCCCAAAGTGATGTCGTATGGATTTTACAATGTGTGTATGTTTGTACCGTGATAAACATACTATTATTAACATAGGGAGTTTGTATGAATCAGTGTTGACAGCACGCCTCGAAGACTCGTCACATATTTGTCACATTATTTCAAGCCCTGTACCCCGTAGCAGTATGTGCAAAGGGACCCCTGGATAGTCTGGACCCTGTTATTCTGGAAACTCAGTCTCCCAGACAGATACTGCTGCAGCCTGCGACTACAACCACTAGTCTAAAGCCTGAGTTGGGTAAACATTTATTAGGTTCGTTATCCTCAGCCAGTAATAGTCCTATATTAACACTACACTCTGCTAAACTGATGTCAATAGACAATGGCAGAATTGGACATCTTTTTCTAAAGATTGAAGCTGACGATGTCAGTATTAATAATACTAATATTACTATCTGATAATGATTTGTTAAACCCAAAATCTGTTCAGCATGATGGCTTCACTATGAAGAGTGTCATCCAGGTCAACAGAATTTTGGTGTGCAGTTATTTTTGTGTAAAATTCACTAACTAATTTCTTTATTATTTCACTTAATCATATGACATGTTTAAATCCCCCGTGTTGGAATTCAGGATATGTACATATATTTGTCATGGTTCCGTTGAAATGTCATTTTGAAATGAACAGTCAGTTAGTTCCCTTCTAATATTGACCTGCTTGGCAGTTTTTTGGTCACTGAAAGTGGTTCACAAAATAGTTTGGAAGACTGGTCTCAAAATTGTTGTTTTTTTCCTTTTACAAAATTTGGTAATTGAAAAAAACTCAGCCTTAAATTTTATCGTTTCATTCATATTAGCAAGATTAGTCATTGAAGAAATGTCTCCTCAGCAAGAGTTTGTCTTTTGTTTGTTTTGATTAGCTCTAGCTATCCATGACTAGTTTGTTGAAAATGAAATTTTCTTCTGTTAGCTCACCTGAACTAGACGTTCAAGTGGATCTGTATGAAATAGTCATGTGTTTTGTGTGTTCTTATTGATCCGCCTTTTTTATTGTGAGGTATTTTCGCAAATATGAAAGAAAATAGTAAGTCATGCTTGAGAGCCTTTGGCTGCTAATTTCCTAGTTATGTGCCAATAAGTGGAGTCTTAATTTAGGAGGCTAAATGTATGCTACTGTCAAATTTGTATTTAATAACCCAAGATATTGAATATATCCACCATCAACATCTGCTAGTGGTGCCACAATCACATACAAAAACATATGGCGATAGGTCATTTCAACATGCTGGCCCATTGCTATGGAACAATCGGCTACAAGAAATCGAGAAACAGAAAAGCTTAAAAAATCAAAAGACACTCAAAACCTGTCTCTTCAAGACAACCTTTGACTAGATCAATCATGGTCTAAGCACATTTGAACAGGTGTTAATTTAAAAATGTGCTATACAAATTCTTAATTTAATTTAAGTGATGTGCCAATTTTTCATGATTTAACACGTGACAATATTAAACATATGTCTGTCATATATTGATTGATGCTTATATTCTGTATCAAGACAGGAGGTAGGTGATTCCCTCATACGGCCTTGTGGGGATTCCGGGTTAGAATTGGTCCCCACTAGCCTGTTCCAGGTGAAACATAGAGTGCTTCGGAAAACTAGTGCTGGTAACTTTGTATTTCACCATGCCATAAACATTGTGTGTTTCAGATTTGTGGCTGTTATTGAGAATTTCATGCGATGTCGATGTCGGTACCAAATGAGATGTCGGGGCATGTATTACATAGACATAGTATTTTTTCAAATCACACCAATCCCACCAATCAGATCTGTATCTGTGATTCCTCCATGAAGTAGTATAGTACATAGTAAATGCAATTATTAGTACTGATTCCTAGCTGGCCTTAGTCTGTTATGGATGGTATAGTTTTGTGTGAAGTTTCTACAGATATATTTTATGTATATTGCTGGAAAAGCAGTGATGTGTCTGTTTCCCTTTATGTATGTACTGAAAATTTATGTCCAATTCAGCATTGTTTTACAAATTCATATGATTTATTTGAATAGTATTTCATATCAGGTAGTGAACCGTGTCACATATCACTGTCTAGTTTAATGGAATAAAATGCTTTTTGATAAGAGCACACTTTCATATTGAAAAATACAGTGGCAGACGTTATATTGCATATCTAATGTGTTTGAAATATTCAGATCACTTGTGTTGGACCAATATTGTCTGAGGTCCAATCTCATTAAAATCAGATCTAAGTTCTCGCTGCCCTTAAATAAAGAATTAAGATCTGATTTTAATGCGATTGTGTGAGGTCGCGCAACAGTTAAACCAGACCTGCAATGTACTTGAATAATGATTGACAAGAGCAAACACCTCATTGAGGAAATGAAAGGCACACTAGCTGTTTTATCTAGAAACATACAGTATTTCCCAGAAACATCAGGGACATACAGTATTTTTCAGGGACATTCAGTGTTTTCCCCTTGGTGTTAAGCAAAACAGGCAAAGTCATGATCTCACCTGTGAAATCAATGACCGTTTTGGGGGCGCTTGGGTAGCCTCGGGGTTGAAGCGTTCGCTAGTCACACCGAAGACCCGGGTTCGATTCCCGACATGGGTACAATGTGTGAAGCCCATTTCTGGTGTCCCCCACCGTGATATTGCTGGAATATTGCTAAAAGCGGTGTAAAACCATACTCACTCACTCACCCCATGACCGCTTTGCTAAACTGGCATCATTGGATGACTTTCCATTTTGGACCCAAGTCATTGAAGTATTGCAATTAAAGCATAGCCTTGTCGGAAGCAGCAATTGGGGAAAGTTGCGAGCAACTACAATCCATAGATATGCAGACTTGTCAGGACACAGTTCCCACCAATGATAACTCCTGAATTTGTTCAAGTCGTTCGAATCTGATCAAGCCTGCTTTTCAATATGTCCGCCACAGCGGACATTATGATAACGTCATTCATGACCTCCGAGCTTCCGCTCGCCGGGTAGACGCTCTACCACAACACCACGGAGACCGTCTAGCTTTGTAACAGGTCGCAAGGAGCGAGGCAGTTTGTGATAGCTGATCTATGATTCAACATTCATACTTCATGTGATAGTCTGTTTTTGATTGGTTGATTCATTGAACAGCTGCGGTTTGTTGAGTAATAATCAGCCTATATTAATCAGTGATGTTTGTGTCACGATGAAAAGGCATCTCCACGACCTTGACCTCTGTGAGTTTCCCGTGAGTATCTGTGCCTGCGTGGAGATAACGAGAGTTGACGATAACCAGTAATGATTGAGGGTTGATACTTAATCATGTCACGTCAACTCATTATCACATGACTATATTTATGACTATTATTGGTGTCAAGAGAGACAGAATGAAATTCAACGTTCGCACCGTCAGACGTCATCTGTAAAAGGCGACTAACGGGATCGGATGGTCAGGCTCGCTGACTTGGTTGATGCATGCCATCGATTCCAATTGCGTGGATCGATGTTCATGATGTAAATCTCTGGAATGTCTGGTCCAGACTCGATTATTTACAGACCGCCGTCATATAGCTGGAATATTGCTGAGTGCGGCGTAAAACAGCAAACCAAACCAAACCAGACGTCTGCGGTAGCTAGTCAGGTTTAAGGCCACTTTGAACAATCGGAACATTTTTCAGTTACTAGTATATCAGGGCGTTTCAAATTGATGTGAGAGGCAAGCCCGATTGATGCGGGTCTTAGACGTTTACGACTTCGGTGGAACCAACGTACGGGGTGCTGACAACAGTAGAAACATTATCAGGGCGAATCTTGAATTCGAACCCACGATCATATATTTCCTTGCATGTATATAAGGACGGGGGTATCAGGTATTGTCACGTGTCGGTCATTTTCGATTACGCAAATTAGTGGTCGATAGCGTGAGTACCGGTCAATCCGCAAGGTCATGTTATTCATCCACCCACTGATCATACACTGGCTGTGGGCTGCCGACATTGTTGAAGTGTTGGTACGTCATCTGTAAGATCCGTGCTCAATTGAACTTTGAGTGCGAAGTGTAAAGCCCTCATCGAACATGCTATTTATTGTCTAACTTGAAAATCGGAATCTTGACGCACACGAATGAAAATGTAAAAAACACACAAAAGTAATATCGATTCGTTTTAATGATTGTTTAAATTTCTTTGTCATTATAACAAATAAATTACCAATATTTGTTACAAATAAAATCTAACATAAACGGTCCCAAAATGCAGGAAATAGAGTTTAAGAGCATCGAATGTTTAAACATTTCCAGGGGAGCATGCCCCCCTCGCGAACCCTTGTAAATTTAGTTAAATTTACAGTTAAAATTAGCCAAGTTGCGCCCCTGAATTACACTCATTTGGGGAATAGTCCCAGGTTCTACATGATGACCCCTCGTTTTAGCCACAAGGCTAGTCACACTCAAGCGTTAAACAAGTTATAAATTGCTTGACCTGCTACCAACACCGACATATATCTGGCCATGACTGCGTTGAGAAAGTTATGTCCGTTTCTTGGTCTCATTGCCACAGAACGTTATATTGAGTAGCATAACGCCCCTTTAAGCAAATAGTTCAACAAACGTGTCCACGTTCCACGGTAGATCACAACCCGACCATTACTATAAAAAACCCATGTCATTGTTTATAACAGCAGCCTTAGATAAAAACGAACCACAGCCCAAGTACCTCTCGTATCTTGTAGCCCTATTCCCGTGATAGCGTAAAAACGAGCGAATCTTCACGTTTGCAGCAGACGATCTCGGTCATGTGACTAGAGATAAAACATGATTATGGCGATGGAGAGAGCTGAAGCGGACTTTGCTCGTGAAATATATCCTTGTCATACCTCCAGCGATTCACTGGCTGTGTTTATTCATAACGACAGGAAATGAATAAGAAACAGTATTATCGACATGAGTTCTGATCTTTTCGACGCCATTATTGTTGGCGCTGGGATATCTGGTTTGACTGCAGCCCATAGGTTGAAGAAAAAAGAACCGAACATTCGTGTGCTGGTGATAGAGGCGAAAGGTGAGATTCTTGGTTTTAATTCATCATGTTTCATACATAAACGTGAACAGAGTAAGTAAATAAGTTACAGAAGTAATTTGAACATATATGTCTCTAATAATATCTCAGCATACAAAGGCGGATCGAGGATTTTGAAAAAAGGGGTTTGGGTGCAAATACTATGCCAGGGTGCAGATAACATGTAATGTGTTTTAAAAATAGGCCCACCCCTCCCCCGCACAGACACACACTCACTCACACACACACACACACACTATCTCTCTCTCTCTCTCTCTCACACACACACACACACACACACACACCAACGACCACACACACGGACCTTGAAACAACTATTACAACATGGACAGGCATATACAGTAAACTACGCTTATAGCGAACTGACCGATAAAACGAACTTATTGTTTATTCCCGATTATTTGTTGTATAAATGCTGTATATATGCTTATAACACAACTGCGGTTATTACGAACTAAAATTAGTTGTCCCTTCGAGTTCGTCATAACCATTGTTTAGTGTATAATATTTTTTGTTATATTTCCTGAATCAGCAGAGTTGAAATTCAAACTGATAAACATCAATACCAATAAATATCGAAAATGCATTTAATATTGGATTATCATGTTAGTTTATCAGTTTGATTGATAATGGCCGAAGTTACATATTTCCACCTCAGTTCAAAAATAAATTCCCATACTAAACAGTTTCACAGCCTTGCTGATTTATATAAATAAAAGACTATTAAAAATAACATTATCAGGCATGTAAAGGGAATTAGTAAACAGAGAAGTAGCGTGTTATCTGTGTTTCAACACACACCTAATACCCTGATCATGAGAGGTTCAATCTGTTGATCTTCCGCATACCAACGTAGACATAAACCTACCCACGCTATTTCTCAGGCAACCGCATTAACATAGCCATTATTCTGTATTCTGTTGAGGCAACACAATGCACCTGTTGACGATACTTCCCACTTGTGCACTGCATTTGGAGTTATAGATAAACACATGTTCCACCTTAAGATATATATAAATAGGTCTGTTCAAGAATCCCACTTCACCTGCGACGACACTGATCGGTCGTGTCAAGAGGCCCGACCAATTTTATGTAGTGTGTTAGTATATGTAGGGTTTGGGAGTGGTAATACACGCTTTAAACTTCAAACTTTGGTAGCTTTACACAGCATAAGACTGCATGAAAATGTTATGGAAAGGGAATTTAAAGCAGAATGCACGTGCAAGTTGAAACAATCATGTGCAGTGACAATGACTTTAAAGATCAAACGTCAGTCAACATTTTGTCTCACGTTTGTCGACTTACTTCAAGTGGGAAAATGCCGAGATTGAATGCTGCCAATCGCAACATCGCGAGAGGACGTCTTGAAGCTGGAGAGTCCCAGGCTGCAGTTGCATTTCAACGTGCACCAGAGCACCATATCTCGTTTATAGGATCGCAAAACCCGCCTCATTTCGGCCCTAGATCGTCCGAGAAGTTTCCACGTCTGCACAAGATCGCTACATCAGGTTCTTTCACCTACTAACGTCATCGACATGCTACTGCCACCGAGACTGCAGGTTTATGCCTGGTTGGAAAAGGGTATCGGAACAAACACTCAGGAATCGTCTGCGAGAGGTGGGACTTAGACCCAGAAGACTGGTATTTGTCCTTGTACTGTGACGTTTGTACCGACGACAAAGTATGCGATGGAGCAACACCGTACATGTATGAATTCGAGTCCATGGTTAAGTGATGAATCACGATTTCTTCTCCAACCCCGAGAAGACATGGCTTTCCAGATCTCCGCATCTGAACCCGATAGAGCATCTGTGGGACGAACTCGACAGACGTGTACGTCAACATCAACATACGCCACATACACTGTCCAACGCTTTGCAGGACGAGTGGAGGAGAATTCCACAGGACAGAATCCGTCCTTATTCAGTCTGTGCAAAGGAGGTGTGGAGCAGTGATAACCCAACACGTCGGAACGCCAGTCTGGCCCAGTCTCGATTTATTTACAGACCGCCGTCATATAGCTGGAATATTGCTGAGTGAGGCGTTAAACAACAAACAAACACACTTCCATAGCAGAGAAAACATGTTTGATAGTGAAACTGTCGTCATATTTTCAAATGAAAAGTTAAGTTAAAAGATGAAATTAACTTACCTGTAAAAGGTGCAACACGTTTTGTCATAAGATTTTGGTATATCTCTGGGACCTACCCTCTGAACCCTTAACTATTTTTGCGGTTACGCTAAGCGTGAGTGAGTGAGTTGGGTTGAACAGTATCCCAGTTTTAATACGGCGTGTCAGCCCAGGTGAAACCCACGAGCACGGGTATGGTGTTAACAAACCTAGAAACATAATCGGGGATTCGAACTCATGAACCAAGGGACGCAACTCTGCAAAGCGAACTGTGGCGATGACTGGGCCCCCTGTCAAGCTAAGGACGTTTATACCCTCATTATAAGAATTAAATGAAACAATTACCAGAGTGATATAAAGATGTCTCCGTGTATTTTATTGCGGTGGTTGACTTACATTTTTGTCTTCTTCAGATCTAAACTCCTTACAGTGTTACGGTCTATTATTGACGTTACCCTTGTCTCACACTACGGATAAGTCGATATATATATATGATGACCCTTAGAAACTCGAGTTCAAAAGAGGTTCCAACGCATGTCCATCCCTTCTACTTTAAAACCAAAATTTACAAATGGTCATTTTCCATATTTGATGTGAATGTTGTGATACCAGTTGCTGGAGATGAGTAGTTTATCTCATCGCAAGTTCGGCATCTTGCCATTCACTCCTCCTCAGTAGGTGAGCTTCAGTGCTTTGTGCTCTAATTGTAGCTGCACAAATACACTCATAGTGTTACAACCATTGAAATATGGTGACCGGAACCTGGCAAAGACGTCTGTCGGTGACTTACACCCATGCAGTGAAGTGCGCGTTACAAGCTTGGGGTGGAATGTTGATAGTGGGTGCAAACATAATAACTAATAACAGTCTGAACGTTACAAGAAAAGAATCAGTATGATGATAATGGTAACTTAAATCTAATTTGGATTTTCCCGGGTATGACTCGTCCCCTGGAACCTGAACCTGTCTGAAAGATTCGACTGTAATAAATTGTGAACCCGTTCCACAAATCCGATCTTAGTGTGAGTGAGTGATTGAGTATGGTTTTACGCCGCTTTTAGCAATATTCCAGCAACATCACGGCGGGGGACACCAGAAATGGGCTTCACACATTGTACCCATGTCGGGAATCGAACCCGGTTCTTCAGCGTGACGAGCGAGCGCTTTAACCACTAGGCTACCCGACCGGCCCCCGATCTTAGAGCTACGACTATCAGAAGACAATACTAAAGTGTGGGTGGTTATAAAGATCACCTCAGGTCAACGTCTGTGCATTATTGCTGATTGCGCGACATCATGCTCCGATGTCCTGAATCTTTGCTCATGTATATACACTCACCGAACTGAACTAGCCGGAAAGAACTACATAAGTAAACAACGTTTATAACGAACACGCTTATAACGAACTGACGGATATAACGAACTCTTTTTTTGTCCCGTCCATTTGCTGAATATATGCTTATAACAAACAACGGTTATAACGCTGAGTTCGTTATAACCGTCGTTTACTGTGTTACGTTTGTCCACGTGTGTATTTGCAGATCGAGTTGGCGGGCGCACGTACAGTGTTCCCCTGAAGACAGTTGCTGGGACCGATGGGACTGAAGGAACAGATGTCTGGGACCTAGGTTCACAGTGGGTGGGCAGGTGAGACTGGGTGGACGGGTGAGACTTGGGTGAACAGTAGAGACTGGTTTGGCGGGTGAAACTTTGTGAACAGAAGAGACCAGATGGGCGGGTGAAAATGGGTGGACGGGTGAGGCCGGGTGGGCAGGTTGTATAGTTATAGCACGGCAGCTTGCATCTTGTTCACTAGTGTTCACTAGCCTAAGCTATGATATAGGCTTGTGGACACTCTTGCCTCGGGAAGATGAGCAGCTTGTAAATGATCGAATGTGGACGTTTCACCGCTCAGTAATGGACTATAAGGTACTCAAAATGAGAAAACCCTTATCTAGGAGTAAATGGCAATCTCATTAAAATCAGATTTTAGTTCTCGGTATCGCTAAACAAAGCGGCAGCGAGAACTCAGATCTGATTTAAATGAGATTGGAGTAAATGGTTGATAGTATGATCAACGATCCACAGCATGACCAATGCCACACGTTGTCACAACGACATACATCCAATCCTCACGCGACAGCCCTTACGACGATCATGGGGCACTTGGAGTCTTTTCGGTCCCGGCATTGTTCTAAGTCAGTACAACTGTCCCCAGATGCCAGACCCACATCATGTCGTTGCTGTCGGAGCTGGAGTTGGAGACGTACCCCCAGTACAGTGAGGGCAGCAAGTTTGTCCAGTTGGATGACCACAGCATCCGCACCTACACCTCCACCCTACCCACCCTGTCCTACCTGGAACTGCTGGACCTAAGAAGGTTCATCAACAAGGTAAGGTCAATTCGGTACGGTTGCGGTACAAGCTGGCGGTTGAGGTGCTTTTTATTTCACCTTTGCAGACCTCAATTATGTGATCTTGTTAAAAATAATCTTTTCCCGAAAATACTTAAAAATATTTTTGTCTCAGTCTTTGCCAAAACAAATGTTCGTGAAACAGCCATGCGTTTTTGGCTGTTGCTTTCGAGATAAAAATTGTATGTCTTGAAGCAGAAACGAAGGAAATATTCTGGCCCTGACGAAACTCCCCGCCCTCGCCCACACCCCCTCACCTCACCCCAGAATACTTAAAGGTGTGTCCCTACGTGTTTTTTCAAAAGCCAGCAGTGGCCTACTGGATAACGACAATCTGACAATTAGTAGTCATCATTATGTCGAATTCTCGACTGTGTCGTTGGATGGAACACGCCATATTCTCAAGATGATGTGAATGCCGAACACTAGGATAAGTAAAATTTTGTACCTTCGAGTTCGATACAACAGTGTTCAATTACTATCTGTGAAAACTCCACCGTCGAGATCTCAATCAGAAGGTTTGAACATTATTGTATCAGATTAATCGTTCCATGTAGATGCAGAATATTATTTTGAAAGCAAAGTATATACTTTGTGGACAGAAGTTGAAAGCCCAAGTGGTAACGTAAAATCATTAAGATTGGATCATACACAAGACGCTTCTGGTTCTCAACATGTTGACGTTCAGTCCCCGTGTCCTTCACCAAGTAACAATCTATGTACAAGTGTAAGGGATTTTCGTTCCGTTTTCAGATAGATGCCATGAGACGCCAGGTACCAGCAGACGACCCGTTCTCGTGCAACAAGGCCCGGAAGTGGGACTCCATGACGCTAGAAACCTTCAAACAGAACACTCTCTGGACAGCAGGTGGGTTACAAAGTAGACACAAGTTATGGTTTACAACTTCTCTATTTACTGCAAAGGCAACGTTTCGGTAAAGAACCTTATACCGTTTCAAGGATCTACACCGAATCGTCGCCAAGGACTATCATTCTAAAATTGATAATCGAGGATGACACATCAACATCGTCACATACGTTATCGTATCCCAGTATCACCCTTGTAATGTCTGTGCAACAGGATCCGCTGATGCTATCGACGCTGTTGTGCGGTGCATTCTGGGAGTGGAGGCGTCCCAGGTGTCGCTTCTGTTCTTCCTAATGTACGTCAATTCCGCAGATGGCCTTGACAACCTCGTGCAGAAAACAGAGGATTCGGGACAGGAGTTGAAGATTAAGGTGAAAAGAGATGTTACTTGTGGTCGCGGAAGTGTCTGTAACGACGCTGTGCTTGTTTCGATTGAATAAACAACCAATTAATGTACAAATGTATATTCGAAACCAGTTTTTTAAACAGATGCACATCTTTGATATAATGTTATAAAGCAAACGTGTGAGTGTAATGATATGCCAAAAATGGAATCTTATAATGTGGATAGCTTTTGTCCAATCCTATTGTATTTTGCCAATAATATATGTTTCAACAAGATATGATGATTCTTCGTTGTATCCCCACATGGGTACATGCATCTTCCCGAGGCAAGAGAGTTAACTGACTGTAAAAGTCCAGTGGCAACTTGACTTTTAAAATCTTGCCTCGGGAAGATGGGGTACATTTGGTAAAGCCCATTTCTGGTGTTCCCCGCCCTGACATTGCGACAATAAAGCGGTGTAAAATTACTTTTCACGTTACCTTTGTACATTGTCTATCACTTCTGCGTTTCAGGGAGGAGCTCAACAAATATGTGAGAAGTTGGTCGAAGCAATAGGAGACAACAGTGTCATGTTGAAACAGCCAGTGTCCAACATCAAGCAGGTAAACAACTTGAGTGTCTTTTTACATCTCTAATACATTTACGATGAAATGAATGCACCAAAACTAGTTCGTGGACTTGTAGAATGAAAGTATGTGTACATTCTATTGTATGTTCTGTTATCATTGGACCGCCTCCGTGGTCTAGTGGTAGAGCGTCCGCCCGGAGGGCGGAAGGTCCGGGGTTGATCCCCGGCCACGTCATACCAAAAGACGTTGAAGGATGGTACGTGTTGTTACCCTGTCTGGCGCTCGGCATTAAGGGGCTAAAAGAAGGACTGTTCGGCTCGGAGTCAGCAAACTGTGTCTGAGTGGGGTATTTATGTTAAACTGTGGCATGGTATCTCAGTGAGCTAGCACTATAAATCGGCATCAGTCCGGAATAGTACAAGCAGCCACACAAACACACACACGTGCATGCACGTCGCTATATAAGTTCAATAATCTTGAACGCGACGTTAAACCCAATTTCACCTCACTTTACCTCTGTTATCATTACCGATGTTTCAGGAGTCTGAGGGAGTCGTCATCACAACAACACACGGCACAACATTCAAGTGTAAACGGGCTATCGTCACCATCCCGCCTAACTTACTCAGTGAGAATCCTTGTCACCAATGTCTTGCCATCTTTACGGTATCACCACCCCATCCTTAGTATCATCTTTACGGTATCACCACACCATCCTTAGTATCATCTTGACGGTTTCACCACACCATCCTTAGTATCATCTTTACGGTATCACCACACCATCCTTAGTATCATCTTTACGGTATCACCACACCATCCTTAGTATCATCTTTACGGTATCACCACCCCATCCTTAGTATCATCTTTACGGTATCACCACACCATCCTTAGTATCATCTTGACGGTTTCACCACACCATCCTTAGTATCATCTTTACGGTATCACCACACCATCCTTAGTATCATCTTTACGGTATCACCACACCATCCTTAGTATCATCTTTACGGTATCACCACACCATCCTTAGTATCATCTTTACGGTATCACCACACCATCCTTAGTATCATCTTTACGGTATCACCACACCATCCTTAGTATCATCTTTTTACGGTATCACCACACCATCCTTAGTATCATCTTTACGTTATCACCACACCATCCTTAGTATCATCTTTACGGTATCACCACACCATCCTTAGTATCATCTTTACGGTATAACCTCACCATCCTTAGTATCATCTTTACGGTATCACCACACCATCCTTAGTATCATCTTTACGGTATCACCACACCATCCTTAGTATCATCTTTTTACGGTATCACCACACCATCCTTAGTATCACCTTTACGGTATCACCACACCATCCTTAGTATCATCTTTACGTTATCACCACACCATCCTTAGTATCATCTTTACGGTTTCACCACACCATCCTTAGTATCATCTTTACGGTATCACCACACCATCCTTAGTATCATCTTTACGGTTTCACCACACCATCCTTAGTATCATCTTTACGGTTTCACCACACCACCCTTAGTATCATCTTTACGGTTTCACCACACCATCCTTAGTATCATCTTTACGGTATCACCACACCATCCTTAGTATCATCTTTACGGTTTCACCACACCATCCTTAGTATCATCTTTACGGTTTCACCACACCATCCTTAGTATCATCTTTACCCTATCATAATATAGAACGTCAACGCCAGAGAATGTTCAGGCTGGACTGTCTGTTGAAACAGACAAACAGTGGTGAACTCGGCTACACGGTGTAGCTGTGTTTCAACTATATCATATTAAACCTTTATCGTCAGTACTCCCTTCACCATGTGTCACCAATACCATCTGTACCTTATATCACCCCTACCATCTGTACCTTGTAGCATTGACACATCTATTTTGTATGGAAGATACCTATGCTTTTTCTGTCTGACTATCTTTGTCATGCTTACCTGACGTCTTAGATTTCTTTGGCTTTGCCTCGCAGTCATATAAATTCACATGAGATCACTCTCAAGTACATACGAAGTCAATGTCTGATTCCTCTTGTCCCAGCTGAGGCTGTATTTGTTTCACCTCTCCTCTCCAGGCAAGGTTCATTTCGAGCCCAATCTGCCAATATGCAAGCGAGACTACATAAGCCGGGCTCCGCTCAGCAACAGGATCACAGTTCTTCTCACCTTCAAAGAGGTGCGTATGAGGGGAGCAGGGTGCACTCACAAATAATCTAAATCTAAATAGGACAGTTATATGTTCTGAAATTTATCATTAAAGATCAAGGATAGTTAAATACAAATCTTGTATGATACCGTGTACAAATGACAGGGCACTCGGGTGAACAATTGTACAAAGTAAGTATAATTAATGGAATCCATCGTTTTATGCCTGTGACATTTTCAGTACGAGCTTGATTCAAGAATGAATTGTTTAGAACATGCTATATACACGATGCTGGGACACAATTATAGATGCTAATGGTCGCTCCGTATTCCAGTCGTTCTGGCGAGACCGGGGGTGGTCGGGTGAGATTCTGTCCAGTGGGGGGCAAAGTACAGTGTCCAGGTGCGACTCCGGTCCTCTCTGCTTCGCCTGTGACGCGACTTCCGCTGACGACAACCCCGCCATCGTCGCCTTTATCGGCGGTCATCAAGCAGTTCAGTGGGGTCAACTGCAGGTCAGATTACAAGGGCGCTTTCTAACATTTTCTCTTCTTTACTAACCAAGTCATGATTCGGGTTAGAACTGGTCCCCAGCAACCTATGCTTGTCGTAAGACTGCATGGGTCGGGTGGCTGGCTGGGTCCCTTGGTTGGTTGCGTGTCATCGTACCCCGACGGCCTGGGACGTTGTTCATAATATCAATCACGGGTTTGCCTGGTCCAGATTATTTAATGACTGCTATCATTTAGCTGGAAGATTGCTGAAATATTGCTGACAACAAAGTATAGTATACTCTATTCCATGACTTGATTGATATTCAGTATTTCATTTCAGAATGTCACTTGTCGACAGTGGATGTCGTCAGTGGATGTTGTTTTTCACCTGATTATTCGTGTGCACATATGAGTGTTACGATGTCCCTATGATTACTTAAGGTTACCTTTACCGAAGTTACCATTGTCCAAGCATCAACTGAACGTTGGCATGTGAGCTCCTTTGTTGGACTGTAGGTCAATTGTTAGTCATTATATACCAAGAATAATCTCTTCAATAATGTATATTTATGCCGTATGTCACGTAATGTAATAATAAGGAATAAAGGTCTCGATAATTATATGGAAGTAAATTGTTTGGTTCTGAGTGCTTCTGTAAAGCTTAAACTTTCACTTTCAACATGAAGCCAAGTCAAGCCGGGTACTTGGACCCCCCCCCCCATGGATACAATGTCCATTTCCGGTGTCCCCGTAATAATGCTGGAATACGGTTAAAGATATTTTCACTCACTCACCCTTTTGCATCATGGCAGCTGGAGGAGAGGAAACGCGGTGTACTTGAATCCCTTTCCCGATTCTTCGGGCCCGACGTCTTCGGCTACGTGGACTACGCGGAAAGGGATTGGAATCAGGAGTCCTATACCGACGGGGGTCCTCTGTGCGTCGCCAACCCTGGAGCGATGATGTACTACAACAAGGCACTCCGTCAACCTTTCGGCAAGTGAGTTGTTATCCTAGTTGCAACAGTCAATGGCGTCACCAGAAGCTTTGGTTCGATGGGCAGAAGACCGGTAACTTGATAGATACATAATAACATGAAAATATGAATGTATTTGTGTATATAATTTTTTTATTTAATTTTGGTATGATATTGTGTCGGTCAGTTGGTTAAGCGAAGAGCAGGATGCTTACAAGCTGTTCAGTTCTGTCAGACTAGATTTGTTTATGTTTGGAGCTGCTAGAGTCAATACCATGCATTTGAAAAATTGATGTTCATTTCTATAACATTCTACCCCTTCCAAAATGTTTTTTCTTTCAGGGTCCATTTCGCAGGGACGGAGACCGCTACTGTTTGGATTGGCTCTATGAACGGCGCTGTTCAGGCGGGGTTGAGAGCGGCGACGGAAGTGCTAAGGATAATCAAACCGGAAGTTGTGACGCCAGACGACCTTGCCATTCTAACCACCAATCAAACACGCCAGAAGAAATCTGTGAGACGGAAAGCCAAGGCGCCGAGTTGGGTGACACTGACAATTGGACTCGGTTCACTTATCACAATCTTGTTTGCCATAGGCAATCGTGACAGACTGCAACATTTATTCCAAGGCGTTTCTACTAAAAACTAGGTGTTTGAAGAAATATATGAGGCAGTTCGAAATAATATGTCGACAATCTAACTGAAACAAAGACTTTTCTACACAGATCACCTACTTCACAAAGCGCCTTTAGCTTACTGTCCTCGTTTGTCCAGGGCATTATATCTCCATTCTATGATAAATACCCTGGACCTTTTCGCTACCGTAGCTTACTTATTTTCAGTCGGATTTCAAATAACATGTCGCTAGATACAGCCGTACAAAAGTTACACTCAAGAGCAAAGGAACTTTATGTGCTAAGAGAGATTGAGGAGGTTGCGTTATTTTCGAAACGATTCTTATTTATCAATACTAGTATATAATTGAGATATAATAACCTGAAGAACCGAGGATGTTAACTCACTTACCCATTTAACAAATGAAGCCCTTCTTCAGGGGAAAAACGTTACTCTAGTATGAGTTTGCTGTTGAAAGGATTAAAGGCAGTTACAGCTACATACGTGATTCGTAATACATTTAGAAGGAACACGTGGTTGTTTCTAAGATTATTAAGTATGTTATTAGTGTAAATATATGTCAGTATATGTTAAGTTCACAAACCAATTATTTTTGCATGAATGTTTTGGTAAAAAGTGAAACATTGTCGACGCTTAATTATTGTTCTTTTGTAAAAGACCACAAATCACTTCATTCGTTCTCATACAAACAAATTCTTCATTATCTTATGAAAAGTCTGCTCTTGATGAATTTATGCATACAATTCCTATTGTCAAAGAATATATTTAACACAGCATTACCTAATTTTACCTGGTACCTGGGGGTGGGGGTGGGGGGTTGGGGGGAGGTATTTTGGTCAGATGTTTTATTTTACAGCGTTTGAGTCGAAAGGTGGAAATAAAAATAACCCAGACTGGTCAAATTGGTTCTAGTCTTTTAGATAATAGCTTTAATAAAACACCAGACTGTAGTCTTGTGCTTTCAAGTATTACCAAATGCACTGAAACAGTTCCATTTCAGCATTCCTGTCGAATATTTTTATATTTTATTATTTACTGTCGACGTATGTGTGATGCTGATTTGAATTTTGACGGATCCGTAAACAAAGTTTTAAAAATACGGTTTTATCTATATAATCATATATGTGTGTGCTATCATGAAATATCGTCGTAAATGAAAAAGGTAGGCATCGACTCCGACGAACAAACAATCAACATTTGAGTTGTAAGCATACAATTAGAGTCGGTATACTTTGTGTATATGTTTTGATATTACGTTTGATTTGATGCAACTGCAACCATCAATCTGGCAGTCATGGCGTTCACCATCCTGAGAATCAGACGTGTTTATTCAGTATTTCAGTCTTGAGCACAATTGAGGTGAGGTGAAATGGGGTTTAACGTCGCGTCGAAGATTATTGCACTTATATAGCGACGTGCATGCATGTATGTCTGTGTGTGGCTGCTTGTACTCGTCAGGACTGATGCCGATTTATAGTGCTAGCTCATTGAGATACCATGCCGCAGTTTAACACGAATACCCCACCCAGACACAGTTTGCTGACTCCGAGCCGAACAGTCCTTCTTTTAGCCCCTTAATGCCGAGCGCCAGACAGGGTAACAACACGTACCATCCTTCAACGTCTTTTGGTATCCCCTTAATGCCAAGCGCCAGACAGGGTTCCATCTTTTAGCGTCTTTTAGTATGACGCGGTCAGGGATCGAACCCCGGACCTTTGGGCGGACCCTCTACCACTTGACCACAGAGGCGGTCCTGAACGCAATTGAATGAACACAACACAGTTGTAGTCACGTATCGGACATGACATTTGCTTAATTAACAACGCTTTGACATCTTATAGAAAATGTGTGTGATAAAGATAGCAACTGACTTATTTATATTTACACCATTTGGGTTAAGTAAATTGTACATTACTTGTTGATGCACGGATACATTTTCTTTGGGAAGCAAAGACATCGCAGATTAACAGGACATGAATCTCGTCTTCAATAGACTCAGATTTACAATGTTCATATAATATTGGAATAGTCTATGTCTTTGTTCTTCCTAATATCTTGTAATATAAAACAATGCAAAGAGATCCTAAACTTTTAAATCGCGCGTAGAAGGAATTTATCATTTAATGTTAAACATTTCTCAGGCTCAAACTCAAACTCAAACTTAAATGAAAGCATTATGTGAAGAAAATGAGGTCTAACACTTTCTGACAACCTTGACAACCAGCATTATCTACAAGTCTTTGAAGAGTCTGTTAAAGGTAGAAACAAATTATAACTTATCCCAAACATTTTGGGCAATACAAACATGGGAAAAAACACAAGAAAATAATAGTGGTCTGATATCCGATGCCCAGATATATGTTTGGCATTATTGTCGAAAGATACTAACAACCAGTAATTCCGGTTAGGGAAACCATCTTCGAACGAAGCCACATGGCCAGGTTCAAGATGCTGGAAAATGTAAAATAGTTCCGTCGTTTGTTGGTTTGTTGTTTTTCCCGCAGTCAGCCAGTACGCGTTATAGATAACCGTCTGGGGAGGCAAACCAGTGGTTTGGTAGCATGATGAACGACCCACACCGTCGGGGTACGATGACACACAATCAACTAAGTGACAACAGGACCTGATCACCCGTCCTTCGTTATGCCGACTCCTGTACAAGAATGGCGTACCGGGGCTCTTAGTTTGCGCCCGAACGATAATTTAAGTGACATTCACTCCTCACTGTGACGACTTATTATGAATGCGTGGGTTCTTGGGCCAATCAGATTTCATATTTCTAAAATGATTCGTCTTCATTTCTTTCCCACCGCGTTTCGGAAATGTCGACATTAGCCAAGGAAAACCAACACAGGGTGTATATGATACACAGAAATGGCAGGATATATATACTATTGCACACAAAAAAGAGTAGGGGATATTTTGTTTTGACGTGAAACAACTGGAGAATACACCAATCTCTGTGAAAGTAAGTGATTTATGTGGCAAGAACATTTCCGAAGAAATCAAGCTCCCAAACACAACATCATGACAGCCATGAAGCACGTGACCTCGGGCAGCACGTTCAAGGTGTGGTATGCCAGATTTACCATTGTCACTCAGTCTCGGTTGTCAGCAGACGCATATTGTTTTCTTATTTAACACATTTAATCATTAAGGAAGCAACAGCACTGATTGTATGAGGCTGCATGTTTCTCTGTCTGTCATCAGTGGATTGTGGACCTGACACAAACAAACGTATAACGCCGACGATCGACGCTGCTCTGGACGTCCAGGGGCAACAACTCCAGCCCAGTCGGATTAGTCAGAACGGTGGCATAACGGAATCGGTTGCAAACTGCCACTCAGAGATGGTACCGGTTGCAACAGGCAGCTGGTGTAAGAGTACATGCCTAGACTATGCGAAATCGTCTTCACTGACGTCATTCGCGTGCTCGACGTCCACATGTCACCCCACAACTAACTGCAAGTTTTTCAGAGGCGACAGTGATGCAGGGAACGTCAGCACTGGTAAATCGACGTTTCTGACGAATCAAGTTTCACTCTCGACTTCCCTGACCGAAGGAATCGAGTTTAGATACGTGCTAATGAGGGGTTTACGTTGGCGTCGTACAGCATCGACGCTTGGGATGTGGGTCCATAATGGTATCGGATGGTGTCACAATGACTGGCCGATCTGCTCTCCCTATTGCCCATGGCAAAGTCAAAGGTCAATACTATCGGGACAACATAACTGAACCACTTGTGGTGCCATTTGCACAACGTGTTGGGCAACGTTTATTCTTTCAAGATAATAATGCATGTGTTTATCGTTCCAGGATTGCGATCAAATTCCTCTAACGGCAAAGCATCCATGTTGCCCAAGGGCGTATGTTTCGGCCCTCGGGTTGTAGCTCAGGGTGATGACGGATGACAAAACTCAGGGGTGAAGTTTAAGACGACGATGTTTATTGTTGATGGTTTGGAATAAGTTGAAAAGGTACATGTTGATAATAACGTGACAGAACGCACACCGGGACCGAGTGGCCAATCTTCCCGGGTGGGAGAACCGTTCTGTCACTTACCTTCTGGCTGTCTCTCAGACTGACCATGTCAGTTGCGTTTTGTAGAGCGAGGTATGACGTGACGTGTGGCAAGGTCATTGTCCCACGTGTATGTATATACGTAAGATCCGGCGACGTTAGGAGGTGTTAATTGAAAATTATAGATAGCGCTGGAAATTAAGGGTCCTGCCCGGAGGGGCTTATGATAAGAGGGGATACGCCGAATGTTTGCGTATTTAGATAAATGAAATGTTAAGTAAGTATTGAAATGGTTTGCACTATAACAATGTCATACCATGGCCAGCACTCAGTTCTGATGTTTCTCCCAGTGAACACGTCTGGGTTGCGATTGGCAGACGTGTACGTCAAGGTCAAAATACACCCACGATTCTCAATGAACACAGTGTCTCTCTCACTCGTCAGTGGAACAACATAAGTTAAGCTGACATAGGTCAACTCATCAGAAGCGTGCCTTGAAGAATTCGCTCTTGTATGGTCAACAGGGGTGATTTTACCCGATATAAGTGACGTTGGCTGCAAAATGCAAACACCGAATTTGACCCACGACCCATTTAACGACCTAGTGCGCCGCCATGTCATCAAATCAACCATTAGAAATCCATTAGATCTGATCGCCTTCTCCCCAGCAGATGTGATAATTTTCATTTGATTATTGCCACTATACCCTTCTGTATTGGCATAATATCACGGCGCGTCTTTACTCTGAAATCGCAACTCGATTATATACGTTTTCAGATAAAGACAAGCTTGTCGCTCAGTCGTGACAAGAATTAAGACGCCTCTACGCTGATTTGCTTAATAGTAGAACATTCACCTTACGCGACCTCCTATGCAGATTTTTTTTACAGAAAACATTTTTCCTTAACTTGATTAAAAAATTAATAACAGTATCTGCCACCCCCCCCCCCCCCCCCCCCCACACACACACACACACACACCCCACCCCACATCCCACACACACCCCACCCTCACACACACACACACATGCACACACACACACACACACACACACACACACACACACACACACACACACACACACACACACCCCACCCTCACACACACACACACACATGCACACACACACACACACACACACACACACACACACACACACACACACACACACACACACACACACACACACACCTGTCCTGTCACAAAAAGTTAACTACGGCCTTGAATTTGCACGGCAGTATACGAGCCGACTGGACTTTTACAGTTAGTTAACTCCCTTGCCTTGTGAAGATGGACGCCCTCCATTGGGAATACACATAAAGCTTCCACTATTGACCCCCCTTTGCCTGCTCGGATACAATGTTTCACAATATGGTGTTCCTGACATTAGCGTTAAACCCTATTTAATCACATTTAATTATATTGAACAAAATACGCTCTAAGTCTAGTCTATGCATTGATTTGAGGACTTGCTGTTCGGGCGAGGCGAATCGTGACGAATAACAGCCGCTACGCGCCATGTAGATAAATAAATAATGTATAAATGATAAGTATGTAAACACTGTTCTAAAGAAACACGTGAGCTGTATATAAACAGACATAAACAACGATGATCGTGTGTTTATTATTCACGATGAAACTGAATAATGTACACTGTCCACATATCTGAGCATTCACTGAAGCAATCATATGAAGGTTAACTATGTAGGTAAACTATGTAGGTAAACTATGTAGGTAAACTATGCATTTGTACATATTGTACAGATGAGAAGTTGCATCTATGTGTATTCGCACACATTCTCTCTCCCTCTCTTCCCCCTCTCCCTATGAGTATCACCCTTCTCTCTCATTCGTGCATATTCTCTCATTCTTCCCATTCAAATCTTTCTAGGTTTCGTCTCTCTATCTAGCGTATCTCCCTTTCTCTACTCTCTCTTCCCTTCTCTCGCCCATTCTCTACTTTCTCTCTCTCCCATCCTCTAATCTCTCCCTTCTCTGTCCCTCGCTTACTCTTTTATTCTCTACTTTCTCTCTCCCCCATCCTCTACTCTCTCCCTTCTCTGTCCCTCGCTTACTCTTTTATTCTCTACTTTCTCTCTCCCCCATCCTCTAATCTCTCCCTTCTTTGTCCCTCGCTTACTCTTCTATTCTCTACTTTCTCTCTCCCCCATCCTCTAATCTCTCCCTTCTCTGTCCCTCGCTTACTCTTCTATTCTCTACTTTCTCTCTCCCCCATCCTCTACTCTCTCCCTTCTCTGTCCCTCGCTTACTCTTCTATTCTCTACTTTCTCTCTCCCCCATCCTCTACTCTCTCCCTTCTCTGTCCCTCGCTTACTCTTCTATTCTCTACTTTCTCTCTCCCCCATCCTCTAATCTCTCCCTTCTCTGTCCCTCGCTTACTCTTCTATTCTCTACTTTCTCTCTCCCCCATCCTCTAATCTCTCCCTTCTCTGTCCCTCGCTTACTCTTCTATTCTCTACTTTCTCTCTCCCCCATCCTCTACTCTCTCCCTTCTCTGTCCCTCGCTTACTCTTTTATTCTCTACTTTCTCTCTCCCCCATCCTCTACTCTCTCCCTTCTCTGTCCCTCGCTTACTCTTCTATTCTCTACTTTCTCTCTCCCCCATCCTCTAATCTCTCCCTTCTCTGTCCCTCGCTTACTCTTTTATTCTCTACTTTCTCTCTCTCCTATCCTCTACTCTCTCCCTTCTCTGTCCCTCGCTTACTCTTTTATTCTCTACTTTCTCTCTCCCCCATCCTCTAATCTCTCCCTTCTCTGTCCCTCGCTTACTCTTCTATTCTCTACTTTCTCTCTCCCCCATCCTCTAATCTCTCCCTTCTCTGTCCCTCGCTTACTCTTTTATTCTCTACTTTCTCTCTCTCCTATCCTCTACTCTCTCCCTTCTCTGTCCCTCGCTTACTCTTTTATTCTTTACTTTCTCTCTCTCCTATCCTCTACTCTCTCCCTTCTCTGTCCCTCGCTTACTCTTCTATTCCCTACTTTCTCTCTCCCCCATCCTCTAATCTCTCCCTTCTCTGTCCCTCGCTTACTCTTCTATTCTCTACTTTCTCTCTCTCCTATCCTCTACTCTCTCCCTTCTCTGTCCCTCGCTTACTCTTCTATTCTCTACTTTCTCTCTCCCCCATCCTCTAATCTCTCCCTTCTCTGTCCCTCGCTTACTCTTCTATTCTCTACTTTCTCTCTCCCCCATCCTCTAATCTCTCCCTTCTCTGTCCCTCGCTTACTCTTTTATTCTCTACTTTCTCTCTCTCCTATCCTCTACTCTCTCCCTTCTCTGTCCCTCGCTTACCCTTTTATTCTTTACTTTCTCTCTCCCCCATCCTCTACTCTCTCCCTTCTCTGTCCCTCGCTTACTCTTTTATTCTCTACTTTCTCTCTCTCCCATCCTCTAATCTCTCCCTTCTCTGTCCCTCGCTTACTCTTTTATTCTCTACTTTCTCTCTCTCCCATCCTCTAATCTCTCCCTTCTCTGTCCCTCGCTTACTCTTTTATTCTCTACTTTCTCTCTCCCCCATCCTCTAATCTCTCCCTTCTCTGTCCCTCGCTTACTCTTTTATTCTCTACTTTCTCTCTCTCCCATCCTCTACTCTCTCCCTTCTCTGTCCCTCGCTTACTCTTTTATTCTTTACTTTCTCTCTCTCCCATCCTCTAATCTCTCCCTTCTCTGTCCCTCGCTTACTCTTTTATTCTCTACTTTCTCTCTCTCCCATCCTCTACTCTCTCCCTTCTCTGTCCCTCGCTTACTCTTTTATTCTCTACTTTCTCTCTCTCCCATCCTCTAATCTCTCCCTTCTCTGTCCCTCGCTTACTCTTCTATTCTCTACTTTCTTTCCCCTCTCTCTCTCCCCAATCTCTACTCTCTCTCCCCACTTTCTCTTCTATTCTCTACTCTCTCACTCTTTCGCCCATTCTCTACTTTCTCTCATTCTCAACCTTCTCCCTCCTCTCTCCCTCACTTTCTCTCCCTCTTTGATCAGTAGATCCAATAGATCAACATACATTAAGAACTGAGCAGCACTATTAGAAATCGTCATAATAATCAGTCTGGTTCATTGTAATAAGAATTAATTATTTAGGTTGTTTTCCATGTTTTGAAGCTGACAGATGTAGATGTTAAACTATAAAAATAAAAGTAAGGTTGTCTTGGTTTTTTATTTTTGTCAAGAGGTAATTTTCTAATAAACCCCTATACATGTTAAGGGTCACCCGTATCTTTCATAATAATATAGTTAATCTGCAGGGGCATGACCGATTAACTATAATAATATGAACGATTCTGGTGGTCCTTAACTTTTGTTAAGTAGTATATGAACACGATCCTCGAACATATGGAGTTCATGTAATGTGAACAGGACAGAATGTAAAACTGACATATTTTACAAATTACCTCCAACACACGTATGTCAAATTACCCCATCATCGGGATATATCTTTGAAGACAGTGTAACTCTATCTCCTTAATCAGGTTACGACTCGTAAGTACACATGTACTATCTATACTCTGATGATAAACTCTAATCCAGCTGAGACCTGTAAACTAACAGTAATCTCCGATGTTATGTTAGCCAGCATGTTCACGTGGAGAGGGTCATCACTACTGCACTGGAAACCTACTTGTTGCCTTGCCATAGATTATCATACAAAAATCGAAAGTACAATCTACATCAATACTTTGTAAATCTAATATTAATCTATCCATTGCAAAATGTTGGAAATTCGAACCTTACGATATTCCATTTTCTGAGGAGATTTACAATGAATATGATAATATATACATACATAACTGGTTATCAATTATCTTCTACACACAGCATGTTACATGTACATTAAACATAGGGCAAATACTATTTCGGCTTTTAATACTAAACAAAGGCGGATCCTACGGAATCCTTTTAGGGCCATTTATTTTTTTATTTTTTTCTTGAAATTTCAATGCGCCGCCAATGCCTCGCCTGTATCAAAGCAAATGGTGGTCACACCCGATATTATGCTAATGATTTCAATAACATAACATTTACACCGCAGTGACTTTTTACCGTTGGTAACTGAGCAATTTTCTTAGTGTAGTAATATTTAACTGTTAGCTTCCATCGTAAAATGCAAGATAGCAGAAAAATGGTATTTGGACGTTTCATCAAATGTGCCGGAACTGCCAATGAGCCCGACGGTATTTAAATTCCGTCTCACGATCCAAGGACAATTAGCTAACTGGAGTCAAAACCTTGCATACAAAACCATAACTTTTGTAGTGAATCAGTCGTTTATGTGAAGTTTTATGGAGTGAATCTGATTCTCGAATTTGACCCCAACTTATAAACAACATATCACCAAGAAAGCGATCTTAGCGCTAAGATGATCGTAACTCCTATACTACCGTAACATAGGCTTACGACAGTCTTAGCGTTAAGATCGCTTTGTGCAAGTGGGCACTGGAAACTCATTAAACTTGGCTGTTTAGTACAACATCAGTTGACAAGCTTGGATAACAGATACTGCTTCTATGACGCAGGGAATTTAAAAAAAAAATGTTTTTCTTATTGTCAATACAAATAACTGAGGCGCAGCATTTGAAGGCGCGCATATCCTGGTGAAACAGTTCCTTATTTTATTAGCCTCATCACACGATCACGTGAACTCTCAACGGTCTGTAACAGTGTGACCCAGGTCAGAGGATGCGCTCGTGGTATCGCAGATTATTATTTTAAAAAAGAAATTGTTTTAAAAATGGCTATACAGACTATTACTACTTCCCTTGATTTAAGGTATGTGTTGAGTCCTGCCTGGAGAAGGTCATCTGGTAGAGATATTCCAAGCAAAGGCACATACACTTTTATAATTTAATCTAGAGATTCCGGTGAAGTCCGGGTCCCCAGTGTTATAAGTACCAGTTACGACATATGACCTTGTGGAAAAACCCTATGAGGCTAAAAATAGCACAACATGTAAGCCTCCTTTTGGGACTTAGTTGTCAAACATCTAGTCTCTGCAATGAACATATTTTACAGATAAAAGCAATTATTTTAATTATTAAAATAGAGTAAACACGAGCCACTACAGTTTCAGATACTGTAGTAATCTAGACTTGTCAAATATTATAGACTTGCATGGGCTGTATTGGATATATTTGTTTCAGGGTCTGTGTAACAGACTCGGGACTTAGCGGCGCGTGGGTTGAGCGCTCGATGACAAATATGTACAGTGTATTGTGAACAAATCTCGGGACAATTGACAATTGGAACACTGTGTTTGTCCCTTTTTTATGTATATCGAGGCAGCAGTAAAATAACAACTTCAAGGCCAAGACGTGAATTGGACACGATCTTGAAGTCGTTGAAGTCGTTTCAAATCAAGATCGTTGATCGTCTTGCCCTTCAGTGCATCCTCTATTATCCTACGGGTCATATCGTTATGGGGGGCATAGGGGTCCAAGTCTTCTAGGGCGCCACAATTTGCTGTACAGAGTTGTGTCCCTTTGTACATGCCAGAAACCTATGGTTGTGGGTTCGAATCCCGGTTCGCCCCGATTTTTCGAGGGTTGTCAGCACCATACCCGTGCTCCATCTTCCCGAGGCAAGAGAGTTAACTGACTTTAAAAGTCCAGTTTCCACCCTTGCCGAACTTGGCTGGAATTCCTGGGCTCGATCGTAGCGCCACCGGTGGTTATTACGAGTTATGTCCCTTCTAAGCCTCTCCTATGGGCCAATCAGATTCCACCTCTCGTATCACTTGCATTTGTTTCAAATTAAATGGCGGCGCTCAGTCAAGACGATCTGGTCGATAATCAAGATCTATATTGTGATAAAACGGGTCTTACATCTCAAAATGCATCAAATCACATGAGCACCTTGATTAAAAACATGAAAAGACTTGAAAAATATCTGTTGACAACGTGTTGGCGATGCACATGTTTTGCAAATCCTGCAATCGACCGAAATCTGCACGAAAGTTTACGAACCGGATTTCGATTTCGTTGCGCGATTTTGATTGGACTATGCATAGACTCGTTACTCTAACTCCATAATACCAGCCGTGTTCGGCAAGGGTGGAAACTAGACTTTTATAGCCAGTTTACTCTCTTGCCTCGGGAAGATGACCCGTGCTCGTGCCCAAAGTGGTAAACGTCTGATGTGACCAGTAATAAGATGTCCTAAGATCTTTGTTTAGCGGTCGCGAGAACTAAGATCTGATTTTAATGTGGTCGGACTTTTAGGTGCCTCCACAAATGCAACCGGCATGTCTTTTAGCTAAAGGACCTCCCCCGTCTTAGTACTCAGGAAAACATTATTAATAACAATCTTGCGATTCGTTTAAATTCATCGAGGGAGTCATTCGTCACCACTCGCCCCTTTCCCTCACCTACAAGCAGTTTGTCCCGAAAAACCACGAGTTGGTCACGAATGCGAGGGATGGCGCGGAGGGGGCCGCGACTTTGAAGGTCGATCTATGCCGAACTCGCTTTCAGAAGAGGCATTTGGATTGGTTGTTGATTTCAAGCTCATGAGCGAGAGAAATTCTGCGCAAAGTTTGCAATGAGAGATATGGAACTTCTGACGTTACTTCCAAACCAGAAGCCATGGTGGCGAATGGGTACAGGGTATTGATCATAATAGAATGAAGGTACCATTCATTGGATACTCGAGGATGCATTCCTTTGGGATACATTGTGTTAAAAAACAAATGTATATACGTGTATGAATACTCCTTTGGATGTCAGTGTGACTCTGTGATTATCTTTTTTTTTTAAAACGTGGAACCCATTAAGTCGGAATGCTGTTTATCGGTTGCAAAAACAAAGTAAGAAGTAAAAAGAGGCAAAATAAGAAAAAAAGAAAAAAGAGGCCGGAAATCTGTAGATACAGAGGAAGTCTGTTTCAAGGCTACCTTTTCTGCCGTTGTGTCACGTTCACGTTCATACCAACGTCCCCAGTGACAGTGTTACGAGATGTTTCAGGTGTTATGAGGAGGCTCAATGTATCACTGCCGACGATCGTGTACAGTCTGTCTCACACTCCCTGAACCACATTATGTTCCCTTCCTCCCAGCCCTTACTGTATTGCTTTGGACCTCATGAAGCAAGTCTAGATTTCCGACAGGTTCTGAATCTCACATCTCACGGGGCTCCTTTTCAATATAAATGTATTTGTTGTTCGTAAAGCCACACTCGCTCCATTGCCCTCTTCCTCGTCTCCATGCCACTGATGGATAAACACATCGTACCCATGTAAAACTGTATTATTTAAGTGAGAACAGTAATATCCAATTACAGAGCAACTCTTAGAATAAATTAAGTTTTGAAGGTGTATCTACATTAATGGATTTTTTATGATTAAAGCGTAGCATCATTCATAGTACTTTGATAACCTTCATTTCGAATTGACATTCATTAAACAAACGTATGCTGTGTGTAGATCGTCAAAATGATATAAATCATCAAAATAATATATCACCCAAATCAAACACATAAAATATTAAATTTTCACATTTAAATGATATATTCCTACCATTATTTATTACACGCTTCATTATATTAAGTAGAATGTGCCGAGTGAAGGAAATCTCTACCTTGCTATATAGACAGATAAGACTATGCTCTTAGTAATTTGACATACCCTGAAGATTCTTCAGCGAAATGAAAGAATTGAAGACGGACACAAAACTAAGACACGACATCACAGTGACTATGTCAAGGTGAGCTAAGAAAAACCAGAGTGCATCCACATGAATGTCTATAGCGTATCTGCCGTGGACCCGTTATATATGACTCACTTTCTGAAGGTCCCTATATAGATAAGATAACGGCAACAGGTAAATACCGGTACACACTTGTTTAATAACTACAACAATTAAGATATTTAGGAAAATGCTCGGCTGATATTTTGCGATTTATATTTGTAAAAGTTATATTTAAATAAAATAGATGTATATACAGTTACGCACTTACACTTCTTCATACTGGGTTTATACGATTATTTGACACTAACATCGTTCAAGTCATTGACACACTGTATGAAAACACTGGTGTTAGTGAAACGAGAAATAAAATAAATGCAGACTTGCATCACTTCAGCGAACAAGAAACCTGTGACTCAAAACATCCTACCGCGCTGATTATGTCTCTATATGTTTGTCAGCATCATACCCGTGCTCGTAAGTTTCATAAAAATGGTCAGCGCCTAAGACGTGCATCACTCGGATGATTAAAAACATACATGTAAAAATTTAGAAGTATCTATATAGATCTTCTTAATATCGTTAATATAGTTCTAACATGAGAAGACCGTGGATAGAGCGACTTTCGGGACGGTTGTGGGTTCAATAACCGGCTGCATCATACGAAAATACCTTCAAATATGGTACTTGTTGTTACCCTGCCTGGTGCCCGGCATTAAGGGCTAAAACAAGGACTGTACGGCTCGAAGTCAGTATACTGTGTCTGAGTGTGGTATCAGGGTTAAACTGCGGCATGGCATTTCAATGGGCTTGCACTGTAAAATCGGCGTTAGTCCGGACTAGTACAAGCACACACACACACACACACACACACACGCACACACACGCACAAGTGCATGCACGCCGCTATATAAGCCTAATTATCTCGAACGCGACGTTAAAATTAAATGTTTTAACATCAATCGTGACGGTAACGTCGAAAGAAGATCGATATTTATTAAGCAATTGAACAGTTTGAAAAGATATTTCTTAACTCGGCTTTGAAAATATAAACAAATTGACAGCCGCCTAAATACAACACAGCCGGCTGTCAGTGGCAAGCACAAATCGACTTCTGACTCGCCTATCATTTGTAGCAGACGACGCTCTTGCCCTCACGTGGTCTAATCAGTATCACGTGATCTCCAGCACGATGAAAGCCAGCGTGTGATGTGCATGTCGAAGGTTATGCGGTACATACAGGTGATGTGTTTGAAGCGGTAACTTCATGAAGTTTAACTATGGAATCATATGAAGTGGACGTTGTAATTGTTGGGGGCGGTCTGTCAGGACTGTCAGCAGCGTTTTATTTACTGAAGAAGGACCGAGGTCTAAAAATATGTCTTCTCGAAGCCAAGGGTGAGTTACCGGCGTTTCGATGATCATGTTATAACGAGGGTACGTTGTTAATTTCGTTAAATTCACCTCATTATTTTTCTGACGCTGATTCAGTGAAACAATGGAAAAATTATCTCCAACTCATTCATTTGTATGACCTATAAATAAAACGACCTTGGCTGTCGAACCATGCAGAAGTGTTACCGTATTAGCGGTATAACGAGACAGACAGTATGAGCTGAGAATCACGTAGTCGTCCTGTTCTGACAGCATCGGGTTCATCAAAAGCAGTTGATGCGACTGTTTGGGGCCACCTCCTCTGCCATGCCCACAAAGAATTGTATACACAGATTATTAACTGTGTCACGAGAAATTAGATTTAGCTTCCATCTGGTTATGTATTCATGATTTCTTATCTAAAAGCTAGATAAAGCTGGAATCGATTCTGTTAAACTCTGTGAATGAATGGGTCACAGTGACTCAATATTCAAGGAAATTATAATTCTACATGTTTCGACTGCAAATAGTGTACAATCTGGTGATAGCAACTGCCCTTAAACACCTATTATCATCGATTGTTCGAGCAGTTTTATAAATAAAGCATAAAGAGACTCGTTTTAGCTTCAAAGCTAAATATGAAAACGTTTCATTCGAATTAAATCAGAATTTGCTGTGATTTGAACACATTTATGTATATTTATGTATACACTGCTATTTTTAGAACCGTGTGTAAGTTGTTCCTCACATGTTGGCTTATCATCGATAAGATCAAGGTATCTCAAGATACTATCCAAGGCGTACTCTATTTAACTTTCATATACATACTGTAATATTTACATAGCATTGTTGGAATCCGGTTATATTTACAGTGGAGAGGAGCAATCATCTATACACGTGACATGTTTTGTTCTGGTTAAAAGGAGACATTGACACCAAACAAATTAAAATTAATATTTTCTAGGTCATGTTAGTTGACTTGAATTGAAAGCTATGGAAAACACTTTGGTTGGTATGTACGCATCATCTCTCTTCAGAATTTAAAAAAATCTCTATTATCTGAAGCGTCGCAATTCGATGTTAAGTGTTCCGCCCTTAAGTTGTCGAATGACATTTCGGTTGTCATGGTTTTGATTCCTAGATTCGTACTGATAACAACACTTGTCCAATCAGACCGAAACCAGATTTGGGTTTAAAACACGGATACAGCGTTTTGGATAAGGAGGGTGCGTTTTGTGATTTGGCAATCTTCGTTTAATAATCATGTAATTTTGTTAATAAAGCGGTAAATGTATGCGCGTTGAGTGAGTGTGTGATTATGGTTTTACGCCGCTTTTTGCAATGTTCCAGCAAGTCCACCACAGAAATTGGTGGGCGAATGCTTCAACCACTAGGATATCCCACCGCGCCCTGCACCACTTTGAGATTTCCTCCCATAGGAGGCTACCATGCCTTGTTACGTGCTGCACAAACTGTGATCTGCGGACGTAGATCGTTGATGATGCACATGTTGCCAGAGCATGTAAGGAAAAATCTGCATTACGCAATGGTTGAACAGCTGTTGACAGCCATGCAATAATGACTGCAGACAAGCTGTTTTCTGTGAAAATGGACTTTCTGATAATATTACCGGATACCTACGTCATGGTAGAAGCAAGATGTCGGTAAAGCACGTATACCTAGCCAGTTAAACCCGTGAAGAGCCGGATTAGAATCATCTTCCCCAGGCAAGAGAGTTAACGGACTTTACAAATCCAGTTTCCACGCTTGCCGAACAAGGCTGGAATTTCTGGGCTCGATCGTCGCGCCACCAGTGGCTATTACGAGTGATGTCCCTTCTATGCCTCTCCTATGGACAATCAGATTCGACCTCTCGTATCACTTGCATTTGATTCAAACAAAATGGCGGCGCCCAGTCAGGACGATCTGGTAGATAATCAAGATCTAAACTGTGATAAAACGAGTCTTACATCGCGAAGTGCATCAAATTACGCCAGCACCTTGATTAAAACCATGAAAAGATTTGGAAAGTATCTGTTGACAATGAGTTGGCGGTGCACATGTTTTGCAAATCCTGCAATTGACCGAAATCTACATGACAATTTACGAACCGGATTTCGATTTCCTTGCGCGATTTTGATTGGACTATGCATAGACTCGTTAGTCCAGCCAAAATCTAGTTCGGCAAGGGTGGAAACTGGACTTTTATAGTCAGTTAACTGTCATCGTATCCCAATTGCATGGATCGATGCTGATGATGTCAATCACTGGGTTGTCTGGTCCAGACTATTCTTTACAGACCACAGTCATATAAATGGAATATTGCTGAGTGCGGCGTTAAACAACAAAACCAAACCTAGCCAGTGAAGAGATGCAGGGAACATGCGGTGCTGGTGTCAGCCGCTGCTCCGTCACAACCACGTTACAACTACGCTTATAGGCACCGACTTTCTATTTTATCGGTTTACGAACTTTGGGCCAAATAATCAGATCGGTAGGTCGAACGAAATCGATATGAAAATTCCATTTTCATATGCTGTTTTTATTTCCTCAGAAGTATGTTGGATATGACGCATTGAGTTACTTCCCTTCTGTTATAGGCAAGGATCTGTCGCGATTCGTCATAATTCGTTTTTCGAAGTAAAATGTATTGTCAACAGATTTTAATGTTATTTCGAATAATACATATACTAGTATACAATTATTACAATATAATGTATATTTATTTTGATAGCGTCAGTAAATGAGTTTTTTTAAACATTCTACTTTCTTGCCGGAATACAAAACCCCACTGCTTTTCATTTTTATTTTAAAATTATACATTTTCATGTTTTGGAGTCGGCAGATTCGTAAACCAAGTTCTAAAAAAGTCATGATCAGGCCTTATGGCAAGGTTGAGTCTCATAAGTATGCGCTGAAGGTATTCATACAATAGATTCACTTCTATAACACTATTAATTATGCTCTATATCGTATGTAGGTCAGCCCTACCTTGACAGGTATATCGGGGTTACCCTACTTTTAATGTTGAGTCTGTGCGAAGAATGGTTAATGTTCGTGTGCACGCCGAAACCAATGTTCGGGCGTCTCAGTGATTCGCTGTGGGAAGTTCATTCCGAGGCCCCACTGATATATTGCTGCAGTAATTCTGAAACCAGTTGGACGCTTTTGTTAGGTTACACAATTGTTATTATACTTAACAGTCTTCTCGGTGTGTGCAGAGACAGAATGCATGCTTTGAATGAGTTAATTGAGCAATAAATTGCTTGTCTAAGAAGACCCAAGTACGTCCATGTGGTAACAGTCGACTCAAAAAGGGGGAGCAGATCGTTGCGTGTGTGATTTGGCAGAGTTTATCCGATGGCTTGGTCAAGCCAGTACCACTGGTTCGACTGGCCTAGGCCAGCTACAGGCCGTTATGGTGGACTTGTAATGTTGCTGACTGCCGCAGACTATATTCACTCACATACTCACTATCACGTGTTGCATGCGTAATATCACTTAAATACAAGTAACAAGGACTTAAACTTAAGCCCCATTCACATTTTACTCATGTAAGCAAATTTACTTATGGGGTATATTTACTAATGTAAGCGAAAGTGTCCATGTGAATGGGGCTTTAGACTAACATTTAGTCTATGACATGAAAAATGAAAATATTGTAAGATGTAATTTTTGGAAAGGACGTATTTTTTTGTAATGAGCCAAGAGATATATGTATGTGTCTTTGTTAATATGAGTGCGGTTTTCTTGAACTTCCTTTGAGTAGTTTATATAATATACTGAACCACAAAAGAAACGTCGCCATGGATAGATATGAGAAACCTTAATTGTCCAAACACTGTAAACATACTTTGAGACATATTAAAAAGATGAAACCTGGCAAAACAGATCATCAAGGTTGAAATTAAAGTGTCAAATGTTCTTAAAGTGAAACACAACACTAGTCTCTGAGAGTGAGTGAGTGAGTTTGATTTTACGCCGCTTTTAGCAATATTTCAGCAATATCACGGCGGGGGACACCAGAAATGGGCTTCACACATTGTACCCATGTCGGGAATCGAACCCGGGTTTTCAGCGTGACGAGCGAACGCTTTAACTACCAGGCTACCCGACCGCCCCTTAGTCTCTGAGACAATGGCATCACAAGTGTTTCTCGTGTGTCCGCCATGTGCATTGACGTAACGTCGATACATGGAATGGATGAGGAGGCGGTTGATGAAGGCCATAGGCCCTTGAGCCCACACTCTGAGGAACGCCTGACGCAGTTCAGCTGCAGTTGCCGGCCTTGGTCGGACGTCATTCAGCCGTCTTTGAATATCGTCCCACAGGTGCTCAATGGGATTTAAATCGGGACTGAGGGCAGGCATGGTTCTGATGCCATTCTGCAGGATGAAGTCTCTTTTAGCTCTTGCAGTGTGGGCACGGGCGTTCTCTTGATGAAACTCGTGGTTGCGGCGACGTGCTAAATGAGGTATGGCGTGTAGTCTCAAGACTTAATCAATGTGCCGAGCTGCTGTGACACCATTGCCTCTCCCTGGACCGATGTTCTGGAAGACCACAGGGCCGACCATCTGTGCAAGACCAATTCCACCCCATGCCATGATGCTCGGACCAGCCCACGAATCTCTCTCAACAACACAAGCATCCGAATATCGTTCCCCACGGCGTCGCCAGACTCTCTGCTATCTGCTGTTGAGATACAGTAACGGCTCTCGTCTGAGAAGAGGACATTTCACCACTGCTGGTAGCGCTAACGCTGGTGCTGTGTTGCCCACTGAAGACGGTCCCGGCGATGACGTGATGTCAGAATGGGTCCTCGGTTTTGCCCGTGATAGTGGAGGTGCTCGTCAATCGTCGACGCAAGGTGTCCGCACTAATGTGTCGCTGGTGTGTCCCCATGGTCTGTCGAGCAGTTTCCGCAGCAGTAACAAAGCGATCTTAAAGATGCACAATCTGACGATCCTGACGTCGGGTGGTGACGCTTCGTCTTCCACAACGTGGTCGGTCATCTGTAGTGTTGGTGGTCATGGTACCATTGCTGGAGCCCTGTATGTGGTCCTTACGTGGACTTGAAATGCATTGGCTACTTGCCGGGTGGTTTGTCCAGCTTGCAATCGTCCAAGGGCTTGGTGTCGCTGATTTCTTGTCAATCTTGGCATGTGGTAACAATTCAATAACGAATGAATGTTATCCGATCTGGGCGGATTATTAAAGGGCAAGAAATGAGGGAACGCATGTGCATTTCAATTTTCACGGAACTCACGTGCATCGGGTAACCATGCGTTTGGGCGATCGGTTTTATTGTCATCTGCTTTATTTTATCATCAAATTTCATTTTTCCGGAAAAGGTAAATTAAACTTTAGAAACTTTGACAAAATGACCCTGCTATTTAAATGACAACTTTTCATGCAATGTTACATTGAGTGGCGTTTCTTTTGCGGTTCAGTATATATAGTTCTTTCATTCCTAGTAATAGAGGCACATTCGTCACCACTCGCCCCTTTCCGTAACTTGCAAGAAGACTTGTTCCCCTGTCGATGAATGTTATGTGCGAAAATACGACAAACCAATCAGAATGCGCATATGATTTCAAAAAATATACCCAAGACATAGTTAAATGTGTTCAGTCATACTGTATAATTCCGGATGTCCCACTGTGCTCTAAAGTGCATTTGAAATATATAAATATATGGGGAAATATATGTGAACGAATTGACAATTGTTTTAGGTATGCCCGTTTGCGCTAAGACGGAACCGGGTCGCAAAAATGGCACGAGTCGCTATTCGGCCTGTCCCGGAATAACACGAGTTGGTCACGAATGATAGAGGCAGTGTATCTCCGTGGGCAGGCACAAAAATATCGGCATTAGCACACACGCACGCACGCACGCACACACACACAATCACTTCGTTACAATATGAGTACAAAATATCCCAGGTTTTACCATTGCATACATCTACGGCCAGCGCCATGTTGGGCTTTCCCCCCACATTAGACATGCCTTAATAATTGGTGTAACAGAAATACTGTTTAAAGTGACGTTCAACTCAACTAACCCACTCATTATTGATATTGCCATTGCCAAAAAGTCTAAGATTGCACGTTTCTACGACCATATTCCTTTAAATGTGATATCTATGTTACTCCATTAAAGACATAATTGTATTGATATTTAGATGTACAAAGTAGAACAAATAATTCCTTTTTATGAGAATCAGGACATTATTCATGACACCCGTACCTCGCGTAACAAAAGGCCTATGATATCTTTGAGAGGCATTTAGAAGTTAGCGTATAAAGTAAGGAGATGATATAATCGATGAACGACTTCTTTATTACAATTAGGCATATGACGTAGTCGATAGAAAACCCGGTAGCAGTTTACTTTCTATGAAATAAAATATACGTTAATGATTAAGGAAGATATCGTCTTTAAAAAAATGTTTTATGATGTGAAGCCAATCGGAGATGTAGAGTGGGCTGTATATGCTTCAGAGCACATAGGCTCACCTTTCTGACGGGCCGATCCTTAACCCGGGAGTGACTATATAGAGCAGCTGATAAACGGGGCAGGTGATACGGTAACCGCAAAAGGAGAACAACAGCCTCATATACAATTACAGGCGGTGTATATCAGACTGATAGTAATCACATGTACAAACCGCTATATCACACTGACAGGTTTACGCGCTATGTTCCCTTCCGTTGCATAGACTGCTATTTGGGGGCTTGTTAATAGCCAAAACACCATACGGTCTGTTATCTCGATATGGACACGTTAGTACTGTACAGACACAATCATGTTTATTTCACAAGAAGATCATACAGTCCATGAGTACGTACACAGAGCCATTCTGCACAGCTCACAAATCAGCTGAAGTTAAGAAACGTTGGTGGGCAGAGATCGAGTCCTTGAATGGGTGAACGCGTTTCGGCGGTTTGGCTTCACTAGGGCTCCGGTCTCCTTGGGCAAGTGACTTTGTTTGAATTGCTATTTGACTAGTTCTTAAAGAAAAACCTACTCGAGCTACGATGAATTATCCATTAAATGTCCGAGTGTTTTTTGGCTATTATGTTGCAAGTAGGTTATTCTATGTAATTCGCATAGTCTTTGTTTGAAGAAAATGCGCGTTTGCCAATCGCAAGAAGATTTATCGGCTTATGTTGTTGGAACGGCGTTATATCAAATATTTACGTGAACTGATTTGAATAGCCAATAGAAGACCGTATACCATCGGTATAAGGTCTCTGAGCCAATCACTGTGAAGACAAAAATAATTTGCTCAACATATTAACCAATTTATCCCTGTGGGTGCAATGCGGCCATTCTTGAATGTTTCGATTCTTTGCGAAAAGGTCATTAGTACCTTTATTGCAAATTTATTGATTGCTTAATACTTCAAACCGCCCCCGTGGTCTTGTGGTAGAGCGTCCGTCCGGCGAGCGATAGGTCCGGGGTTTGATCCCCGGCCGCGTCATACCAAAAGACGTTAAAGATGGTATTTGATGTTACCCTGTCTGGCGCTCGGCATTAGGGGCTAAAACAAGCACTGTTCGGCTCGGAGTCAGTATACTGTGTCTAAGTGGGGTATTCATGTTAAACTGCGGCATGGTATCTCAGTGAGCTAGCACTATAAATCGGCATCAGTCCGGACTAGTACAAGCAGCCACACACACACATACACGTGCATGCACGTCGCTATATAAGTGCAATAATCTTGGACGCGACGTTAAACCTAATTTCACCTCACCTCACCTTATTACTTCACAAAAACATTTCCATGACGTGATTGGAACGATTTTATTAACTTCCCCTTGCTGTTCACTTATTGACAGGCCGAATAGGCGGGAGGACGGAGACCCGGCAGCTTGACGCAGCAGATGGCACCAAGGACTTCTGGGACCTCGGGGGCGAGTGGGTCGGCAGGTAAGGTGGATGGGCGTTAGTCAATGTGCACATGGATCACTATACTATAAATGAGCCCATGTTAATATCACAAACTACTTAAATCATTTTGATGAAATGACTGAAACTAAACAATTAACCAGAATGTATTTGTATATTTGAGTCCTCGATGATTTGGGGATTGTGTCGTCATGTCCCTTGATTTCGTTGACTAAAAAAGGAGCCGATGCAAAAAATGGGTGATACCCGAGCTTCAGTCGTACCATGACGCTAAAAGTAGTTTACGATTCCTTGTGTTTCTATTTAAATTTCGTTTCCCAAAATTGTAAACGTCCTTGACCTTCATCACTTCCTGCTCACTTCCCACATCAAGCGGGGGCCATGGATGGCCCAGCCGTCTAAGGCGCCGCGATTCGCTGTGCAGAGTTGCGTCCCTTGGGCACGCCAGAAACCTATGATTGTGTGTTCGAATCCCGGTTCGCCGCGATTATGTTTCTAGGTTTGTTAGCACCATACCCGTGCTCGTGGGTTTCACCGAAGTGGTAAACGTCTGAGACCTGCATCACTTCGGGCTTTCCTCCCACATTGAGCTGACACCCCGTGATATAACTTGAATAATATTAAAAGCGGCGTTAAACCCAACTCACTCACTCACTCCCACATCAAGCCGATCCGCCCTGATATAACTAAAATACTCTTCAAAGCAGCAGAAAACATTTCAAGTTGGCGTGAACAGTTCCACCCAATAATAACATTATATCCACACAATGTATGCATGTTCCATCGTTCCTCCAGGTCTGGTGTCCTGCGCAGTGATAGTGCTGGAATATTCCATAAAATTCTACCCAACTCACCCAATCACTCGTTCTCCAGGCCGCAGACACACCTGCAGTATCTGCTGCAAAAGTTCCGCATGGACACCTTCAACCCCGTGGCCCCCCACACAGAGTCCCCCTTCACCCCTACCCCCAGACTTGCATGGAAGACGCGACTCGACGTCATACAATTCTCCTGGAAGGTAGGTGCAATGGTCTGAGATATTAATCCTTATTGAGATATTTAGTAGTTAGTTTTTAACAAAGACATGTCAGGTACATACCGCTTCTGGGTACATTCAAACAGACAGGCAAAGAAATAATACAAATGTCTCAATGCTGTGGTAGCAAATGGTCCCAGGCAATTTTTCATAATAGAACTAAGACATCTACCCAGGATAAACGGGGGTAATATTTTGTGTGTGTCTGTTTGTGTGTAGCTGGAACTATTTGTGGGTGAGATGAGGTGAAGTGAAATGTGGTTGAACGTCGCGCTCAAGATTATTGCTCTTGTATAGAGACATGCACGTGTGTGTGTGCGCGCGTTAGTCGGGACTAGTGCATGCCCGGTTTAACCTTTAGCCTGCTGAATTATTTTCACACTTCTTACCCCTGCCTGCTGGATTAATTTTAGCATAAGGCGCTCTAAAGAGGGTGGGTGATTTCAAACAGTCGGTGCCTCATTAAACAAGGGCCAATTGAAGAAATATTTTGCACATTTATTCCTGATAGAAAACTACACAGTACTATATAAAAATATCCTGATGTTTTCAATCATACCAATGTTAAGACCAAAGCGAACACAAAATTTGTAAATTTTCTTGAACTTACCTGAATTGCGTTATTGAAGGTGGTTTGCATTTCATGCTAGGAACCTTTTAATATCGTAACATTTGTGCAAATTGATTTCAATAATCATACCTCCGATATCTTAATTTTAATTGAGTAAAAATTCGGGTTTTTTTATCAGCAAATAACAGCGCGATGGTAAATTAGGAACCATTTCAGTGAATTTATTATCTAAACGTTAAACATAAAAATAACTTAATTTTCGAGGTCATCATGTCGGTTGCAGAAATACGAATATTCGGGTTAATCTGACGTGTCATGTTATAAAATTTGCAGGAAACAATTAATGACTTATAAATATTCACTAATCCTAATTTCAAGCGTTTTGGTTGAATATTTACGATATACAAAAATAAACAACCCGTGTCATGATGCTAGCAGACGTCCTAAAATCAAACATGGCGCGCTTCGCTCGATCTCCGCATATCTTACTGCTATTTTAACATCAACAAAGTTTACATTGCCTTTAAAAATATAACTTGGCGAAAGTTGACGATCTTCTCAATCGAAGAATGTTTTATTCGTCATATTCCAATAAATATGACGAGAGAAAAATGAAAATAAAGATCGTGAATTCTGACAGCACTATTTCAATAAGTGCATAGGTCACCGGATGTGATGTCACAGACAGGGGTAGTCTGCTGATAAGCTTTCGAAACAAAACAATTACAGTAAATTTTGAAATAGTTCGCCTATCACATACAGCAAAAACATAAGTCGATACACAGTATCAGTAATCGCCACTAACATGAAATAAAAATGTGACTTTGACGATATAATTCGCGTATTAGTTAATCCGTTTGACCTTGCATGCTCCCGTGACCCGGAAACGGTAGACGATAAATCAACATGCCACATGCAAGTTTCTCGGTATCTTTTATTTGAACTTCTGTTGATATTTAAGAATCACCATTCAATGTTGTGAATATAAATGGGACATGATTCATATTTCTGCGATGTAAACGCTGATAAGTTTCACTACAACAAGTGTATCCCACGTAATACGTCTATGGATATCGTCGATCAGCAAGATCACCCTCTTCAACAGGTGCGCGAAAATGGGCTTGACAAAACGTGTTTCAAAATAACATCCCCGCGTTGCTGAATATGATAGGGTATATATAAGCAATAAAATGCTACGTACATATTTTCGGTGTTAGTTCCACATTACATTTAGGATAGCTTCCTTTCGGGAATACATTCATAGATTCTAGCATGATTTTAGAACAGTTACACGAAGGATTTCTAAATTTATTCCAAAAATATGAAGACCACCAATGGCACCATGATGGCGTATTGATGATAGATTTGTAATTGTTTAATTATTTACAGCTGTTTACAGGTTTAAAAATTTTAAGTTATATTTAATACCGGTAGTTATTTTTCCCACAATGATGGTGTGTGGGGACAGTACATATTAGTCTTTGCATCAGCACAGTGTAACTGATCAAACTTCAATTATTATCTTTAGTTTAAACATATTTATTCAACAATTATTATCTTGCACTCTGAAAATCAACTATGTGAATAAGTAACTCTCTGATGTCATCATTTTAGTTTTAGTATTCCATGAATAATGAATAAATCAGATCCTTAACATATACATACTAAACTCATATGGACATTAATCTTGTGCATTATGTGGTTTGTTTCCAAATAAAACAATTCTAAAATAAAATTTAATAGGAATTAATTTAATTTAATTACAGTAACAGTACTTGTAACAGTACATGACATTTTTGTTTGTTTAATCACAAGAACCATGGTGGCACATGAGCTGGTAAGTTTGCCACAGGTTTCTTAGACAATGCTATCTCAGTCTTCTGGTTGGAATGAAAAGAAACATGCCTGTGTACATGTTTACCCTTGCCAGATGTATTTTTTCCAGTCAGCCAATCCATTACTTTTGTTCACCTTATGTGGCCTATTTTATACATACAGGTACTGCTTCCAACCTGTTTTTTCTTTGTATGCAATCACAGTATCACAACTTCCTTAGCTGGTGTGTATAAAAGTTCCCCTGTCATCATGAAAAAAGAATTATAAAGGAAAGTCATATTTTCATTCAAAAACATATCTGTCTTTCCTTGAATACTCTTTGTCTAAGTGCCAGAAATGTCAGTGTCATAAAAAAATTAAAAACAGATTTTCATAAGGACTTTTCTTAGGTAGACCTAGATCTAAGTCAAACCATGTGACAAGTTAGGTAGAATTATAACCTTATAAGCCCTCATTTCTGAGGTGTCCATATTTTAAACATTTTTAGGACTAAACGTGATCTGTGTAGATCTGCCTGTTTTGTTATGTAAAACAAATTCTTGTCTTAAAAAATGAGAAAAGGAATCATTCAGACGAATTTTTTTTATCCCATTGATTCACGAAAATCAGTTGAAATGTACAGTGGTGACTTTTGTACCCAAAATTTCTAGTAATTTGTTACCCAAATGGGTATGTGATTTTGTAGATCAACCTAGAATTATTTCAAAGATATACATTAATTTGGTGTCTTAAACTTAACATATCACTTTCCTATCAAAACAATTCATTCTAACTTAGGTTTAACCAACTTAACTGGCCTCTCCTTCAGTGACAAGACGTCAATTTTCTCTCAAAACTAAACAATCAATTTCAAGGATCACAGTCATAATCATATTTGGAACTTGATGAAATATTTTATTGTGTGTTCTGTTCATCTACATGAAAACATAAATATAATTATAGATCTATTTTCTTATTTTCTTAGGTACAAATTCACAAAGTATTTTGGGTACAATTTAATTTGTTTTGGGTACAAAATCACATATATAGGAGCCTAGAATCTATATATATTTACACTACCCTACCTCATTGTGTACCAAAATTTTATCGGTTCAGAGGACGGGAGGTTCTCAGAAAGTTTTCAACAACATCTTTAATATTTAAATTGTTCTTTTTGTAATGTTAGACCTATAACAATATTATGTTATTATTATGGCATATCAATACGTTGTATCGCTCTCCGTTGCGTTCGTTTTTAGAAAATATTTTAAAATTAATATCATCGAGCGTGAAATCCATTACGGTTTCGGATTTAGACTTGCACATTTGATGGCGACAATCACGAAGAAATATGAAACAAATAGGAGTAAAGACTGCTCTCCAGATCAATAAATAGTAAAGAGTTGACGAAAAATAGTAAATTATGTATTTTCTTTTGAATTTGAATCTATTTCGGAATTTCTTTATGATTGCTTACCAACTTTTGCATATTTTGCTTCCATGTGTCACATGCGGTACGTGCTTCCGGTTTCAGAAATCATAGCTAAAATTGCAAGTATTTTGATTATTTCTCATAAAATGCATTATTTTGCTATTGAATGGTTTACCTAGAATGTATATCAGTTCAGATTTTGCGTATCATCCAATATTTGTCATTTTTCGCAGTGTTTGTTGACTTTGTTCAACTCAACAAATCGCGAGTTAGGCCACGCCCAAACGTATCACTGACGTTTGTCAGCTGTTTGTCGGCTTGTCAATGTGTCGGAAAGTTTATCAAACGAAATCATTTGCAAACTCTTTAAAAATGAAATTCTTTTTACAAAGATTTATACATACGTGTCAATAATTCTAGAAAATTAAGTTACATGTAACAAAATGATTGTAATAGTCTAACGGGATAACTATGCATGTGGAGTTGTTTGTTTACCGCCGTTGCCATGATAGTACAAGTTTCATCCAATCGATGATGTTACGATTCAGATTGTTTTTGTTTACAATTAGTTACACCGAAAGTTGCTAATTTTTAGAAATTAAGGAACATGAGTGTTTTCCTTTCGCCAGCAAACAAAGAATTATGATCGAATAGGAAAAATGATGAAATTATAAAGAAAATATCGGACTGCATGCCGCTCAACGTGAAGTGCCAAAAGTCAACAATGGCCGTTTCTGGTAGTTGTGTGCCGAGAAGTTTGGCCGAAACATTTTTAACTCGCGATATTTTCTTTTTGAGGTAAATAAATGACTGAACGTTTTGATATTGAGCAAGCTGAGGATTTATGCATGTCATACGTAATTTAAATGTTACGCAAAGCCTTCTTGGTAAATAGATATGGCGAGTTTTATTTTGGGGTGTTGTTATGCTGTTTGCCTGTCGAATGGGTTCGACATCAGATGCACGGGGATGGACACCTCTGTCGAATGGGTTCGACGTTAGCGTGCAGAGCTTTAAAGTGCCGGCTCAATGAAACACAATGCTGTAGTTTAACATGGATACCGCACCCAGACACTGTATCCCGACTCCAAGCCGACCGACCCGTGAAGATCCTAGTTAGAACAGGTCTTCAGTAACCCATGCTTGTAAGGGGCGACTAACGGGATCGGGTAGCTAGGTTAGCTAAATTAGTTTATGTTTGTCATCGTTTCCCAGTTGCGTGGTTCGATGATCATGATATCAATCACTGAATTGTCTGGCCCAGATTCGATTATTTACATACCGCCGTCATATAGCTAGAATATTGCTGAGTGCGGCGTTAAACAGCAAACAAACAAAACAAGTAGTTGTTTTATCTGCTTAATGCCGAGCGCCATGCAGAGTAACAAGTACCATCGCTAACGTCACATGGTATGAGGGTCCCGGGGGGCGGTCAGGTAGCCCAGTGGTTAAAGCGTTCGCTCGTCACGCCGAAGACCCAGGTTCGATTCCCGACATGGGTACAATGTGTTAAGCCCATTTCTGGTGTCCCCCGCCGTGATATTGCTGGAATATTGCTAAAAGCGGCGTAAAACCATACTCACTCACTATGAGGGTCCCGGGGATCCAACACTTTCTTTGCAGAGGCTTTTATGCACTAGACCAGGGATTATTTGATAGCGCGTTTGTGACAAGATATCTCATGCATGTCGTAAGAGGTTCGGGCGGTTGGCTAATTGTGAGTCATCGTACCTCCATGGTGTCAAGCATCGAGGTTTCAATTCACAAACAATCCAGCGACGCCTTAATCTATAAAGAACGTTGCGACGTTACACTTATACACTTTTGCCGTTAGCAGTACGCGACCTGTTCTAAAAAGGAAATTAATGGAACTTTTGTCTGAACTCTAACGACTGCTTTGCTCCACTGATTTAGAACATCCTCAACACCTACTTTTGCTGTGTTCTGCGACTTCCTTTTATCCACATAACACGAAGATAGGGATATCTTTTCATATATTATATTATCAATTATGTTATTTTAATTATTCTGTGTTGCCATGGTAACAGCTGAAACGACTGAAGGGTCGCCTGTCACAGAGCGACATGAAGAACTCGGTGGAGGCGCTCAAGTGGGACGGCATCACGTTCGAGAAATATCGGGATGACAACTTGTGGACTGTAGGTACGACGCTTTACAACAGTTACTGAATAACTAAAACATCCCGCGAACACATGTGCTTAATTAATATTCCTAATATTCCTCACGAAAAGTGTGTTGCTATTCAAGTTAAAGTGGTTACAGTTCTGAAAGTTTTGGAGGTTAGAGGTGAGGTGAAATGGGGTTTTACGTCGCGTCCAAGATTATTGCACTTATATAGCGACGTGCATGTACGTGTGTGTGTTTGTGTGGCTGCTTGTACTAGTCCGGACTGATGCCGATTTATAGTGCTAGCTCGATGAGATACCATGCCGCAGTTTAACATGAATACCCCACTCAGACACAGTATACTGACTCCGAGCCGACCAGTCCTTGTTTTAGCCCCTTAATGCCGAGCGCCAGACAGGGTAACAATAAGTACCATCTTTAACGTCTTTTGGTATGACGCGGCCGGGGATCAAACCCCGGACCTTCCGCTCTTCGGGCGGACGCTCTACCACTAGACCACGGAGGCGGTCTTTGGAGGTTAGATATGACATGGATACTTGCACTCTTAAATTGGGGCATGGTGTCTCTCAGTGGGCTAGCAACGCCGGCATTAGCCCAGACTAGGAAGTAGCCCAGACATATAGGATCGAATTGGGGTGGTAAGTCTCATTGACTTGGTTGATTGCGAGCCATCGTACCCCGACGACGTTTGGCTTTGCTCATAATATCAATCAACGGTTTGCCTGTTTAGACTTGATCATTTACATGCCGCCGTCACACATATGTAATGTTGCTGAGTGCGGCTTTAAACAACAAATATAACAAACCAAAACGTCGAGCCAGGGTAGCTCGAGATGTCTTCCCTGGGAGTCACCCATTGTCCAACAATCTAGATATGGTGTGTTCTATAATGTTTAGTCTATATTCCACATCTCTGGCTATGATAAGTGTTGATTGCGTGGCGTCAAGCGCCGTGATCCAGTGAAAAGTCCTTGGGCTCTCACGGGTGAGTGAATAATTATAGGAAACTGATAATTTTGTTATGAATTAGTTTTTTTCCCCTTTTGGTTTAACTCAAATTGTGCTGTATTCTCGGGGTCTATTAATAAAAGACATGAAGTGTGCTTTCAAGATGCCCTGGATTCAAACCTTTATATCGGACATTTGGCTGTAACAGTGAGATGGAGATATTGACTTTGGCGCCGTATTGATGTCTGGATCAAGGTTTTGCGTTTCTTCTTTCAGAGGCCAAGAACCTTGTAGACGCGGCGTGTCGGTGTATGTTTGGTCTGTCCCCGGCAGAAATGACCCTGTTGTATTTCCTCATGTATATCAACTCGGCTGGAGGACTGAAAATATTCACCACACCGGCTGAGTTCACCGGCAGAGAAAGCAGGGTCAAGGTAGGCTCAGCAGATGGCCGCGCAATGTTTCGTGATGGGCATTTATTCACAGGTGTCCAAAATGTAAGCTATCCCTTCCTCTATGCATGCCATTTTCGAATGATCATCCAAAAGATATGTGCAGTCTCACATGCGTGATTGGGTTTGCCTGTACTACGCTTCAAGCAACATTCAGTTAGCTGCACCATGTTGGTAATCGAGCCAGGTTTTTAGGCATGGAATGGTTGAAAGGGGGACGTTCCAGTCTTGATTTGGACAATGTATGTAATGCCAAGTGTGAAACTGCTTACACCTTTACTGCTGGACCGCCTTAAGGGGTTAAAACAAGGCCTAGTCGACTCGAAGTGAGTATACTGTGTCTAAGTAGGGTACCCGCCTGGTAACTCAGTGGACGAGCACTATATATAAGACTGGCATAAGTCCGGACTTGTACAAGAAGCCGCACACCCATGCGTGCACGTAGCAATAATCTTAGCACGATGCTAAGCACTATCAACCTCATATTTACTGATGGATTGATCAGTATCATGAACTTTGGGCTACCATCCAGTGGTGTTGTAGGGATTCACCCTTAAACGACATGCTACCTCATATTTCCAATTGCCCTTATGGTTGTCGTCAGTCATTAAACAGCCATTCGCTTGATTAGTTGGTGAATTTAGTGCATGACTGTGTAGTGGTGAATCATTTTATCACTTACCCATTCAGTTTGAGAGTCTCGAACAAGTTCCAAACAATCACTGTATGAGCTAAATATTTTCCTGTATTGTTTGATGTATGTTTTCAGGGCGGAGTTCAGCAGCTGGCCACGCACATGATGCACAAGATCGGCAAGAGAAACGTGCACTTGAACCACCCAGTGACGCATATAGTTCAGGTAGAATAGTTATAATTGCATTCTGGTTAGTTGAAATGCAGTTGTTATAAAAGGAGGAGGAGATTTTGCAGACTCGTTTTTTGTTGTTGCCATGTTTATTTGATAAAACCGAACCAGGTTGATCAGAAATGATCATAGTTCGAGTTCCAGTTGGCTCTGATAACGTTTCTTGGTTTGTCAGCACCATGCCCAGCTCATGGGTTTCACTAAAGTGTTAAAGCCTAAAGCCTGCATCACTTTGGGCTTCCGCCCACATTATGCTGACACATCGTGATATAACTGTCTCTGCGGAATGTTCCAATGTGTCTTTGCAGAATGTATGAGTCCAACTCAAAAGTAAAATGGAATACTTTCAGGAAACGTATGACGGTGTGGTGACATGGGTTAGAATAAGTCCCGAGCACTCTATGGACTTGGTGACATGGGTGGTCAGGTTGTCAGGCTCAATGGGTGTCATTGTACACCGAAAGCGTGGGACGTAGCATATTTTCAGAGGGCTCCGATAGTGCTGAACTTGTGGCTCGTAAAAACCAAAGGATACATAAACATGCGAATCTGTTTGACTCACCACCAATTGCATATTTTGTAATTATGAATGATTCCCTTCTTTCAGTCTGGGGAGAAGGTTACTGTTGTAACCGAAAACCGCCTCCAGGTGCAGTGTAGCAGGGTCATCATGGCGATACCGCCACACCATGCAGGTGATTTAAGGGAACTTCATATCTCAACGTAGCCATGCAGTAAAGGCAATAAAAACACCCAGCTGAGTGCTTAAAGAATTATTTTGAAGTGTACATGTTTATGAGTTTTGACTGTACTGTATCAAAGTAACACATAGCCATATATAAATATGGATACGTAGATCATCGGATTCGTGGAGATTCCTGGTAAGAATATAAGCCATCTGCAACATATATGCTTGTAAGAGGCTGTTGAATGGATCGGGTTGTCAGACTGGTTGTCCTCTTGTCATCGTATCCAAATTGCGTTGGTCGACCCTCATGACGTCAATCATTGGATTGTCTGATCCATTACAATGTAGATATTGATTATTGATCAGATCGTCGTGACTGGGCACCGCCATTTTGTTTGAAGCAAATGCAAGGATATGAACTGAGGTGGAATCTGATTGGTCACTAGGAGGGACATAGAAGGGACATAACTCGTAATAGCCACAGGTGGCGCTACGATCGAGCCTGGAACTTTCAGGCTTGTTCGGCAAGGGTGGAGACTGGACTTTTATAGTCAGTTAACGCCCTTGCCTCGGGAAGATGAGGTGCGGCTAAACTGTGTCGAGAATGTCGATGTTAGATGTTGCCAGTGTTCGGCCATAACTAAGTCTATGGCACGTATACGGGACAATACAAAAGGTGGATCATTCATCTTGGGTTACGGTCTTACTGATCTGATGTTAGATTCTCTCTTGATTTGAAAAACATGTTTCACTCATTTAACCACACTTGAATTGTGTACATCACAGAGTCGTAAGTGCAGCGCTTGCACGGGATGGGACAAATCATGTCGTTATTCATAGGTCCTGTCCGATAACATCCATAACAGTATCCAGTGGCCCAAAAGTGCTCTTATACCTCATCCTTTACGCTTCAGCCAGAATCAAGTTCACGCCTCCCCTACCCTCTAGGAAAATAAACCTCCTGAACAGCGTGCCTCTAGCCTTCCTGGTCAAATTTGCGGTCACCTTCGAAGAGCCGTTCTGGAAGGACAGTGGGCCCGATAAGCGCCATTTTGGATTCCAAACGGTATTGGAGGACCCAGAACGTGGCCCGATAGGGATTGCGTATGATGCCACGTCTGCCAGAGGGAACCCAGCCCTCGCTGGCTTCCTGTCGTCTGCTTACGGCACAGAGGCTGATGTGAGTAAATGTTGTAAAAACTCGATTAATTCGGGCTCTACGTTCTTATGTGAAATAGGCCAATGTAATAGGTCGTGTATGGCGTAATGGCTTCATGTAGACGTGGGGGATACGGGTGGCCCAGTCGTCTAACGCGTCGCAATTCGCTGTGCAAAGTTGCGTCCTTTGGGCATACGAGAGATCGTGGATTCGAATTCCGATCCTCCCCGATTATGTTTCTAGGGTTTCAGTACCATTCCCGCTATCGTAGGTTTCGGTAAACGTTTGAGACCTGCCTCAATTCGGGCTTTCCTCCCACAGTGAGCTGACAGCCGTGGTGAAACTTGTATTCTGTCCTACTCATGTAGACATTCTTCTGGAGTGGCATGGAGAAAGGGTTTACGCCTTATATTAAGCTTATTTGATGCTAGTTACTTGATACGTTGACTTCATAGAAGTGTCCAAAGTTGAATAAACTCGCTCACACAAGAGTTTGATTCCGTCGATCTACACACCGGGAATAGGGTTTAGAATACGTCCCCATCATAATGAACCAGGCTACTGAAGTGGTGGAATTAGTGGTATGGCGCGGATTGGTAGCGTGTCATCGAACCCCAGCGAGGACCTTATTTACAGGCCACTGTCATATATAGTTGGAAAATTCATAATCTTAATAAATATTTTTGATGACCAAATGCATTTGAATCCATTTAATACATTAATGTGGATGTTATGTAATGTAATATCTGCAACAGCCTCGAAGACGACAGGACGCCATCATTGACCTCCTCGAGAGCGTCCTTGGTCCGAATGTCCGTCAGTATAAAGATTTCGTCCAGAAGGACTGGAGCAAGGAGCCGTATAACGGGGGATGCTTCCTCAAATCCCTCATCCCTGGAACCACCAAGTACTTCAATCAGGACCTTAGGGAGCCGTTTGAACGGTGAGTTGAAGTCCTAGGGCAAAATAGTCTCCAGGAAAAACATTTCCTTTAGTTGTAGGTATCTGACACTTGAATGGATACCCAGCATGAGACCTGTGAGCAGTCCAGGTAAGAATATAGGTCCCCAGCAACGTATGCTTGTAGTAAGAGAGTAGATGGATTATCTGGCCCAGACTCGATTATTTACACACTGTCGTTACATAACTGGAATAGTTCTGTGTATATGACGTATAACAACAAACAAACATGGCTACATAACGTCATATACGGCAGTTAAACACTGAAGGGGAGACTATGCTTTGGCAAATTGACATGATTTATTCAACAACCACACTTTGTTTGCCTGATTTACTCATTTTTTTTATGTCGTGCAGTCTCCTAGATGAGAGTACCATAATTATATAGTTTGACTCTATATTATCGCGGTATCGCTAAATCTCGTCATCCACACCCCCTGTCGACTGTTTACTTATGCAAATCTTAGCACGATATTTCATCGCTTGATCGAATACAGGACTCGTTGCGGTATGTCACGGCTACTCGTAAGTATACAGGTTAACTTTTTTATGATAGTTTCTGGAAATATGTTTTTGAAGTGGAATTACCCCTACCACCATTCGAAATTGATTAGAAAAGAAAACATTTGTTTGGACGAAGTCCCTTGACCCAACCTTGGTCTTATGCATACTGATTATTTATAATCCAAAAACAGGAGTGATCTAAAGCATGTATTCCACACTAATATACCACAAAAAAGCCATACCGCGATAATAAAGAGTTTCCCGCCCTCGAGTCGCTAATGCCAGGTACTTTGTTTACCGAACTCGGTCAAGATAATCAGCATCGATTAGTTCTTACTGGTAAAAGTTGAACAAAGAACAACAAACGTTTTGCGTATGACATATTTAATAGGTTAGTAAGTGTACGCCATTACGATACATTACAAATTAACTACCGCGATAATATAGCCTACCATGCTACAGGGGCAACGTTTCAATTTCACAAATGGTATTACTAAAGTCTATTATTGTCTGATTATTATGCTTTTAGATATATAAATGTAGTGTGGATTAACACTTCAGTTCAGCACAAAACTTCACTTCACCCTTTCAGGATCCATTTCGCTGGAACTGAGACAGCTACGATTTGGTGTGGGTTCATGAACGGTGCCATACAGTCAGGCTTCAGGGCAGCAACAGAGGTAACGACACATTTTCATCCTCCCGAGGATTGCCCAGCGGTCTTCACAGTTGTAATTCGCTGTGCAGAGTTCCATCCCTTAGTCATGCCAGGATGCAGTGATTGCGAGTCCAAGATGAGTTCTAATTACGACCCTTGGACTAGATGGCACCTTCCACAAAGCGATCTTAGCGCTAAGATTATCTTAACACCCATACTTTAACATGGGGTTATTACAATCGTAGTGCTAAGATCGGGATCAGGTGGTCAGGCTCGCTGACTTGGTTGATGCATGTTATCGTATCCCAAATGCGTAGACAGATGACCATGATGACAACCACTGGATTGTCTGGTCCAGACTCGATTATTCACAGACCGTCCCACACAGCTGGAGTATTGCTGAGTGCGGCGTTGAACAACAAACATAACTCTGAGAAGTGAATCACTTCCAGCTGCCATCCACGTGAAGCCTATAGGCTGTGTTATCACTGAAGTACTGTTCAATGCGGCGTCAACCCTTACTCGATGACTCATTGATCTAAAACAACCCATGGGCAAAATATGTTAGGCTTTGAGTTGTTTCATTACCGATATACTCTTCGATGTAGAAGGGAGTCGACAACCGATCGTTTCGTCATCATAACATACATGAGATATCATAAACAATAGTTTCTATGTAAAGCTATTTAAGCTAGCAATTCCTGCTGGTGTATCAAAATAATTTCAGAGCTTTAGATGACAAGGGAGCCATAGTCTCTTTGAAAACACAAATGAAGCTATACGTCTTAGCAAATTTAATTCTGTGCGTTACGTTGATAACGGAAATTGTCACTGAGAAGAATTGTGTCTTCAAAGAATATTCCTTTTCCAGGTATTGTATCATGTACGACCGCAGATAATTACCTCCCCTGATCCCGAGTCCCAGCGGTTTTTCGACGATGACGAGAACAGATTCGGCGATGACACGTACCTGCTTCGATGGATGTTGTTTGCAGCAGTTGGTGCAGGGTTTGCATCGGCTCTGTATGTAGTTCTCAAATCTGACAAAGGATTGACAAGGAATTTCATGGACAATATACGAATTGTATTTGACTGATTCACAGTATTTATTGGATGTTCATTTTCGAATATTCCTCATGTTGACATTTTGGACCAGTCATGAGACGCTTCCAGATCTGAAACCAGTGCTGTGAATTCTGGCGGGACGTGATAGTATCCATGGGAGGCGGTGTTTGCTTGGTGCTTGTTGAACCGCCTGTAAAATCCTTGACAGAAATCTTTACATGACATTTCTTTGTGTATTAAAAGATGCCATAAACATGCTCTTGCATTTTCCATGAGAATGATTTATGCTATGCAAGAGACGACATTCGTCTGTAGAAACCTTGATAACAAAAAATCATGCAATGCTAATGAATGGGGTGTGCAGTGTGGATTCGTAAATTTTGTTTAAAACATGACAGTATTTTACTAGGAGAGGTTGAGTATTGCCATTTTAATGCATGTCGCTGCCTGAAATAAACATGACATGATTACTATTTTTTCAACGTTATTGTGTATATGTCGAGTTTCAGATTGATGGTTATCATAACTTCGTCAGATCGTTTACTCTGATAAAAGGCCTGTGACGATACGGGGTAGAATAGGTCTTTAGCAACCCATGCTTGCCGTAAAAGGCGACTATGCTTGTCGTAAGAGGCGACTAACGGGATCGGGTGGTCAGGCTCGCTGACTTGGTTGAAACATGTCATCGATCCCAATTTCGTGAATCGATGTTCATGATATCAATCACTGGATTGTCTGGTCCAGACTCGAATATTTACAGACCGCCGTCATATAGCTGGAATACTTCTGAGTGCGGCGTAAAACAACCATCCAACCAACCAACTCCGATAAAATAGCTGTCTTTCAGAGAGGTTGGTTGTTTGGATGGTTTGTTTGTTTGTTGTTTAACGCCTGATTCCAGCTGAATGGACCAAACATGGATATTGATATCATGAGCATCGATCCACGCAATTGGGATCGATTACATGCATCAACCAAGTCAGCGAGCCTGACCACCCGATCCCGTTAGTCACTTCTTACGACAAGCTATGCGTGTAAAAGATTTGAGTTGAATGAGATTGACACAAAATACACGTGTTGGGGGATGTCTTCCGTTTAATACATTCCACCTTAATGTATCATCAACGTATTTAGTGGTGCGTAGATATCAGTGACGTCTCATATCATATGTAAATATTTCATGAGAGTTTCAAAAGAATAAATAGTTCGTGTAGCCAATATTGAATAACATTAAACGACATACACTCTACCATTGCAACTAACACAGCAGGCACATTGGATTCAAACAAACTATTAAGTATGGTGGTAATGCTGTTGTTATCTAAAAGATTCCTCTCTGCTGTCAGGGAAACTTTTAGACAGCGTAGTCTTGCAGAAGGAATCCATGTAGCATTATAATTCCGACCCGAATGTTTTTGCTACTTATATTTCTTATGATTGTGTGCCAAAGGGTTATTCGTCCATAGCCAGAATATCGAGTCACTGATAATCAAAATTGTTGAAGTATGAAAGTATTAACAAACAAAGGACAAACGAAATAAAAATGATTTCAAAAGTAATATTTTCGTTTTGTGTTGTGTAGTCAAAATGTGTGGAGGTATAGTTGTGAGCCATGGGATGAAAAGGCAACCTTACAGAAAACGATTAAGCTATCATATTATTCACTCATTATTGCGACCTTGCCATCATATTATTCACTCATTGACGATACTCTCAGAGAGGTATATGGGGCGGTCGGGTAGCCTTGTGGTTAAAGTGTTCGCTCGTCACGCCGAAGACCCGGGTTCGATTCCCGACATGGGTACAATGTGTCAAAACCCATTTCTGGTGTCCCCTGCGTGATATTGCTAAAAGCGGCGTAAAACCATACTCACTCAGAGAGGTATCGTATCGGAGTGAAAGATGTGATTGGGATTAGATTGTCAGATATGTATGGCTGACTGTATGTTGTTAAATGCACTAGACCCAATATTCATGTTATGTCATGGCGGCTTTTAAATAATGTAAATAATAAGTGGTTGATGTTATGTACAATGTCTGATGTCGCCAGGGTATGATGGTTCGCTATCAATCTGGCACCCGATCCAATTTCGTGCCTGGATACCTCTTCTGACCCGGGTCCCCGCCGGTTCAAACAGTACTGTAAAGCAGCGCATGCTGCGCTTGATTTATTACAACATGTCACTTTGGCAACGCTCACTGATGACTAAGATATCAACAGATGGGTAGACTCGCCTCATGCACGACACAACAGGAATACGATAACAGAAAAAAATTTCATGGACAAGTTTAACAAACCAAATATTTAAAATAACTAGAATTAAATAGACATATTTAATGTTGTGGTGAAAGATAGGTAAAAGTAATTTGTTGATGTTGGTTTACTAGGCTTGACTGGATTTAGGTAATTAGGTGATGTGAGTATGGAAGATCCCACTCTTGAATTCTTAAGGGATTACCAAAAACTGAACAAATATATATAGAGGACGTCTTTTATTTTACATGTTTGTACGAAAATTGTGTCCGTTCATACACTGTTACAAATAGTCCTTTTATACAGTGTTGCAAGTAAATAGAGCACTATCAATCATACATCTAGTTATAGTCTAGCTATCCCACACGTCAAGAAGATAGGTAACTCTGTCGGTATTGTCCATGACAGATAAGTGGCCATTGATGAGTCTGCCCTCAGCTCTCCACAGCTCCTGGTCGACAGCAACATCGCGACGTTTTTAGGTGGTTGTCTAGGGTGACCACACTGCTGGGCACGTTTCACATCGGTTGTGGATTGCTCGTGCTAAATCATTTTCACAAAATCAAAGATGTTGGGGTCGTTAGTTGCCAAAGAGTGCAGATTGTTATGCCACCCTTCGATGTTGTTGGTCCCATGTCCGCTGTTAGGAAAGTGGTTTCACTGCCCTTATCCCTGTGAACACGCTCTACCCAAGTAGTCCTCCCATGATAGTCCATCAACTTAGTAACAGTTTCCCTATGTAGACTATCGGCAATTGTAGCCAACCAAACATTGTCAGTTTGGTCAAGAGGTACAAGGGGAAGGGCCTCAGCTGTGGTAACGAGCTTCTGGGATTCTGATCTTCTTTGAAGAGAGTAAGAAGACCTAAATGTTGGACCTTCCTCCACAACGCCTGTGCAAAACGGAAAAAGCATCTTCTAAAAACCGCAATAGCAGCATTGGTTGCAGCCTTCTCAAAATGAGTCTGGAACACAAGGGGTTTCAGGTTAAAATGATGTGGTTCTGGTTCAACTTAATTAGCTGGAGGGCGGCTGTGTAGGAAGCTTCAGTCTTATTCGGTAGGACGCAGTAAACAAGAGGATACATGAAACCTTGATGTTCAGCAAGGAGGGTGTAAGTTTGACAAAACAACTTGTGGGAGGAGTAGAAAGTTCAATCAGCAAATACGGTTTCAGCTTCACGTAGATGGTCCAGATTTTCTCGAGACGAGAAGTTTGTCGTTGTCTCCTTGATCGGCGATAAGAAAGTTTTCACCAGCGTCAGTTGTTTTCCACTGGCCTAGATGGCATAGATGTAAGGCGCTTAAGGCAGCACGGCTTGTTTATGGTCAGTTAGTCTTGATAATACGGGCACCGACGGTTTGAATGGTACCCTTGCATTGCTGAATAGTACATTTTCAGTATCTCGTGCAGGGTCGTGCAACTGATTTAAGGAAGGCAACAGCCAGTGGATCGTGCTTTTAGTTTACATACTGTCATTTATATCCGTTTTGTTTATCAAATGAGTTAAATAAAATAATATAGTAAATAAGTCCCAGTTATTTTTAAAAAACCACAAACTATACACGAAGGAATACGTCGAAATGCAAAAGATTTTATGAGGTAATGCTGATGTAGCTGGGCGTGGAGTCATCCTTCAGATGTCATTCTAACTGTGACACCTTGTGAGGGTAACCTCTTTGGCGATGTGGGCAAGCGTCTGACCTCGGATAATAAGGTCTGTGGTTTGAATCCCATGCATCATGTGAATCGGCTCCGTCTCTTCGAAAACACTATTCTATCATGGTCGAGGGAGGCTATTAGCCATGCTCCACGTCTGACGACCATTCTCAGCCCAGAATCTCGACCCACAAAGAGATCTTAGCACTGTCTCAAATCAATGCGAGTTAATCACAGCTCTTACAGCGTTTTGTGGAACGAAGCCCAGAACTAGACGTAGTTAGTGCCGTGTGTGAAATAATTTTATGACACATTATTTTTGCGTAATTATGATAATTATTAACCACTTGATTGGTATACATTATAATATATTGCCTGTCAGAGTGAAAAAATGTTTTATTTCGGACTTACATAAAAATTGCTAGTAAGGCCACTTGGCAGAACCTAGTCCCTTTGATGTGTGAACCACATCTGCAACAGTGTGACATTGAATCAATTGTGTGCTTTCAGCGGGCATTCATTAGATCACCTATTGTCTCTGATATGAGCAGAATAGCTGCTAATGTTCTTTATTACAAGACAATTTACATTGTACGTTGGTAATTACACTGTGCTTTGAAGAATTACTGCACCTGGGTATTACGACAAGACTTCAAATGGATTACTATAGAATACACTACCGTTCAAAACGTTCCCAAGAAGACAGATATTTGAGGGATTATGTTGTCTTTGATTGATTCATACAGGCAGGTGTGTGTAAGCAGGGAGTCTGTGTGAGATAATAATTAACACATGTACTATGTTGTACGCTTTTGTTTGTTTGTATGTTGTTTAACGCCGCCGCACTCAGCAATATTCCAGCTGTATGATGGCGGTCTGTAAAATAATCGAGTCTGGACCAGACAATTCAGTGATTGACATCATCAGCATCGATCCACGCGATTGAGATCGATGACATGCATCAACCAAGTCAGCGAGCCTGACCACCCGATCCCGTTAGTTGCCTCTTGCGACAGGCATTGTCGCCTTTTACGGCAAGTATGGGTTGCTGAAGACCTATTCGACCCAGATCTTCACGCCTCATGTAAGCAATAAGATTGGAGTGAGTTGTGTTTTACGCCGCTATTATTCCAATCATATCACGTGGAATACCAAGCTTGTTTTCACGCCATGTACCTATATGGTCTTCGGCATGACAGACAAACGCTTTAACCGCTAGACTACCGAACTGCTGCGCGCTAGACTACCCAACTGCTGCGAAACACGAAAATGTGTACATGCACTAATGTACACGTAATTTCTAATGACATCAGAGCTATGGCAGTCAGCTAGTCGTTACTTTAACTCAGTTGTCTATTTATCACCTGAAGGTGAAACTCCTCCCTTGTATGTACTCCCTTAATTGTATGCCAACTCCGATAAATCTCTCTATGATACTTTGAGTCTGGCCTGCGTGACCAATGACATATTGTTCTAACGTTAGTTTAACGTATCATGACAGTGAAATGTTATAATTCCGATAAAGACTATACAAGAATCCTCTTGATATGAAGAAAACGTGAAACGTTCGGAGCGCACGCGAACACTCGGTCCGAATTCTGTGAAATGTTGGAACCCTCGTGATTATCGTATTCTACTGCTAGATTGTTAAATAAAATCCATTACCTGCCTTTCTTAGCGCCAATACAACGACAAAGAGTTGTGCGGCGTAGCTGATGTTTTTATTCGTGAGAGCCTCGCGTTCTCACAATCTTAAAACCCATGGGTACTGTATGTGAAGCCAATTTGTGGGGACCCCCGTGGTGATACTGATGAAACACTGCCAAAAGAAACATACTCACTCACTTACTCATATAACAGGGGTTGGTTGGCGATCATAGCGGCACGACTGTCGTAATTCTTATACTTTAAGGTGCAACCATTCCCGAACTTTGCAACCAATCCCGAAAATAGATTTGTACTTTGGCCCTGCGGCATTTCAGTGTGGAATAAACTTATCTAAGTTAGGTGATAACATAGACAAATAACACAATCATAGCGATGAGAGCGCTTTGTGAAGGGTCCCTGGTTATTAAAGCGTTCAGGGGCACGGGTGGGCCGGGCCAGTCGTCTAAGGCACCGAGATTCGCTGTGCAGAGTTGCGTCCCTTGATCACGCCAGAAACCTATGATTGTGAGTTCGAATCCCGGTTCGCCCCGATTATGTTTCTAGGTTTGTCAGCACCATACCCGTGCTCGTGGGTTTCACCGAAGTGGTAAACGTCTGAGACCTGCATCACTTCGGGCTTTCCTCCCACATTAAGCTGACACGCCGTGATATAACTGAAATACTGTTAAAATCGGCGTTAAACCCAACTCACTCACTATTAATGCGTTCGCGCTTCAAACCGAACAGTCTTGTTCTGCTCCCCTTACTGGTTGAATGAAGCCTATGTTTGGTGTTTCTTCTTGAAATATATCGCTGAAAGTGACATACAATAATGTAATTGCTTTGTCATGCATAACAAACACTCAAACAATTTATTATAATATCATTAACATTCGTATTAAAGCTTAATTAATACTATAAAAGTATACTATTGTGATTTGTCCGGAAAGATTGAAATACCATTATTAGCATCGGCCAAGCCGTTGTCAGACAGCTGTGGTTTAATAGAATATATACAAGCAACAACATCAACATAGTGAAACATGTGTCACAAACGATAAAATAACAGTTTCAGACTAGCATGCACCAGATAGCAATATTATATTCCATATATAGAGTATATCAGTTTCACATATGAGTTAGATGTAATTGCTATCGATGATATTTTTCAAAATTCTACCTCGGCGTTAAAATTCAATAAATGAACCGAGTGTGCAGAGACCGTCATATGACTTGCATTATCCACAATGCATATTCAACGTTTTAGCATCAAGATGACTGTGGACGTTTGAAACACTAACCACCATCCTGGCATCCCCGGGAAGAGCGGATAAATTGAGAATGCTATGTCGCTCTCTCTTCTGTGAGAATCTTCTGTCGCCGGACAAAACAAATACGGAGGAAGAGAGCGACCTTGCTGAACCCGATCTTGGCTACTACTATACGTATGTGCGCAGGAGGATATTTACAGGTAGGCAGTTACATCTCTTGTGTTGAAATATCCCATTCATAGAAATACGCATTGTACTCATACATGTTGGGTTAGACAATTGTTGTTTGATATAAAATAAATCGATGAATCGAAGTTAGGGATGGTAACAATTTTGCGTACGTGCCGTAGTAACCACGTGTTTGATTTGAAGATGTAAGCAAGATCAAACGAAAGATTCTTTTGTAATTCTACCCAAGCGGGTAAATACCCCCAATATCATCCACCAACCTACTCCCATACTCTCGCTGTACAAATTCAGCAATCACTTCGATGATAGTCATCAAAAGTAGAAACAACATCATTGTTGTATATAATATTCACAATTAGTTTACATGCCCAGTCAGTTATCGAATGCATATAGGTTCTAGAAATAAATGATACAGTACTCAATATTTTGTTTATACTTTCAACAATATATCTGGCAAACATATTACGACATGTGATACTGTGTAACAACACTGTCTAATCAAGTCCATCTATGACGATTATATTAAAAAGGCTAGGTGGTTCTTGGTCGACATATAAATGAATTTGTATTATAAATACTACACACCTTATAATGGAGGTCAAAGGCAGAACAAATGGTCATCTCATTACCTATTTCAGGTATCGTTTTACAGAATTGATTATAGTAGTCAGTATGACTTGCAAATAAACAAGTGTACGCAATCCCCTTTTCTTAAAATAATTAAAAGTATTCCATCAACTAAAAGGTAAATTGACTTCTAACTACTCCAGTCCATCAGGGGTATATCTGTTTTTATAACACATATTACACGTATTAAGTTTGTGGTGATGTGACAACGTTATACCAAATAACAAATAAAGTAACTTAAGGCGCGACAGTAGACAAACCAGCTCTTACAAGCGTACTCGTGAGATCGATCGATTATTGAAAGTGCGACATATATTTCTCTTTTGTGTGTGTGCGTGGGCAACGTCGCTGGCTCCGTCATCAGTGGCATTGAAACAGACTTCCCATATGCTAACCATTACTGCGCATAAGGCACGGACATAAAACCGATTTCATTCCGTATGGTAACGAAACGTATATGTCATTACCGCAACAGCTGTTTAAGATATGTGTATAGTAACTCACTCACCGTGAATTGTGCACAAGTATTGGTGCACAGGTATGCACATATTGGATACATCATGTCATGCGTATGTAAGAGAACGGGTAACAAGTTTAGGAAACAAATCGAGTTAATGATCAAATACATTTTATCTCATTATTACTTAATATTAGTTAATGTGGGTGACATTTACATAAATACCAAGTCAAACAAGAGATAAGTTTATGGTTTATCTCGGTGACTGAGTTGAGATTTTCAGTAGTTTGGTCATTTGATCGTCGCTCAAAGCAATAATAACATTCTTCAAGGAAAATATTAACTCAAAAAGGGATTTATTTTTTCAAGGAATACCCCGAGTGAGAAATGGCGTACCGTTGGAAGCGCTCGTTAAATCACCAGCATCCGTCGGTCAGGATGACGTCAAATGCCCCCGCGGATACCACAGCGGAAGGTTTTGCGTTGTCCGTGCCCAACTGGCAAATAGTAAGCCTAAGACAAAACCTATATTTTTATAATCCTATTTATATATACTAATTACTCCAACAAGCCATACTGTGTACTAAATGTAATCTTTATAACAAGAATAAGTTTGGTGGATAAAAGCACACACAAACTGAGCATGATGCACGTGGCGTGGACAGTTCTATGAGTGAGTGAATTGGGTTTAATGCCGCTTTTAACAGTATTCCAGTCATATCACAGGTGTGTCAGCTTAATGTGGGAGAAAAGCCCGAAGTGATGCAGGTCACAGACGTATACCACTTCGGTGAAACCCACGAGCACGGGTATAGTGCCATTATTGGGGCGAACCGGGATTCGAACCCACAATCATAGGTTTCTGGCGTGCCCAAGGGACGCCCCGTCAGTTCTATGATCAGTCTACACAACATGTTGCCCTGTTCATGTCTTGTCAACGGGATTTATGGCCCATGTCATATATGTCGATGCAATTAAAGTCCTTCCTTACAAAACAGGGGACCCGTGAAGATTCCGGGGTAGATAAGGTCTTCAGCAACCCATGCTTGCCGTAAAAGGCGACTATGCTTGTCGTAAAAGGCGACTAACGGGATCAGGTGGTCAGGCTCGCTGACTTGGTTGATGCATGTCATCAATCCCAATTGCGTGGATTGATGCTCATGATATTAATCACTGGATTGTCTGGTCCAGACACGATTATTTACAGACCGCCGTCATATAGCTGGAATAGTGTGGAGTGTGGCATTAAACAACAAACCAAACAAAACATAACAGGGAACTTATACAGCTTATAGCTTAACTTAGATTATACAATCTAATCAAGCTAGCGAATACACCGAAGCCCCGTTAATCTGGATCCCGTCAGTTCGGACACCTAACATTTCGAACGAATAATTTTGGGAACGTACTTCAATATCAAGGAACCTTACTGTGTATTTATGATTCGTCTATCCTGAAACCGGGACGATGTCGCTCAGAACGGCATCGTCCAGTTTAACGGTAACGGTGTTTCAAGGTACATAACTATTTTAATGGCCTCCTGTGAACATGAAGGGGCGGTCGGGTAGCCTAGTGGTTAAAGCGTTTACTCGTCACGCCGAAGACCCGGGTTCCAATCCCGACATGGGTACAATGCGTGAAGCCCATTTCTGGTGTCCCCCGCCGTGATATTGCTGGAATATTGCTAAAAGCGGCGTAAAACCATACTCACTCACTCACTCACTGTGAACATGAAAGTCCTGTGGGTGAGAGATACACTACCGGCCAGCGGAAAGTATACACTTGTTTCAAGGCGGACAACAGTCGTCGAAACCCTGCGAACTTATAATCATCAGTCCCGAAGACAACTATGATACCCATAACGAATACACCACCATCGAATAACCGTTCCTTGTGTGTATCATTTTGAGCCACCATCAAACATGGGTGTGTAGTTTCCTTTTCTTAGCAGATCATGTGGATGTGACTGATTCCAAGAAATCCATCCTTATTAATGACTCGCCAAAACGGCTGATGTAACATCATGTATTTGGATGACGATTTCTCTCATCTTGACTGCGTTGGTGTAGTGTATTGTATACAACATTGTATTTTTACGTGATGTAAAATTATAATGGTGTTTATCTGCTTCATTATACAACAGAAAAAAAAATTCATATATCATGCATATACACTTTATCGAAACAGTTTTCATTATCATATAGATAGGACGTATTGTTATAACCTTCTGTGCATATGCCATTGAAGTGTGACTATTCAGATCAATACACATACACAAACAAGAATATTCCCGTGTTACATTTATTCACCATCCACGTGAAAATGAACGCGAGAGTGAATAAAGCGAAGAGCTGATGAGATCAAAGCAGAACAAAATGCGCAATAAATGTCCGGAAACTAGCATACCCGGGATAGGGTGAATACTGTATGTTTGTCTCAAGCTACTATATAATGGGTATCGTATGGCCAAGATGGACGTCAAGTCGGGAAAGTAATTAGTGATCACTATCCGCTAAGGCTTTATTAGGCTGCATACAATCATTAAATGTTTCTCGGGCACATGTTTCTCAAAAGTGAGGAGGGTGGAAGAATTTTATTTATTTTCAATTGACAACAAAAGTGATGAAGGGGGAACGCTTTATAATTATTCCCCATCAAGAATACCAACCAACTCAATTGAGCATACGTTGTACTCGGCATTTGTTTCAATGTCAGTTGTCAAGCATTTATTTTGTGGATGACAGAGTCTGCTTCATATGACTCAAGAAGACCTGGCCGATTTAGTGTGCAATCAGTTCAATTTTGTTTTCCCCACTGCTTTCACAGTCAAGGCATTTGTTTAGACAGGTGTGATATAACTTTAATAATGTTGAACACACCGTTACGGTATGCTATTTCACTCAATGCACAGACGAGCATGAATGTGTGAGTGAGTGGGTGGGTGTCTGAGTGAGAAAGTGAGAAAGTATTGTCGCCTCCACCATTTTGCAAGGATATATTGGATAGAACATCCCTGTCTTATGTGTTTATTGTTTTAATATCAATAATAAATACATATCCAGTTTATGAATACTCACTGTGTTTTTGTGTGTTCTTCTCTAAAAGGCCTAGAAGGGCAGAATAAGATATTTTATCATAATATATTTAATAATACATATCCACAGAGGATTCTCAGGCATATACTTGCTGATTATCTTGCTATCACTGTCCACGTGTCGGCGGTATTACAATAGCTCTGGTCGATACTGGATAAAACATATAAACAGCAAATTAGCATTTCCATTTATTTCATAAATCTCTTGATATTAATATTGATTTCTCTTCGTTCATTGTGGTGTGGGGTGATTTATCTAGGATATTGTGCTGATAAGGAAATATCCTATCAACGTAAAATGAATATCGCTGTTCAAAACATAGGGTGTCGCGGTAAAGTTGTTACTATATAATTTACAGTCCAAAACAAAACACGTTTATACTATTTTTTACTCCCTTTGTCCTATATATAATCGACAGTAAGAAGAAAATAGTTCATGGCCTGCAAAAGGTTTAATAATCTAACATTGAAAGCAAAATGATAATTCACTGTGGGCGGTTGGCTCATAAATCATCTGTAATCACATGTATTCCTTTACTTTAGTCACAGCTTGGTTCGATAACAACCACAGGGTCAGTGGTAATAACAATGATATTTTTTTGTTACCAGTTATATATTTTCAGAGTCATGTATTTGTAAAATATATATTTGTGATGTGTCGGGTAACAAAAAGATCAATGTAGCACAGCTTTCAATATCAGTAATGAACGGTCCCTCTGACGTATGCCGATCCTGTAAAATGGTAAACAAAATAGTCCCCGAAAATAGTGAAATATATTTGGGATATGTATCAATAATGGTGATATATTTTTGAAGGACCCGAACGTAATATACATCAATTAACGAAGAGTGGCTAAATGCGCCATAACTGAAATGAACATGATTTTGTTTCATTGGGGTATAATTACACGCACTACTTTCTAAGTATATTCCTACGCACTGTCAACATAATTTGCATACGAGTCAATGGCGATTGATAAGTGTTCCCACGATGTAATAAGCAAATAATATGTCAGTGGCACATACTAAGGATTTAACATAGGAAAAATGGAATTAGCTAAAGCAGTTTTCGGGGATCGTTCACTCGACGGATACAGCAGCAAGTCAACAGCTGGTATGTCAAAATGTACTCCATGTTGAACGATGTAGGCTGATGTCGCGATCGTCGTGCCACATCGGCTTATGTGATTGATTGTCAACTTAATTCGTGAGAGTGTAAAACTGACTTCTGAGAGTGTTGCTTATACAATACCGTTCGTTACTGGCAGGTCTGTTATTTTATTTTATTTGCAGACGTATGAATATGTTGCAAATGCAAATGTTATTATTGTCCGTCGTTTGGTAATATTTGTGAAAATGTACAGGGGAGGTAACTCTAATCGATTTCAAGAATTATTATTGGAAGTGAGTATACAACTTGTACAAATCAAAATATTTATTTTGGCAGTATTTTACATTTCACTGATATCCCGATTCCAGGGCTACGTGTCAGTAATTTCAATAACAGTGACACTATTCTCTTTCTTGTCAGTAGTTGGGGTCCAGTTACACTAATTTCTTTGTGCAAACAGTGTACATGGTGTATGACATATGATTTTATGTTTATAATATACTCTTATTTCAAGTTAGCAACCCATATTTATGTCAAATCTACCCTTCATTAGACCTAATTTAAGAAATTTAATAATGATCAAGTTTTAATACTGTATGGAAATAGTACTATTGTAAACAACTTATGGCTAAAACGTTCCCGTGCAAAAACATCCCCTAGCAAAAACAACCATGTTGAATGTACATACCAGTATTCAAGTAATTGAAACATTACAGAATAATAGATGAACACCTTCATTGATTGATTTTCAGAAAAATAACATTTTGAACTCAGAAGTATCAATCTTTACTAGAAATGTGCCTGTATTCAGCAAATTAAGAGTTTACGCCATTGCCTGTCCAGGACATGTGAAAATGAAGTTTGTTTGGTCTAATCTATACCCTGTTGATAGTTGGGGAAACAATTTTTGTTCTGAAGCTGTGGAATTACTGATAGAATTTATGAAAATCCTATGGCATGTTTAAAGGATGACAAAACTTCAGGAAAGAAAAAGCTTCTTCTTTCGACTTTTAGAGTGGGTAATGAAAATTGTAATCGTACAGCGGCATTCAATTAATATATATCATACGCATTCACAGACCGCTGCGAATGGTATTTATTACCTTTCCCTCTATCCAAGATTATTACTACTAATAATACAGTAACCTGATTGAACAAGTTGCTGAAACCTGTTGAGGGATTTAACTTGTAGCATGTGTTTATCCAATTGTTAAGTACACACCTAATCTGTGAATTTAATACTGTTAGTTAGTCTATTTACTCAACATGCTAAACACAGACAAAACAACATGATAACATGTCTCAGGTTTCATGGCCTGGTGACTGCATAAACTGGACTTGTGATTTGCACAATTAATTCCAAATCAGGTGATTTGTCTCTTCTTCTGTCTTCTGAACAATCTTTTGCATGTTTAGTTGTGTATGTAATGTATAAGTTCATTTGTTTCTAATGTGTAATTTTTTATGGTAAATCTGAGTTATTTGACTGTTTAACATGTTTAAGGGAATCGTTTTTTGTTCTAATTGATCAAAGTTCAGCTATGTGTCAGTGGGGAATTAGCTCTTGGGGGAATAAAGGACAAAATCGACATCACTGTCCCGGAACGCTTTATGTACAACATGTAATCAATAAACAACAATTGCACAATGAGCGGAATACCTGCTCTGACAACACAAACACAGCAATGAGGGGACCTTCCAGCTCAAGCACGTGGTGAGCGGAGCTCCAGCTCAACCTCATGACATTTCCTACGAGCGGCACATCCTGCTCGAGGTCGTCCCTACACCAGCACTTGGAATACCAAGCTTGACTAACATCATGTAATGGTAACGAATATATAGTAATGAACAACAATGGACAGACAATGACGTTACTCTGGACATGGGACTTCTGGGGGTGATGAACTGACATTGCTCAGGGGATGAACAATTAACGCAAAAAATGTCATACTATAAATAACAGTAATTAACGGGAAGTGATATAGTGGCCCAGGTTGGCTGACAGTGGCAAAAACATTTGATCAGGGGACAATTTAGCAAGCATCCTTCTCCATGTTCTCAGTGTTAGACACTAACGGTTTTAGGGGTTATAGCTAAAACGGCACCTCAGCAAAACGTCTGCTGGTAAAAACGGCACCGGTTGGCGAAAACGGCACCTCGCCTCAAGTGGAAACAGCTACTATCATGAATTTTGCCTGGCGAAAATTAGCCCATGTGAATACATCAAATACCATGTAAAGAAACTATATAGAATACTACATAAATTGTTCTTATCGTCATTACAAATAGACGTGCCATTTTAGCCTGCACCCCAGTTTTAGTACACTAGTCCTTATGATGATAACATATAGCAAGACTCTTGAAAAGGGCAAATTTCTACTAGTCCTTGTGATATCTTCAGTATTGATGAATGATAATCCTATTTGTATGTGATTAGTATTTGATTAAAAGATTGAATAAATGAACAAATATTTGAGTGAAATATCTGACTTCTAACTTGAAAATCAATAACAAGCTAAAAGCTAAGAAAACTGATCTAACGAGTGCTAAATGTCGCATTTCTGTAGCAGCATTAACTGTCACATTCAGTGTCTGTCTGATAAACCATTGAATGATTTATCAACAGGAATTTATCTAGACCTTTGCAGAGGTATATGATCAGCCCATATAATGCTACAAATGTTTATAGAGGTGATTTATATTTCACTGATGAACATGTTGAACATAATGTTTGTATTCCCCCCAATTTTCCTGTCAAGAGAACTTAGTTTGAATCTGATATAAATCCCTGGTCAATGCAAGATAGACTTAAACCATGCAAGATTTTGTAAACAACTTTTTCGTTTTATTCTTTTGTATGATAAATGGTTAACATTAGGGCTTGGATGAGTCCAAATTTACGACCCAGGTACTCAACCCCCTATTATCCAACTCTACCTGGATACCCTATGTTGGTATCAAGAATTGTTTTACCCGTGCCCTGGCAAATGCTATTTACATACATGAAGAAAAAAATCAGAACATGCATATACCATGTATACTGAAGTCAACTGAAGTTATATCTTTACTGAAACATATACAAGTCAGAAACAAAGTGTGCACAGTCAGAAAGAAATCCAGTGTTAGAAACAAACAGTTTCAATGCACTAGTCCTTATAATGATAACATATATCAAACCCCTTAAAAATGGCAAATTTCTACTTGTCCTTATGACACCTTAACTATTGGGCAGTTGGTAAAGACTACAGGAGTAGTGCCAATGCAAACATAAGCAACTTTTATTGTTTTAAACAATATATCATGTGACTAACCTCGGGTCTCACTAGTCCTTTGGGTACTCGGGTTCTACTCAAGACCCACCTGACCCGAGTACTCAAGTTGCCCATCCCAGCCCTAGTTAGCATGTTGAAGTGACTATATATGTGAGGTATTTTGATTGTTCATCTTGCATGTCCATTGATCATGTTGACCATGCTTGTGGACAACAGAACTCAGCTGTATCTATCATCATGACAGTTTTATCATATTAATCATCATATTTTAACCTCGTAATCAGTGTTTAGACGTAAGAGAATTAGGTTTGTTTTGCTTTATTTTGGCCATGTTGGCATGGTCAGGCATTAGAGGGCAAATAAGAAGTTATAAATCAAATATCCACTTATCATGTTCATCATGTCAATCATGCTGACAGCATCTTTTAACATGTTTAAGTGTCTGTCTTTGTTGACATTTTAAGATTCGGGGTAGAATAGGTCTTCACCAACCCATACTTGCCGTAAACAACTGGTAAAAGGTGACTATGCATATCGTAAGAGGCGACTAAGGGGATCAGGCGGTCAGTCTTGCTGACTTGGTTGATGCATGTCATTGATCCCAATTGCGTGAATTGATGCTGATGATGTCAATCACTGGATTTTCTGGTCCAGACTCGAATATTAACAGACCGCCATCATATAGCTGGAATATTGCTGAGTTAACAGCAAACAAACAAACAGTGTTTTGTTAGCAAGGGTCAGGGGGAAAATTCATCCTTTTGTATTGTGATTGTGGAGTTCTTGAAGAGGTAATTGTATAAACTTGTTCTTGACCGCCTCCATGGTCTAGTGGTAGAGCGCCCTTAGAGCGGAAGGTCCAGAGTTTGATCCATGGCCACGCCATACCAAAAGACATTAAAACTAATAAAAGATGTTACTTGTTGTTGGCGCTCACCATTGGGGCCTAAAACAAGGGCTGGTTGGCGCAGAGTCAGTATACTGTGTCTGAGTGTGGTATCAATGTTAAACTGTGGTATGGTTTCTCAGTGGGCTAGCACTATAACATCAGCATTATTCCAGACTAGTACAGGCAGCCACACACACACACAAGTGCATGTATGTCCCTATACATGTATATAACTATAAGTGCAATAATCTTAAACGCGGTGTTAAACCCCATTTCACTTCACCATGTTCACCTTTATCTTGTTTTTATGAAATGTTCTTCTGTTTCAGTTGAAACACTATCCGAGGATGAAGAAGATATTGTCAGCGTATGTACCGGAGAAGGCATCAGCATCACTGCCACGCCCTCTTTCACCGGCAGTGGGGGGTTTATTCCCTCCCCTGGGGGACACTTCTCAGCACTGACACCTTCCATGTGGCCTCAAGACATCATTCTGAAGTTTGGCATTGCTGTAAGATTGTGTCATCATGATGTGTTTTCTATGTCAGCATGGTCAAGGACCTGTTAACTTTTATCCTTGATTTCAAATCTTTCAAGGCCTTAAACATGTTAAATTTGAATCTGCCTTGAAAAGGCATTACACATTGAGAATCTTTATTGGCATAAAGAAGTTGGATATAGATATTGGACAAATTTCATTGATCAAGATGTCATTGCAGCAATGTATATAGCTTAAATGTAGTTCCTTATCATGCTTATAGGTGACCTCATTTGCATATTTCGATGATTATGACACAAAGTTTATAGAATTCATCAATAACATCATTTTCCTGAGGCAAAGGAGTTAAACATGTTAACTGATTATCAAAGTCCAGTTTCCACCCTTGACGAACTAGGCTAGAATTATTGAGTTATATTTTGACCGGACTAATGAGTCTATGCATGGTCCACTAAAAATCATGTAACGAAATTGTCATCCGGTTCGTTAACTGCCATGCTGATTTCGGTCTATTGCAGGATTCACAAAGCATCGATCTATAAAGCCAACTCAGCTTCAACAGATATTTTCCCAACCTTTTCATGCTTTTGATCAAGGTGCTCACAATCTTGCCAGGGCAAAGAAGTTAACCGACTATTTGAGTCCAGTTTCCACCCTTGCTGAACTAGGCTGGAATTATAGAGTTATATTTTGGCTGAACAAATGATTGTATGCATAGTCCAGTCAAAATCGCTTTACGAAATCAACATCGGTTCTTAAACATGGATTTCATCTTGCAGATTTTGGTGTATGCAGGATTTGCAAAGAAAGTGTATTGTCAACTGGGCCTTGACAGATATTTTCTAAATTATTTCATGTTTTTAGTCAAGGTGCTCACATAATTTGATGCACTTCGTGGGGTAAGACCCGCTTGATTGCAATATAGATCTTGATCATTGATCAGATCGTCTTGACTGGGAGCCGCCATTTTGTTTGAAGTTTTATGAGAGGTGGAATCTGATTGGTCAATAGGGGGTGCATATAAGGGTCATAACTCATAATAGCCTCTACCGAGCCCAGAAATTCCAGCCTAGTTCGGCAAGTCACAGTCAGTTAGCTCCCTTGCCTTGGGAAGATGCAATAACACTATCCATCATATGATAAATATTTTATTCCTATGAACATGATGAATGTTTTGTGTCTCATTAGCATGATCAAAAGACATAACAAAAATTATACGGAACCCTGAATGAATGGTGATTGTATTTTAGTAATGTTGATATTTCAGCCAGAGGAAGACTCTACGGGACAGTTGGATTACCGCTATGATGAGTTTGGATTCAAAGTAGAAGAGGAAGGTATGATTTAGTTTTTGTTAAATTTTCCCACCACTTTTCCTTAACTCCTTTTTTGAATTCAAGGTACTGGTAACCTGGAATATGGGTTTCTGTGAAGTCAACAATCATTGTCTGAGATAATAAATTACCAGGATAATAAATTGTAGCCATATGGAGTATATCAATACCTCAATATAAATATGAGGATATTATATGAGTGTTCATGTCTCATGCTCTGTTTACGACTCTTGCTCGGGAAATACCGGAATTTAGACACAAGTGTCGTAAACATAGTATGACATGAACATGAATATAATGTTCTCTTTATTACTGAAGAAGATGTCTACATTCTGAGATGGATTTTAGTGTTTACTTATGAAGACCACAAATCACAATTTGTCGAATGACGTCAACAATCTTCAGCTATGACATCGTTTAAAGTGTGACGTCATTCCGACCTCACGTTGCAATAAGATTTGAATGACATCAATAATGCTGTCCGGATGACAGAAACAATACACTGCTCTCTCTTGATGTGATTGGGATTTTTAAAAAGTTCTTATTTTCCTAAATTCTGAGGTATTTAAAAATTTCAATAATGTTAAAATATCTATTGTAGCCTCTTCCCCGTCATGCTTTTTAATGGTCCATTTATTAGTGGTGTACAGGAGTTTGGAGTCAGTATGCTCTGTCTGAGTGGGATATTTATGTTGAACTGCGGCATGGTATCTCAGTGCACTAGCAGTATAAAATAGGCATTAGTCCAGACTATTACAAGCAGTCATACACACATAAGTGCACGCAAATCGCTATATAAGTTCAATAATCTTGGACGTGACGGTAAACCCCGTTTCACCTGACATCCCTTGCTACATGTTTTTAGATATTGAGCATACATAGTTATGACATTTGAATCATGTTATTTCACAAAGTGCATTGTGTCAGAAACTACTGAAGTTAGCTTATCTAAGAGATACTTATCAAGACTTGAGTATTTTTTCCAGAGAAGGGGCCTTTTGTGCGTATTAATTTCACATTTAATCATATTTTCTGATGACACAAAGCGACCCTCATGCCTATCTCTTCTTAAGGCTTTATAGGCCTCTCTTTTAATAGTCTATATTCTTAAGGCTTTATAGGCCTCTCTTTTAATAGTCTATATTCACTACTATATGAACAAAAAAAAATTAATGTGCCACATGGTGGGGGATAGTGATAATGATGTTTTGTTGTTAATTCCAATTTGGGACATTTTGCTTAAGTTTGCTCCAGTTTGGGGCCGAAAAGTGGCCTCTGAGCAGGTGCAGATAAAGCCCTGTCACTGGTGCAGATAAAGCCCTGGCACTGGTGCAGATGAAGCCCTGTCACTGGTGTAGATAAAGCCCTGTCACTGGTGTAGATAAAGCCCTGGCACTGGTGCAGATGAAGCCCTGTCACTGGTGTAGATAAAGCCCTGTACCTGGTGCAGATAAAGCCCTGTCACTGGTGCAGATAAAGCCCTGGCACTGGTGCAGATAAAGCCCTGGCACTGGTGCAGATAAAGCCCTGGCACTGGTGCAGATAAAGCCCTGGCACTGGTGCAGATAAAGCCCTGTCACTGGTGTAGATAAAGCCCTGTCACTGGTGTAGATAAAGCCCTGTCACTGGTGCAGATAAAGCCCTGGCACTGGTGCAGATAAAGCCCTGGCACTGGTGCAGATAAAGCCCTGTCACTGGTGTAGATAAAGCCCTGTCACTGATGTAGATAAAGCCTTGTCACTGGTGTAGATAAAGCCCTGTCACTGGTGTAGATAAAGCCCTGTCACTGGTTCAGATAAGGCCCTGTCACTGGTGTAGATAAAGCCCTGTCACTGGTGTAGATAAAGCCCTGTCACTGGTGTAGATAAGGCCCTGTCACTGGTGTAGATAAAGCCCTGTCACTGGTGCAGATAAGGCCCTGTCACTGGTGCAGATAAAGCCCTGTCACTGGTTCAGATAAGGCCCTGTCACTGGTGTAGATAAAGCCCTGTCACTGGTGTAGATAAGGCCCTGTCACTGGTGTAGATAAAGCCCTGTCACTGGTGCAGATAAGGCCCTGTCACTGGTGTAGATAAAGCCCTGTCACTGGTGCAGATAAAGCCCTGTCACTGGTGTAGATAAAGCCCTGTCACTGGTGCAGATAAAGCCCTGTCACTGGTTCAGATAAGGCCCTGTCACTGGTGTAGATAAAGCCCTGTCACTGGTGTAGATAAGGCCCTGTCACTGGTGTAGATAAAGCCCTGTCACTGGTGCAGATAAGGCCCTGTCACTGGTGTAGATAAAGCCCTGTCACTGGTGCAGATAAGGCCCTGTCACTGGTGTAGATAAAGCCCTGTCACTGGTGCAGATAAAGCCCTGTCACTGGTGCAGATAAAGCCCTGTCACTGGTGTAGATAAAGCCCTGTCACTGGTGTAGATAAAGCCCTGTCACTGGTGTAGATAAAGCCCTGTCACTGGTGTAGATAAAGCCCTGTCACTGGTGCAGATAAAGCCCTGTCACTGGTGTAGATAAAGCCCTGTCACTGGTGTAGATAAAGCCCTGTCACTGGTGTAGATAAAGCCCTGTCACTGGTGCAGATAAAGCCCTGTCACTGGTGCAGATAAAGCCCTGTCACTGGTGCAGATAAGGCCCTGTCACTGGTGCAGATAAAGCCCTGTCACTGGTGTAGATAAAGCCCTGTCACTGGTGTAGATAAAGCCCTGTCACTGGTGCAGATAAAGCCCTGTCACTGGTGCAGATAAGGCCCTGTCACTGGTGCAGATAAGGCCCTGTCACTGGTGTAGATAAAGCCCTGTCACTGGAGCATGAGTAACATGAGTACATCCTTGGTTCTGCTGCAGATGGTCCTGAGGAGAACTCCAGTAAGCTTCTTAGTACGCCATTCGTAGAGGACCCTCAACATCGACTTAAGTGGACAGCGTACCTCGAGTTCACGCACAACAACGAAGTCGGAGACCTCACGTGGGACAAGGTACAAACAAGTTCATATTCCTTGTAAGACACTATTCATTTGGAGTATATACCATTGTTCTATGAGTCAACTGTTGTCATGAACTACAGATGACATCAGATGACTTTCTACAATAGTTCATAAATCCTGGTTCACCCTGATTATGTTTATAGGTTTGTCAGCCTGTGTTCGTGGGTTTCACCAAAGTGGTAAACGTCTGTGAGTGAGACATTCCCACATCAAGCTGACACGTTGTGATATAACTGGAGTACTGTTAAAATGCAGCATTAAGCCTCAGAACTCATTCGCTTATTTGATATCAGGATGGTTTCTGGTGGCTTAAAGCACATGGTAAAGAGCAGTAAACAGGAGAGTATCAGAAGAAATATCAAAAGGTTTATCAAGCTTTTGCAAACCTTTTTAACCATTGTTATAATCAGAGAAAATTCAGATTGTGTTAGTAAATGTTATCAATGAAAAGATTATGCAGTGTTTGAAATTAAGAATGAATTTCAAGTATGTTGAATTATGTTAAATGTTTCCTTGATTGAAATATTATTGCTGGAATTATATCCATGATTGGCTGTACTCCAAATTAATCCTGAATGTATTGGGGTCCTTGTCATAACCCCAATGTTAAAAGTTTATGAGGGTCCCTAGGTTCAAATACTGTAGGAAGAAAGTTCAAGGATTCTACTTTGTGTTTAACCCTGCTCTGATTTTTCTGGTTTTCTTCATAACACTAAATAACAAAAGTGTTTTTATGCCACATGTGTACTACTCATACCAAGAACACCCACATTTGGAAGGCTGTGAGTTGCAAATACCCACACAGCCATGACAGATTAACTAGTCATTATAAAAAAAGTGTACGGTATGTCCTTTAATAAATGTTCAACTTCTTTGAGATGCATGTGAGGGATGCATAATGAAGCTTCTACTTCTAGCATGATTAGGTAACATACTGATTGTGTATTGCGACGAGGGATGCAAACTTAAACCAAAACAATTTACTACTCCAAATACATGAATAAAATGTAACATATCAGGGACACAGCCCAGAAATTGAAAAAGGCCTGACAATCTACTAGCCCTTCGAGATTAGCATTTATATGGTCCCATAAGTTTTGACAATGACCCCATGTATTTATGCACATATCCTGTTCCCACTTCTTCAGTTTCTGGGGCACAACATTGCTAGTTGAATTTCAAACATTTTTGGGGTGTTGCTATATGTTATCACTTGTTGGTAGATATTCTATGTCAATTACCATCCCTGTAAGAACCCTTGGATATTGAAAGGTAAGTGTAGTGATTGAATATAATAATTATAATTTCCATGGCCTTGAATATGGGGGGGGGGGTGGGGGGGGGGGGGGGGGGGGGGAGGAGACTTTGGAAAGTCCTGAACTTTGTGATGTAATTCTGTATGGACACTGTCTTTAGCTTTATTGTGTAATGGTGCTATATTCCATGCCTATTTATCAGGCTCAGGTGGAGTCACAGCTGCCGAGATCAGAGAAACTAAAGGGCATGGTGCGGCAAGGCATCCCCCACTCTCTGCGGCCACAGATCTGGATGAGGATGTCAGGTGCCCTGGAGAAAAAGCTGAAGTCAGAACTTACCTACAAAGATGTAGTTAAAGCCAGTGCCAATGATCATCTGATGACATCAAAACAAATTGAAAAAGTGAGCAATATCAAGATCTTTTTTTATACATTTACAACAATAGACATAATTGTGAATTTGTCATGATTGATCATCATGAATAGGCAGTGATAGTTGCATTTTAAATGTGATGATTTTTTGTTTATAATGACCTGATCTGTGGATCTTTAACCACAAACTTTCAGAAGTTCGGAATCAAATTATCTTTTCTTTTTTCTCTCCTCCCCCCCCCCCCCCCCCCCCCCCCCCCCAGTGCCGAGTTTAACTAATTTCAGTAATGCATTATGACTTCAGTGTGAAGGGTGAAGGGAAGTAACTCTAAGACTTTTCCCTACAAACCCTTTTTAAATCACTATTCATGCTACTTTTAAGGTATCACTTATCATGCTTATAAGATCTGTGTTATTCATTTCATCTTTATTTCTATTTTGACCACCGAATACGATGTTTGTGGAACAAAACATCTTAAGAAAAGTAATAATCATTGTAAAAAGAAGAAGGCCAATTTTAACTTGTTGAATGAAAACTCAACAAATAGCAATAGATGGTTACTTGCTGTCTCAAGATATCTACAGTTGGATAATTCCTCTATTTAGGATCTACTTCGAACAATGCCAAGCAACACATGTTTCTGCAACATCAACAGTACCGGTGTACCTCGACTCCGTCGTATCCTGCGAGGCCTGGCGTGGTTGTACCCAGACATCGGATACTGTCAGGGGACAGGCGTGGTGGGTGCATTGTATTGTCTTACTGGTATATATATCATGCTATATCTCATTGCTAAACTGGCTTCATGCATTGTTTTTTGAAACACAAGTGGGTGTGACATCATGACATCACATCACGCTACTGCTGACCCTGTTTGCAGTTGAGTTGCTATACGGAGAGTCTGGTGGCAGGCACAACATAGATATAAATGTTACACAAACTGTTTTCACCAAAACTAACTTGTGACCTTGTTGTGATAAATTTATACATGTGTCTCTATAGCAGGCTGTACATTATTTTTCAAGCTTAAAGTTTATAAACATCCCTTGACCTCTGTTGTGGTGTACTGGACCATTCAAATCCTGTACAATCTGCTAGAGACATGTGTAAGTCATAGATTGTCTTCACTGTTTAGTAGGCACAGGTGTCTCTGTTATTTAAGGTGCCTTGATTTGCTGTGCTTATTTACGTACCTTAGTGTTGCCAGAAATCTCTGATGTTGTGTTCGAATCTTACATTCGCCCTGAATGTGTTTCTAGGATTTGGTGCATTGTACTGGTGGTCATGGGTGGTAAAGTTTTAAACATCACTTTTGGCCCTCCTCCCACATCCAAGCGATGTTGGGCCAAACTAACTCACTCACTGCAGAGTTTATGCCAGTAGAGATTCCCAGGATAAATGTTTGTGTTGCAGATTGCTGCCTCCCTGCTGCTGTTCATGGAAGAGGAGGACACATTCTGGATGATGTGTGCCATCATAGAGGACCTGCTGCCGGCATCCTACTACTCCAGCACCCTTATAGGCATACAGGTCAGTCAGCCTCTACACACCATATAGGCATACAGGTCAGTCAGCCTCTACACACCATATAGGCATACAGGTCAGTCAGCCTCTACACACCATATAGGCATACAGGTCAGTCAGCCTCTACACACCATATAGGCATACAGGTCAGTCAGCCTCTACACACCATATAGGCATACAGGTCAGTCAGCCTCTACACACCATATAGGCATACAGGTCAGTCAGCCTCTACACACCATATAGGCATACAGGTCAGTCAGCCTCTACACACTAAATAGGCATACAGGTCAGTCAGCCTCTACACACCATATAGGCATACAGGTCAGTCAGCCTCTACACACTAGATAGGCATACAGGTCAGTCAGCCTCTACACACCATATAGGCATACAGGTCAGTCAGCCTCTACACACCATATAGGCATACAGGTCAGTCAGCCTCTAAACACTAAATAGGCATACAGGTCAGTCAGCCTCTACACACTAAATAGGCATGCAGGTCGGTTAGTCTCTATACACAAGATGGTATACAGGTCAGTCAGTCCTACACACTAGATAGGCATATAGGTCAGTCAGCCTCTACACACTAGATAGGCATACAGGTCAGTCAGCCTCTAAACACTTAATAGGCATACAGGTCAGTCAGCCTCTAAACACTTAATAGGCATACAGGTCAGTCAGCCTCTAAACACTTAATAGGCATACAGGTCAGTCAGCCTCTACACACTAAATAGGCATGCAGGTCGGTTAGTCTCTATACACAAGATGGTATACAGGTCAGTCAGTCCTACACACTAGATAGGCATACAGGTCAGTCAGCCTCAACACAAAAGATAGGCATACAGGTCAGTTAGTCTCTACACATTAGATAGGCATAGAGGTCAGTCAGTCACTACACACTACATAGGCATACAGGTCAGTCGGCCCCTACACACTAGATAGGCATACAGGTCAGTCAGTCACTACACACTACATAGGCATACAGGTCAGTCAGTCCCTAAACACTAGATAGGCAAACAGGTCAGTCAGCCCCAACACACTAGATAGGCAAACAGGTCAGTCAGTCACTACACACTAGATAGGCATACAGGTCAGTCAGTCACTACACACTACATAGGCATACAGGTCAGTCAGTCCCTACACATTAGATAGGCAAACAGGTCAGTCAGTCACTACACACCAGATAGGCATACAGGTCAGTCAGCCTCTACACACTAGATAGGCATACAGGTCTGTCAGTCCCTACATACTTGATAGGCAAACAGGTCAGTCAGTCCCTAAACACTAGATAGGCAAACAGGTCAGTCAGTCACTACACACCAGATAGGCATACAGGTCAGTCAGCCTCTACACACTAGATAGGCATACAGGTCAGTCAGTCACTACACACTACATAGGCATACAGGTCAGTCAGTCACTACACAATACATAGGCATACAGGTCAGTCAGTCACTACACAATACATAGGCATACAGGTCAGTCAGTCCCTACACACTAGATAGGCATACAGGTCAGTCAGCCCCAAACCAAAAGATAGGCAAACAGGTCAGTCAGTCACTACACACCACATAGGCATACAGGTCAGTCAGCTCCTACACACTAGATAGGCATACAGGTCTGTCAGCTCCTACACACTAGATACTAGATAGGCATACAGGTCAGTCAGCTCCTACACACCAGATTGGCATACAGGTCAGTCAGCCCCGACACACTTGATAGGCATACAGGTCAGTCAGCCCCAACACACTAGATAGGCAAACAGGTCAGTCAGTCACTACACACCACATAGGCATACAGGTCAGTCAGCTCCTACACACCAGATAGGCATACAGGTCAGTCAGCCCCGACACACTTGATAGGTATACAGGTCAGTCAGCCTCTACACACTAGATGGTATACAGGTCATTCAGCCTCTACACACTAGATAGGCATACAGGTCAGTCACTCACACTAGATAGCCCCGACACACTTGATAGGTATACAGGTCAGTCAGCCTCTACACACTAGATGGTATACAGGTCATTCAGTCCCTACACACTGGAAAGGCATACAGGTCAGTCAGTCCCTACACACTATATAGGTTTACAGGTCAGTGAGACTCTTTTTGAAAGCAAGGTTAACATATGATATACAACTGTAGCTTGTCATTTTATGAGATATATTCCTTCATTAAAGTGAATGAACAGAAGACCTACCAATGCTTATTTAGTTGATTTGAGTTAATTAATGAAAGTCACTCAGTCACTACACAATACATAGGCATACAGGTCAGTCAGTCCCTACACACTAGATAGGCATACAGGTCAGTCAGCCCCAAACCAAAAGATAGGCAAACAGGTCAGTCAGTCACTACACACCACATAGGCATACAGGTCAGTCAGCTCCTACACACTAGATAGGCATACAGGTCTGTCAGCTCCTACACACTAGATACTAGATAGGCATACAGGTCAGTCTGCTCCTACACACCAGATTGGCATACAGGTCAGTCAGCCCCGACACAGTTGATAGGCATACAGGTCAGTCAGTCCCTACACACTATATAGGTTTACAGGTCAGTGAGACTCTTTTTGAAAGCAAGGTTAACATATGATATACAACTGTAGCTTGTCATTTTATGAGATATATTCCTTCATTAAAGTGAATGAACAGAAGACCTACCAATGCTTATTTAGTTGATTTGAGTTAATTAATGAAAGATGTTCTTGAGATCTCTTGTTACTGTCATCAGCATGATAAACATTTGATAAGATTTTACATGTTACCTTGGTTACCCTAAAGAGTACTTGTACCGTTTCATATGTAGATTAATGCAAACTTTGGGGAATATCAAAAACCCTATTCACTTTCTCCATGGTTTTATAATTACTATTATGTTGCCATAGTGCAATAATTTCTACAAGCCGGACAAGCTTATGGATTACATCAACATGATCAATACATCTGTCCCTGGTTTTGTGATCTATAAATGACATAATATTCGATAAAGTAAAAACAAGAAATAGTGAAAACGAACCCTAATCATTGTCAGAAAATAATTTTCCATTCGTATAATCCATTTGAGAACAAAATATGTTTACATTTTTGTGGTCGTTGATGGCACAGGTACTACAGAAATGTACCACTGGTATCATGTTATATTTGATCGTTGGCCTATTGAAATTATTACTATGGTACTAACACTGTGATGTTGGGTTTGATCCACAGGCTGACCAGCGGGTGTTGAGACAGCTGCTCATAAGCTACCTGCCGGACGTTGACCTTGTCTTGAAGGAACACGACATAGGTAAGATGTTCAATATGGTGAATTGTTGTAGATACAGTCTTGGAGTTATTGTGTGGCACGGTAATATTGTATGCTTCTTAGGAAGTGAATTGTGTCCTGTATTCCATGAATGCTATTCAACTCCTAGGCTTCTATCAGCACAGTGCGGCATGGGTGGCCAAGTCGCCTAAGGCCTCGTAAGTCACTGTGCAGAATTTCGTCCCTTGGGCATGCCAGAAACCTATTATCGTGGGTTCGAATCCCTGTTCACCCTGTTTATGTTTCTTGGTTCGTCAGCGCCCTAACCGTGCTTGTGGGTTTCACCAAAGTGGCAAACGTCAGAGACCAGCACCACTTCAGGCTTACTTCCCACATTAAGATGTCATGCCATGATATAACTGGAATACTGTTCAAAGTGGCATTAATCCCAACTCACTAACCTATCGGAACAATTATCTGTCAGTGTTACGTATTGGATGTGTTGTTGTATTGAAAAAGAGAACCTAACATTAGAAAGGTTTGGGAATAGCAATTGAATAAGGCTTGTACTGTGTCAGTAACCAGAAACACTTGCTTTGTACTGAATAGAGCTATCAAATACAAAACAATTTGATGGAATACAGTCATTATATTTTACTGTAATGGTACCCTGTCATCCATCATGTCCATAGTTGAATAAGCATGAAACAGGGTTAGAACTTAACACAAGCCTGCTGGCCCGAGGCTAGAACAAATTCATTCAAGCTGGTGTAAATTTCCCTGTTTCCCCATTGTTTTAACATTACAAGGGCATTATATCTTTACCCGGGCTAACAAAGCTTTTGAGGTTAGCTCTGACCCTGAGAAAATATTGATTCAGGGAAGCATCTTTATTATATTGGCTTACTATTTACAAAGCAGTGTCCCATTTTCAAAATAACCACATCAATGACCTGAAGCAAATGACTGACAAAAACAAAAATACACTAACAGATAAATAATACCTTGCATGTGAGCATCAACTACAATCAATTAGTAAAGAGGGAGGTACCAGGATTTGTTCTGGTACTTTTTGTTCTGCTTAGAAACACTAACAATTAGTCTCGCTAGATACTAACCAGCTAACCAAGTGTGCTGCACAGGTGGCCTTATCCTCTATGGCACTGCAGGTTGCTGTGCAGAGTTGTGTCCCTTGAATGATTGTGGACTTGAATCAAAGATTCACCATGATTGTGATCCTTTGTTTGATCAGTGACTCTCATAACTGTTTCAACTTGCTGGATAGCTGGTTGGCCCAGCACAATGCTTCTTTGAACATCCCTTGCTACTAACTGGATGCTCCCTTCCTGCTGCTGCTGCTGCATGCTGTCCTGTTTGTTTCAGAGCTGTCCCTCATCAGCCTGCACTGGTTCCTCACCCTGTTTGCCAGTGTTGTGCACATGAAGGTGCTGCTCAGTCTGTGGGACTTGTTCTTTTATGAGGGGTCAGTGGTACTCTTCCAAATTACCATGGGCATGCTCAAACTGAAGGTGGGTCAACTTGCTTGCTCGCTTGTGCTTGTAATTAACATGTTTAATAGTGGAATGAATCTATTAATGCATATTAAAATTAATGGTGTGGTTCAGATTAAATTCAATTTAATTTAAAAATTGGGAAGGTTCTTGTAAAGTTTTGTTAAATTGCTTGTCACAAACACTGCCACTATTTCGGAGAACTACTGTAAAGTTAGCACTGTTTGGTATATGTATTCATGCGTGCTCTGTGATTTGTGAAGAAGACTGTATATCACTGAAAGCAATGTTTTGGTTGGCACATTAAATTAGGTTTGGTCAGGTATTCTCTCCATCAACCACAGAAATTCCAGATTAGAAGAGCTACCGACTCTTATTACAAGAGTTGCTGTTGTTGAATGAAGCAGTCAGCAAAAGTCCAGGGCCCCGTTCCACAAAGAAGTCATGGCACTAAGGCTTTACTCCCATACTTTAACACAGACTTATGTCGTAGTGCAATGAACGCCTTGTGAAACATGGCCCAGCTTTGCTTATTTTGTTGCAGCAGCAGCCTGTAAAATTCAGAGTCAAAGTGAAAATAGTAATGTCCATCTTCCCAAGGCAAGGGAGTTTACTGACTGTAAAAGTCCAGTTTTCCACCCTTTGACTGACAATCGACCGAAATCTGCATGGCAGTTGGCGATCTGGATGTCAATTTCGTTATGTGATTTAAGTTGGACTATGCATAGACTTGTTAGTCCAGCCAAAATATAACTCCATAATCCCAGCCTAGTTCGGCAAGGGTGGAAACTGGACTTTTAGAGATAGGTCACTCCCTTGCCTCAAGAAGATGGTGATTGACATCATGAGCATCAATCTACACAATTGAGATATGATAACATGCATCAACCAAGTCAAAGAGTTTGCCCATCCGAACCCATTAGTCACCTCTTACTACAAGCATGGTTTGCTCAAGACTCGGATCTTCATAGGGGCCCATGATGTGATAATGGATATTAACAGTTTTATTGCATGAAAGCATTTATTGTTCTCACAAACATCCCCTGCTTGACATGAGATCTTACTTCAGGATATTCAAGATTAGGCCTATTCATCTAAGATAGGTCAGGTCCACCGACAAAGATTGTAAAGGTCCAAATTTGTTTTTGTTTTTTATTATTATTTTAATTAAAAAGTATAGAGCAACAAATTTACATGGGTTGGTAGGGACCCACATAAGGTTCCAAGTGTTGTTAGATGAGTTAGCACAATCTTTTGTATGTATTCCCCACATCTGCTGTTACTATGGTTGTTGTAGTGGACATTTTCACTTCCTGTATAAGAAGTGTTTCAACTTTATTTTAAAGGCGAATGAACATGATTGCCAAGAACAAAGAGGCTGTCGTAATGGGTTGACAATAGCTGTAACTGCTTTTGTCACCCAATTTGACGCTTTAGTTCATGAAAACATTGAGTGTAACACTAAATCAAAGTGTTTAATTTTTTAACTTATCCTCCATTACTACCTTAATGCATTTACTGCTGTTTTTCTGACTAGGAAGGCTGAGCTGTAAGAGGTCCTGGCTGCAGAAGTTGTTGTTCCAACAAGTTGTGTGGCATATACCCTCCCACAGCTACCACGTGAGGGGTTCCATCGTCGTGGTGCGATCTTTGCAGCTCTCTCTCCCCTCGTGACTTCACAAATACCTTAGTGTCTTGAGGAAATGACACACCCAACGTGCCTGCCGATATCCCCAGATGTCCGAGGACAGGGAAACTTCTCTGACTAAGGAGGTCCCTGTTAATGTCTTCACTGAGGTGTTATTGTCCCATACCACGCTGCAGTCTTCATTACTTGAGCAGTGCCTCTCCTCCTGCTGTCTTCTACAGCGTTCACGCCTGCACTTATGTCAGCACTTATTGTCAAAGGCGCCAGCACGCCCAGCGCTGCCGCCTCTCATGCCTCCAAGTTTTGGCTCCTTACCTGCATCATATCTGGATCACGTTTGGGTTCACTGGATGCAATCTATGTCCCTGTCATCCAGGGCTCAGATGACTCCTCTGACTCCTTCGATGCCTGCGGCACCCCTGGTCTTCACTGTTCCCATTCCAGCGCTTCAGGCCACCGTGACGCCCGCTGTTACACTGGCGCCTTAGGAGCCTCCGGGTTTTCAACCATTATATAGCTTACCACCCACGTCCTCGGCTCCCGCTCTTGTGCTGGTGGCACCTCTTGTGCATCATATCAATATATCTTTGTTTCCTTTTCTACGACTACCTCATGTCCGTCCTTGGCTCCTTTAGAGGACACTACAACCCCTCACACGACCTCACACACATGCCTCTAACTCTCCCGCGTCTTCACGCTGCACTCCAGGTCTTCTTGCTCTAGACGGTCCTGTAGTCATTCCCTGCTTCGCCCGCATTACAACTATCCTTAGGACTCTTTCCTGAGCTCCGTAGGTATGTTCTGTGGCTTAACCAAGTATCAGATTGGATGGTGCACAGGTTAGCTTCAGTCGCTGCTGCCTCCCTGGGACTGGTTGTTGATAAAATGGACACAATTTTGTCCTCTCCAACAATCATCCTGCCGGTTCGCATGCTGACTGATTTGATATTGGCTTTGGATGACAATTTCTCGAAGCTGTCCCTTACTCTGGCATTTAATTCACCTCGTTACCAGAAAGTGGATTTTCCCATGCATGTCTTCGAAACTACAGATAATGCTCACTCTCTCAACGATGATTTACATCCTATGACTGGTTCCTCCACAATTTCATTAATGTCAAATCAACCATCTACGTAATCATCTCCGGGTGGCCTTGGCGGAGATCACTACCACCAGGCTGCTCGGTTATCTCGCATTAACAAATTGGGATTAAAGAAGCAAGAGGCAACTCCTAATTCAGCCTTGGGGTGCATCTTTGTTCTTCAATGGTGACATCTCATCATGGACCTGTTTTGCACAGACCAGGATCTCTTTCTAGTACCCAGCGACAGGTAACACAAGATGCAGCACCACCTCATGCCTGCCTTTCACCAAGCTTGTACACTTTGTCAGTGGCAGGTATTAATGGGTCTCCTCACATCAGCTCAAGATCTGAGATCCAAAGGCCGACTCTAACTTCGTCCGCTACAACAGTTTCTGGCTCCATTTATTCGTTGACAGAATCCTATGGCCTTAATCATGCTCCCGATTCTTCCCCGCCTGAATCTTTGTTGGTAGTCAATGCCAAAAACACAGTTGAAGAAATATCATGACAGGGCTGGGGGGCACATCTGGAGGACCACACTGCCTCTGATCAGCACCACTGGCACATCAACAATCTGGAACTCGAAGCACTCATCCTGGCCATGTATCATTGGCGGTCCTGTCTTCAGTGTACAGTTCTGCCATATCCACAGACTACATTATGGTCATCTGGTGCCTTCGCAATCAGGGGACTCCTCATTTGTCATCCCTACTGCCACAGACCTTCCGGTTCTTTCAGTTAGTGGATCGACTTCATCTGAAGTTCATTGTCCTGCACATCGTTGTAGCAACACCCTGGTGGATGCACTCTCCAGACTGGATCCACGGAGTGGATGCTCCAGCCCAATGCCTTCACTCTGGTTTGCCAGCAGCTCAGCCACTCATTGACCTACTTGCCACCAGCCAAAATTATCAGCTTCAGGCCTACATCTCAGGGTTTGAAACTAACAGTTTTAGTCCACTAGTCCTTATAATGATAACATATAGCAAAACCCTTAAAAACGGCAAATTTCATTGGGCAGTATAGCAAAGACTACAGGACTAGTGCCAATTTCTAACGCTGACATCTCCCTGGTCCCATACCCTCTGTATGCTCTGCGCACCATTATCTTGCAGGCTTACGACCTTGCCGGTATGGACCCGCCCATTGCCAAAATCCCCATGAGATTTGACCTGTAGCTTCGACCATGGCTCTCCACAGCAATTCTTCCTTCAAGTCCACCATGGAGGGTTGTTTTTGGCGCTCGGATACTGTATTCTCTGGTCATTATCTTCGAGGCGTGGCTCTTGAGGTTGTGCAAGGTGTCCATAGTTTTGGTCCCCAGGTGGTGGAGCAGCAGGTCACAAACCCCAGACGGTCTTGACGTTTACACCTCCGAGCTGACCCTGCGACCTCTCTGGTAGAAATTACCCGAGACGAGAGGGTTTCATTCTTCTGTTCATTCTATCTTCTTGAATTGGAATTTGGTACCGTATATGACAGCGTATAAGCCGAATTTTGAGGACCAGAAAAAAGATTCTGTAGAAAGGGGTCGGCTTATCCACGGGATACACTTTCATGATAGTATTTTTCAGATCGTGATCTGTCAGAAACATCGCCTGAATGACGGTCCGATAGATTACAATAGGTACTTGGCCGATGCCCTTTTCTACTTTTCCATTTTCCATGATTGGACTTCACACCTCCTACTCTTCTCTATGTGGCTGTAGTTTCAGGTTTTCCCACTCAGGATGTTATTTGGTTACCTGGACTGGTTGAGGGTCTATCCTGAAATTCCATGTTAAGGTATGCCCCCTTCCGTTCGTAAAATGCATTAAGGTAGTAATGCAGGATAAAATTTAGTAAAATCTAAATCTCTTTTACGTTGATACTTATCCTGCATTACTACATCTAAAGTGCCCGCCCATCGCCTTGCTACATCCCGCAAAGCTTTCAAATGTTTTTACTAGTGATTATACATGACATCGCTACTTCCGGTCACAACTTCTGCAGCCAAGACTTCTCACAGCTCCATCTTCCTTGTCAGAAAAGCAGCAGTGAAAGCATTCAGGTAGTTATGCAGGATAAGTATCCAAATGTTAAAAATATTTAGATTTTACAAATTCGAAGGGTTGTGTAATCAAATAAAATGTCAAAATTTTATTTTGATTTTATTATTTCCTGTAGTGTCCTATAATTGATTTTATTAGACTTTTAATGTTATTACCCGCACATATCTAATGTAAAAACGAGGAATGTAACAGCCTGCGGATCTTACTGTTTCTTTACTGTCGGTAATATCCTTTTTGTTCATTAAATTAATACATTAAATACATCAGTCCATGAAGGATTTATTAAATATATTTTTGATATAAACAAAAACCTGTAAAGTGGTGATGTTTTACTGCATGACTTTGCCCCGGACATTGAATTTAGAAGCATGACTCAGGTCACTGCAAGAGTCAGCGTGGCTCACACCGATATTGATTATTGAGATGGAAGTGAAAGTTAATTTGACTAGCTGAAATAGTAACATTATGTAGCATGTGTAGAACAGAAAAAGAAACATCATACACCTTAGAACTTGCCAGAAACATTGACTTTCATTGAAGATTGGGCCATAGCTGACTGTTGTCAACTAGAGCCAATTTAAGTACTTCGGTTATTTGAACAGTACTGGCATTATAGAATGTTTAAGGATTTCTTTGGCAGCAGACCCCAAGGTAGCCTTACTTACTTACTTATATTTCCGACTGCAAGCGTATGTAGCACACGGGCCTGGCCAGGCCATTTAATGAGTTTCCGAAAAGGGGAAAAGTGTGTTTGTGCAACCCAGGAGGGGGGCTTTAGGGGTTGCTTATATAGTAATTTTGATTTTGAGATTTGGAATGAATGCCAAGAGTGGGTGGAGGACGAACTAAGGGAACTGTGTGTGTTGGATGGTTGTTAGATTAGGTAGTTTTGGTTTTAATATTTTATTTGGGTTTAAATGCGACTAATTAGTCCAAGGTAACCCAGACACAGTGATTTTTATACTATTGTGATCTTTTCCGGCTCTGTGTGACAATATACATCGCTATCTATTGTCTGTTAGATGATGGGAGCCTTTGATCTTGCCTCCTTCCATGAAAGAATGTGTCATTATATGCCATTATAAGTGCAGTGAACCTGAGGTGACAATAAATCTAGACAAGTCTAGACAAAAATATGTTAATTTGGTAATCCTCTCTCAATGCTACTGTCGAACCCATTTGAGAGAGCTAGTTGCGAGCTGTGCCATTGCTGTCAAACTCAATCGACAGACACATAGCATAAGGACACCCTTGAATAGAGCTTGCAATGACTGTTTACCAATTAGGCTATGCATATAATTTACATTACGTTTGAAATGCATAAATTCTTAGCTTGCTAAATATCTAAGCTTTCAGTTGTTTATTTACCTCAATAAGAAAATCCCTTGAGTTAAATAAATGTATCAGCCAAATGTCTCAGGTGTCAGTCACTCGTAATGGCCATTGTTGACTTGGGACACTTCATGTTGAGCAGCATGCAGTCCAATATTTTCTTTATAATGTTTCTAAAAAATTAAACAACTTTTGCTTTCATAAATTATAAACAAAAATAACCTTGATTGTTTCATCATTGATTGGATGCAACGGCCACGACTATGGCAATGGTTGTAAACAAACAACTCTGTGTGCATCATGACCCAGTAATACTCATATATATGTTGCAATCCTTTTGCAGTATCTAGCTTCATTCTCTAGAATTTTTTGTGGTTATTTCATGATTAAGAATATGTCTGGCTAGCTTTGTCTTTCTATTTGACACGTACTGATAAGGGTTTCACGTGTCACACAGCTATCTTGATGAAAGTGACTCATCCAAATCAGTTATCTGTTGATTATATTCTCCAAATATATATGATAAATGTTTTATGATCATTACATTTCAATATTTATACTCGATTGTTTGGCCTTAAATTTTGTTTGTGAATATGAAAAACAATTTGACGTTATTAATAGATAAGCTGAAGATATATTCTTAGTTTTCAGGGAAACAGTTGATAAACATAATCAATGATGAATGAAGAATCTGCCCAAGTCCTGTAACATCTTTAAGCTCTATCTCTGCAGTTATTGTCTGAAAAAGACTTATATTTGTTATGTAAAATATTCTCTTTATTTTTCATTGTTTCCCTTAAGCTTTTTGATTAAACCAACATAATTTCTTTTTCTGAATTCAATTTAAATCAAATAATCATTTTTAAGTTATCAGATTTTTTAGTTTTGACAGGACACAAGCCATTGGACCCTATTGTATGTGTTGTTAAGGATTATTAAAATACCAATAGTGAGCAGGTAATTGTCAATTTTGTCTGGCACATCTGTTGTTATGTGACAGCTGGGAGTTTTACATTACCAACTCGATGCTTGACTGTAATGGTAGCCTGAATTGTGATGTCACAAAAGTGTAGATCAGTTTGTATTGTGTTGGTTTTATGGCTATTTCACCTTGGAGTACTAATAATCAACTGAAAAGTTTAGCATACTTGCCGGTGCTGTTGTCAAGTGACTCTAGTAAATGTCCAGTTCTAATGCTACATGATGGTTCCTGCTCAAAGTCGCTGTGTCTATTGTGAAGTCAGACCAAGGAAGAGCCATGTAGTAAGGCTATTGTATTTAATTACTTGGTTCATATTTATGCTGACTCAACATTTCCCAAATGTGTTATGAAATTAAGAGCTTGAGGTTCAGAGTCCTGTTGAGTGTATTGTCAGTGATGCAAAAAGTACTGAAGTTGGGTTCTAAAGGATGAAAATGTACCCTGTTACATGTTATGCACTTCACCCTACCAAGAATTCTATTCAGATATCACTTAAATAAATTTGACTGTTGGCAATCTGTAAAACGGAGAAATAAGAAAAATCAAACTTGTGTTTCTTTTGCAAAATTTACACTTTCAATTACTGATGCTTTTTTATGTCAATGATTAATGATGTAGTATGTTGTTGGACGTAAGATTGTACGGTCCAGTGTCAGCTCTCCACAGGTATGTGGCCTTGACCTTGTTTCTTATCTTGATGGTTTGTCCCATGATATGCTTACCTCATGTAGTGATACATACCTTCATTCTTTAGTCACGATAAGATGTGTATTAATTGGCACAATTTTTGCCTGAAATCCTTCAAATTCCACTTGGCCATTCATAGGTGTTGCTATCAATAAGTTTGTGTTCAAATTGCCTGACTAATGTTATCATATCTTGGTATATGAACTGTCATATCATATCCTCTGCACGCGCAAACCGGGACATCCTCTGCACATGCAAATCGGGATATAGTCTGCAGGCACAGACCGGGTTCAAACTTAATTTCTGACCATTATGCATAAAAGGTTGGTCATGTGACCCCTTTTAGTTGGCATACCATGTATTATAGATATATGGAAAACCCTTTAGAAATGTGCAGTCGACAATATGACTAAAATAAATGAAAAACCATCAAATTAATGACTTCTTAGCCACTTGGAAGTTATGAAACAATGTAAATTTTCGTGATTTTTAACAGTCTGTCAGCATGGTCAGTAACCCCTTATACTTCAAGACCAATAGTGAAAACACCAAACAGTAAGGTATCTGCGGAAAGAGCAGAATCTGGACTGTAATCTCAATACAAACAAAGGACAGGTGAATAAAATAGGACAAAGAGTTAAGTGATCCTTAGGGTATTACCTCTCTGACTGTTTCCTAGAAACTAATAGTTTGTGCTATTTCAAGGGATTTACCTGGGTACTTCTGATACGTCCCTAAACTGGCCTAATTCCCAAAAATATTTGTTGTAATGCCCTACTGTCCTATAACACTGCTTATTAAAGCATGTTAAGTAAGAAAATGCAATTTAGGAAAAATGGTTTGAAGATCAAATGTTTGGATAAGGGAGTCAGTATACAAGCATTGATTGTCAAAAGATAATGTCAAAATGTCCATGTTTGCAAAACAATGTCCAAATGTTTTGTAAGACTTATTAACCAGTACTTTACAGATTTCATTGCCCTAGTGGAGATTCTGCCTTACAATTGGTCCCAAGCAACTTTATCGATCGGTTGGGTCAGACTCAGTGACTTGTTTGATTGTGTGTCATTGTACCTCAAAGACATGAATTCATTGCTCATAATATCAGTCACTGGTTTGTCTAGTCCAGAGCCAAGTATTTACAGGCTGCCGTCCAAAAGATGCAATTTTGTGTATGGCGTTAAAAGGAAACAAACAAGAATGAAAATTTATGAAAAGAGTAAGGTGGTTCCCGCTGGAAAGACAGATATTTGTGTTTCCGGTTTGCTGAACGGGAATCCTTATCTGGAGCTCCCTACAATATTTTCCCCCCAGTATTGTCCATAGATTAAGCCTCCAGAATAAGTTTCACTACGGAAAACATTTTTTTTTATCATGTTTTAAGAACTATAACAACTGAAAAAACCCTGACCTTCCTACCCCGTTTTGGGATAGACTTGAACATGTTTATACATGTGTTTTTTTTCCTTATCATTTGTTTATTTTGTTGCAGGAGAATGAGCTGAAGACGCTGGACAACTCCGCCCAGATCTTCAATGCCCTGTCTGATGTACCAGGAGATGTGCAGGATGTTGAAGATCTCATTGAGGTAAGAGCTGCAGATCTATACTTTCCAACTCCCATATGATAACTGTGCCAGGTAAATAGTATGTGGTATAACCAGCCAATATAACTTGGTCTTTGTAGTTCCGCAAGTCTTTTGAAAATTGATCTTTAGATCCCACTGACCCTAAGATATTGAAAAGTTGAAAAATAGACTTACCGTATTCGACGTAATAAGCGCCCAGGGCGCTCTCAAAATTAGAAATAGGGGGCTCTTATTAGAATAATATTTTGTCGAAAAAAACAGAGTTGAAAGGTAAATTCCGTGGTTTATGCTGACAGCCTGAAATGTTTATATATGAGAGATATATTTTTCCAGAATTTAATTGCCCATAATTAGGGGTGCATATAACACACGAGTGCGTATTATACGCGAATAAATAAGTATTGTGTACATTGATCAATCGGAAAGGGTGCTAATTGGGATTGTTCACGAGCCAATACATTAGCAAATATCGCCGTGGGCGCTTATTAGAGCGGGGCGCTTATTACGTCGAATACGGTATATATGTTTTTTGTCCCCTGAAAGCACTTTTTGCACTGCCCACAACCTGCATATGATAGGTTTAACTGCGAGATTGATGAAACAAGACTCTAACACCACAAATATCTGAAATGTCTTTTTCCCCCACTTGTCGAGCAGAAGGACACATTAATCATTAAACCAAGCATTAAAAAAGATCTAGCTTTACAGTAACTTGATAATTTGCTGATTCTACATAAATAACAAAAGGACAACAAACAACCATAAAACACATTGTTTATCGATTGTTAGTGTGTGATGTGGTTAGTTTCACATTTTGTCCAACTTCCCTGGCTGCGTGTGCACTGCAAGGTATCATTTGGACAAATTCGTCTTTTCAAAGCAGAAATAAGCATGAATAGAGAAGAAATTGTCTGGAACATGGCATAACCAGGATTAATAGTGGTCTTTGTGTGGCCCGCTATCATTGGAAACCTTTGTGCACTCTATTTTACTGGATACATACTAAGGCTGAAACGTTTCACAAATGCACTGGAACAACTTGATTTCAAGACTCAACCTTATGATGCATGGCATGCTTCATAATGTATCGGTATGTATCAGTCTCAATTTGGTTTTCTTTCACTGCACATAGTATGCCCTTAAAATAGCTATTAATGTGAATACTGTAAATCTTGAAATTAACACGAGCGTGAATTAAATGCGAAAAATGCAAGTGGTCTTGGCTCGCTTTTTTAAACATCGTATTTATATCAACAATAAGACATTTTGGATAGCAGAAATACCAACTTAGACATATGCTGAGATAAACAACTATGTATTCCACATCACTGTTTATTGAGCAGCACTTGTAACAAGTATATAAACAATGTCATTCAAACACTAATTACATCCTGTAAATTGCCACTGCTGAGGTCAAGACAAGAGTTCTACTCACTTATGTCATCACTGATCACACCTGCAAGTCCAGACAGACGCCACCCACACAACATGGTGTCTTTGTTCTTTGTGACTGCGTCAAAGGCCGACACGAGCCAGCGAGCATGGATTATTTTAGCGGAAGTACTCTACTCAGCGCTAATAAGCAGTGCTTTTTGGTGTGTGATTGGATTAATGTAAGGTTGGATTAAGGTGAGGATTCTCCTGTAAACCTGACAGAGGACATTTTCTCTAACATAACAATATCCACTGAGTCTTGAGAGGAGGGAGGTGTCGCATTCATATTGAGTTGTATTTTTGGCCAGGGGCCAGTTCGCATTCTTTTGGAGACGCATTAATTTCACGATTTACAGTATTTGATAGAAAAAAGTCATTTTGGTAACTGAAAATGGCCCTTATGTAAGAAGTTTCACAAGTTCACCCATTTCATATAGATTTTAATTTTAATATGACGACTGATAAATGCAGAAAATGTTTCTAATGTTGTAATAGTATCCAGGATGACAGAGATGTCTATGATGATTATGATGATATTATTTACCCCGACACAGAATGGGAGGGAGGGTGGGGCGGTCGGGTAGCCTAGTGGTTAAAGCGTTCGCTCGTCACGCAGAAGACCTGGGTTTGATTCCCGACATGGGTACAATGTGTGAAGCCCATTTCTGGTGTCCCCCGCCGTGATATTGCTGGAATATTGCTAAAAGCGGCGTAAAACCATACTCACTCCCCCCAGAATGGGAGGGGAATTATAAGCAGAGGTCTTGTCCAATCCTTTCCTCAATCAATCGATTGTTAGCAGGATTGAAGACATTTGTTCTTGATGTTCATGATGTTGGAGCTATTGTCTATTGACAGTTGACTATTGAGCTCACCAGGTCACATCCCAAGTGATCTTGACCTTGTGTCACGACCAGTTTGTACATGATCTGTTGTCTGATGTTGTCTACCATCATCTCTGCAAAATGATGGACCAGTGATACTGAACATGACTTACATGTTCATTCCAATATGACTGCAAAGTTTCTTCAAAAGTATGTCTTGGAAGGAGGAAAGTGAATGAGTGAGATGGGTTTTACACCTCTTTGACCAGTATGTCACTAATAATACGTCTGCTATATTTGGAAGGTACACTGAAGTGATGTAAACTTACTACTGTGGTCAAACCAAGAATCATACGCTTGGTTTTGAACCCATGATCATGAGGGTTATTATGATTCACTCGCGTATTCGGTGAATCGTACCGTATCCCTTCATGGATTGAATTCCTTATTCACTGTCACTAGAATCTAATAGTTATACAAAAAATTAAAAGACTGTTTTTCACTTGAATTCATCTTTTATTTATCAAAGCAATATATGTAAAATGGAACATATATCAGCCATGTATGGCCAAGTTTGTTATTACCTCTTCATTTACCTGAATTCGCTGAAGGGATACGATGTATTCTTTTTCTGATTAAATCCTCCTTGGGGCACTTATTGCATTTTCCTTGCTCAAGAAAATCTACATGACATAGTTGTAACCATTTTCCTTAATAAAAAATGTTACCACACAAAAAACTTCGTTTTTGTATGATATACGACCACCCTTACGGGGCCTCACCCCCAACGGCGCCTCACGCCAGGGGGAGCAACTCTCACCCAAATCACTTTCCTTATGTCATCTGTAAGAGACAGACGTGTTGATTTTTCACACAAGACAAAAATAAGAGAAATCTATCGTTCGAAAGAACCATCGCTGACCAAAATGTATGTATGGTACATTTCTTTCATTGCAAAGGCGTAATACCTCGCATTGTGAAGTTATAGAGTTGTAATTATACGCCACGTGCACGGTACCTTTGAATTCAAATGGCCGTAATGGCGTCCATATTGTAGTTCCACGGGCTGATACATGTAACACCAAGGCCATTAAGAAACGGCTTGGGGTTTTGTTATATCATACAGCATTGGTCTACAATTTTTTTCCTTTACAAAACCCAAGGTGGTGTGTTAATTCATAAACTACACTTACCTTTTTTACGGGTTTTACACCTTAGCGCGTAACACGCCCCTTTGGTGTTATAATTATACTACGACATTGGCTATTAGTATCGCGTTACAAATCACATTCTACATTACGCCTTTGCTTCTAGTTTCACAATTTATGCACGTATCTTTCCGATCTTTATATCGCACTGATACACGTTAATACCCTTCCCGCCCACCTCAGAAATTACGGTCTTGTTTACAAGACCTTCAAACTGTGTACGGGTTGTTCTAAGACAGGCACAAACGCTGCCTAATATGTCTGGTGGAGGACATTGCCTTTACCCCCCGGGGCCCCCCAAAAGAGACAAGTTGACTTGTTCCACTTTTAAGAGGTCTATTAAAGGTGGGGTTAGATATCAGATCTACTAAGACATCCCCCCCTCCCCATCTAAAAAGGGTAAAAAAGCTGCCGAGATTGTCTTCCCAGCTCCCTCTCCGGGGGCCGGGGGAGAAGGCTCGAGGGTCCCCGTAGTAAGCACTGCGCCTTCTCCTGCACTGTCTTTGGCAGACTTTTCTGCGTTACTAAGTCGCCGATGGCGTCGATGATGGAGGAGGTGAAGTCTCGGCTCCGGCAGGAGCTACGGGCTGAGCCTTCCCCGTTGTTGGCGCCGGACGCGGCTTCGAGATCTGTGTTATGCCCGGCGTTGGCCGAGGCAGGCCACTTGGTCTCGGGGACGATCCGAGACCGGGCTTCGGCTCCGGCTCCAGGTCGCTCCCCAGCGGAGCATACCAATACACCCCGAGTTCAAGAAATACCTGAGGTTTTCTTTCGACGGGAGGTGTTATCAGTTCAGGGTTCTACCATTCGGGATCTCCACGGCCCCGAGGGTGTTCACCAAGCTGATGTTGATTCCCGCCCAAGTGGCCAGGTCAAAAGGTCGGTTCTGCCATCCGTACCTCGACGACTGGTTACTAAGAGCTCTATTGCAATCCCTGAGTCAGATAGCTACACAACAAGTGATAGATATTCTGATCACTCTAGGGTGGATGGTCAATCTCAAGAAGTCAGATCTGAGCCCCACTCAGAATCTAGTCTTCCTAGTGGCTAATTTCAACACGGTGAGAGGACGTGTATCTCTGTCACAAGATATCAAGTCCCTTAAGCGCAAGTCACACTGCTCGTACATGGCTCCAGTTACTGGACAACATGGCGGCGACAGTGGATTTGGTCTGGCGGGCGCGCTTGAGAATGAGTCCCATTCAACAAGCACTCCGTCGACTTTGGGCGAACTTTGGAAGATCTCGAGACTGTGCTCGAGACTCCGTAGTGGCTCATTACACACCTCCAGTGGTGGACCGAGGTCGGGAATCTGTCCCGGGGGCTCCCCCTCGACACTTCCGTTCCGTCTCTCACAGTTCAAACAGACGCGTCACTCTCCGGCTGGGGAGGCGTTCTGAATGATCACACTGCCTCAGGACTATGGTCCCAGCAGGAGATCAAACTGCATATCAATGTGCTAGAACTGAGAGCGGTCAGGTTGGTGTTCCAACGCTTCCCGGATCTGCTTCGTGGCCAAGTGGTTCGTCTAGAGATGGACAACCAAACGGCGATGACTTACATCCGGAAGCAGGGGGGAACGGCGTCTCCGTCGCTTCGACGAAAGACGTGGCAGTTCCTACTATAGTGCGACTCTCACGATATCAGTGTGCTACCTGTTTATCTCCCGGGGGTGGACAACGTCCGGCTCTGTCTTGCCGGATCCTCGCTCCTCACGAGTGGAGGCTCGACCCGGGGATATTCGGGATTTTCTCCCTGTTATACAGGTCGTTACCGGTGGATCTGTTTGCGTCTGGGTTAAATCACCAGACACCAACGTTCTGCTCCCGAGTCCACGACCCGAGGTCGGTGGCACCGGACGCCTTTTAGCTAGATTGGACGGACAGTTCTGTGGGCATTCTCCCCAGTACCTCTGATTTCCAAGGTCCTGTCTCAGCTAGGCACTCAGCCTGCGCGACTAATTGTGCTCCTGGCACCTCTTTAGTCGGCGCAGAGTGGGTTTCCAGTAATACTCAGGTTTCTGGCTCAGCCTCCTGTTATATTACCTTTACGACCGGACCTCCTATCCCAGAATGGGGCCCTCCACCCGAATCCCAGGATTCAATGGGTGGCTTGGCCACTGTCAGGAATCGCCTCCAGAAGAGCGGTATTCCTGCACGAGTTGCAGACACAATACTGGCTTCGCGGAGGGATTCGACAAACGTTCAGTACGATAGATAGGCCTGCTATGCGCCCTAGTGTGTCGATAGAGGGATTGCAGATCTTTTTTCTGCAGATCTCGTATCTGTGCTTGAGTTTCTCCAGTCGCGACTAGATGACGGCCTGGCCGCATCAACAGTCCGAGGGTACTCTACAGTTATCGCAGCTTTTCACGTCCCTGTCGACGGGGCACTTCTGGGTGCACACCCATTAGTGCAGCGCTTTTTAGCAGGTGTGGACAGGATCCGACCGCCAGTCCGGCGGATCAGTCCCCCTTGGGATTCGTCAATCATTCTCGATTGGCTGTCCGGTCCTTCCTTTCGGGATCTGTCGTCTCTCTCTCTTCAGCTGTTGAGCTGGGAGACGGCGTTCCTTGTGGTGGTAACGTCCGGCAGACGGGTAGGCGACATTCGTGTTATGTCAGCCGATCACGAAATAACTGTCTTCCATGCGGTCGATAAATATCACCGGGACAGAGTCAGTTTTCGACTACCGGACTCTTACCGTCCTAGGGTCGCACACGATTCCACGTGAACGGCTCCTATTGAGCTACCTGCTCTTTCACAGCCTTCCTCGTCGGGGACCACTGCAAGACATGCTCATGTCTTGGATGTCCGCACGACTCTCAAGGCCCATATCAGCAGAAATATGGGTGTCCGTAAGGATAACCAACTACTTTGCTGTTACGGCGGTAGGAAGGTTGGCTCACCTGCGAGTAAACAATCTATCTCGAGGTGGATAGTTTCAACCATTTGTACAGCGTATACGCTTACAGGCAGGGACCCCCCTACCAGGTTGAAGGCTTATTAGGTTAGAGCAGTGGCTGCGTCAAAAGTGTACGCCGCGGCTCTGCCCCTTGAGCAGATCTGCTCCGCGGCTATTTGGAGCCAGCCGAGCACGATTCATCAAACCTTACCAACTCGACAAACACTCAAGCGAGCATACTCGGTTTGGTCAGTCAGTTCTCCGAACTGGGCAAAGTTCTAATCTCTAGCTGATTGAGCATTCGAGATTTTAGACAGTCTTCCGGTTATACTGCTCAGTAATGGTCCGGATTTTATCTTCTGCGGTCGATAAATATCAGTCCTTACTGCTCGATAATACTCGTATTTTGCGCACGCACTCCTTCGATCCTCCGGGACCCTCTGGCCTAGCTCAGCGCTGGTTATGGTCTCTCGTGATCTACGCCCCTATATCACTTGTTCAAAAAAAGTGTGGGGGGGTGGGAGGTGTTTCGAGTTCTCAACTTATGACAAGCCGCAAAAACAGGCTTTATCATAATATATGGTCGACCACGCCCTGTCTCTAGCCCCCGCCTTTCGACGGTGGTGCCTCACGATAAGGTTGGTTCCATTTATTGAACTCAATATTTTATTCTGTTGAATAATCAAATACGATGTATTTATTTACGCCTGTTGCTGACGGATGCCACTTCCTAGATTATCTTTGGGAGTCTGTCTTGATGCAATAAGTGCCCCAAGGAGGATTTAATCAGAAAGAGAATTTTACAAACCTGTAGAGGTTATGAATTCTCTGATGAAATCCTCCTTGGGGCACGGCCACCCACCTCCCCACATTCCGTCAGCATTTGACATATGGAAAGTGATTTGGGTGAGAGTTGCTCCCCCTGGCGTGAGGCGCCATTGGGGGTGAGGCCCCGTAAGGGTGGTCGTATATCATACAAAAACGATGTTTTTTGTGTGGTAACATTTTTTATTAAGGAAAATGGTTACAACTATGTCATGTAGATTTTCTTGAGCAAGGAAAATGCAATAAGTGCCCCAAGGAGGATTTCATCAGAGAATTCATAACCTCTACAGGTTTGTAAAAGTTTTTTACTGTGCATAATTCTTGATAATTTTGTTTTACACTATGAATCATAAACAACTACTATTCTAATCCTTTTTTCATACTCTGATATGCAACGTGTGAGGAGAGGCGATAGCAGCATAGATCGTGTTAGGTAGGGGGAGCATATGCTATTGTGTTGGTAATTTACCCCCCACAACTCCTCGGTTAAACAGCTGATCCTTCTATAACACTCATCAGTTATTTGGACCCCAAAGGTAGCATTGTAGCAATGGATCACCGTATCTCATTGCAACCATGAATCTGCACTGTCATCAATGTCAGATAATGTCAAATAATTGATTTTGTTGTTGTTTTTCAAAATATAATAAAGAATGCATCAACTGCTGACTTGTTATTGTATTAGTGAATAAATATTCGTAATCGTTACCCTATATTCGTGACATGTATTGTATTGGCTTCATATCGATTCGTTGCCCTAATGATCACAGGGTGCTGGTACACCAAAGGGACATAACTCATATTGACCTTGATCTGACATGTTGATTTAACTTTAGCTTATTGACTGTGTTCGCCATGTTTGCAAAATTCACTTACTGCAGTCAGCAATAATGAAGCTTGACTTTTGTGAGATTAATGTGGCTTGTAAAGTAGGTCCCTTTATCCATGGAAAAATACTGAAGCTGCTTTCTGTTCCAATATTCTTGTACTTAACTGTTATGAAATGAATCTGTTCAAGGTTTGACATTGAATAATTCTATTTGAAACATGGGTAATAATCCATCTTCACAGCTTTTGCTCATTGTTATTAATTGAAACAGACTTTAATCTTAGACATAGGACCTAAATCACTGTAACTTAACTCACAATTATCCTATTGTCAGGCTAACAGCACAGTGGGAATGGCATGTAGATATTCAGCTTATCAAGAAAATCAATTGCACCAGCTGGTACAGAATGACACTTAGTAATAATTGCCTTGCGTATTGGTTGGAATATGTGGCTTATCAAGCATAGGTTTACTGATACATATATGCTATGTATACTGATTGACACAAGGCAATCTGACAAATAGATGATCTGGAATAAGATATCCCTGGTGTTTTTTCTGCATTTGATTCATCATGTGATAGTGCATGAGAAACTGTATATTCAACCGTCGTGATTTCACATCAACATATGTTATCCATTTAACATCATGTTGTGTCCAAGTGTGGCACCTGGGAGTTCCCATAGTGGCGTGCAGGATGAAAAGTTGGTTCTACACTACAAGAGGCCCTATCCTCATGTGCCAGCACCACCGGTTGAATTTCAGGTTGGTGTACAGGCCTATGTATTCTGTGGGGAGAATAGGTCGATAGTTCCCCATGCTGAAGTACAGGCCTATTTATTATTCTGTGAGGAGAATAGGTCGATAGTTCCCCATGCTGAAGTACAGGCCTATTTATTATTCTGTGCAGAGAATAGGTCGATAGTTCCCCATGCTGAAGTACAGGCCTATTTATTATTCTGTGAGGAGAATAGGCTGATAGTTCCCCCTGCTGAAGTACAGGCCTATTTATTATTCTGTGAGGAGAATAGGTCGATAGTTCCCCATGCTGAAGTACAGGCCTATTTATTATTCTGTGAGGAGAATAGGTCGATAGTTCCCCATGCTGAAGTACAGGCCTGTTTATTATTCTGTGAGGAGAATAGATCGATAGTTCCCCATGCTGAAGTACAGGCCTGTTTATTATTCTGTGAGGAGAATAGGTCGATAGTTCCCCATGCTGAAGTAACGGCCTGTTTATTATTCTGTGAGGAGAATAGGTCGATAGTTCCCCATGCTGAAGTACAGGCCTATTTATTATTCTGTGAGGAGAATAGGTCGATAGTTTCCCATGCTGAAGTACAGGCCTGTTTATTATTCTGTGCAGAGAATAGATCGATAGTTCCCCATGCTGAAGTACAGGCCTATTTATTATTCTGTGGGGAGAATAGGTCGATAGTTCCCCATGCTGAAGTACAGGCCTATTTATTATTCTGTGCAGAGAATAGGTCGATAGTTCCCCATGCTGAAGTACAGGCCTATTTATTATTCTGTGAGGAGAATAAGTCGATAGTTCCCCATGCTGAAGTAACGGCCTGTTTATTATTCTGTGAGGAGAATAGGTCGATAGTTCCCCATGCTGAAGTACAGGCCTGTTTATTATTCTGTGAGGAGAATAGGTCGATAGTTCCCCATGCTGAAGTACAGGCCTGTTTATTATTCTGTGAGGAGAATAGGTCGATAGTTCCCCATGCTGAAGTACAGGCCTATTTATTATTCTGTGAGGAGAATAGGTCGATAGTTCCCCATGCTGAAGTACAGGCCTGTTTATTATTCTGTGAGGAGAATAGGTCTATATTTCCCCATGCTGAAGTACAGGCCTGTTTATTATTCTGTGCAGAGAATAGATCGACAGTACACCATTCAGTTAAAAATTAATTGTATTTTCACTTGTACCCAAAATTGAGAGTGCATCTACCTAATTGTAACTGTTGTTGTCCACAGGGGAATGTCATAGTCCTTCATGTATTTTATTACTCTAGGACTAACAGACTTGTGTTATTTTTTAACTCTTGGTGTTTATCCTGTGGGAAGTCTAGGGCAGGATAAGTCCGCAGTACCCCATGCTGGTTGTAAGAGTTGTGAGAAAAGTAGATGGTTACAATGTGAGTCACCTGGCTGATTGTGTGACACTGTACCCTGATGGCATGGGTTGTTCTTATCTGCTTATGATTGAGATGAACTTGTGTGTGATGGTGGACAGGATTTGTTGATATGCTGTTGTAGTTTGTCACAAGGTGGCAGTGAGTCTTGCTCTCTTTCAACCATTGGCTAGGTAACCTCCCAAAACCCCTACATCCCATTTCCCCTACAGCTTAAGACAACAAAGTTCACGGTCCATGGCACTGCTTATCCCTAGTCTGTTACCTATTTCATACAATGGAACAACCCAAGAAACACAAATAGAATGAGATAAATATTTAATTACGATTTCGATATTATTCAACATTCATAATACATTATAATAAAATGTAATAAATTGGCTAGATACCAAGCTAGGTTATGTTACATAAGAGTCAACTAAAGTGGGGTTCAGGTGGTCACAGTTTGCTTCCTTGTCTTTAATCTCATGAGAATCAGATGGCATCCTATGACATCTCTCTGCATGACGATTTGAAGACACTGCCATAATTCCAGAGCATGGCGACTGCTAAAATGCAGACTAAGCAGTCAACATTGTTGAGCGGAAAAATACTCTTATTGACAAAATTTTGTGATGTTTGTTATTTACCCTGAGCATACAGAGTGAGTGAGTGAGTGGGTGAGTGAGTGAGTATGGTTTTATGCCGCATGGTTTAGGCATTATTCCTGCAATATCATGGGAGGGGGGACACCAGAAATGGGCTTCACACATTGTGCTGGTGTGGGGAATCAAATCAGGGTTTTCAGCGTGACAAGCGAGCGCTTTAACCACTCGGCTACCCCACCGCCTGGTTATCTGGTGTATTATCATGATTATGTCTCCATTAATAAATATCCAAGAAACCGTTTGAGTTCAGTGCGAATGACACAGTGCTAAATAAATGTCCAATCAAACCACACCATTGATCATGATAAAAGGAAGTGGTGATATCAGCGTACCATCTCAAATACAACTGGAATGTCCTGTAACAGAAAGACAGCCCTCCCTTTCTGTTTGTACTTAGGGAAACATCTTTTTTGGATAAAATTCAGTTATAACAGCCTTCTGATTCAAATCAATCTAACAAGGGCTTGCACAAATGAGACTGTCATTTTAATGTAGATCTATGCCTCTCATTCCGAGGATGTAGTTTGATTGGTTGTTGATTTTAAGCTCAAGAGCGAGAGAAATTCTGTATAAAAAATGTTAATGATAATAAAGCTGGTGACGTCACTTCCACAGTGAAGCTATAATAGGATTGGCAATTAATACTCAAGGATGTGCTGACTGGGGCAAAACAACATTCACTAGTTCAGTTGTACAAATGTTGTACTCATGTCAAGTCTGAGTGTGGAAAACTGCACTTTGTATTTATAGGAAATCATGCATGATTCAATTTAATATCCAGTTTATCATGTTTATGTCCCCAGTGAAAATATTTCATGAGGCATGGTTCATGTTTGTGTGTGCATTGTGTGCATGCGTGTGTTTTATGCAGTGTGGTGCAGTATTATTCTGACATGATGACACAGCAACTGCATTGTAAGTCTGAACATGCTGAGACAGCTGTTACAATTAATCAGAGTGTCAACTGTTGTTGCTGACTTTACCTCCATCATCCAGTCAACCTTGACCTACTGTATTTGCCGTAATAAGCGCACTGGGTACTTAGTCCCAATCAATTTAAAAAATACAGCGGAGGCTCCATATATGGCAGCTGTTAGGGATGTCCTATAAAGTTAACGCTTCATCTCACAACAAGCCCGGTCCCTGTTTGTGGTCATAGTCACTTGCATACATTTCGTGGCAAGTGAACTGAACATAGCAACTTTACAGATTTTATTACTTTAGGGCATACTGAATCACAAATGCTTAACCAAAATTTTATTTGAAAAAAGAAACTTGTGGAAAAGAGACAATAAAATATGTGGAAAATATATTTATTTATTTGTTCAAAGTTGGGACTGAAAAGAAATGGAGGGGACTGGTGTTTTTTAGAGTTGCCAGTTAAATGAGCCAGTGGGTACACTGGTAAAGCAGTTGAGACGTTTTAATTAATTATAACCGTTTTCATGTTATGTCTGTGTTGGTTATAGCCATGTTCTATGGTATTATAAATAGATAGCTGATGACATGTTATCTATAATCTGAATAATATACCTGGCCTATGCGTGTTAGATACAGTGTTTTTTATTTTTTATTCCTCCTTCTCATATCACTTATTTCATGAATTCCAATGTGATTCTCATTGTTTCTGCAATGCCATACATAAAATGAAAGGGTCGTTTCTCCTATTGTTCTGTTTCCTGTACAATGTATTCACAAGTCATGAATGTGATAATGTGATATGATGATGGTGTAACATTATATATGTAGAGAAGATGGATGATGATGTCTATTACAGATACCTATCAGTTCCCTCAAATAGAAAGTTGATTTATATGATTGTACACAAGTTTATGATGGCGATGTTGGATATGTTGCAGGTGGCTTTCCGGACTGCTGGATCCTTGACTGATGTCGTGGTGGAGACACACAGGCGGAAACACCTGGCCTACCTGATGGCTGACCAGGGTGCACTGGTCAACCCAGAGTCATCCAGGAACCTGCCAAAACAGGTCCGTTGCAGCAGTTGAATGTGTCATTTATAAGGAAAACAGTTTTGAGAATTGAGAATAACTAAGAATAAAAAGTTACTTATGAAGATATCTATCTCTGCTAATCGTGGGGAATGGGTGGCCCAGTCGTCTAAGAGTTACGTCCCTTGGGCACGCCAGAAACCTATGATTGTCGGTTCAAATCCCGGTTCGCCCCGATTATGATTCTAGGTTTCTCAGCACCATACATGTGCTCATGGGTTTCACCGAAGTGGTAAACGTCTGAGACCTGCATCACTTCGGGCTTTCCTCCCACATTAAGCTGAGATGCTGTGATATTACTGGAATACTATTAAAAGCGGCGTTAAACCCACTCACTCACTCACTTTGCTAATCAGTTGGATATTGGATGACAGTGGTCAATCAAAATTGTTCAATACTGCTGACTTTTTTAATTACAGAAGGCAACACTTTTTTTGGCAGATTCTACCAACCACAGCCAAAGGCCACATTCATTACTGAACATAAAATATGTTCAAGATATTTTTGTTAGCTCACAGCGAACAGCTAGAAGATTGCTGATGCAGCATTTAGCAATATTTTTGTTTGCCCAACTTTAACATGCTTGACTGATGATAAAATTATCAACAATACAATATAATATGAATTTAAAGTAACTTAACATTTTATATAATATTTTATAAAATGCATTTTACATGTTGTATGCAATTTGTGACACTGAAGACAACAAACGTTTTTATAGATGAATACACATTTCTGTAAATATACTTAACATCCTGTCCTTTCGACAATCTTAGCATTTCTCTTTCCCAGCTAAATTGGCTTCATCACTTCATCCTGAATAAAATTTGAAAAAAGATTAAGCTGCAAACAAATATTTATATTTTTGAACCACCCAAGCTAATTGGATGTACAGTCAAGTCTCGTTAATCCGACACTCGTTAATCCGACACTCGGCTTTATCCGACACAAATGATGGGAAACGATTGATTCAGCGCTATTTAGTCCCGTTAATCCGACATTCTCGCACTCCGACTCCGACACACCTAATTTGCAACGAATTACCGAAATCACTCATTTATCAGTCTCGTTAATCCGACACAGTGGTCAGCGTACTCCGTGGTCATCTGCCCGCGAGTACACAACCCCGTGTTTTGACACGCACTGGCTGCAGAGATTAACTTTAACAATTAACACTAGATGCCGGGATCATAAAGAATTTCAAGCTTAATTATAAGAAACAAATGAAATTACACCTCGACAATGTTGATGCTGAAGAACCACCAGCCCTAGACGTCAAGTGAGCAGGGGACTTTGAGAAATGTGCCTTCAAAATGTGAGAAACAGAAAACACTGACAAACTATTTTAAGTAGATGAAGCAAGTTGTTAAGACAGTAGCACTTGCATTTACACGAGGAAACACACGGTTATTTTCTATCGTGAAGATGTCCGATTTTCGATCACAAATCACTTAATTTCGTTAATCCGACATACTCGTTAATCCGACACAATCATGTGCAACCAACGATGTCGGATTAACGAGACTTGACTGTATGTTGCCAACCATGGACTTTCGAGAGTAGAATCCTGTTTGAAGCTAAAATTAGTACAACAATGTGAGCTTGTTTTTGCATAAAGCAGCTCTTAGATACATCAGGGCAAATCTGAGATTTAAACCCATGATTCTAAGTTTCTGGCATCACTAAGGGATGAAACTGTGCACAGAGACTTGCAGTGGTTTAGATGACTGGGTCACATGTGCCTCTCTGTGCAGTGCATGTGTTTTCGTGAGCTTACTACCTGGCTTTGAAAGAGAAACTTCCTGTTTCATTTACAGCAACTGAACAAGCGACACCTAAAACGTTCTCGATCCCTCGTCTCGGTCCTGCTCAGAGGAGAATCAGAGGATGAAGACTTTGGAAAAGCCAAAAACATTCGCCAAACAGAGTTACTGGTAGACTTGCGGGAAGCCATCCTCCAGGTTGCTCGTCACTTCCAATCACTGGACCCCAAAAATAACAAAGTTGTAAGTATACCAGACTTTCCACAATCTCGACTTTACAATGAGTCTTATTCTCAGTGACAGGACTGCAGGATTATATCAAGCTGATATACCTGTATGTGCCTATCTGATTCATTTCTTGAAAGTAAGAGCCATAATCTTGACACAGGGTTTAAAATCACCAGATGCCTATGTGGAGTAATATGTACATGGTATGTCACCAATGTTATTGTTTGTGTATGGGGGCCTGTGTATGGTACCGGTAATATTTACATATAAAATGGCCATCACCATTGTTTGAAAGTGTTTTTGTGAGGTAACATCTATATTTAGTATTAGCAATATTATTCTTTAAGTAAAGTAATATTTACATTCAGAATTACCATTGCCATTATGTACTTGATGATGGTTCAGTTAGTTTAGAAGCATAATGACAAAATAGGTTAGGTAAGAAGCTGAACAACAGTGGGCTGTGTCAGTGGTATGGAATGGATGTTTGGGTGCTGCCTTATTAAAACTAAGTCAATTTTTATGGTCAAAGGAAATGTTGCTCAAGCAACAATAAGATTTCACAAACAGCACTTTTTCACATTGTGGTGACTGAAGTTGTTTGGGATTTTACGGTTGCGAAATTGGCAAGAGAATTTTACCTTAGGACAACTGGCAGTTCAAAGGTTTCATTCATAGAATTTCAACCACTAAAATGTGAAACTCCAATATGCATCAAGATCTGAGCACACCTCCAAAGAAGGTCATGTCAGGTGCCCCTGAGTAAACTTTGACCACCCAGTCTAAAGGAAGGATATGTGGATTCTAGAGACAATCAGATGTCAGCTTTCTAAAAATATCTGGCTTCAATTCTTTTTTTGCCACCTTGATATGGAAATTTGATTTTCATGAAAAGAAAACTCACGTAAGACACAATCATTCCTTAAGTGCTTTAATCATACTTCCTTTTGGGTGTAGATGCCATGGATCTCAGAAGCGACAGGATGCATAAAATACTCACAACAATATAATGGCATGGCCCTCATTAGGTACATTAGGGAAAGGTTGTCTTAACTCATTTCGAGATACAGAAATCAGAACATATATGCTGATCTGAATGCCTCATGCACTCATACCAAGAATTAAGAAGCCTCGACGCTGATTGGCTAAGTAGAAAGTTCATCTGAAATGAGTACCTATGGAGGTGTCTTATGGAAGTATCGTATCAGTGTAAAAGATCTAATTTTAATGAAATTGGGTTTTCAAACAAACAAAGCATTTTAGTTTTTCAAAATGTAAGTGAGACATGCCAGATAAATATATATTGGTCTGTGCAAAACTTGGTGTAGTAAATATTTAGTAGAGTTTTAGTATAGTGATATTATTGTATTATTCAAGAAGAACAAATGTTTATCTTCCAGTAATTTAATATAAAATATTTTTATTTCTTCAAATAATTTAATCATATCAATCGCAGATGTTTTTTTAGATATTTCAAGTGTGCAAGTACAGGTGTTGTGTGTTGCAGAACCTGCAGGCTGACTACACCATGGACAGCCATGCCAAGGACCTGGAGAACTATGTGAACGTGGCCCGCAATAGGAGGAGGCGGGCCAAGGCACTGCTTGACTTTGAACGTCACGATGATGATGAGCTGGGATTCAGAAAGAATGACATTATCACAGTAAGTACCAGGCTTCGGGGTTAACAATGCTGTTACTGTTAAAAGTCAAGAATGAGATTGGTATATAGCTTTTATAAATATTGTGTGATTTGTAGCCATTTGGAGATATAGAAGTGTGTTGTAAATCCTACAGTGCACATTGGCACACTTTCTAATTGCTTGATTCCTAGCTCCAGTTGCGGCATATAGAACTGCTGATAAATGATGAAGGGATGAGTGGATACTGCAGCAAGCTTTGAGGCCACCATTCCTAGATCCACCATCATCACTGCTTGCACTAATTCCCTCACAATTTTGGCAGGATGTGTCTTCTACTTTCTATTCTTTGGATAGATGTTTATGAGATCTGTTGAAGCATCATCATTATAATAAGTTATATGTTAAACGGTAGATTTCAATGCAGTGTTGAGTTGAGGATAGATTTTTGTGCACCTGCTTAATGCAGATTTTCAGTTTCTAAGTGGGTTGATACTGGATTATTCTTGAAAAGTGAAGTGTTAGGTTTCCTCTTTCCTGAAGTCCTTAAGTTACACTCCTGCTCCTACATTTGATATCTACAGAACTGACCATGTTTAAACAATCTTTTATATGTTTAAATCAGGGACAAGAGTGGCATAGTGTTTTGAGGTATCACAACTGTCTGTGCTGAATCACAAACCATTAGGCTAAACAGATCAAATGAAATTTCACCATATATGACTTTGATCTGTCTGTTGTCACCAAAGTGGTAAATGTCTGTGACCTGCATCACTTTGGGCTTTTCTCCCACATTAAGCTGACATGCTGTCAGGAAACTGTGATGCTGTTTATAGTGGCTCGTAACATGTATAACCCAACACACTTTTTAAAAAAGAATATGTTTATTTCAATTCAGTAGACATGAATGTAACATTGTTACATGAGGTATATAAGTGTAGCAGTTCATAGAATCTTAAAACATGATCAGATATGGGTATATACATATATCATGATATATTGGATTGACTGATAAATTATATTAAATAGGCTGATAAATCCTTCCATTTTCTGTCGAATTTATTAATGCGTCTATTTTTCATCATGTTCATTGGGATAATATTTTCTACTTTACATACATCTTTCAATATGTTAATGAAGAAAAGGAAGCATAATAGATTTTTCTCAATGCTTGACTGGTGAATGCATTTTTTTGCAAGAAGAATTATATGGTTACAAAGATAGTTGTTTTTGTTGTAGCAAAATAAGTTATCCAGAATGGTAATATGAATATCATATACAAGTTTTGAGTTCAGGTACATTTCATTTTCTAACCAAAATTCTTTTACAAAAACGCATTCTACATGCACATGGTATAAGTTTTCAGATTCAGAGACACAAAAAGAGCATATATCATCATCCATTAACTACATCCATTTAACCCAACACACTTTGTTCAGATCATTTCCCAGAAGGATGAACACTGTTGGATCGGGGAACTGAATGGTTTGCGAGGATGGTTCCCGGCCAAGTTTGTGGAGATTCTGGATGAGAGGAGTAAGCACTACTCTTCAGCTGGGGATGACTCTGTGACAGAGGCTGTCACGGATCTGGTCAGAGGGACGTAAGTAGCCACATTTCTTATGTAATAACAGAGAACATAAAACTATATAAAATTTAATAGGGCAAGTGAGAATATTGTAGGATGAGTACAAAATAATATCTACTTGCCCTGCAGGACAAGTTCGATTTTAAAGACATGGTACGAGCCCTGCATATGAATGCTTGTGCAATTGATCAGATATGTTGGATTTAGGGAAAAAAATTCTTGCGAGGAAATTGTTTTGAAGTGAAGCAGCCTGTAATCAATTGAGTTCGGACCAGACAGTCAAGTAATTTATAGTAGGAGCAACGATCCACGGCTTTTGGGTACATTGACATGCCATCAACCAAGTCATGAGCCTGACCACCCAATCCATTTAGTCCTACGACCAACATAGGTTTCTAGGGGCCTATTCTATCCCAGCATCCCCACGGGCGTATGGATCTTGGGATCTTGGGCATGGAAGGAGATAATGAATGACCTGAATCCAAATCCGAGAGGACTTTTAATGCGAAATCATAGCTCATTGAATTCAGTGTATCCCTACCAACAAGCATGGTACCATGAAGCTATGCTTTTTTTTAGTTATGTTACTGTGTATCCTAAATATTCTGATTCCTGAAGGTGATACATTTCCTATTTTCTTCTAATACCATAAAATAGTTCTATCCTCTGATGCATGTAGATAAAGATACTGACATTAAAATGTGCCAAGAAAAGAAGTTTGGAACACTCTAAATACTATTATACTAAATACTACCATAAGCAGAGCAAGCACATTTCATGAATTCAATTCAAGGGAGAGAAGTCTGTTAGCCTTCTTGGCCTAATGTGTTATCTAATACATGTAGTAATTCCATCACTGCAGCTTGTGATTCAACATTTGAACACAACATCTCAAGTGAACATGGTATAATTACTGAGATTAGTTTTTAACACTTATTGTCAGGTATCAGTCAATACCACATTACTGATTAGGGCAGTTAAAAAAAATATTCTTCTTTCTCAAGACTTTACAAAATTCACTTGGTTTTGGGGAGGGAGTATTATATTTTGTTAAACACACACAACACACACACCACACACACACACAACACACCACACACAACACCACACACAACACCACACACACACACACACACACACACACACACACACACACACACACACACACACACACACACACACACACACACACACACACGGTGCAAAATCAAGTTGGTTGTATGTAGTGATGGGTAATGGAGGAATGTAGGGTACACATAACCTGTGAAATCTTGACGATGAAGATCTATTGATCAATGTAGATATTGAGTTTATCAAGTTTTCCCTGTAATGGTCACATTAACGTAATGAATAATCAGTATGTTTAGCCATATTTAAAAATGTTTCCAAATGTCCTTGATGAAGATGAATAGTTTTCAGCCTATGTATTCAATTTTAATTGTTTGTATTCTTTCCAGGTTATGTCCAGCGTTGAAAGCAATATTTGAACATGGATTAAAGAAATCCAACATCTTAGGAAGTCATTGCCATCCTTGGCTCTTCATTGAGGAGGTGAGACTGATTTCATATAGCAACTGTCCAGTGTTGTAGAGGCTTGTCCTGCACACCAATCGCGTTCACCGAAGTAGAAATGGGGAGTGTCACGGAATGTGGAATGATATTTTAAAATACATGTACTGTTTTGTAGGGCTGTTACGATTCACTCGCGTATTCGGTGAATCGAACCGTATTCATTCATGAATTGAATTCATTATTCCAGGCCACTAGAATCAAATATTTATGAATATGCAATCATGTGCATTTACATACCCTGTACCTAAAAAATATTCATAAAAACATATTATATGCATAGATTTCTTAAAAAGAACACTCTTATAATATTTAATTTGACAGTATTGTGGTCACTGGTCATTGTCACATTTGAGCAGATACTAGTACCTAGATAAGTGAGGTATATTAATGTTTTATATAATAATAGTTAACCATCCATGTCAAATAATTTATGTTATTGTTTCACTGAATATAACAAATTATACATCAGCTGCTGACTTGTTATTGTATTCATGAATTAATATTCATATTCGTTACCCTATATTCATGATACAAAGTGTATTCGCCTCATAGGGTATTTGTTGCAGCCCTACTGTTTTGTTACTGCTATCAAAGAGTTCTCAAACCATTGTCAGCTGAATAGACTGACGTTTACACATGCATTGTATCATTTATATTTTTTACTCTGCTTTCTGAGGTGAGGTAAGATGGGACTAAAGTCACGTTCAAGATTATTGTACTTGTAGAGCGGCGTACAAGTACATTTGTGTGTAGCTTTAACTAGTTTGTACTAATGCTGGTGTGGCAGTACTAGCCCACTGAGATGCCATGCCGCAGTTTAACATGGATACCAAATACTGACTTTGAGGCGACAAGTCCTTGTTTTATCCCCTAATGCTAGGTAACAGCAAGTACCATCTTTTAATGTCTTTTGGCATGAAGGGGCCAGGAGATAGAGCTACGGACCTTCTTCTCAGATGCTTGCTGACATTGAGAGCTCACGAAACTCAGCATAGTGAACCTATTTATACCAACTACAAAGTCACATGACATCACACTCTGGATTTTGTCAATCTGGTGAGCTTAATGGGATTGTTTGGTCTAGATAGAAAGGCTAGATGGTGTTGACTACTAGATTAATCAATTAGGGTGAATACTTTTCTTCTCCGTGCTGAAATGGCAGGTTAAGTTTTCTCCTCTCTGTACCAACAGCCATTCCATCAGCATTCATGAAGGAAATGTTATCACGATTGCAGAAGGAATCAAATCAATCATTGCTCTCTAAGTTTGTGACCCAGTGACATGAGCTCGCTGTACTTACAATGTGTGTATCTGGTCTGATATGAAATGAATACACTGATTGGTTATAACTGATAGGAGAAACCATGCCTAAAACCAAGGGTGTCGTGAACCGTCAAAAGAGTTTAATTTAAACAAAAAATCCTATTTACATCATGTACATTTGGCGCGTTATAACAAGACAGTTGTAAAGCCTGCTCATAACCTGAGGGGGGCACGGGTGGCCCAGTCGTCTAAGGCGCCGCGATTCGCTGTGCAGAGTTGCGTCCCTTGGGCATGCCAGAAACCTATGATTGTGGGTTTGAATCCTGATTCGCCCCGATTATGTTTCTAGGTTTGTCAGCACCATACCAGTGCTCGTGGGTTTCACCGAAGTGGTAAACGTCTGAGACCTGCTATCACGCCACGATATAACTGGAATACTGTTAAAAGCGGCGTTAAACCAAACTCATTCACTCACTCACTTACTCATAACCTGAGGGCTTTTCCCGAGCTCGAGGTTTCACATTTTCAACCGAAACCGCAGAGACAAACTACTGCAGACTTTTAAAAAATCCTGTTATCTTTGCATAATCTTTGGGGTTAAAGGTTTGCTTGTGGGCTAGTGTTGCATTGACGAATACACATAGATCATGAACACAACACTCACACCACATGCACACCACATGCACCAGGTCATGCTACACTGCAGTCGCCTGTTTAATGGAAACAGATTTGTATGTTGCAAGTGGAATGCCTCTAGTCCCCAAATGCTGTGTTCTGTTTACTTTTTCATAAGTTTGATTAACCATATACAATATCCACAGACATCCAATCCACAGATGGCAGTCCACGATAATGTCACACAATGTGATCAAGTGTGAACTTTTGATGGAATAAGATTGTGATGAAAAAGATTGTTCAGTGTACGTTTATCTAACAAGGCAGTTTTATGTTGGAAAAGTAGATTTAGAATCTTTTATGTCAGATTTTTGTTTGTTTGTATGTTTCTGAGTTTGGTTATCGGGTGACATCAGTAGATATTACAACATGTACAAATGATGCCAAAAGTGATGTTTTATGCAATGATATACGGTGTACATCAATTGAAGCTTTCATAAAATATAATCAGAAGTGACAGGGATATGAACATAACAGTTCTCCTTGTTACAGAATCTCAAATGCTTTGTTTCACATAAGGCATGTCACCTGCAGTTCTCATTGCCCTAAACTGAATATTAAACTGAAAAGGCAGAGTGAGATTTCAGTGTTAACTTGACCATGCAATTTTACCATTTCCAAAGTCATTGTAGGCATGCTATTTAACAGACTGAACACTGATTTCTTGTACATGTATTATCCAGGAGTAGTTGTGCCTTTGGGGGAACATCTGTCAATGGTGGATTTTGATCCGCCTCTGTCCGACTTCATCCATTCAGGGATCCGTGAAGATCCGGAGTAGAATAGGTCTTCAGCAACACATGCTTGCCGTAAAAGGCGTCTATGCTTGTCGTAAAAGGCGACTAACAGGATCGGGTGGTCAGGCTCACTGACTTGGTTGATGCATGTCATCGCATCCCAATTGCATGGATCGATGCTCATGATGTTAATCACAGGATTGTCTGGTCCAGACACGATTATTTACAGATCGCCTTCATATAGCTGGAATATTGCTGAGTGAGGCGTTAAACAACAAACAAACAAATCATCCATTCAGGAGACCAGTGCCCAGTTGCACAAAGTTATCATAGTGTTATGACTATCATAACTCTCATATCTTAATATAAACTTACGGTAGTGCTAATATGGCTTTGTGCAAGTGTTCCCTTGGCAATGGATTCTCGATAAGACTGATGTCTAAGATTTGGATAGCTACTCCTTTGTATAGGCACACCTTTATCTTGTGTATTATCTAGAGGATATGAAGCATGGGACTTCTACATATTGTCATTTGATTGTCATGCATTTTTAAAAAAGCAGAACATACCTTAACATTTATCTTGCTTGTCTAATTGTTTGGCAACATCAATGCAGTCAGACTTGGCCACTAGTCTAATTTTAATGCATGGTCAAAGTACTGGCGGAAATGCTTGAGAAATGCTTTTTGCCCATTATAACAAGATGGAATGTTTCACAGACCATTGCTATTGGAATATCGAGTAACTACTGATCTACTGTGCTCCAATGATCAGGGGTGTCATAAAAAAAGAATAAAGTAATAATGAAAACTCAAAAAGTTCACAGGTGTATAAATAACGGCTAGTTGTACTTATAGATGTCAATAAAGGATCAGATAAACACAATCAGCGCAAACAAGGACAACCGATTAAAATCATCAGCACAAATATACAACCGGTTTAGCTGAACAACTGTTTTACGGTAATAAAATGAGAAAAGCTAAAACAACACTCTGACAAGATACCGACCAGATGTGTAGACAGCCAATTAAGTCAGCTGGACATCAAAGGGGACAACAGACAGGGGCGCTTAGCCAGCGTGTGTTTCTAAACACGGGGAAAACATGAAAAGCAAACTAACTACTATATCCATACTGAAGATGTAAGTATCAAAATAAAGCGCAGAACATAAGATATCCAACGGTATCATTCAAGATTTACAACAAGCTATGTACAATTATTTATTAGGCAAAAATGATCATAAATACATGAGAAATAATATTATCTGAGTGTACATATAAATTCCCCTAATATTTGCAAATCCAAATCACAAAAACATTTTCAATACAAGAATAAGGTAACATACATCAAGTCAATACATTGTTTGGGAGTGCCATTAGATTACAAGAGAATGAAATGGTCGGGCCCCACTAAATCTCTAACAGAAGGTACTGACTCTGTAAGATAGTGACTTTCTGACTTTGCCGAGCAGTGCCGGAAATAAAACCGGGGAACAGAGCGGCACTAAAACCGTGACATGAGCAAATTTGATCCACAGTGACACTACCTACCTGTGGTTTGAAGTATTTCAGTCACATGGAGTGCAATCATAAGGAAATGAATGGTGATGTGTTCATAGGCTGGTTGGTAGTGCTATAACAATACAGCAATACAGTTGTGTTGTGTTATGAGGCTCATGATACAATACATAGATTTACAGACCCTATATCGCGATACATACAATACATTACATTACAATACAAGCTATATTGTTGTAAAAACACGTGAATAATAACAGAAGCTGTTCAAGAACCAGTTTACACAGGTTCCGTAGTACCATTTTCGCTCTCTGAAATTTGAAAAGAAATGATTCAAGATTATGATTCATGTACAAAAAGAAAGAATATCAAATGATGAAATGAAAGTACTATATCTGGACTGGATACGAATTGTATTGCACCCATAGCATTGGGATACGTATTGAGTTGCAGCCCCACCATATCGTTACACCTCTACTGGTTTGAACATCTGCTCCTAACCCAATCTAAACAACCCCAGTATCATTGTCATTTATAATGCCAGTAATAATGACATCCGGGAACCAGATACTGTCGCGCCAAACATAAGAGGTCTGAAGTCGACCATGCAGGAATATCTGGCATCTTGCAATGTCTACTTCAGCCCTTCTGAAACAAAAGTTAAGGTAGTGGAGAAAATTTGATGAATATGAAATCATCAAAGTACCAGATGGTTGTCCTGGCGACACAGCACGGTCACGTTGTCTTATGTACCCAAGTCTTACGTATGCATTGTGAGCTCAACCCTGTTGGGCTTATCTGGGCTAACTCTAAAGGGTTCGTGGCAAGATGTAACAAAATGTTCAAACTCAGACACGTCAAAGGGTTGATCAATGCAGCCTTTGCTAGAAGCACACCAGAGGTAAAGCAAAAGGCTGAAGATCATGTTCTTGAAATACAACATCAGTATCGCCAACAGGACAGCATAGATATCAGCCTTTTGCAGATATCAAAAATTTGGGTGATATCACAGATTCTGATACGTCATCAGCTGAGCCAGATGCTGGCTAAAGAAATTATTTGAAAGTAAAAATACTTCGAACACACATCCCGTTTCATAGCTTCTAACTATTCCATCATTTTCCCAAACAATATGCTGTTCTAATTTTATTTTAAAAATGCATTTCTCAATAAAGTTCACATATCAGCAATATTTTGATTCCACCCCCAACTCTGGTGTGAGGTCATTACCTCGGGACATGTGTTAGGTAATTACCTCAGGCTATAGGTCATTTCAGATTGGAAATGACATATTGTGTTCTGTGGGGTATTTTGGATTTGTGATGTGTTCTTTAACATTTTGAAGAAACTCCTTACAGACATGCTTGCCATAAGAAGGTGACTATGCTTGTCGTCAGACGTGACTAACGTGATCAGGGTGGCAGCCTGGCTTGCTGTCTTGGATGATGCATGTCATTGTATCCCAATTGCCTGGATCGATGCTCATGATGTGAATCACTGGATGGTCTGGTCCAGACTTGATTATTTATAGACCGCTATCATTTCGCTGGAATATTGCTGAAACAGCATTAAACAAACAAACAAACAAACAAACAAACAAACAAACAAACAAACCTAACCAGGCTTAACTGCTAAAGGCCTTCAACACTAATCCTGCTAGTGTGGGTCATTTGTTTATCGAAGTATTCAATAAATAAACTAGATGTTTGAATCACACATGTACAATGTACAATTTGTAATGAAAGAAATCAACAATTCCTTTTCTAATGTTATTGCTGTGGTATTTCTATTCTAAAGCACATCTTTCAACTTGTTTCTCATTATCAGTTTTCTACAACCAGCCAACATGCTTTGTTTACTCTGAATCAAAATAAGATTGATGCTACATGTTCAAGTATATATATCAAACATTTGGATTAAGGTAGATCTCTGACATATCTCAGATTCTGAGACCTGTAAAAATCAACTTTCTTTTTAAGAAAGTAATACAATTCACCAAAATATATAATTTTCCTGCTTCCATCTGAATCCAAATCTTCCGATATGTTGTCATGTATCATCTATATGTAATCTATCAATGTTATCAAGATTTCCAAGCACATATGTCTTCCATGCCAGACTCCTTCAATGAGTTGAGTAATGCTCTCCTTTGAAATTCTACATACCGCACATATGTGAACTAATGGCACAGCCTCTCTTGTAAAAATAACCTTTCTGTTTTTAGTTAGCCAGTTTTAGCCCCGCGATATAACCCAGTGATGAGTGTAAATTGAGTTACACTGTATACTTGTAGAAGCTTGTTATCAACCACATGTGGAGACCACGTGGGTAATGTGCCCTATTGCAATCACAAACGCTTTATTTCAAACCAAAATCTTTCTTCCCAGCTGTTCTGATTGTTGTTTTGGAAATTATTTCTCATAAATCTTAAAAAGCATGTTTCCTGCTTATGCGAACCAGGCTGTATCATTAGGGAAGTGCCACCAAATAGTTCCATTTGCCTTTGAAATGGCTAGCAGGATGTTTTTTCTTTGATATCACAAATCCAGTATAAGCTTGTGGAGTATTGAAAACAAGCTAGTGATAGCCAGGATTCGAGTCCCTAGTCGTAAGCATGTTTCCAAGCTGAGATAATTGACACTTATCAACAGATCTTGTTTTATTGCAAAATTGTTTCTGCAAATAATTGTTCAGTATGGTTAGAAAGTTATCTGAGTCAGTGTTACTGCTTATTATTACTACAAGAATGCTTTCAAGTATTGAAACAGGTGCGTGTGAGGTATGTGTGGTATTAGTGCACAAGCTGCAATCGGACAGCTAGCTCACATTCATCATGTTTAAAGCATCTGATGAGGAGGCTACAGGCAGGTGTCTGTGGCCTTGATGCAGAGTTGAAGGATACACACACAGAAATAAGCAGCAAATTTGGAGGCCAATTTACTTACCAAACTATTTATTACAGTCAAGCAATTATTTTTGAGATAGGTGTTAGGCAAGGATTTAGTGTATTTCCTATTTATGTGTGGAGCAGAAGCATGGTGAGTGGTGAATGATGCATCTTATTACGGTTATACAGGTGAAGGTACCTATGGAAAAAAGTGTTTGTTTAGCATTTAAGCCATGATATTTATTTGCTGGAATTAGAAATTATAATTAAGCCCAGGTGGTTAAGGTGTATATAGGTGTTGAGACGGTCAGGTTTCCACCTGTGAAAACAGGGTGACAAGCATGGGGCAACTATGTAGTCTACACACAGTTTATCTTTGTTGTATGTAGTTCTTTAAAGCTCACATGGCCTGAAAGGCCATGTGAGCTCTGCATATCATCCTTCGTCTTTCACTTTCATCAATGTCCATGAAGTTTTGATACCTTACTGACATCCCTTAAATGGTTTGATGGATTCATCTGATATTTTGTGTGGATGTTTGATTTCAGACAAAATGACTAAAAAATCTCCAAATTTACAGGTCCAAAAATATGAAACATTGTGGGTGATGTGGCTTCCATAGTTTATGTAATTCCAAGTTTGTTTGAGACATCTTGATTGGAAATCATATATGACTACCAGGCATTATAAATAGCTGACCAATCAAATGACACTAAAGAGCGAGAGAAATTTGTGAGAATTTAGTGATAGGGGGAGATGGTTCTTTCTGAGGATTTGGGGAGGCAAATAAAATGTAAATGTGAATGTCTGCATCATGATGTCAGTATAACAATAATATACATCATCCAATACATGACCAATGTGGAAGAACACAGTAGACCTGACCAATGAGAATGAACACGCTAAGCCTGACCAATTAGAAAGAACATTCTAAACCTGACCAATGAGGAAGAGGAAAAAACTAAACCTGACCAATGAGGAAGAACATACTAAGCTAGACCAATGAGGAAGAAGCACATACTTAACCTGACCAATGAGGAAGAAGCACATACTAAACCTGACCAATGAGGAAGAAGCACATACTAAACCTGACAAGTGAGGAAGAAGCACATACTTTACCTGACCAATGAGGAAGAAGCACATACTAAACCTGACCAATGAGGAAGAAGCACAAACTAAACCTGACCAATGAGGAAGAAGCACATACTAAACCTGACCAATGTGGAAGAAGCACATACTAAACTTGTCCAATGTGGAAGAAGCACATACTAAACCTGACCAATGAGGAAGAAGCACATACTTAACCTGACCAATGAGGAAGAAGCACATACTAAACCTGACCAATGAGGAAGAAGCACATACTAAACCTGACCAATGTGGAAGAAGCACATACTAACCCTTACCAATGTGGAAGTAGAAGACAACTAAACCAGACCAACAGGGCAGGAGAGCCCACTTGAGTTGGACCATCTTTCACTAGCAGGTGGGCCCCGCTGTGGTAACCCAGTGGAGGAACAAGTTGTCATTTCAGTAAAAACTGTCTTGATAAATCATGGCCGTTTATCTGATAAGGAAGGCAATGTAGATTAGACAGCAGGAGCTACATTAGTAGCACCTCCACCTGTGTTACAAGGCTCTCCTCCCCTCCTATCACTACCTCGTCTACATTCATAAAAACTCTATTTCTGTCGTGGTGTTACATCTTTCACATTAGTGGCGGATGTTGTGCAAGGAAGCGAAGCTACAGATTCTTTAACATTTGGACATTTGTTACAGATCTGCCCTTTCTTTGATAAGCACTAGATGAAGGGTATTTTATGTTGTTGGTGTAATACCATGGGTCATTTATGTTGTTCTTCAAGAGGAGAGTATTTTCATGAATGGTTGGTGTTTTTTCTTTTCCGTGATAAGAGTAATATGTTCCAACCTTTGCTGGTTTCCTTTAAACATGATGTTTGTACTTGAGTAAGGGAACAAGACTGAGCTGTTATAATGATGAATGCATAGTATAACTTGTATGACCTAGGGTAATGCTTCAAATCAACCATTGGATACCTAAGAGATGTTTGCATCAATCTGCTCGGATTTTGCGGGTAGATTACACCCCAAGTACATAATTTCCTAAGAGTCAATTAATGAGGATCAGGTGAATATAAAGTGTATCATTATGCTGACACAGCCTTATTTGACTGTGCTAGTGTTACTGTTAAAACAGCATCGAACCCAAATCACTCACTCACTAACTCACGTGTGTGAAAAACTTGTCATACTTTCCATAAGATTCAATTTATATGGAGTCATTTTATAAGATGGCCATGTACCACGAAGAATCTATGACAATAAAAAATTAAAAGCTCTGATTTGAAAGTAATAAAGTTTTAAAGAGCAACCAATGTCTTGCCCACAGAAAAATATATGTATTTATTGTATTTTATTAGATGAACTGATGTGTGTTGAGTATCTGTTGTTCATTACACACAGAGGAATGTATGTTGTTCCAGTGTAATGATCTCATAACATTTATCCAACAAAGATTTATACATTGCAGAGTTTTCTTATATAAACATGCTGAAACAACTAAATTATTACCACAATTACAATATTTAGAAATAATATCACATGATCTTTCTGGTGGTTTAGGGGTATGTATGTATGGGAGGCTGCTCAAATTAGTTTGAGATATGTGGATATGCAGGTATACAGACAACTTTTGGAATAATGGAGATGTGTGGATAAACAAGGTTCCACTGTAATTATCCCCCTGATCCCCTCTCTCTGTGCACTGAACTACGTAGAGACAGAGCCAAGTTTGAAATATTCTTAGCACTTGAAGCATACAAACATTTTTATTGGTTAATTACAGATTTATACTTGGTCCTAAAGATTATGCAGTTATTAAGCATATCATTACATCAATGTATTAATTATTATAATGGAGGCAAACCTGTTACTCATCATACAGTAGAATTTGTCCATCTAATTGGCTTACAAAAATGTGGGAATATAGATTGGCATTTTTATTGAAATACAATTTATAAGCAACCTGAAAAACTTAATAATTTGAAACGTTCAGGGATATAAGTTCCAATGTTGTACAGGATCAAGTTTAGGAGATAGAGAGGCATCTGTTAATGAATCAGATCACTTTCCCTCCTTCATGTGATTAAAGACTATCAAACTAAGTTTTTAACCAGGTTACCCAAATCAGTCTCTCAAAGAGGGTATCTGCAGTGCTACTGAATCTGTAATGTTTGAGATACACTTGACAAAAGTAATTATCCCTTCACAGGTTTCATCCACCTGTTAACACCTAATTAAATGCAGCTAATTGCTTCATGAATGAAGGGTTAAATTAGATTCTGTAATTGAAAATCCAGCCCGAGCTTTTTATTGGCATTGAAATTCTAAACAGTGTCTGAAATCTAAAGATAAGCATCTGTTTGCATGATGCCATGTGTTTTGAAGCAACACTGATTAAGAATAAAGTGCCTTTTGGGGCCTCCTTGCATCATGTGAAGTGTAAGAACGAATCAAATGTCACTACCACTATGCATTGTTGGCTATTCTGACACTAAGTACAAGCCAAATACAGAGCCATGTTGGAGTGTACATGTCAAGGAGCGCATGATATACCCATTGTTGTTTCGTCTACTTGAGCAGAGCAATTTGCATTGGATTAGGCTCGGATGGGGCAATCAATTTACATGGAGAGAAAATAGATTCTCCATAACAAGGGATTTAAATGTGCTTGTCCCGAAAAGCATTCCCGACTCACTGTTGTCGCTGTGATGTGTTATAGGCTCACCGTGTTGTGTTATGGAGTTGCTGTTGTGTTACTTGATGATAATCTCTAGGGATTATTTGTAAGATGATCGTGTTAGTGTTTCAATGGAAGGGTCAGGACCCAGTTGGTTCAGTTTCAATTAAGTTTGAAGAAGCTATTTAAATGGCTCCCAGTCAGGCTGTTTGGTTGGGCTAAAATCGGCCTCCTTGTTTCATTTGTTGGTATCAAATGGTTACAGCAGTGGGTAAGTGGTAGGGTGTTATGTCTTTGTCCATTGAGGGAGGGGAGGGAGGCTCAGGTGTTACACCTGCCCTATGTCTTGATGAGACGGGTGTGGTCGTTAAGACAGGTGTCGTTGACACCCAAGGTCAACTGAAACATTTGACAGGTAACCGAACACGAATGTTTTGGTTCTGAAAGCATTCTTATATACTCGTAGTATAAATAAGGGTAGGATGTCCCTGAAGCTATTAAACTTGTCATAAATCACAGCTTAGAAAAGCAGCAATGAACATAACCAATGGTTTGTGTTTTCCTAGTGCTTTGGTAGCTATTGTTCCTTAAAGGGGTACCCGTTGAAGCAGTTTGAACCTCACTGTTAGGGATGTCCGATGAGTTCCTATGACTGTAGGGGCAGTTGGGTAGTCTTGTGATGAAAATGTTTGCTCTGTACTCTGAAATCCCAGGTTTGATTTTCCACATGATGTGATGCTGTCAAACCAGCTGTTTCAGTCAGATGTGGTTATTGTGATTTGTAACCTCTGATTGACCAGTCAGAATCTCCATTACTTAGCTGGAATATTGCAGAGAGAAGTTTTAAACAACATTTGCAAAAATAATCACCATCAGACATTACCCAAACAAATCCGAGCTGCTTGCTTACAGCTACAGACAAAACTTATTTGAAAACACAACAATTACAATATCACAACAATGAATGTAATAACTTATTGTAGACTTTTCATCTTGCAGTATTTCCTCACAGATCTTTTTAGCTGATCAAATGTAGACAAAACATACTCCTCTGCAGTGTATAACAGAAAAGTGCTACCTCTTACTTTCGACATATATCTCTGTTGTGAGTTAAAGTGTTGGTCACTTGCCTTTCTTCTTACGGAACGACTATAGTCACTACAAATGGTGCAAAAAAATATATTATGATAACATTTAAAACAGAATTACTTTTGCAATATGCCAACTTAACCCAGTTTGTGACTTCAGCCACTAGTCCGATGCCCGAATCTAGTAAAATTCTGTTCAGTCTAGTATGCTTAACTAGTAAGTCTAATAATAACATCCATATCTACAGAAAATGATGCTTATAAGCCAAGTTTGGGGTAGTAGGCTCAAAAGGTTTTGGCACATACTGCTTACCTGGTATTGGTTTAAGATACAAACTGGAAGTTGAATACCCAAAGAAAAATACACAATGAGCATGCTTACATATGCGTAAGTACTCAATGACTCAAACTATTATCTGGTGGACTGCTGCACAGTGGCATCTTTGACCCATGGCTCACCTATATCCTCTTCCAACAAGTCTTTGAAACTTAGAATAATAGTCACAGACAGAAATGTGTGATGCTTTTCTTAGGCAAGTGACTTTGTTCACCCAGCACAAATAACTACCCTCTCAGCATGCTCAGATGAGAGGGTTATGTGAATACTGTGCCTTCTAGCTGGCAGCTTGTATGATCCCCAGTGAGTTTAGAAAGCAATTAGAATGCACACTGATCTATTTATGAAGGCAATGAGCGAGTATTAGGATATATAAATTCAATCTCATTAAAATCAGATCTAAGATTTCGCTACCGCTAAGCAAAAATCTGAGGACATCCCATTACTGGTCGCGTCAGAACGACCTTTCGCGAATTTTGACCGACCAGACCAATGAAATGACTGACAAGTAATCGACATTGGCCAATCAGAAACTAGCTTTCTCGGTTTTACGACACTAGTTTCAAACTGGCGACTACGCTTCGAAACATATTTTGACGTATTCTCGATTAAAATTTTAAAACTGATAAGAAGAACATTCTGGAATGGCTTATAGATGGCCTAGATTGTATGGATATAATCATAAAACCCGCAACTGTCGTTCGGAATACCCCGTGTCAAATATATCATGGTTGCATGATTAGAAAACACATTCCGACTGTCACTTTCATGATCTGGTAAGTGATGCTCTGATTGGTTGGATGAAAGGTTGCTCTGATGTGACCCATAATGGGATGTCATCAGATCTTTGTTTAGCGATAGCCAGAACTAAGATCTGATTTTAATGAGATTGATAAATTATTATTTATTATCATGATTTCATTATTATTACTGTTGCAGACAGCTACAAGAGAGGTGGAGAAGGATTTTCAGAGTGTGTACTCTAGACTGGTGCTCTGCAAGACATACAGGTGAGACACACATCTTCTTCTCCTTCAGTATTTATCCAGTGTTTCTCCTCCATTCTATAGTACGTGCCTGTAGTATATTCCTGTGATCCATTCATAGCTTTGTTTTAGAAGTGACGTCACCAAAATGCCTCGTCTGTACATCAGTTTGGCTTAGATGTACATTCAAAACTGTGTGCTCATCCGAGCGAGCCCTCAATATTTTTAATCAAAGCAATCTTAGCGCTATGATGATCATAAGCCTTATGTTAAAGTATGGGAGTTATGATTCCTTTGCGCTAAGATTGTTTTGTGGAATTGGGCACTGTTTTTTTTTTGAGACGGCATGAAAAGTCAAGTCAATGTACATACTGGTAAGGGAACAGTGATTTGATTTGATGTATATATAAAAATGTAGCATTGTGTAATTCTAACCAAACTCAAAAGCACTGGTAGCAAATGGGTCAAGGTATGTATCATAATACAGCAAGAGAAACTAACATTTTTAGTCCACTATAGTCCTTATAATTATAACATATAGCAAAACCCTTAAAAATGGCAAATTTCTACTAGTCTTTATAATACCTCAACTATTGGGCAGTTTGGTAAGGACTATAGGACGGGTGGCAATTTCTAAAGCTGTAATCAGGCAATAGAATAGAGACACATTGCCCTGGATAGTAGAGGCTGGTGATTATCAAAATGTGCATGATGTGTGGACAGTGATGCAAAGCAAGGACAAACTAGATGAGACAGATTATTGGTAAAATACTTCACAAAGCGATGATGGCATACAAAAATCGCTTTCACTACATTCAATATGTTGAAATACTTGTTTTGTTTCCATGGTTTCAATGTTTCTTCAGGTCTTCTATGAGTAAAAAGTAGTTTATTTATTTGTTTGTTTATTTTGTTTTGATGTCACTCTCAGCAATATTCAGCAATGGTCTGTAAATAATACAGACAATCCAGTGATTGATATCATGAGCTTTGAGCCTCACAATACTGGGATACAATGTAATGCATCTAGTTGCAGAGACTGACCACCTGATCCACTCAGTTGCCTCTACAACAAGAATAGGTTGCTGCGGACGTATATTCTTCCCTGAAATCCCACTATGTCTCTTTACCATACCGACCCGTGAAGATCCGGGCTAGAATAGGTCTTCAGCAACCCATGCCTGCCGTAAAAGGCGACTATGCTTGTTGTAAGAGGTGACTAACAGGATCGGGTGGTCAGGGACGCTGAGTTGGTTGATGCATGTCATCGTATCCGGATTAATGCTGATGATGTCAATCACTGGATTGTCTTGTCCAGACTCGATTATTTACAGACCGCCGTCATATAGCTGGAATATTGCTGAGTGCAACAACAGTTAAACAACAAACAAACTTATATTTACCATACCAGCATTGAATTTTTGACAAGTCCCCTTACACTGCTTAATGCATGGCTCCTTTGTTTGTGACTAGGCATTAACTAACAGAGTTGTCAGTTAAAGACCAATGGCAGTGATGGAACTTATTTTCTTCCCTATCTTTTCCCTTGATCATGTTGATGATAGAACAATGTCATGAAAAAAATGTGTGTCACCAGTGAAATTCAAATCTGTGAACATTGTGAAGTCCAAACCGAAGGCTAACAAATGTAGTCTTCTGCCACAGCGACATGGAAAAACCTATATGGAATTAACTACGAAGTATTTATTTTCTAATAGTTTATCCATTTATGGTTGGTCAAATATGTGTTCTTTCTTTTTTCAAATATTCATGCTATCTTACAGAATTTGTCAACTCATGAGTGAAATAGTTTTCAAAATTGAAGACATTACAATTAATTACTTTTTTTGAAAACGTCCACAAGCAACTCTAGATGGGCTTCTGAAATTATTCCCTTAACCATGTTAATCTTGACAACATGAATTGGTAACATTTTATAATATTTTTTAACTGGAATTCTGAGCTAGTAGTATAACAAGTTTTTTTCCATCTTTGTGTTTGTTTTGTTAAACGAAGATATATATATTTAGTTAAGTGTACATGGTCTTTCCCATGTCCTCATTTGAATCTTGGAAACATCAAACGTTGTATTAGGATTTCTTCCAAGTAAAGCTGCTCTCTTCTCTTCTCTTTAGCAGGTTTCTACAAGGGCCTTCTGTCTATATTTATCACTTTTATCGGAAGGGTTACAAAGCAACCTCGACAAGCATTTCAGGAGGAAAATATTGTGTAACTTGAGGGAAGAGTTTGTGAAAAATGAAAAGAAAACAGTCCCAGATGTTGAGCATGTATGAGCCTGGAGACTGAAAGTAGAGTGCATGGTGATGGTGTGTGATGACGGGGCTTGCAGGTGGTGTTATTTGATGAGATGTTGCTTCAGCAAACTGAGTTGATGTGCAGATGTAGCTTCCCCAGATGCAGGTATTCACTCTGTCTTAACACGGTATTCACCCAGTCCTAGCACAAACATTGATGCTTAGTGTTTGAAGGGATTTCTGAATCTGGCTATTATACACTGTAGAATTCTTCATTTTTTCCTAGTGTAGAGTTATAACCCTTATGCGTAACAGATATATGATTGTGGGTTCAATACGCAGATTTGCCCTCATTATATTTTGTGGTTTGTAGGCACCAACCTTGCTTGTTGGTTTCACCAAAGTGGTAAATGTCTATTCCTGCTTCACTTTGGGCTTTTCTTCCACATCAAGCAGATGTACATGCTGTGATGTAGCTGAAATACTTTGCAGTTAGACCAAATACTATCACTAACTCAATCTTCTTTTCCTTTTGATTCTTAGTTTTCAATTTTGAGTTGGATCTAATGGACTGTCATGGCATGTATATAACTGTCAGTTGTAAAACTCTCTGAACATAAAGATCTCCTCTGAAACAAGGCCTATGAAGCCTACAGTCAAAGGAGAGCTATGGTCCACTGTCGTAAACCCAGTATGACAAGATGTAATTAGTGTCATGTGTTAACAGAGACATGTCTATGTGTAATTAAGGTAGATTGTAATTAGTATCTATTGTAAAATTTGAGTTTAGCAGTCCAAAAAGTGTTTTGAATGACTTCAACCAAATGTGCTGGGACTGCCAATAAACCCAGGCTTTGAATATTGTGTATGAGACATGAAACATGTCAAAAGTTGACTGTCATTGAATAAAAAAATGTCTTCATCTTCATCATCATCATCATCATCAACATCATTTTAATGGCAAGGGATATATGTTTTTTTTAAACCAAATCTTGAAGAGGTAATACACATATAATGCTTTAAGAAAGGTTTCAGGAGGGCAGGTGACCATGTAATCTTTGTGAATTGTTTGTCCATGTAAATGACCTCACAGTCCGCATTTCAATTAGATGAAATGTATCCAACTCATCAGGAGCTTAGCTTGTCTAGTCTTCTGTACCATATTATAAGTTGCGTCTTTGAATATTTCTAGCAAGTTCATAATTGAGATTCTTGCAAAATGTCTTAAGAGCCAAAGTAGTTTAAATGATAAGAATGAACACTTACAGTCCAAAGTAACTGACTATATACTACCACACCATGACTGATTAATTATAGTACTAAGAAAGATTTAGGTGTACTTAAACTTCTAGTATATTTGATGGACTACAGTTTGGCCGTTTGTGTATTGAAAAATATGCTTGTAAGCAAATGGTTAGTCTGCAACGTTTGCAAAAACAAAATTCTTCTTTTCTGCTGATGATTCTGTGTTCAATTTTGGACATGCCTCTTAAGCCTATATTTGTTCTGAAGAGTCTGTAAGTGTACTTTGCACATTATCTTACAAGCAATTTGTATTTTCTCAGGGCCAAACACGATTCTAACCAGACGTTATCAATCAAACTTCAAAACTGCTTCCATGTCAATCCTGCCATACTTTCGTTGAAGAGACGAGACTTATTTGAAAGAAGCTTTCAAGTTAAACCCGATGGGGAGAAAGAGCAGCCCTTGAGAATTACAAAATAGACACAAGCACTTATGATAAGTACAAGCATATGTCACAGGTCAAGGCCAAAGGGTTAATAAACATGTTTTGTAGTCTGCAAGCGAATCAATTTAATTGGATTAAAACATGATAGCTTATAAACACGATAAAAGTTATTTGACCTTGTCTAATGAGGTACATGTGTTTCTGAAAATAACACCTAATTACCTGGCTATAGAAGGGTAACTATATGCGGTATCAAGGGGATTTTGTACATTTGTAATCTTTGATGCATGCATGGTTCTGTAACCATACTTTGGACATTAGCAAGATTGCTTTAGTACTTCTTAATGCTTGATTGAATTCTTGAAGGCAATCAACATCATCAAGACTGTTTCCTGTAATATTTATTGTTGTAGGCTAATGGGGAGGGTATTTATGCGAGTTCACATCCACATGTGTTAACAGGCGTACCATATTTGCTCTAATTTGAATGCCAGCATTACTGTAATGGAAAAGTGTTGGAATGCATAGCATCTCCCAGGTGAATATGTCCCATATCTAATTGTTTGATCTGTGAAACGTTGAACATGTGAGTCATAGTTATGGCTTGATACATGTTAAAGAGAAGGATACACAAGAAGTTGTCTCCAAGGGAAGATTACTCATCTTTGTTGCGTAAATTTCAGGAATGCGTTCTGATTTACCTCAAGAATTTCATGAAGTCACGCTTTTTCCCACCCATCAAATTTGATGTGTCAGTTTGAAGCAACGGTGGTATTTTAACAGCCTGTTGGTATATTACATGTATTAGATGTGTGCTAATTAAGTGTAGATCACAAGAAGTGCTCTGGCATGGGGCATATTCCCGTGGACTATCAGGTGGAGGTGTAAGAACATGTGGTGTTTGGATTTCCGGAGTTGGTCACAGGGCTTGGTCCCCTGCCAACCTTCTTGTGATTAGAGTGAACATTTCATAAACTGTTAGGGGACAAACACACCAGGAACACAGTGGGTTGGAAAGCAATCTCCACGAGGCTGGATGAGGCGTAGATGTTCAGGGGCTGCCTTAGAGTTTTGCCCCATAGTTGTTCCAGGATCTGGAACTCGTTGGTTTGAATCCCAGATTTGCCCGTTGAGTATGGTCCTTGAACAGAGTGTTCTCCCTTAGCCGTGCTAGGATCTGGAAATTGTGGGTTTGAATCCCAGATTCACTCTCAGTATGGTCCAAGACACATAAGCATTGATCTCTCAGCATAGTCCGCACCATACCTATGCTTGTGGGTTTAACAAGAGGTAAACTTTTATGACCTGTCATGTTAGGCAATCATTCTGTATTAATATGTGTGATATAACTGAAATGCTATTATATCAGTATTTACCCTGATGCACCAATTCAATCACAGCGCAGTAAAGCAAAGATTGGTTTTGTTCAACATACATGTTGCTTGTAAGGGGAAGAAGTACATGGGATGTTTCGGGCACTACTGGTAATCATTACGCCATGGATCATATGCAGGAGGGTAAGAACGTGAATGTGCAGATCTCATGCCACATGTTCATGTTGAGGGAGGAAGGTATTGATGACTAGTCAGATCAAACTTCATTCCACATAGGATAAATTGTTTGACCAAAATTCCTGACTAAATTAGTCCAAGTTGAAAAAAGTGAGGTGAGGTACCAGGTTTACAGCCAATATCCCACATGGGAGAATTTGGCGACCAACCCCATACCACATGAGTCCACAAACAAGAATTTTGGCAATCAGCCTTAATACATGCAGTGTTTTCAATTGGGTATGTAAGTTAAGGAATCCTTGCCATGCTCAGATACTCCAAATGTTAAGAAAAGCGCAGATTCTGTTGGTTCTTGGATCCATAGGTCTATTTAATTCACATGACTGAGACATTACGACCAACACATATACCACATGATTCTACATAGCAGAATTGAGGACCAACACATATACCACATGATTCTACATAGCAGAATTGAGGACCAACACATACCACATGATTCTACATAGCAGAATTGAAGACCAACACATACCACATGATTCTACATAGCAGAATTGAGGACCAACACATACCACATGATTCTACATAGCAGAATTGAGGACCAACACATACCACATGATTCTACATAGCAGAATTGAGGACCAACACATACCACATGATTCATCGTAGCAGACATTGGTTACCAAGACACATACCACATGATTCATCGTAGCAGACATTGGTTACCAAGACACATACCACATGATTCATTGTAGCAGACATTGGTAACCAAGACACATACCACATGATTCATCATGGCAGACATTGGTTACCAAGACACATACCACATGATTCATCGTAGCAGACATTGGTAACCAAGACACATACCACATGATTCATCATGGCACACATTGGTGACCAAAACACATACCACATGATTCATTGTAGCAGACATTGGTTACCAAGACACATACCACATGATTCATCATGGCAGACATTGGTTACCAAGACACATACCACATGATTCTACATAGCAGACATTGGGGACCAAGACACATACCATGTGATTCTACATAGCAGACATTGGGGACCAAGACACATACCATGTGATTCTACATAGCAGACATTGGTTACCAAGACACATACCACATGATTCATCGTAGCAGACATTGGTAACCAAGACACATACCACATGATTCATCATGGCACACATTAGGGACCAAGACACATACCACATGATTCATTGTAGCAGACATTGGTTACCTAGACACATACCACATGATTCATCATGGCAGACATTGGTTACCAAGACACATACCATGTGATTCTACATAGCAGACATTAGGGACCAAGACACATACCACATGATTCTACAGAGTAGACATTGGGGACCAACACATACAAAATGATTCTACATAGCAGACATTGGGGACCAAGACACATACCATGTGATTCTACATAGCAGACATTGGTTACCAAGACACATACCACATGATTCATCGTAGCAGACATTGGTTACCAAGACACATACCACATGATTCATTGTAGCAGACATTGGTAACCAAGACACATACCACATGATTCATCATGGCAGACATTGGTTACCAAGACACATACCACATGATTCATCGTAGCAGACATTGGTAACCAAGACACATACCACATGATTCATCATGGCACACATTGGTGACCAAGACACATACCACATGATTCATTGTAGCAGACATTGGTTACCAAGACACATACCACATGATTCATCATGGCAGACATTGGTTACCAAGACACATATAACATGATTCTACATAGCAGACATTGGGGACCAAGACACATACCACATGACTCTACATAGCAGACATTGGGGACCAACACATACAAAATGATTCTACATAGCAGACATTGGTTACCAAGACACATACCACATGATTCTACATAGCAGACATTGGTTACCAAGACACATACCACATGATTCTACATAGCAGACATTGGTGAGCAAGACACATACCACATGATTCTACATAGCAGATATTGGGGACCAAGACACATACCACATGATTCTACATAGCAGACATTGGTTACCAAGACACATACCACATGATTCTACATAGCAGACATTGGGGACCAAGACACATACCATGTGATTCTACATAGCAGACATTGGTTACCAAGACACATACCACGTGATTCATCATGGCAGTCATTGGTTACCAAGACACATACCACATGATTTTACATAGCAGACATTGGGGACCAAAACACATCCCACATGATTCTACATAGCAGACATTGGGGACCAACACATACAAAATGATTCTACATAGCAGACATTGGTTACCAAGACACATACCACATGATTCTACATAGTAGACATTGGGGACCAACACATACAAAATGATTCTACATAGCAGACATTGGGGACCAAGACACATACCACATGATTCATCGTAGCACACATTGGTTACCAAGACACATACCACATGATTCTACATAGCAGACATTGGTAACCAAGACACATACCACATGATTCATCATGGCACACATTGGGGACCAAGACACATACCACATGATTCATCGTAGCAGACATTGGTAACCAAGACACATACCACATGATTCATCATGGCACACATTGGTGACCAAGACACATACCACATGATTCATTGTAGCAGACATTGGTTACCAAGACACATACCACATGATTCATTGTAGCAGACATTGGTTACCAAGACACATATAACATGATTCTACATAGCAGACATTGGGGACCAAGACACATACCACATGATTCTACATAGCAGACATTGGGGACCAACACATACAAAATGATTCTACATAGCAGACATTGGTTACCAAGACACATACCACATGATTCTACATAGCAGACATTGGGGACCAAGACACATACCACATGATTCTACATAGCAGACATTGGTGAGCAAGACACATACCACATGATTCTACATAGCAGATATTGGGGACCAAGACACATACCACATGATTCTACATAGCAGACATTGGGGACCAAGACACATACCACATGATTCTACATAGCAGACATTGGGGACCAAGACACATACCACATGATTCTACATAGCAGACATTGGGGACCAAGACACATACCACATGATTCATCATGGCAGTCATTGGTTACCAAGACACATACCACATGATTCTACATAGCAGACATTGGGGACCAAAACACATCCCACATGATTCTACATAGCAGACATTGGGGACCAAAACACATCCCACATGATTCTACATAGTAGACATTGGGGACCAACACATACAAAATGATTCTACATAGCAGACATTGGTTACCAAGACACATACCACATGATTCTACATAGCAGACATTGGGGACCAAGACACATACCACATGATTCTACATAGCAGACATTGGTTACCAAGACACATACCACATGATTCTACATAGCAGACATTGGGGACCAAGACACATACTACATGATTCTACATAGCAGACATTGGGGACCAACACATACCACATGATTCTACATAGCAGACATTGGGGACCAAGACACATACCACATGATTCTACATAGCAGACATTGGGGACCAAGACACATACCACATGATTCTACATAGCAGACATTGGGGACCAAGACACATACCATGTGATTCTACATCGCAGACATTGGGGACCAAGACACATACCACATGATTCTACATAGCAGACATTGGGGACCAAGACACATACCATGTGATTCTACATAGCAGACATTGGGGACCAAGACACATACCACATGATTCTACATAGCAGACATTGGGGACCAAGACACATACCACATGATTCTACATAGCAGACATTGGGGACCAAGACACATACCATGTGATTCTACATAGCAGACATTGGGGACCAAGACACATACCACATGATTCTACATAGCAGACATTGGGGACCAAGACACATACCATGTGATTCTACATAGCAGACATTAGGGACCAAGACACATACCACATGATTCTACATAGCAGACATTGGGGGCCAAGACACATACCACATGATTCTACATAGCAGACATTGGGGACCAAGACACATTCCACATGATTCTACATAGCAGACATTGGGGACCAACACATACAAAATGATTCTACATAGCAGACATTGGTGACAGAGACATACCACATGAATCTACATAGCAGACATTGGTGACCAAGACACATACCACATGATTCTACATAGCAGACATTGGGGACCAAGACACATACCACATGATTCTACAAAGCAGACATTGGGGACCAAGACACATACCATGTGATTCTACATAGCAGACATTGGGGGGCCAAGACACATACCACGTGATTCTACATAGCAGACACAGAAGAAATTGGGGCAACCAACATACCTATGGCATACCACATGTCTGACAGTTAACATGGTGACAAAAGGTGTTAAATTCCAAGTCACTCACCGACTCACCCCCAGTGCAGAGATCTGGGAACCAACACACATATCATCTTAGGACACAAAGAATCAAGTGGGGGACTTACCTCCATATGAGCGTATGGAGGAGTTAATAGGGAACTAACCACCTTACTAAGTGACTTCATACAAACAGAATCACTTTCATCCATCTGCTGGCAGTGCACACACACAAAGCCAACTGCTCACCCAGGGAATTGCACACATGGGGTGGAGGTAATCTTTCACATCGATTCTCTGAACTTTAGGAGCAATTACTGGTCCAATTATTACTGGCAGTTATATGACATTGGTGCAGATAGCCAACATCAGAGCCCTCCCTGTCTACTTATCTGTTGTTATCTTAATTACACAAAGCTTAGTTCAGGTAGTCTGCATTCTTTGAAGATGCTTCAGATGCTTGATCTATATTTTCTTTTTACCTGCCTCTTGCTGGCACTCACCGATCAAGTATTTTAGCAGGAGAACTCAGTTTTGCCAGGGGTTGGATACAAAGTGATGGCTATTGCTCCAACGTTCGTATTGCAATTTTTTGCAATAATGATTCATGTATTGGGATATGTACCAAAATGTGTTGCATGTGTTCTTTCATCTGTAATTTATTATGATCCTGAATAGATATTACCCAAATAACTTGAAATTTTTCCCTATTTCTGTACTGAAAGTTGACAGTTTGCACACTGCAATGTTATCTTTGGTTTTCTGATCATGGTTTCTTTTTTAAGACAGAAATGGTCCCCTGCACATTATTGACAACTTTGTAGTGGTCCACCGACCATGGATAATAAAGACAAATCTGGGTTCCAACTAAAAACCAGCATTCTGACATAACCAGGGGAAACAACTCTGCACAGTCAACAAACTGTTGAGACATTTCTGCCCCATAATATATATGAGAATAAACTTAATGGGAACAAGATTCTTTTGAAATAGACTTCTATGCTTGTTGTTTCAAATGTTTACTTATCTTTGTAGATTGGATGAAGATGGTAAAGTTCTCACCCCAGAAGAAGTGCTTTACAGAGTAAGCAAAATCCATTATTATCCCCCGCCCAACAAAGTTGGCGGGGGATATAGAAACGGGCTCCGTCCGTCCGCCTGTTAGTTTCCTTTCCGGGGCATAACTCAGAAACAGTTCAATATTTTTTCATGAAACTTTGCAGGTCTGTCAGGTACATGTTGAACTGGTACCTTTTGCTATTTAGAAATTTTGGAAATTTTTATTTTTTACCTTTCCATGGCAACAAGATGGACTTAGGCTCAAAACTCTTCTTTTTTTTACAATTTCCATGATAAGTTCCACCTCGGTTAAAAAAGGTTATGGTTTGTTTAATTTAATTATGTCATAAATTCTGCAACAGGGGTGGGGGATATAGCCACGTTAGTGGCAAACTCTTGTTTTAATTATCAATTCTCCATTATTTTTGCACCTCAGAAAGATATTCAGCAGTGAATATATATGGTTGAAAGAAAAATAAATCTTTCTCTGTCACTTGTTTAAAGATGATGCCAGAGAATGATATACTTTTTCCTGCATGTCAGTCAATTTGTCTTTTTTATTGCCAGTAAAAAACCCAAAAGCAATTCAAATTTCCAATGTCACATGAAGCATACTCTGTTATCCATTAAATATAATGCTTGACAACTGACATTGTATTAAAGTCTCGGTGAAATGTGTTTGTTGGTATTCTTAGTGGAAAAAATAGAAAAGGGTTTCTTCATCACTTTTATTTTCAATAAAAAATATAAATATGATCCTACTGCCCACCTAGCTTTTGAAAAAAATGTGCACAAGAATCATTGAAAACATTTTATGCAGCCAAAGTGGAAGTGCAATTGCCTTCACATAAACACCAGGTATTTATGAAGCCGATGTGCTACTTTGCAATATTCGAATTACATAACGTCAGCCTTTAAAGGCCCTGACATTGGTAAAAAACGAGATGGGGAAAAGAAATGATGCCACATTTGTGAAATTTTGTATATCTGTAAACCAAGTAATTAAACAACAGACGTTTGTTGGTTTGTGTATGTGGATCAGTAGGGCTGTAACTATTCACCGATACCTACCATAGCATTGATACTAAGGTACAGATGATACTTGAATTGTCAGTTTTTGAGATCATGATATGCTATAAATAGAACAAAAATTGAAGAGAACTGTAGCAGTAGCATAGTGTAACTAGTGAGCCAGGCGGAACACGAGGAAGTGGTTATAGAGGACATGCCCGCTATTAAACTATTACATTTAATTACCATCCCTTCATTTAAAACTGTTTTGTTTGTCTTTGGGGATGGCAAGATTTGATTTTTGTGATAATAATAAATAAATGTATGAATCCAGAGGTTTTAGAGTTAAATTTCAGTTATTTCATCAATTTCTTTCTCTTTGTTGGTGAATCGTGATACTGGTGGTATTGTCAGTCTGTATCGTGATACGTATTGTATCACAAAATATCAGGCAGTACTCAGCTCTATGAATCAGTGAGATTACAATTCAAGACATTCTCTTCAGGCTGTGCAGGCTGTGAACTTCTCCCATGATGCTTGTCACTCACAGATGGATGTCAAGTTCCGCTCCCTCATCTGCTGTGGTCTCAAGTAGGTAGTCTTTAACATCAGTACCATTATTTAGAAAACATTTAAGTTAATTTTGATTTTTGTGTTTTTTGGAATTCATAATGTTTTATACACCTGACTGTTTGAATGTTAACATGGACAAATACTGTGCTGTACCAGGTATTTGTGAAGGTTAGTTAACTGAAACCAAAGCTTCATGTGAGCTTATGTCCATCTATATATCGGTTGACGGCTGTCATAGGAGCAGGATATAGGTTTTGTTAATGAGGAGAGCCTTTATATATAATGGTTATGTATTTTTGAATATCTTCAACCTAAGCCATGGAAGAAATGAACTCTTCTAAATGATGTGTTCATTTATACATTCCTCTTCATTGCTTTTTATTGCTGGTTTATCTGGGTTACTCTTGACTTGGAAAGTATGCGACAGAGGCAGTGACATATATAGATCCTATCTCTGGGCAATGGTGTGGTTTCCTGAATGACCTACTCCCCAGTGGGCAGTTTGCAGGGGCTCAGGTGCTGGGTCTGTCAGCGCCAAATTACCAGGATGATGCGGAGTGCCACAGCGTCACATCAGAGTCTTCATGAAGTGATGCAATAGTCGGCTGAAAATAAAACACTTGAAGCTAATTGGTGGGAAAGGCAGTCGATTTCCCTGTTATTTGTTGTGTCACCTTTCAAGTGCCTCTCCTCTCGTTTCTCTCCTGTCTCCCCCCACCTCCCACTACAGTGACTGCCACGCACTAGCAGTGGGTGAGCGTCGTTCGATGCGACAGCAGGTGGGGGGAGCGAGGTGGAGACGTGAAGAGGAGGATGTGATTAGAGCCACAACAACGACCCACTTCACACCCCACCTCTGAGGTTACACTTATATGGGTAATACAGAAGCGTGAATTGCCATACTTACGTAATGTAGTGTTCCTTTCATCAGCTCTCGTCATCAAAGGAGGGCAGTGACTGAGGAGGCTACTCTGAATAGGTTCAGATAGGTTCTGCTGTCTGTATCATCACATTAAATATGTGTATGCTATTGGAGCAATTAAGTTCATTGCTAGTTTTGGCCCCAACGCTTAGCTCTCCATTTCATGTTACAGCCTCTCATGAAGTGCTCACATAACTTTCATGTTTGTGATGTATTAAGACATGGACAGTTTAAGATCTTAACAATGAGACATCATTCTACCGAGAATTTGGAAAATACTTGAAGCTGATTGGTCAGTTAGAGGTTTCAAAACCAGTGGCCACCTCCATCAGGTGAAGCTAATGTTTATAGAAAAGTACTTCTGCCTCAGTCTTTGTTGGTTTGCATTCTTAAACAATGTGTACAATTACAGGTCAGTACAATATTGAAAAATCACCTATTAAGCACCTATTTTGAGCAGAGGTTTGGTGGAAATTCATTTTACTCTGTTTAAATCTACAGGTAACTGCATTCTACAAAGAAAACACATTATGCTTATCTCCTTCAGTTCAACATGATAATGATACAGGTGTTCCATCACACAAATATTGGATCAAGTTTGTTTTTACTTGTATCCACCATGTCTTGATATACCTGATATACAGGAGAATGTTTCTGGTATTTATGTTTGACACCTGTACCACAAAGCATTGACACCTGCCCCAAGGAGATTTGAGTGCATCTAATGCATGCATGATGCACCCATATGTAGTTAGAATGCACTTGATCTGCCATCCTTCTGGTACATAAACTAATGAAAGATGCATTATCATGAAGCAGATGTGTAGCTTCAAAACACCTGTTGTACCTGCATGCCTTCTGACACCTGGAGCACTAGGTGATCCTGTGAAGCACCTGCAGCATTTGTGTCAGTATTGATGCCTGTGAAACTCACACCACCTGTAGGACCCATGGCACCTGTAGTCCTTATGCCACATATAACATCTGTGGTACTCACATCACCTCTTGGGCCCATGTCAACTGTGACATCTCACATACTCACGTCAATTGTGACAACTGAAGTATTCAGATCATCTGTAGGACCCAGGACACCTGTACTCCTTATGCCACATATAACATCTGTGGTACTCACATCACCTCTTGGACCCATGTCAACTGTGACATCTCACATAATCACGTCAATTGTGACAACTGAAGTATTCAGATCATCTGTAGGACCCAGGACACCTGTAGTCCTTATGCCACATATAACATCTGTGGTACTCACATCACCTCTTGGACCCATGTCAACTGTGACATCTCACATAATCACGTCAATTGTGACAACTGAAGTATTCAGATCACCTGTAGGACCCATGTCAAGTATGACACCTGAAGCACTTGCATCAATTTTGACACCTGCACAGTATTAATGTTGCATGACACATGTAATAGTCATAGTTGCCTGTGACACTGTGGCACTTATGCTGCCTGTGACACCTGTGGTACACATGACACTTGAAGCATTTATGCTGCCTGTGACACCTGTGGTACACATGACACTTGAAGGGCTTATTCTGCCTGTGACACCTGTGGTACACATGACACTTGAGGACTTATGCTGCCTGTGACACCTGTGGTACACATGACATTTGAAGGGCTTATGCTGCCTGTGACACCTGTGGTACACATGACACTTGAAGGGCTTATTCTGCCTGTGACACCTGCGGTACACATGATACTTAAAGGGCTTATGCTGCCTGTGACACCTGTGGTACACATGACACTTGAAGGGCTTATGCTGCCTGTGACACCTGTGGTACACATGACACTTGAAGCACTTATGCTGCCTGTGACACCTGTGGTACACATGACACTTGAAGGACTTATGCTGCCTGTGACACCTGTGGTACACATGACACTTGAAGGGCTTATGCTGCCTGTGACACCTGTGGTACACATGACACTTGAAGCACTTATGCTGCCTGTGACACCTGTGGTACACATGACATTTGAAGGACTTATGCTGCCTGTGACACCCGTGGTACACATGACATTAGAAGGGCTTATGCTGCCTGTGACACCTGTGGTACACATGACACTTGAAGGGCTTATTCTGCTTGTGACACCTGTGGTACACATGACACTTGAAGGGCTTATGCTGCCTGTGACACCTGTGGTACACATGACACTTGAAGGACTTATTCTGCCTGTGACACCTGTGGTACACATGACACTTGAAGGACTTATTCTGCCTGTGACACCTGTGGTACACATGACATTTGAAGGACTTATGCTGCCTGTGACACCTGTGGTACACATGACACTTGAAGGACTTATTCTGCCTGTGACACCTGTGGTACACATGACACTTGAAGAGCTTATGCTGCCTGTGACACCTTCGGTACACACGACACTTGAAGGGCTTATGCTGCCTGTGACACCCGTGGTACACATGGCTTTTGAAGGACTTATGCTGCCCCTCACGCCTGTAATACTCTTGTGAGACAACAATTATAGTGTACAATATCTGTAGTACTCATTTGACATGACGACTGTAGTGCTCCTGACATGATACGTGTAGTACTCATGTGACACAACATATATGGTACTCATGACATGACACAAATAGAATTGATTTTACAAAACGCCTTTAATACTGATGTGATATGATACCTGTGGTACTCATGACATGATACCTGTGGTACTCATGACATGATACCTGTGGTACTCATGACATGATACCTGTGGTAATCATGACATGATACCTGTTGCACTCATTTGACATGACACTTGTAGTGCTCATATGACATGGAACCTGCAGTACTCATTTGACATGAAACCTGCCACCTGTGAAGATCTGGGTAGAGAATAGGTCTTGAGCAACCCATACTTGTCGTAAGACGCAAGACAGGATCGGGTGGCCAGGCTCCCTGACTTGATGATGCATGTCATCATATCCAAATTGCGTAGATCGATGCTCATAATGTCAATCACTAGATTGTCTGGTCCAGACTTGATTATTTTCAGACCGCTACCTATAGCTGGAATATTGCTGAGTGCAGCGTTAAACAACAAACAAGCAAACGAACATGAAACCTACAGTACTGATGTGACATGACATCTGTCATACTCACCTCACACCTGATACATGTCAAGTGACACATGTTTTTCCATTATACCTTTGCAAACATCCCAGAAGCAATAGACAAAGTAGAGCGTTTATCACCTGAAATAGTCCAGCCTACTAAAGGTGCAAGTTCTGTTCCAGTGAGCAGGTGCTGCACCTGTGGCTGGAGACTCTCTGCTCTTCCCTGGATGTAGTGGAGAAGTGGTACTACCCCTGGTCCTTCATCCGGTCCCCGGGCTGGGTGCAGATCAAGTGTGAACTAAGGTAGGTCGCAGCATCCATCTTTCCTTGGTGACCTACAGTCATCCTAATCTAACTGTTGTAATGTTGTAATCTGTGGTTCATGTCCAAAGTGTCAAAAATCTTTTAAATAGTAGGACCTAACTATTGAATGGCGAAATTGTAATGTTGTAATGTTTGAGCATCAGTGCCCAGGAATTAACTGTCTAAAATGTGAAGGAATTAGAAAGAGTTTAACAAAGCAATTAGTGGTACCGAGTTAACTTGTGGCTATGTCGGCATATCTCTTCTCCCTACTTCTCCCTAGTAGATTATGAAAGTCAAAATAAACATAGTTTTAAGAATGATAAAAGTCAAAATAATGTGATGTCATATATTTATACATTTGTTATGTTAATTCTATTGAACGGTGGCAATACATTGTTTTCTTTACACAGCACCGATCTGTTGACAGTACCTGGTGCAATGATCCTCAACCGACATTGAAATGTCGAAAATATTTGAGTGCATGAGCCCATGACCAACACCGAACTGTTGAATATCAAAACTACCTCTATTTTAGATTTTTGACATTTGGGCCAACACCTTGTCTGAGACCTGTTGTAACATTTAATGTTGGCAGCTTGTTTATCTCCATACATAAAGCCATACATATATCAATATGTCTGTTGTTGTTACTAGTTTTTCACTTGTTAAAACTTACTTTTTAGATTACCTTTTCTCTGCACCTTGAATATTTCTTGAATGCAACTGTGACTAACCTTTAGATCTGCTTGACAGTTTCCGCATTGATTGAACTAGTATTATTTGTAATTTGCAGCTGTTGTATTCACTTATGCTTTGTGTTTAATTTTACACAGAGATATCTTGAAATATTATGCTTATCTTTGCATATTTAAACACCTATCAACCTGTTTGCTTCAATGCTTCATTTGTTATGTTCTTTATCAATAATCAGTTTGAAAAAATATAGAAAGATAAATTTAGGTTAATGATTATATATTCCTACTGTTAAGACATGTGTTATCTTGTATATGAAAGTGTCCCAACTAAACCTTGATTTTATTGCATGTCAAGAATATGTTGCCAGATGATATACCTAGAGTACTGTCGGAAATGCTCAAAGAATGCTTTTTGCCCATTAAGGAGGGATAGATTTTATCACAGACTGTTGCTCTTGAAATATCGAGAAACTTACAATCAACCTACCTGTGGTTTGAAGTATTTCGGTCACAAGGAGTCCTAGCAACAATTTTACAGGAGAAAAATTCGAACAAAAACAGTAAGTTCAGATGATGAAAGTCTAAAACAGACTATAGAAATGGGTTTTCAATTCATATCAACAAGTGTATGGTATAATAAATATAAGAAAGAAGGTATAGGGGTGGTCTCAAAAACAATACGGGGACATGAAAGGACAGCTTTGATACATGTACTTAGGTCGATTTGCGTTATTTTGATAGCCCTGTGACTTTCGACAATACTTTAATCACTGATTTATTTAATGGCTTACCTGTAGAAATTCTGGGTCAGAATAGATCTCAGTACCTCTTGTTTGTTGTACTGCCTGATTAAAATGGCTTTCGGTTGGGCAGGCTCTGTGGCTTGGCTGATTGTGTGTCATCCAACCCTGATGGTGTGGGTATTGCTCATACCATCAACCATTGGTTTACCTACATTTTCTTACTTCTTAAATGGCTGCCCTACTCAGTTTGTTTTAAAATCTTGTTTTGTTTATTTGTTGTTTAACGCCGCACTCAGCATTATTCCAGCTATATGACGGCGGTCTGTAAATAATCAAGTTTGGACCAGGCAATCCAGTGATTGACATTATGAGCTTCAATCTACACAGTTGGGATATGATGATTTTCTATGGTCTTCAGTGGGCTAGCTCTGTAAGATTAAAAAATCAGTAGGTAACTGATGCCCCATGCTTGTGCGTTGCGTAATATGAGGATTGGGTGTTACCATTGTGTGACCTGGTTTATTGTGTATGTTATTTACCATGGTGATGTGGATTGATGCTCATGCTATCAACTACTGGTTTACCTGGCCTCAATTTGATTATTTAGAGATTATTTATAGATCACTTTGATACACTGTAAAAATTCTGTCTGCTCTGTAAAACAACACCCACTCACTTCTAAAATTGGAAAGGGGGGTAGGGTAGCCGTGGGTGCATTTGATCATTAGCTGACTAAAATGAGTGGGACACCAGGGGCTAGTTGTTAGGTATTTTGTTCCTTTATTGCTATCATGCAACAGAGGGTTGGTGAATGGTGTTTAGGAAATACACAATTGATTTTCTGGGGTGTGGGTTTCAAGAAGAAGAAAAGATAGAAAAATAGAATTGTTTTAGTAAATATCAAAAAAATAATTTTGCCTCAGGTTTTACTATCTAAAAAGTGTTTACTGTTACTAGACATGCTTGATGCTTTAAGAAACATGTGAAAAGCAGTGTGTCTTTAAATAGTGACCGGAAATAGTATATTTCTGTGTCTGCTAAACAAATCCCAGCACCCCCTCACTTTCCCACCACTGTTAAAAGGACAGACTCTTAGCTAATCTCAAGGTATATTGAATGCTTAGATGACTCTCCTAGCAAAGCAAAGGAAGGTATGGAGAGTCTTTGCGATTTTGTATCAGTTACCTGGCTCCCAACCCTGCCCTCTGAACAGATGTAGACAAAACTGCAAGCTGGCTATGAATGGCTCTATTATCACTAGCAATCTATTTTAGTTTACAAACTGCAACAGCATGTTATTATCATTTGTTTACACAGAATGGAAACTGTCTAGTCAGAAGAGCACCTTTGTGTGTTTTCTTTCTGTATAGGAGAGAGTGCATGCCTGCATTATAACCCTGCCTCACATTCCTAGCATACCCTTCAAACATTCACCTTTTCACTAGCAATCAGATTCCCCAAGCAGAAATGAAGATTTCATAACACAGACTCATCTATAATACATAGTGTCACTCACCCTTGGCTTATGACATAGATTGGTCAGTAAAGGGGAACAGTAATGGAGGATGAAGATCTGTGCAGATTCCGTGTATGTTTGTAATTCCTGAAATCTCCCATTTTTTGGCAGTCCTCATTTACAGACAGGGCATAAAGGTGATCTGTAGGTACTGACAGGCCCAACAGTGTTGTTGCCACTTAACTGTCACAAAGTGACGGTCTGACAGAAATATATGTGATTATCAAGTCCTTTCAATAAGGTTGCAGTGTTTTTCCAGGGCATACCCTTGTATGAATAAACAGCCGTCAATCTTGTAAAGGGTTTGGGGTTGTTTTTGAACAGATTCTCAGTTCTTATAGGCAGTTCTCCTGTCAAGCAGTCCGAATTTGAATGAGGAGCTCTATGATATCTTATCTTCTTGTTATAAATGTGTTATACACATGTATTTTTGAAGGTGACTGGTTTTAACTGTGCAGATGTCTGTTAAGTTCCGACAGCTGATCACTCAGGCGTGATGCATGTAAACACCTGAAAAAGGTGTTAGCTTGCAGTGTCTGTTGTTTATCTTAGGTTTTACTTTTTGGCCTGAAAGATTCCCACATTCCAAAGGTCGTTATCCTATTGTACTGTGACATCTCTTAAACGCATGTCAAGTTAGGTATCTCTCTGACTTGCCAATGGGTACTTTTCTATTCAACCTACTTTTGTTTTGGTTTGTTTCTGAGTTAATAGAGTTGGTTTCTTGTGGTAATGGTAATTGAAAGAACTGACACTATTAATACTTGGATTGCGGACACTATTCAGTTAATTGTAATAATGATTTCCTACATGAATAAGAAACCCAAGTGAGTTGGGTTTAACGCTGCTTTTGAACAGTATTCCAGTTAAATTCCGGTGTGTCAGCTTGATGTGGGTGGAAAGCCCAAAGTGATGCAGGTCTTAGGCGTTTAACACTTTGGTGAAGCCCACGAGCATGGGTACGGTGCTGACAAACCTAGAAACATAATCATGATGAATTGGGATTTGAACCCAAGATCATAGGTTTCTGGCGTGCCCCTTATGCAACTTTGCACAGGGAATTGCAGCGCCTTAGATGACTGGGCCACCTGGGCCCCCTTCAAGAAAAAGAATCCATACGATCAGTGTCTTCAGTTGCTATGTGAAAATGCTCTTAATGAAAAATAAGGAAAAGACTACAGTGGCCACCAAAGATGAACTTCAAAAGACATTGAATTAAGGCACATATCAACTATCATTATAAGCATATATTGTCCTGTCTGTGCGCTAGTGAGATGGATTGGACTGTTAACTTTTGTGAGTCCTCAGTAGATCCAGGATTTTTGATAATGTATTGTAATTTGATTGTGTCAGTCGCTTCTCCTACACTAAGCGGGCAGTTGCCTTTAAACAATAGCACTATTTGAGTGATGTTAAACCCTTCATCAGTAATGGTTGTGTCAGTCACTCCTCCCATGCCAAGCAGGTGGTTATGTTTTAGCAGAAGTATTACTTGAGCTCCCATGGTATGCAGGCAAATTGCTTCTAGCAGTAGCATCATTTGAGATATGTTACACCCTTCATCCTTCATCACTTAAGGTTGTGTCAGTCACTTCTCCCATGCCAAACAGGTGGTTGTGTTTTAGCAGAAGCAGTGCTTGGGCTCCCATCCTAAGAAGCCAGTTGTCATTGAGCTGAAGGATTACTTGAAAGATATTACACGCCTTCATCCTTCATCACTTGTGTCTCCTTCATCACTCTCCGAAATAGTTGGTTGTGATTAGCATACGCATTACTGGATAGGATTTCCACCCATTATCAGTAATGTTGTGTCAGTCTCTTCTTCTCTCATGCTAAGCAGGTGGTTGTGTTAAAGCATAAGTGTTACTTGAGAGATATTCCACCCCTTCATCGGTAAACAAGGCAGTGATCAGTGACTCTGCCAAGCCTTCACTACCGGAGATGAGGCATCACAGTAGTCCATGTTATGTCAGACTGGAGATCCACCAACCTTCGCCTGTCAGTGCCATCAAGTTGCAATCAGTTTCCCTCATTTCATTCTGTGAAAAAAACAATTGTTGGTGAAGGATAACTGTCAAATGCAGTTGTTGTGTCATGCTAGGGAGAAGGTGTTTAACGGGGCAATAATACTTGGCATCACACCCACAGCTTCCAGGCTGCTGTTTGTTATTTCTCTGCCACAGAAGAGTGGCTTTCTATTTTGCTCCTGCTGATTTGAAGAGGGTCATCAACCAAGAGTGTTTCAATCTGTAGTTTGTCTTGGCAATAGCTCCTGTTGCACACTTCTAAATAATAATATTATAAATTTTTCCAAGCTATGCTACCCAGCATTTGTTAAGCAGTTTGTTTTCAAAATAAATCATGTCACTTCATCTTTTGGAATTTGCTGAAGCATGTAAGGCATGCACAGAAGCAGCTGTTGTAGTTGAATGTTATGGAAGGTTTATGGTAAATGTCAATGTGTGAAGTGGAGTAAATGCAGAACAAAAAAGTATGTTGGTAACTATCACTTCATGATGGGTTCCTAGAACTTAATGGATTTGTAACCATGTAAGATATTTGGAGAAAGTAATTGCTTCATAGTGTTTTGTATAATTTTTTATCACAGTCTGTGTCTTAAGCTCAAGTTTTGTAAGATATTTTGGGTACTACACTCAGCTTGAAATTGGTGTATGAAACTACATTGAAACGTCACTAATTGCAATAAACTAGAAAGTTGTACGTTTCCTTATTTTCTTATTGGCTGAGAAAGTTCATATTTATGAGCTGACTGAAAATGATGTCAAGAGACAATTTCGGGCTTGTAGACTCCAAAGTTTTTTGCCTTGACACAACATCCCATATGATGATCATAACAATGAAAATACACTAACAATAGATAGCAACTGTTTTAAGCTAATATATCTCATATACTGGCTTCAGCATATGTATTATCACTGTCTGCTAGACTCACTGCGAACTCACTTTCACTTCCTGCAACCTCTGCTACACCTGACTAATTCAGAACACCGACCTTCTAACCATTCCGCTTAAACAAATAAACGATTTGAAATGAATAAAAGCTGCAAAAATTTCATTCTATGATTAAGACAAAGACATGTTTTTGTCTTTCAGAATTCTGTCCCAGTTACCCTTCAATATGTCTGTAGATCGTGAATTAAAGCGAGTGCAAGATCGTGTGGAAACTTCTATTGTGCAGAGTGCCAGAGATATCCTGGTTACTTACCATCTCTTTAGTTGGGAACTGTGATGAAGCCTTTGATTGTGATCAATATATACGTCCACTCCAGTTGCTCTGCCCTGACCTTGGATAATGCAGGTCAAAGTCAGATCAGGGTCAACTAGTTGAACTTCTTCCAAAGGGTTACAACAAGTTCTTGTCTGTCCATTGTGCCTGCTGTAACTGCTGCTATCTTCATATATGTGATCATCATTCCTGCTGTTGATACAACCAGTAGCTGTCCTCAATCCCTGGTTACTCCTGGTCAAGGCTGGTGAAGGCTTGGGCGGGTGAGCTAAGTGCTTGCTTTGGATGGGGAGTTGTAATCTTAATATGTAATGCAGATAGCTATGTTATAGGGTTTGAACAAAATATTATTGATATGAATCAGAAATGTCCATTGAAAGTGTTTTCCCCCTAGTATTACCATGATTACAGAGCATTATTTGTGTTAGACCTTAAATTTTTTACTTGCGTTACATATCTGCCCAGCTTAAAAATAAAATAACATGGGGAAGAAAAAACAATGGTATTGCAAGTTTTTTTTTATGCTGCCACCAGTTAAAATCATTTTGATAATAAAATAATCTAAAAATATTTGGCATCAACCGAAAATGCTGAAATGAAACACATTTTTGAATTCTTGAAAACAGAACAGTACAGAAACTTAAATTTCTGATGTTAAATTCAAGTTGTTTAAAGAACCAAAACAAGTGAGCTCAGATGTAGTTTCTTTCCACCTTCTGACCAAAATACCGGTAAAGACCTGTGAAGATCTGGGGTAGAATAGTTTTTCAGCAACCCATGCTTCCCGTAAAAGGCGACTAATGCTTGTCGTAAGAGGCAACCAACGGGATCAGTTGATCACGCTCACTGACTTGGTTGATGCATGTCATCATATCCCATTTGCATGGATCGATGCTGATTGTGTCAATCTCTGGACTGTCAGATCCAGACTTGATTATTTAAAGACCGCCATGTTATAGCTGGAATATTGCTGAGTGCGGCGTTAAATAACAAACAAACAAACCAAATTAAATCTCAAAATATATTTGAAAAAGTGTGTAAATATTTCAAAAACAACATCCGTAAACCAAACTAAAACAAATCCTGGCCCTGTGATGATAGTTTCTCATACACACCCTGAAACAAAAAATATTTCAGTATCCCAAGCAAGTCTACAATACTTTGGCAAGTCTAGATTTGTTCTGTTTATATTATATACATTCAAAGACACTTTAATCAAAACCAATGTTTAAATATTTTCATTTCAGAGACTAAATGTTAGTCTATCCATTGGCTTTTAATGTTTCCGACACCATGTACACATCTCATTCTGAACTTACAGTCTTGTAACTCACCTGTAGTCTGTAGTTGCATTTTACAATGTTGAACTGTCTTTTAAGCTTTGAATGTATCACTGATAGCTAGCTTGATGTTTTTTTTACAGAATCTTGGCTCACTATTCCTTTACCTTATCCCAAGACTGGGAGCTACTTCGCAAACCAGCCCCAGCAAGTTTGAAAGAAGGAGTGCGAGACATGTTGATAAAGCACCATCTGTTTAGCTGGGACTTATGATGTGCTACCCTTGTACTGTGGACACCCTGTGTTGTGGAACCTTGTTTTCTGGACTCACCTGCATAGTGTGCATCTAGTGTCACAAACTTGCTTGTCGTTAAAACTTTTCTTTTTATGTTCTAGGGTTGTATCTTGTATTTATCCAAATCAGTGATCAAATTACTATGCATGGATGAACAATCTGAGACCCAGCCTATCCGACGATAATCAAGACAGTGATGTTGAAGTTAAAATAGGCCAGTGATGTGAATGTAGGGCTTATAGACAACCTAGCATGTAATGTGGTTCAGGGATGCTTGTATGGTATAGAATCTACCAAGACCACAATAGGTTTTTGCTTGTTCGTCCCGTTCATAGACTCTGATTTGAATTTCTTACAAGCTAAAACAAATGTAATATTTATAATTTCCAATACAAAACAGTTAGGAAGTATGGAAAATCATCCATTCTGCCTAAACTTCCACTTGCACGAAAGCTATGTATGATTGACAGACAAACATGATGAAAGTGTCAATAACAGATGGGGTGGTTGTATTTTCAAAGCTGAATACTGATACACTCATTTGTAGAGTCTGTATCTTGTTTTTGACCACAACTGCAAATGTGCAATATGTATATCATGGGCTTATGGAGGAATTAGCACAAGGCCTGGGGGTAGAAGGTGGACTGACCAGTGGTCATCATAACCATGGACCATCCTAACTGCAGCACACAATCTATATATCGGTGTATTTAATAGTGGAGCTGAAGAAAGTGTTGTCATAGAGGGTACTACATCAGGTGCTTTTCTGTATACCGAAATATACCCTGGCTGAAATCTAAATGCTAGAATATACCCTGGTCAAAATGAAAATACGGAAATATACCTTGGCCAAAATTATAATACAGAAATATATCTTGCCTGAAATCTTGCCTGTTGTCACAAAGGGGTGATTGTGGTGTTAATATGAAATGGATTTTATTAGAACATATAACATGTACAGCCAATAGTAATTTTAATATGGTTACCAGAAATCTGCAGAGAAACTGATTTCATGCACTGTTGAATGGATTCGTCAAGTTGTTTCAGTTCTATGCTGTGGCCGACAAGGGTACAGTGATCCCTCGCCAAATAATTGATGAGTGTTATAGATGATCAGCGGTTTAACGAAGGTCGAGAGTTGTAGGTGGTAGGGGGCGGTTGGGTAGCCTAGTGGTTAAAGCGTTGGCTCGTCACGCCGAAGACCCGGGTTCGATTCCCGACATGGGTACAATGTGTGAAGCCCATTTCTGGTGTCCCCCGCCGTGATATTGCTGGAATATTGCTAAAAGCGGCATAAAACCATACTCACTCACTCACACTCGTAGGTGGTAGATGACCAACAAAACAGTATACATGCTCTGCCTACCTAACACGATCTATGTTGCACGTAGCGCAATAACGAGGGAACACTGTATATTTCTGTATTATGATATCTGCCAGGATACATTTCTGTATACAGACCAGTACCTGGGATACATTTCTGTAGTACCCTGTATGACAATGACCCGCTCAGCAATAGTGGAAGCACAGGGAAGGTATCTGTTGGTAGATGAGCACTGCACAGGTAGTATATGCATAGAAATAGAGGATACTTTGCTATGAGTGGTTGGGTTGTACACTCAAGGGCAAACCTAATTGCCTTCATATAAATTATTGATAACTAAATAAAAATAAGAATGATGCTACGGACGGTATGACATTTCAGATTGATCTAACGTTATACACAACAAACCCCTTTTCAAAATATGGGTAGCTTATTGCCATTTTATTGCAATTTTAGTCAAATAATTTTAAGAAAGCCACACCTCAAATCTGCTGTACATCTCTAATAAAATCACAATAAATATATACAAAATTTGTTAGGCTTAATTTAATTTTTAATATTTTGAAGAAATACTTAGAAAGCCTATTTTGAAATCCTTTTAAGTTACAGACTTGTAAGACATCAGAATAATATGAATAAGAACATGATGACACTTACTTTTGTCTTTGAGGATACACCATTCTAGGGTGCAACAAAAGTAGGGTTACCATCGTTACTTATGTTTTTGTTATCATATACCACACATCTTTCATTATTTTGAGTGCTGATAACTTTCATTTGGGCTAAATGGTCACAGATGAAAAATTCTCATTGGATCTTTATTGACTCAAATTCTTGGAACCTTACTGTATATTGGCAATGTAATTATTTTTAGAAAATTTTAGTTTAGAAAATCTGAGTTTCTCAGCATTGTCATGTTGTTTTGCCAGTGTTAAACAGTGACAGTTGTACAATGGCACATGCATTACATAGTCTAGTATATACAATTATTTACCCAAATTTCTTGATTGCTTTTACCGTGACATTTAATTGTTACTTAAGTGGATTTCCCTAAAGACCTCTTGAAAGCAGCTTTTGCTCAAATATCAGACCATCCAAGATGCAGCATACTGTACAATGTTCAATGCTATTTTAATCCTGTTGTATATTCTTTTATTCTGTCAATGAATGTGAGTCATGGTATGTAGTGAATGAATGCATTTGGCTGTTTATTTGTGAGGAGACGTGATATCATTATTTCCGATGCATGTCAAACTGCTTCTGTATTATGGCTTTTTATTCTTTATTAGTTGGTTTACAAAATTTTGTCCGAATATTTTGTGTAGAAGGTTTTAAATATATATAAACATATGACCACATGCACCTTGTTTAACTGAAATGATAAACAACAAGTTAAGTTGGTGGGAAATTGACTGTAGTGTTGCAAGTTGATGGTTTGTCAAACTGACACCAGTTTCAACAATAAGCATAATCTTTGTGTACACTAAACAATATAAGTAAATCAGGGTTTCGATTGCTGACCCTTAAGATATTTGCAAGAGCCATTAGTTTATAAACATACTGGTTTTGTCCTCCAAACTGCTAGAAATGATATTTCTTAATTCCTTGTTAATTCTTAGCGTGAAATGGAGTTGCTTCAAACAAATTTGTTGAAAGTGTTGTTTTTTTCTAATTTAAGATTTTTATGTCAGTTGTTTTTGTAAACAAACTAGTATAAAATTAAAGCGAGAAGAAGTTTCTACTTTCAGCAACCTTTTAACCTTTAAGATTGGAAATAATGATGTCAACTTCTTTGACAGCAATAATGCATTTTGTTGTGATAAGTTTACAAATTCCTTTATTTGTTTTTATATCATTTGTGTGTTTGATTTATCATGTTATGTACCTATAGTATTATGATCAGTTTATTTTAAGTGTTCTTTATGAAATCCAATTCACTAACACAATGTTGTGATCATGTTTTATTTGCTGTGTGTGTCGTATTGTTTGATTGTGCTTGTAGCATCATTATGTCTATGTCTTGTTGATTACAACCATAGCCTACGACAATGGCAGCATACACAATACTTCAATGCTGATGTTTTTGCAGTATTTGCCAATAATCTCACTTCTTATTTATGAACACTTTCTTTCAGACTCTTTGCCCAGTTTTCCTTTAACCTATCAAGAGATTGGGAACTTCCAAAACAGTCGGATGGTTACAAGCCGTTCAGGGAAGGGGTCAAGGACATGCTGGTGAAGCACCACCTTTTCTCATGGGACCTGTGAGTGGTGTCAGTGTGTTCTGTCAGTAAGGGCTGACAGTGTGTTCTGTCAGTAAGTGCTATCAGTAAGTGCTGCCAGTGTGTTCTGTCAGTAAGCGCTGACAGTGTGTTCTGTCAGTAAGTGCTGTCAGTGTGTTCTGTCAGTAAGTGCTGTCAGTGTGTTCTGTCAGTAAGTGCTGCCAGTGTGTTCTGTCAGTAAGCGCTGACAGTGTGTTCTGTCATTAAGTGCTGTCAGAGTGTTCTGTCAGTAAGTGCTGACAGTGTGTTCTGTCAGTAAGTGCTGTCAGTGTGTTCTGTCAGTAAGTGCTGACAGTGTGTTCTGTCAGTAAGTGCTGACAGTGTGTTCTGTCAGTAAGTGCTGTCAGTGTGTTCTGTCAGTTAGTGCTGACAGTGTGTTCTGTCAGTAGGTGCTGTCAGTGTGTTCTGTCAGTAAGTGCTGCCAGTGTATTCTGTCAGTAAGTGTTGCCAGTGTGTTCTGTCAGTAAGTGTTGCCAGTGTGTTCTGTCAGAAAGTGCTGCCAGTGTGTTCTGTCAGTAATTGCTGACAGTGTGTTCTGTCAGTAATTGCTGACAGTGTGTTCTGTCAGTAAGTGCTGACAGTGTGTTCTGTCAGTAATTGCTGACAGTGTGTTCTGTCAGTAAGTGCTGTCAGTGTGTTCTGTCAGTTAGTGCTGACAGTGTGTTCTGTCAGTAGGTGCTGTCAGAGTGTTCTGTCAGTAAGTGCTGCCAGTGTATTCTGTCAGTAAGTGCTGTCAGTGTGTTCTGTCAGTTAGTGCTGACAGTGTGTTCTGTCAGTAAGTGCTGTCAGAGTGTTCTGTCAGTAAGTGCTGCCAGTGTATTCTGTCAGTAAGTGCTGCCAGTGTGTTCTGTCAGTAAGTGTTGCCAGTGTGTTCTGTCAGTAAGTGCTGCCAGAGTGTTCTGTCAGAAAGTGCTGACAGTGTGTTCTGTCAGTAATTGCTGACAGTGTGTTCTGTCAGTAAGTGCTGACAGTGTGTTCTGTCATTAAGTGCTGTCAGTGTGTTCTGTCAGTAATTGCTGACAGTGTGTTCTGTCATTAAGTGCTGCCAGTGTGTTCTGTCAGTAAGTGCTGCCAGTGTATTCTGTCAGTAAGTGTTGCCAGTGTGTTCTGTCAGTAAGTGTTGCCAGTGTGTTCTGTCAGAAAGTGCTGCCAGTGTGTTCTGTCAGTAATTGCTGACAGTGTGTTCTGTCAGTAATTGCTGACAGTGTGTTCTGTCAGTAAGTGCTGACAGTGTGTTCTGTCAGTAATTGCTGACAGTGTGTTCTGTCAGTAAGTGCTGTCAGTGTGTTCTGTCAGTTAGTGCTGACAGTGTGTTCTGTCAGTAGGTGCTGTCAGAGTGTTCTGTCAGTAAGTGCTGCCAGTGTATTCTGTCAGTAAGTGCTGTCAGTGTGTTCTGTCAGTTAGTGCTGACAGTGTGTTCTGTCAGTAAGTGCTGTCAGAGTGTTCTGTCAGTAAGTGCTGCCAGTGTATTCTGTCAGTAAGTGCTGCCAGTGTGTTCTGTCAGTAAGTGTTGCCAGTGTGTTCTGTCAGTAAGTGCTGCCAGAGTGTTCTGTCAGAAAGTGCTGACAGTGTGTTCTGTCAGTAATTGCTGACAGTGTGTTCTGTCAGTAAGTGCTGACAGTGTGTTCTGTCATTAAGTGCTGTCAGTGTGTTCTGTCAGTAATTGCTGACAGTGTGTTCTGTCATTAAGTGCTGCCAGTGTGTTCTGTCAGTAAGTGCTGCCAGTGTGTTCTGTCAGTAAGAGCTGCCAGAGTGTTCTGTCAGTAAGTGCTGACAGTGTGTTCTGTCAGTAAGTGCTGCCAGTGTGTTCTGTCATTAAGTGCTGCCAGAGTGTTCTGTCAGTAAGTGCTGACAGTGTGTTCTGTCAGTAATTGGGGTAACAGTGCAAGTAACCAAATGTCAATCCATTTTTGGTGTGTGACTTTAATACCAATTTGAATTGGTTGATGCTAGGTCATAAATGAAATGGATTGATACCGGTTTATCATAAGCTGTTCTGGTATCATACCAGCATCTACATTGATACTATGTCAGTGTACCATGGTATCCTGGTATCATGGAATTAACTAACTTTACCAGGATCTAGGTACACTGATACTGTATGAGTGTACTTTAGTGTCCTGGTACCTGATACTGTTCTATGGCAACAACGGATTATGTAAGGGCTATGAAAAATCTACTGTTGGATGAGAAACAGTTTCCCTTTAGGACTGTCTGAAGATGAAGTAATATGAAAGATTCATGTCTTTCTTTAAGGTTTACAAAATCTGTTAGCAAAACAATGTGATAAAAAAAGAATTGTTTGGATAGACTTCCTGGTTATGATTTATGCTATATTTTGTCAACGTATTTATAACATTTTCTAATCTTCGGTAAAATGTGTTAGATATTGGTGTTGGAGGATGTAATCTGTAAAGATTTCTCAAGATATTCTAGTTTGGAGCTGTAAGGATCAATGCCTCCTAACTTGCTTTACCTTTTTGCAGCTTAAACACGAAAGCTAAGCTAGAATCCCTCACATCAATATTTTTACTTTATTAAGCTCTGAAACTAGGAGCAGAGATCTTTTGCTAATATTATTTCTAAATTTGCATAATTTTTTGAATACTAATTATAGCTAAGATGGAAGAACTACAATATTTACCTGTACTTGTTGGTAAATGTAAGAACATGTTTTCTTTTTTGTCCCCTGGAATTTTTGACATGCTTCATTCAAACATCAAACTAGTTTTTGGAAACATTGATACGTCATGAATGGAAGTTATTTTCTGATTGCAATATGTTAACAGGAGTTGATTGTATAGATGCCAAGACAGAATTAAATCTGTTATTGTTATCATTAACACATGTAATCAAATAATTTGTTGTATGTTGAAAGTGTTATATATAATCTTGTTTACATGTACATTCATTGTAAATATCAAATTTAATTTATTTCTGTTTTTGGTGTATCAACAGTGACACCCTGTTATTCTGGATGGTATTCACAGTAAAATTGTCAGAATTGACATATTTTCAGATAAACAAATAATATGTTCACAGTTGTTAGTATGTTTTTGTAAAGAGGTTCCCAACGCAATCATCCAGAAAAACAGGTTTTCCTTACTAACAGGGTCTGGAATAACACGGTTTCACTGTATAACTGCAAGTTACATCATTTCTTTGTATAATTGAGACAGCAAGATTAGTTAGTCACCTGGAACTGCTAACAATCCCTTTTTATGCTATCTGCAAAAAGTCAGCATTTTTTATTAATACTGTTTCATCAATAATAATGCCAGTAATTTGGATTTATGTTCATCTCATTTCCAACTGATTGTCACACTATTTCAACATATAATTTGATTGGCCCAAACTGGATTATTTACAAGCCACCGTGATATTGCTGGAATGTTGCTGACTGTGGCATAAGACAAACAAAAAGTATTATTATTATTATTTGTCATGTGCATAATCTCAAACGAATGAATGGAGATGTGATATTTAAGCCTATTTTGTTCTCTTATTGTTTCAACCAAGTCAGTTTCATCAACAGAATCATCAGTGTGTATTGCCCTATGTATTGTATTGATAGATATGTGGGGGAATTAATTACAATGATGTAATCATAAATGTTTGCACTATCCTTTTTTGTGACCTTGCAGAACAATTAATGGTCAACATATATTTAGTAGATGAAACAGTTTTAAGAAAATAGTGTTACTATGGTTACATATCAAAATGTAGCAGAGGCAGAATACCATGGATTTAATAACTAACATAAACCTTTTTTCAGGGAGTTTTCCAAGTGTTTAAGGTCTCTTAAAAAGTAGCACATTAATTGCTAGTTTTTGTTTATTGATAACCGCATTTCCAGAATAGCCCGAGACCATGTGGTCTCTGAAATCATTGATCATAAAATTTTAGAATTGTGTATGGTTTTAAGCACTTATCGGTTCATTTATTGACCTTTCTATTATATATGTTTAAAAAAGTATGTCCAAGTGTTGTGTGTTACAAGTTTAGCTAGTATGGTGTGTCATGACACTGGTAGACATACTACAGTGAATTAAAACTAGTTTTTTACTTATTTAGGTTTGCAGATACATTGACCCAAAAGTTTCACAAATCTGAAAAAATAGAGAACAGTTGTGTTTTTCTGTCTAGAGTATGTGAACTAATTTGAAAACTGAAAACAATTTAAAGATCAAAACAGGCAGGGAAGTAACCCTTTGACTTTTCAATGAAGAAAAACAACATCTTCATAGTTTATTTCACCTCTTTATCTTTTTGGATCATTTAAAGAACATGTTTTTTAAAATTTCAAGTTTATGTTTCTTGATCACTCGCCCTAAAGTTATGGAAAAAATTACCTGAAAACCAAACCATGAAGAGGCATATTGAGACATGCAGAAGAATAAGATGACCATTCTAGTTTCATTTCCACATAAAGGTTTGCTATGATATGTGCAATTCCCCAATCTTGCCTTTAGAATTGCCATGTGCATAGTTAAATTATCCTTGGTTGTGCCAATCCTAAAATGTCCCAATAAATGCCCCAATAAATGCCCCTATATTTTTTTTCTCTGTTGTCACATATTATGTAAGGTAGTTGTTTGAAGAATAGTGTTGAAACTGTATATAGTTGATGTTATAATCACAGTAGTCTTTCACACAGTTTCCTGGTAAGCAACAGTCACATCACAGATCTTTTACTCTGATATAATACCTCTGTCTGAAGATCTGAGACCTCCCTTGAAGGTCATTTCAGGTGAACTTTGACTGCCTAATCTAAGTGAAGGATGCATAGGTTCTTGAGCCAATCAGTTTCTACAACAATTCAGCTTCTTTTGTAATACCACCTTCATGCGAAAATGTTGATTTTAACAAATGAAAACCCACACAGAACTCAAATATTCCTTCAATGAATCTCCTGTTTGGTTGTAGATACCATGGTGCTCAGAAACGACAGGGTGTATTAAATATCTACAACAATATGATTGAGGAACCTTTACTATTTACATTCAGAAAAGTTTGTTTCAAGATAGAGAAGATATGCTGATCTGAATGCTTCACCCACCTGTACCAAGAATTTAGAAGCCTTGATGCTTAGTGACGGATTTTAAGGAGGGGTCGTCCAATGTTCATGCAGAAGGGTATTGTGCAGAGTAAAAGGTCTGATTTTAATGAGATTGTACTTACCTCTGCATAGAACAGTCCTGTTTGACATGGAGAGATGATGGCAAAGTGATGATCCTGCTTCTGCACCAGTGAAATGAATAGTATAGGATGATGACCCTATGCATGTGTTTGAATGGACTGTCCACTTGTGCCTTGCATTGGTCAAGTGGTCAAGCATTTGTTTGCTAGTAGTAACAAGCAGTTCTCAGTTGTGATGATGCAGAATCTACAGGAGCTCTGACATTCTTCATCATATCTTGGTATTATAAGATCTAACTCTTTTTCCTAACAAGGAAAGAGCTTACTCAGTTAGAAGATGTCAGATTTATGATTTGACAGTTTTATTACCTAAGAAGTATAATTCACTTGATAATTTTATGATGTAATGAAATAATTTCAAAATGTTTCAGGTTGAAACATTTAGAACATGTTTCAGGTAGGTGGAAGGAATACCATTAATTTGATGTTAATTCTGACAAAGACTATCCTGCCCTGCTTAATACATTTATTTTCTGTTTCATGATACACATTCATTTTCTCACAATTCCATATAAAAAACATCCTGCTAAAATAAAGGCAGTTAATTCTCTTTGTTTTGAATGTGAAAATTTATAATGACTTCAACTGATGTCTTCTTTCACCTTCTCTATGTTTTTTGGATTATGTTGCCTCTTATCATGGACTTAAGCTTTTGTGTCATCAGACTTCTTTGTTTACTCTATGAAATCCATTGATTCTACACTTCAGCAACCCTGTATTGATGATGTATCTACATGTAAAAACTGTTGAATGTACAAGTATTGTAAAATATCTGTACTGTGAAATAAAACAATGCAACTGTAGCAATGCCTTGAGTTAAATGCCTATTTTGTACTTTTATACTCAAAATTTTGCCGAGGATCACCCGGTAATGTGTCAAATTTTGTGTGCATCTGTTGAAATAACCAAAGACATTATTCCGTGAGGACATGTCTAATAAGCACGTCCGTTGTCATGTGTCACACAATGCCAACAAACAACATGTGACCAATAACCAGTCATATCACCCGCCAAAATGAGAGTATCTGACCAAAAATGAAATGCCCCAAATCATGAAAACAAATTCTTTGTAACAAAAAACCCCCAAACTCTCAGTATGTGACCAACGTGATGAGATCACAGCTTGGCACTGTCGTGTCATGTTCCTAATAAGTGTTTGAAGGGTTGATTAGGGAAGATTGTTCCTCTCTTCAGAAAGAGCATTGCCGAGTTCCTATAGGTCATGAAGGACAGGGCGTCTTGAGGGGACGATCTGTAGCTCGTTCCACATGTGTTCAATAGGGTTGAGTTCTGGTGACCGGGCTGGCCCTAAATAGGCATCAGCTACCCTGGCACGATGATGTTGTGTGTAATTGTTCATGATGATGGAAGTCGAGTACATTGCACCAGCATACGGTCTCATGCACACATTCGGAATGTCATCCCTGCAGCGCAAACCTTTCGTCGTATCCCGCTATAGGACATTGATCTCATCATGAGATGCGAATGCATGCCCTCCGTGACAGGAAACAAGCCTCACTGAGACGATTACGCACTGAGTAGAAACGTTTAACGCCACTGGCGTTCTGCAGGTCATTTCTGAGTGTGGTGGCAGTCACGAAGTGATGACGTCTTGCTTGCAATCAGGAGAAACCTGTCTTCCCGCTGTGTGTTAGAACGATGTCGCTGGGTGGCTGATCCAAACTTCTCGTATCGATTCCATGTTCTTCTGACCACCAAAGACGTTTGTGGTGACGTTGTGTTAACCCATTTCCAAGCATGCCTATGTATCTGCCCTTTTCTTCGATCGTCAAACGAGGTCTTTGGCACTGAGGGGGCATAAGTGCATTCAGTTGCAATCCTCAGTAGCAAATGTTGTTGTGCTCTCTGACCATGTTTGCATCGATTCAGTCACGATACATTCAAACACAAGTTTTCAAGCACCTCTTGCACATCGTACCCATGACTGCATGCCTCTGTCCGTTCGTCACGAAACAGGTCCAATAGGGGTTACCCAATCATTGTGTACCGGGATATTTCAATCTTTATTTGTTGGATGATTTTGATCTTGAACTTGATCCTTAGCAAACTTAGAGTAGTATATATCCTATTATACAAAGGGACCAGACATATCGGTCACCAGATTGTTTTGGAAACCATACCTACCAGATCGGGGTTTGTGTCCGAAATCTTGCTCACAGTCGATGTATAACAGATCTGGAGGCGTCTTGCAACTTCTCTTATGGATGCTCCATCCTGCAGCTATCCTAAGCCACATGCTTTTTGAAACAAGCAGTGAAAGGACTCGCCTCCTTCAACCTTTATGGAGGGTGCATTCTTTTCACAAGAATCATGCAAAGCATTGTTGCATTGGGGTGAAAAATGTTTGCTTATCGAAAAACATTGCATTTAAAATTTGGCAAATTCAAGCAGGGTTCCAGCAAAAGAAACATCAACCCAAATGCAATCAAAACAGTATTCCAGTTATAACTGACCTCAGTTACTCATCCATTGGGTGTTCTGTGTTGGATATGTTGCACAGGGCATTTGAATACAGCTATCTGAACGTTGTCTGTTTCAAATGCTGGGCATTCCTTTACTTTTTCAAAAAGAATTTAGTAATAATATAAGGTGTCAACGCAAGAGGATAACCAGTCTCGATTATCCGACGAAACCAATTTCATTGGGCGTAAAAGGCAAAATCACGGTGAAACTTAGATGAATGGATCATTGAAACTCCGTGATGACACCAGGCGTTCGCGAAAGGGTAGGCACGTCCTTCCCTACCGCCACTCCCACAATTTGCATCAAAGGGTATGTGCTTGTTGCCTATAACTGGCTTTAAAGAGGTGACTTGTATATCACTGATAACAATGCCAATAAAGAGGACAATACATGCATTGTTGTATTGAAAACAATGTTCAAAAGCCTCTGCATGTACAAATATATGAACTTAATAAGAATTTGTTTTGCGCAAAATTAGAAATATCGTTTTTCCAATATCCTGCCTTGGCACTTTTTGCAGGGAATTGCATGAGTTCAAATCCTAGACTGATACGAATGATAATTCGTGGTTTACCAGCCCCGTGGTGCGTATATCTTATCTTATCTATTCGATTATTTGCAGAGGGCCCTCATATACTGGACTATTGCTGAGTGTGGCGTTAAACAACAAGCAATAGAAAGGGGGACAAACACTGGATAATAGAAAATGACATATCCATCGTTGTTATTTTTGTTTGGTAATATTCCAGCTATATGACGGCGGTCTGTAAATATCGAGTCTGGACCAGTCAATCCAGTGTTAAACATTATCCCAAGGTGTGATGCAACAGAAAACATTCTTAGTTTTGGCTTCGCCAAACATGTGAAGAGTCCTAAGTTAGCAAAACATATTTCCGTAGTTTTATATTCTTCCTACTCTGTGCTCAGTGATTCCATTTACATCTACACGTTCACGCGAGCTGTGGCAAAATCAACACTTTATATGTCTTTATTCCAAAGGGTGTGTAAGGATAATGTTTTACATGTAACCTAGCAACAGGTATATGAATGGATCTTGTTGAAAATTAAATTATGAACATTCAATTCTTTATCCTGTTAAATGTTGTTCAAATACTTCATCAACTGAAGCAATACATTAATTAAGGAAGGTATTTCGTTATCTCCGTTGACGAGTTCACCCCAACGATGTTCTTGTTTGTTTTAAACATATTTTATTCACAGTAGTGAAACAGATTTGGTGCAAGTTGTCAAAACTTAGAACACCCTCTCCATAACATTTACCACATCCAATTACAATGTGTACAAAAGAAAGAAAGAAGGAACAGAAGCAGAGAAGAATATTTATGATCAGACGTATAATTTATAACAAGGTACTGAATCTTTTTGTATGATAGATAAAGAATTGAACAACGTTCAACATTGATTTGAGATCTTTATCATTGAGAGATACGTTTTGCCATCCAAAAGTAATTAGACTTCTGACGGAAATTTGTTCACAGCTTCATTACTCAAACGTCTTAAGAACAGTGTTTTTAGTTGGTGACAGAACATATTCTCGGTCACTGCTTCAAGACTTACAACCACCTCCGTGGTGTAGTGGATAGAATGTCTCCCACAGAGTGAAAGGTCGATGGTTCGGCCCCTTGGCCGCGTCATACCAAAATTCTTCAAATACTACTCTGCCAGGCACTCGGCATTGAGGGGATAAAACAAGTACTGGTCGGCTCCGAGTCAGTGTACAGTGCCTGAGTGGGGTGTCCCTGTTATACTGCTGCATGGTGTCTCATTGGGTTAGCATTAAGTCCGGACTAGAACAAGCAGCCACACACACGCGTGCACGCACGTCGTAATATAAGTGCAATAATCTTGAACTCGATGTTGAACCCCATTTCACCTCGCCTCAAGATTTACACTTTTTTAAAGCAGCCACGAACAATTTTGTTTTGGTTCATAGCACATTTATATTTATAATAGACTGCAGGACATTCCTCTGGAGATCTGGCCTGTACCCATCGCAACGAAAGACCTCAAGGCGTCTGTGAAACGAACCACTTACAGGAACATTTCGTTGAATGGATAATACATCTGCGGTAAAAGTTGGTCTTATGAGAAGGTACCTCCAATACAACAGGCAAAAGTGGCAGGAGGTTTTTAAGCTAACGAATGGTGCGATGTCCCAGTGGCGAGGGCGTTCGCTCACCACGCCGCGATCCGAGTTCGATCACCCACATGAGTATAATTATGTTCATTCTTTGTGTTGCCGACTTGACATTGCTAAAACGGCGTGAAATAGTCTTCGTCTGTCATTCAGACCCTGAAACAAATATATCCAATACAGCCAATGCATGTTTATGATATTTGGCTGGTCTGGACAACTGCGGTATCAGACAGAAAATGAAGAAAGTCTCTGGGCTACTTTTGGTTATATTTCACATCTATAATTTAACAACTAAAATATGTTCATTTCAGAGACTAGATGTTAGTCTACCATCGTCTCTCCTCAATAGAAATACATCGTCAGTGCTTCACTGGTCTGTATGCACTACGTTCCCTCAACACCAAATAGGATTAACTAATACATTTTACAGACAAGAAACATTTTCGCCAAAAAAGAAATTGTATAAAAAATTATGTCGACCATTCCAGCTGTCATATAGTCATTGATGAAACCATGTCAGACAAGGATGGAACTCCTAACCCTAAATTCCTGGAAATAAGTCAAGTCAATCATGTGAATATTCTTGAGGAATTTGCCGCAAAAAGTTGGTATCAATTCATAGTAGAGGAACGCACCCCTGACTACCGGCCACTCCTCGTCATCACTGGATCCTAAATCGGGAGGAGCGATGGTGTTTAGCTAATCAAACGTTGCGAAGCATTCACTGTGTCCGCGTTTATCCTGAATGTTTATCTCTGGCGGTTTTATTCCCCAACGAGGCAGAACCTCGTCTCAATCATCTTCTGACCATTTAATGGGAATGCACCAGGATACTGACACTAAATGGAATGTTCGCATTTATTAACTTAATTCTGCCATTCGTCACCACCAATTTCCCGCAACCTGTAAGAACATACGTACCCATTCGTGTCAGTCCGGTGTACGTTCGTCACCGCTCGCATCTTTCCGTATCCTACAAGAATGGATGAATCGTACATTCGTTGACAACTCGTGGCATTCCGGGAGTAAACAAAGGATTACGGAGTCACGAGTGATGAGGTAATGTGCAAGCAGGCTTGTTCCGGAACGACACGAGTGTTCACGAATGGTGCTTGCCAACAATCTTGTAAAAACTCCCCAACAACTACTCTGAGTGAGATGAGTTAATAGAAAGGGCAAAATGTCAAAGATCGTCAAGTCAGGAAATCTTTGCGTGGCCATTTACACGACGGGAGTGATCGCTTTGGATTATTTACGCGCGGTGATGTAGTTTCTAATTTACCATGAAGGCAACAACAAAGTTATCCCTTGGTTTCATGGGAATCGCTGCGTCCTTTTTCCAAAGATGAATTATTATAATTGCTGCAATTAAGAACGTTAAACACTGATTAATTGTTTGTTTATCGACATCATAGTCAATTTCAATTTGGTGACGAAGCTTAAATAACCACTATGGGTTAAAAGCAAAAATATATTCCCTGCCGTCCTGTTAGAAAGTAATAATACAAAACTCTAAATACAAGGGCACCTCAACTGTAAATATACAGTGGCCCCTCGTCAACTGTAAATATACAGTGGCCCCTCCTCAACTCTAAATATACAATGGCCCCTCGTCAGCTGTAAATATACAATGGCCCCTCGTCAGCTGTAAATATACAGTGCCCCCTCGTCAACTGTAAATATATAGTGGCGCCTCGTCAACTGTAAATATATAGTGGCCCCTCGTCAACTCTGAATATACAGTGGCCCCTACTCAACTCTAAATATACAATGGCCCCTCGTCAAATGTAGATATATAGTGGCCCCCCGTCAACTCTTAATATATAGTGGCCCCTCGTCAACTTAATATACAGTGGCTCCTCGTCAACTGTAAATATATAGTGGCTCCTCGTCAACTGTAAATATATAGTGGCTCCTCGTCAACTGTAAATATATAGTGGCTCCTCGTCAAATGTAAATACATAGTGGCCCCTCGTCAACTCTAAATATACAGTGGCTCCTCGTCAACTCTAAATATACAGTGGCTCCTCGTCAACTCTAAATATATAGTGGCCCCTCGTCAACTGTTAATATATAGTGGCTCCTCATCAACTCTAAATATACAGTGGCTCCTCGTCAAATGTAAATATATAGTGGCTCCTCGTCAACTCTAAATATATAGTGGCTCCTCGTCAACTCTAAATATATAGTGGCTCCTCGTCAAATGTAAATACATAGTGGCCCCTCGTCAACTCTAAATACATAGTGGCCCCTCGTCAACTCTAAATATATAGTGGCTCCTCGTCAAATGTAAATACTTAGTGGCTCCTCGTCAACTCTAAATATACAGTGGCTCCTCGTCAACTGTAAATACATAGTGGCCCCTCGTCAACTGTTAATATATAGTGGCCCCTCTTCATCTCGAAGTCCCGAGGGCCATCTGATAAATGTCGAGACAAGCGTAATGTCGACATTAGACTATACAGCAGTAGCCCACACATCATGGCCTGCATCATGAGGTGACGTCATCTTAGCTGGAGTTTGATAAGAAAACCTGATTGAGTATATATTCACGGCTAATGCACTGCTGAACACAAATATGTTCAATACACCAAGTTTACGTTAAATATGTGTGTTTATGAGCAATCTACAAAACCCTAAAAACTCAAAACAACAACAACAACAACAACAAAAATATATTGACAAAAAATACACGGAACAAGCTTGTGCAAACAACAAGCTCTCTCCAAGTTCCCCTATTATAGTTTACAAACATAAATTATGTCTATTCAATCATATTGGAAAATATCTTTATCATGTACACTGCATAGATCTAGCAAAGGTTTTTTTACTTTTAAAAACAATAATGGAGAATTGTTGTATTCTAAGAATTTGACAACACCTCACTTTTGCTCTCTAAATCCAACAAACAAGTGATGTATGTATCGTGGCCTCAGCGAGAATGAATGCGTTATTAAACCCAATCTGTTTTATTGCGTTCCTCGTACACGGTTATTAACGACTAGGTATAATCTCGTGCAGGTCCACAGCTGCATGTGCCAGTGGAAGTGTACCCACGAAGCGCACGTGCCAGCATTCAGATGTCCAGTTATCAGCTGACACGTCTGATTCAATCGCCATCTAGTTTACTTGGAAAAGAAGAAAGAAATTACAACTATCTAACCAAAGACGTATATACGTCCGTGATCTAACTAACTAATTGACAAGTGAGAGCCGTCAGTTGTCCAGTTATCAGCAGACACGCACGATTCAATCTCCATCTAGCTTGTTGCTTAGTATTAGAAGAAAGAAATTAGAGTGCTGTAAAGCGGAATATGAACATTTTTTCAGTAAATGTTCACTTGTTCAGCCTGTTACCGCACGACTAGTGAGTGAGTGAGTGAGTGAGTGAGTGAGTGAGTGAGTTGGGCTTAACGCCGCTTTTAAAAGTATTCAAGTTATATCACGGCGTGTCAGCTTGATGTGGGAGGAAAGCCCCAAGTGATGCAGGTCTTAGACGTTTACCACTTCGGTGAAATCCACGAGCCAGGGTATGGTGCTAACAAACCTAGAAACATAATCGGGGCGAACCGGGATTCGAACAATCATAGGTTTCTGGCGTACTAAAGGGACGCAACTCTGCACAGCGAATTGCGGCGCCTTAGACGACTGGGCCCCTATGCCCTCTGTAACGATGAAGAAGCTGGATGTCGAGTTACAATTGAATTATATAGATGGTACTATGTCCACCGTGTTATGGCTCATACGTGACATGTACAAATACACAGCCTCAGGTCTACTGCAGTATACACAGCCGTAATTCTACTGTGACATACACAGGCTTACTTCTACTGTGATATACACATTCTTACTTCTACTGTGATATACACAATCTCACTTCTACTGTGATATACACAGCCTCACATCCCTGCAAAAGCACAGCCTTACTTCTACTGTGATTCACACAGCCTTACTTCTACTATCATATACACAGCCTTACTTCTTCTGTGATATACACAGTCTTACTTCTACTGTAATACACACAGCCTTACTTCTACTGTAACATACACATTCTTATTTCTACTGTAACATACACAGCCTTACTTCTACTGTGATATACACAGTCTCTCTTCTACTGTAATATACACAGTCTCTCTTCTACTGTAACATACACATTCTTACTTCTACTGTAATATACACAGTCTTACTTCTACTGTAACATACACATTCTTACTTCTACTGTAACATACACAGCCTTTCTTCTACTGTTATATACACAGTCTCTCTTCTACTGTAATATACACAGTCTCTCTTCTACTGTAATATACACAGCCTCACGTCTACTGTAATATACACAGTCTCTCTTCTACTGTAATATACACAGTCTTACTTCTACTGTAACATACACAGCCTCACTTCTACTCTTATATACACAGTCTTACTTCTACTGTAATATACACAGTCTCACTTCTACTCTTATATACACAGTCTTACTTCTACTGTAATATACACAGTCTTACTTCTACTGTAATATACACAGTCTCACTTCTACTCTTATATACACAGTCTTACTTCTACTGTAATATACACAGCCTCACTTCTACTGTAATATACACAGTCTCTCTTCTACTGTAATATACACAGTCTTACTTCTACTGTAATATACACAGCCTCACTTCTACTGTAATATACTCAGCCTTACTTCTATTGTGATATACACAACCTTACTTCTACTGTAATATACACAGCCTCACCTCTACTGTGATACACGGAGCCTTACTTCTATTGCGATATACGCAGCCTCAATTCTACTGTGATACACACAGCTTTACTTCTACTGCAGTATACACAGCCTCACTTCTACTGCAGTATACACAACTATATTTCTACTCTAATATACACACTGCCTCACCTCTACTGTGATATACACAGCCTCACCTCTACTGTGATACACACAGCCTCACCTCTACTCTAATATACAGAGCCTTACTTCTACTGTGATACACACAGCCTTACTTCTACTGTAATATACACAGCCTCACCTCTACTGTGATACACACAGCCTCACCTCTACTCTAATATACACAGCCTTACTTCTACTGTGATACACACAGCCTTACTTCTACCGTGATATACACAACCTTACTTCTACTGTAATATACACAGCCTCACCTCTACTGTGATACACACAGCCTCACCTCTACTCTAATATACACAGCCTTACTTCTACTGTGATACACACAGCCTTACTTCTACTGTAATATACACAGCCTCACCTCTACTGTGATACACGTAGCCTTACTTCTACTGTAATATACACAGCCTTACTTCTACTGTAATATACACAGCCTCACCTCTACTGTGATTTACGCAGCCTCACTTCTACTGTGATATACGCAGCCTCACTTCTACAGTGATATACGCAGCCTCACCTCTACTGTGACACACGCAACCTTACTTCTACTGTAATATACACAGCCTCACCTCTACTGTGATTTACGCAGCCTCACTTCTACTGTAATATACACAGCCTCACCTCTACTGTGATACACGCAGCCTTACTTCTATTGTGATATACACAGCCTCACTTCTACTGTGATACACGCAGCCTTACTTCTACTGTAATATACACAGCCTCACTTCTACTGTGATACACGCAGCCTTACTTCTATTGTGATACACGCAGCCTCACCTCTACTGTAATATACTCAGCCTTACTTCTATTGTGATATACACAACCTTACTTCTACTGTAATATACACAGCCTCACCTCTACTGTGATACACGCAGCCTTACTTCTATTGTGATATACGCAGCCTTACTTCTACTGTGATATACACAGCCTTACTTCTACTGTAATATACACAGCCTCACCTCTACTGTATTATACACAGCCTCACCTCTACTGTAATATACTCAGCCTTACTTCTACTGTGATATACGCAGCCTCACTTCTACTGTAATATACACAGCCTCACATCTACTGTGACACACGCAGCCTTACTTCTACTGTGATACACGCAGCCTTACTTCTATTGTGATACACGCAGTCTTACTTCTATTGTGATATACACAGCCTCACCTCTACTGTAATATACACAGCCTCACCTCTACTGTAATACACACAGCCTCACTTCTACAGTGATATACGCAGCCTCACTTCTACTGTAATATACACAGCCACACCTCTACTGTAATATACACAGGGTGGGTGGGTCAGAGGAAAACATGGAAGGATCTGCTCTCTGTATGAGAAGAACTGTGACGCAGCGTGTGAACCATTTACAGGCGACTATGCTTGTCGTAAGAGGCGACTAACAGGATCGGGTGGTCAGGCTTGCTGGTATTGATTGATGCATGCCGTCGTATCCCAATTGCGAGGATCGATGCTGATGATGTCAATCACTGGATTGTCTGGTCCAGACTCGATCGTTTACAGACAGGTGTCCTATAGCTGAGCGCGGCGTTAAACAACAAACAAACAAAATAATATCTCGGCAGGGAACGAGAAATTGTGCACAGCTGACGAGGTCAGCGGGTACATTAAATTGTGACGTCACGATGAGGGGCGCGCGTCAGTGAATGAGAATGTATATGTTCGATCGATCAGCATTGAATTAAACATTCTTTGTAGTCGTCAAAATTGAAAAAAACATAAACATTTAGACGGCGATTAAACGTTCTTTGTTGTCGTTTATATAATCAACATTTTAAAATATCGACACTATCAAAAATAAGTTCCAATCAAGATAACATAACATACAGAAGGGTCGAATTCAAGGTATCTTATTCTTGAAACAAACTTTATCTTTAAATACATATGTTTAACTTTACATTTACAAATGACAAATACGGGGATGATATTTGTGTCGTAGCACACATATTTTTCATTTTGGAACTAAAATTTCAACCGTCCCACCTTATTCACTTCACTATACAATATGTCAATGTTATCTGCTACAAACATACCTCTGAGAGACTTATGGGGTATTCAAATAGGGTATAAACATTCTGCGTTAAACATAGAAACACGTGGATAAGATAGTCGACATCTCCAATGTTCAGTAGGTATGATAAAGATGACATATTAATAACCACAGAGCCCAGCACGTACACGATAGGAGTCATGGCCGGGAGTGATTCAATGCACACATGTTAGTTTTTGAGTGAAAATATGCAGTTATCTAAATCAAAGTTAAATAAAAATATTCCCACCCGATTTGATCTGTTACAAAAATTGTTTATAAACATGCTAAAGAACCGAGTGAGTGAGTGAGTTAGGTTTACCGACGCTTCGAACAGTATTCAAGTTACGCCACGGCATGTCGGTTTGATGTGGGAAGAAAGCCCGAAGTGGTGCAGGTCTTGGATGTTTTCCACTTTGGTGAAACACAGGTATGGTGCTAAGAAACATAGAAACATGATCAGTGCGGATTCAAACCCACGATTATAGGTTCCTGGCAAACCTAAGGGACGCAACTCTACACACCGAATTGCACAGAGAATTGCGGCGCCTAAGAGGAATTAGCCATCCATTTCACCATAGAGTGTGAGTAAAAATGTGAAATTTGACTGAAATCGGACGCCTTTTCTTCGAATACATCACAAAAAACGGACATTGTTTTTATATATCAGTATTAAATATAATTAATTTAATTGTAACTTTACTCTATTATGCAAAAATCCATATGTCTTCACTTCGAATCCATTCCAAGATAATCTCTCGTGGAGTGAAAACCTATATACTACTCAAAAGAAGTTAAAGAACATCCGATTCTTTCGTATCACTGTATATAATGTTATGGCATGACTGATTAACTATAGTAATTTGAAAGAATCGGGTGAATCTCTAAAAAAATTGTGAGTAGTACATATACTCAAAGAAAAAACTGTGATCATGTCATTGTATTGAAAACATAAAATCAATAATTATAATGATACTATGATTGCTTCAAGGTTGATCAGCCTGTATACGCAACAAGCCTCTGGCAAGGATAGAAAATAGTCTAATATTGAATTACATATAAATATACATGTCATCTCATTTTGATCTCATTTTGTCCATAGCCGCACAAAATGTTTCAGCTCTTTTACCCGAGATGTATCAACTTAGATACATGGTATGTAGCTTACTTGCTTCAGTGATTCTAACCATTCGATGTCCCGGCCCGTCATTCTGGCCAGTACAGGTTGATGCAGATTTAATGAGTGTTGCTGTCCAAGAACAGTGAGTGAGTGAGTTGTCTTAAACGCCGCTTTTAACATTATTCCAGTTATATCACAGCGTGCAAGCTTAATGTGGGAGGAAAGCCCGAAGTGATGCAGGTCTCAGACGTTTACCATTTCGGTAAAATCCACGAGCACGGGTATGGTGCTGACAAACCTAGAAACATACTCGGGGCGATCCGGGATTCGAACCTACAATCATAGGTTTCTGGCGTGCCCAAGGGACGCAACTCTGCACATCGAATCGCGGTGCCTTAGACCCACCCTCCGTCCAAGAAGAACACCTCCTTAACTTTACTTGTACATTTCTAATGCGGAATGAAAGTAACAGCATGTTTATCCATTACGTATGTAAAGAACACAAATATTTGCTTGGCAGAAGAATCTGGAGTTACATTTGTTTAACTTTAAACTTAACAGAACCTCAATAATCTATGGGGGTCATCTTAAACCAAATTAAACATAATTTGACTTTATATCTCAAAGATTAGCTATTTTTGATCTACAAAACAACCAAAATTATAAATAGGAACACGATCACAGTTACTGATTATAACTGCAATGTATTATGTTACCGGTTCATTTACTTTACAGGGCGGTGGGGTAGCCTTGTGGTTAAATCGTTCGCTTATTCGCCCGTTCAATGCCCGAGTTCGATTGCCCCCACATAGGTACAATGCTTGACTGCCCATCTGCGGTGTACCCGGCCGAGATATAACTGGAATATTACTAAAAGCGGCGTTAAACCCAACTCCCCCCTCCCTCATTTAACTACACTCAGCCTTATACCTGGGTCTTACTTAATCATGGTGGACAAGGAGGTGAGGTGAGGTGAAATGGGGTTTAACGTCGCGTCCAAGATTATTGCACTTATATAGCGACGTGCATGCACACGTGTGTGTGTGTGTGTGTGTGTGTGTGGCTGCTTGTACTAGTCCGGACTGATGCCGATTTATAGTGCTAGCTCACTGATATACCATGCCGCAGTTTAACATGAATAACCCACTCAGACACAGTATACTGACTCCGAGCTGACCAGTCCTTGTTTTAGCCCCTTAATGCCGAGCGCCAGACAGGGTAACAACAAGTACCATATTTTAACGTCTTTTGGTATGACGCGGTCGGGGATCGAACCCCGGACCTTCCGCTCTCCGGGCGGACGCTCTACCACTAGACCACGGAGGAGGATAGGTGGACAAGGTATGTTAAAGTATGTTAACGATAGTTCACAGAAATATTTAGGTACCTTTCAGCCCTGGAATTTAAAAAAAACCCATTTGATGTCCTCTATACACCGTAATGTGAAACATTCATACACGATACATTATCATTGCATTGGGACAACCTGTTTGAAGATGAGTGATGCGTCAGTTTCGTCTATTGAAGTGAGACTGTGTTGACCATAAAGTAACACCCTGGGGTAAAATGGGTGTACTTTAATGAGACTGCACGAGAGTGGGTTACTCGTGGGTGTTAATCCCGGCGTGGGCGTCACATACAACGGCGTTGCACCGTGCATATATACGTCAGTAATTGAACTGACAAGAGCTGCCCGCTATGCCATCCTACACGCGAGGTTTTGAAAGTGCTAACACACCTTGATGTCACGACCTCAGCAAGTTGGAATAAAACAGAGAAAGGAAACTGAAAAAGGCGGGGTAGCATGACCAAGAACGTGGAACCGGAATGAGATTCGGATCTCGTCGTCGCCCAAGGGGTTGTATAGGGCACGGCTCTCCCTTACGCGATGTCTGCGAGGTGTTTGATGTGTGTGTCGTTTTCACTCGGCGTCATATTCATACATAAATGATAGCATACCTGCATGTTCCGGGGTAAATTCTCATTGATGTATGTTCTTATATAGACTGTACGTAAACTTTAAGGGCTTGCCACCACTTAGCCACAACAGTATTTAACAGGGTTCTTCTAATATATGTTAAAGATATTAGATTCAGAACAACCCTCAAAGCCAAAAACATTTGTACACGATTAGATAGCTTAATATAAGCAGCAGTGTTAAGTGGAACGTGTTAAAAAATTCAGACAACAAACTAAATAAACAAATTACATATAACTGGACCTTTACTAAGAAGTTAATTCATAATAAATTAAACGTAAGCGTGATTCCGTGGTATTTAATTAGCAAACCAAGCCATGTTTTGTGTTTATAATTCCATAGACCAAAACATAAATAGACTACGCCCATTAACGGACTAATGTTTCCTGATTGGCTGATGATAGAATGTTCGACATCATGCTTCATGTTCCGACCCGTTCTTCATTTTCCTTCCCATGCTTCACGTTCCCTTCCATGCTTTATGCTCCACCCCTTCACGTTCCATCCCATGCTTCACGTTCCAACCCATTCTTCACGTTCCACCCCATACTTCATGTTCCACCCCACTCTTCATGTTCCAACCCATCCTTCACGTTCCATCCCATGCTTCATGTTCAACCTCAAGCTTCATGTTCCACCCCACTCTTCACGTTCATTCCCATTCTTCATGTTCCACCCCATTCTTCATGTTCAACACCATTCTTCATGTTCAACCCCACTCTTCACGTTCATTCCCATTCTTCATGTTCAACCCCATGCTTCATGTTCAACACCATTCTTCACGTTCCACCCCATTCTTCACGTTCCATCCTATTCTTCACGTTCCACCCCATTCTTCATGTTCAACACCATTCTTCACGTTCCACCCCATTCTTCACGTTCCATCCTATTCTTCACGTTCCACCCCATTCTTCACGTTCCATCCTATTCTTCACGTTCCATCCTATTCTTCACGTTCAACACCATTCTTCACGTTCCATCCTATTCTTCATGTTCAACCCCTTGCTTCATTTTCCACCCCATTCTTCAAGTTCCACCCAATTCTTCACGTTCCACCCCATTCTTCATGTTCAACCCCATGCTTCACGTTCAACCCCATGCTTCATGTTCCACACCATTCTTCATGTTCCACCCCTTCACGTTCCCTCCCATGCTTCATATTTCATCCCATGCTTCATGTTTCACCCCATTCTTCATGTTCCATCCCATGCTTCACGTTCAACCCCATGCTTCATGTTCCACACCATTCTTCATGTTCCACCCCTTCACGTTCCATCCCATGCTTCATGTTTCATCCCATGCTTCATGTTTCACCCCATTCTTCATGTTCAACCCCATTCTTCATGTTCCATCCTATACTTCACGTTCCACCCCATGCTTCATGTTCATTCCAATCCTTCACGTTCAACCCCATGCTTCATGTTCCACCCCATTCTTCATGTTTCACACCATTCTTCAAGTGCCACCCAATTCTTCACGTTCCACCACATTCTTCATGTTCAACCCCATGCTTCACTTTCAAGCCCATGCTTCATGTTCCACACCATTCTTCATGTTCCACCCCTTCACGTTCCATCCCATGCTTCATGTTCCATCCCATGCTTCATGTTTCACCCCATTCTTCATGTTCCATCCCATGCTTCATGTTCAACCCCATTCTTCATGTTCATCCCATGCTTCATGTTCCATCCCATGCTTCATGTTCCACCCCATGCTTCATGTTCCACCCCATACTTCATGTTCCATCCCATGCTTCATGTTTCACCCAATTCTACATGTTCCACCCCTTCACGTTCCATCCCATGCTTCATGTTCCACCCCATTCTTCATGTTCCACCCCTTGCTTCATGTTCCACCCCATGCTTCATGTTCCACTCCATACTTCATGTTCCATCCCATACTTCACGTTCCACCCCATGCTTCATGTTCATTCCAATCCTTCACGTTCCACCCCATTCTTCATGTTCAACATCATGCTGCACGTTCAACCCCATGCTTCATGTTCCACCCCATTCTTCATGTTTCACACCATTCTTCAAGTTCCACCCAATTCTTCACGTTCAACCCCATGCTTCATGTTCCACACCATTCTTCATGTTCCACCCCTTCACGTTCCATCCGATGCTTCATGTTCAACCCCATTCTTCATGTTCCACCCCATTCTTCATGTTCCACCCAATTCTTCACGTTCCACCCCATTCTTCATGTTCAACCCCATGCTTCACGTTCAACCCCATGCTTCATGTTCCACACCATTCTTCATGTTCCACCCCTTCACGTTCCATCCCATACTTCACGTTCCACCCCATTCTTCATGTTCAACCCCATGTTTCACGTTCAACCCCATGCTTCATGTTCCACCCCATTCTTCATGTTCCATCCCATGCTTCATGTTCCACCCCATGCTTCATGTTCCACCCCATTCTTCATGTTTCACACCATTCTTCAAGTTCCACCCAATTCTTCACGTTCAACCCCATGCTTCATGTTCCACACCATTCTTCATGTTCAACCCCTTCACGTTCCATCCGATGCTTCATGTTCAACCCCATTCTTCATGTTCCACCCCATTCTTCATGTTCCACCCAATTCTTCACGTTCCACCCCATTCTTCATGTTCAACCCCATGCTTCACGTTCAACCCCATGCTTCATGTTCCACACCATTCTTCATGTTCCACCCCTTCACGTTCCATCCCATACTTCACGTTCCACCCCATTCTTCATGTTCAACCCCATGTTTCACGTTCAACCCCATGCTTCATGTTCCACCCCATTCTTCATGTTCCATCCCATGCTTCATGTTCCATCCCATGCTTCATGTTCCACCCCTTGCTTCACGTTCCACCCCATGCTTCATGTTCCACCCCATGCTTCATGTTCCACCCCATGCTTCATGTTCCACCCCATGCTTCATGTTCCACCCCTTGCTTTATGTTCCACCCCTTGCTTTATGTTCATTCCAATCCTTCATGTTCCACCCCATACTTCATGTTCCATCCCATGCTTCACGTTCCACCCCATGCTTCATGTTCCACCCCTTGCTTTATGTTCATTCCAATCCTTCATGTTCCACCCCATACTTCATGTTCCATCCCATGCTTCATGTTCCACCCCTTGCTTCATGTTCCACCCCATGCTTCATGTTCCACCCCATGCTTCATGTTCCACCCCATGCTTCATGTCCACCCCTTGCTTTATGTTCATTCCAATCCTTCATAATCCACACCATACTTCATGTTCCATCCCATACTTCATGTTCAACCCCTTGCTTCATTTTCCACGCCATTCTTCATGTTCCACCCCATTCTTCATATTCCCCCCCATTCTTCATGTTCCACCCCATTCTTAATGTTTCACACCATTCTTCACGTTCCACCCCATTCTTCACGTTCCACCCCATTCTTCATGTTCAACACCATGCTGCACGTTCAACACCATGCTTAATGTTCCACCCCATTCTTCATGTTTCACACCATTCTTCAAGTTCCACCCAATTCTTCACGTTCCACCCCATTCTTCATGTTCAACCCCATGCTTCACGTTCAAACCCATGCTTCATGTTCCACACCATACTTCATGTTCCATCCCATACTTCACGTTCCACCCCATGCTTCATGTTCGATCCCATGCTTCATGTTTCACCCCATTCTTCATGTTCCATCCCATGCTTCATGTTCCATCCCATGCTTCATGTTCCACCCCATGCTTCATGTTCCACCCCATCCTTCATGTTCCATCCCATGCTTCATGTTTCACCCCATTCTTCATGTTCCACCCCTTCACGTTCCATCCCATGCTTCATGTTCCACCCCATTCTTCATGTTCCACCCCTTGCTTCATGTTCCACCCCATGCTTCATGTTCCACCCCATACTTCATGTTCCATCCCATACTTCACGTTCTACCCCATGCTTCATGTTCATTCCCATCCTTCACGTTCAACCCCATGCTTCATGTTCCACCCCATTCTTCATGTTTCACATCATTCTTCAAGTTCCACCCAATTCTTCACGTTCCACCCCATTCTTCATGTTCAAGCCCATGCTTCATGTTCCACCCCATGATTCATGTTCCAACCCCTTGCTTTATGTTCATTGCAATCCTTCATGTTCCACCCCATACTTCATGTTCCATCCCATTCTTCATGTTCCTTCCCATGCTTTATGTTCCACCACATTCTTCATGTTCCACCCCATTCTTCATGTTTCACCCCATGCTTTATGTTCCACCCCATGCTTTATGTTCCACCCCATGCTTTATGTTCCACCCCATACTTCATGTTCCACCCCATTCTTCATGTTCCACCCTATACTTCATGTTCCACCCCATACTTCATGTTCCGCCCCATTCTTCATGTTCCACCCCATGCTTTATGTTCCACCCCTCGCTTCATGTTCAACCCTATACTTTATGTTCCACCCCATCCTTCATGTTCCACCCTGTTCTTCATGTTCCACCCATGCTTCATGTTCCACCCCATTCTTCATGTTCCACCCCATTCTTCATGTTCCACCCCATGCTTCATGTTCAACTCAATTCTTCATGTTCCACCCCTTGCTTCATGTTCCACCCCATGCTTCATGTTCAACCCCATGCTTCATGTTCCACCCCATTCTTCACGTTCCACCCCATTCTTCACCTTCCAAATATCGCTTCAAGTGTGTGCATTCGTGCGTCGTAATTCAGTGCGTCAGTACAATTTACACAATAGTGGATAAATTTAAACAAATTCTAGTAGCATGGCTACACATTCTATTAGTGATGCCAAGAAAGTTATTATGTTTTTGGGTTGTCATTATCCCACCCAGTTCCATTGTAGTCAGTTATAAAGAAGGCAGTTTTATTCCCAACAATTGGTGTTTAACTTATAGTATACGTATAATACATGTGAATAGCGAACTTCAGATACAACCAACTACTGAACGGCCCCCTACTTTGACTGATTTGTGTGTTGCTTTCGGTAAACTGATTCAACAGTACCGCAAGAAAATAAGGCCATTGCTATCCAGCTTTGTTATGTCATTAACAGTATTTATCTGTGACATTGACAAGTTGTTAGTAGCTATAATAGCCACTTGAACGTCATTGGTCAATAACATTTCGCTATAACGGAGAAACATGCGATCGGTAAGAATTCAATTTCGGTGACCTCACACGAGACGACGAGACCTTGACCAGTGGTCAGTGTACACAGGTGTCACCTGGATACCTGAACATACTTAATCTATATCAGAGTTTAGAAAAGCGACAAATATAACATAACGAAACAAAGATCTTGTTATTGACTCCCATCACAACAATATACCTGAAATATTGACCACTGGCCATTGTTAACGCAGAGCGTGCAGAACAGCCTTGATCGCCACAAGTAAACAGTTTACATCGGATAAATAACACAGATGTGTGATAGAATGGGAGAGATCATGAGGCATGGTTATACCAATGGCCTTCAACTTCTCTAAAAATAGTTCCTAATTATGTTAAGTAGACGCAAAATATGTATAACCCACATGAAAAGTAAAAAACCCTTTGAAACATTGTGTCAATGGTCGATCATACATGAAGATGTTTTCTTTATCATATATCTTTAAACTCCTCGAATGTTGATCAAAATAACGGAACTAAAAGAGATAAAGTATGTGTCATCTAATATTGGGGTGCTATAACTTATCTGTGCCATCTAACATTGAGGTATGATAGCTCATCTGTGCCATCTAACATTGAGGTATGATAGCTCATCTGTGCCATCTAACATTGAGGTATGACAGCTCATCTGTGCCATCTTAACTAGTTCCTCATTATGTTAAGTATAGACGCAAAATATGTATTACCCACACATGAACAGTAAAAATACCTTTGAAACATTGTGTCAATGGTCGATCATACATGAACATGTTTTCTTTATCATATATCTTTAAACTCCTCGAATGTTGATAAAACAAAAACGGAACTAAAAGAGATAAAGTATGTGTCATCTAATATTGGGGTGCGATATCTTATCTGTGCCATCTAAGATTGAGGTATGATAGCTCATCTGTGCCATCTATTATTGAGGTATGATAGCTCATCTGTGCCATCTAACATTGAGGTATGACAGCTCATCTGTGCCATCTAACATTGAGGTATGATAGCTCATCTGTGCCATCTATTATTGAGGTATGATAGCTCATCTGTGCCATCTAACATTGAGGTATGATAGCTCATCTGTGCCATCTAACATTGAGGTATGACAGCTCATCTGTGCCATCTAACATTGAGGTATGATAGCTCATCTGTGCCATCTATTATTGAGGTATGATAGCTCATCTGTGCCATCTAACATTGAGGTATGACAGCTCATCTGTGCCATCTTAACATTGAGGTATGATAGCTCATCTGTTCCATCTATTATTGAGGTATGACAGCTCATCTGTGCCATCTAACATTGAGGTATGACAGCTCATCTGTGCTATCTTAACATTGACGTATGATAGCTCATCTGTGCCATCTTAACATTGACGTATGATAGCTCATCTGTGCCATCTAACATTGAGGTATGACAGCTAATCTGTGCCATCTTAACATTGAGGTATGACAGCTCATCTGTGCCATCTTAACATTGAGGTATGACAGCTCATCTGTGCCATCTTAACATTGACGTATGACAGCTCATCTGTGCTATCTTAACATTGACGTATGATAGCTCATCCGTGCCATCTTAACATTGACGTATGATAGCTCATCTGTGCCATCTAACATTGAGGTATGACAGCTCATCTGTGCTATCTTAACATTGAGGTATGACAGCTCGTCTGTGCCATCTTAACATTGAGGTATGACAGCTCATCTGTGCCATCTTAACATTGACGTATGATAGCTCATCTGTGCCATCTTAACATTGACGTATGATAGCTCATCTGTGCCTTCTAACATTGAGGTATGACAGCTCATCTGTGCCATCTTAACATTGAGGTATGACAGCTCATCTGTGCCATCTTAACATTGAGGTATGACAGCTCATCTGTGCCATCTAACATTGAGGTATGACAGCTCATCTGTGCCATCTAACATTGAGGTATGACAGCTCATCTGTGCCATCTTAACATTGAGGTATGATAGCTCATCTGTTCCAACTATTATTGAGGTATGACAGCTCATCTGTGCCATCTAACATTGAGGTATGATAGCTCATCTGTGCCATCTAACATTGAGGTATGACAGCTCATCTGTGCTATCTTAACATTGACGTATGATAGCTCATCTGTGCCATCTTAACATTGCCGTATGATAGCTCATCTGTGCCATCTAACATTGAGGTATGACAGCTCATCTGTGCCATCTTAACATTGAGGTATGACAGCTCATCTGTGCCATCTTAACATTGAGGTATGACAGCTCATCTGTGCAATCTTAACATTGACGTATGATAGCTCATCTGTGCCATCTTAACATTGACGTATGATAGCTCATCTGTGCCTTCTAACATTGAGGTATGACAGCTCATCTGTGCCATCTTAACATTGAGGTATGACAGCTCATCTGTGCCATCTTAACATTGAGGTATGACAGCTCATCTGTGCCATCTTAACATTGAGGTATGACAGCTCATCTGTGCCATCTTAACATCGAGGTATGATAGCTCATCTGTGCCATCTTAACATTGACATATGATAGATCATCTGTGCCATCTAACATTGAGGTATGACAGCTCATCTGTGCCATCTTAACATTGACGTATGATAGCTCATCTGTGCCATCTTAACATTGACGTATGATAGCTCATCCGTGCCATCTTAATATTGACGTATGATAGCTCATCTGTGCCATCTAACATTGAGGTATGACACCTCATCTGGGCCATCTAACATTGAGGTATGACAGCTCATCTGTGCCATCTTAACATTGACGTATGACAGCTCATCTGTGCCATCTAACATTGAGGTATGATAGCTCATCTGTGTGTAATCTCACATTGAGATATGATAGCTCATCTGTGTGTAATCTAACATTGAGTTATGACACCTCATCTGTGCCATCTGACATTGAGGTATGACAGCTCATCTGTGCCATCTAACATTGAGGAATGATAGCTCATCTGTGCCATCAAACATTGAGGTATGATAGCTCATCTGTGTATAATCTAACATTGAGATATGATAGCTCATCTGTGTGTTATCTAACATTGAGGTATGACACCTCATCTGTGCCATCTGACATTGAGGTATGACAGCTCATCTGTGCCATCTGACATTGAGGAATGATAGCTCATCTGTGTGTAATCTCACATTGAGGTATGACAGCTCATCTGTGCCATCTAACATTGAGGTATGATAGCTCATCTGTGTGTAATCTAACATTGAGATATGATAGCTCATCTGTGTGTTATCTAACATTGAGGTATGACACCTCATCTGTGCCATCTGACATTGAGGTATGACAGCTCATCTGTGCCATCTAACATTGAGGAATGATAGCTCATCTGTGTGTAATCTCACATTGAGGTATGACAGCTCATCTGTGCCATCTAACATTGAGGTATGATAGCTCATCTGTGTGTAATCTAACATTGAGATATGATAGCTCATCTGTGTGTCATCTAACATTGAGTTATGACACCTCATCTGTGCCATCTAACATTGAGGAATGACAGCTCATCTGTGCCATCTAACATTGACGTATGATAGCTCATCTGTTCCATCTATTATTGAGGTATGACAGCTCATCTGTGCCATCTAACATTGAGGAATGACAGCTCACCTGTGCCATCTAACATTGAGGAATGATAGCTCATCTGTGCCATCTAACATTGAGGTATGATAGCTCATCTGTGTGTAATCTAACATTGAGATATGATAGCTCATCTGTGTGTTATCTGTCATTGAGGTATGACAGCTCATCTGTGCCATCTAACATTGAGGAATGATAGCTCATCTGTGCCATCTAACATTGAGGTATGACAGCTCATCTGTGCCATCTAACATGGAGGTATGATAGCTCATCTGTGTGTAATCTAACATTGAGATATGATAGCTCATCTGTGTGTTATCTGACATTGAGGTATGACAGCTCATCTGTGCCATCTAACATTGAGGAATGATAACTCATCTGTGCCATCAAACATTGTGCCGGATTATTGTAAGAGAATGTGTCTCATCATACCCCTACTTTTCTCATTTTATCAATCATTGGTTTGTATAGTTCAAACTCGACTATTAATATCCGTTTGTCATATAGTTAGACTATTGCTGGTTGCATCGTTAAAAACAAACATCATATTTAATATATACCACCGCCAAGTCTCCCATTGCCAAGATTGGCATGGTGTAAGCACTTCTGCTGACACCTTGGAATGTTGTATGATTTTTAATACATCATAATTTGTTTATTTCTGAAAAGTTATATCATATAAGACACATGTGCACATGAAAAATGGATTACTACCCGACATTCCAGCCCATATGCCTCCAACTATTAACATGCTTTCACCTTGTTCATTACACTCCGTGACTGCATTATTTACCTTGACAAATGTTATGATACATGTAACACGTTAATCAACGAAAACAAACTCTGCCATCCCTTTATAGTCCTTCGTTACCATATTTACTTTCAGATTTCTAAATACTGCAATGTTTGATTGGGATATCGTGATACAAATACACCCCAGGAATAAGTGATGCGCGAAGAAGGCACTTAAAGAGACGCATAGGTTCAGTATAGACTACGGGTAATTAAACACGGCTACACCAGCGAGATGGTAACACTTACTTTTCGCCACGTGTTCACTCCTGCCTTGGTTTGTTTATTTAATCCGTGTGAGGCACATGTCTCCACTCTACTCTTTATGTATTTTAAAACGAAAGCACGGCCCATGATTTCGTGCATAAGGTATTTATTATGACAAGCATGGAACACGTGCCTTGATTTTGTGGTAGTCACAGGTGTTCATTATAGCATGTGAAGCTATTATATATATACTGGCGAAAAAAGTAAGGTTACACATGTCAATATTGCAGAGAAGGGTTTATTGCTGTTTTTAACACAAATGCTTTAAATAAAAAAAGTAACTGAGTGTTTCATTGCCAAATCGTCTCTAGATGTCTTTGGGGACTACGTGTATGGGTGAGTGAGTGTGTATGGTTTTACGCCGCTTTTAGCATCATTCCAGCAATATCACCAGAAATTGGCTTCACACATTGTACCCATGTCGAGAATCGAACCCGGGTCTTCGGCGTGACGAGCGAACGCTTTAACCACTAGACTGCCCGACCGCCCCTCTTTGGGGAATACGAAATTGTATGTTACTACTACTGCATGTTATGTACATGAGAACAACCATTATTTATTGCTATCAGTATACATGTATGTGACGCTCATAAAAAAATACCTATCTCATTTAAATGGGTGTGTTGACGGTAATTCACGTAAATGTAGTGGGTATTGGTGAATATACATATCCAAAGCTGACATGACAACTGTAAAACTACACGGCATTATAAACACTACAACAAACTATTTGAAAAAAACCAAACTTAACAGTATTAACAATTGGATACAAAAACAGAATACAGAATATACGAGGGGTGCCAGAAAGGATCCGAGTCTAACTGAGTATGTGTAGCTCACCCTAAACAGTTTGCCGGTATTTAGTACTATACTTTCCATGCTTACACAAACAGGCAACATATTTCTGCAGGCTCAAAGACTAGGTACGGAAGCCTTTAAGGGCCATTTGTTTTTTTAAAACAAATTCGATACTATGTTGAAATTTCAAGATACTAAGTTGAAATTTCAAGATAGTATCTTGAAAATTCAACTTATTATCTAGAAATTTCAACTTCTGTATCTTGAAATTTCAAGATAGTATCTAGAAATTTCAACATCTGTATCTTGAAATTTCCACTTAGTATTTTGAAATTTCAAGATAGTATCTTGAAATTTCAACTTAGTTTCTTGAAATTTCAACTAAGTATCTTGAAATTTCAAATAGTATCGAAAAAAACAAAAAAAACAAATGGCCCTGAAAGGCTTCTGTAACTAGGTGTTCTTTGTTGATGAAAATGGACAAGTATCTCTAACTAAAAGGGCTAACTCCAGCAGCCATCGGTGCAGACATGGTGTCCACAATAGGGGATGATACTCCTTCCCTTGACACAGTTCAGATGTGCGCAGCGGCGTTCACGAGAGAAGAAGAAAGCCTCGAAGATGATCAAATATCAGGAAGACCTTCAACTGCCTCCACTGTGGAAAATGTTGATAAAATACATGATATGATTATGGGTGATCAACGACGTACCACAAGTGAAATAAAAAAGAATAGGCACCTCTCGTGAGAGAGTTCAGAGGTATGAACTTGACATGACAAGGTTTCAACACACTGGGTTTGAAGGCTTTTGACCCCTGATCAGGAACGGGTTTTGTTTGTTGTTTAATGCCGCACTCAGCAATATTCCAGCTGTATGACGGCGGTCTGTAAGTAATCGAGTCTGGACCAGACAATCCAGTGATTGACAACATGAGCATCGATCAATGCAATTGGATTGATTACATGCATCAACTAAGTCAGCGACTCTGACCACCCGATCCCGTTAGTCGCCTCTTACGACAAGCATGGTCAACTTTTACGACAAGCATGGTCAACTTTTACGACAAGCATGAGTGATCAGGGACGCTCCAGGTTCATCTTCACGTCGTTTTGAAGCAGACCCAGCTGATTTTGTTCGCCGAAATCAGCCATAGACTAAACAACATTCAAAGCGATGGAACCATGTAACCTCTCCTCGGAGGAAGAAGACTGCAAAGTATATTCCATCAGCTGGCAAGGTGATGGCTTCGGTTTTCTCGGATTCCAATTAAGAAATCCTACTGGTGGACTACCTCCCGAAAGGTCAGACTAAAAAATGGTCAAGATCATATGTTAATCTGCCCGGGCAACTGCGTGAGAATATCGAGGTTATATGTAGTAGAAAACTCAGTAAAGGTGTGTTGTACTATCAGGGCCCACTTGCACAAAGCAATCTTAGCGCTAAGACTATTGTAAGCCTATGCTAAAGTATGGGAGTTACGATCATCTTAGCGCTAAGATCGCTTTGTGCAAGTTGGCCCAGGAGCTGTGCACAAGCCTGTTGTGGCCATGGCTGCAGAGCTTGATTGTGGCTTAGAACTTCCTCCGTGCTCACCAGATTTGGAACATGTCAGATTGCCACCTCTTCCCCGACTTGAAGGAGGAACTGTCCGGCGAGCATTATGCATAATAGCATGTACCCCACTCCATCGCAGCCCATCGGCTCAGAACATTTCAGACACCGATCTGTATATAGGAGATAGTTTTCAGATATGCCGGATTTCTCTGTGACACAATGTTTGTTTATAGTAGGAAAGTGCACTGTTTTTGCCAACAAATATTTCTACATTATAAATAATGGAACTTTGCAAGGTTTGGGGAATATGCAAAACTTACTTAAACATTTCATAATTCAATTTAGCATATGAAAAGCTCTCTCACAAGCAAGTACACGCGATGGGTCTCAGCTTCTTCTTTTTCGCGCAATGAAATTGTTAAAATAATCATAAGAATGGTTTGTCAAAGGCAGTATAATGTATATTCATTGATCATTTAACGATTTCTTCCGAGCATTGAAGGCCTGCGGACACTTTCTCTCTCTTTCATCCCCTAGTTTACCCTCCAGAATCCAGGGTAGCTGTGCTCCCAGCAACCTTTGCTCGTCGTAAAAGGGGACTGACAGGATTGGGTGGTAAGAGGGGACTGACAGGATTGGGTGGTAAGAGGGGACTGACAGGATTGGGTGGTAAGAGGGGACTGACAGGATTGGGTGGTAAGAGGGGACTGACAGGATTGGGTGGTAAGAGGGGACTGACAGGATTGGGTGGTAAGAGGGGACTGACAGGATTGGGTGGTAAGAGGGGACTGACAGGATTGGGTGGTAAGAGGGGACTGACAGGATTGGGTGGTAAGAGGGGACTGACAGGATTGGGTGGTAAGAGGGGACTGACAGGATTGGGTGGTAAGAGGGGACTGACAGGATTGGGTGGTAAGATGGGACTGACAGGATTGGGTGGTAAGAGGGGACTGACAGGATTGGGTGGTAAGAGGGGACTGACAGGATTGGGTGGTAAGAGGGGACTGACAGGATTGGGTGGTAAGAGGGGACTGACAGGATTGGGTGGTAAGAGGGGACTGACAGGATTGGGTGGTAAGAGGGGACTGACAGGATTGGGGGGTAAGAGGGGACTGACAGGATTGGGTGGTAAGAGGGGACTGACAGGATTGGGTGGTAAGAGGGGACTGACAGGATTGGGTGGTAAGAGGGGACTGACAGGATTGGGTGGTAAGAGGGGACTGACAGGATTGGGTGGTAAGAGGGGACTGACAGGATTGGGTGGTAAGAGGGGACTGACAGGATTGGGGGGTAAGAGGGGACTGACAGGATTGGGTGGTAAGAGGGGACTGACAGGATTGGGGGGTAAGAGGACGGTGTGGATCGTTACTCATAACATCAATCACTGGATTGTATGGCCAAACTAGATTATTAACATTATAACATCACTATAACATCGACTGAATGTAGTGCCGAGTGTGGCTTTAAAGACCCGTACGCAGTCTTACAGCACAGATTGTGTTGGCAGACCATGGGACTATACGTTGCTACTATAAGATGGAATTGTTCTTACTTTTCATTTTGTTCAACAGTGCAACTATCCCCGACCTCCCAGATGATTGTAGTCCCCTTGAAGATGACAGACTACAACTAACTTGACAAAGTTCGCCTCAAGAGATCAAAACTATATTTTGAGGGTAGTTGGTTTACTGAAGACAGGTGGCAGGTTAAACTATTAACAACAGTTCACACAATAATAAGGGATAAATACCACTCATACTTGAGGAATTAATTACCTCGTCGCTAATCAACCGTGTCTAATTACAATAACTATTTCCTACGCACCAAATGCAACATACCTAATTCATTTTGCCCGAACAAAAACTTTCCAAGAATCTTTCATTAAAGATTGATTAGACATTGTTTCGGCAGACCACATTCCTTCCAAATGAGATCTGGAATATAAGGTGAGATGGAGTGAAATGGGGTTTAACGTCGCGGTCAAGATTTTTGCTCTTATATAGCGCTTAGATGAGCACTACTTAGGTACATATTAATATTTGAACACATCAAGTGTAACAATCTAAACAATCAAAGGATCTCAAAGGAATGCATGTAATTACTTACACACAAAAATGGTTGTACATGTACTTATGTCCAAATTGATCCCACTCTCACGTGTCCACTAACTACACGCCACTTGATCATGTAGACGGACAGACAGACTGCCTGACAGACAATGTTTAGTCAGTATTTCTGTCTTGTGGCCAACAGGACAATTGAATGAAGAGATATAGTTGTAATGACGTGACTTACGGGACATTTGCTAAATTAACAACGCTTAGAAATCTTATAAACAATGTGTTTAATAAAGATACCTTCTGATCATTCGAGTTAAGTAAATTGTACTTTACTTGGTGAGTTACGTATGTAGTTTCTTGATCATGTACATATTGTTACACACCGTTCGTTCGGCATCGTTCCCAGTGAAATCGACCGGTAACAGGTTCACGGATTACCCAATTATGAATACAGAGTAATATCCTTTAAATATACACTAAAAAACGAACCCCGTTAAAATAGAAACCTCTAAAACAGTTACTGCCGGGAGCACTTTTTGTTGTATAAAATGAAAGTACCCGTTCCCGTGATTCGTTAATCCGTTTTCACTGGGAACGCTACCGTCGGAGTAACGGGGTTCCACTCAATGTAGATTTTCCTGACAGTAATTTTTCTTCCTGCGGAGGTCCGGATTAACGAGGTTTCATTGTATTTGTACATTCAATAATTGAACGTGAGTGAATGTTTTGAAAGCAGCAATTTTCCAGCTACATTTCTTGTAAATAATCGAATTTGGACAAAACAAACCAGTGACTGAAGAGTCGAAGTCATGGGGGTAAATGACACGAAAGCTGCCATATCAATGGGTCTGACCACCTGATCCCCATTAAGTCGACTTCTACGACAAGCATTAGGTACTGCGGACTTATTCTGACCCGGACAGTGGTCACCAGGAGGAGGCCTCGGTCAGTCGTAGGTCACTTAACTGCGCATTTGGTCACTGTCATTGGTAAATAATTATGCAATATTATGGAATAGATAATCGTATAATCGTATTCTGTATCACTTATTCAGTTGGCCAGTTTTGTTAATGTCACAACGTATAGTATCTTATCATCGAATGGAAGCTAAGATAACAGCAAAGGTCTCTGAAGTTTCAGTATTCGGTGATTGTACACTGGCCTCCATGATTATACACTGGCGTCAGTGATTGTACATAGGCGTCAGTGATTGTACACTGGCCTCCATGATTATACACCGGCGTCAGTGATTGTACACTGGCCTCCATGATTATACACCGGCGTCAGTGATTGTACACTGGCCTCCATGATTATACACTGGCGTCAGTGATTGTACATAGGCGTCAGTGATTCAACACCGGCGTCAGTGATTGTACACTGGCCTCCATGATTATACACTGGCGTCAGTGATTGTACACTGGCCTCCATGATTATACACTGGCGTCAGTGATTGTACACCGGCGTCAGTTATTGTACACCAGCGTCAGTGATTGTACACTGGCTTCCATGATTATACACCGGCGTTAGTGATTGTACACTGACCTCCATGATTATACACCGGCGTCAGTGATTGTACACCGGCGTCAGTTATTGTACACTAGCGTCAGTGATTGTACACTGGCCTCCATGATTATACACCGGCGTCAGTGATTGTACACCGGCGTCAGTTATTGTACACTGGCGTCAGTGATTGTACACTGGCCTCCATGATTATACACCGGCGTCAGTGATTGTACATCAGCGTCAGATATTGTACACCAGCGTCAGTGATTGATCACAGGCCTCCATGATTATACACCGGCGTTAGTGATTGTACATAGGCGTCAGTGATTGTACACCAGCGTCATTAAATGTACATAAGCGTCAGTGATTGTACACCAGCGTCAGTGATTGTACACTGGCCTTCATGATTGTACACCGGCGTCAGTGATTGTACACCGGCGTCAGTGATTGTACATAAGCGTCAGTGATTGTACACCAGCGTCAGTGATTGTACACCAGCGTCAGTGATTGAACACCGGCGTCATTGATTGTACACCAGCGTCAGTGATTGTACACCAGCGTCAGTGATTGTACACCAGCGTCGGTGATTGTACACCAGCGTCAGTGATTGTACACCAGCGTCAGTGATAGTACACCAGCGTCAGTGATTGTACATAGGCGTCATTGATTGTACACCAGCGTCAGTGATTGTACACCAGCGTCAGTGATTGTACACCGGCGTCAGTGATTGTACACCAGCGTCAGTGATTGAACACCAGCGTCAGTGATTGTACATAAGCGTCAGTGATAGTACACCAGCGTCAGTGATTGTACATAGGCGTCAGTGATTGTACACCAGCGTCAGTGATTGTACATAAGCGTCAGTGATTGTACACCAGCGTCAGTGATTGTACACCAGCGTCAGTGATTATACACCAGGGTCAGTGATTGTACATAGGCGTCAGTGAATGTACACCGGCGTCAGTGATTGTACACCAGCGTCAGTGATTGTACACCAGCGTCAGTGATTATACACCAGCGACAGTGATTGTACACTGGCCTCCATGATTATACACCGGCGTCAGTGATTGTACACCAGCGTCAGTGATTGTACACCAGCGTCAGTGATTGTACACCGGCGTCAGTGAATGTACACCAGCGTCAGTGATTGTACACCGGCGTCAGTGATTGTACATAAGCGTCAGTGATTGTACACCAGCGTCAGTGATTGTACATACGCGTCAGTGATTGTACACCAGCGTCAGTGATTGTACACCAGCGTCAGTGATTATACATAGGCGTCGGTGATTGGACACCAGCGTCAGTGATTGTACACCGGCGTCAGTGATTGTACACCAGCGTCAGTGATTATACATAGGCGTCGGTGATTGGACACCAGCGTCAGTGATTGTACACCGGCGTCAGTGATTGTATATAGGCGTCAGTGATTGTACACCAGCGTCAGTGATTGTACACCAGCATCAGTAATTGTACACTGGCCTCCATGATTATACACCAGCGTCAGTGAATGTACACCAGCGTCAGTGATTGTACACCCGCATCAGTGATTGTACACCGGCGTCAGTGATTGTACACCAGCGTCAGTGATTGTACACCAGCGTCAGTGATTATACACCAGGGTCAGTGATTGTACATAGGCGTCAGTGAATGTACACCGGCGTCAGTGATTGTACACCAGCGTCAGTGATTGTACACCAGCGTCAGTGATTATACACCAGCGACAGTGATTGTACACTGGCCTCCATGATTATACACCGGCGTCAGTGATTGTACACCAGCGTCAGTGATTGTACACCAGCGTCAGTGATTGTACATCAGCGTCAGTGATTGTACATCAGCGTCAGTGATTGTACATCAGCGTCAGTGATTGTACACCGGCGTCAGTGATTGTACATCAGCGTCAGTGATTGTACACCAGCGTCAGTGATTGTACACTAGCGTCAGTGATTGTACACCAGCGTCAGTGATTGTACACCAGCGTGAGTGATTGTACACCAGCGTCAGTGATTGTTCACCGGCGTCAGTGATTGTACACCAGCGTCAGTGATTGTACACCAGCGTCAGTGATTGTACACCAGCGTCAGTGATTGTACACCGGCGTCAGTGATTGTACACCAGCGTCAGTGATTGTACATAAGCGTCATTGAATGTACACCGGCGTCATTGAATGTACACCAGCGTCAGTGATTGTACACCAGCGTCAGTGATTGTACACCGGTGTCAGTGATTGTACACCAGCGTCAGTGATTGTACACCGGCGTCAGTGATTGTACAGCGGCGTCATTGAATGTACACCGGTGTCAGTGATTGTACACCAGCGTCAGTGATTGTACACCAGCGTCAGTGATTGTGTATAGGCGTCAGTGATTGTACACCAGCGTCAGTGATTGTACACCAGCATCAGTAATTGCACACTGGCCTCCATGATTTTACACCGGCGTCAGTGAATGTACACCAGCGTCAGTGATTGTACATCAGCGTCAGTGATTGTACACCAGCGTCAGTGATTGTACACCAGCGTCAGTGATTGTACACCGGCGTCAGTGATTGTACACCAGCGTCAGTGATTGTACACCAGCGTCAGTGATTGTACACCAGCGTCAGTGATTGTACACCGGCGTCAGTGATTGTACACCAGCGTCAGTGATTGTACACCGGCGTCAGTGATTATACACCAGCGTCAGTGATTGTACACCAGCGTCAGTGATTGTACAGCGGCGTCATTGAATGTACACCGGCGTCAGTGATTGTACAACAGCGTCAGTGATTGTACACCAGCGTCAGTGATTGTATATAGGCGTCATTGAATGTACACCGGTGTCAGTGATTGTACACCAGCGTCAGTGATTGTACACCAGCGTCAGTGATTGTGTATAGGCGTCAGTGATTGTACACCAGCGTGAGTGATTGTACACCAGCATCAGTAATTGCACACTGGCCTCCATGATTTTACACCGGCGTCAGTGAATGTACACCAGCGTCAGTGATTGTACATCAGCGTCAGTGATTGTACACCAGCGTCAGTGATTGTACACCAGCGTCAGTGATTGTACACCGGCGTCAGTGATTGTACACCAGCGTCAGTGATTGTACACCAGCGTCAGTGATTGTACACCAGCGTCAGTGATTGTACACCGGCGTCAGTGATTGTACACCAGCGTCAGTGATTGTACACCGGCGTCAGTGATTATACACCAGCGTCAGTGATTGTACACCAGCGTCAGTGATTGTACACCAGCGTCAGTGATTGTACACCGGCGTCAGTGATTGTACACCAGCGTCAGTGATTGTACACCGGCGTCAGTGATTATACACCAGCGTCAGTGATTGTACACCAGCGTCAGTGATTGTACAGCGGCGTCATTGAATGTACACCGGCGTCAGTGATTGTACAACAGCGTCAGTGATTGTACACCAGCGTCAGTGATTGTATATAGGCGTCAGTGATTGTACACCAGCGTCAGTGATTGTACACCAGCATCAGTAATTGCACACTGGCCTCCATGATTGTACACCAGCGTCAGTGATTATACACCAGCGTCAGTGATTGTACACCAGCGTCAGTGATTGTACACCGGCGTCAGTGATTGTACAGCGGCGTCATTGAATGTACACCGGTGTCAGTGATTGTACACCAGCGTCAGTGATTGTACACCAGCGTCAGTGATTGTGTATAGGCGTCAGTGATTGTACACCAGCGTCAGTGATTGTACACCAGCATCAGTAATTGCACACTGGCCTCCATGATTTTACACCGGCGTCAGTGAATGTACACCAGCGTCAGTGATTGTACATCAGCGTCAGTGATTGTACACCAGCGTCAGTGATTGTACACCAGCGTCAGTGATTGTACACCGGCGTCAGTGATTGTACACCAGCGTCAGTGATTGTACACCAGCGTCAGTGATTGTACACCAGCGTCAGTGATTGTACACCGGCGTCAGTGATTGTACACCAGCGTCAGTGATTGTACACCGGCGTCAGTGATTATACACCAGCGTCAGTGATTGTACACCAGCGTCAGTGATTGTACAGCGGCGTCATTGAATGTACACCGGCGTCAGTGATTGTACAACAGCGTCAGTGATTGTACACCAGCGTCAGTGATTGTATATAGGCGTCAGTGATTGTACACCAGCGTCAGTGATTGTACACCAGCATCAGTAATTGCACACTGGCCTCCATGATTGTACACCAGCGTCAGTGATTGTACACCAGCGTCAGTGATTGTACATCAGCGTCAGTGATTGTACACCGGCGTCAGTGATTGTACACCAGCGTCAGTGAGTGTACACCGGCGTCAGTGATTGTACACCAGCGTCATTGAATGTACACCAGCGTCAATGATTGTAAAAAATATCGACAGTTACAACCCTTGTATTCGCTGGCAATTTTACACAGATTGATATAAACGACTTTACATACGACACCGATCTATTAACTTAGCATCTCGAATCAATTGTGATCCTTAATATCATTGTGAATAAAGAGGCAGAGTGGATACTGATATCGCAATGAATATCAGCAGCTTTAGCTCCCGGAACAGAGGCGTCTCGAGGCCCTACTTTAAAACGTATCCTTTAGTTCTCGTTAAGTGATATATATGTGTGGAGTAGCTTGTGAGTGATAAACAGGTATTTAAAGTTCCTTAAACCAGACTTTTCTAATTCCCACCCTTCCTATGTGGTGACGCCCAAACAGAGTCAAGCTGTTTACAGCCTTGTTTCTGTACATTAATTGAAGCACACATTTCAATTGCGTGTTTTCATTTTACATCTGTTTACGAAATTTCGATCTGATATTTACGTAATCATCCCTAACATCAACAATGATAAACAAAGTGTTTGTATGTTAGTGATTCGTATTATTAATGCGTGGTCAGGGCTGGTAAGGGCACCCACTATGATTAAATAACCACTACCCTATTGCTACACATCTGTCCCACTACAGCAGATCGGTATCCTAGTAACATGGGAAGCATAACCTGGAGTTTGGTTTAATTAACTATAAACCTTGAGAGTTGTTTGTGAGTGAGTTGGATTTTACACCGCTCGTAGTAGTATACCAGCAGTCTGCTAGGCTATCCCACTAATTGCCATTGCGTTACAGTGGTCAGTGTATTCGTGTTGTTACAGTGGTCAGTATGAAGGTTACCCGTGAATATCCGGGAAAGAATAGGTCTTCAGCAACCAATTGTTGCCGTAAAAGGCGACTATGCTTGTCGTAAGAGGCAACTGACGGAATCTGGTGGTCAGGCTCGCTTACTTGTTTGATGCATGTGATCGTATCCCAATTGAGTAGGCCGATGCTCATGATGTCAATCATTGGATTGTCAGGAGTGCGGCGTTAAACAACAAACAAACATTATGTAGGTATTATGTCAGTGGTCAGTATATACGTGTTGTGTGTCGTCAATATATGCGTGTTGTGTTAGTGGTCTGTATATACGTGTTGTGTTACAGTGGTCAGTATATACGTGTTGTGTTACAGTGGCCAGGATATGCGTGTTGTGTTACAGTGGTAAGTATATACGTGTTGTGTTACAGTGCCAGTATATACGTGTTGTGTTAGTGGTCAGTATATACGTGTTGTGTTACAGTGGTAAGTATATACGTGTTGTGTTACAGTGGTCAGTATATACGTGTTGTGTTACAGTGGTCAGTATATACATGTTGTTACAATGATCAGTATATACGTGTTGTGTTACAGTGGTCAGTATATACGTGTTGTGTTACAGTGTCAGTATATACGTGTTGTTACAATGATCAGTATATACGTGTTGTGTTACAGTGGTCAGTATATACGTGTTGTGTTACAGTGTCAGTATATATGTGTTGTGTTAGTAAACAGTATATGCGTGTTGCGTTACAGTGGTCAGTACATACATGTTGTTACAATGATCAGTATATACGTGTTGTGTTACAGTTGTCAGTATATACGTGTTGTGTTACAGTTGTCAGTATATACGTGTTGTCTTGGTGGTCAGTATATACGTGTTGTGTGAGTGAACAGTATATGCGTGTTGCGTTACAGTCGTCAGTATATACGTGTTGTGTTACAGTGGTCAGTATATACCTGTTGTCACAGTGGTCAGTATATACATGTTGTGTTGGTGGTCAGTATATATGCGTTATGTTACAATGGTAAGTATGTATGTGTTGCGTTACAGTGATCAGTATATACGTGTGGTCTTGGTGGTCAGTATATACGTGTTGTGTGAGTGAACAGTATATGCTTGTTGTGTTTCAGTGGTTAGTATATACCTGTTGTGTTAACAGAGGTCAGTATATACGTGTTGTGTGAGTGAACAGTATATGCATGTTGTGTTTCAGTGGTTAGTATATACCTGTTGTGTTACAGAGGTCAGTATATACGTGTTGTGTGAGTGAACAGTATATGCGTGTTGTGTTACAGAGGTCAGTATATACGTGTTGTGTGAGTGAACAGTATATGCGTGTTGTGTTACAGAGGTCAGTATATACGTGTTGTGTGAGTGAACAGTACATGCGTGTTGTGTTGGTGGTCAGTATATATGCGTTATGTTACAATGGTAAGTATGTATGTGTTGCGTTACAGTGATCAGTATATACGTGTGGTCTTGGTGGTCAGTATATACGTGTTGTGTGAGTGAACAGTATATGCTTGTTGTGTTTCAGTGGTTAGTATATACCTGTTGTGTTAACAGAGGTCAGTATATACGTGTTGTGTGAGTGAACAGTATATGCATGTTGTGTTTCAGTGGTTAGTATATACCTGTTGTGTTACAGAGGTCAGTATATACGTGTTGTGTGAGTGAACAGTATATGCGTGTTGTGTTACAGAGGTCAGTATATACGTGTTGTGTGAGTGAACAGTATATGCGTGTTGTGTTACAGAGGTCAGTATATACGTGTTGTGTGAGTGAACAGTACATGCGTGTTGTGTTACAGTGGTCAGTATATATGTGTTGTGTTACAGTGGTCAGTTACGTTATCTGGAACACTTACGGCAAAAGGTGAAAAACATACATTTTATCTCTCTCTCTCTCACACACACACACACACACACACACACACAAACACACACGCACGCATGCACGCACGCACACACACACACACACACCTATGTTTCATTCTTTGCACACACTGTGTTATCGTGAACTACAATCTTCAAAGAAAGAAATGTCTTAAACGACATTGTTTCCACACTATAAATGGGATATATGTTATTGGACAATTTTGGTGGCCTGATATTCGACAGACTCTGCGTCAAAACGCAGCCATTGTCGATGTGCAATGTCTTAAACGGCATTGTTTTCACACTTGTTAAAAAATGTCATGGAGGAAAACAGTAAAGCAAAATGCACGTGCAAGTTATGGCATTCGTTATGGCATTCGATCGACGTGTACGTCAACGTCAGAACACGCCACAGACACTCTCACAACTGGCCAACAACTGGCGTTACAAGCAGAAGGGTGCAGAATTCTGCAGGACAGAATTCGTACACATATCCAGTCAGTGCCGAGGAGATGCAGAGCCGTGATTGCTGCCGGGGGTGGTCACACGAGATACTGAGTTCAGCACAACCTTGTGGCCTTATGTGACATGACAATGAACAGTTTTCAATGCCTTTGTACAACAACAACATGTGACTATCGAGCTCCAAAATTTAGTATTTTTATCTGTTATATTAAATTAAATATATATATCAACTTTATTAGGTACAATAAATTTACTAAATATCTCCTGTGCGTTTCTTTTTTTGAAGAATGTATATATCTACATGCCAGGACACTATGATCGTAGGTTCGAATCCCGTTTCGCCTTGAGCATTTTCAGCATGTGGGTTTACATAACATCTGCCCCGTGTAGATCCGGGTAGAGAACTGGACCCCATTCCACAAAGCGATCTTAGCGCTACGATTGTCGTAAGTCAGTGTGAAAGAATGGGAGTTACGATCAACTTAGCGCTAAGATCACTTTGTGGAACGGGGCCCAGGTCTTCAGCAACCCATGCTTGTCGTAAGAGGCGACTAACGGGATCGGATGGTCAGGCTTGCTGACTCGGTTGATGCGGGTCACCGTATACCAATTGTGTATATCGATGCTCACGATATCAAACACTAGATTGTCTGAACCAGACTCGAATATTTACAGACCGCCGCCATACAGCTGGAGTATCGCTTAGTGCGGCGTTAAACAACAAACAAACAACATAACATCTGAGCTGTGCATAACTGAAATACCGTTCAAAGCAGCGTTGAACCCAACTCACTCACTCACTAATTTTTATCATTATATATACACTTGTTTATCATTACCTCTATTTACACAATTATCCATCATTAATATTTTTCCAAATGGTATCATGAACATTGTGCATGCATTATGTTATGAACATTAAAATAAACCGTGATGCTGTCAACACACACCCTGTGTTACATTCAATACACTCCCATCATCGTTCATATTTTGTCTGTATGTTAACGCCTCTGTATAACGACAAGCATAGTATGCTGGGGACATGGAACCCACGCAGTGATATGGATGGTATGTTATGGGATACAAATATGAATTTGTTAATTTTTTTTTCTTATTTTAACAACAGTCAACAAAAATTCCAGCTTTATGACGGATATCTGTAAATATTCGAGTCTGGGCCAGGAAAAGCAAACTATTGCTTCAGGTCCCTGACAACCTCGGTAAAACCTACATGGACGTAAATCTGTAACCAGCTCATCTTCTAAACCTGCTTTGAGGCTTTACATTTCAATTGTAGGTGAGGTGAGGTCAAAATGGGGTTGAACCTTGCGTCCAAGATTTTTGCACTTATATAGCGAGATACATACGTGTGTGTGTGTGTTAGTTAGTGTGTTAGTTAGTGTGTGTGTGTTAGTGTGTGTTAGTGTTAGTGTGTTAGTGTTAGTGTGTTAGTGTTAGTGTGTGTGTTAGTGTGTGTGTGTGTGTGTGTTAGTGTTAGTGTGTTAGTGTTAGTGTGTGTGTTAGTGTGTGTTAGTGTGTTAGTGTTAGTGTGTTAGTGTTAGTGTGTGTTAGTGTTAGTGTTAGTGTGTGTTAGTGTTAGTGTGTGTTAGTGTGTGTGTGTGTGTGTGTGTGTGTTAGTGTGTGTGTTAGTGTGTGTGTGTTAGTGTGTGTGTGTGTGTTAGTGTGTTAGTGTTAGTGTTAGTGTTAGTGTTAGTGTGTGTGTGTGTGTGTGTGTGTGTGTGTGTGTGTGTGTGTGTGTGTGTGTGTGTGTGTGTGTGTGTGTTTTCTAGTCGGGACTGATTTATAGTGCTAGCCAAATGAGATATGATGCTGCAGTTTAACATGAATACGCCACTCAGACACAGTATACTTACTCCGAGCCGACTAGTCCTTGTTACGTGCCCCTTAATGTCCGACGTAGCCCCTTAATAGCCCCATAATACCCAGACAGGGTAACAACATTTTCTATCTTTTAATGTCTTTTGGTATGACGCAGCCGGGGAGCGAACCCAGGGCTCGTTGTATAAACTGGCCTTTTAAATATGAATATAATGTTGATTTTTGATGGGTTAAAAGTAACATGTTTTAACATGAAAATTCCATAATCAGCAACCTCATATATCGTGTTAAGTTTTGTAACCCACCGTTTTCCAACTGAGCCCCTGGACAGGTGATGAAAGGTTGTTCAATTTTACATGTTATGACTTTAGTCGTGTCCATGCTGCACGTGTTTTTGTTTCTATAGTACGCTTTGATCAAATTCCTTTTATACCACGACATACTGTATTGTTTCACTATATGGTATCTCGACGTTTCCTTATTATCCCCCGCCCAACAAAGTTGGCGGGGGATATAGAAACGGGCTCCGTCCGTCCGTCCGTCCGTCCGTCCGTCAGCCCGTCCGTCACGTTTCGTTTCCGGAGCATGACTCATAAACCGTTCAATATTTTGTCATCAAACTTTGCAGGTCTGTCAGGTACATGCTGAACTGGTGCCTTTTGCTATTTAAATTTTTTTGAAATTTTTATTTTTTACGTTTCCATGGCAACAAGATGGACTTAGGTTCTGTGAGGGTAGGGTTCGTTTCCGGAGCATAACTCATAAACCGTTCAATATTTTTTCATCAAACTTTTCAGGTCTGTCAGGTACATGCTGAACTGGTGCCTTTTGTTATTTAGAAATTTTAGAAATTTTTATTTTTTATGTTTCCATGGCAACAAGATTGACTTAGGTTCTGTGAGGGTAGGGTTCATTTCCGGAGCATAACTCATAAACCGTTCAATATTTTTTCATCAAACTTTTCAGGTCTGTCAGGTACATGCTGAACTGGTGCCTTTTGCAATTTAGAAATTTTAGACATTTTTATTTGTTACGTTTCCATGGCAACAAGATGGATTAGGTTCCAAACTTTTCTTTTATTGCCGAACTAGGCTGGTATTATGGAATTACATTTTGGCTGGACTATGAGTCTATGCATAGTCCAATCAAAACCGCGCACCGAAATCGAAATCCGGTTCGTAAACTGTCGTACAGATTTCGGTCGATTGCAGGATTTGCAAAGCATGTGTACCGCCAACTTGTTGTCAGCAGATATTTTCTAAATCTTTTTAATCAAGGTGCTCACGTGATTTGATGCATTTCGCGATGTAAGACCCGTTTTACCACAATATAGATCTTGATTATCGCTAAGATCGTCCTGACTGGGCGCCACCATTTTGTGTGAAACAAACGCAAGTGATACGACAGGTGGAATCTGATTGGTCCATAGGAGAGGCTTATAGGGGACATAACTGGTAATAACCACTGGTGGCGCTACGATCGAGCCCAGGAATTCCAGCCTAGTTCGGCAAGGGTGGAAACTGGACTTTTAAAGTCAGTTAACTCTCTTGACACGGGAAGATGATTCTAACCCTGGCCCCTACTGGTTAGTATGTGTGTGTGTGAACGTATGAAAGAATCGTGGGCGTACCTCCATAATAACACAAATATAATTTAAATGCCCCGTAGAGCGGTGCACTTGAAACTTGCTGCCTATAATCGGCAGTTGCTTCAAACAAAAGAAAGTACCTCCTAAGACATGTAATAACTTGTCCGCCCATTGCATGTATGGGAACTGCCTACTGGAACGTCTTGTCTGTACACAAGTCATTAAACACTGGAAATTATATACATCGTTATAGTTATTTATTTATTGCCTTGAAATACAGTTTACAAAAGAGACTCAAGACTTTGCAACTATAAGATTACTTAAGTTGTGATTCCACACCCGACTGAGTCACGATTTGACATTATTATAAATACCTGTAATTAAAGGAAGACATTGAGCAATAACCGAAGGCTGGAATTCCTAAAATTACACGTGACCTCAATGCCTAACAATGGAATTCCCTATCCCTAGGACACCACATCAGTGCCCGTGACGCTGAATAATAGTACGATTAGCGTTTGGGGGATTAACCGGAGCTTGAAATTAGCGATCGATGACTACCTTTGAATACAAGGTTCTCGATTGTGTGCGTTTATACACACACCTGTATTGGCCGACGACTTATAATTATATACACTACAATGCGTGGGTGTCTTCTTTACAGGGATGGTAGAGTTTCTCTGTAATGGAGAGCCGGATACTTGTATACTCTTCACTGTTTCTGATGCAATCCGCTGTATGATGATGCAGTTTAATCTCCCCCGCGATTGCTTCATCATATACATGAATAAATCAAGTTCGTGTTTGTGATATCGTAATGGAAGCCTCTTGTAATACATATGGATACTGTTTTCGTTTACGTGTATTGTATCATATACCCTGCTGACACAGGTTTATAATGAACCGATGCAAGTAGTATCTTGTTTTCTAGAAATCTTAACAAAGGCCAACGTATGTTTGTCGTAATCACAGCAAGAAATCTCACACTGACGACCCTTGTCTGTTGTTGTCGATATATAATTACCGTAAACACTGGGACCTAGTTGTTTTCGAAACCTCACACTTGCGACCGCATGTCTAAAGTTAATTGTCGCAAACACAAGCTGATAATAAGTGAACTACACTATAGCATCCGCATGGTAGAAAGGAAACCTCACTATAGTGACCACATGATAGTAAAGAAACCGCACTATTGCGACCGCATGATAGTAAGGAAACCTCACTATAGCGACCACACGATAGTAATAAACCTTAGTATTGCGACCACCTTATAGAACGGAAACCTTAGTATTGCGACCACATGATAGAACGTAAACCTCACGACAGCGCCCGCATAATAGTAAGGAAATGTTATGCTATGCCGCTATGTCCTAATCAAATAGCTATCAATACCAGCATCCTGTTAGCCAAGAAACCTCACTAAAGCGACCGCGTGTCTACATATTACTTTACACACGGCCCTGCCTGCACACATTGTATTACTAAAAAAGGGACAATATTAACCTGCATTTGTTCGTCCTCTTTAACAAAAGGGTCATGAATTATTTCAAATCTTATTTTCAGATTTCAGAAGGGGATAATTAATTCTTGTCCAAAGGGAAAAGGTTCGTTTCTCTTTGGTTAATAATAATTAATTTGTTAACTCATTTTTTCAGTTTATTATTTTTTTCTTCTTTCAATCCTATGGACCCGAGTTCACATATCTTGGTCAAAATGCTGAATAAAAGTTGTCCTTACAGCAAAAGTAGGTTTAGCATCTGAAGTGAAAGTATTAACAACATGGAAAACAGTCGCTGATGTAAATGTCCAAAGTTCAGCTAATAAAAACAGGATATGAAGTTAAAATAAAGAGTTAGAGAAAAAATAAGGTCAGTGTGAGTCAACTATAATCTAAGTTCAATGACCTGCGTTGGGAAGGTGCGGTGTTCCCAGCTGTTGGTGATGTCGGATCCATGCTAGAACACTTTACGTCATGTGGCGAAATGCTATTAATGAACAAAATGCACGCACAGTGCAGGCTTATAATCCAGGACACAAGTTCTCAAAAAGGAAGCAATGATGCGGGAATTGTTTGCACATAGTTGTCAACTTATAGCATGCGTTTCACACTTTTCTTGTCATTGGCACGTTCTCAAGGCAAATATTTCATGCAGGTGCTCTGTCTTAACGACAGCATCGCCGCGGACAGGGCCGGCATCTACCTCAACGATACGACAGGAGGTGGCTGAAAAAATACGGTTTTATAATTTTTATCGTTTAAAGTATTCGACGTGTAGACATGCCTCCATATCACGTCGGCCTGTAAATAATCGACTCCCGGCCAGGAAGACCAGTGGTTGATGTTATGAACACATTAGTTGCACACTATTTTCCGAACAAACAGTATGTCCAGATAACCTTTTACAAAATTTCTAAATATTTCAGGAACAAGTTATTGTTAAATGTCGACAAACCAATAAAAGAAATTAAAAATCAGAATCAGAGCGAATCTGGGAATCGAACCTACGAACATAGCTTTAATGGACCTTGAACAACAAACTCGGTGCCTTATACGACTTGGACCCACTGCCCCGAATCTCAGTACTAAACACATCCAGGTCAGGTGACGTTATATCGGTAATTAAATACCCATGACCATACAAACTTAAAAAATAATAATTAAAAACTAACCATGACCATTACTCATGGAATGAAAGGGAAAAGTTCTTGATCTAAATACAGACTGCCTGGAATATTATGTCAAGCCCTTCTGGTGGTCTGCATTCCAACGAAAGGTTCGTTACTTCCTTCTTCGTGTGTTATAGAAGTTGTTGCCACCCCCTCCTCCGCTAATAACATCGTAAATATGACAAAGGAAATATCCAATTTGAGGTTCAACTCGCTTTGGCCCCGCAGCACTCAATGAGCTGGCATGAATGAATATATTCCTCACTAGGACGTCTTGTTTGTAGCAGTGCTGATGGTGGATGGTAACTCCCTACATCCCCGGTGCTTTGGAGGTATATCTGACCCCAGGAGTCATGTAATCTCCATCACCATTATTAGAGTTTGACAGGGTCAGACAGGGAGAGGAGTCTTCACCGTGACTGTTACTACAGAGATAGGCTGTTCCCGATGTCTCCTCTCATCGTTAGCCTCGCAAAAGTTGGTTGGAGGCTGGTTCCATAACGGTATGCACCATGGAGGATCATTTGGAGCCCTTGTTTATATTCAAGAAATATATTTTGTTTGGGCATTTACTGTTGAGATATATGATCATGTTACTCAATACATGTATATTGTCTCAATAGTCCAAAATATGATCCCGAGAAATCGTATCAATATACAGTAAACTACGTTTATAACGAAGACGCTTATAACGAACTGGCGGATATAACGAACTAAAATTAGTGGTCCTTTTGAGTTCGTTATAACCGTAGTTTCCTCTTTCAATAGTCTGATGCTGTCATGATAATATATTGAAATGAATAAAATTCACACAGGTGCATAAATTTAGATATGGCAATGCTTCTGTTTCTATAATTGTATACAATTTACAGTACAACTTGGTCATAATGCTACCTTTCGTAGATGGGAAAATATGGCATAATAACAAGGTTGGTGAAAGATGGACCTGATTGACATAATATACAACGTTATAAGATATTCAGTTCATACATGTACGATATGCATTTATTCAAACATGATTTACCCAAGTTACATACATACACACCATGCAAGTATGAATACTAGTTTGGCTTGAAAAAAAGCTTTGATTGAAGTTTGTTTTGTGCCAGCTGATAATCTGGCCAGGGTATCAGTACTGTTTATACATTGCGCTAAAGGCCAAGCTTGTTCTGCAGAGTAAGTCTCAAGACATCTCATGACCTCTTGCATGTAGCATTTGCAGACACACTGATTGTAGTGGGGTGGTAGTAATGTAAATACTCTTAAATATCATGCACCATGTGGTACGTTTGCTTTCTGTTATGGCAAAGTCGGATGTTTCGGACCCCTGATTAGTCGACAATTTCTTTTGTCCCCTGGAGTTCGAGACAACGGAGTTCGACTGTACATGTAATTGTTAATTCGCAACGGTATTGATCGGATTAACGAGGTCTCGCTGTGACAGCATCAGTGCAGCAGGGACTACCGGGACTAGTTGAAGTGGTGCTGTGACAGCATCAGTGCAGCAGGGACTATTTGGACTAGGTGCAGTCGTGCTGTGACAGCATCAGTGCAGCAGGGACTAATTGGACTAGGTGCAGTGGTGCTGTGACAGCATCAATGCAGCAGGGACTAATTGGACTAGGTGCAGTAGTGCTGTGACAGCATCAGTGCAGCAGGGACTAATTGGACTAGGTGCAGTAGTGCTGTGACAGCATCAATGCAGCAGGGACTAATTGGACTAGGTGCAGTGGTGCTGTGACAGCATCAGTGCAGCAGGGACTAATTGGACTAGGTGCAGTGGTGCTGTGACAGCATCAATGCAGCAGGGACTAATTGGACTAGGTGCAGTAGTGCTGTGACAGCATCAATGCAGCAGGGACTACTGGGACTAGGTGCAGTTGTGCTGTGACAGCATCAATGCAGCAGGGACTACCGGGACTAGGTGCAGTTGTGCTGTGACAGCATCAATGCAGCAGGGACTACCGGGACTAGGTGCAGTCGTGCTATGACAGCATCAGTTAGCAGGGGCTACTGGGACTAGGTGCAGTGGTGCTGTGACAGCATCAGTGCAGCAGGGACGACAAGGACTAGGTGCAGTGGTGCTGTGACAGCATCAGTGCAGCAGGGACTACCGGGACTAGGTGCAGTGGTGCTGTGACAGCATCAGTTAGCAGGGACTACCGGGACTAGGTGCAGTGGTGCTGTGACAGCATCAATGCAGCAGGGGCTACCGGGACTAGGTGCAGTGGTGCTGTGACAGCATCGGGGAAGCAGGGACTATCGGGACTAGGTGCAGTGGTGCTGTGACAGCATCAGTTAGCAGGAGCTACCGGGACTAGGTGCAGTGGTGCTGTGACAGCATCGGGGAAGCAGGGACAATCGGGACTAGGTGCAGTGGTGCTGTGACAGCATCAGTTAGCAGGGGCTACTGGGACTAGGTGCAGTGGTGCTGTGACAGCATCAGTTAGCAGGGACTACCGGACTAGGTGCAGTGGTGCTGTGACAGCATCAGTTAGCAGGGGCTACTGGGACTAGGTGCAGTGGTGCTGTGACAGCATCAGTTAGCAGGAGCTACCGGGACTAGGTGCAGTGGTGCTGTGACAGCATCGGGGAAGCAGGGACAATCGGGACTAGGTGCAGTGGTGCTGTGACAGCATCAGTTAGCAGGGGCTACTGGGACTAGGTGCAGTGGTGCTGTGACAGCATCAGTTAGCAGGGGCTACTGGGACTAGGTGCAGTGGTGCTGTGACAGCATCAGTTAGCAGGGGCTACCGGGACTAGATGCAGTGGTGCTGTGACAGCATCAGTTAGCAGGGACTACCGGGGCTAGGTGCAGTGGTGCTGTGGCGTCATCAATGCAGGAGGGACTACTGGGACTAGGTGCAGTGGTGCTGTGACAGCATCAGTGCAGCAGGGACTATCGGGACTAGGTGCAGTGGTGCTGTGACAGCATCAGTGCAGCAGGGACTACCGGGACTAGGTGCAGTGGTGCTGTGACAGCATCGGGGAAGCAGGGACTATCGGGACTAGGTGCAGTGGTGCTGTGACAGCATCAGTTAGCAGGGGCTACCGGGACTAGGTGCAGTGGTGCTGTGACAGCATCGGGGAAGCAGGGACAATCGGGACTAGGTGCAGTGGTGCTGTGACAGCATCAGTTAGCAGGGGGCTACTGGGACTAGGTGCAGTGGTGCTGTGACAGCATCAGTTAGCAGGGGCTACTGGGACTAGGTGCAGTGGTGCTGTGACAGCATCAGTTAGCAGGGGCTACTGGGACTAGGTGCAGTGGTGCTGTGACAGCATCAGTTAGCAGGGACTACCGGGACTAGGTGCTGTGGTGCTGTGGCATCATCAATGCAGCAGGGACTACTGGGACTAGGTGCAGTGGTGCTGTGACAGCATCTGTGCAGCAGGGACTACCGGGACTAGGTGCAGTTGTGCTGTGACAGCATCAGTTAGCAGGGACGACTAGGACTATGTGCAGTGGTGCTGTGACATCATCAGTGCAGCAGGGACTACCGGGACTAGGTGCAGTGGTGCTGTGACAGTATCGGGGAAGCAGGGACTACCGGGACTAGGTGCAGTGGTGCTGTGACAGCATCAGTTAGCAGGGGCTACTGGGACTAGGTGCAGTGGTGCTGTGACAGCATCAGTACAGCAGGGACTACCGGGACTAGGTGCAGTGGTGCTGTGACAGCATCAGTTAGCAGGGGCTACCGGGACTAGGTGCAGTTGTGCTGTGACAGCATCAGTTAGCAGGGACGACTAGGACTAGGTGCAGTGGTGCTGTGACATCATCAGTGCAGCAGGGACTACCTGGACTAGGTGCAGTGGTGCTGTGACAGTATCGGGGAAGCAGGGACTACCGGGACTAGGTGCAGTGGTGCTGTGACAGCATCAGTTAGCAGGGGCTACTGGGACTAGGTGCAGTGGTGCTGTGACAGCATCAGTTAGCAGGGGCTACTGGGACTAGGTGCAGTGGTGCTGTGACAGCATCAGTTAGCAGGGGCTATCGGGACTAGGTGCAGTGGTGCTATGACAGCATCAGTTAGCAGGGACTACTGGGATTAGGTGCAGTGGTGCTGTGACAGCATCAATGCAGCAGGGACTACCGGGACTAGGTGCAGTGGTGCTGTGACAGCATCAGTGCAGCAGGGACTACCGGGACTAGGTGCAGTGGTGATGTGGCATCATCAATGCAGGAGGGACTACTGGGACTAGGTGCAGTGGTGCTGTGACAGCATCAGTGCAGCAGGGACTACCGGGACTAGGTGCAGTTGTGCTGTGACAGCATCAGTTAGCAGGGACGACTAGGACTAGGTGCAGTGGTGCTGTGACAGCATCGGGGAAGCAGGGACTACCGGGACTAGGTGCAGTGGTGTTGTGACATCATCAATTCAGCAGGGACTACCGGGACTAGGTGCAGTCGTGCTTTGACAGCATCAGTTAGCAGGGACTACCGGGACTAGGTGCAGTGGTGCTGTGACATCATCAATGCAGCAGGGACTACTGGGACTAGGTGCAGTGGTGCTGTGACAGCATCGGGGAAGCAGGGACTACCGGGACTAGGTGCAGTGGTGTTGTGACATCATCAATGCAGCAGGGACTACCGGGACTAGGTGCAGTTGTGCTGTGACAGCATCAGTGCAGCAGGGACTACCGGGACTAGGTGCAGTTGTGCTGTGACAGCATCAGTTAGCAGGGACTACCGGGACTAGGTGCAGTGGTGCTGTGACAGCATCGGGGAAGCATGGACTACCGGGACTAGGTGCAGTGGTGTTGTGACATCATCAATGCAGCAGGGACTACCGGGACTAGGTGCAGTGGTGCTGTGACAGCATCAGTTAGCAGGGACTACCGGGACTAGGTGCAGTGGTGCTGTGACAGCGTCAGTTAGCAGGGACTACCGGGACTAAGTGCAGTGGTGCTGTGACAGCATCGGGGAAGCAGGGACTATCGGGACTAGGTGCAGTGGTGCTGTGACAGCATCAGTTAGCAGGGGCTACCGGGACTAGGTGCAGTGGTGCTGTGACAGCATCGGGGAAGCAGGGACAATCGGGACTAGGTGCAGTGGTGCTGTGACAGCATCAGTTAGCAGGGGGCTACTGGGACTAGGTGCAGTGGTGCTGTGACAGCATCAGTTAGCAGGGGCTACTGGGACTAGGTGCAGTGGTGCTGTGACAGCATCAGTTAGCAGGGGCTACCGGGACTAGGTGCAGTGGTGCTGTGACAGCATCAGTTAGCAGGGACTACCGGGACTAGGTGCAGTGGTGCTGTGGCATCATCAATGCAGCAGAGACTACTGGGACTAGGTGCAGTGGTGCTGTGACAGCATCAGTGCAGCAGGGACTACCGGGACTAGGTGCAGTTGTGCTGTGACAGCATCAGTTAGCAGGGACGACTAGGACTATGTGCAGTGGTGCTGTGACATCATCAGTGCAGCAGGGACTACCGGGACTAGGTGCAGTGGTGCTGTGACAGTATCGGGGAAGCAGGGACTACCGGGACTAGGTGCAGTGGTGCTGTGACAGCATCAGTTAGCAGGGGCTACTGGGACTAGGTGCAGTGGTGCTGTGACAGCATCAGTGCAGCAGGGACTATCGGGACTAGGTGCAGTGGTGCTGTGACAGTATCGGGGTAGCAGGGACTATCGGGACAAGGTGCAGTGGTGCTGTGACAGCATCAGTGCAGCAGATACTACCGGGACTAGGTGCAGTGGTGCTATGACAGCATCAGTGCAGCAGGGACTACCGGGACTAGGTGCAGTGGTGCTGTGACAGCATCGGGGAAGCAGGGACTACCGGGACTAGGTGCAGTGGTGCTGTGACAGCATCTGTGCAGCAGGGACTACTGGGACTAGGTGCAGTGTTGCTGTGACAGCATCGGGGAAGCAGGGACTATCGGGACTAGGTGCAGTGGTGCTGTGACAGCATCAGTTAGCAGGGGCTACCGGGACTAGGTGCAGTGGTGCTGTGACAGCATCGGGGAAGCAGGGACAATCGGGACTAGGTGCAGTGGTGCTGTGACAGCATCAGTTAGCAGGGACTACCGGGACTAGGTGTAGTGGTGATGTGGCATCATCAATGCAGCAGGGACTACTGGGACTAGGTGCAGTGGTGCTGTGACAGCATCAGTGCAGCAGGGACTACCGGGACTATGTGCAGTGGTGCTGTGACAGCATCGGGGAAGCAGGGACTACCGGGACTAGGTGCAGTGGTGCTGTGACATCATCAATGCAGCAGGGACTACCGGGACTAGGTGCAGTGGTGCTGTGACAGCATCAGTTAGCAGGGACTACCGGGACTAGGTGCAGTGGTGCTGTGACATCATCAATGCAGCAGGGACTACTGGGACTAGGTGCTGTGGTGCTGTGACAGCATCAGTGCAGCAGGGACTACCGGGACTAGGTGCAGTGGTGCTGTGACAACATCAATGCAGCAGGAACTACTGGGACTAGATGCAGTGGTGCTGTGACAGCATCAGTGCAGCAGGGATTACTGGGACTAGGTGCAGTGGTGCTGTGACAGCATCAGTGCAGCAGGGACTACCGGGACTAGGTGCAGTTGTGCTGTGACAGCATCAGTGCAGCAGGGACTACTGGGACTAGGTGCAGTGGTGCTGTGACATCATCAATGCAGCAGGGACTACCGGGACTAGGTGCAGTGGTGCAACATGTAACGAGTAGTGCACTCAAACCCTTAGGATAATGGAATATTTGTTCTCATATTTGTGCTCATTAAAAAAGTAAACGGAGGACCATACAAAACATGACAATAAACACCATGTCACTTCTGTATCATCCCTTTGAGTATCATTCAGTAAATAGTACTGGTTTTAGAGTGAGTGAGTTTGGTTTACTGCAGCAGCATCACGTCGGATTGAGATGTGTCTGTTTCTTTAAATATGTCTCACCACTGAGTTTATTTGGGTTCCATTTTTGTTTGTTTATTTGTTGTTTAACGCCGCACTCAGTAATTTTCAAGCTATATAATGGCGGTCTGTAAATACTCGAATCTGGACCAGACAGTCCAGTGACTGATATCATAAGCATCGATCTACGCAATTGGGATACGATGACATTCATCAACCAAGTCAGCGAGCCTGACCACCCGTTCATTTTAGTAACCTCTTACCACAAGCTTTGTCGCCCCTTACGGCAAGCATGGGTTGCTGAATATCTACTCTTTTCTTTACAATTGCATAGATCAATGCTCATGGTCTCTATCCCGGGATTCTCTGGTCCAGGCTCGATTATTTCTAGACTGCCGTCACCTTCCGCTCTCCGGGCGGTCGCTCTACCACTATACCACTGAGGCGGTCACATGTACAAAGAGATTAACAACAACAAATAACAAATGATTTAGGATGGGTGATTGAGACGGGTTAACGCCGCTTTGAACAGTATTTCAGTCAATTATATAATGACATGCCAACTTGTGAGTAGAGGCGTAATGGGGTTTAACGTCGCGTCCAAGTTTTTTGCACTTATATTGCGACGTACATGCACGTGTGTGTGTGGCTGCTTGTTCTAGTCTGGACTAATCCCGATTTATAGTGCTAGCCCACTGAGATGCCATGCTGCAGTTTAACATGAATACCCAACTCAGACACAGTAAACTGACTCCGAGCCGACCAGTACTTGCTTAAGCACCTTAATGCCGAGCGCCAGACAGGGTAGCAACAAGTTCCATGATCATTTAACGTCTTTAGGTATGACGCGGCCGGGGATTGAACCCCGGACCTTCTGCTCTCCTGGCGGACGTTCTACCACTAGACTACGGAGGCGGTCGCCAACCTGTGTAGGAAGAAAATCCGAAGTGATGCATGTCTTGGAAGTTTACTACTGAATATCACGATTTTGTTTTGGACCTGACAAACCTAGAAACATAATCAGCCGGACACGTGGTTAAAGTAAAGTTGAAATCCTTTTATAAATTCGTTCAATTTTTCAATATGTATCTGGAATAAGCGCATAATCTACGTTCTAGCGCTCTGAATGCACTGAGTGCCATTGGAGTAAACTGTCAGTAAACATGTTTCTGTTGTATTCCTACGCCCTATGTTCACACACAAATCATACGTCAGCGGTCAGCCACAGATCGCGTGTGACGTCCCATTCACACGTGCATTGCTCACGATAAACAGGGCGAGGATTCGCTAATTATCATCCCCAAATAAAAGAAAAAAAATCAAAGATACACATTTCATTTCAAAGAAACTCCCTGACGTTTACATAAATTAATTCAACCTCATTTAAATGATGATTTTTTTACCATGAAATAATGCGATTTTAACGACTGACTACGTTATCATCCAAATTCAAACGACTTTAAAGGGCGATTTGTATTTAGATATCATCTCTGCGCCCGAATATGTCAATTTATTCAACAAAACCGCAAACGCCTTATCAAAGTGTCACGAGTCGTGGTTAAAAACTTAAGGCGTTGTCAAGCCATGGTATCCTTTCTCCCACGTTCGCCATTCACTGGCTGACCAGCAGAGAAGGTGGGGTGTTCTCTGTTGAATAAACAGGAACTTGAAAAAACGTAAGATTTAGTAAATGTTTATTGTGATCGGGTCATGTGCTGCACGCGCTGGCCGTGCATGTTGGTATCTCACGTAAATCTCCCAGGGTTGGGCGAAGCTCCGCCAGACACAAGCACCGTGGGTGTGGCTGTGGCTGTGATATGTTGTTGTGGATCACGTGCACCTCGACGTGTTGCAGGGTGTTGAAGAAGAGGGCTTCGCCCCACATTGTCATGTCCGCCAACAGTACGTTACACTTAGTTTACACAGTTGGAACACTGGCTAAATATCAGATGGGATTTGATTATTTATGTTATACATGTATGTTGTTCGTGAGACGAGAAGTGAAATTTGTACCCGAGATTATCCGAACGTGCAAAGAAAGTATGCGGGAAATCTTTCAAGGAATATGCGTTGCCGTCACCACTGCGGTAAAAAACAACTGATTAACATTTTGTAATTGATAGAGGATGAGTGACCTATAATATTGGGATAGAAAGTTGAGTGGGTGAGTGAGTGAGTTGGGTTTTACGCCGCTTTGAACAGTATTCCAGTTTATCACGGCATGTCAGCTTAATGTGGGAGGAAAACCCGAAGTTATGCAGGTCTCAGACGTTTACCACTTCGGTGAAACCCACGAGCACGGTGCTGACAAACCTAGAACCATAACCGGAGCGAATCAGGATTTGAATCCACGGTCACACGATTCTGGCATGCCAAAGGGACGCAACTCTGCACAGCGAATTGCGGCGCTTTAGACGACTGGGCTGCCCTGGTTCCCGGGATAGAAAGGTACTGCCACGTAAACAAAGAGAGGCGAAGCCAATAATATACTGTGTCGATTTCTCTATCTTCAGAAGTTATCACTTATTGATATACACTCTTCAAAAGAAGAAACGCACAGATAGTATGTAGTTCATTGAACCTGACTACACAAAAAAATCCGGTATATAAATTGGATATATGTTATTGGAAAATTTTGGTGGCCTGATATTCGATAGACTCTGCGTCAAAACGCAGCCATTGTCGATTTGTAATGTCTTAAACGGCATTGTTTATACAATTGTTAAAAAATGTCATGGAGGAAAACAGTAAAGCAAAATGCACGTGCAAGTTATGGCATTCGTAACTCGTGTTAGTGGCTATAAAAAGGCAAGCATAAGCCAATAATTTGTCATTCAATTGTCAACATTTTGAAAGTTCGAAAATGCCGAGACTCAGCCCTGCAGATCGGAACATCGCCATTGGACGTATCAAAAGAGGGGAATCGCAGTCTTCTGTTGCACGCCACTTCAACGTCCACTACATCACCATTTGCCGCCTTTGTGACCGATACACACAGTTCAATTCCACTGCAGACCGTCCGAGAACCGATCGAACAAGAGTTACCACCCCTGCACAGGATCGCTACATTCGACTGTTCCAACTACGTCATCGCAATGCCACAGCTACGGAGACTGCAGGACGTATCCCTGGTTTGAGGAGGATATCGGACCAGACTGTCAGGAACCATCTTCGCGAGGCTGGAATCGAACCCAGAAGACCAGTCATCGTCCCTGTTGTGCAACAGATCCATCGGCAGCGACGCTTGCATTAGTGCCATACCTTGCAGCCTTGGGATTTGAGAAACTGGAGACGAGTGTCGTTTAGAGATGAATCACGATTACTTCTTCACTGTCGAGATGGATGACAACGTGTTTATCGTCGTCGAAATGGGCGTTTAGACCCACATCGTGTACGTGAATTCGACAAATTCGGTGGCGGTAGTGTCATGGTGTGGGTGGCCATATCCAACACCTCGAGATCTGACTTGGTTGTGGTTCAGGGAAATTTGACAGCAAATCGCTACATGAATCAAATTCTTCAACCTCACCTTCTTCCATCCATTGACCTCCAGAGGGAGCTGTTTCAACTGGACAACGCTCCTCCGCACACAGCTCGTGTCACGGTAGGCTTCCTTCATAATGCCAACATCAACGTTTCGCCCTGGTCGTCGAGATCTCCAGATCCAATCGAACACCTCTGGGATAAACTCGATCGACGTGCTCGTCAACGTCAGAACACGCCACAGACATTCCCACAACTGGCCAACGCGTTACAAGCAGAATGGCGCAGAATTCTGCAGGACAGAATTCGTACACTTATCCTGTCAGTGCCGAGGAGATGCAGAGCCGTGATTGCTGCCCGGGGCGGTGACACGAGATACTGAGTTCAGCGCAGCCTTGTGGCTTTATGTGACATGACAATGCACAGTTTTCAATGCCTCTGTACAACGACGACATGTGACAATCGAGCTCCCAAATTTCATAATTGTATCTATAATATTAAATTAAATATATCGACTTTATTAGGTTCAATAAATTTACTAAAAAACTACCTGTGCGGGCTTTTTTTTTTGAAGAGTGTGTCTTAGCTTCTTATCACGGTTTGTACGAACTGAAGGAGCAGCATCAGTACCTTTAACATAGTGTCAGCAGTACATATATAATATATCAATAAACTGTCCTTTGATCAAATGGTGACACATCATTTGACAAGTTCCCCCAACTGCATATAGCTGATAGCGGATAAGGGAGTAATTGAAGGATGTGGGGTGGGGGAGGATTGCTGTAATTGTTTTCGGGGCGTGGGTGTGGGCTATTCACGTGACAATATACGCTGGAATTTCAATAGCGATAAGGTATTTGTGTGTCAATAGGCCCTTTCTGTAAGTTAGAAAGGGGTCGCTACCCCCACGCCCTTGGGAAGTACGCTTTAGGCCTCTGTCATGGGTTATTAGTCATTACGATAATTTGCAGTACAGCGTAAAACTCACTCACTCACGCATGATTGTCACGACTAACGGGATCGGGTGGTCAGGCTCGCTGACTTGGTTGATGCATGTCATTGTATTCCAATTGCGTAGATCGATGCTCATGATGTCCCAGACAATATTTTTACAGACCGTCGTCATATGTCTGGAATATTGGAATATTGCTGAGTGTGGCGCTAAACAATAAACATAAATATACAACACACACTCACGCACTCAAAAGAGGAAGGCCAGAGATTCATTTTTCCAGACAAGCCATGTCACAAAGATTTAATAATCTGACACGTAGCTGAAGAGGTTGGCAATTAAAACAGTAAAATTGTCGGAGTGATGCAGGTATTAGACGTTTGCACTTTGTGATTAATCGAAGAACATCCGTATGGCACGGGCAAACAAAGGATCGACCCTCATGATATCAATCACTGGATTGTATGGTCCAGACTCGATTATTTACAGACCGTCGTCATATAGCTAGAATATAACAATATATTCCAGCGATATGACATCGGTCTGTAAATAATCGAATATAGACCAAACAATCGAGTGGTTGACACCATCGATCTGCGCAATTGGAGAATGACATTGATACACAAGGGCTACGCGAATAAATATTACAATAGTTCTAAAACGTACTGTACGCGTACTATTACTGACCAAACAATTCAGTTGTTTAATTCGAATGCGGATTGATCATGAGGTTGTTGGCTGCATCCCCCCAGGTGTTTCTTCACCACGAATCTCTATCTGTACCGACTGTATATTATTGGTGTTGAAAGTACAGAGTTACCTCCCTTGTTCGCGACCAGGCGCACGGGTTTACATTTTTTCTTGTCCCCGGTTACTGACCAGGAAATACGTTTGTTTCGTCCAATGCTGATCGGGGTTGCTTCGTGCATTCCTTCAGGTGTTTGGCTTATGAATCTCTATCAATAGGGAGTTTACATTACTTGTGTTTCAAGCCACGGGACAGCTGGCTTGTTTCTGAGGGCATCCACATGGGTCATCATCGCACGAGTCTGTACTTATTCGCCCTTTCATTAACATATATGAATGGCCATGCGATTCTATAGGCGTGAGATCGGAACGCCTTGAAAATAGACTTACTTATAATAATATATCTGCACTGACTTTGAAAATAGGGCTCGGCTTAAGATGAGGAGTCTTGCGTGGTTTGAGCTCAAGCGGCTTGTGATGTGAAATGTGGTGTGGAAGTCGTGGGGCTGGTGTATTCTTGTTGTGTTGGCTGTTGAGTTTTAGGTTTCATGGTGATGTTTGTTTGTGTGTTGTTTAACGCCGCACTCAGCAATGGTCCAACGATATGACGGCGGTCTGTAAATAATCGAGTCTGGACCAGACAATCCAGTGATTGACATCAGGGGCATCGATCTACGCAAATGGTATACGACGGCATGCATCAACCAAGTCAGCGAGCCTGACCACCTGATCCCGTTTGTCACTTCTTACGACAAGCATAGTCGCATCCTGTGACACGTATGGGTAGCTGAAGATCAATTCTAACCCTGATCTTCACGGGTCTTCGTGGTGAGGTTGTGAGGCTATAAGATGGGATTGATAGGTAATGGGGGTTTCGCGGTGGCGTTAAGGAGGTATGCGAGGTTGTCCCTCGACGTGTTACGTCATGCTGGTTTTAGCGGGTTTGTGTGGTTTTGCGTTTTTGTGGTGAAGTTGTGTGGCTGGATGTAACGTGGTGTGGAACGGTTGTGGCTTTGTGGTGGACAATTTGTGGAGGACTGGGTCCCGAGGTTGAAGAGGTTGTGGTCAGCAGACTGAAATGAATTAGTGTATGGAATACACTTTATTTGTTTGCTTTTTTTTAACGCCGTACTCAGCAATATTCCTGCTATAAGACGTCGACCTGTATATAATCGAGTTTGGACCAGACAGTGTAGTTATAAATAATTCGAGGAACCATCGAGAACGATGTTGTACATTACTTTCTAATGTTCGTGGTTTTAACATCAGATTAGTTCTGGTCATCCTAGGTCGTTGATAAAACTCACATTCACTACATAAGATACACAGTGACTAATGACTATACTAGCCAAGTCTTGACAAATAAAAGTTTCCTGATGCTAGACATAAAGACATACCGATACCAAGAAAACCAAATTCCAATAAAATATATGTCGAATATATATATATATATATATATATATATATATATATATATATATATATATATATATATATATGGCATAGGCCACAAATCAGGCGAAGTCAAGCAACATTGGTCGCAGATAGTGGGTGGATGGGTGAATGGGTGGATGTGGGTGGCTTGATCCCTGCGTGTTTTTAGGCTTCGGTCCTGCCTAACACACGTTACACGTGGCGTTTCCTTGAGCAAGTGACTTCGATATGCCTCTGTTCACCCAGCAGTGAATGGGTACCCGCTTCGTAAGACAGCTTGGGTTGTATACTCCTCAGGCAGCTGAGAATGAAATTACAGTGCACATTGTTCCCTTGACCGGGGTAATAATATAGCGTTTTGAGCATCTTCAAAAGGATGGATTTGGGGCGTTATTAATATACCCATTATTTATTATTACTAAGCACATTGTAATCCCTGTACATCTTCATAACGTTATGATTGTGCGTTGCAATTTCGGATTATTCGAACTTAATTCTTTTTTTATATTCTATTTGGATCTTTTTACAAAAAGATTTAGGACAATTTGATTTCACTACAAACCTTTCTGTAGGTAGGTATCGAGCATCACTCAACTAGTACAGCCCACTGACAATGTCCCCATCACTGTTTACGGAAAGGGGGTTTATAATGTAAACAAACATAGGCCAACATACAGCCTCGCTGGTGTCCCCGTTTATCACGCTAATGCTATATACATTCCGTTGTGTTGTTCGCACTGGTGGCTGCACACAATAATGAAGTGAACATGTCAAAGGCTATCAGTTTGGGGGCAATTCGTTACGAGCTATTACAGCGAGGGGTGATTTATCTTGGTTTTGTAACGAGAATGAGGTCGTCGAGCCTGTAACAAGTCACAATAAATCGGTAACTGCGTTGTAAACTTTCATTCATGATGGGCCGAGCGGTCGACATACTGACCGCGTTCACAGCTCTCACCGTTATGATCGTCAGGCGAGAATTGAAACTATATATAGCATTACATAAAACCTCGTTATGCCTGGCCCACATCATACATAGACACCAAGTTCGACCCAGTGCCTGGAATAAAAATAAAAAGGATATTTGACAAAAGACCTTCAAACATTCATTATTGGGTTGCAATATAACGTATCTGGCTGTTGCTAAGTTTCAGAGGAGAGATTATTCAAAGAAAGAGAACAATCTTCCCTTTTTTGCTTTGATGCAAAAGCGCAAGTCTTCTAAAATTCAAGATGCCGTTTTGAAAGTTCACGATAACACGTGGAAAATTCTCGATACCAATTTGAAATTTCAATATATGTTGAAAATACATTAAACCATGTTGACGTTTCAAGATATTATCTTGATGCACTTGCAGTTTGGAATTACTCTCTTTAGTTTTAAACATAGTAACTGTATTGTTCAGCATAGTGTTTTGCAATTTCAGCACGGTATCTTGAATTTTCAGTATAGTACCAGCCCCGTGAAGATCAGGGTGAAGAACTGGTCTTCAGCAAAACATGCTTGCCGTAAGAGTTAAAAAAATAAATATGAATATGATATATCTGTTAAACGATATGCCGATATATTCCGGGTTAAACCGTATACACACTACATATAATATCAATCTTAACATAATTAAGCAATAGACCCTAGAACTCATTCAATAACATTGCTTGTGTTTTCTAAAAGTGTCTGTAGAACTATTTTTATTTGGGCCAGGCACCACCTTAGGTGTCAAGTCTTATCTGTAACAAGGACACAAAAACAAAATATCAATTTAAAAAAATAATGAGAGTCCACCACATCTTTTTTCAAGGATTAGGATAGAGGATTCATAAGCCCATGCTCATAACTGTTGTCACCCCCATGCTAAGGGGGCCACGGGTGGCCCAGTCGTTTAAGGCGCCGCGATTCGCTGTGCATAGTTGCGTCCCTTGGGCACGCCAGAAACCTATGTTTGTGGGTTCGAATCCCGGTTCGCCCCGCTTATGTTTCTAGGTTTGACATCACCATACCCATGCTCGTTGGTTTCAACGAAGTGGTAAACGTCTGAGACCTGCATCACTTCGGGCTTTCCTCCCGCATAAAGCTGACACGCCGTGATATAACTGTAATACTGCTAAAAGCGGCGTTAAACCCAACTCACTCACTCACTCACTCTAAGACGCACATGTAGGGGGTGACAATAATTATGAGATTGGGTATGTTATATATATGTCCATACGGATATCCGTTCTTACTACCGATATTACCAATATCTAAAACAACTACCTTCTTCTAGCAGCTACTTATTTTGGCCAAACCTATAATTAACCTATCCTATACTAAAATATATCACAACAAGTCATAACCTCCTAATTGAGGTAGGCCGCTGGACAGACGTTGCGGAAGTTATATATATTTTCCACTGTGAAGCATTTCATTATCATAGATTATTACATTTATAACAAACATGTTAATAATGTACAAACATGTTTACATTTAACGCCTATTTTGTACTTTCAATCTTTAAAAATTATAATGTTTGTCAACATATTCCAAAAGTTACAAACCACAAATTGCGTTTGCAATTCTCATGTCATGTAAATAAATATAATGTTTTATTTTGCTATTTGCTCTTGTCCACCTGTACAATATGGAGAAATAAATGTTTACAAGTTTATAAGTTAGTAAGTACAAAAGATAAGAAACACAGTGTCATGGAGAGCTTCCTGGTTATACGACATAAGAACGATAATTATAAAGAAGTGTTCGTATTCTAAAACACGCCAGTACCTATATGAGGTGAGGTGAGATTGGGTTTAACGTCGCGTCCAAGATTATTGCAGATTATTGCACCGAGCGACGTGCATGCACGTGTGTGTCTGTGTGTGTGTGTGTGTGTGTGTGTGTGTGAGTGCGTGCGTGCGTGCGTGCGTGCGTGCGTGCGTGCGTGCGTACGTGTGTGTGTGTGGCTGCTTGTACTAGTCCGGACTGATGTCGATTTATAGTGCTAGCTCACTGAGATACCATGCCGCAGTTTGACGTGAAAACCAAACTCAGACACAGTATACTGACTCCAAGCCGACCAGTCCTTGTCCTTTAACCCCTTTATGCAGAGCGCCAGACAGGGTATCAACAAGTAATATCTTTTTACATCTTTTGGTACGACGTGGCCGGGGATCGAACCCCGGACCTTCCGCTCTCCTGGCGGACGCTCTACCAAAAGACCATGGAGGCGGTCGTATGTATATGGAGCATAACAGGGTCGATAATATTATCTTCAAATTCCGTTACATTGAAATGTGTAATTGTACGTGTTGACGTCAGACCGTCATTGTAAATTCGTTAAGAACAAGATATTGTATCAGTTAACTTTAACGCAACCAGTCAGCTGTTACCCAGATGAATCTCAGGAAGCTGTAAATAATCGAATTTGGGTTAACTGGTGACAGAAATCATGCGCAACGAACCATGGCACTACGCTACGATGACACGTCAATAATGACTTCATACGTTGTAGCCATGCGGGGAATCGAACCCTGTAACTTTAACCACTAGCCTCTACCTTCTCCCCTTTTAATGTTGTGATCGGGGCGGTGGGGTTAAAGAGGTTAAAGTAGTTCGCTCGTCACGCTGAAGACCCGGGTTCGATTACCCACATAGGCACAATGTGCGAAGCCCAGTTCTGGTGTCCCTCGCCGCGATATTGCTGGAATATTGCTAAAAGCGGCGTACATCAATACTCACTCAATAATGTTGTAATTATTGATATGCTTACGAGGGATTACTTGGATCCGATCTGTGCTTCAAAACTTGCAAGTAATCCACGAAAGGTCTCTTGAAAGCACTAAAGCTTACTGTTACCATGTGATTTTAAAAAATGTGGTAAGTATTCGTGATACACAACGTTTAAGATTATTGTGACGGGAAAACCCGAAGTTTGTTTTGTTTGTTGCACTAAGCAATACTCCAGCTATATGGCGGCGGTCTGTAAATAATCGAGTCTGGACCAGACAATCTAGTGATTGATATCGTGAGAATCGATCTACACAACTGGGATACGATGATCTGCATCAACCATGTGAGCGAACCTGACCACCCCATCTCGTTAGTCGCCTCTTACCAACCACAAGCATAGTCGCCTGTTAGGGCAAGCATGGATGGCTGAAGACCTATTCTACCCCGGATCTACCCCGGATCTACACGGGAAGGAAAGTCCGATACACCAAGGACCATGATCATAATCTGTGACTTGAACCCACGATCCTGTCACGCTTAAGGCACGCAACCCATGCCTACGAATAGTGTCAAGATACTGTTAGATGGAGAACGAATATTGTTTCATTCTTTTCGTATACTGTTGAGATAGTCAATGAAGTTATCAATGTAAGGCATTCTTCCTCAACACACACACACACACACACACACACACACACACACACACACACACACACACACACACACACACACACACACACACTCACACACACACACACACACACACACACACACACACACACACACACACACACACACAGACACACACACACACACACACACACACACACACACACACACAGCATACTATATTAGTACAGTTTCTGAAAAAGAAGAGCCTCTGGGCTCCATTTTATTGTAATTTGTCGAGATAATAAAGCATCTGGTTTTTTTATCTTCATCTATTTTCATTTCGGAGACTGGATGTTAGTCGACGGCTAGAAGTACAAGTGACATTAAAGTTTAAGGCAGTCGAACCACTCCCCTTCCACGTGCTCCGCTAGTTTCTTAAGACACATTGCTGAGTTTGCCAAGCTGTGATTAGACTGGCTAATTATACACCGCCTCCCTATCTTGAGCATGCCGCAATTCATACTAATTCTAAGTGTTTGACAGTACAGTCAAACATTTGACATGGCTAGTGGGATTGGTTGGACGATGTGGCTTTGTAGAGGTTTAGTATGCCAGTATGTAAATTGACATACAATTATAGTAATTAGACCGATTTTTAAAGCGCCACGTGACAAGCACGTGTTAGCATCACATGACTACATGCCGGTGCAAGCATACTCGTCTGTTTATTTGAGCACACAGTTTTCGAAATCTCCGGTTCAGCATGGTAGTGATGACAGGTTTAAATGTGTGGTGATGTATGTCAGCGATTGGCAAACACCAAAAATCTTGGCTTATTGTTCTTAACCAATAAGTATATCAACCATACTTATATAGCTGAAGGTGGCATGGGTGGGCGACTAGTCTTCGTATCCACATTTTGCTGCGAAAAGTTACATCCCTTAGCAACGCCGGGATCCACTGATTATGATTTCTTGGGATTTCTAGACCATTGAGATACCATGCCGCTGTTTAGTATGGATACCCCACTCAGACACAGTATACCTACTCCCAGCGGATCAGCTCGGCATTAAGGGTCTAAAACAAGGACTGGTCGGCTCGGAGTCAGTATACTGTGTCTGAGTGGGGTATTCATGTTAAACTGCGGCATGGTATCTCAGTGAGCTAGCGCTATAAATCTGCATTAGTCCGGACTGGCACACACACACACACACACACACACACACACACACACACACACACACACACACACACACACACACACACACACACACACACACACACACACACACACACACACACACACACACACACACACACACACACACACACACACAGACACACACACACACAGACACACACACGTACACACACACACACACACACACACACACACACACGTACACACACGTACACACACACACACACACACACACACACACACACACACACACACGTGTATGCACGTCGCTATGTAAGTTAATCTTCCCCATTTCACCTTCACCTCCAAAGCGGCGTTAAACCCAAGTCACTCACTAACTTTATTGATTATTTACTACGACAACCTTATTACGAAGTAACTGATAACGTTGAGAAACATACAGTGATTTAAAGGCCTGCCACACTGCCTTTTTCGCTATTACTGTCACAGGTATCAAAACGCGGCTTACAGAGATTAACAACAGAGTACTTCACAACCAGGATGTCCGGTATAGAATCATTTACAAACTGTTGTTTAAGGATTCTTATGAAATGAGCATGCATATTTTCAAAGAAACACGAATCTAGTAAGCTAAGAAAATCGCATATTCTTTTTCCGGGACGATCTTGGTTGATTACAGTGCAGTTTGATCTTGTTTCTCCTGACCCCAGCCGTGATATTCCTGGAATATTGATAGAAGATATGCAAAACCATACTCACTCACTCGTTCTCCCTGAATAGAATCCGACCTCGGCAATGACGTCATTATAGATCAATGTTTTATCGTTAAATAAACCATGCTTCGTTCTTCGTTGTTCTTTGCGATTTATGGCGTAGCTATCATATATATCTTAAAATTCAACATTTGAAACATATGTGTCTGATTGATCACCTAATATTCAAGCAATGTTTCGACAGGGGAAAGCCAAGAGCGGGCTGTACACGTAGAGGCTTAATCCCGTATCTTCGCTGTGACAAGCGAATCGTTACATTACTAACCTATCCCGTCGTGTCTACGGTGATGCCGAGTTGCGTCCCTGATATGCAAGTATCCGCTGGTCGAGGGTTTGACTTTCTTCCCATTTACGATCCTTGATCGAATCCCTTCTCGAGGATTCAGCAAAGAGTGAGTGAGTGTGGTTTTACGTCGCTTTTAGCATTATTCCAGCATTATCACAGCAAGTGCACCAGAAATGGGTTTCACCCATGTGGGGAAGCGAACCCGTGTCTTCAGCATGACGAGCAAACACTTTAACCACAAGGCAACCCCACCACCCCTTTCACGAAATGTGTAAACGTCTTCGACCTGCATTAAGCCGGGCTTTCCTCCAACAATAAGCTGACACGTGTGAAATAACCTAAATACTGTTCAAAGCGGCGTTAAACAAACTTACGCACTCACTTAAATGTATCCCAAATCTCAATCATTACTGCCACTACTGACAACGACATGGCCTCAATAATAACATAGCATCACATATGTTATTAATATCATGTAAACATACCTTGGCCTTTTTACGATTTAAATACTAGTAAACATGTTGCACATACCTGTTACGTCCAGATAGCACGAGGTCGGGTACACCTATGCTAAAATACTATATTGCTGACAAAAGACGTTAAATGAAACATGTTTATGTTCACGACTACATATCGCCAAGGTCGGCTTTTATAAAGCTTTAATTCAATCTGCATGGCGCCAATCTTTGACGCCGCAATGACTAGGCACTGTATGACAATTGGAGCCCCCTGTCACCTACCTCTATCGCCGGGGTACACACTGTAGTACACGGTACGGTGAGTTCCAACGTCGTGACTCACTTCCCGATGTGTCACTCGTTAAATACCCTCTCCTTCCCGCATTAGTACCCCTCATATACAACCCTCCTATTTCCCGAATTTATTGCTCCACTTACTTCCCTCCTACATCCCTCCTAGCGCCCGCTTTACTTCCCTTCTAACTTCCCTCCCTATCTTCCTCCTTACATTCCTTGATATCTCCCTCCTTCCTTCCGATCTTCACCTTAGGTTTCATCCCATCTCTTTACATCTCAATAATCTCCCTCTTTAATGCCCTCCTATCTCCATTTTTATTTCCCACCCATATCGTACCTTACTTCCTGTTTATCTTCCTCCTTATCCCCATCCTTACATCCTATCTTCCCCCTTAGTTTCCTCCTATCCCCATTTTTATTTCCCGTCTCCCTCTCTCCTTACATCTTCCTATCTCTCTTTTCATTTCCCTCCTCCCTCCTTCCTTACATCCTCCTATCTCCCTTTTTATCTCCCCCCTCCTTACATCCTCCTATCTCCCTTTTCATTTCCCTCCTCCATCCTTCCTCACATCCTCCTCTCTCCCTTTTTATCTCGCTCCTTTCTTACATCCTCCTATCTCCCTTTTTATCTCCCCCCTCCTTACATCCTCCTATCTCCCTTTTCATTTCCCTCCTCCATCCTTCCTCACATCCTCCTCTCTCCCTTTTTATCTCCCTCCTTCCTTACATCCTCCTATCTCCCTTTTTATCTCCCTCCATCCTTACATCCTCCTATCTCCCTTTTTATCTCCCCCTCCTTACATCCTCCTATCTCCCTTTTTATCTCCCCCTCCTTACATCCTCTTGTCTCCTTTTTATCTCCCTCCTTCCTTACATCCTCCTATCTCCCTTTTTATCTCCCCCTCCTTACATCCTCCTATCTCCCTTTTAATCTCCCCCTCCTTACATCCTCTTGTCTCCTTTTTATCTCCCTCCTTCCTTACATCCTCCTATCTCCCTTTATATCCCCTCTCCTTACATCCTTCCTTACATCCTCATATCTCCCTTTTTATCTCCCTCCTTCCTTACATCCTCCTATCTCCCTTTTTATCTCCCTCCATCCTTACATCCTCCTATCTCCCTTTTTATCTCCCCCTCCTTACATCCTCCTATCTCCCTTTTTATCTCCCCCTCCTTACATCCTCTTGTCTCCTTTTTATCTCCCTCCTTCCTTACATCCTCCTATCTCCCTTTTTATCTCGCTCCTTTCTTACATCCCCCTAGCTCCCTTTTTATCCCCCCTCCTTACATTCCCCTATCTCCCTTTTTTATCTCCCTCCTTCCTTACATCCTCCTATCTCCCTTTTTATCCCGTCTCCTTACATCCTTCCTTACATCCTTCTATCTCCCTTTTTATCTCCCTCCTTCCTAACATCCTCCTATCTCCCGTTTTATCCCCCCTCCTGACACCCTCCTATCTCCCTTTTCCTTTCTCTCCTCCCTCCTTCCTTACATCCTCCTATCTCCCTTTTTATCCCGTCTCCTTACATCCTTCCTTACATCCTTCTATCTCCCTTTTTATCTCCCTCCTTCCTTACATCCTCCTATCTCCCTTTTTATCTCGCTCCTTTCTTACATCCTCCTATCTCCCTTTTTATCCCCCCTCCTTACATCCCCTATCTCCCTTTTTATCTCCCTCCTTCCTTACATCCTCCTATCTCCCTTTTTATCCCCTCCTTACATCCTCCTATCTCCCTTATTATCCCCCCTCCTTACATCCTCCTATCTCCCTTTTTATCTCGCTCCTTTCTTACATCCTCCTATCTCCCTTTTTATCCCCCCTCCTGATATCCTCCTATCTCCCTTTTTATCTCCCTCCTTTCTTACATCCTCCTATCTCCCTTTTTATCTCCCCCTCCTTACATCCTCCTATCTCCCTTTTTATCTCCCCCTCCTTACATCCTCTTGTCTCCTTTTTATCTCCCTCCTTCCTTACATCCTCCTATCTCCCTTTTTATCTCGCTCCTTTCTTACATCCCCCTAGCTCCCTTTTTATCCCCCCTCCTTACATTCCCCTATCTCCCTTTTTTATCTCCCTCTCTCCTAACATCCTCCTATCTCTCTTTTTATCTCCCTCCTTCCTTACATCCTCCTATTTCCCTTTTTATCCCCTCTCCTTACATCCTTCCTTACATCCTTCTATCTCCCTTTTTATCTCCCTCCTTCCTTACATCCTCCTATCTCCCGTTTTATCCCCCCTCCTGACACCCTCCTATCTCCCTTTTCCTTTCTCTCCTCCCTCCTTCTTTACATCCTACCTATCTCCCTTTTTATCTCGCTCCTTTCTTACATCCTCCTATCTCCCTTTTTATCCCCCCTCCTTACATCCCCTATCTCCCTTTTTATCTCCCCCCTTCCTTACATCCTCCTGTCTCCCTTTTTATCCCCTCCTTACATCCTCCTATCTCCCTTTTTATATGCCTACATGCATATCGCTCCTTTGTGCCCTCCTTCAATTCCTCCCACCTTAGTTCCCTCTTCTCTTCCTCCTTACTTCTCTTCCTATCTCCTTCATTACACCCCTCCTATCTCCCTCCTTGCTACGTTCTTATCTTCTCTCCTTATCTCCATCCTTACTTCCTATCTTCCCACCTTAGTTTCCTCCTATCTCCCTTAAAGTTTTATTTATAGTTCATGTGCAGTGTGTTCAGAGGATGAGCAGCCCTGCAGAGTCCTTCCGTTGGATGAAGTCGGCTGGCCTGAAAAGTGAAACAGAAGGCTTTCTGTTTGCTGCTCAGGACCAGTCACTTCTCACTCGAAACCGTCAATGTGTGATTTTGCATCAAAATGTAAATATGAAATTTAGATTCTAAAAACAAATTTAATGAGACTGTGCAACACATTGTCAGTGGATGTCCAGCTTTGGCACAAACACAGTATCTCAAGCGACATGATGGAATGGCTCGATCATTTTATTACCGTCTTCGCCATGCTTAAGGTTTTGACACAGAGGGCCACCCATGGTACGACCCGGAATATGTAGAGGGCGTCATGGAAACTGAATAAATACCAAATTCTTTGGAATAGGCCCATTTACAGCCTTAGACGTATCCAGGCCAACAAACCTGATCTTGTCCTTATTGATAAATCCAACGAAATCATTTATATCATTGAATTTTCTGTCCCCTTTGACATTAATGTGATTGACAAGATTGCGGAATAACATGGCAAATATGCGGACCTCGCTTTCGAAATGTCACGCTTGCATCCCAAGTACCAAGTTGTCCGACTTCCCATTTTTATTGGTGCCTTAGGTTTGGTACCTCCCAATCTGTTGACTGACATTGGGAGAGTATCCGGGTTTGCTACCAGGAATACAGCCCTTCTGACAATCTGGGTAATGCAGAAGGCTGCAGTGTTGGGGAGTCTTCACATACTCCGAAAAGTTCTGGGTGGGTTCGACTAGGCAGCGCTTCCTGGGAGAAATCCCATTCGCTGTCTGGGCTGCGTGTAGAGGGAGCAAGAGCCCTGAGCTGATGATGAGCCTAACCCGCCTGACTGTGCCAGGATAACAACAACAACAACAACAACAACAACAACAACAACAACAACAACAACAATAATAATGATAATAATAATTTCACATATTGTTGGAATATTGCTAAACGTGACATGAAACCTTACTTAATAACTTAAATGTCACAAGGAAATAAGGTCCGACATTATTATTTTTGTAGCTCTTTCTCGGATGGATAATCGTTACCAGTTAATCAATCCTTTTTCCCCCTAATAACTTGGCTATCTTAGCGTGTAAGATGAATGGGGAAATACAACATATCATTATCAATATATGGAAATGAGTACGGGAAAGGTGGCCTCCAGGGTTCTTTCCTAGGTGCATAGCAATTTATGTCAAGAGGGCAGTTTTTGTTATGACGGATGTTCACCACGTTCTCCCAATCAATCACGGGTAAATTAAACAATTACTGTCTATCTGTTGGGTGTATCAGTCAGTAAAACCATTTACAACACTCATATTCAAACTTTATTGGCAGGGTATTGTGATTAGAGAATACTTAAGTTGGGTGATACACGGAGGATCGCATACCTATCGTATGAGTCACTGAAATAACGTAAATAGTTTTTTTGACCATGAATCATCCCTGTCACTTGTATTATGCAACAATCATGCTATTTCCTATTGTAAACACTGTGATATTAAACACCAGCGCTGAATTCGTACGGACTATTCATATCATGATTTGTGGGTTTTCTGGTCCCTTCAACTGGGCGTTATCGCCTAGTTAAACATAGTAATCATTATTCGGGTAGGCTCATAAAAGATTTTTTCTTTAGAGTTAATATATCTGTGTAATGCATAAGAGACTAAGTCTAATGCTTCAGACGCAGCATGTATCTGCACTTGGAAGTTTCAGAAATAACTTGTATTAGCAAATGGGGACATGGTTCTTGGTTCTTAATTTATTTAATGTTTTCTAAAGTATGTTATAAAAACATCAGCGTCGAAAGATCATGAAAGAAATACCTTGTTTGGTTCCTTGGTGTTAGATTCTCAGGTCGACTTGACAAATATAAAGGTATATTTCCTCCCAACACACTAACTGGTTTTGAACAAGAGCAATGGGCACGTGATTCATGTAGTTGTCTTCAAAATGTGATATGTAGAAATTACAAATTCAATAAAATAATCACTTACAAAGTAATAGAGTCAAGAAATTCACATGCAAAATTCTATATATTATATACTAGTAGCTATGATATAAAAAAATAAACATCTTCACTTTGTTATATGCTAAATGTATCACTTCGTTTTATGTTTAATGTAGACTCATGGATAGACATTGAAGCATTTCTAAAGAAAATGAAGAAAATTATTTTTGACATCATAGGTACTTTTTAATTTTTTTTATTACGTACGAACCAAGCAAATATGGACAAGTTTATATACAATTTAAGAGAAACGAGGGATTAAACTATATACTACTACTACTACTACTACTACTACTACTACTACTACTACTACTACTACTAATAATAATACATATAAACATTTCCGTACTCTTATGTGGTCAACCCCTTTTACCGGACAGTAGTGTTCCTCGATAACGAATTAAGGATACCCCTTAACGACATTTCACACACACGTGAGCAACAATAATCAGGGTCCGTTGTAACGGGGTAATGGGACATAATACTACAATGTACGGCTTAATAACACAAAGGAACTTAGAAAATCAGTAAAAACATCCAACACGATATACAGTAATCAGGCTTCAGTGTCAAGAGTTGAATAATGAGAGAGCATCGTAACCAAGCCACAAATGACACGCCCCTGCGAGTTTTGGCTATTAGTTTTCGTACGATAGCATTTGACTGAGGTTTAAAACTTGATGAAAGAAATTAGTGTGAATAGCAGGGGTAAATGAATCACTAATGGTCTGTGTTATATTTCAATGTTACAACTTAGTCGTGACTTCATTACAAATAAAAAAATCTTTCTCTGTCATCTGGTTTCTGATTAATGAGTCGCTTATGTGCAGGTTTACAATTTGAAAAGAGAAATATTTTATGAGGTTTTTTTTAAATAGTTTGTTTAATGTTTTTTTGCCAAGTATAGTGACTTTTAGAAGTTTGAACCTTTGAGTTCAGATAACATTTGACAGAAAAGTACACAGGCATATTTTAATCAAAACTTTACTATTCCCCGATGACGTTTCAATGATATTTCTTGTCATTCATTGTCACCCCCGATGGCGGCAAAGTGATATTCCCTAAACGGGTTGAGTGTCCAGTTAAATGTATCAAATCGACGATAACACACCTCAATTCCGAGAACCGTACCAACGCGCATCCATTATGTTTTGACCAAATCAATGTTTTAACAACCAATCGTTTTTCATGGTATTTACATACATGTATGTACATTAGATTCAACTATGCTGAACATACCATACCTACTTGTTTTTCTTGGGTTACAAAATAAGGTGTTTGTGTCATACCCAATTGATTATACAAGTTATGTATTTTCCATATTTGTGAACTAGTGACTGTATTATTTGCTGAATAAATAAAAAATGATAATACACTTGATGAATGAATGAATGAATGAATGAATGAATGAATGAATGAATGAATGAATTGTATGTCCTCTAAGATGTTACTGAAATGTAATAAGTCCACACGAGGAGCTCGGTAATTTTGATTGAAAAACCTAAGAGAAAAACATAGAAGGGAGTAACCGCCCTGACGAACGCCAACATATTTAATTAATTATTCAAATTAAAGTTATTCACGACAAGAGCATACTTTCAGTTTCAGGTGAAATGTATAGTTACACTTATATTTGCAGCATGAGTTTTAGCCTAACTGGAACCACTTTGATAAACAAATGTATGCTGCTCTCTCGTGTGCGTAAAACTGCGCCCAGTAACGTTTTACTTAATTCTTCCTGTTTAGGATTATTCCACGTTCAGCCCATCCACTTTTCACGTTTTGATGTCCATAACTGCTAAATATATATCAATGAACGTTATGCTTACTTAACGTAAAGAAACCAGAATACAACTGTGCATGTAAACAGGTATGGTGAAAGGTATACCCTCACGTGTAAGAATGCTTAAGCTTTTTTGCATATACTTCTGTTAGTAAACCTGGATAGTGTAATGCAGTGGCTCTGGAATAACGCTTCTCTGTGATGCGTATATGCTTTATGTAATACTAGAGCTAAGTGGTAAATAAAGACATATAACACTCTTACATAGAAAACAAATTCTTTCTTTGTAAACTTACAAAACGCTTTTCCCAGCCATACACATGGGAAAGTCGATTCCCCGAGTTTAGAGTAGCCAATATACTTTCTACACCGATTTTTATCGCCAATTACTCAAGCCTATTATAGACAGACTAAGAAAGAGATTATAAAAATACCCATCCTTTGATAGTTCGTCATGACAGGCAGGGACTTGTAGAAACATGATTGCCAGTTCGTAAGCCGAGAGGTTCACGTTCATCATACAGATGGTTACATACTCTCACTTGTCTGATCAAAACCTCGTTAAAACGCTATAAATCTGAATTAACTATCACTGTCACTAGAACAACAAGTTGCCTCCCTGTTTAGCAAGATGCGGTTTGCGTAGCGTACATCACTGCCCCTGTCCTCTTCCTTATGGTTATAGTAGCAGGATTTTTGGGGTGATGTGTCACAACCTACGCATTCCCTCCTACACTAATCGTGAACACGTATGTGCAAATACATTCATTATATGCCTGGTCGTCGTCACGTACTTTGTATTCACGGGCGCACGATCGGCCCAGTTGGCTAAGGCATTTGGATATGTACAGTGTAAAGCCTTATGATATAAAACACATGATCATAGAGCCTAACATTCATATTTATACTGAAGAAAAACACAAGTTTCCAGTATATACCACTCAAAAGAAGATAAAGAACATCCGATTCTTTCACATTTCTAGCATAGTTCATCTGTCAGATTGAGTAGAGTATGTTTATTCAGTATTACTCTTTGGTTGCTATGCAATCCTGACATCCCGCCCAACATCACCTCAACTCTGCCTTCCCTCCAACATCACCTCAACTCTGCCTTCCCTCCCAACACCACATCAACTCTGCCTTCCCTTCCAACATCACCTCAACTCTACCTTCCTTCCAAACACCACCTCAACTCAGCCTTCCCTCCCAACATCACCTCAACTCTGCCTTCCCTCCCAACATCACCTCAACCCTGCCTTCCCTCCAAACATCTACTCAACTCTGCCCTCCCTCCAAACACCACCCCAACCCCGCCTTCCCTCCCAACACCACCTCAACTCTGCCTTCCCTCCCAACACCACCCCAACCCCGCCTTCCCTTCCAACACCACCTCAACTCTGCCTTCCCTCCCAACACCACCTCAGCTCTGCCTTCCCTCCCAACATCACCCCAACCCTGCCTTCCCTCCCAACATCACCTCAACTTTGTTTTCCCTTCCAACATCACCTCAACTCTGCCTTCCCTCCCAACGCCACATCAACTCTGCCTTCCCTCCCAACACCACCTCAACTCTGCCTTCCCTCCCAACATCACCCCAACCCTGCCTTCCCTCCGACCATCACCTCAACTCTGCTTTCCCTTCCAACATCACCTCAACTCTGCCTTCCCTCCCAACGCCACATCAACTCTGCCTTCCCTCCCAACACCACCTCAACTCTGCCTTCCCTCCCAACATCACCCCAACCCTGCCTTCCCTCCCAACACCACCTTAACTCTGCCTTCCCTCCCAACACCACCTCAAACCCGCCTTCCCTCCAAACACATCCTCAACTCTGCCTTCCCTCCCAACACCACCCCAACCCCGCCTTCCCTCCCAACACCACCTCAACTCTGCCTTCCCCCGAAGCATCACCTCAACTCTGCCTTCCCTCCAAACATCACCTCAACCCTGCCTTCCCTCACAACACCACCTCAATTCTGCCTTCCCTCCCAACACCTCAACCTCCGCCTTCACTCCCAACACCACCTCAACCCCGCCTTCCCTTCAAACACCATTCCAACCCTGACTTCCCTCTCAACATAAACCTTCACACGGTAATCCTCCGGAAGGTGCCCTGTTTATCCGGTTTCTACTGACAAAGTTCTATGCCACGATTGTTCGCAGTTGGAGAAGTGCAAGTCTGCCTAAAGTCATTCCTCATACCCAGTCTATTTTCAGCTGCCAAGTGGTTTCAATAGTTCTCGACATGAAGTCACCCAAAATAAGATTGTTTCATGACTGTTTCTTCAAAAAGGAAAGATCTGTGTGACAATGCCTATATGCATGATCTGACTACGTTTACAAATTCCAACACTCAAGGTGTCACGAATTGCAATCTTCACGACATCTTGCACCGGACCACGATTTGTGAACAACGTCACCTTATCCACGTAGATTGCCACCTTGAGAAACGACTGATAAGCGAGCCGTTGTTTGCAGATGCAGGTGGATGCCGAGATGGGTTACATGTCACGACACACGATGTCCGCGTGCACGAGCCACGTGCGCCGTGTCAGAGGTCACCAAATGAGAACATTATCCTTTGAACTCGAGGAAACAATGTTCCAGTGTCGCAAATCGCGCGAACCTACTTTATTACGCCTTTGTGAGATGGCAGGTTATCCCTGACATATGCCACTCTGGCGATACATGACGTAATATTTGGTAATCCTATATCCACGATAATCAACAACGCAACGTAAATGCGGTGGTTGCCTTAGCGTTTTAGCACTTCTGTTATTGGCGCAAATTCTGCCTTTGTAGCTCACCTATCGCGGAGAGAGAAGTGCAGTGGGGTTAGACGTCGCGTTCAAGATCATTGCACTTATATGGCGACGTACATGCGTGTGTGTGTGTCTGTTTGTAGCAGTTAGGACTAATGCCTGTGTAATAATGGTAGCACACTGAGATGTCGTGCCGCAGTTTCACATGAACACCCCACTCAGGCACAGCATATTGACTCTGAGGCCGATCAGTTCTTGGTCTATACCCGTAATCCCGAACGCCAAACAGGATAAGTACCATCTTTTAGTGTCTTTGGTATGACGAGGCCGGGAATCGAACCACCGACCTTCCGCTATCCGGGCAGACTTCTGCATCCTCTTGGCCACGGAGGCGGTCATCGCGATTGATAAGGATACTCCCAGAAGCCCCTATCCATTTTTATTTACATATAGCAACACCTCGCTAAGACAAAGTCCTGGGCTCCGTTTCATAAAGCGATCTTACCTCTACGACTTTGTTAAAGTACAGGCGTTAAGTAGTCTCAGTGTTACGATCGCTTTGTAAAAGGGGGTCCTGTGCATAATTGAACATATAAATAAAGAATTATCCGTAGTTCGAGACAAGCAGAATGACCATATTAGGCCATAGAATGCTTATAAACAGGGTGACGCTACTATAAGGTTCATCGCTACATCGACTGAACGACGAATCTAGTTTTTATTCTTCGATTCATCACTGTACTATGAAATAAGCATACCGAGGTCGCTTGTTATCCATGTTCTGAAAGATAAACTAAAACATGTATTCATAAGGAACATGCTCATAACATGCATCAGTGAATAACATCAACAGTGCTGGATTATAGATATCGGTGTGGCCACGTCATACCATCAAGAAACAATCACAATAAACTTTGATGTTCGACATTGATCCTGTACGTATATTGGTCTTGTGTTCTGCCTCAGTCTAATGTAAAAATTCTCTGGCGAAATGTTCAGCTACAGTATTTAACTCCGATCCATCACACAGACGACAACACCTGATAATTTCTACACGTCTAAGAAGGACAACTGGATGTAAAACCCATAACTGTTAACTAACTAACGATACATCGCCTCCAGCACATCTGATCCAAAATACGTAAATGCTGCCCATTAATGAAAATAATTGTCATTCACAATTTACTTATGAGGATATGACGGACTCATATTACCTATCAAGCACTAATGTCATTCAGTGCAAAAATCTGGATTTTTTTATGTCGTTAGGTGTTTTAAGCCCCGCAGCACTATTATGGTTGTACAACATGTCGAAGAGATTAGGCGGAACCAGTCATTCACGCAGACATCTTAATCTGAACCTAATCTAATCTAATCTGTTGTGTCATCTGAACTGTTATGGTGTGTCATCTTAATCTCAACTTTGGTATGTTGTGTCATCTTATTCTGAACTGTTTTTTGTTGTATCATCTTAATATGAACTCTGTCATGCTGTGTCATCTTAATCTGAACTGTTATGTTGTGTCATCTTATTCTGAACCGTGTTTTGTTGTGTCATTTTAATCTGTGTTTTGTTGTGTCATCTTAATCTGAACTGTTATCTTGTATCATCTTAATCTGAACTGTGTTATGTTGTGTCATCCTACTCTGATTGTCCTAGATTGTCCTATTTGATGCTGAACGTATTGTGCTATCACATACACAACTGCTGTTGGCTTCAAGTACTTCCAGGATCTTCGCCAAACCAACACCCAAGTGTTAGAGGAGTACGTCAAGGGTGTACTCAACTAAAATATTGATGAAGAACTTACCATTTCAAAGGATCTCGAAACTAGTCTCAATTAAATTCCAGCATTATGGTAATGTTTAAAATATCAAATTCTTAGTGGTTCCATCTGAGTTTAAAAAAACATTTTGTGATTTCCGACGCATTTGAGACGTGTGAAAGGTATAATCTTTGATTGTACATGCTTTACAGGTCCGATACGTGAAGTATACAACATCTAGTTGTCTTAGACATAGAAATACACTGATTTCAACGTTGTCCCATTGGTTCCTTTTCAGTGAAAGAAATAATGAGCGAGCGAGTGAGTGAGTTGGGTTTAACGCCGCTTTTAACAGTATTTCAGTTATATCGCGGAGTGTTAGATAAATGTGAGAGGAAAGCCCGAAGTGATGCAGGTCTCAGATGTTTACCACCTCGGTGAAACCCACGAGCACGGGTATGGTGCTGACAAACCTAGAAACAGTATCGGGGCGAACCGGGATTCGAACCCACAATCATAGGTTTCTGACGTACCCAAGGGACGCAACTCCGCACAGCGAATCACAATGCCTTAGACGACTGGGCCACCCGTCCCCCCAAAAAATTAATGAAATACCAGCTTTCCTTGATGAGCTTGACCGCACTTCACTTATGTTTTGCTTTCTTTGGGAGGTGGCCTGTAATTGTAATCTAGCTAGTAATCCTCCCCTGTACCATACAGTAAGAAGCCTGTGAATGGATTGAGTAGCCTCTGTCCTTGTAAAAGCTATACTTATTTGAGATTCTGTTTCCCATGTGATCATGTATATATGTAACGTCAATGCCGGGGAATTGTCAGTCTCGACTATCCGCCCAAACAGATTCCATTGGGCGTAAAAGGCAAAACAGTGGTGCAATTTATGTGAATGGATCACTGAAAAGCAGTGATGACATCAGGTGTTCGCAAGAAGGGGCAATACAAAAGGCGAAGTATCAATGTGACATAGTAAATGGCGCAAACTAGGGAACGTACAGTGATCAATCACTGGCATATTGTTGTTTGGACTCAGGCTGGAAGTGGTGAACCCTGGCTTCATCCGTAGTCATAAATCGTCGCAAAAAAACTTTCTGGATCAGATTCAAACAGAGCTAGATTATCACGAGACATGCTGTACCTGGTGCTTTTTATATCAAATGTCAGAAGCGTTGGAATTCAGCGAGCTGATACTTTCTTCATAGCTAAACTTTCTGTGAGAATGGAATGTACTGAGTCACTTCCCTCCTGGGAAATATGCCCACCGAACTAGCAATACGACGCTCAGTCAATCGCCGGTCGGTCATCACCATAACGTGGATCCCCTGGATCATTTGTTGTTTTGCTGACGTCACAGCTTTTGCATGGCTCTCCCTCCCTCCCAACTGTGTTGCTAAGCATAGGAAGTGGCATACTTTCCTAGTGATGCATGCCCGAAGTGATGCAGGTCGTAAATGTTGATCACGTTGGTGAAACCCACGAGCACGGGTATGGTGATGAGAAACCTAGAAACATTATCGGGGCGAACAGGAACGATTCCACGATCATAGGCTTCTGCATCCCCAAGGTACGCAACTCTGCACAGCGAATTGCGGGGCCTTAGGCGACTTAGGCGAAACTAAGAACTTCAAGAACAACGAACAGCTCCAGGTACATTTCTTTTTGAAAGAATGTGAATCATCTCTCGAAGGCCTGATGAAAGTGAGGGATGTACTGAGATACACGTTAACATGAAGGACAAATCTAAACCTAAATACGTAACATTTATTCCGTGAAATACTTGTCTGTGTCACATTAACACATCTACAAATTTACTAACTCAAAGGTAAACTAGTTTCTGTAGTCAGCTTGGGTTGCAGCTCAAGGTTACATTTTTTAAAGGTCATAGATGTCGTTGTCGTTGGTTGGTTTGTTGTTTAACGCCGCACTCAGCAATATTCCAGCTATATGACGGCGGTCTGTAAATAATCGAGTCTGGACCAGACAATCCAGTGATTGACATCATGAGCATCGATCCACGCAATTGGGATCGATGACATGCATCAACCAAGTCAGCGAGCCTGACCACTCGATCCCGTTAGTCGCCTTTTACGACAAGCATAGTCGCCTTTTATGGCAAGCATGGGTTGCTGAAGACCTATTCTACCCCGGATCTTCACGGGTCTCATAGATGTTGTCACTTGGTGGGTCACAGGCTTGGTCCGTGATTCGTTCTGTATTGTTTTCTGGTTTCTGCATGATTTCTGCAGTCATGTTAAATATCCTAGCAACACTGCTGGCCAGTCGACATATTGCTTTATACATGAACGTCTACTGAGAGAACCTTCTGTGCACCGTGTTGCTTAGGGTAAATTAATTGAATTATTACTTCATTTGCGTAGACAATTAAGTGGGATTACTGAGTATTTTAAGCATTGTTGTTTAATTTATTTTGTCGAGCATGATATTATGATACTGCACTGTATTCTGAGGTCATATATTATGATATTGCACTGAATTCTTAGGTGTTTGCCCCCGTTTGGATTCCGGGTTCGAGTAGGTCCCCAGCAATCCATGCTGGTCATTTGAAACGACGAAATGGATCGGGAGGTCAGTCTTGGTGAATTGGATGATTATACGTCATCGTATCCTGACATCTTCCCGCGGCAAAGGTGTTAACTGACTTTATGAGAAAGTCCAGTTTCCACAAAGTCAGTTAACACCTTTGCCGCAGGAAGATGTATCCTGACGGCGTGGATTGTTGCTCAGATCGACCGATTGTCTTGTCCAGACTCAATTATTTACCGACCAAGATCATATAGCAGGGGTATTGCTGATTAAAGCGCTTGAATAATTTTATTACATTTTGAGCATATTGCAGTGCTATAGTGTATAGACATGTGTATGACGTTTCTTTGTTTTTTAACCCCACACTCTGCAATATTCCAGCGAAATGACGGCGATCTGTAAATAATCGAGTCTGGATGTGACAATCCAATGATTGACGTCAAGAGCATCGATCAACGCTCCTTGAAAACGCTGAAATGCTTTAACCTAGCCAGCGAGCCTGATCATCCGATCCCGTTAGTTGCCTCTGACCACAAGCATGGATTTCTTAAGATAACTTCTCACGGGTCTTCATGGGTTACATGTAAATGAAATAGATGTGGTCGCTTATCTTAACAAATTTGTAAATAAATTCAACTTGCGCTACTTTTTTTCTATACCTATAACAGAAGAACCGAGTAACACAAACAGGACTATCCTATCAATAAATGATCTAAATGCGGTGGCACGTGGTCCTGTGCACAGCGCACAGGTCACAAATCAGGTGAAGTTAAGCAACGTCGGTTGCGGAGAGGAGTTGGATGGGTGACAGGGTTTCGGCAGCTTGGATCCTGAGAGCTGCTAGGGATTCGGTCCTGCCCCACACTGAAGTACATGTTAGTTGTCTCCTTGGGCACGTTGCTTTGTTCGAAATGTGCCTCTGTCCACACAGCTGTGAATGGGTACCCGGTAGGATGAAATGGCAATGGCAATGGGTTGTTGACCTTCTAGCGCCTGTTAGACAGCCTGGGTTGTGAATGATTGTTGAGTCCTGTGACCGGGATAATGATAGCGCTTTGAGCATGCCCCTGTGTGATGCACATTATAAATGGCCTGTTGGATTAAGTCTTATCTACGCCAGACCAAGCCAGAGGAGTACATCAAGGGTGTATTCGAGATCAAGTAGCATGTACCAGAGGAGTACATCAAGGGTGCATTCGACATCACATAGCATGGACCAGAGGAGTACACCAAGTGTGTATTCGAGATCAAGTAGCATGTACCAAGTAGCATGTACCAGAGGAGTACATCAAGGGTGTATTCGAGATCAAGCAGCATGTACAAGAGGAGTACATCAAGAGTGTATTCAAGATCAAGTAGCATGTACCAGAGGAGTACATCAAGTGTGTATTCGGGATCAAGTAGCATGTACCAGAGGAGTACATCAAGTGTGTATTCAAGATCAAGTAGCATGTACCAGAGGAGTACATTAAGGGTGTATTCAAGATCAAGTAGCATGTACAAGAGGAGTACATCAAGGGTGTATTCGGGATCAAGTAGCATGTACCAGAGGAGTACATCAAGTGTGCATTCGAGATCAAGTAGCATGTAGAAGAGGAGTACATCAAGGGTGTATTCGAGATCAAGTAGCATGTACCAGAGGAGTACATCAAGTGTGTATTCGAGATCAAGTAGCATGTACCAGAGGAGTACATCAAGTGTGTATTCGAGATCAAGTAGCATGTACCAGAGGAGTACAGCAAGGGTGTATTCGGGATCAAGTAGCATGTACCAGAGGAGTACAGCAAGGGTGTATTCAAGATCAAGTAGCATGTACCAGAGGAGTACAGCAAGGGTGTATTCGGGATCAAGTAGCATGTACCAGAGGAGTACATCAAGTGTGTATTCGGGATCAAGTAGCATGTACCAGAGGAGTACATCAAGTGTGTATTCGAGATCAAGTAGCATGTACCAGAGGAGTACATCAAGTGTGTATTCGAGATCAAGTAGCATGTACCAGAGGAGTACATCAAGTGTGTATTCGAGATCAAGTAGCATGTACCAGAGGAGTACATCAAGTGTGTATTCGGGTTCAAGTAGCATGTACCAGAGGAGTACAGCAAGGGTGTATTCAAGATCAAGTAGCATGTACCAGAGGAGTACATCAAGGGTGTATTCGGGATCAAGTAGCATGTACCAGAGGAGTACAGCAAGGGTGTATTCAAGATCAAGGAGCATGTACCAGAGGAGTACAGCAAGGGTGTATTCGGGATCAAGTAGCATGTACCAGAGGAGTACATCAAGGGTGTATTCGAGATCAAGTAGCACAGCAGCTTTAACTCAAATTACCCACTATACTGTCCCCAATTTGTATTACTAAAAGAAAGAACTATTGCACAAATGAATATGATGAATAATCATGATCATTTTTATCTTCTGAATAAACCAACATATCGGGAACAAAGCACATATTACTCTTAAAAACAAACAGTCATAGTGCTGAGGTCACGTGTTTATATACATGCATACGTCATTGTCCCCGCCGATCCAGTTTCCGACATGTCGCCCATTAACAATTAAAATTAGCGCAGTAGGATATGAGGTTATTCCTATTGCGACCTTCGTTCTCCGAGTTCAAGCCCCGCCAATAAAGACCGATTGTACCTGCCGGAAACACTCACCTGTTGACTAACGACAATAACAATCGACAGCTTGTTGAACTTTTTTTCTGTGTTAAGAAAACACTTCTCATATAAAAGTTGTCCTTGTTGGAAAAGGATATGTGTATTTGATAGACTTAACCTGTTTCGTAAGGCAGGTCAGATCAGCTGAACGTGAGATTTTAGGATAAAGGCAGGATTAACTGTCAGTGACCAGGAACAACAATAGTAGTCTATAAAACTACAAATGCTAATGCGGTTATTTTTGTGATGATTGTCATTTATATCATGTTCATCATCAGCAGCATTGATATAGGCTTCTTTATTATTATCATAATATCATTATCTCGAATATCTTGATGTACTCCTCTGGTACAGCAATAATGTGTATCATCAAAAGAATGTTTTTCATTACCATTGTTATCACGATAATCATGACAGTCATCATTGTTGTAATTCTCATCGATCAGCATCATCATCGTTATCATTTTCATCATCATTACAATCAGGATTATAACGATCATCTAATAATTGCCATCGTTGTCATAACTTAAATTATCATTTCATTATCATAATTCTGATTTTCACCATTTCCATAAAAATCATCATTATCATTCTAATCAAAATTATTATTTTCACTATTACAATAAAGATCACCACTATTATTCTAATCATAATTATGAGCATCGTTATTACTTTAATTATGATTACTATTATCCTTAATACGTCATCATTTCATAGCTGTGCTATATTTATAATTAACACTGTAATAATAATGACCACCGCAATCGTCCTTATGACTATCATCATATTTTAGCAATGTTAAAACTGGCGGACTAATTTATAAACTCATTTCAAAGTAACCCGTTTTTAAGATCTGTCATTTTCTTTCGCATTTCAGCCTTGATTTAGTATGGGAGTGTCCCCCCTAAAGTGACACTTAAATGAGGTATTGGTTCCCATGACTTATCCCGTTGATGAGGAAGATGAAATCAAGAAACATCCGCATCAGTACGCAGGTACATAAACATTGTTCTCCCAGACAAATAGGCTTCATATCACGCTTTGATTGGTGTACCTGGCGTCTCGCTTGCGACGAGTGTTATTATCATCAGTTTGTTTTGCTTTTCCATATTATTTGTGATTATTTTCCATTGCAAAATTTCTGATATAAAAATTTCACATGAATAAGAAAAAGGGCTAAAAGTAAAATTGATATGTTTATTTCTTAGTATTCATTTAGATTATAAAAACCTGAAGATGTCATAAACGTAAATTAAATCGAAACGAAAGATTGTTCAAGAATGAGAAACCTTCCAACCCCATCTATCATACATTAAAGGTTACAGAGGACCGAAAACAACATCAGGTTGATGTATACAGATCTATATAGCGCCCATGTACGACAGGCGCCGTACAGGACGTACATTTGTCTCACATGCATGTACACTTAACAGGCCCGCCTTGGCACGCGACACCTCCGTTCTCATTGGCCGTAGCTGTAGAGTACGGTGACACAGCTAAAACGACCGGGAATTCTCACAAGTACGGAGAATTCCAGCGTGTATGTAAGAAGCAGAAGAGGCAATGATAACGTACAGGTTGTGATGGGTTGAGTGCTGGGGTCGGATTCAGAAGCCAGGTCGCTGTTGTGCAGCTGTATCTCAGTCGAGACCGGGCGTTGAAGAGGGGAGAGGTGCGATTGGCTAACGTCGGGAGTGATTGACGTCCCTTCGCTGTTCTTGATAAGAGGAGGTTTGCGAAGGGGGTAAGGGGGCTTATAAAATATCGGATTCCTCTCGCAATATGCAGAAACGATGAGTTTAACTCACTCACGCGTGTTGCGGTAGGCTTTTAGCTGATCAGCTGGTGGAATACATCTGAGGAAAGACGTGAGAAACTCGCCTGCACCAAACTGCAAAAGGAACGCTTTACTTACTAAGAGTCATCTTTATATCCAGCCTGTGGCAGCTCGCACCTACTGGTATCACGCTGGCCACCGGTCAAGCACGTGGAAATGAGATTTGTCTTTTGGATTGTCGTGTTTAGCACCTGTCTACTCGGGGCTACAGGTAAGGTGGCTATCCTTCTATTCACAAGCGTTATGCACATTTCGCATAAAAAATCACATAACTAAGCTGATGTAATACTGTTTTTTTCCTTTTCATGTACGTCAGAATATATCAGATGTACAATAAATATTTTCTTTGTCATTGCCAAGCTGAATATATCTTATGGATAGTTTAAGAGTATATGCGCGTTTAACGCCACTGACGCAAGGTTTCCTCTCGTACTTTAGACTTTACAACGTAACAGAACAAGAGTATGTTAGTGGCACGGCAGAAAACCCTTTATTTGTAAACATCCCAACGAAGGCCGTTCACATCACATGTGGTATTACTCACGCGCACTCCTCTCGGAATGCAACGGTCTTTACTGGTTATTCCACATCCCCACACGGTGATCTCGTGTGAGAAATTATGTCAGTATCTTTAACGTGACCAACAGTCTTTGGTCTTAAATAATTAACCCACTTATATCTTTTATGTACATGGCTATAGTTTGGAAGGACAATTTGTCTTTTTGACATATGGTCTCAGCGTTACTTGCGGAATGGCAAAACCATCGCAGTGTCGTCGAGCAAGTGACTGGATTAACATGTGTGTGCCTTCTAGGCTAACTCCAATAACCTAGGAATTCGTTTCCATGATGAGGATCTAACATTTTATACGCCCTCTTGTGTGAACTTTAGCTTTTATTTGTTGAATTTAATTTTCGAGCATTTCGTCATTGAGAGAATAATGTCATGAAAGGGATAGAGTAATAAAAGGACAAGCAAAGTTTAAAGTATGTCAATTCGATATAGACTAACCCGTGAAGATCAAGGTTAGAATAGATCTTCAGAAACGAACGGTTGCTGTGAAAGGCGACCATGCTTGTCGTAAGAGGCGACTGACGGGATCAGGTGGTCAGGCTCGCTGACTTGGTTTGATGGCTGTCAGCGTATCCCAATTGCGTGATATCTATCACTGGAGTGTCTGGTCAAGATTCGATTATTTACAGATCACCGTGATATAGGTGGAATATTGCTGAGGGTGGCGTTAAACAATAAACAAACAAACAAACAACCAAACAAATATATTAACTCGATATGTCCACCTGTCAATCAGTCTATGCTATTATGTTTAGATGTATGTTTCGTAACATATAAAACTATATTCACGTATACTCTGTGACTTAACACTATTTTTATTTTATATTGACACATATTTGTAAGATAATGCTTCAACCACGCGGAAGTGTAAATGTCTACAACTCGTGTCTATTTTCGGCCAACTTCACGTGTGCAGTAAATGCAGAGAAATATATTTTTTGTGCTATTAAAAGGTTGACGGGTGATTGCGTGATGTAACTATGTGATTGCCTGATACATCACTCCACCAGTGGCGTGAGATAGGTGTAAACATTGGTCAATCAGTCAAAAGTGCGCTCGGTGAACGTAAACACGTGGGCGTGGCTTATTGAGCAACCAGGAAGATGAGTGACAGGCGAAATGCACAACTCCATTACAGAGCTGATCTCGTGTAATTTCACGACTGACTAGAAACCATGTCACTGTGTTAGGAGAGCTCCTCTGTCAAGGCCGCAACCGCGTTTCATGTAAACAGCGCAGTTTTAACTCGCTCACACATTTGTTTCGTGCAAGGACTTGGTCAACTTGAGACGGCGAAGCCTCCTCTATCGCTCCACGTGAAGTAGACTATCGCGGGGAAAACATTGTTTTGTATTGATTACGGTCGAGGTGTTCCGAGCCTACGCTCACGTTAAAGGGGATAGCGCTGTTCCTGTATAATATATAATTAATTTTCTTGTAACGTTTCTCTACTCTTCAATAACATGAATATGCTTTATGGAGTTTTTTTTGTAGATTGTCGGTAGCTTATACTTGCTTCAGGGCCAGTGGTTAAAGTGTTCGCTCGTCTCGCCTGAAACCCGAATTCGATTACCATGATTCCTCTGCTATGATATTTATGGGGTATTGTAAACGGACGTAAAACCTAACCCGCTCTCTTAATGGGCTTCTAATCAGTTTATATCATGCTTGATTTGTAATCGTTTATGTGTTCCCATTTACAGGTAGTCTTGTATCATTACTCCTTCCCTTGTATTCTCTTAACCGGCATTTTAGCATGTTAATACTATATTGTCGTGTAGATAGTGCTACAAGGTAATGGGGCGGTGGGGTAGCCTAATGGTTAGTGCGTTCGCTCTTCACACCGTAGACTGGGTTCGATTCCTAACATGAATACACTGTGTGAAGCCCATCATCCATGTCACCCACCTTCTTAAAGTTACGGGGCGGTCGGATAGCCTAGTGGTTAAAGCGTTCGCTCGTCACGCCGAAAACCCGGGTTCGATTCCCGATATGGGTACAATGTGTGAAGCCCATTTCTGGTGTCCCCCGCCGTGATATTGCTGGAATATTGCTAAAAACGGCGTAAAACCTCACTCACTCACTCTTCAACTTACCTTATTGATAAAGGCGGCAGACCATGGATGTGGGATGTGAAAGAATTTTGCGTCACTGTTATGGGGAAGCCTTAAAGACGTCTCGTCCCGCCAAAGGCTTGGGTTCGATCCACTACATCGGTAGAAAGCATGACGCCCATTTCTGGTAACCTCCCCCTTCCCCGTAATATTGCTGAATTATTGCTAAAATGGCGTAAAACATTTGCTTATTCACTGTTCACAGCTAATGTGCTGTTCAGGCCTAATTTTTGTTATGGAACGGTGAAAGGCACTTCACTTCACCAAGAAGCAGTGTGTTGAAGGGTTTCACGCTGTTCTGAATAATCTGAAAGCAGTTCGATCTCTTTTAGGAAATATGTCATAGGTATTACCTAGAGCCAGTTCACTACAGGGATCAGAAGATCCTCACATGGCATGATCAGTGAGTGAGTGAATCTAACGCCGCGTTTAGCATTATTTCACTTTCATCGGTACTAATCTTCAATAGACGCAGTTTTTTGGCGTTTACCACTTGGCGAAATCCACAATAATGGCTCTGACACACCAAGGTACCTGATCTTGAATCAGCGGATCCTGTCTGCACAGCTAATTGCGGTGCCTTAGAACCCTGTCCCACATCGAGTATAAGATTTACCCTCAACATGACACGGCACTTGTCATTGATGTTATCCGAACGTATCTCAACATCTTTCAATACTGGATTTGAGTCGGAGGATATGTCATCTCACAATCACTGCGGTTTGAATAAATACTGATTGTGATGATGGTTATGAAAAGCTCATAGTCACAATCGGCGCCATGTTCCAATTCGACAAAGCGTTCTTAGTGCTACTTGCGATGTATATTATTTTATGATTCGTGGGACGGGTCCCAGGCAGATTTGTAGAACCTGTTAGAGCCTGGGATAAAGGCTTTAAGAAGGGTATGTTTAAACTTGAGTATGCCTAATTCGAATCGCTGTCAATACCGGGCCAAATGTATGTTCTCTAGGTTAATTTGTCAAAAAACATCTTCATACTCCTGTAAATGTATTGCAATAGGAACCATCTCTTGGAGCTTGGCCTAACACCCGGGACAGAATAGTCTAAGACTCCGCAGGTTTGCATCCCTTGGACATGCCAGGATTGCGCGCTTGAGGGTTTTACCAAAGTGGTAAACGTCAACGACTTGCTTTGATTTCGATTCACATTAAACTGACACGCCGTCCAGTAACGGAAATACTGATCAAAGCGATCTTAAACCAACTCATTTTCTTTTGTTTGTTTCAGTGGACAGTGTGATTATTGACCAGTACCGCAAGTGGAGGATGACATACCAAGAGGTTCGACCTGACAAAACTGATATAAATACAAAAGCCAAGATACAACACAAAGGTCGAGTTGCCAAGAACTTCGCTCCGAACGGCAATAGATGTTGTAAGGTTGGTGAGAAAACAGCCAAGAAGAGGCTCTCGTGCAGCAGTGTGGGCATGTATGCTGCAGCACGTGCATTTAACAATTATGCGCCAAAATCAAAAATCCATTTACGTAATGGAAGAAAGTTTCCCAAAGTACTGACAGCAAAAATAAGAAAGTGCTCTAAAGAGTTTTCCAAAAAGTTTGAAAAGTGTTGTAAAATGAAAGCCGAATATTACCGTCATATGAAAAAATGCAGGCGCCTGAGTCGATCTGAACGGAAAAGATGTAGAGACTTGACGAAGCGCCGTTACAGATCCTGAAGGACTATGACGGGTGTATTTTTGTACTTAAAAACTATTTATGTCCTTTGAAAGGATCAGACGATACAGGTATGACATGGGTATGTGTACATTCACCGATTCCACCACCAGTCTTACGGTGCTCTCTCTCTCTCTCTCTCTTAGTACGTATCATTCCCCCCCCCCCCCCCCCCCCCCCCCCTCCCCCTCGCTCCAGGACTTACCCACGTGTACCCCCCTCATATGGACCAATATTGTGAAATAGGTCAGCTCACCCCAAGCATTTACAGCTCCATGGAAATGTGTTGGCGGTTGGATCATTATTGTATGGCCCGCCGCCGTCTGATATAAGCGACAAGATTGCTTAACCCAACTCTTGTCAATCATTCCTCGTCCATCTATAACATCATCGTTCACCTTTTATAGCCAGTCCTCGGCCAAATATATCGTAACGTGGTGTCAAGAAAAATACACGACATGAACATTCCCCCCCTCAGCGGTGGCAATGTGACGTCATCACTGACGTCATCGTGATGTCATATTCGCCACCTTCAGCAGAGACTCGTGAACAGTGTCCAGTAAGGAGTTAAGGACATGGAAGGTGTTGTTCTCAAGCATTACATCCACGTTCCTTCCTATCATTCACATAGATTCATAGACCAACCTGCACTCATCACAGGCTTAAACCAGAGGGCTGTACGACCGAGAGCGTGTTGCTACAATGGTGGTGGCGGCCGATGGCGAGGTTGCCGTCCTCATCAAGGGGCCACAGGTGGATGAATTATTTATGTTTCCCGAACTCTGTCGAGCCGATAAAATACGACGTCAGTTTGTGACGCGTCTATGACGTTAGTGTCACGTGACGTAACCCGCCTGCTCTGTGTGTAATGGGGCAAGCGACCAGGCGATCAATGGCTGTGTAGTAGGTGTCGCTGTGCCTACGTTGTCATCTCGGCGAGGTCGACGTCTCTTCCTGCTGCTGCTGCTGTTGCTCCTGCTATTGTGTACATAAGCATATTACAACAAACACTGGGTACTGTGTGTTCTAGCCATAGACAAATGGTTTATATATTTTTTTCTGTTTTGTTGAAATTCTATCTTGTTTATTTGTTATTATAAGGTGATAATAAAGACATAATATAGAAAAGAAATATAATATAAAAAGAAAGTTTTGTCTTGTTACTGCCAGAGACCATTGTGAGGCCAACGCTACGAACATTCTTCGGATCTTTCATCCCAAAATGAGGAAATGAAGAACGATTTATTGCTTTAAGTGGCCGAGTAATACTGAAAAGTATTCCTGGGCACGTACCAATATCCCAATCGGTGTTAAGATATTGCTGATTTACGATTTCTACAATATGGAGTTTATTACGAACCTGATATGAGCAGAAAAACACAACAAAAAACGTGTATAGTGTATTTGATTTAGATGCATTTTGTTTCACCTTAATGTGGACGTATCCCCGCGGTGTTCAATATATATAAATACTCATGCCATGATGTGATAAATAAGTCGTTGTATGTTTGACATAAGTAATAAAAACAATCATTCCTTTTTCTGATTACCCGTAGTATTGATGTAAAACAAAACGTCACTCCTGATTACCATTCCATTGAAATTATCCCGATAAACATATCATGGCTACGGATTCTTGTCTTTTTGTATGTATGATATATGTTTTCCGAGAAGTAATCGCCTGGAAGGAGTTTCCAGATTAACGGGGTCTGCATTGACGAGGGTTACAGTACAGTGATTATAGATTAACATCTAGTCTCTGAAATGATCATATTTTACAGAAAAAAACAGTTGTTAAATTATAGTTAAAAAATATAATAAAAAGAAGCCCAGAGACTTTCTTCATATTGGATACATTTGTTTCAGGGTCTGTATCACAGACTAGGAACTACATCAAAAACAGAGTCTCATTTACAAACAAGTGATTCTTAAAAATCTAGAAAATACCTGAAGACATTGTTCCAGGTTATACCAAAAAAATAAATTGTTCGATGGACAGGCGGGATTTCCTAAAAGATATTTGTTGCAAAAGTTGTTCACCACTTCAATAAGAGAAACAATATATATACATAATTATGTCTCAAACACGTGAGGGTCGGTCGGGTAGCCTAATGGTTAAAGCGTTCGCTCGTCACGCCAAAGACCTGGGTTCGATTCCCGACATGGGTACAATGTGTGAAGCCCATTTCTGGTGGCCACCACCGTGATTTTGCTGGAATATTGCTTAAAGCGGCGTAAAACCAAACTCACTCACTTACTCACTCACTCACTCACTCAAACACGTGACCTAAAACATATTCTGTCGCAAAAAGGAATCCCAAAATACCGCTGTTATTGATCAGTACACGTGCAAATGCCCACCTAACAGTTAATTGCACGTCAGTCAACAACCTTAATTTATAGCAGTATTCTCAAAACGGCTGAAAATGTCTATGGCCACGAAACAGTTGTGTAGTGCAAACATTATGCATATTTTGACAGCCGGGTGAGAATATTATGTAAAGCTCGTGCCAATCTGGCCTCAAAGGTATTCTCGTGAATGTCAAGGCCGGAGGTGACAAGGGCGACTACTCTCAAAGGAAGGGAGATAAGTAGTGCCAGAAGTGGAATTCACTCCCAAAAGGTATTACTGACATTATGTAAACCACTTCCTTGGTACTGTGCACAGACGAAATGTACATTTTTTTAGTAATTGATCTTGCCATGTGCTGGCATCTGTGAGATCTGGGTTTGGGATGCTGGGTATGCCTGCCCGGGCGAGGTGCCAGATCCGCTGTTTTAGCCCCGACCAGCTGGTAACGTAATGAGAGTTCTTGCATTGCAGTATCGTAACACTAATATTGTTAGCCTTGGCCCCATACGGCCGTGGAACGACAGCTATTTCGGTAAAAATATTACCCGCATCTAGGTGATGGGAACACTTGTGGTACAGATTCTTGGTAATAGGATCGTTTCAACACGGTATAAAACACAAAAAGATGTAGTTAAATAGAAGCACGAGAGATACATTTTCCAAAACAGACAGATTTTAGAAACTACATGTAAATCATGTTTATAAAGACTTCTTTTTTGCCTAGGACTGCGCATGCTATTTCAAAAACTTAGATTGAATAACAGATATATAATAGTTTGCTGAATTTGTACAGGGTGTTCGAACCCTTGTTTTATTGATATGATTGTTTATTGTCTACGATGACAAGTTTTATCCATATCAGAAGACATATCTGCTAAAATACTGCAGAGCATCTCTCAGTGTTTTGCGTGTTGCCTCCATGTAACATGCAGTAGGAGAAGTGAATCCATGTAACGTGCAGTGTGAGAAGTGAATCGATGTAACGTGCAGTGTGAGAAGTAAATCCATGTAATGTGCAGTGTAAAAAGTGAATTCATGTAACGTGCAGTGTGAGAAGTGAATTCATGTGACGTGCAGTGTGAGAAGTGAATCCATGTACCATGCAGTGTGAAAAGTGAATCCATGTGACGTGCAGTGTGAGAAGTGAATCCATGTAACGTGCAGTGTGAGAAGTAAATCCATGTAATGTGCAGTGTAAAAAGTGAATTCATGTAACGTGCAGTGTGAGAAGTGAATTCATGTGACGTGCAGTGTGAGAAGTGAATCCATGTAACGTGCAGTGTGAGAAGTGAATCGATGTAACGTGCAGTGTGAGAAGTGAATCCATGTAACGTGCAGTGTGAGAAGTGAATCCATGTAACATGCAGTGTGAGAAGTGAATCCATGTAACACGTATTGTGAGAAGTGAATCCATGTAATGTGCAGTGTGAGAAATGAATTCATGTAAGGCGCAGTGTGAGAAATGAATCCATGTAACGTGCAGTGTGAGAAGTGAATCCATGTAACATGTATTGTGAGAAGTGAATCCATGTAACGTGCAGTGTGAAAAATGAATCCATGTAATGTGCAGTGTGAGAAGTGAATCCATGTAGCGTGCAGTGTGAGAATTGAATCCATGAAACGTGCAGTGTGAGTAGTAAATCCATGTAACGTGCAGTGTGAGAAGTGAATCCATGTGACGTACAGTGTGAGAAATGAATTCATGTAACGTGCAGTGTGAGAAGTGAATCCATGTTACATGTATTGTGAGAAGTGAATCCATGTAACATGTATTGTGAGAAGTGAATCCATGTAACATGCAGTGTTAGAAATGAATTGATGTAACGTGCAGTGTGAGAAGTGAATCCATGTAATGTGCAGTGTGAGAAGAGAATCCATGTAACGTGCAGTGTGAGAAATGAATTCATGTCACGTGCAGAGTGAGAAGTGAACCCATGTAACGTGCAGTGTGAGGAATGAATTCATGTTACGTGCAGTGTGAGAAGTGAATTCATGTAACGTGCAGTGTGAGAAATGAATTCATGTAACGTGGAGTGAGAAATGAATTCATGTAACGTGCAGTGTGAGAAGTGAATCCATGAAATGTGCAGTGTGAGAAGTGAATCCATGTAACGTGCAGTGTGAGAAGTGAATCATGTAGCGCAAGGTGAGGGAAGTAAATCCATGTAGCGTGATGTAACGTGCAGTGTGAGAAGTGAATCCATGTAATGTGCAGTGTGAGAAGAGAATCCATGTAAAATGCAGTGTGAGAAATGAATTCATGTCACGTGCAGAGTGAGAAGTGAACCCATGTAACGTGCAGTGTGAGGAATGAATTCATGTTACGTGCAGTGTGAGAAGTGAATTCATGTAACGTGCAGTGTGAGAAATGAATTCATGTAACGTGGAGTGAGAAATGAATTCATGTAACGTGCAGTGTGAGAAGTGAATCCATGAAATGTGCAGTGTGAGAATTGAATCCATGTAACGTGCAGTGTGAGAATTGAATCCAAGTAACGTGCAGTGAGGGAAGTAAATCCATGTAACGTGCAGTGTGACAAGTGAATCCATGTAACGTGCACTGTGAGAATTGAATCCATGTAACGTGCAGTGTGACAAGTGAATACATGTAGCGTGCAGTGTGAGAAGTGAATCCATGTAACGTGCCGTGAGGGAAGTAAATCCATGTAGCGTGCAGTGTGAGAAGTGAATCAATGTAACGTGCAGTGATGGAAGTAAATCCATGTAGCGTGCAGTGTGACAAGTGAATCCATGTAACGTGCGTGTGAGAAGTGAATCCATGTAACGTGCAGTGTGAGAATTGAATCCATCTAACGTGCAGTGAGGGAAGTAAATCCATGTAACATGCTGTGTGACAAGTGAATCCATGTTACGTCGCTTGTGAAAAGTGAATCCATGTAACTTGCAGTGTGACAAGTAAATGCATGTAACGTGCAGTGTGAGAAGTGAATCCATGTAACGTGCAGTGTGAAAAGTGAATCCATGTAACGTGCAGTGTGAAAAGTGAATCTATGTAACGTGCAGTGTGAGAAGTGAATCCATGTAACGTGCAGTGAGGGAAGTAAATCCATGTAGCGTGCAGTGTGACAAGTGAATCCATGTAACGTGCAGTGTGAGAAGTGAATCCATGTGACGTGCAGTCTGAGAAGTGAATCCATGTACCATGCAGTGTGAAAAGTGACTCCATGTAACTTGCAGTGTGACAAGTGAATTCATGTAACGTGCAGTGTGAGAAGTGAATCCATGTAACGTGCAGTGTGAAAGTGAATCCATGTAACGTGCAGTGTGAGAAGTAAATCCATGTACCATGCAGTCTGAGAAGTGAATCCATGTAACGTGCAGTGTGAGAAGTGAATCCATGTAACATGTATTGTGAGAAGTGAATCCATCTAACGTGCAGTGTTAGAAATGAATTGATGTAACGTGCAGTGTGAGAAGTGAATCCATGTAATGTGCAGCGTGAGAAGGGAATCCATGTAACGTGCAGTGTGAGAAATGACTTCATGTCACGTGCAGAGTGAGAAGTGAACCCATGTAACGTGCAGTGTGAGGAATGAATTCATGTTACATGCAGTGTGAGAAGTGAATCCATGTAACGTACAATGTGAGAAATGAATTCCTGTAACGTGCAGTGTGTGAGTAAGATTCATGTAGCGTGCAGTGTGAAAGGAAGACACGTGATATGCTTGATAGTGTTTGTGTGAGAGCTGATGCATACCACTACCCCAGACACGTGTTTTTTGAGAGTGGGTACACAGAGCTACCCCAGACACGTGTTGTGTGAGAGTGGGTACACAGAGCTACCCCAGACACGTGTTGTGTGAGAGTGGGTACACAGAGCTACCCCAGACACGTTTTGTGTGAGAGTGGGTACACAGAGCTATCCCTGACACGTGTTGTGTGAGAGTGGGTACACAATCTACCCCTGACACGTGTTTGTGTGAGAGTTGATGCATGGTACTATCCCAGATACGTGTTGTGTGAGAGTGGGTACACAGAGCTACCCCTGACACGTGTTTGTGTGAGAGTGGGTACACAGAGCTATCCCTGACACGTGTTTGTGTGAGAGTGGGTACACAGAGCTACCCCTGACACGTGTTTGTGTGAGAGTTGATGCATGGCACTACACCAGTTACGTGCTGTGTTACAGGTTTTCACTGCACAACACCAGATACCTGTTGTGCCTATGAGACGAGTTGTGTAAAGGATCAGGAGAGACATAACGAGAAAACCAACACTCGCCGAACATTCTCCCGTTCACGTTGTATAATGATCACCATAAACCAGCCTTGGCATGATAAATGCTATCCTCATAGCACTATTCTCCAGCTCTTTACTTGATATTTTCCCAATTATTTACAGTAAACCTGATCCTGCCAGATTGTTTCTACAGATATACATTTCGTGGAGTCAATGTTTTATCCAGATAACAATGTCTACTAAATAAAGTAAGGGCGAGTTTAATGGACCTAACGTAATTTAAAAGGCCTTCATTTATTGTGACGTGTGTTCTCCAGACGAGTAGGATCAAACTCTTTAACATTTTACACACCTACGAGAAAAGGTGTATTTGTTACGATCCTGCAGTCGTAGACAACCCGACCAGGCCAAAAGGGTTCGTGTTCGCATGTAGTATCGTTACGTGAAATTGCACATAATATGGTGAACGGATGATTTGTTAAGCAATTTTTATATCTTCGAGCATACATGAAGTTGTGTTCCTATCCGATCAGGAGATACATTTATCACAAGTTACATTAACGTAAATTGTGAGTAATGGTGATTGGCAGCTATGGTATTTCTGTAGAAGTTGTTATCAGTCGCAGATGCAATGTGTTCTAGGGGACCATAACGTGCCTCTGCTCTATCATTGGTATACAAGCACTTTATCTGAGCGATATTCGTTAGAGACGTTTGTTTCGTCATTTACACGATACATGCAATGGTTTATATTTGTCAAGAAGGACACTAATAAGGTTGAAATCCGAGCTTATTTGTTGGAGTTTTTTGTTTCTTTATGTGCGGAAATTGAGAAACGTATATTTTCTGTTCATGCTGGACAAGATTTTTCACGATATAAGACTTGATCTCTTGACCCGAGAAAAACACTTTATGACAGGAATAAGGACAGACGAAGCGGGTACAAAAAAAGACAGGTAGTGCCGGAAGGAAAAATGAAAAAAAAATGACTCCAAGGAAGAAAATAAAGGACGAGGCCAAACTGACAGCCAGGAATAGAGGACACACTGACAGGCAGGAAGAGAGGCCAAACTGACAGGCAGGAAGAGAGGCCAAACTGACAGGCAGGAACAGAGGACAAACTGACAGGCAGAATAGAGGGAAAGCTGACAGGCAGGAATAGAGGATAAAGTGACAGGCAGGAATAGGGGATAAAGTGACCGGCAGGAATAGAGAATAAAGTGACAGGCAGGAACACAGGATAAAGAGACAGGAAGGAACACAGGATAAAGTGACAGGCAGGAACAGGGGACATACTAACAGCCAGGAACAGAGGAAACACTGACAGGCAGGAATAGAGGACACACTGACAGGCATGAACATAGGTTAAGTGACATCCAGGAACAGAGGATAAAGTGACAGGCAGGAACAGAGGACACACTGACAGGCAGGAACAGAGGCCAAACTGACAGCCAGGAACAGAGGAAAAAGTGACAGGCAGAATAGAGGTAAAGTTGACAGGCAGGAATAGAGGATAAAGTGACAGGCAGGAATAGAGGATAAAGTGACAGGCAGGAATAGAGGATAAATTGACAGGCAGGAACACAGGATAAAGTGACAGGCAGGACAAGAGGATAAAGTGACAGGCAGGAACAGAGGACAAACTGACAGGCAGGAAGAGAGAACAAAGTGACAGGCAGAATAGAGGGAAAGTTGACAGGCAGGAATAGAGGATAAAGTGACAGGCAGGAATAGAGGATAAAGTGACCGGCAGATATAGAGGATAAATTGACAGGCAGGAACACAGGATAAAGTGACAGACAGGAACACAGGATAAAGTGACAGGCAGGAACAGAGGACAAACTGACAGGCAGGAACAGAGGACAAACTGACAGCCAGGAAGAGAGAAGAAAGTGACAGGCAGAATAGAGGGAAAGTTGACAGGCAGGATTAGAGGACCACCTGACAGGCAGGAGTAGAGGACCACCTGACAGGCAGGAACAAAGGGACAAAGTGACAGGCAGAATAGAGGGAAAGTTGACAGGCAGGATTGGAGGATAAAGTGACAGGCAGGAATAGAGGATAAAGTGACCGGCAGGAATAGAGGATAAATTGACAGGCAGGAACACAGGATAAAGTGACAGGCAGGAACAGAGGATAAAGTGACAGGCAGGAACAGAGGACAAACTGACAGGTAGGAAGAGAGGCTAAACTGACAGCCAGGAAGAGAGAACAAAGTGACAGGCAGAATAGAGGGAAAGTTGACAGGCAGGAATAGAGGATAAAGTGACCGGCAGGAATAGAGGATAAAGTGACCGGCAGGAATAGAGGATAAAGTGACAGGCAGGAACACAGGATAAAGTGACAGGCAGGAACACAGGATAAAGTGACAGGCAGGAACACAGGATAAAGTGACAGGCAGGAACACAGGATAAAGTGACAGGCAAGAACAGGGGACATACTAACAGCCAGGCACAGAGGAAACACTGACAGGCAGGAATAGAGGACACACTGACAGGCATGAACATAGGTTAAGTGACATCCAGGAACAGAGGATAAAGTGATAGGCAGGAAAAGAGGACAAACTGACAGGCAGGAACAGAGGACAAACTGACAGGCAGGAACAGAGGACAAACTGACAGGCAGGAAAAGAGGACATACTGACAGCCAGGAACAGAGGACACACTGACAGCCAGGAACAGAGGACACACTGACAGCCAGGAACAGAGGAAAACGGGACGGGCAAGAATAAAGGAATCGAACTACACAACCACGTAGGGATAAGGAAGAAAGTTACAATTCTTTGGTTTAAGATTATTCTTCATTTAGCGCCCCAGCTAACATTTTTGCAACTCTCCGTCTAAACGACACGTGGTCTGTAAGCGTACAGTGGCGGTCTGGCAGTGTCACCCTATGGAGGAGCACTCGAGCAGTCCGGAAGTAGTTGCGATTAACAAGCTTGTGCCTGGTCCCATTGTATCCATGGCGAATGCCTGCATGTCGGATGTTGTGGCTAGAACCAAACATGGAGAAACCCTCTCTTCCGTTCTAGGAGCTGGTGGCTTGTGAAATGTTTCCTGTCGTAGCTCAGTGCGCCAGATCTGTTCCTTGGGGCATCACTTTCAAAGAAACGACAAGGGCGGGTCAAACCTTGAGCTGCTATCTATAGGAACGGCGCTCGTTGAAACCTTGGCGTAACAAGGTCATAAACGGGCGTAGTTGATGTAGATGAAGTAGGTTGATGTGAAGGATGTTTGAGTGAGTGAGTGAGAAATACAGTTTAAAGGGAAATGTCTCAACTGCAAGTGTAGTTTCATCTGGAGTAGAGACCTCATGAAGATGTCATCTATTAGTTTGTTCCCCGAATTCTAAAGCCTGCATCACGCTGAACAGAGTTGCGTCCCTTGGGCGTGCCAGGAACCTGTGACAGTGGTCCGAATCCCAGATCCGCCCTTATTGTTTCTTTGTTCTTTATGCTTCATACCCGTGCTCGTTGGTTTCACGAAAGTAGTAACCGCCTCATATCAGCATCATATCGGGCTTTCCTTCCACATTTAAATGATGCATGGTGACATGCCTGAAATAACGTTCGAAGGGGCGTATTAACCAACTAACTCACTCTACGAGTTGTGAATGTTTAGAGAACCGAAATGACCTTCTCAACACCATGGGTCTCTTAATAGTTCTCTATGTAGTTTAATACAAACACTGTACGGTGGTGATTTTGTTTCCAAAACTTGTAGTAAAGCCGTTAAGTGATCCTAGGGTCTGTGGCATGTCAGTTGATTACCAGGTGAGGGCCGTAGCACACCTGGCTGATCTTCTGCTGATTGATTTACCTGTCTATAAACACAGGTGTTCCAGCCGTTCAACTAGGCTGTACTCCTCACAACGGTATACCTACTCCAACATTGTGCAGAGTTCGTATCTCTGATAAAGGCTCTCGAAGTATGTTGACGATAGTGATCCATTTCTATATATAGCCAATTTAACAGTTATCCCGGGAGAGTACACAGCTCAGAATCACACTGTCAAGTAATCCAAGCTCTCATCAACAAGTTACCAGTGCGACTGGTGGGGGTAAGGGCAGAAGGGAGGGGTGCCTTTTTGTCTGAGGAAGATATGCTTCCAGTCCATCTTCGAACAAAAAAACATTTCAGATTTCTCATTAAATGGGCTTTTGGGTACTGCTTTTGTCACTGGGTTTTATCTCGAGTCCATGCAAATCATATGGTTTTAGTATTATGCATTTACATGTTAAATGAATGTAAGGTTAACATCATGTGAACGGTGCTACTGCATGAAATATCAAAGCGGCGTTAATCAAACTCACTCACTCACTTAATGAAATAGGTCTCGTCGTATTACTGTGAGATCAGCAATAGGTTTGAGTGTGTGTTGAATATTTCGACGTTACAATAAATTCCTTTTTCAAAGAAGTTTTTGACGAAATTTTGAAAATAATATATCGCCTATTATTTTCATACCCCTACATTTTAACGATATTTGGGGATATATAGTTGTCTCAGTTAACGTCAGCCTGGCGTTGAGGAAACATGTACCGAGCTTTCGACTGCTGTTTCTAGCTTCACCGCCCAGCAAAACCATCGGACACAGCTCACTGAGTATATACTTCCCATCTCACTTAGTATCGTACAAGTGGCGGAACGATGGAGGACCCACACCCCTTTTAGAACTTAACAGTGACATAAACCCACACAATACCTTCATACGACTGAAGTACACCCTTGTCTCACTGTCACCCCTTATGTAGAAATTCTAAATATCATCGCATTCACCCACAAATTCAGATGAATGTAGGTGACATATAACCAAAAAATGACAGTTACAACTAATAATCTAGGAACACAATAGTGACAATTACAGCGAATCTCGGAACACAATGTCAAAGTTACAGCGAATCTCGGAACTCAATGTTGTAGTTACAGTTAATCTCGGGAAACAATGTTATAGTTACAGCGAATCTCGGAAAACAATGTTATAGTTACAGAGAATCTCGGAAAACAATGTTATAGTTACAGAGAATCTCGGAATACAATGTTACAGTTAGAGTAAATCTCGGAAAACAATGTTATTTTAGTTACAGCGAATCTCTGAATACTAAGGGGACAGTAGCGAAACCCGGGGCCAAAGACAGTCAGTTACAAATCTCACACCCAATACTGAGTGTTGCAGAGAATATCTCACCCAATACTGACAGTTACAGAGAATCTCACACCAAACACTGACAGTTACAGAGAATCTCACACCCAATAATGACAGTTACAGAGAATCTCTCACCCAATAATGACAGTTAAAGAGAATCTCTCACCCAATACGGACAGTTACAGAGATTCTCTCACCCAATATTGACAGTTACAGAGAATCTCACACCCGATACTGACAGTTACAGAGATTCTCTCACCCAATACTGACATTTACAGAGAATATCACACCCAACACTGAAAGTTACAGAGAATATCACACCCAATACCGACAGTTACAGAGAATATCACACTCAATACCGACAGTTACAGAGAATCTCACACCCAATGCTGACAGTTACAGAGAATTTCACACCCAATACTGACAGTTACAGAGAATATCACACCTAATACCGACAGTTACAGAGAATATCTCACCCAATACTGACAGTTACAGAGAATACCACGCCCAATACTGACAGTTACAGAGAATCTCACATCCAATAATGACAGTTACAGAGACTATCACATCCAATACTGACAGTTACAGAGAATTTCACACCCAATACTGACAGTTACAGAGAATATCACAGCCAATACTGACAGTCACAGAGAATCTGACACCCACGGTCATATAGTTACTACACTGCGATCTCAATATTTCGATGCGTGACCTAACTCCTGAAGTCAGGTAGCACTAATCATGGTAGAATAAAAACAATTGAGTATACCTTCACATGTAGCTCCGGATATTTATATGCCCTCAAAAAGCCGTGAAGTGCTCACGCCTTGCTCAGTGAGTGTGGAGCATATGGCAAGATATTGAATTTCTGACACTAGATATTGATTTTATAATTCGATTGTTCTTAAGAGTCCTCAACAATCTAACAAACAATTCCGTTGTCTGAGACAGGTCAGTGGTGTAGGATGTCCGTTTTAGATTCTTTTCTAAAATTAATCGCAGACTGGGACTTTATAAGCCTAGAACCTTTTTTTATCGACAGTAAACAATTCTGAATTATATTAAGGAATGTGGGTTTTACGTGGATGTTTAGTGCTTATGTTTTCTTATTCAATTTGTAATGTGAACTGACATATGTGTACATTAATTACCATGGTTAAATTAAGATTCAAGGGGTCAGAAAGGTCTTTGACAAGTTCAGTCATAAGGGTCAAAAGGCCATAAGAAAAGGCCATAAGACTATTAGCAACAATCACCCACAAAGTATGTGATGTTTATGAGGACTTATATAGTTCTTGCCAAAATATCGGACGTTGTGATTAGTGGCAGGCCAGAGATCTTAAATAGTTTATGACCATACTTAGTAAATAATATAGAGGCACCCGTAAAATCTCTAGCAGTTACAAAGACTTCCTTAAAAGTACATTCTACATTCTATCCATTGCGTATATGGACATGGGTGTAGTCACAATGATTACAAATGTGACCGATCAGTAAACATGCGACGGCATCTTATATATATGTCGGCAATCTGGTGAACCATCTTACATACAGGTCGGCAAAACCTGGTGAACCATCCTACACATTGGTCAGCAATCAGGTGAACAATCCAACATACATGTCGGGAATCTGGTCAAGAATCTTACATGTAGGTCGGCAATCTGGTCAACCATCTTACATACAGTTCAGCAATCTGGTCAACCATTTTACATATAGGTCGGCAGTCTGGTGAACAATCTTACATTGACAAGTTCCTAAGTTCAGTAATAGTTCCCTCTTCAGTCCATTGACTGCTTCAACCAACCAGTCCACACTGATACTCATAGTAATGGTTAAGATTGAACACTATTAGGTTTCACGTTTTAAATGTTTGTTTTACTTAATTCAAACATTATTATTTCACAATACTGTATGTATATCAAAATTGATTATTCAACATTTCACCATCTTCCGAACTAGGCTGGAATTTCTGGGTTTGTTTCGCCACCAGTGGATACGAGTTTTGTCCCTTCTATGACCCCCCTACTGACCAATCAGATTTTACCTCTCATATCAATTTGCTTCAAATGAAATGGTGTCGCCGAGTCAAGACGATCTGATCGATAATCAAAATCCATATTGTAATAAAAAGGTTCTTACTTCGCGAAGTGCATGAAATAACGTGATCATCTTTATTAAAAACATGAACAGATTTGGAAAATATCTGTTGTGGCTTAGTTGTCGGTACACATGCTTTGCAAATCTTGCAATGGACCGAAATCTGAAAGGCTGTTCACTAACCGGATGTCAATTTCGTCACGCGATTTTGATTTGATTTTGCATATACTTGTTAGTCCAGCAAAATTGTAACTCCATCATTCCAGCCTAGTTCGACAAGGGTGGAAACTGGACTTATATAGTCAGTTAACTTCCTTGCTTCGTGAAGATGCATTTTTCAGGCCGGCGCTGATAATTGAATGCAGTGTCATGTGAACAACAGCTTAATCTCTCTACTCAGCCGCCATCCACCGATAGGTCTCCCTCGCGATCCAGTCAACTCTACTCAACGAGATGATACTCCGACCGTGCGGAAAGAAAGAATGGTACATAGCAGTACACAAGAGGAGGTGTTCACCCCCACAAGAATGATCAGTTGACAAAAAGTGAACTACTTACACAATGCAGTCTTGTTCATGGACCCGGGATTAACACGTGAGATACTCATTCATCTGGTGAACGACCTTACACACAGGGGCAGTTTGTAGCCAACAAGGTTTTGGGCGTGCCCCAAGAAAGCAACTCTGCAAAGCGACTGCATGGTCAGTCCGCAGAGACCCGCACCTCAACCACATCGCAATGCTTCAGGCATGTCGCTCGCCGCTACGTCGCCAACACCGTTTTCTGCCATCTGTGAATCGGAGGCAAAACCTTGTGGCTAAGTTGTCGGTACATATGCTTTGCAAATCCTGCAATGGACCGAAATTAGAAAGGCTGTTCTCTAAGGCGGATGTTGATTTCGTGACGCCATTTGTATTTAATTTTGCATATACTTGTTAGTCCATTGACCCGTTATTAGCACGTGAGATACTCATTCATCTGGTGAACGACCTTACACACAGGGGCAGTTTGCAGCTTACAAGGTTTTGGGCGTGCCCCAAGGAAGCAACTCTGCACAGCGACTTCGATTCGTCTGTAAACATGATGCAGCGCCTTTGGCGTACATCCCGTCCCTGGTGTTGCCTAGCCTAGCCCAATCTTTGCCGCCAATCGTTAGTTGTTAGGGTCCACGGGACACCTTGCTTTTAGGGCGGGCTGCATAGAGCCGGTTTCTAGTTGCGGTATTGTAAAACTGCCTTTATTTTTTGTCGGTAGTGTATATAGTTTTACCTATCATTACACATTTAAGGTTTATACAATTATTCGAAAACATAGTATTACAATGCTTAATTTCACACCAATCTGTCATTTGTTGCCTCAGCTTAGCTCGACTATCACATATTATCAAATCATCGAGCCCCACTAGCGAGATATTCTCGACACCATTTGAAATCGTTCACATGACTTGAATAGATTATAAATAATACCGTGTATAGTCATGCGACCTTTGAGTATTCTATGAAGAGAAGCTGACATTAACCTTGAATGATTGGTAGTGAAATGATCCGATTATCCTCTGCCAAAAATGGCATCTTGTAGTACGCTTTAGCAAAAAATGTTCTATATTGTTAGTTAAGAGGTGTATTAGTGGTGCATCGTGCCCTAGATCCTACACACGTGTCAGCGTTGCATTCTGTATATTAAGTCAAGTCTGGTCGGATTTGCTCGAACCTAACACGCATAATGCATATCTTTATGTAACTCCTTGGTGATTGAATTGATAAATACATGAATGTAGAACCCGCTCCTTTTGCTGGATTGTCGATTGATGAGTAGAGTCTTGGAACATTCCCAATTTTGATCCACTGAACTAACCAATGCCACAGTGGGTAGGGCAAGGAGGGTCTGGGTGTGGCGGTGCGGTGCGGTGCGGGGCGGGGCGGGGCGGGTTGGGGTGGGGCGTGGCCTGGCAGCCATTTTTATGTCAACTATTTCAAGTTGTCTCTTTCGACATTAAAATTATAATTTTTTAACATAATCCGCTTCCACATAAATACACATTTCCCAAGAGAGATTTTATCCCAGTTTCGTAAAATTCTTAGTCCTGGTTGTCAAAAAGGGTTCTCCACGTCTGCTATGACGTCATCGTTCGAGACGGAATGAGATCCGGCTATAGCATTCTTCATGTTTGGGAACAGATGGAAGTCTGACCAAGCCATAAGAGGAGAATGAAGGAGTTAAAAACCACACTCGTTGATTGTACGAAGGCCGGTAAAAAAAGTTGTAAGTCTAACAAACAAAACCAACTATTGTAAACGTGTTTTTAATTTTATTTTTTCAACATAATCTCCCTGCTTTTCAATACACTTCTCATATCGATTATAAAGCTTTTCAATTCCAGTCAGGAAGAAGTTTTCTGTAGTCACCCTGAAGAACCCATACACGGCGGCTTGAAGGTCATCGTTGTCATCATGGCGCTTTCCAGGGTGTTCTTTCAGTTTAGGAAACAGGTGGAAATCACTTGGTGCCAAGTCTGGCGTGTATGGAGGGTGAGGAAGCTTAGGCGATGAAGCAAATCAGCATAGTAGGCACCTGTAATCGACTTTTGACTTTCTAAGTAATCAACAAGGACCACACCATTTGCATTCCAGACAAACAGTGGCCATAACTTTCTTCACTGATCTTGAAGACCTGAATTTCTTTGGTGCCGGAGAAGTGGAATGGTGCCATTTCATGGATTGACATTTGGACTCGGGATCAGAGTGGAAGACACATGTTTCATCACCCGTTACTAAACTATTTTTGAATTTCAGGAAAACCTCCGAAATTGGCTCTAAATTTTCTCTGGCAAAGTCACTTCTTTTTCAGAACTTTGGTACCCAAAGATCAGATATCTTATTAATCTATAAATGTTCATGAATAATAGTTTCAGTGGATCCCTGGCTTAGACTTGTGTCTGTTCAGCAATGGTAATACATCTATCTGACAGTATAAGTGTTTCTCTCTCCTTGATTGAATCTTCATTGATGGAAGTGGAGTCAAGTCCAGACCTAGGGTCATCATCCAGGCTTGTTCTCCCAGCCTTAAACATAGCTGCCCAACGTTTAACAGTGGAATAGCTAGGGCTCGTATCCCTAATCACTTGTGGCATGCGGTCATGAATGTCTTGGGGAGTACTTTTCTCAAAAAGTAAAAAACTTGATGACTGCTCGGTACTCGTTACATTCCGTTTCTATGTCCATATGGACCCCTATCACATTCAACTGGATTTCACTAATATACAAACGGCCTCCACAGACCAAATACACTTGCAATGTACTACAATGGCTTGTTCACTTTGTTATTGCCCGTTCGTTAGTCAGGCTTAGAACTTTTTGACCAGCCCTCGTAGCACTGCCAAAAACTGATTTGTGCATTGACGCACTGTCCTGATGGAATTGTCTCTTAGTTTATATGTCATCAGTAATTGTCTCAAAAGTGCAACATAATATGCTTCGTTTACTGTCTGACCTTTTGGAAGATGGTCCAACATGATGACAAATACGGAAGCCATAACTTTTCAAGCTGGTGGGACAACCTTTGCCTTCTTTGGTAGGCTTTCCAAGACGGGGTCATCTTCAGGTCTCTCCCTGCCACGCTAAACCCTCTTTACGTGGCACATGAAGGGGCACCCTTTCCTTGTTTTGTACCCATACCTTCATGGTTGGCTTTTGGTGTTAAGCCCTTTTTATCCTCCAGGCATATAATGCGGGGGGATATAGCGATCAGCCAGTCTGTATGTCCGTCTGTCCGTCCGTAATCATTTCCTTTTGCGGGGCAGAACTCGAAAATAATTCAGTGTATTTGATCGAAACTTGGCATATCTATCAGTCACATACTGAAGTTGTGCCTTTTGCTATTTAGGAATTTTATAATTTTTTCTTATTTACGTTTCCATGGTAACAAGTTGGACTATAAAGTAGGTTCTATAAAGGTCGTGTTCGTTTCCGGAGCGTAACTCATAAACAGTTAAATACTTTCTTACAAAACTGTGCATGTCTACCAGGCACATACTGAACTGGTGCCTTTTGCTATTTAGGAATATTATAAATTTTTATTTTTTATGTTTCCGTGGTAACAAGTTGGACTTAGGTTCTATAAGGGTGGTGTTCGTTTCCGGAGCGTAACTCAAAAACCGTTAAATACTTTCTTACAACACTCTGCATGTCTACTAGGCACATACTGAACTGGTGCCTTTTGCTATTTAGGAATTTTTATTTTTTTATTTTTTACGTTTCCATGGCAACAAGTTGGATTTAAGTTTTCATATAGGGTGGGTTAACTTATGGAGTATAACAAATAAACTGTTAAATATTTCCTTGCCAAACATTGCATGTCCATATTTAAAGTACATACTGAACAGGTGCCATTTGATATTAAGGAGTTTTAGAAATGTTTATTTTAGAATTTCCGTTGCAGCTTTTTTGACATGGGCTAAGAGAAATGTTGGGTCAGTTACCTGGTTTGGGACCATAATGTGTTAAAATGGGTGGGGGATATAGATGACTTGGTTGACTTGTTTCTTGTATTTTGTCATTTGTTTGCATAAAAAAACTCACAGAAACACACCTTTTACTTTCCATTCCATATGGATGCGACCATGGTGGATCTTTTGTTGGTAAACAATGTATGCTTCTCAAAGAACATTCTTGACTCATTACATACAGAATTGCATATTTACTTGTGGTTACTTTACAGACAGCTGCCGGGGGGATATGTCATCTTTCTGATGACTCTTGTTCTGCAAGTACTTGATCATTGTCATAGACCCCTTTGTGTTTTACTGACTTGTCACAGCGATTTGCTCAACTGACTCATGTTTGTGTGGATATACCTCCATGACGTCATATGATGTCCACAGCAAAATATGTCACTATTCCGCAATTCTTTCTTTCTGAGGCTCAGAACTTATCAATCAACCCTCGTATGTGCAGTATAGTTTCTACGTTCGGTGTGTGAACCCATATCGTTATACATTTGCGTTGCGGTGCCGGTATAACAATTTGATACCAGATGATGCTCCGGACAACGGAGATTAACCCGCATTTCCGGTGAAGGCATGTCTTAACACGTATTCCAACTTGTTATTTGTAATGTTTCGTGCTGTATCGGTTGGAACAGCCGTTCGAATCTGACGCATTTGCTTGGAAAATGCATCTAATACCAATGATAATAAGATACTTGCATGCATATATACACCTTCTGTCAAGGAGATGCATTTTGGAAAAATGCCCCAAATCGTTTTATCATGCTCAACAGATTGTTGTGTCAGACATCTGTGTTTTAAGGGGGCAAGACGTAACAGGGTATGTTACCGAGTACATGTTGTTCCGAACCACTGGTAACATATAGATGTGCTATGTGAACGTTTGTCGCTATATGTGCCAATCGGGCCCTGTTGTCTCGAAGAGGCCGAAATGAACCTTAGGAAGATAAGAAGTATCGTATTATTGGTAGGGGTATTAGTTTTCTTGGTATGTGGAGCTTATCGAAATACAGAGATACGTTTAAACCACTGGAAAGACATTCTTACTCTGATCTGCACTAACATTTATCATAGTACTTTGCCATGCTCGTGTCTTTGACTCTGATTGGTCTAATGCATCAGTGACGTCATTGTCAAAGGGAGATAATGTAACCTAGCCAGGTCATACCAAAAGACATTAAAAGATGATGCTTGTTGTTACCCTGTCTGGCGATCGGCTGTAAGGGCACACAACAAGAACTGTTCGGCTTAGAGTATATTATTTCTGAGTGGGATATCCATGTTAGACTATGGCATGGTATCTCAGTGGGCTACCACTACGAATCCGACAGGGGTCATGCATACACAGCCACACACACAATTGCATGTACGTCGCTATATAATAGTAAATTAATAGAATTGAACGCGTCTTAAAAAACCCATTTCACCCTACATCACCTAATGCCAAAAGAAGGAAGAGCCTATAAAATGATGTTTATTTTGTATTTTTCAGTTTCATATCTATTAAAGTAATCAGGTTAATGTGATAGGATAAATTGTTTGTGTCTTTGCCGCTGAAAACATATGGAGACATGCCTAGAGGTGCTCAAGATACTGACAGTACGCTGTAGAAAGATTAGGAAAAGTGTTCATTTTCAGGGATATGTTAAACAACGAAAGCACTAGTATTGATGTGGAAAGCAGGGCAATTGTAACTTAACAGTATTGCAGAACGTTTGGCCGACTAGACATCCACACAGGAATGCATTCCTTCAACCTCGATTTACATAAAATGTCACATTAGGTTCAACAAACAATGGCTGTAATGCTCCGTCAATTATGTCAGAATGCTATGTATTTTCCCATTCTGACACTTCTTCGGGGGGTTTGTTCTTGGTTTGTTGTAAATTAGCCACGAAGGACAATCTTCAACAGGAGCAATATGAATTATAAGGTGATGGAAACTTTTAACAAGATGAATTACTGTTGCTTCTTGGGGAGGAAAGTTTTCAAAAGTGGTTTTGTGTTTGCAATCACACCGCTGATTGTTTTCCCATTCTCCTGGCGTTAAGTGGGTGTATCAGGAAGATGGTAATATCAAAACCTTCACCTGCCACCTGTCGAAAAGGTAACCATGTCTGCGCTGATTGATAACCTGAGTGTTAACAAGCCCGATCTGTTATGACACGGGTGACATTCTTCTGTCTGACTCTTCCATTACTACATGCCAAACAGACTGCTTGAACATGATTTCCTTCTTAAACATAAGAGCCTTTCCGACCGTCTCACTGAAATTGACAGAGAACTGCTTACATGGTAAGAACACTGCTCTAAGCCAATCAGATGTCAGGAATTCGACTTTCGGCCAATCAGAGTGCACTCCGGTGTCAGTATTGTAATTTTGACAGGCGAGTTAGGAATCTCCTACTCTCCTCAACTGCCTTGACACGCAGTCTGACACGGGAGCTCCGGCTTAATCATGACGGTATGAATGCTGTGTCCTATTGAGAGTGATACTTAAAGACGGCCAATACTAGACAGGGGTTACATGCGCGCGGAACGGCGTACCTCCACAAACATGTTGTATAATGTATGACATGATAGGTACAGTACCTGTCAAAAACAAGTGTCACGAAGTGTATACATTTTCAATCAAACTGAAAAATAATGAGCTATGATTGATATACATGTACTTGTTTGGATGAAAATATGTCAGAGTCAATTCTTTTGTTAATTTATGACAGCTACTGAAACCTAGCATATTGACATAAAAAAGTGTTCTTACGTTATTGCAGGCCATGTTTCGCGTTTACTTTGGATACCCTTGTCACACACAAATGCGTATTTATTCATGATAACGTACTGACGAGAGCGAAGTGTATGCGATATGTTTACCAACGATAAAATACGCTGAAACATTGCCAGGCCAGATAGATTTTATCTCAACAATTCTGCAGAACTTTTCCACACGGGAATGCATTCCTTCAGTCTCAATTTCGGTTGAATGTCACGTTGGGTTTAACAATGTCCGTAATGCTTCCTCAATTATGTCCGATTCATGAGATGCGCAGTGATCCTTACGTTGTGTTTATTAAAGTATTTGCTGTGAAGTTGGTTTGCATTTGGTACTCTTTTGAGGTGCAATAACTTTAAGTGAAAGAAGGCAATTAACAAAATGAAAGTAATTGCATCTTAAGGAGGTGATTATTGAAAGCTATTTGGTTGTACAATCAATTCTCTATATGTTTCTCCTCTTATCTTGGCGTTATGAGAGCTATCAGGAAAAAGATAATATCAACATCATGACCTTCACCTAGGATCTGTTAGGTAAGTAACCATGTCTGTATTGATTACCTGAGCGTTAGCAAACTCTTGAAAATAGAAACTGGGACGGTATGACTTATATATACTCAATTATTTATGAACACCTGCCGTCTCAGGATCTTCCCGGTGCCAAGGCACTTTTCGCAAACGTCTTGCACAGACTTGGCTCGTCGGATGAAGACCAGATTGACATCTATCACCTTCCAACATGAACACAATAGATGAAGTAAATAGATGAAGAGTCCCGTCCCGAAGGTTACGGGAGCTTCAAGCTCTACGTTCCGATGTAGCGTATACACATCAGTGAGTGAGTATAGTTTTACCCTGCGTTTAGCAGCATGTCATCTTCACGAAGGTGGACACAAGGAATTGGCTTCACACAATGTACCCATGTGGAGAATCGACCCCGTATATTTGGCATAACTAGCGAGCCCTTCAATAAATACAGTGTGTACATCCTGGGTTAGGTTTGTTCATCTATCAATCTGTTAATCTATCAAACCGAATAGGACCCGTTCCTTCTACAGTTATGCCTTCGACTGTCACATGTATCAACCTCAGTACACATTTACGGTAATCGTAGGGTGAAGATGGTTATGTGTAAAGAGCTTGGACCTTGTTTCACAAATGCAAACGTCAACGTCAGAGAATAATCAGCCTCGATATTCTCCGAAACAGATGCTAAATGGGCCTTAAAGGCAAAATAGCGGTGAGAATATAGAATGGATCGCTGAAAATCCGTGACGACACTAGGTTTTCGCGAAAAGGGTGAGCAGATCTCGCCCTACCGTTTCTTGCCCTACAATTTGCGTAAATAAGTAAATGGTTTTTTTTATTGTTGCCTGCCGCCGCACACCAGTACTCCGGCCTTGCAACGGTGGCCTGTAAAAAACAGTGCCAAGATAGCGCATTAACAGATTTTGTTGAAATAATAAAACTATGTCAACCATAACATTGTTAAATTTGGGACAACACTTTCTGAGTAAAATACAGAGATTCTCGTACTTTTTTGGGGTTGAGTCCCAAAAAAGTACGAGAATATGTACTTTACACAGAAGGTGCTATCCCAAATATAACATTTCTTACATTTGACCTCTTTCTAAAAAGGCATTGTGTGTTTATGTTAACCATCTCTAAGTATTCTGGTTTCGGCTTGGATTTTGATTCGAGACAGAATATGTTTCATTGTTTTTCTCTGAAAGGAACGGCAGAACAATTATTACTTTTTCTTCACAAGACAGTGTTTTCATGACATTCAGCATGAACTCTGAACAATTATTTGTATCAAACTTACCAAACTTACTTTCCAAGCCCGGGTTAGAATTGGCCTTCAGCAACCATTGCTTGTCGTAGGAGGCGACTTACGGGATCGGTGGTTAGGCCAGCAGACTTAGTTTATGTGTGTGATCGTTCCCCAAATGCGTATGTCGATTATGCTGCTTAACTAAGCGCTCTAGTGTAACATATTCTGACTCATATGTTAGCATATACTTCAGTAATTGTAGAGCTGCACTCACCTAGGACCGTGTTTTCGAAGCGAATTTAGTCTTACGACTGTCAAATTAAACATGATCTTACGGCACTGTTTTGCTCTGTGTTAGGACTTTGAAGCCCATTTCATCTTAGATGGCAACCGATGTAATTTCGATTCCATACTTTGAGAATGACTTTCGTCGGACATCGCTTTGTGACAGTTGCATAACAACATGCAGAGGTATGCAGTGAGACATGTTTGAAGAAAGTTCTTCATACAATATAGTTATAGTTAGTGTTGTAGAGAGCTACCACATAGATAAGTCGGCCAATTACAAGAACCCATATATATATGGGAAAGTACTATGTATGAAACTGATATAAAGAAGATGATGGACTAACGTGGACTTTATTATTTTATTATATATTACATGTACACCGAGTGAACATTTACCTCATTTTTGTATATATATATATATATATAAATGGGTTCCACGAACAGTTTCTTGTAATTGGCCGACTTATTTTTGTTTGGAATCAGTTTCTGTCCTTACGACAGAGATTCAAGTAAGAAACAAAATTTATTCAAATTTTACAAACAAAAAACTTGATGTCCTGAACGAAATGTGTTGTGGGTTCAAAGGGAAGCTTAGACTCCAAGAAGGTTGTATTTCTTAAAGATGTGACCGGAAATATGTTTGGTCTCAAACAAGACACAGAGGCCGCAACATAGCTGGAATATTGCTGATAGCGGCGTTATACAACGTTGACTCTTTCACATAAGCTATACGCGCAAGCACTTCATTGTATCAACGTTGCAGCAGTGTCCTTGTGTGCATTGTTTATAAACAGATACGGCGCCCAATACCCCAGCACTAAGAGGTATATTTTATCTATATATCCACGCACTACATCACATTACGTGACTTATTACCTCATGGCATTCCAAGCGTGGTGATTCTATGTTATAGTTATGTAAATGAGCTTCAGTAGACATGCGCGTAATCAGTGTCATCCGGGTTCCTATATCTGAGTGCGTGATGACCTATTGTTTTTCTTCCGCGTAAACATGTTCTGCGTCATGTGTAGGCTTTCAATTTGAAGCCACGGGTTTAGGCATGGCTACATTCACATGGGAACGCGACTTCCTGGCCTGAAGCAGGTACACGTACTATAGATTTTAGATATGACTTCCTCCACGGGTCATCGAGGCCCAGTACACACTAACATGTATTTTAGGAATACTGTCATAGAATGCTCTGTGTAACCATTACTGCTAAAACTAGGTGTCTGTTATCATCGCTCGATGTTCTGGAAAGGTTGAAAGCTTTCATCTGGACAAGTATGGGTTCACGAACCTGTTTAACGAACATGTGGATGTTTTCACACACATGTAACATAAAAACAGCGCAAGGATCTATATCTGTTATTATCGGAAACGGTGTATATAAAAAGTGCATAACATCGAGTGAAGAGCCACACATCGCGTAAAGCGAAACTCAGTTAATACGGACCCCAATTATCAGAAACCCGGATAACCTACTTAAGTGGTAGGGGGGAAACGATGACAAGTATTGTTAAGAATCTTAAATTGAGTATGGCGAAATCCCCGTAATTCGGACACCTCACATCTACGTATATACAATGGGTCATCATTCTTACATCTACGTATATACAATGGTCACCATTCTAACATCTACGTATATACAACGGTTCATCATTCTCACATATACGTATATACAACGGGTCACCATTCTAATATATACGTATATACAATTATGGGTCATCATTCTAACATCTACATGTATATATATATATATATATATATATATATATATATATATATATATATATATATACACACACACACACACACACACATCTACATGTATATATATATATATACAATGGGTCATCATTCTAACGTCTACGTATATACAGTGGGTCATCATTCTTACATCTACGCATATACAATGGTCATCATTCTTACCTCTACGTATATACAATTGGTCATCATTCTGACATCTACGTATATACAATAAGTCACCATTCTAACATCTACGTATATACAACGGGTCATCATTCTAACATCTACGTATATACAACGGGTCATCATTCTAACATCTACGTATATACAATGGGTCATCGTACTAACATCTACGTATGTACAATTGGTCATCATTCTAACATATACGTATATCCATCATGATCTTCGGCATGACTAGCGAACATTTTAACCACGATGCTAAATCAACGTCCCCATCAGATCAAGAGTAATGTTTCTTCCCGTTTATTGCTTGAACAATCACCAGACAAATACGCGAGGGATAGAATATTTTTTTCAATCACACGAGCGGAATAAAGCAAGACAAGGCCTTCGAGCTTTAAAAGGCCCGGGCATAACGCACATGCATGTTTGCTGATCCATAGAATACCCCATATATTCCGGTATATGATACGACACATAGGCCCAGGCTTCCTTTCCGTGAGTATGAAACCGAATTGAGAGTGTGTATCCCACGACCTTACTACAACTAGTTCTCTCGCTGTCAAACTGTAATTACATACGATGAGTAGCTACCAGAGACGCGGCGAGCAGAGACACCTGGATTCGCGGTGCAAATTAATTTTATGTACTGGTTTGATGCACCGATCGTTCGGGGCTAAATTCCAGTGGTGTTCCATTAATATATAGCTCATGATGTCCCAGATATAGGTGATGATAGCACTGACAGGAAACTGTTCTATATTTGTCGGAGCGTGTTGCAATGGCATGCTTGGATCCACGAGATCAAATATGTAATTTGGACTATTTTTGCTTATACTGTCATGTTATGAGTAAGTTATGTCTTCCGCTGGGGCAACGGTCATGCGATATAACGGCGCAGACTTGTTACACTGTGCCGGGAATTGAACCCGAGTTTAAATATCACGCGCCACGCTGTAACTACAAGGCCACCTTTAGTATATAAATAGTATATGAACGTAATTTTACTCATGAATAAGTTAATCTTGAACATGTTGCCAAACAACAGGTGTAAGTGAGATGGGTTTGCCTAACCCCTTTCGCAAACACTTAGTGTCATAACGGCTTTTCAGTGTGCCATTCATATAACTTTCATCACTGTTTTGCCTTTTGCGCCAAGCGGAATGTTTCGACAGATTATCAAGACTGATTATTCTCTGGCGTTGACGTTTTATATTTAACGCCGCTTTGAATATTAAAAATCAGTCTTTGCGTGGAGTGAGTGAGTGAGTGAGTGAGTGAGTGAGTGAGTGAGTTGGGTTTAGGGCCGCTTTTAATTGTATTCTAGTTACATCCCGGCGCGTCAATTTGATGTGGGAGAAAAGCCCTAAAAGATGCGGACCTTCATCACTTTGGTGAAACCATACTATACGGGTATAGTGCTGACAAACCTAGGTACATAAACGGGGCGATACGGTATTCGAACACACAATCATGTTTCTGGCGTGGCCAAGGGACGCAACTCTGCCTGAGAATTGCAGCTCCTTAGAACACAGGGCCACCCTCCCCGCGTCTTGCAATTGGCGTGGAAGTAGAATTTGAAGAAGCACAGGTCGTGAATCCCAAGGGCAAGGATATTGGTACCAACAGACAAAGGGTTTTTATCGGACGAACGCCGTGCTGAGAACCAACGACCAGCGGATTCTTGTGTGGTGAAGGGAGGCAATTCTGCACAGCGAAATGCAGCGCCTTGAACAACTATGAGACACTGTAAAATCTCCTTTTCTGAAGATATCCAAACTATTCACTCCTGGAAATACACCATTTCCAAATTCTTTTTAGATCTTTTCATGTTTTTTCTAAACATGGAAAGACACCCTTTTTTTCAGCATTCTATGTATCAAATCATATTTCGTGAAATATTTTCACTCAAACATGAACATGCTGTTTTGGAATAGATAATAAATGAAAAGAAGAAGTTAAGCTTAGACATGTTGTTGGTCAGAAATATGGAATGTATAAACGTTGTCCGACCAACAAGGGAGCCTGAAGAAACGACTGAAATCTTCATTCGAGTCCCAAATTGAGAAATGGGTATAATGGTTGTTTGTCTGTTGTTAAATGCCGCACCCAGCAGTATTCCGGCTGAATAACGACGGTCTGTAAATAATCGAAGCTGGACCATACAATCCAGCAAATGATATCATGGGTGTCGATCTATGATACGATGACATGCATCAACCAAGTCATCGAGTCTGACCACCCGATCAAGTTGAGTTCCTGAAGACCAACTCTAGCCTGGATCTTCATAGGTGGAGCATAATGTGTGACGACGATTCCACATAGGCTTTTAGCAAGCAAAGTGATGTAGGTCGTTGACGTTTATCACTTTGGCTGTGGTATCAACAAACCAAAAATCGATTGTGGCACCCATTGACAAACGCCCTAATAATGCCCTATGCTCGAGTTACGATTATCAATGCTCGAGGATTTGGTGTCCATTTGCGTTCAAGGTCTGGACGTTGAGTCTAAACTGAGACGGCGTCTGCGTGAATAGGGTATTTATCAACTTGTAGGCTGATATACATTTCAGTTTAAAGAGTGAGTGCGGTTAGAGTCCCTGGAATAGTTTATAGCTTAATGATATATACAAACCTTACGACGGGCAGTAAAAAAACTGGAATACAACAGGTTTGTATTACAATCTAGTAGGAAAAACGCGTTTGCGTTTAACAGTATCAAAGCGATAAGCGTAAACTACACTAAAAACATAGTTGTGGCCATGCCACTTAAATCCAAAATACTTTCTAAAATTCACATGAACAGGTACATGAAAAAAACCATCATTCCTTAAGATCAAGAGTAATACAGCTATCATTCTCCTGAACTATCTGGGAAAGCACAGATATGTCCTGGTATTTAATACAAGAGTCATCGGGAGATGACATATCCTCCTGGTTTATTCGGAGTTTGCTACTTATACCCTACTCTTGGTTCATTGCTATTGGGTTCCTTCAGTAAAGTCCACTTGTCATGAAATAACAAATAAACAAAATTAAAATCCAAAATCATCAAAAGACACTCGTTCCAAACTAGATCTATATCAAAAGTTTCATCAAGAAATAGTTATCGGTATTGGAGTTCTTCTCCGGAAACCGAAAACGGACGGCTGACGGACAGACGGACATGGTGATCGCTATTAATCCCCGTTTTTGAAACCGGGGGGATAACAAGGGACACTGATAAAGCTGTTTAAGTTTTAAGCATTGAGAACTTATTTAAATGTATAATTCTTCCCATTTTTTGGTACAATGGTTGGATTCACACACCAGAGTGTGTCATCTGTTCCAGTGAGGTAATGATAAACAGTTCATTTGCCTGTGTCTGGAAACATCCTCGAGTCGTGCCCCTGGAATTGCCGCTCTTGTTGGCAAGTGTTACTTCCGGGTCTCGATTCTCTATAAACCCGTCTACTTGTTACCTGTACAGCCTCTTTCATGGAATTGTCAATGGAAAGATGACCTATTGTATGTTGTTTCTACGGAAGTTGCAATGGTGCATACCTCAGTAAGACTTTCAACTACATCATCTGATAGTGCATTACTATTCTTTTGCAGTGCCCTGTAAAGTTTGGCCAATCCTGGTTCGAACTACGACCTCACAAATAAAGCGGAATATTCTAAGACTTCATGAATGAAGGCAAGTCCCGCCTTTTGAATGTAAAACAGAACATGTAACACACCGTTGGGTACGTTTTTACGTCATTTACAGCAAATAATACACGACTTGTAGACTGCAATGTGACGGCGTCCTTTGCAGAATGTTCAACGTTTGTAATAAATTATTCCTGGTGACCAACATCTGTTCTGATGGTAACTTGACCCCTGGCACAGATTTCTTTATCTCTTGAAAATGGCCTTTTAGCCCTACACCTGTTGCTTGGTTTAGCAGACGAAACTTCAAGTGCAGATATTCGATCGTATATCCTTCTCAATTCTTCGAAAACACGATCGTATTAATGTTCCGCAGAACCCCGGGTATCTTCCTCATCTGCTGACATACTCGAATTAATGAAAATGCGTCATTTTGTCAGACTTTAACCTGACAAAAGCAGTCGGCAAGGAGTCACACCTCTTACCGCCGCGCGAGACAAAGCAGGCGTGAATATTTTCAGTTTCGTATCCGTACCGAATATATAACTAAAACCGTAGTTTCGTACACATGTGCTGATAAATACTGTTATTACATGACGATGCAAAATATAATTTGGGCGACAGATCACACAGCATACGTTAGGCCACCTTACATGGGCCCGTGGGGGCTGTATTCCCTGCTACGTATAACACCACGGTACGGATATATCATTGTTGGTGATTGCAGGCAAGTGTAATCGACAATTGAAATATAGTACTCAAAAGAAGTGACATGACATGATTTGTATGTTTGTTGTCCGACGCAGCACTCAGCAATATTCCAGCGAAAAGACGGTGGTCTGTAAATAATCGAGTCTGGACATGACACTCCAGTGATTGATATCATAAGCATCGATCCACGCAACTGGGATACGATGACATTAACCAGCAAGCCTTATCACCCGATCTCGTTAGCATAACATGGGAACCAGTTTGTTGGAAAACAAGCCGATAAATAGGTTTGATTACAACAAATCATAGCAAAAGAACATTACCGTTACGTTATATGGACAGACTAAATGACCTGAAAAGACCGTTGTTTACAGAACAGGTCAGATCATTCGTTGTATTTTGTCAACACGTAGTGTCATCTTCGTCTACTACATTAGAGATATTGTATTTGCGGAGAAGGGTTCCTCTACTGGCTTATTCAAATCTGTGCACTGTGCCTACCGAATGCTACGGTTATACTGTACGAGCAAGTGGCAAAGCCAGGAAGCACTGAAGCTGTTTTCGCGCACCTGTTGCTGACGGTATGGTTCTTGGGAAAGAGGAACGTAAAACAACAAATCTAAAACTTGTTGTAGAAATGAATACATGAAACTTTTTATGCAGAGCAACTTCTTTTATTATTTGTCACGACGTTTCAGAGTTAATTCTTGCTCCTTCATCAAGAGCATGCTGAGTAAGTACAAAGAGTTCATAATGCCTGATATATGATGTTATATAATGATATGTTTATACAATACAAGGTGGGATGAATGTACAAATATATCAATATAGTGACAAAGCCAATGAAAAGATCCCGTTCCCAAGTCCAAACCAGACCCATCCTTTTCAGCATCCTATACCATAGCCCTACCAGTCACCAGATCAGCAGGCTGCTCACCAAAACAGCCAACATAGACGCGTCTTTCACTTCCGACAGGACATTGAAAAACATGATACACGCCAACGGTAAAGGTCCCACCCAGTCCACCCCAAACCACAGGGGATGTGCGAAAGAAGCAGCCATTCTATCTATCTATCTATGTGCTTACTCAGCATTTACCTGATGACAAGAAATAAAATAAGTCGCTATCCGTAAAAGTTTTCTTGCAGAAATGAAAACAATTGTTTGAAAAAAGCACTAACGTTGATATCTATATTTATATAATAAGTATATCCATTAGGCTATATGTGCTCCCATACATCATCGCTTTAGCTACCTTCAGCTGTCGAGGTAAGAAACACGGACGAATGGAAAGAGCAGAACTGTTCATAATTGAAGCCTTAGTGCTATGCCCGTAAATGCCACGAGTCTACTATGACAGGGAACGAACATATGCCCTGATAGATTTATTTTGTTAGCTAGTATCAAAATCGTTTTCAATGGTGGAGCAAACACCCTGAGTATGGCTTTGATACCTGATGGAACTGGTTGATGGAATGTTAGCGTTGCTTGCCAGATGGTGAGCGATTTTACATGACTGACATTCCTGGACCAACAAATACCTTTCAAGCACCTGGCTTCTAAATACGAATTACAAAACAGAGACAGATAGAGGTTTAACATAGTACACTGGACTGGTCCTAGTCTTCGAGTGGAATGGTTTTGAATCTCTGAGCTGGTAGGGGTTGAGTCTCAGAGCGATTGGTTTTGTGTCTCGGATTATAATTATTTCGTGCTTTGGATTGGAATGGTTTTGCCCTCGGATTCTCATGGTTGTTCTTGTCGGGGGTGGGGGAGTGGTTTTGCATTTTGGATTGGTATGGTTTTGCTAGGCAGGAAATGGTGTTGTGTCTGAGGGAATGTGTTTGTGTTTCTGATTGGAATGGGGTTAGTTTCTCTGAGGGGAATGTGTTGAGTCTCTGAGGGGAATGGGTTCGGTCACGGAGAGGAATGGATTTGTGTCTCTGGTGGAAATGGTTCTGTATCTCTGAGGGGGATGGGTTGTGTCACGGAAGGGAATGGGTTGTGTCACGGAGGGGGATGGGTTGTGTCACGGAGGGGAATGGGTTGTGTCTCTGAGGGTAATGGGTTTGTGTCACGGAGGGGAATGGGTTAGTCACGGAGGGTAATGGGTTTGTGTCACGGAGGGGAATGGGTTGTGTCTCTGAGGGTAATGGGTTTGTGTCACGGAGGGGAATGGGTTATGTCTCTTAGGGTAATGGGTTTGTGTCACGGAGGGGAATTGATTTTGTATCACGGATGGGAATGGGTTTGTGTCACGGAGGGGAATAGGTTTGTGTCACGGAGGGGAATGGATTTGTGTCTTTGGAGGAAATGGTTCTGTGTCTCTGAGGGGAATGGGTTTGTGTCACTGAGGGGGATGGGTTGTGTCACGGAGGGGAATGGGTTTGTGTCACGGAGGGGAATGGGTTTGTGTCACGGAGGGGAATGGGTTGTGTCACGGAGGGGAATGGGTTGTGTCACGGAGGGGAATGGGTTTGTGTCACATAGGGGAATGGGTTGTGTCACGGAGGGGAATGGGGTTTGTGTCACGGAGGGGGATGGGTTGTGTCACGGAGGGGAATGGGTTTTGTATCTCTGAGCTGGTAGGGGTTGAGTCTCAGAGCGATTGGTTTTGTGTCTCGGATTATAATTATTTCGTGCTTTGGATTGGAATGGTTTTGCCCTCGGATTCTCATGGTTGTTCTTGTCGGGGGTGGGGGAGTGGTTTTGCATTTTGGATTGGTATGGTTTTGCTAGGCAGGAAATGGTGTTGTGTCTGAGGGAATGTGTTTGTGTTTCTGATTGGAATGGGGTTAGTTTCTCTGAGGGGAATGTGTTGAGTCTCTGAGGGGAATGGGTTCGGTCACGGAGAGGAATGGATTTGTGTCTCTGGTGGAAATGGTTCTGTATCTCTGAGGGGGATGGGTTGTGTCACGGAAGGGAATGGGTTGTGTCACGGAGGGGGATGGGTTGTGTCACGGAGGGGAATGGGTTATGTCACGGAGGGTAATGGGTTTTGTGTCACGGAGGGGAATGGGCTGTGTCTCTGAGGGTAATGGGTTTGTGTCACGGAGGGGAATGGGTTATGTCACGGAGGGTAATGGGTTTGTGTCACGGAGGGGAATGGGTTTGTGTCACGGAGGGGAATGGGTTGTGTCTCTGAGGGTAATGGGTTTGTGTCACGGAGGGGAATGGGTTATGTCTCTTAGGGTAATGGGTTTGTGTCACGGAGGGGAATTGATTTTGTATCACGGATGGGAATGGGTTTGTGTCACGGAGGGGAATAGGTTTGTGTCACGGAGGGGAATGGATTTGTGTCTTTGGAGGAAATGGTTCTGTGTCTCTGAGGGGAATGTGTTGTGTCTCTGAGGGGAATGGGTTGTGTCTCTAAGGGGAATGGGTTCGGTCACGGAGAGGAATGGATTTGTGTCTCTGGTGGAAATGGTTCTGCATCTCTGAGGGGGATGGGTTGTGTCACGGAGGGGAATGGGTTTGTGTCACGGAAGGAATGTGGTTTGTGTCACGGAGGGGATGTGGTTTGTGTCACGGAGGGGAATGGGTTGTGTCACGGAGGGGAATGGGTTTGTGTCACGGAGGGGGATGGGTTGTGTCACGGAGGGGAATGGGTTTGTGTCACGGAGGGGAATGTGGTTTGTGTCACGGAGGGGAATGGGTTTGTGTCACGGAGGGGGATGGGTTTGTGTCACGGAGGGGAATTGGTTTATGTCACGAAGGGGAATGGGTTATGTCACGGAGGGTGATGGGTTTCTTTCACGGAGGGGAATGGGTTGTGTCTCTGAGGGTAATGGGTTTGTGTCACGGAGGGGAATTGATTTTGTATCACGGAGGGGAATGTGGTTTGTGTCACGGATGGGAATGGGTTTGTGTCACGGAGGGGAATGGGTTGTGTCTCTGAGGGGAATAGGTTTGTGTCACGGAGGGGAATGGATTTGTGTCTTTGGAGGAAATGGTTCTGTGTCTCTGAGGGGAATGTGTTGTGTCTCTGAGGGGAATGGGTTGTGTCTCTAAGGGGAATGGGTTCGGTCACGGAGAGGAATGGATTTGTGTCTCTGGTGGAAATGGTTCTGCATCTCTGAGGGGGATGGGTTGTGTCACGGAGGGGAATGGGCTTGTGTCACGGAGGGGAATGTGGTTTGTGTCACGGAGGGGATGTGGTTTGTGTCACTGAGGGGAATGGGTTGTGTCACGGAGGGGAATGGGTTTATGTCACGGAGGGGAATGGGTTTGTCACAGAGGGGTAAAGGTTTGTGTCGCGGAGGGGAATGGGTTTGTGTCACTGAGGGGAATGGGTTTATGTCACGGAGGGGAATGGGTTCGGTCACGGAGGGGAATGGGTTTGTGTCACTGAGGGGGATGGGTTTGTGTCACATAGGGGAATGGGTTGTGTCACGGAGGGGAATGGGTTTGTGTCACGGAGGGGGATGGGTTGTGTCACGGAGGGGAATGGGTTTATGTCACGGAGGGGAATGGGTTTGTCACAGAGGGGTAAAGGTTTGTGTCACGGAGGGGAATGGGTTTGTGTCACGGAGGGGAATGGGTTTATGTCACGGAGGGGAATGGGTTTGTCACAGAGGGGTTAAGGTTTGTGTCGCGGAGGGGAATGGGTTTGTGTCACGGAGGGGAATGGGTTTATGTCACGGAGGGGAATGGGTTTGTCACAGAGGGGTAAAGGTTTGTGTCACGGAGGGGAATGGGTTTGTGTCACGGAGGGAAATGGGTTTGTGTCACGGAGGGGAATGGATTTGTGTCTTTGGTGAAAATGGTTCTGTGTCTTTGAGGGGAATGTGTTGTGTCTCTGAGGGGAATGGGTTGTGTCTCTAAGGGGAATGGGTTCGGTCACGGAGAGGAATGGATTTGTGTCTCTGGTGGAAATGGTTCTGCATCTCTGAGGGGGATGGGTTGTGTCACGGAGGGGAATGGGTTTGTGTCACGGAGGGAATGTGGTTTGTGTCACGGAGGGGAATGAGGTTTGTGTAACGGAGGGGAATGGGTTCGGTCACGGAGGGGAATAGGTTTGTGTCACGGAGGGGAATTGGTTTGTGTCACGGAGGGAATGTGGTTTGTGTCACGGAGGGATATGGATATGTGTCACGGAGGGGGATGGGTTGTGTCACGGAGGGGAATGGGTTCGGTCACGGAGGGGAATAGGTTTGTGTCACGGAGGGGAACGGGTTGTGTCACGGAGGGATATGGATTTGTTTCACTGAGGGGAATAGGTTTGTGTCACGGAGGGGAATGGGTTTGTGTCACGGAGGGGAATGGGTTTGTGTCACGGAGGGGAATGGGTTTGTGTCTCTGAGGGGGATGGGTTGTGTCACGGAGGGGAATGGGTTGTGTCACGGAGGGGAATGGGTTGTGTCACGGAGGGATATGGATTTGTGTCACTGAGGGGGATGGGTTGTGTCACGGAGGGGAATGGGTTTGTGTCACTGAGGGGAATGGGTTGTGTCACTGAGGGGAATGGGTTTGTGTCACGGAGGGGAATGGGTTTGTGTCACTGAGGGGGATGGGTTGTGTCACGGAGGGGAATAGGTTTGTGTCACGGAGGGGAATGGGTTGTGTCACGGAGGGATATGGATTTGTGTCACTGAGGGGGATGGGTTGTGTCACGGAGGGGAATGGGTTTGTGTCACGGAGGGGAATGAGTTTGTGTCACGGAGGGGAATGGGTTTGTGTCACGGAGGGGAATGGGTTTGTCTCACTGAGGGGGATGGGTTGTGTCACGGAGGGGAATGGGTTTGTGTCACGGAGGGGAATGGGTTTGTGTCACGGAGGGGAATGGGTTGTGTCACGGAGGGGAATGGGTTGTGTCACGGAGGGGAATGGGTTTGTGTCACATAGGGGAATGGGTTGTGTCACGGAGGGGAATGGGGTTTGTGTCACGGAGGGGGATGGGTTGTGTCACGGAGGGGAATGGGTTTGTGTCATGGAGGGGAATGGGTTTGTGTCACGGAGGGGAATTGATTTTGTATCACGGAGGGGAATGTGGTTTGTGTCACGGAGGGGGAATGGGTTTGTGTCACGGAGGGGAATGGGTTCGGTCACGGAGGGGAATGGGTTTGTGTCACTGAGGGGGATGGGTTTGTGTCACATAGGGGAATGGGTTGTGTCACGGAGGGGAATGGGTTTGTGTCACGGAGGGGGATGGGTTGTGTCACGGAGGGGAATGGGTTTATGTCACGGAGGGGAATGGGTTTGTCACAGAGGGGTAAAGGTTTGTGTCACGGAGGGGAATGGGTTTGTGTCACGGAGGGGAATGGGTTTATGTCACGGAGGGGAATGGGTTTGTCACAGAGGGGTTAAGGTTTGTGTCGCGGAGGGGAATGGGTTTGTGTCACGGAGGGGAATGGGTTTATGTCACGGAGGGGAATGGGTTTGTCACAGAGGGGTAAAGGTTTGTGTCACGGAGGGGAATGGGTTTGTGTCACGGAGGGAAATGGGTTTGTGTCACGGAGGGGAATGGATTTGTGTCTTTGGTGAAAATGGTTCTGTGTCTTTGAGGGGAATGTGTTGTGTCTCTGAGGGGAATGGGTTGTGTCTCTAAGGGGAATGGGTTCGGTCACGGAGAGGAATGGATTTGTGTCTCTGGTGGAAATGGTTCTGCATCTCTGAGGGGGATGGGTTGTGTCACGGAGGGGAATGGGTTTGTGTCACGGAGGGAATGTGGTTTGTGTCACGGAGGGGAATGAGGTTTGTGTAACGGAGGGGAATGGGTTCGGTCACGGAGGGGAATAGGTTTGTGTCACGGAGGGGAATTGGTTTGTGTCACGGAGGGAATGTGGTTTGTGTCACGGAGGGATATGGATTTGTGTCACGGAGGGGGATGGGTTGTGTCACGGAGGGGAATGGGTTCGGTCACGGAGGGGAATAGGTTTGTGTCACGGAGGGGAATGGGTTGTGTCACGGAGGGATATGGATTTGTTTCACTGAGGGGAATAGGTTTGTGTCACGGAGGGGAATGGGTTTGTGTCACGGAGGGGAATGGGTTTGTGTCACGGAGGGGAATGGGTTTGTGTCACTGAGGGGGATGGGTTGTGTCACGGAGGGGAATGGGTTGTGTCACGGAGGGGAATGGGTTGTGTCACGGAGGGATATGGATTTGTGTCACTGAGGGGGATGGGTTGTGTCACGGAGGGGAATGGGTTTGTGTCACTGAGGGGAATGGGTTGTGTCACTGAGGGGAATGGGTTTGTGTCACGGAGGGGAATGGGTTTGTGTCACTGAGGGGGATGGGTTGTGTCACGGAGGGGAATAGGTTTGTGTCACGGAGGGGAATGGGTTGTGTCACGGAGGGATATGGATTTGTGTCACTGAGGGGGATGGGTTGTGTCACGGAGGGGAATGGGTTTGTGTCACGGAGGGGAATGGGTTTGTGTCACGGAGGGGAATGGGTTTGTGTCACGGAGGGGAATGGGTTTGTGTCACTGAGGGGGATGGGTTGTGTCACGGAGGGGAATGGGTTTGTGTCACGGAGGGGAATGGGTTTGTGTCACGGAGGGGAATGGGTTGTGTCACGGAGGGGAATGGGTTGTGTCACGGAGGGGAATGGGTTTGTGTCACATAGGGGAATGGGTTGTGTCACGGAGGGGAATGGGGTTTGTGTCACGGAGGGGGATGGGTTGTGTCACGGAGGGGAATGGGTTTGTGTCACGGAGGGGGATGGGTTTGTGTCACGGAGGGGAATTGGTTTATGTCACGAAGGGGAATGGGTTATGTCACGGAGGGTGATGGGTTTGTTTCACGGAGGGGAATGGGTTGTGTCTCTGAGGGTAATGGGTTTGTGTCACGGAGGGGAATTGATTTTGTATCACGGAGGGGAATGTGGTTTGTGTCACGGATGGGAATGGGTTTGTGTCACGGAGGGGAATGGGTTGTGTCTCTGAGGGGAATAGGTTTGTGTCACGGAGGGGAATGGATTTGTGTCTTTGGAGGAAATGGTTCTGTGTCTCTGAGGGGAATGTGTTGTGTCTCTGAGGGGAATGGGTTGTGTCTCTAAGGGGAATGGGTTCGGTCACGGAGAGGAATGGATTTGTGTCTCTGGTGGAAATGGTTCTGCATCTCTGAGGGGGATGGGTTGTGTCACGGAGGGGAATGGGCTTGTGTCACGGAGGGGAATGTGGTTTGTGTCACGGAGGGGATGTGGTTTGTGTCACTGAGGGGAATGGGTTGTGTCACGGAGGGGAATGGGTTTATGTCACGGAGGGGAATGGGTTTGTCACAGAGGGGTAAAGGTTTGTGTCGCGGAGGGGAATGGGTTTGTGTCACGGAGGGGAATTGGTTTATGTCACGGAGGGGAATGGGTTCGGTCACGGAGGGGAATGGGTTTGTGTCACTGAGGGGAATGGGTTTGTGTCACATAGGGGAATGGGTTGTGTCACGGAGGGGAATGGGTTTGTGTCACGGAGGGGGATGGGTTGTGTCACGGAGGGGAATGGATTTATGTCACGGAGGGGAATGGGTTTGTCACAGAGGGGTAAAGGTTTGTGTCACGGAGGGGAATGGGTTTGTGTCACGGAGGGGAATGGGTTTATGTCACGGAGGGGAATGGGTTTGTCACAGAGGGGTTAAGGTTTGTGTCGCGGAGGGGAATGGGTTTGTGTCACGGAGGGGAATGGGTTTATGTCACGGAGGGGAATGGGTTTGTCACAGAGGGGTAAAGGTTTGTGTCACGGAGGGGAATGGGTTTGTGTCACGGAGGGAAATGGGTTTGTGTCACGGAGGGGAATGGATTTGTGTCTTTGGTGAAAATGGTTCTGTGTCTTTGAGGGGAATGTGTTGTGTCTCTGAGGGGAATGGGTTGTGTCTCTAAGGGGAATGGGTTCGGTCACGGAGAGGAATGGATTTGTGTCTCTGGTGGAAATGGTTCTGCATCTCTGAGGGGGATGGGTTGTGTCACGGAGGGGAATGGGTTTGTGTCACGGAGGGAATGTGGTTTGTGTCACGGAGGGGAATGAGGTTTGTGTAACGGAGGGGAATGGGTTCGGTCACGGAGGGGAATAGGTTTGTGTCACGGAGGGGAATTGGTTTGTGTCACGGAGGGAATGTGGTTTGTGTCACGGAGGGATATGGATTTGTGTCACGGAGGGGGATGGGTTGTGTCACGGAGGGGAATGGGTTCGGTCACGGAGGGGAATAGGTTTGTGTCACGGAGGGGAATGGGTTGTGTCACGGAGGGATATGGATTTGTTTCACTGAGGGGAATAGGTTTGTGTCACGGAGGGGAATGGGTTTGTGTCACGGAGGGGAATGGGTTTGTGTCACGGAGGGGAATGGGTTTGTGTCACTGAGGGGGATGGGTTGTGTCACGGAGGGGAATGGGTTGTGTCACGGAGGGGAATGGGTTGTGTCACGGAGGGATATGGATTTGTGTCACTGAGGGGGATGGGTTGTGTCACGGAGGGGAATGGGTTTGTGTCACTGAGGGGAATGGGTTGTGTCACTGAGGGGAATGGGTTTGTGTCACGGAGGGGAATGGGTTTGTGTCACTGAGGGGGATGGGTTGTGTCACGGAGGGGAATAGGTTTGTGTCACGGAGGGGAATGGGTTGTGTCACGGAGGGATATGGATTTGTGTCACTGAGGGGGATGGGTTGTGTCACGGAGGGGAATGGGTTTGTGTCACGGAGGGGAATGGGTTTGTGTCACGGAGGGGAATGGGTTTGTGTCACGGAGGGGAATGGGTTTGTCTCACTGAGGGGGATGGGTTGTGTCACGGAGGGGAATGTGTTTGTGTCACGGAGGGGAATGTGTTTGTGTCACGGAGGGGAATGGGTTGTGTCACGGAGGGGAATGGGTTGTGTCACGGAGGGGAATGGGTTTGTGTCACATAGGGGAATGGGTTGTGTCACGGAGGGGAATGGGGTTTGTGTCACGGAGGGGGATGGGTTGTGTCACGGAGGGGAATGGGTTTGTGTCATGGAGGGGAATGGGTTTGTGTCACGGAGGGGAATTGATTTTGTATCACGGAGGGGAATGTGGTTTGTGTCACGGAGGGGGAATGGGTTTGTGTCACGGAGGGGAATGGGTTCGGTCACGGAGGGGAATGGGTTTGTGTCACTGAGGGGGATGGGTTTGTGTCACATAGGGGAATGGGTTGTGTCACGGAGGGGAATGGGTTTGTGTCACGGAGGGGGATGGGTTGTGTCACGGAGGGGAATGGGTTTATGTCACGGAGGGGAATGGGTTTGTCACAGAGGGGTAAAGGTTTGTGTCACGGAGGGGAATGGGTTTGTGTCACGGAGGGGAATGGGTTTATGTCACGGAGGGGAATGGGTTTGTCACAGAGGGGTTAAGGTTTGTGTCGCGGAGGGGAATGGGTTTGTGTCACGGAGGGGAATGGGTTTATGTCACGGAGGGGAATGGGTTTGTCACAGAGGGGTAAAGGTTTGTGTCACGGAGGGGAATGGGTTTGTGTCACGGAGGGAAATGGGTTTGTGTCACGGAGGGGAATGGATTTGTGTCTTTGGTGAAAATGGTTCTGTGTCTTTGAGGGGAATGTGTTGTGTCTCTGAGGGGAATGGGTTGTGTCTCTAAGGGGAATGGGTTCGGTCACGGAGAGGAATGGATTTGTGTCTCTGGTGGAAATGGTTCTGCATCTCTGAGGGGGATGGGTTGTGTCACGGAGGGGAATGGGTTTGTGTCACGGAGGGAATGTGGTTTGTGTAACGGAGGGGAATGGGTTCGGTCACGGAGGGGAATAGGTTTGTGTCACGGAGGGGAATTGGTTTGTGTCACGGAGGGAATGTGGTTTGTGTCACGGAGGGATATGGATTTGTGTCACGGAGGGGGATGGGTTGTGTCACGGAGGGGAATGGGTTCGGTCACGGAGGGGAATAGGTTTGTGTCACGGAGGGGAATGGGTTGTGTCACGGAGGGATATGGATTTGTTTCACTGAGGGGAATAGGTTTGTGTCACGGAGGGGAATGGGTTTGTGTCACGGAGGGGAATGGGTTTGTGTCACGGAGGGGAATGGGTTTGTGTCACTGAGGGGGATGGGTTGTGTCACGGAGGGGAATGGGTTGTGTCACGGAGGGGAATGGGTTGTGTCACGGAGGGATATGGATTTGTGTCACTGAGGGGGATGGGTTGTGTCACGGAGGGGAATGGGTTTGTGTCACTGAGGGGAATGGGTTGTGTCACTGAGGGGAATGGGTTTGTGTCACGGAGGGGAATGGGTTTGTGTCACTGAGGGGGATGGGTTGTGTCACGGAGGGGAATAGGTTTGTGTCACGGAGGGGAATGGGTTGTGTCACGGAGGGATATGGATTTGTGTCACTGAGGGGGATGGGTTGTGTCACGGAGGGGAATGGGTTTGTGTCACGGAGGGGAATGGGTTTGTGTCACGGAGGGGAATGGGTTTGTGTCACGGAGGGGAATGGGTTTGTGTCACTGAGGGGGATGGGTTGTGTCACGGAGGGGAATGGGTTTGTGTCACGGAGGGGAATGGGTTTGTGTCACGGAGGGGAATGGGTTGTGTCACGGAGGGGAATGGGTTGTGTCACGGAGGGGAATGGGTTTGTGTCATATAGGGGAATGGGTTGTGTCACGGAGGGGAATGGGGTTTGTGTCACGGAGGGGGATGGGTTGTGTCACGGAGGGGAATGGGTTTGTGTCATGGAGGGGAATGGGTTTGTGTCACGGAGGGGAATTGATTTTGTATCACGGAGGGGAATGTGGTTTGTGTCACGGAGGGGGAATGGGTTTGTGTCACGGAGGGAATGTGGTTTGTGTCACGAAGGGGAATGGGTTGTGTCACGGAGGGGAATGGGTTTGTGTCACATAGGGGAATGGGTTGTGTCACGGAGGGGAATGGGGTTTGTGTCACGGAGGGGGATGGGTTGTGTCACGGATGGGAATGGGTTTATGTCACGGAGGGGAATGGGTTTGTCACAGAGGGGTAAAGGTTTGTGTCGCGGAGGGGATGTGGTTTGTGTCACGGAGGGGAATGGGTTGTGTCACGGAGGGGAATGGGTTGTGTCACGGAGGGGAATGGGTTGTGTCACGGAGGGGAATGGGGTTTGTGTCACGGAGGGGGATGGGTTGTGTCACGGATGGGAATGGGTTTATGTCACGGAGGGGAATGGGTTTGTCACAGAGGGGTAAAGGTTTGTGTCGCGGAGGGAAATGGGTTTGTGTCACGGAGGGGAATGGGTTTGTGTCACGGAAGGGAATGGGTTGTGTCTCTGAGGGGAATGGGGTTTGTGTCACGGAGGGTAATGGGGTTTGTGTCACGGACGGGAATGGGTTTGTGTCACGGAGGGGAATGGGTTGAGTGTCTGAGGGGAATTGGTTGTGTCACGGAGGGGAATGGGTTTGTGTCACGGAGGGGAATGGGGTTTGTGTCACGGAAGGGAATGGGTTGTGTCTCTTGGTTTTCACGAAATGCATGTACTCTAACCCAATGTCCGCAGAGAGCTGGTGAAAACCTACATAGGTCTCGGTTTGGGGAGATATGGCGCCAATCTCCTGCTTCCTCGTGCTTTCAATGTGGTTGTGATTTATGTTGAAGCAATGCTATTTATTCACCTAATAGCCAAACGAGTGTGTCTGAGATCCCATGGGGAGGAAGACAACACTCTGACACTTTGTTTGCGCCCTGAGAACGCGTGTAAAAGCTGTCAAGTTGAGAAACTATTCCCAACGGGTTGCTTTCTTGATTTCTGTTTAGACGCCCAATTACTCTGCTCCTGCTGCATACAACGTACAATAAGTGCGCAAATACCATAGATGATATAGGCCTCAGTATCACTTGTTTCTGTATTAAGAAATATTTTAATCCAGATCTTTTAAATAGATCTTAGTCTATTGAACATTGATATACACTCTTTATGAACCGTACATTTTGTGTCGCGATCGAACTATCAAGCATTAAATAGTCACACGCACGTCACATCAATCATTAGCTCCTTCTTGAATAACAAAAATCAAGCTATTCTCAGAGGTAATTTATTTACTCCCTTTACTTCTAGTGCGTTCAGACTAGGGGGTTTGAGTCCGTTCTTCACATCATAGACCTGGTTCGATTCCCAACATTGATACAATCTGTGAATTCCATTCTTAAGTTCGCCGTCGTAGTTTTGCAGGAATATTTGTTGCAACTTGCGTCGAACCAGAATATCTATGACTATACGTCATAGATGTAACGTTATTTATTTACAAAAGAAAAGAAAAGGTCCCCAGTATCCCCAGACTACAAATGATCTGGTGATCCTTCGCAGTGACTGCCTCGATGGCAAGGACCGTTTCACATACTTTTAGTCACTATTTTGTCTGGTTCAAACTCGAGTATTTACAGGTTTCCATGATACCACTGGAATATTGCTGACTGTGGCGTTAGCAACATGTACTTACTCATTACATATATCGCAAACATAATTGATACAAACATGAGCGGCTGCAGCTGTATAATGAACATAAGGCAAGACACGCCTCGCCGTAATATACGTTACCTCTCATACATTCGGGGGCGACGGAGGTAGCCGAGCGGTTTAAACCGTTCGCTCGTCACGGCGAAGTCCTAGGTTCGATTCCCTAGATGGATACAATGTGGGAAGCCAATTTCTGGTATCCCCGTGGGGATATTGCTGGATTATTGCTAAAACGGCGTAAAACCATACTCACTATGGAAAATTGATGGAATAAAAGCGACCTTAAGCAGTTTCTATACTCTAATGCTTACAGTCATAGTAAGTGTCGATCACATATTTGTTGTTTGAGACACTTTGACTAACGTAAAGTGTGATGAAACTTAGGCAGTAATCTAGCGATTTCACCTCGGGGTTGAATCGAGGCTGGCTTTGACGAGAAGAGCGAATACCTAAACCAATAGACAATACTACATCAGCCCACTTACACAATGAATACGCTTAAAGTTTCGATTAAACATCATGGTTGATTAAGTCTAAAATGACGGCCCCAGTATACAAATAGGACTATATGTACCATCCAATTCTATAGAACGCTGCTGACTCGTCAAGACGTTACACAGCTTATCCTAAATTTGGTTGCCATAGAAGTAATAAATGCAATAACTCGATGATGTTTGTTTACCAAGAACACCAAATCAACCACTAGTTGTGTTTCGGTCAATAAAAAACGGATTTAGTAATTGAATTTCTTCAAGCGCGTTGACACATGCGATGGCGGTGTTACGCCGACTGCAGTAACTAATACCTCAATCACGTCTCATCTTGGCACTGAACCTTATACAATGCTATCACGGAATCCGTACCAGAACTATACACCAGCAGGAGAAATATGCCTCATCATGTAAAAGAACCGGATTTATTGCGGAAACACTTATTTTCTATAAGAAAAAAGGCGGCATTACCTTTACTCAATTTGTCTAAGGGGACAGGGTGTTGAAATTCCTGACATCCACGAACGCATAAACATACGGTGAACACATCGCATGGCCATAGCACTGCTGGCAACGATGGCTCAAAAACAGATAGCTATACTGAACCTTGTGTGTTTGTAAAATATCGTCGACAACCTTCGTCTCTCGTTGTTACTGCATGTAAACAGGTGTTATCGCAACAACGTGGTACTAAGACCAGCTTTTTTCTTTTTTATGCCAACATTTTCGGAATACCTTTTGCCGTTCCCATCGCTTGAGTGTAAGAGTCTCCAAACAAAACACAGGGGCATGTTGTAAATGAGCGGCTGTTAACATCCCCTTTGAAACCTCCTGGATGGGTACATGGTGATATTACGAGGCAGGACCCGTTCACGTTAGGGGGTAATGACCTCCGAATTAAGCACTAACGCCCGAAGAGCGACGGTTTGACGAAGCGTTAGCAATTCCAATTAGCTGGAGATAAAACGATCGCGTGGCAAGCGTTTGATATTTGTTCATGATGAGATGAAGGTGTCTTGATAAAGGTAAAGTCCCAAAGCTGCATGTAATCACAACATCGATCTAACACTCTCATACAAAGTTGTATCAAAAGAAGCGAATGGTTATTTTGTTACTTAGGTCGTAAATTAAGATAGTTTCAAAGAAAAAACGACCAAAATAGTCTTAATGGTTCTTTTTCTCAAGTTGGCGGAGGAATACATTGTGTGTTTTCCAAACGCTTTTGTTTAGAACTAAACTGAAGTACATACACTGTTTGATGTTCCCTGAACATTTCAGCACATTGAACGTGAACCTTGGCCCGTCACATAGGACGCTGATTTTTTAATGTTTAATATACATATTAATATATGTCTGTAATGTGTCACCCTTAGCCCTACTTATCTGTCTTCGAAACGTCAGTTTAAGTTCAATACTAGTATATAAGTCTTTAAAAGGTCCATATGCAATATACATGATATATGTCTATAATGTGTCACTCTAAGCCCTACTTATCTGTCTTTGAAACGTCAGTTTAAGTTCAATACTAGTATATAGGTCCTTGGTCCATGTTTAATATACAAAATATATGACTTTATTGCGTGACGTTAAGCTCAACTTATATATGTAAATGAACGATATACACTGTTTGGTATTTTAGGAACTTATCAGAGGATTCACATTCGATGATACGAGGGATGTCCGAAAAGTTCTGAGCCGAACTATGATGGGCTTTGTTGATGGAAATGTTTCATAAATATTTTTTTCCTTCTCTCCGGGTTCCAAACAGTCTGCCAATGGTGATGGACTGCATGTATTCCACTGGTGTAGAAGGTGTCCCCCTGGTGGTGTTAAACCTTCTCCACAGAATAAATAGAGTCATCATCATTTGCATAATGTTTGCCAGGCAGTTTTTCCTTCAGGTTAGAGTTAGTAATCTGACTGTGCAACATCTTGTGAACACGGGGGATGTTCAATGATTTCAAAGCCAGCCATACATGTAGCCATGGTGACAACAGATTTGTGCACAAGTACATTGTCCTAGTTGAACAATACACTTTTAGTGAGGTTCCCACATCGTTAATCCTTGCTATTCTCAAGCAGTCCGAAACTTTTTTTAACCTAACGTGCTGATACCTTTGTCTTGCCCAGTTCATTTCTCAGAATGTTCTCAACTCTTTATAAGAGACAGTATTAGATACGAGACGTGTGGTGGGTTGTCGATCATCCATAATCACATCATGTGACATTTATCAACATTTTCCAAAATGTCGGCTGTTGAAGGTCTTTCTGGTCTTGAATCATCTTCGAGGCTCTCTCATCCCCCATTGAACTCAGCTGCCCACCTCTTAACAGTGGCAAAGGAAGGAGAATCATGCCCTAATGTTAACACCATGTCCGCATGCATGCTGTTGGTGTTAGCCTTTTCAGTTGGAGATACTCGATAACAGCACAGTAGCCAATTTTGTCCATTTCCTTCAACAGAGAATACCCAGTCTCTTGATGCCTGCAGACCTACATGTATGCTGCCTGTTTGTGTATTTGGTTTAAATACAGCCTGTAAGCATTGGGAATATTGTACATAATACATGCAAATTGTTAAGAGTGTTCTTTACATCGCATCTTCCAGAGGCAAGGGCGTTAACTGACAATAAAAGTCCAGTTTCCACTAGATTATTACAGTCAGTTAACTCCCTTACCTCGTGAAGATGTGTACATCGTAGTTAGGCTCAGAACTTTCGTAGTTAGGCTCAAAACCTTCGTAGTTAGGCTCAAAACCTTCGTAGTTAGAACTTTCGTAGGTTCAGAACTTTTCATCCACTATTCCTGTAACTGAAAGTATATGTTTTGCTTTTCGATGTAACGGTGCTTAATATATTTATATTGACAAACAAGCTTGGTTACAAAGTCGCTTATACATATGTGTCTTCAGAGAAAGCATTTAATAATTGTTTTAGTATTTGCATATAATGCATCACCGTGTCAAGACTGAGCTTTCAGTGAGTGTCTTGATACCAAAGACTTTCTTTCGGAACTCAAAGTTTCAAGGTCTTTCATATATTTTGACACTGCTATGTGTTAGAAATATTGCCTGAAGACAAACATTCTATTTACGTGTATGTCTACTTATAACCTGATTATACTTTCTTCATGATGTGAATATGACAATAATAGTTCCAATATGGCAGTCAGAAAGGTCGGCTTCTATTTTCGTTTGTAACCTTTCTCTATTTTCTCATGTGTTTTTGTTGAAAGTGAGAACATGATATAAATTATGTTGTCCTACTCCTTATGGCAAAGTACACTTTGTAATACCCCCTTGAAATAAACTAGATGCAGTTTCCTTCATCGCTGTTTCCGAGTGATAGAGACGTCAGCGCTTAGTTGAACAATGCCAAGGCAAAGCTGGATGTAAACTCAGTGTCTGCTTCAAGCCCTAATGTTTCATTGTGTTCCAAATGCTAGCAGACTTCGGTCTCGGGTAAAGGAAAGAGAGGGCTTGTGGCATGTAGCAAAACGCCTTTCTTATGTATGGGGAAATTCGTCTCACGTGATTGTAATGGCAAAGTCCTCCCATATTGACCTGATAAGTTTCATGTTACCATCGATATTTGTCCTTATAACAAACAGGTGAAAGGACTGCTATGGTTCTGAATAGCTATCGTTTTCACCGTTTGCTTGACTAAGTGGTTGCAAGAATGAAATGTAGTATACATGTAGAATTGCGGTGCCGGTATGCCACGCACGCTTGTCTTGGCGAAGAGGCTCAGGTAGTCCCGCATTCTATCACATCCTAACAGGTTTCTTTACCTTAAACCACTTAAGTTTCTAACACATGGCAATAGGTGGAATGATTGAAATATCGAGAATATATAAGCCTCGACTCATCTACCCTGTGCATCATATATTGCTATCTGAGTGGCGGCTTATTACATTTCGATGACAATATATTTTAAGATAAAATGGGAAGGGATATGGTAGCAGAAGACTGTTGCTGTGTTCATAAAGTTCATAAACAAAAGATCGATGTCCCGATAACCGAAGATATTAACCTATAATGGTAAACAAGTTGTCTCTGAATGTAATTAAAAACGTTTATGCCTTAGGGGCATTTAAGAGGCATATTTATTTGTTACAGAAAGTGAGGATTGTTTTACGCCGCTTTTGGCAATATACCAGCCATATCATATATCACAATAATTATCAGCGCGGCATGAAACAGCGATTCAGAGACATGTACATCCATGGCTGGCAGCAAGAGCAGCGATCCATGGCGTCAGAGACGTCGACGTGCAATCGGGATGCCTGGTGGTTAAAGCGTTCGCTCGTCTCGACAAAGACCCGGGTTCGATTCCCTACAAGGGTGCAATGTGTAAAGCTCATGGCTGGTGTCCCTCGCTGTGATACTGATGGGATATTGCTAAATGCTAACTCACTCATAGTATTCGGCTTTCTGATAACAAGGGATGCTAGAACATACAGAGTAAAATAACACTAAAGCAGCTCTTACACTTTGCCGAGGTGTTTGCCGAGCTCTCCCGAGCCTAACTCGGTTAGGACTCGGGAAGAGACTACATATATACGAGTATCACGAGTACGCTACGAGTGCGTTACGAGCCCCTTAGGAATCCAATAGGAGTCCAATAGGAGTCCAATAGGAGTCCAATAGGAGTCTATTTAGAGTTGCATACGAGAACAACGATCTCGATACGAGCTGTATGAGTTTGGTACGACTTTGGTACGTCTTTTGTACGAGGTGGCTACGAGCCGCTAAATAATTCGTCGGGAATTACACTCGTATAAGACTTGGTCAACTCGGCAATACATTTTGCAGACGATCCTCATACGAGTTCTGTACAAGCACCACGAGGTCGCCACGAGGGTACTACGAGTAGGACGAGTGTGTTACGAGTTTGTTACGAGTTTACTAGGAGTTGGCTGGCGGCCCGACTGTTTTGAGCAGTTCGTAGATCAGTACGAGGTATCCCGAGTTACCCCGAGTTAAGTACGACCTCGCTACGAGCTCCATACGAGTACCCCCGTGTCAGCTCGGGTCCATACTCGGGACGCAACTTGGCAAAGTGTGAGAGCGCCTTTACTGAGGTTTTGACAATCTAGCCCGAGCCTAAAGTTCAGTAATCATGTCGTTGTGGCAGTGTTAAGAGGTTGAAGAAATGTTTTCGTGGTAGGACTTGGTGAGTGAATTGGGTTTAACCCCACTTTTAACAGGATTCCAGTTGTCTGTTAATGTTGGGGGAACGCCCGAAGTGATGCAGGTCTTAGACAATTACAACTTTGGTGAACCCAACGAGCACGGGAATGATGCCGACGAACCTCAAAAACATAAGCGGGGCGAACCGGGATTCGAAACCACAATCATAGGTTTCTGATGTGTCCAAGGGACGCAACTCTGTACAGCGATTTGCGGCGACTTAGACGACTGGGCCACCCATGCCCCCAGTAGGAAATAAGTAGGGTTACTAACTTACTGTAGGAGGGTTACAGCATAGGCCAATGTTGAATGTGACACACTGTCAAGATATGCCTTGTATGATAAGTACATAGCCATACGTCTATTCTTATGCTTTCCCAATCAAGTGATAGGCCGTAGTCCAAACAAAGCAATGTTTTATGCTCTAAAAGCGATAGAAAGTCTCTCAGAGTCACAGCTACATCTGTCGCAGTACTTCCTGCTCTCGGAGGTCTTTGCCAACATCGCCCTTGTCGTCAACGCAGCTCCAAACATTGCGTGTTGCGCGGAGTAACGATAATGGTATTTGCTACCAGGAAGGAATTAACTTTCACTCTTTTCGCCCCACAAGGCTCCCGACACTTATAACATATAAGACATTCCGCTGTATTTAGAAAGAGGGTTGAACCTTCGGGGATCATCTATCCTTACGTCATTTGTCGGAAGATGATTTTAAATTCAAGGATAGTTCACATTCCTTTCTTATATTTGCGATCTCCCTTTAAGAACGAATACAATGATGGTAGTGAGTGAGTGAGTGAGTGAGTGAGTGAAACCATAGTCTACAGAATTTCAGATAGCACCTAATAGAAGTATAGAATTATACACCTTCAGAATACTGAAGAATTTTCAGTGGTTAAAGGGAGTTACTGGAACATCGCAGTACAGACAGTTGAAGGCTTTCCCGAGAAATTCGCAGCAAAAACAGTGGTTGGAAGGTACCGCTAGAAACTCACGGTGAAATCATTGGTTGGGAGGTACCACTAGAAACTCACGGTGCAATCATTGGTTGGAAGGTACTGCTAGAAACTCACGGTGCAATCATTGGTTGGAAGGTACCACTAGAAACTCACGGTGCAATCATTGGTTGGAAGGTACAACTAGAAACTCACGGTGCAATCATTGGTTGGAAGGTACAACTAGAAACTCACGGTACAATCATTGATTGGAAGGTACCACTAGAAACTCACGGTGCAATCATTGGTTGGAAGGTACCGCTAGAAACTCGCGGAGCAATCATTGGTTGGAAGGTACCACTAGAAACTCACGGTGCAATCATTGGTTGGAAGGTACAACTAGAAACTCACGGTACAATCATTGATTGGAAGGTACCACTAGAAACTCACGGTGCAATCATTGGTTGGAAGGTACCGCTAGAAACTCACGGTGCAATCATTGGTTGGAAGGTACCGCTAGAAACTCACGGTGCAATCATTGGTTGGAAGGTACCACTAGAAACTCACGATGCAATCATTAGTTAGAAGGTACAACTAGAAACTCACGGTGCAATCATTGGTTGGAAGGTATCGCTAGAAACTCACGGTACAATCATTGGTTGGGAGGTACCACTAGAAACTCACAGTGCAATCATCGGTTGGGAGGTATCGCTAGAAACTCACGGTGCAATCATTGGTTGGAAGGTATCGCTAGAAACTCACGGTGCAATCATTGGTTGGAAGGTACCACTAGAAACTCACGGTACAATCGGCGGATGGTTCACAGTGCACTGTGTTTATATCAAACAATCTATATTACATAAGTCCTTTCTGGCACTAACATATTAGTGAGTGTGTCAGTGGTGGGTGCTTCTCGTAGAGCGGGTCGTCCGTTTTAAGAAGCGATCGAATGGCTACCGCGATCCTCAGTCGATGTTGAGGTGTTGTAGTTACGGCAGCCGTAGTACTACTGTCTTACCGTAAAACGTGGCCCAAGTGTCACCACTGCTGCATTCAAATAATGTCACCACTATTTCGCCTTTTATGCCCAAAAGAATCTGTTTGGGCTAATATTTGCGACTGATAACACTCTGGGGTTGACAGTTTGACAGCATTAGCTCTGCGATCGCTTTGTGAATCAGGGCCAATACGCCATTGAAGTTTCTCTATAGGATTAACTTTTATTTCGTTTACACTTTCTTTCTAATTATGACTATTGGTAATATGTATAGTAACCTGCTGGAAACTCGAACTTACGGGTCATATTTCCCTCGAGGTCAAGCATATCGGGATTCATAAAAATCATGTGTCCATGGGTCTTATGGTATCTCGAGAAAAAGTTCCTTGAAAATGATTGCCTGATAATGACATGCCTCAATGATTGCCTCAAAATGTACTACTTTTTTCATTCATTATACTGTTTATACTGAAAACGTGACTACTTCAGTATCGAACATACGCAGTCTCGAGATTAGATAAGAATTGTTTAATAACCTAAAAATAATTTTTACTGATAAAAAACACAATAATTATTTATAATTGTGAAATGCTTATCCATAAAAAAGAAAACAAACTCTTAAATATTTTTGAAACACCAATTTAATGCGCAAATTGCAGACGACATAAGGTAAACAATATGTCTGCTCAATCACGTTCTCTGACGGCTGTCAGAGTGAATGACCTTGCCACCATAGATGGGAGCTTAGTTGAGTGAAAAATGTCATTCAACCTCTCGGGACATTCAATGTACACAATGTACTGACGAATGATGGTGTGAAACAGGTACATCGCCTTCGTATGCAAATACTCCCCGAAACAGTCAATTGACTTGCCCCTGACAACGATTCATACATATGACTACTTTTTCGATGAATGTGCCAGATCAGAGGTGTCAAACAAAGCTGATTATGATATTAAGTGGGGTTTTTTTTACAGGTCAGGAAAGCAAAAACACTGCACAAAAGCAAGATATGACATAGGATACTACTGGCTTATATGGCTTAAAAAATAGGAGATGTTAGAGTTCTTGAAAGTATACCCCCATCTGACCTAAACATGATCCTAACAAAGTTTTTCATTGGGTAAGAAAGGGCAATGGGGAAGAATACGAACCTAACTCAGTCCGGGAAATGTTTTCTAGCTATGACAGATTTTTTTAGATAGTGGAATTAAGGTTTTCTTCTGCTTGTTGACGTAAGAGTTTTCCAAACAGGGGAACCAACCTCAACGCGCTGAAGCAATCAGCGTTGATGAAGTTGATCAGTTGTGGAAATCCGGAATGATGGGAGACTTAAATCTCAAGTCATTACTCAACACATTATGGTAGATAAACACTGTCCACTCTGGAATGAGATCAGGACTACCACACAGGAACATTAAATAGCTAGATATCCAAATGAAGACTCTTCGAACAGGGAATACCCGTCAAACGTCAGACTAAAACAAGCACATTGGAAATCCTCTTGACCTCAGAGTCCTGCCTCCTCAAGTAGGGGATACACAGTAAAATCAACTACGTTGTCCTGTCGGGATATTTCGAGCCTCCATTTTATGTTGCCACTTGTTGTAAGACACAGCCGAAACCCGATCAGCATTGGTTCAAGCAGTTGACAAAAACTATCTTGTTTCTGTCATGACAAAATATGTAAAAACTTGCCAACATTTCCCGTGCCAAACATTTCACAAATCATAGTGCCAACAAACATCTTGTTACGAAACTAGTCAACGCTAACGTCCCTCCCACCAAAAATCTGGACACATGAACGTTTGAGGCACCAACAAGTTCTATTCCTTCGTGCCTGACGCATGACACCGTGTCATTATTTCATTGACCTGTGCTCAAGGGCGATCACTCCAGTCACTACTTCAATGACACTGCCAACGATCAAACCGTCTTGTAATATCAAACAATCACTTACTACAGTAAGCACATCAGTTCAGATTATGTCCACTCTCTCTTCTCTGGTCCAATACACAGGTATGTCTTTAGCATTTGGTGCTGCATGCGGTGTAAAGCTATCTTTCCTCGAAACAAAAATAATAATAATCCTCGTAATAAAACGTGTCGACGTGAATGTAGAATCAGATCTACTAATATAGTGAACCTGCAACGATTTGAATGTTCCTGGCGTAACAAATTATTTGTTTGGATAACGAACATTTTAAACTGTTTGAAATTAGCATGTTTTTTTCTCTCCGGTGAAAGCACCGATTTTTGAAGCATGTGAAAAAACCCTGAGTGCCCGCGAAACAGTGCAGTAATTTTTAATATCTACAGCTTCTGATCGGAACATTTGAATTGCGCAACTGAGACCACAGGAACAGGCCACAGAACATTTGTCAGCGTGTCTCAGTCTATATACAGCGTGATAGAAATGGATATTGAAACTAAATGATGTTGCGATTAAAGCAATATTATTACATATGCATAGTCCCAAGAGAGCTGAGCTGTCATATACATACAAACTGATCCGTTAACCGAGGTAATATATCACGCTCTTTGGCAACGGTATCAAATATTCTATTGTTATCAATGACTCTGCTGACATTTACTTGCATATCCGCTTCGTGTTAAGTTGACTGGCAGTGCCAACATCATAACAGCTATTACATATTATTTTCGAAACATCTTTTTTCTGTTTGCTTCAAGCTACAATTGTAACTTCTTTCAGGATGCTTTCATGCCTTTTACACTACTGCTCACAACTTCTTACCTCTAAGACTTTTATCCCCATGGGGATTCAGGGTTACAATTGGTCCAAAACAACCCATGCTGGTCGTAAGAGGCAATCGAATGGTCAGGCTCGGTGATTTGGTTCATTGCGCGTCAGCGTAAGCCGACGGCATGGATCGCTGTTGCAACATGAATTATAAAACTGGATTGTCTGATCCAGATAAGATTATTAACCTGCCGCCGCCATATATCTTAAATACTGTTGAGTGTGGCGTTAAACAACAAACACCTTTTAAAATTCACGAAACCTTTGCGGAATTACTGCGTTACCTATACAGAATTACCTACGTTGGAAGAAATAAAGCAGTATGTGTGCGGAATGACCGAGATACGTTTTCGGAATTACCGCTATACCTTAGTTTAATTACAGCAGTACGTGTGTAGAATTACCGAGACTCGTTTTTCGGAATAACCGCTATACCTTAGCAGAATTACAGCAGTACGTGTGCGGCATGACCGAGATACGTTTTTCGGAATAACCGCTATACCTTAGCAGAATTACAGCAGTACGTGTGTAGAATGACCGAGATATGTTTTCGGAATTACCGCTATACCTTAGCAGAATTACAGCAGTACGTGTGTAGAATTACCGAGATACGTTTTCGGAATTACCGCTATACCTTAGCAGAGTTACAGCAGTACGTGTGTAGAATTACCGAGATACGTTTTTGGAATTACCGCTATACCTTAGAAGAATTACAGCAGTACGTGTGTAGAATTACCGAGATACGTTTTCGGAATTACCGCTATACCTTAGCAGAATTACAGCAGTACGTGTGTAGAATTACCGAGATACGTTTTCGGAATTACCGCTATACCTTAGCAGAGTTACAGCAGTACGTGTGTAGAATGACCGAGATACGTTTTCGGAATTACCGCTATACCTTAGAAGAATTACAGCAGTACGTGTGTAGAATTACCGAGATACGTTTTCGGAATTACCGCTATACCTTAGCAGAATTACAGCAGTACGTGTGTAGAATTACCGAGATACGTTTTCGGAATTACCGCTATACCTTAGCAGAATTACAGCTGTACGTGTGCGGCATGACCGAGATACGTTTTTCGGAATAACCGCTATACCTTAGCAGAATTACAGCAGTACGTGTGTAGAATGACCGAGATACGTTTTCGGAATTACCGCTATACCTTAGTTTAATTACAGCAGTACGTGTGTAGAATTACCGAGATACGTTTTCGGAATTACCGCTATACCTTAGTTTAATTACAGCTGTACGTGTGCGGCATGACCGAGATACGTTTTTCGGAATAACCGCTATACCTTAGCAGAATTACAGCAGTACGTGTGTAGAATGACCGAGATACGTTTTCGGAATTACCGCTATACCTTAGCAGAGTTACAGCAGTACGTGTGTTGAATGACCGAGATACGTTTTCGGAATTACCGCTATACCTTAGCAGAGTTACAGCAGTACGTGTGCGGAATGACCGAGATACGTTTTCGGAATTACCGCTATACCTTAGCAGAGTTACAGCAGTACGTGTGCGGAATGACCGAGATACGTTTTCGGAATTACCGCTATACCTCAGCAGAATTACAGCGACGCGTGTGTGGAACGACCGAGATACGTTTGCGAAATTACCGCTGTACATTGTCGGTGTCACCATACCATACCGCTGTGGTTTCGCAAAGGAATCCGAAAAAAGAGGTAAGTACTTGTGAGCAGTAGTGTACAGGCGCCAGCACCACGTCCACGGACATTCATGTCCAGAACAAAATGAAGGTGAACAGGTTGCCATGATGAAACCAATACCTTTCCCAATCATACAGCGCAGTTAGAATCCTCTTACCGGAAATGAAAATGTTTATAATTTACATACTGTTACTACTCTCCATTCGCATAGACATAGTTTATTTATTTAGGGTTCAAACCAATTATAAGATGATAACTTCTGGAGTCGGGGAACTGCGCCCCCTGTGTATTTTACGGACAAGCTTGTACTAGATTGACTCCAATAATGGAGAACTTGGAAACTCCGCACACTGTCATTTGTTTGCTTCCTCCTCTTCCATTCACAAGCCCGTCTGCAATGCACTATAATGAACCAGTTTAACTATGGTGGCGCCGAGAGTACAGGCAGCCTTAATTTCACTTCCCACATTTTGGCAGGATTTTAACTTATTTACATATTTCCAACTTATGTCCTTGATGGGAAATGTGAGGATATGGTGCCAAAGAGTTTGGAATGTTTGCAAGAATGTGTTTCAAAACATTGTTAGGAAAATACGACACATGCGAAGTTACAGGAATTGGATTTTCAAATAACGAAATAATCAGTGGAATGTTTGTGTGTACGCAACTCGTGTCATCATCATTGAAAAGACGAATTCTAAGATCGTTTCGTAAATATTTAACGACTGAAAGCAATATTGCGTTGTAGTGAGTGCTGAGAGCAGTATTTCAGTTTCATTACGGGAATACGCTTATGGCCAGACGTTTACTGTTTGGTACCAGACCAAAGACTAGGGTCTAAATAACATGAGCAGCGGATCCTGGAATCTAAGAGAAAAGTTGTGTAAAGAAACCCGACTGCAGACTATTTGATATCACGGCGTGCGATTGGGGCGAGCTGGGGTGAACTAATGAAAAAATTGTTCAATAATATACAGATAAATAATTAGTGTATGTTTTGAAGTGGTATCCGAAAAGATTTACTGGCAAGTAACAAATTTCTCACGGACCCTTCCCTTCTCTCTCTCCTCAAGCCACCCTCCCATCACCGAATATCAAATGGTCGGGCCATAAGACTAAAGGGGCATTTACACGGTACAGCAAGTTGTATACAATTTGTTGCATGCAACACACTGCATCGTGTGAACAGGCACGTCGGGCCAACCTTTGTACGTATGAAACTTGTTGGACGTCAGATAGGACATGTTCCATAAGCATGCGACAAGTTTGACGCCCGCAGCCAATCAAAACGCGTAATGAAAATCACGTGATATTTACACGTCAATTAATAAACAAAAATGCCGACTACGATTCACGTCGGTAGCTTCTGCTATTCTGTATCCTAAGTGTCACCACACACTAAAGGACCTTTTGAAGTAGGTAAGTACAATAACCCTGTAACAAATTATATATTTTGACATTTGCATCGGTCTAATTCTCTAGGTTAATATTTTCATAGTGTTATTGGAAACGGCAGGCTATGGGACTTTACACTGTGGACCTAGATGTGATTAGGTCCATAATACGTTCCCAAAACTTAAAATACATCAGCACACAAATACACGTCACATTCTGGTATTCTGCGGGAAAGTATCTATTATGTGATGCCTTTAACAACTATTATAGGCAAAGCATATGTGAAATAAACAACATCTGAAAGACTTCGCATTTTACCAATTCCCCATTCTCAATGTAATTATATACTGAACAACAAAAGTTCCTGTGACATTGAATAAGATTTAATGCAAAGTTATGTTTTTACCAAATCTGAAACAATTTCGGTTTGCAACGGATAAAAGATTCCTGTAAGTGTTCAAATGGTTTAATTTGCCATACCGACTTCAGAAATTGGGTGATTTCATAAAAAAACCCATTAACATGCCAAAATGTCAATTTACAAATCAATAGCGTGTGTGTCCACCTCTGGTTTCGATGCAAGCAACACATCTTCGTCTCATGGAATGGTCCTGTGGGATATCTGTCCATATCTGCTGGAGCATGTTTCGAAGTTCCTGGAGTGTCTGTGGAACACGTGGTTGACGTCGAAGGCGCCGATCCATTCCATCCCACATGAGCTTGATTGGTGAGAGATCAGGAGAGCAAGCCGGCCAGGGGATGACATTCACGTTGTTTTGTTGAAGAGAATCCTGAACAAGTCGAGCAAAATGAGGCAAGGCGTTGTCGTGATGAAAGGTAATGCCTGGGCCATTACGACGCAAAAGCGATAGAACAACAGGGCAGATGATCTCGTCGCGGTAGCACTGTCCATTGAGATTTCCCTCTACCACTATCAAACGGGTCCTCTGTCTTGCTGTAATCCCACCCCATACCATAACGCTGCCGACCCCGAACCGATCTTCGTCCATGACACAATGATTGACGTAACGTTCACCTCGACGTCGCTACACACGAATCCGTCCATCGCTGTGGCTGAGGTGAAAACGAGACTCGTCAGTGAATAAAACTTGTCCCCACTGCATGGCCGTCCAGCGTAGACGCTGTCTGCACCACTGTAGACGTGCTTGACGGTGGTTTCCTGTCAAAATGGAACGTCTGGCGGGTCTTCTGGCGACAATCCCTGTACATCTGAGGCCACGACGTACGGTTTGTGAAGATATTCATCGAGGGCCAGGGATGCTTTTTGCAGTCACTGTTGCTTGCTGGGATCGATTTCATAGGTGTGTTGTTCGAATCCAGTTGTCTTGTCGATTATTGGTTACGCGTGGCCTGCCTGACTGCATTCGTCGGTTGCCATCGTTGCCATAAATACCAAATGGTGTTTCTGCGGACGTTAAATTGTCTTGCAACATCACGTTGACTCCTGCTTCAAGCATACCAATGGCCCGCAGACGCTCAATTTCGGACAGGCGTGGCATCTCGTAATGTTGAATAATTGCGTAATTTTTTTGTTTTTCTGAGTGGTTGTTGTCAGCATGATGCTAAACAATGCATATGTAATCCCGTTAACGAACATGTTTTTATACCCATTCTTGGGTAGTGAAATGCATGGGGCTTGCATAAAAGTCAACTTTTGCATGGAAAGCATGCTTTTCTGTAGCAGTTGCGTTTTTGTGACTTTATTACATACATGTACTACAATATTGAAAACCAAACTTTACTTGTTTGAAAAATACACTAAAATATCGGTGTCACAGGAACTTTTGTTGTTGAGTATATATTCGCACATGGGAAGTTAAAAGATATCGGATCTCTCTCTCTCTCTATCTCTCTCTCTCTCTCTCTCTCTCTCTCTCTCTCTCTCTCGCCGCTTTTTCTTTGGCCAGGTAGCCCTCTCCCTCAATATCGGAAACTTGATTTTCACCACATATAACAAGTACGTTTTCGTATCGAATGTATCATGTTATACATAACCGTACAATTCTAATACAGCTGTCATAATATTGTCGGATATAAGCTAGTATTTTGTTCGCTCACAGTTTACATAAAGCTGTCAATTAAAACATTTCGTCGCACTGTACTTTATCTATGTACGATAAAAAGTGGCTACAGTTTTTTATCGTGATAAAAACAAATATTTGGACTACATTTAGCACTTTTTGCTTTCAATTCAATATTATACAAGTCCGTTTAATTGCAAAGTCAGAGGCTGGTCCAGTACCGCGCGACCGCAATTCTCGCACAGCGTCGATATTTCAAAACTATGGGTCTGAAAATATTGACTCGGCAACCAGGATTCCAGGAGTAATGTAGTGAATCACAAGGTTTAGATCCGAGATCCGAGTTGTATGCAACTCTCCTTGTGAATGCCGAGTACAACTACAGTTCGTTCAAACTTATTGCATACAACAAGTTGTACCGAATAGTTGTACCGTGTGAATTCCCCACAAGACAAACTGGTGGGCAGGTCCCGTAGCAATCTATGGTCGAATGTCAAAATCACTGTACAGTTGACCACAGACAAAAATCGTGTATTTCAAAAGAGTTGATTAATAAGTAGATTGAATAATCTTATTTCATTTACAATCTAGCGAAGACGGCACATTTGACCGGGTATCGCACCTCTTTGAACATGCGATCTATAATTCAGAGTACCTATTTTAGTTTTTACTAAAGCATGTAACCCCATCAGACTAGATATGTACTCGTACACGTTCCCTTTCTCACATAGCTGCACATTGAGGAATTTATTAATTAAAGCAATAAATATTTTCGGTCGTTAGTCAGAAGGTACACTACTATTCAAAACAAACATCTTCTCGATCGGAAGGCGCAAAATGACATACTGTCGTCTCAATCGCAATTTGCAATCGCAAGCAGGGCGCAAACTGACGCACCGGGTCGCAATCTCGATCGCAAGAAGGGCGCAGACTAACGCACCGGGTCGCAATCTCGATGGCAAGCAGGGCGGAAAATAACGAACGTTTCTTTTCAATAGTGGTGTATTATGCAAATGCTTTTAAATGATACACGAATATATGCTTGTTTTCGATCGGTTTGGTTAAAAATAAATTCAGATTGGAAATATTACCTTAATAGAAGCAACAAACCCATTTTCATATATCATTAGACCATTGTACGAATCCGACTGTATCATAAGCATGTGTTTGTGAATCACTATGAAATAGCGATGATACCTGGAGTTTGCAAAAAGGTGAGCGTTTCCTGCCGCATCAGTGACATTCGTCACAAACTCATGCAAAGGTAAGTGTTCACCAAGCAAAACACGGAAACTTATTGGGGATTGAATCGGACATCATTTTTGTCACTGATGCGTCAAATTTGGAAACGTCCTCCAAATGTCTACCATAAAACTTTATGGAAGCTTTACAATGGCCTCGAATGATGTAACCTTGATCAAACAACTTTGGAGCAAGAGTCGTATGACGCTCTTAAAAACCTAATGCCGTTTTAAACAATCGGCCAGCAATATCACGACGGTGGAGAAGATAGAGAGCTCCACACAGCGTACCCATTCCGCGAATCGAACGCTGATCGATGACCATTTTGACCACTTTGATACCCGCCGCCCTTTATTTTCCGGACTAAATGAAAATATTTTCATATTACAGCATGCATCCATTCAAGATTTGTACACTCGATTATTTCAGACGAACCAAACGGTAATCTACACAATTCTCCACTGCCTACGGTAGTGCATGCTAAGTCCATCAGTCAGCCAATAACAGCCATGGGAAGTATGGCATTTCTCCGAACCACCCACCTCGTAAATGGAAAAGCACGATATTTCGAAAAATAACCCTATTTATTGCCTAATCAAACTGTTTCGAACTAACAGAACGTAATGTTAGGAGTGTTCCAAATGGAAACCATTCTCCATTCACAAGTTGGCACTGATTGAATTAGGGAACCCCAGGAAAGACCTACCTTTTAGTCTGAGATTAGGTTGTGATTAAGTATTACCGCGGCGTTGCCTTGTGGGTAGCTGCACCGCCAAAAACATCGCGGTCAGGACGCGCCAGAACTCGCGATCCATACAGAGCCCGTCGATCAGTTTGTTTGGGCCATGACAGCATCACATAATGGGTAAATGGGCTTCACCCCGGGTCCCGCTGTTTTTATGTTCAGCAATTGCCTTTTGGTACCACTAACGCATTTAAGCAGTAAATATACCCCCAACTAGGAATATGGCAATTGCACAAGATAGGAGAGCCACTTGTTATTTAGACATCACTTATAAGCGATTATAAACCATACCATAGTGAGATCTTTAAGCGTGTACCAACTTACAAAAGAGACCAGTTTCATTTTATGGGTTGTTTTTTTTACTTAATATGTTTTTTAAACCTTAGACTGTACCTGGTTTCATTAAAATAACAAAACGAAAAGGGGAAACGCATTTAAAAATTAAAAAATGAAACCGAAAGATTTGTGAAAAATGTTGATGGCCTCGTACTTACAAAACTTAAAGATTGGGAATTCTGGTGTTTGAAACAATAATAATTCGAGCCTACGTTCACTGCTCCATGACTAAATTTTTATATTGAAATGTTCATTGTGTTGTTTTCATGACTCAATTGTTATCAGAGATTAGGAAATGTACGCTACAACATGTACGTATATAAAACACATATCCATTACGTTATATATTTAACATTAAGCTACAGTGTAGCTGATTAGGTAGCTCAAGTATCTGCCTGCGATAAGCTTAACTCGGTACTGATCGTGTTCCCTTCGTTTGCTGCGTGGGATACCTTTGGATATTGTTATCCGTGGTGTCACTCCACCTAGATGAAGAACGGATGCACGTACGGCCGGAAACAAATAAGAAAAATCACTTGCGCCAGTCTGTACAGAGTCAGAGTCAGTACCACGAGGGGTCGTGCAGCTGTAGAACGGGTACCCGGAGGATAGGCCACGGAGACATAAATGCATACACCCATTTGTTGGTCCACTCTTCGTCATTTTCACTTGACTACATCCCCTGTGGGAATCCCAAGAATCTTGTCCCTTTGACAATAGCTACTCCCATTATAAACCACTGGTTCGTCTGACCCAGATCGCTGTGGCAGATAAAAACACTCACTCTGTTTCATACCAATGGAACTGATGGTATGGTTTAGATAACTCAACTCAGAAACAAAATAATAAACTGGACATGAATGAACTACGCCCAGCGCAAATCGAGATTCTATGTCACATTTATCATTTTAAACGGAAATCGTTGCTTTGCTGTAATGTGTAAATAGAAACCAATCACTTATACAGTTACCGTACTATTCATAACAAACGTTACCTAGAGCGCGGCTAAGACGCAAACCTTTCGCAATAATGTCGCGTCCCAGTCGCGATTGAGGTAAAGTTTCTTTTGAACAGTAGTGTATACTTTTCCAGAAACCTTATGCTAAGATGATCTGCAGCAAATGTGCCTGGGTTATGGACTTGGTACTAGTATATATTTGACACACTGCATGCACGTGCTTCGTTTGCAGGCTTCAACGTTCTAACATATGGCAAACCTAAACACATGTGGCAAGTTGTGCACTTTCTGGGATTGCAGATTGGTATTCTTCTGCCACTTGCGATGAGCAAGATGCAATTTTTCCCAATTAACACCCACCTATTTCAGTGTTTGGAAAGCTCAGGCACGGCAATGGTATAACAGTTCCTGTTAGAAACAAATTGTCAAATTAATGATGCAAGTAGTGAGTTACACAGCACAAGCCTTCGTCAGCACCTGCCATGTGAATTATAGGCATATGGTCCTAACACGCACAGGGAACACAAATATGAGGGCTGCCTATCATATATGACTGATTACACTTTTGGCAGCGAGATCATAATCGTGACAAAAAAATGCATCAGGGCCTGCCGTAATCATGGGCATATGATTAAATCACTTTTTTGTCATTGGTAATATTTACAAGACGTCTTTAAACACCTATACTCTGTCCTTTGAGTTATTGTAAGGGGTTTGGCAAATATGACAGTTCTGCAACACCAATCAAAATAAAATATTGTTGTTAGCGTATGCATGCGTCTAAATGTTCTTTACTACGCCAGTGAAGGCATATCTATACATACATTGAAACCCCGATAACTCGAACTACTTTAAATCGAAACACCTTTTAGAACGATGTAACGTAATGGTCCCGATACTTTTTGCACCATGGTATAATACTGTCAGTCTGCTTCTCTCGAACTACGAATGACTCGATTGATTCCCCAGGTCTCCGAGTTAACGTTTCATTCTAATAACCATGTATGGCCAGCGACCGGTTTGCCGAGCTTCAAGGGAGCTTTATATCAGTGTTTTTAATCAGAATTATGTTATAGGCAGGTATAATAATGCTTCTTCCTAGCATGACTTCGTCATATCCGATCTAAGTCTAGCTGCAAGCCGTAAACTAAATAGCAGCATATTGTATAATTTATTAAGAAAATATGCTATATTGGTTTCATAACTTTTCTCTGTATTCATTTAAACCTCGTTAACTTAAAGTCATGGCAGTTCGACAAAAACGTTATAATTTCAGACATATTCATCATTATCATTCCCGTGTGGATTCCGGGCTAGAATAGGTCTTTTGCAAACCATGCTTGTCGTAAGAGGCGACTTTGCCTGTCGTACAAGGTGACTAACGGGATCACGTGGTCAGGCTCGCTGACTTGGTTGATGCAGGTCATCGTATCCCATTACGCAGATCGATGCTCATGATGCCAATCACTGGATTGTCTTGTCCAGAATCGATTATTTACAGACCTCCGTTATAGCTGGAATATTGCTGAGTGCGGCGTAAAACAACAACCAAACAAACATCATTATCGATTCTGCCGGGAGTTAGCGTCTGAAACGATATATCGACCAAACATACTTGGCATAAAGGATGTTTAAACCTTGAGTCTGCATCTTAATGCAACCACACGTCCATAAATAATAATCCGAAGGTAGTGGACTAAGGATATTTTTCTGTTATGCAGTATGCACATGAAAATTGTTGCCTAAGAATTTATTTCATAACACACATCTTCACAAGAAACTCCTGGCGTTAATGTCACCTAACTGGAAAGGATTTCGATGACTGCCTCGGCTACGCCATACGGCATAAGGTTAACGTTTACATGAGGCTTCCGCTTAGTTCTTGAGAGTTCACAATCGGAACAAACAAAAAGATGAATCTTCGCTATCTGATGCAATGTCACATTGCTGCATACTAGTTAAAACCTGATTACCATATTACCATGCTGGGCTTCCCCTGTCTTCAGATAGTTGCTAGCCTGCCATACTGTTGCCCTTATGTTGGACTTCGTTTAGTCGTTCTCCTTTTGCCCTTGGCAATTTCATCATTTGCACCTACTCCGTTAACGAAACATACACGAACGCGTGTTGTTTAAGCAAATGGTTTTGCAGCTACAAACACTTGTTTTGTTGATGACAATCTGAAAACATCGCAAAAGTCACCCCAAATACACGCGTGACATGTTCTGATATTAATTCCTATATGAAAGTATTAATCTTACATGAGTTGATTAAAAAACACACCATATAAACGTCTCCTTTGTTCTTCGGTAAACTTTCGATTGCATCGTTACAGTCACGGCACCCTGGAAGAAAAGTTAAACCTTGACGTGATGGGATTGACGGATCAGGGTTTGGGGTTGGGGTTGGGGTTGGGGTTGGGGTTGGGGTTGGGTGGAGATGGAGTAAGGATGGAGTGTCATGTGGTTTTAAATGGCCTGTACAACTGACCCAATCATTCAAATGTGCCATTTTATTCGTGGTTCGCATATAGTCACTAACGAGCGTCTTTTTCCTTGGCGATCAATACTGTTGTGTTTTGAGTGGTAAAAGAATTACGTTTCCATATGGTTCGCGAATTGTCCGGTTTTTCAACGGAAAAGGTATATTCCCTTCCCTAAACCATTGCAAACAAATTGGTTAAAATCTTGGTTATCCTATCGCATTGAAAATGAACCTCTGATCTGAAACATTGTGTTTATTTTTCATTGCCTTACATTATATCTGTTTCTTCCTGGCGAAGATTAAAGGGTTTACAAGTAATTTTTTTGAGATTTCCCTCCACCCAAAACAGATTACTAATCCCAAGGTCGTGGAGAGACATCTTCCCTGCCCAACCCATTTCATAAGTGTTAGCTGCAATATCCAGTGTATACGTAATGCACGTCCACGCGTAGTCGGTGCTGTAATATCAAAATAAGCCACTTACAAGGTCAGAGAAAAAACCCTATATTTCAAGAGACCTGTTGGTCGTGGAATGCAAGAATGTATCTGTGATATTAGGAAAAGCAGAAAGGTATGGATTCGTCGGCGTTCCATGCAAACATTCTAGTGCCAAACATCTGACAAAACATGCCACGTATGCCTTCACAATGCTGCAATGATTTCTTCCTTACAAAATATGTATCGAATTGTGGCTACAGAGGTGTCTGTTTAGAAAGTCCGGAAATGCCCTACGACGATTCATTGCAATAATGTAATACACAGTCTCGAATATAACCACTCGCTTTGTTATGCTGTAACGTGGGTAGATAATGCTAAGTGATGTCAGAAATGGAGCTGGCACACGGAGTTACTGTTACCGGAAGTGATGTCATTGGTGGTTTTATTTCTATATGTTTAACTGTCAAAGATGCCATTGGCATGGAAATCGTTGAAATTAGGCGCGCTGTGTGTAAATCATATATACGCTGAGGCCTCAACAGTATTCGTATGCGTTTCTCTGTCAAAAGAGGCCAAGCTTGTGTTTATCTGTCACAAGAGGCCAAGCTTTATTTTCTGTCACAAGAGGCCAAGCTTTTCTTTCTCTACCCCAAGAGGCCAAGTAGTTGCTTCTGTTTCAAGAGGCCAAGCTTTTGTTTCTGTCACAAGAGGCCAAGCATTTGTTTCTGTCACAAGAGGCCAGACTTTTGTTTCTGTCACAAGAGGCCAAGCTTTTCTTTCTCTGTCACAAGAGGCCAAGCATTTGTTTCTGTCACAAGAGGCCAAGCTTTTGTTTCTGTCACAAGAGGCCAAGCATTTGTTTCTGGCACAAAAGGCCAAGCATTTGTTTCACTGTTAGAAGAGGCCAAGTTTTTGTTTCTGTCACAAGAGGCCCAGATTTTGTTTCTGACACAAGAGGGCAAGCATTTGTTTCTGTTACAAGGGGCCAAGCGTTTGTTTCTCTGTCACAAGAGGCCAAGCTTTTGTTTCTCTGTTAAGTCAAGCATTTGTTTCTGTATACAAGAGGGCAAGATTTTGTTTCTCTGCCTCAACAGGCCAGATATTTGTTTCTTCTACAAGAGGCCAAGCTTTTGTTTCTGTCACAAGAGGCCAAACTTTTGTTTCTGTCACAAGAGGCCAAACTTTAGTTTCTGTCACAAGACAGCATTTGTTTCTCTGTCACAAGAGGCCAAGCATTTGTTTCTGTCACAAGAGGACAAACATTAATTTTGTTTCTGTAACAAGAGGCCAAGCAAAAGCGAAGTCACAAATACAAGAGCCCATACGATTGAATCACTGTAACATATAGTTGTATGAGAGTCACCGACAGCATCTTTGTATACAGTATATCAATAAATAACAATAGATAATAGATCACGCCATCACTTAATCACAGGGAGTATGGTTTTAAGCGGCTTTTATCGATAATCGAACCATATCACGGCAGGCGACACCAAGAACGTGCTTCACACATTACGTTAATGTAGCGGCCATAACATTTCCGAGTCCTGTGATGGGATTCGAACCACGGATCTTCTGATCCGAGGTCGAACATCTTGTCCATATGACCAAAGAGGTTAACCCCATCTGCAAGCTGACAAGGTAAGGATGTCATCTGTGCGATAACTCCACGCCCTACTACATAAATGTGGTGAATCGAACCGAGAAAATGCTAAGGTACACCATTGCCTCTTATTCTATGATGAACATTAGGGTTAAAGAAGATGATCATAATGTGGACAAAACCACTCTGTTCATTATTTAAAGAGGGACTTTGCTCCACAATACCTTGTCCGTTGTTCGCTTGGTAAAGACGTCATAACTAGTGTCTTGTGTGTAACTGAAGCAGAGTCTCTCTGTAAAAAGGGCATGTCACAGTGCCGTCTCGAGGGAATTTGCTCATGTTGTGCTCATATCAACTCGAGCAAATTCCCTCGAGACGGCACTGTGACATGCCCTTTTTACAGAGAGACTCTGCTTCAGTTACACACAAGACACTAGTTATGACACGGACACCCTCATATCTGAAGCACACTGAATATTTAAACAACTGGAAGGGGTTTATTGGTGACTAATTGTAAACGAACTTGTAGGGTAACTTATGATTACAAAAGTCACCGCTCCTTCACAAAATCTCTGCTTATGTTAAACTGATGTAGACTTAGTACCACTTTGTCAGACACCATGACTGCTTTGCTCTATAAGCCTACGACTCACCGGTCCATTGTGTGACGCTCATGCCAAGTGAACATCCTATACTCTCCGAATGCATAAAATACATACCCAGTTTATTAAAATTGATTCACATGTTTCCTATCCACAAATCAATGTCAATGTCTCGGCAAAAAGTTCCAAATGAAAATACAACACCCAACTGGTCCTTGGGTCATGAAAATAGCTCCGCAGCCAAACAATGGCCACTATGCCAAGTGAAATTAATCGATTAGAGTCATACCGAAATAACTAGGTACAAGTGTCAAGTTGGTTTTGCGCAGCAGGTGCGCCTCTTCTGGTGCGTTAAGGTGTCATGCTTGCACTTGTGGTACATACACATGTCATTCTACGATGACAGGAATCTACAATCGCGTAAAAGTGTATACTAGAAATGTGCGCCACAACGTGTTCAGCGCATTGGCTGATGTCTCGTCGTGTAGTGTTACGGAAGACCAGCAGGGTCATCGGATACGGCACTTTATGCCACTTTTGAATGATATGGTATTGCACGCTACGTCACGTTTAATTGAAACGAGCGTCACGAGGTATCGTAAACACACAGACAACGGGACACGCCGGGGGTGTTTTGGCGAAAGTATTTCACGGCTGTTATCAGCCAGTGGCAGAATCGGAGAGCGTGGCCCCCCTGCTGCACGGGACTGACGTGCTCACGTCGCAACGCGGGTCAGGCGGTGTGTTGGATGGCCGGGTCCCGAGGGTTGTGTACACACTGCAGGGGTGAGTGAGTGTGAATTGGATGTTCGAAGAGAAAAAGACGAGAAGATATGAGAGGGTATTGAGTACGATGGTGACAGATGAACTAAAAGGATCTGTTATTATTTATTTCAAATGTTTATTGTTCTGCTGATATCATGAGTGTTCGCCAAGCTGTTTGTTGTTGATGTGGAAACATCCACATGCATCAGTATTTGAGTCCGCAATTAATCCTTCCACACGAACTTTCTTCCATTTTATATCAAAATACCATCTTCCATGCTTTTCTTTGCATCCTTGAAATATTTTGTTTTAATGGCACCAAAGTAGGGACGACATCTAGATAATATGATAATAAACACATACGTACATAACTAATACAGTGCAATCGCCAGCTTCTACGGCTCATACACTACTGCTCAAAACAAACGTCACCTCGTTAGCGATGAAGATGTGAAATGTACGAGTAGTGGTGCAACACAGTCCAAACGCGATCGAGACGCGACAGGTTCGCGCTTCGGTCGCGATCGAGGAGACGTTTGTAGTGCAATGCACAACTATTTCATAGATATCCACAATATGTTTGAAAACAGAAAGTGATTACTGAATTAAAATATTCGAGCAATAGGTATCTGAAACATAGTTTACGACCTTCAAAATGTATTGTTGCAAATGAAAAGTCAGACAACAATTACGAAGAGAGAAAAATAAATAAGTTAATGAGATGTCTGAGTTCGAAAGAATCTAGACGTTTTTGAAAATAATTTCCACACATTTATTCTATCCTTATTTCTTTTAACAAGTGCTGTTCGTGATGAATGACGCAAACGTTGAGTCACCTTCAAATTCTATGGCAAACCCCGTGGCTTAACAAATAACGGAACCGAGCCCTCTGTCAATGAGATTATCATACTGGGACTTCCTGGGTCGTTTCACCTCTTCCCAGAGTGCGACCTTGGCTACCTTTGGCTGTGGAATCTCTGGAATCTTTAGCATGCCCGGAAGTCAGCAGTCGTGGGAAAAATAGGTAAGTGAATAGTTAAAACGAGGGACACTGGCTGGGCGAAAGCAACGGTGGTATATAGGAGGCTGTGTCTATAGGTAATAGGCACTGTCATGTGAAGACCAAAGATAGACCTTTCACCGGAGGGGAAGGGTAAATCTGTCTTCGTGTGCCAAGGTTAGGGTAATTATTCCACAGCTAATTTCCACAGTCCAATCATGCCAAGACTGAGAGATGTGTTGTGCTCGCCTGTCGGCAAGCAGGTTGTATGTTGTATGATGGTGAACGCTGGCAACATCTCATGTTAGTTACATGTCCTAGGAATGTAGCTGTGAATTAAGACGTGAATAAAAATAGGATTGTTCATACATTATTCAGTACGCATTGAAAAAAAGTACATTTCATAATTTTTTTTATATATTTGACACAGATATCCTATGGGCACGTGATGATGCAGGTTTTCTATTTTCTCGAAGTTAGATCGATTAGATATAAAAATATGAAATTTTGATTTGAGCGGATGTCAAGTGACCTTTTATCAGTCCAGATGCAAAGAACGCAGGTATGTTTACAAATAGTTCATACCCAAAATTGTATTTAAGTCTGTTGACTAGATTCGGTTTTGCTTTAAACTGAGTTGACCAATGGCCTGATCTGGCTTCTTAGACAAAACAATGTATTTAACATGGCGTGTACAGCTTTATTGAGGAGAGAGGAGACGAGTTGAATTTGTGTGTTTGTGTGTTGTTTATAAAAGGAGTTTTACGCCGCTCTGAGGAATATCTGTCTCAGCTATATGACGGCGTGGTTGTAAACGTTTACCATTTTAGTGAGCGCCACGTTCACGGATATGGTACAGTAAAACCTAGAACCTGACGTGTGTTTCGAATGGGTACCGGCATTTTGTATGGAGGCTAGATAATATTCAGCTACAGCTGCAAAACCAGGTACTTTTAATAAAAACAATCAGCATAAATATTTTTTCTTAAAAAAAACACCTTGCAACAACGTCATTTTTGTGGTAGACAATTACCACAGTATGAAGCATCTATATTTATTTCCAGCAATCTGGCACAACTTATTTTTTCGCTTAAAAATACCAAATTCGTGTTGATCATTTCTTATCCGCTATTTTAAAAAGTGAAAGATTATTACTAAAAATGTGTCATCTTCCTGAGGCAAGGGAGTGAACTGACAATAAAGTCTAGTTTCCACCCTTGCCGAACTAGTCTCGAATTAAGGAGTTATATTTCGGCTGGACTAACGAGTCTGCGCATAGTCCAATCAAAATCGCGTGACGAAATGGACATCCGGTTCGTAAACAACATGGCGACCTCCACGCAGATTTTGGCAAATGGGCGTCGACAGATATTTTCCAAATCTTTTCATGTTTAAATCAAGGTGCTTAAGTGATTTATAGCACTTCGCGAGGTAAGACCCGTTTTTTAACAATAAAGATCTTGATTATCATTCAGATCGACATGACTTGGCGTTGCCATTTTGTTTGAAGCAGATGCAAGTTATATATGAGGTGAAATGTGGGACATAGAAGGGACATAACTCATAATAGCCACTGGTGTCGCTACGATCGAGCCTAGTTCGGCAAGGGTGGAAACCGAACTTTTACAGACAGTTAACTCCCTTGCCTAGGGAAGATGATAATATGGTAAGACGGTGAATGATTTTCATGTAAGGTGCTGTTGTTCATAAGTGAACCCGCGTCAAAAAAGGATACTCAACCCCTTTTTCAGTTGGACAATTAAAATAAGTAATACATATTTTGGATGACCTGTCTTGGTAGTTAAAGTTTAAATATTCGCAATGCAGACCAACATGGACTTACGCTGCTTAGAACATTAATTTGTGGCTATATCACGGCGTACCAAAACAATGAGGGAAGGCCGCCTTGTTGAAACCACCAAACACACTTTGGCGCTGACAGATCAAATCACAACACGGGGTGATGTGTGAATCGAACTCACGACCAGCAAATCCTGTCACAGACGCAACTCTTCACAGCGAATTGGCAAACTGTATTAAACTATGCTTGATGTCAAAGATTAATCTATCCCTAGATACAGACTCCAAATACATCACTTAAGACACTACCGTGAAAAAAAATCTAGTTATGTAATTTCGAAAACAGCGGTGCTTTACGAGAAATTAAACAAAATGCTGTCCTTTTTGGCAAAGGCTCCGGATCAGCTTGAGTGTTCGCGATCGAATACCGGAATGGTAATCTTGGAACATTGCAAGGGACGCTACGGAAAGCTGACAATGTGCCTATTGAAGATGAGAGTCTATGTAGCGTCGACAGACGAACACTTATCTACAGCACCATAGCCTAGCATCTCAGTGTCTGTCTTTCATCAACAGCCAAGCGATGCAACAGAAGCTCGGGCATACAACGGGTTGTTTCAGTAATATCTGTTTCTTTCGGGACTTTTGGCTGCTCGAGGCTACTGACTTGGCAGTTTGTAAAGAGATGGAACATCTCCGACCTCCTATGTAAATAACAACATACCGTGTCATTACTGATACTGCACATGGCATTTACACCGCATCCAGCACGTTCTCTGCCACTTACAGGTTTTCCTCACTGAAGCGAGGTCTCGTGAACTTGGAACAGACACTACGGTAATCGTGTGAGTGAGTGAGTGTTGTTTTATGGCGCAATGTGCAATTTCGCAGCTAATCCTCGAGGGGCTGTAGTAATTCGAATCTGTGCCAGACAAACCAGTGGTTAAAAGCATGATGACCTACTTGTGTCTCATCACTGTTTTGTCTGGTCCTGTTTGATTATTTGCAAGCCACCGTCATGTAGCTTGAATAAAACCAAATGCGGCCTTAACAGAAAGAAAAAGTATTCTTAAAGAAAGAATGTTTAAAGCTCGATTCAATTACACTTTATGCGGCCTCGAAACCTCCGTCATCAAATGTGGGTCACGGGGTGCTCAATCGTTGTGCAGAGTTGCGTCCCTTGTGTCAAGGATCTCACAACAATGAGTGACTTACAAATCTGTGTTTTATTCATAATGTTGAACGTCTAAGACTTGTATCACCTCGAACTATCCTCCTCTATCGAGCGGACAGGCCGGAATATTACTGAAGTACTGTTAAACCAAACTTACACATCGAATACTACGGCACCGAAACGACTCGTGGGTTACAAATATCCGGGGATGGTTGAGCTAACATTCGACATCGAGCTAACATCAGCGACAGTGATGTCATCTGACTGTGACGACATCGTAAGCGATGACATTACAATGGTCTGCAAAGCATTGTGGGGACATCCTCTGGAAGAGATCGTTTGGCCTCCCCAAAGCGATATCTCTTATGGGGGTTAGTTTTTGATTGATAAATAACAATATCCATTTTATAACCGATATTCATCTAAAACGCACTGGAAATTCAACACATGTTGGAATCATGGTAAACTTCTGATGCCGGATGCCCAAAACTTCCAATGCTATCATGTTAAGCGTTTGCCCAGGGATGTGTTGGTCATAAATCTTCTACTCGACATCTTCTCACATGTTATATATCAATTACATGTACTGCAAAGTATATGATCACAGCAAATCATCACACTTGGCGTTTTTAGACTCACATTTAGAAAACACATTACATGCCATTAAGAGTACGCTTCTGATAGCATCCATATGACTGACTCTCCGTATCGCTGATCTATGTGGAACCTGGAACAAAATCTGAGGTGTTACAACTAATTTCTTGATACCAAAGTACATAAATACCTGCGCTGTCTTCATCTTAATGCACAATCTGATACGGATGAGCATAACAGTAAATAGGTCACCAAGACTCGTTTGTAAATACATGCTTTCCTTAGTAGAGACATTATCATTATTATCTTGAACGCTGGTATTTGGGGTGAACGACTGACAATGTTTCCAAATCCTTCCTTCCTTCCCAACTGTGGTTCGATATAAAACATCATTATTCAGCCTTGCGTGGGTTCGATCCTAGTTTATTCTCGATGAGCCAAGCCCGATTTCTTTATGATTCTGGGGAGCGTTTTTGCTGACATTTAGCGGACATTAAAAAGGGGAGAAAAAGCTAGCTCAGATACAGGATTATGATTGGACGAATGTTGGATTCGTAACTACTCATATCGGATCCGGAGACGCAGACACACAGATAAAGGAGGCGTTTCTCTTTAAAGTTGTCAGATAGAACCAATTCAAATCGCAATACCCCCTGCCGCTCTGAACTCCTTAGGGGTGGTCGGGTAGCCTAGTGGTTAAAGTGAGTGAGTCAGTTGGGTTTATAACGCCGCTTTTAACAGTATTCAAGTTATATCGTGGCGTGTCAGCTTAATGTGGGAGGAAAGCCCGAAGTGATGCAGGTCTTATACCACTTCGGTGAAACCAACGAGCACGGGTATGGTGCTGACAAACCTA